>NW_025814828.1:2505000-3950000 GCF_022079265.1 Lynx rufus
TTTTTTTTTTCCTTCCTGGGTTCACATCACCTACTTACAAGTTTCTCTACAAAAGCGGGATGGTTGGTCAGTGCCTGTTTTATTTTCTGGCTTTTCACATTCCCAAATGTCCTTGAATTTTCTCTGATGGTGCCTTCTTACTTCAGGGCTTAGAGGGGACCCAGTACTTTCAGATCATGTTAATCTGCCAATAATTTATTTCTAATATTGTGGCAAAACTTGTGTAATTGAGATCACTGCTCTGTTAATTCATTTCCAGAACTCATATTTTCACATTTGGGTCAGATCCTGGGCCTTTCATACATAAAATATGATATGATATGATGTAATATATAAAACAACATAACATGTAATATAGTATACTAGTAGGTGTCTACTATATATATCAGAATATATGTACCATAATATATATACTAGACTGTATTATTTAAGTTTAATTTAGGCACATAACTATAGTTATACACACAAATGTGTGATTCTATGTACATGTATGAACATTTATGAACATGTATACATTTATTATTATATATTTGTTTTAATAAACACACATTTATAACTTACTTTAGTGTATTTATTATAAACACATTACATACATGTATGTATATTATATGTGAACATATATTTATATGTGCATTTTTATTATATGTAATATATGTGTAAATGTATTATATGGATAATAAAACACATTTATTTAGATAGTATATATGCTACTTATCGTATATATGAGGCTCCATGCTGAGCACAGAGCTGACACAGGGCTCGATCCCAGGACCCTGGGATCATGACCTGATCTGAAATGCTCAACCGCCTGAGCCACCCAGGCGCCCCGAGCTCATTTATTAACATGAGCATGACATTAGTCACACTGTTTGTCGTTTTCTTTTTCTTTTCTCAGAATCTTTCAGAGCCATAAGGTAAAACATTTCCTCACTGAGGAAATAGAGACGCAAAAGGTTAATTTAGACTAATGCATGCACGCTGGGGGCAGTTTCAAAATCAATGTGCAATTAAGACCAACCTCACAACTTCTTTATTTGTCCTAGCATTATGACTCAATAGTTCAGGTGCAACTGGAATGAATAAGGGGGAAGTATTTGCAGATGGGGGGCAGGGTGCCTTTACTCTCTGTGTGGTTTTGCCTCATGTACAAGGACAGCAGGCTTTGAGTTTAAGCTACCAGGATGCGAACTAACCAGGAAGACTGCTTTGTGCATCCTGGGAGGGTGTCTCTGTCATGTGCATATTTCGAATGCATGAGATTCTATCATGGTTTTGGAAGCTCAAAAGATGTTTCCAAGATTTTCTCCTTAAAAACAGATTTAAGCTGGCGAGGATGTGGAGAAACGGGAACCCTCTTGCACTGTTGGTGGGAATGCAAATTGGTGCAGCCGCTCTGGAAAGCAGTGTGGAGGTTCCTCAGAAAATTAAAAATAGACCTACCCTATGACCCAGCAATAGCACTGCTAGGAATCTACCCAAGGGATACAGGAGTACTGATGCATAGGGGCACTTGTACCCCAATGTTCATAGCAGCACTCTCAACAATAGCCAAATTACGGAAAGAGCCTAAATGTCCATCAACTGATGAATGGATGAAGAAATTGTGGCTTATATACACAATGAAGTACTACATGGCAATGAGAAAGAATGAAATATAGCCCTTTGTAGCAACGTGGATGGAACTGGAGAGTGTGATGCTAAGTGAAATAAGCCATACAGAGAAAGACACATACCATATGTTTTCACTCTTATCTGTATCCTGAGAAACTTAACAGAAACCCATGGGGGAGGGGAAGGAAAAAAAAAGGAGGTTAGAGTGGGACAGAGCCAAAGAGTAAGAGACTCTTAAAAACTGAGAACAAACTGAGAGTTGATGGGGGGTGGGAGGGAGTGGAGGGTGGGTGGTGGGTATTGAGGAGGGCACCTTTTGGGATGAGCACTGGGTGTTGTATGGAAACCAATTTGACAATAAATTTCATATATTGAAAAAAACAGATTTAAAATTTATTTAAAAAACAATAATGTCTACGCCCAACACTGGGCTTGAACTCACAGCCCCAAGATCAAGAGTTGCGCGTTCCATCAAGTGACCCAGCCAGGTGCCCCTGAGATGCATCGGACTCAAATCCAGTTTTACAGATTGCCGTTAGTTCGATTTCTGTCGTGGCACAGGTTCATTCTAGTCTCCGATGGTGACAGAGGTCATGAGATATTTTTCCTAAATCCACATCCCCTAAATCCACCGATTCTGGGTCTTTACCATAAGCAACCTTTGTGAGATAGGTACAACCTTCCCACGTCACTCTACACATAAGAAATGTTTCACTGACAAACAGCAGTAGAACATTTACCAGCAGGTCTGTCTGGAGTGTGTTTACAAGAAAGGCAATGGGTGGTAATTTCACTGTCAACTCTTTCCTACTGACCCTCTTAAGACATTTATCATCTTGTCCATTTCCCCGGCCAGTTGATATGGTTAAGTCTTTGAAGTAGGAAATTACTAGACAACTATATTCCAGATAGGACTCCCCAAAAAGCATCATCTGCGAAGGAAAAATAAATATTGCTAAGAAAGTAAAAAGCAACAAAAAAAAAAAAGCGCCACAAGTTGGGAGAAGTTATTTGCAAAACACATGTCTGATAAAGGACTTGAATCTTGCACGGGTAAGAACCCTCAACATTAAATCAAAAGAGAACAGGGGCCCCCAGGGGTCTCAGTTGGTTGAGCGTCCGACTCTGGATTTCACGTCAGGTCGTGATCTCGTGGTTCTGGAGTTAGAACCCCGAGCTGAGCTCTGTGCTGACAATGCAGAGACTGCTTGAGATTGTCTGTCTCTCTCTCTCTTCTCTGTGCCCCTCTCCCACTTGCATTTTCTCTGTCTCAAAATAAATTAACATTAAACAAAGAAAAAAAGAAAATTAAATAAAAAAGAGAACAAATCACCCAAGCAATAGTAAGAAATGTATAAAAGATTTGAACACACACTTCACCAAAGAAGATGTATGGCAAATAAGCAAAAGAAAAAAAAAAAAAGAAAAAGATGCTCCAAATTATTAGTAGTTAAGGAATGCAAAATACCACTATACACACAGTATAATCTTGCAAAAGAACAACAACAAGAAAACCCTCAAAACAGCAACGTGATACGGCCAGGTGCTGGTGTGGGCGCAGAAAAAACGGAAGTCCCTTCGTGGCTCGTGGGCACAATAGTAGGTTGAGAATGGTCGTTTGGCAGTTAATGATGACGGTGAGTCTGTCCTCAGCAAGTGAATCAGCAATCCTACCTCCCTCCAGATGGTAACACTTCTGCTCATAAAGAAACGTGTATGTGAACGTGTATTCATACGTGTACAAAGCTGGAAAACAAGCCAAATGTCCATGAACTGGTGAACAAAGAAACAGATTCTGGTGAGTGTTATCCAACACTGAAAAAGAAAAAGCTCACGAATGAAGAGACCGGAAGTCACAGAGGAATGAGCGGTTTATCCGGGGTGACCGAGAGCCACACTCGAGCCTGCACCTACTCCCATCCCCTTTACGTGACATTCTGAAAAAGGCGAAACCAAAGCAGCAAACATCAGTTCAGGGTCTTCTGGGAGCTGTGGTTTGGGAGGAAGTTTGCGTACCGAACAGCCCAGAGGAGAAGTGTGAGGTGACAGCACTGTTCTGCGTCATGATTGTGGTAACGATTGCCATAAAATATTAAAACACCCGGAACCAAAAGGAAGGCGGGTAAGTGCACAGAATACGTGCCAAGACTGCATCAGGAAACCTCGCTGAAACACATACTAACGAGGACGAGAAAAAATAGACACTTGTACTCATTAGCTAATCCTTATTTATTCATTTTTTTCTCCAAATGCCTTTTTACTGAAACACTAACTATTCAAGGAATGTTCAGGGAGCCTTGGTGGCTCAGTCGGTTGAGTGTCCGACTTCAGCTCAGGTCATGATCTCACCACTCGTGGGTTCGAGCCCCATGTCGGGCTCTGTGCTCACAGTCTGGAGCCTGCTTCGGATTTTGTGTCTCCCTCTCTCTCTGCCCCTCCCCTGCTCACACATTGATTTAAAAAACTGTTCAAAAATACTCAAACTGCTCACAAATACACATTGATTTAAAAAACCGTTCAAAAAATAGTGATATTCCCATCTTCCCAATAATCCTTTATGGTTGTGTTTCAGCAAAACAATTTCTTGTAATAACTGAGGCACTTCATTATAATCTAGATTCAGATTACAGTCCTAATAACAAGTATGAAACTGTTTTTTTTTTAAATAAAAAATCTGGGTAAATTTTAAAATGAAAAATCATCATAAATGCCTGTTTGAGATCTCATTAAAGTCTAGGTTAGGATTATAGTCCTAATAACACATATGAACCTTTTTGGGGTTTTTTTGACAAAAAATCTGGGTAAAAGAAATGGAAAACCAATCATAAATGCCTGTCTGAGGTTTAGACTTTCACACCATATAAATATTTTATATTCGCATTTTTATATGTTTATAAAGTTAAATCCGAGTTGTTTTTTTTTTTTTCTTTTTTTAAACCTAGTGTTACTACTACCAACAAGAAAACAAGGAATCGGACCTTATATAAAATTGAGAACCAGTGAATGCTATTTTGGTAACAGCCCAAACGGGTAGAGTGATGTCATGAGAGCAAAGGCTTTCATTGTAAGAGAAAACAAAATACACAGTAATCAAGTGAGTTTAAAGACACTGTCCCTCCCCCACTCATGCTCTGTCTCTCTGTCTCTCTCAAAAATAAATAAAACAATAAAACATTAACATAAAAATTAAACTAAAAAGAATTGTCATGCTAAATTTCAAGGAAAAATGTTAACACAAACTGCTAATTTGTAAAGACTACACGCTAACTCAGTGCAGTGGAAAGATCTAGAAACCATGACACGAGAACAGAGATCAAACAGTTAGTGTCCAAATCTCGATTTCTGAATACTGGTGTGATTAAAAGGAATTCCAGGCTGCCGGAGGGAAGACTTGATTTATGACAGGGAGAAAGGACAAGGTGAGGCCGTGAGATTCTGTTCTGTGCCCAAAGGATAGGAGGGTCCCGGTGACCAACTGAGGACCCAGAAATGAATTTGTTAGCTTCGTTCCGCGTCTTTCATTGGACTCTCGGCTGACGCACTAACAGATTCTTTTCTTTTTTTTAAAAGTCATCTCTACGCCCAACGTGGGGCTTGAACTCACGACCCCGAGAAGAGTTCCACGCTCTACTGACTGAGCCAGGCAGACGCCCCCAACAGACCCTTTCCACAGACAGCTATTAATTATGTTATGGCGCGAACCGATTACTTTCAGAAATGGATGCACAGCAAGCAGACGTGTTACCGTAGCTGACAGATAAATCTTCAGGGAGCCACTCTCTGCTCTTTGCTGTGTTCCTGCATCGGTGGGAATGTGCCACCGGGATGTGCCTGGTACAAATGATCACAACGGACGTGATCTCGAAGGAGGGAGGTCTGAGACACGAAAACACACCTTGGTCCAGATGGTTCTTTTTTTTTTTTTTTTTTAATTTTTTTTTCAACGTTTTTTATTTTATTTTTGGGACAGAGAGAGACAGAGCATGAACGGGGGAGGGGCAGAGAGAGAGGGAGACACAGAATCAGAAACAGGCTCCAGGCTCTGAGCCATCAGCCCAGAGCCCGACGCGGGGCTCGAACTCACGGACCGCGAGATCGTGACCTGGCTGAAGTCGGACGCTTAACCGACTGCGCCACCCAGGCGCCCCGGTCCAGATGGTTCTAATCTTGGGTAGATTTAAATGATTTGTCTGTAGAACAATCAGTGTGTCGTTTGCCCACTGACGGGCTTCTCAAGCCAAATAAGCTGGATTCAATTTCCAGTGTCCGTAAAGGAGACAAAAGCAAACACTGAACATGGAAAATTCATTCAGTCTTTCCGGTTTCCGTAGAACACACAATTCGAGTATAAGAGAGGTGACCTGAAGACTGTAGGATCTTTTGTTTACCCACTCAATTTGTATTTAAAAAAATTTTTTTTTTGTTAATGTTTGTTTTCGAGAGACAGAGAACACAAACAGGGCAGGGTCAGCGAGAGGGAGATACAGAATCGAAAGCAGGCTCCAGGCTCTGAGCTGTCAGCGTAGAACCCGACGCGGGGCTCGAACCCACGGACTGTGAGATCATGACCCTAGCTGAAGTCGGACACTCGACTGACTGAGCCACCCAGGCACCCCTGCATTTGTATTTTTAAAGCAAATTTACTGGTTGACAAATACAGAAGATATGAAACAAATTGGTAGCTGAAATTAACCGTAGTGGTGTTTTGAAACGAGTGTGCATACTGTTTGAATGAGCCCTTCTTTTGGGGTTCATGATGATTGCATCATATAAATGGTCATTCATTTTCCAATATTTTCTGCCGCAAATTAAAGAGTTCACTCACATAAGTAAAGTTCGGTGATGTGTGAATACTTCAGAAAACACGATCAAGAGAGTGAAATTGTGTATTGCCCCAAATTCAAATACAACAGAATAAATGTATTATAATATTATTTGTGTTCTAGAACATTCCCTCAAATACTTTGGTTACGACTTTACAGAACAAATCAGTTTTCCAATCATTTTTCTTTCCGTGTGGGAAACTCAGTGAGTCTTATTTTTCTGAATTGTGTCAAGATCTGTAGCCGTTGGCTTTGCCTCTCGTTGACAGAAAGACGGTGTGTCCACATCAGAGTGGCCGTGCGGGGTGTCTGCAGGTCAGAAAATTTGTCATCTCCAAGTGGCCTTCCACACATTTGGGAAATATTGCTACAAGACGTCTTCAAAACGGGCGAAGGTCACACAGTGGCATTTAAGGAATATTTACTCTCTTCCCTCCAAAAATCCGATTGCAAAAGTCTTATGTATTTTAGATATTGAACCTTCTTCTTCTGGAGGTCTATGATAATTACACGTTTTCACGGTGGCCTTATTTACATCTATGTGCGAAAATGCATTTTTTCCTCTGGGTTCTTTTCCAGTACAAAATATGGAATATGAAATTTGAAGATGTGAAAAGAGGGAAACGATGACAAAACAGAGAAGTAAAACGTATGTGTTTTCGCTCTTTCAGCCTTTGCTTGCAGCTGTGCATTTTTACAACTTTAGGCAGCAAGAGACTCGTGCATATGAATTTGCATGTTTCATTTCATTCAAGATAATATTGGGGTTCTTCTCCCATGTCACTATTTTTCTTTAAAGTATTATTTTCTATCTGCATAGATTCCATTATGGGACTCCATTTGACGGTTCAACGCCTATTACAAAGCCGTGCGTGATATTTGCTGTGTTCCCCTGTTTTAACCGTCCCTGGGAGAATCTTTGCACACACCTTACCCTATAATTTTGATATTTGATTATAATAGAGTCCATTAGGCCTAATTTGTGTGACAAAGAACGTGGCTTTAAGATCACTGCTTTATCATGCTAAAGGTTCTTTTCTTGAAAGATAATCACAGCAATCATAGTGCCGGCACCATTATGTACAAATGTTTTGCTGACCTGCCTTTTCATCGCCTGGTGTTGTCTTTTCAAGAAAAAAGACAATAATTTTACCAGAAACATGTCTGCCTCCTTACTTTTAGTGCACTTCGTACTGAGTGTGAGCAATAAACACCAATGGTGTTTTCCTTCCCTATCAGCTTCCGTTTTCTTATTGATGACTCCGCGAGCTACGTTGAGAACACCGACCCCTCCCATTCTGTCTGCACTGGGTCACGGCCGTCAGGGACCCAGTGTGGACAGCACGGGCGTGTAGACAGCAGAGAAAAGAGCAGCCCACTGTTCTCCGTCCCGTGGAGAGAGGTTGCCCATCAGCCTAAGGACCAACCCAAGTTCTTTGAGCTCCCTGGGCAGGAAGCCCACTTGTGAATCAAGGTTTCCCACTCCACATCTGTGAAAGCAATGGGGGTGTGGTCTTTCCATCATGCAGGCAGTGCATGAATAAATCATATTCAAACATAAATCCACATGATCAATCACTTGACCTTTTTTGGCTGAGTCAACCAAACAGTAGAACGGAGACTAAGTATTCAGTTACTTTAAGTTGTTTTTTTTTTTATTTTTTTATTTAAAAAATTTTTTTTCATGTTTCTTTATTTTTGAGACAGAGAGAGACAGAGCATGAATGGGGGAGGGGCAGAGAGAGAGGGAGACACAGAATCGGAAGCAGGCTCCAGGCTCTGAGCCGTCAGCCCAGAGCCTGACTCGGGGCTCGAACTCACGGACCGTGAGATCGTGACCTGAGCTGAAGTCGGACGCTCAACCGACTGAGCCACCCAGGCGCCCCAAGTTGGTTTTTTTTTTTAATGTTTATTTTCAAGAGAGAGAGGGAAAAAGCATGAGTAAGGGAAGGGTCTGAGAGAGAGAGAGGGAGACACAGAATCCAAAGCAGGCTCCAGGCTCTGAGCTGTCAGCACAGAGCCCGACACGGGGCTGGAACCCACGAGCTGTGACATCCTGACCTGACCCCAAGTCGATGCCCAACCGACTGAGCCAGCCAAGTGCCTCTGCGTGCAGTTACTTTAAACCATTGGTGGTTAAGCTCCTGACTTGAAGTATTCTTACCTGCATCTTGGTGTTATACAAGTGCCTTAAAATAATCAGGGCAAGCAGGATTTATATATACATATCATATATATGATATCATATATCATATATATATGTATACATATTTAAGGTAAAAAATTTAGGTTTTGTTTCAAAAAGCGGGTTTGTTAAAAAAATAAAAAATAAAAGTAAAAATCAATTCGGTTTGTTGACTTAGTATCTTTAGGCTGATACATCTTTCTATGTTCATACTTTGATATTCAGGCAGGTAAGATATATTCTGGTAGAAAAGAATATGTATATTGTCTCCACTTTGTTGTATATGTATACAAATTGAGAGCCAGGTTAATCAACAACAGAGATTTTGCTCCCAATTCATTGTTACTAAAAAAAAAAAAAAAAAATCAGAAACTAGAAACTCCCCTCACTTAGAAAGCCTGTGTTTTCACCTTTGCTTCAATGGTATTTAGTGTTTTCACTGTTTTCTTTCTCAGGTGATGTTGTACCTGACAGACAAAAAAGAAAAGGATTAAGAAAGTCAAGAAAAAGGAAAGACTGGGCCGCCCAGAAACAGAAGAAACTTCTTGGTGCAAATGGAAGAGAAAACAGAACCCACGTTGCAAACGCACTGTCCTTTGGACGGGGAGACACCTTGGAACCCGAAGCAGGGTCAGAGTGAGTCGTTCGAAGCCGCTTCGTGGCTCTGTCTCAGATTTCATAAGGGAAGTATCATTTCCTCCGTGGCTGCTAACACAGCAAAAGCGGTCAGCTGCCCTCAGGCAGCGCACACTGGGGTCCAGAGGCTGTGCCACGGGCCTGTCATACTGACCCCGCGGTGGGACAGAGGAGACTCCTCTTCTAGTCCCATTTTCGTTTATCTATTTCTCCATTTTGGGTCTATTTACTTACTATTTATAATTAATTAATTATTTAAAATGTACATCCAAGTTAGGGAACGTATAGTGCAGTCTTGGTTTCAGGAATAGGATTCCGTGTTTCATCACTGACACATAAACACCCAGTGCTTATCCCACGTGTCCTCCCTAATGCCCCTTGTCCGTTTAGCCCACCCCCCCTCCCACAACCCCTCCGGCAACCCTCTGTTTGTTCTCTGCATTTAAGAGTCTCTTCTGTTTTGCCCCCCTCCCTGTTTTTATATTGTTTTTGTTTCAATTCCCTTGTGGTCATCTGTTTTGTCTCTTAAAGTCCTCATGTGAGTGAAGTCCTAGGATTTTTGTCTTTGTCTGACTGACTCATTTCCCTCCGCATAATACCCTCCAGTTCCATCCACGTAGTTGCCAACGGCAAGATTTCATTCTGGTTGATTGCCGAGTAATACTCGTTTGGGCTCTTTCCATACTTTGGCTATTGTTGATAGTGCTGCTATAAACAGGTGCCTGCCTTGTTAATGTTAGCCATTGTTAGTCCTATTTTATAGGCCATGGTCACAGACTTAAGAAGTGGAGAGGGGAGCCTGGGTGGGGCATTCGCTTAAGTGTCCGACTCCTGATTTCGGCTCAGGTCATGATCTCACGGTTTACAGGTTCGGGCCCTGAGCTCCGTGCTGATATCAGGGATCCTGCTTGGGATTTTCTCTCTCTCCCTCTCTCTCTGCCCCTCCCCTGCTCCCTCTCTTTCTCAAAACAAATAAATAAACGTTAAAAAAAAAAAAAAGAGTGAGAAGTGGAGATTTTAACCCAAAGCCTGACTGCAGAACTTGTACTTAAAACCAGGATTTCATTTAGCTTGGTCCGTATAAATGTGGTGGAAACTCACATACACACAAACCAACCCTATGATCAGATCTCATGAATAATAGTTTGGACACGACATCTATATTTAAGCAGAGAACTAATTTTAGGGGAAAATATTCCTATTTTTTTTATTTTATTTTTTTATTTTTTTTAACGTTTTTATTCATTTTGGAAACAGAGAGAGACAGAGCATGAATGGGGGAGGGGCAGAGAGAGAGGGAGACACAGAATCAGAAGCAGGCTCCAGGCTCTGAGTTGTCAGCACAGAGCCCGACGTGGGGCTTGAACCCACGGACCGCGAGATCGTGACCTGGCTGAAGTCGGACGCTTAACCGACTGCGGCACCCAGGCGCCCCATTCCTATTTTATTTTAAACATTATTGGATTTTTCAGTGGAAAACGGAGGCATACGAAAACGTACATTTGAACAAAATGTATGGTATGCGTACGTATTAATATACGTGCATTATAAAAATATGTATGTGCGTGTGGTGCCTGGGTGGCTCAGTCAGTTAAGTGTCTGACTTGGGCTCAGGTCGTGATCTCACAGTTTGTGGGTTCGAGGCCCGGGCTGGGGTCTGCACTGACAGCTCAGAGCCTGGAGCGTGCTTCAGATTCTGTCTCCCTCTCTCTCTGCCCCTCCCCTGCTTGTGCTCTCTCTCTCTCAAAATAAACATTAACAAAATATATACATGTGCATTATAAAATTATATTTTATATTGCATATTATGTGTGATGTATGTTCATTATAACAATAAAATATATGCATTAAAAATATATGTATAAATAAGTAAATGTATATGCTTATAAATATATATGCACTATAAATATAAATACACAAATATATACATGCACATATATGTTTTTACATACATACATGACATACATTTCGATATGTTTCTCTTTCCAGCCCCTCAGATATCTTTATGTATTTATTTTTTGTGATTTTATGCCCAACGTGTGGCTTCAGCTCGCAACCTTGAGATCAAGAGTTGCGTGCTCGGGCGACTGAGCCACCCAGGTGCCCCCCACACCTCAGCCCCCACCCCCTCACCATGGCTGTTTGCTACACTGGTTGGTATATTTCCAAGCATACGACGCTGAACTGACCTGAGCCACCCAGGCGCCCCTCCCTCGTCTTCACCTGCGACGCTGAAAAAGCACAAGCTTGTTTTGCACAATTTGTAGGGGGGAAAGTATGAGCCTCTGGGGATCCGACCAAGCTACACAGTAGGAACCACGTTTTCAGGGAAAGCCTCTTCTGCTGATGCAGGAAGTGAGCACAAACATGGCCCTAGAAGGACCGCTCAGGTTGTCTACAGAAACACAAATACGACGAGATGCAGAGACACAGGTACAAGTGCAGATGGAGATACAGACAATACAGATACAGGTACGGTTGTGGACAGGCGCCCATTTATTACCAGGAACTGACTCCTGGAGTTACAGGGGCTGCAAACCCTTCCTGTGATTCCACAGGCTACAGCCGGCAGGCTGGAGGTTCAGGAAAGTAGATCGTGTTCTAGACCAAAGCTCGAGACCCAAGATGGGTCAACGTTTCAGTTCAGTTTTGGTCTAGCGGATCT
Organism: Lynx rufus; assembly: GCF_022079265.1. Taxonomy (NCBI): domain Eukaryota; kingdom Metazoa; phylum Chordata; class Mammalia; order Carnivora; family Felidae; genus Lynx; species Lynx rufus. The sequence continues at coordinate 2,516,921 of NW_025814828.1, forward strand.
TCGCCTGATTAGACCAGGCCCACCCAGAATGGGGACAGCCACCTGTTTTAGTCACTCTACCAGTTCAAATGTTAATGTCATCCAGACGCATCATCACAAACCACTCAGAACCACGTCTAACCAAATATCAGCCGATCACGTTGACACACAAAGTGAGGTATCTTAATAGGCCCTACAAAGGTTAACCTTTGTCGGACTTTTTTTTTTTTTTCCATTAAGAAAATAACCAAGGGGTGCTTGAGTGGCTCCGCTGAATAATTGTCTGACTCTTGATTTTGGCTCAGGCCATGATCTCATGGTTTCCAAGGCCAAGCCCAGTGCCGGGGTCCTGTGAGGTGGGATTCTGCAGTACTTATGGTAACATCTGGGGCACAGGAACACTGTTCTTGTCTCTCACAGTGAAGTTTTCGACATTCTAAGAGAACGCCAGCTGCATTCAGTTGGGACCCTAAGCTACCAGATGTCCCTAGGCAGCAAGGCAGAGTTTCAAGTGACACGTGTCCACAGACTCTTAAATTCCAGAAATCTGGAGAAGCTGGGTGTCCCCACGACTCACGGGTTGGAAACAAAATAGATACAAATATTTAAAGTTAACCACGCAACATGGTGCTTACTCATGGGACTGAAGACTAGAATAGGTAGGCAGATTCCAGTAAAGAGGTGTATTTGGTCCTCGAAAGGATCAGTGGACATATTTCTTCCTGACATTACTAAGTAAATCCAATTATTGAAAACAGGGAATAGGAAACAATATTGCTTGTGGATTCTTTCACTTCCTATAATTTTTAGTGGCTTAATACACACGAGAATTGAAATCAAGAGTGAAAGGAAAAATCTATCCCTCACAGTATGAACAGGACAACAGTAATAACCCTAATGAACTTTTAAGGATATAAATGTAAAATGTGTAAGATTATTTCAGTGATCAAACACATTCTTAGTAATTCCAAATGGTTCATGGCAAAATAGGTTCGGTGTTTTGTCTTTCCAAATTCTTAATTCTCCCGAAACTAAAAAAACAAAAAATGAAAACAAAAACCACAAAGAATGTGTTATAAGAAAGCAGAACGTTGCCACACAAAATGATATTTGTTCGTTGTTAAGGCAGAAGGGTGAAACAATGCCAGGAAAAACTGCATTTTATTTTATTTCTTTATTTTATTTTCATTTATTTTATTTTTTAAGTGTTTATTTTGAGAGAGAAGAGAGTGTGCAAACAGTGGAGGGTCAGAGAGAGAGAGAGAGAGAGGGAATCCCAAGCAGGCTTTATGCTATAAGCACAGAGCCTGAATTGGGGCTCAGTTTTGCGAATCATGAGATCATGACCTGAACTGAAATCAAGAGTCAGACGCTTAACCAACCGACTGAGCCACCCGGCCGCCCCGAAACCACATCTAAAAATCAGTTTTGTTCAACAACAGAGATCACTTTGATCACATTTCCCAGGTTCGGACGCCATGTCCCTTTCCTTGTCCCTGCATCTGGGTCTTGCTGCCTCTGCTAATGTCTCATCCCCTTCCAGACCTTGACTCTGTCTTCACCTTGAACCCTGCAGTCTTGGGTCTGCGAAGGTGGGCATACATGTGCCCGTGAACGTGACATCATTCGGAACAGGGCCTCTGCTGGGGGTTGGACACACTGCACAGACGGACGCACCACAGCACGTAGACGGTCCGGCAAGGACCCCTCAAGTGGTTGTGGGCTGGGCCCCTGGGGCCGCCATGTGCCTACGACCAAGTGGCTGCAGCCACACCACCCTCGGTTCCCCTGGCCTCTGTGTTCCTCGCTCTCTGGGGGATGCCTGAACATGGAAAGGAGACGGGCATGTGCGAGGGACAGGCAGGGGTGACCACGCTCCTGGGTCCCTCACGGGCTTGCCCATTCGGCTTCTCAGCTGACAGGTGTTAAACCCAGGTCATAGCTGTCCGAAACCTGGCGTGAGTGGTCCTACTCGCCGGCTGAGGAATCCAGTCCGCATTTGTTTGCTACAACTGTTGCCAACCAGAGCAGTACAAAGTGACTCAAACACCAGAAATGCACGGTCTCTTGGTTCTGGAGGCTGCACCTCTGAGGTCGAGGTGGGCGCAAGGCTGGTTCATCCAGGCTCACCCCCCAGGTTATATGCTGGGAGTTTTTCCTTCCTTTGGTTGTTTTCTAAGAGGGTCGCCTGGGTGGCTCGGTCGGTTGAGCGTCCGACTTCGGCTCAGGTCACGATCTCGCGGTGCATGAGTTTGAGACCTATGTCGGGCTCTGTGCTGACAGCTCAGAGCCTGGAGCCTGCTTCTGATTCTCTGTCTCCCCCTCTTTCTGCCCCTCCCCCACTCATGCTCTGTCTCTCTCTGTCTCAGAAATAAATAAACATTAAAAAAATTTTAAAACAGCTGACCAATACATGCTGTTCCTTGTTCTCTGAGTTCCGTTTTCCAGAATAAACCTCTAAGTACCGGGGTGTAGTTGCAACGTTCAGTTCATTCCTATTTTGTTACACTTGTCTGTTCTTTTCCTTGGTATAAGGTGCTTGAACACACAGTTTCAACTTTATCCCGTCAAGCATAAGGTTTCAAGGCTTCTGCAAAATAAGCTTTCCTTGTGGGGAAAGGATTTTGTTTCAAATTGCACACAGTGAAATTACATCTTTCGGGTGATACAATAATAATACACACACATCATATATATTATATTCATTTTTGTGTTCATGTAACACATATATGCTATTTGAATTACAGTACCAATATGCAATTATATTATATGTTATATTTGGATTGTATACTTTAAGTTACAACTTAAAGTGCTATTTGAATTATAGTATGGTATTTAAATTATAGTACCAATATGCAATTATATGTTATATTTGAATTGTATACTTTAAGTTACAACTTAAAGTGCTATTTGAATTATAGTATGCTATATAAATTACAGTACCAATATGCAATTATATGTTATATTTGAATTGTATACTTTAAGTGACAACTTTCAGATTATATTGTATCTATAATTATATATATGTACATGTGTGTGTATATATATAACATTTTACAGAAACAGTTGAACACTAGAAAGCTTTAAGGAGCGAATGTCTATGTAGCAATCACCCAGCTTCAATAATTTTCAGTTCATGGCTAAACTCTGTTCATCATGATCTACCCCCCCTCCCCATCCAGATTATTTTAAAGGCAACAGCAGGTGTAATAAACAGTAGCATCCATCACTAAGTACTTTGCGATTCTCTCTGACGCACAGGACCCATTGAAAAATAAATCTGCAATTGCTTTGCATACTTAAAATATTACACGTCATACTGAAGACCAAGAATAGAGAGTGTTTAATTTCCTAAATTGTATAATAAGCCCACAGTCTGAGGGTATAGTCATGAGCCCTGATGATACCGCGTCGGTCTTGTTTTCTTGTGAATCTGTAGTTGACCCAGAGGATTGATCAGATTAGAGTTTGATTGTTTCAGCAGGACTATTCCCAGCGGCAGGTACGGTAACATCCGTTTTTTTCTTCTTTGATATTAAGTGTCACTGGTAGTCATTAGTCAGAGGTTATGAAACAATGTGCTTCTATTTGCCCCGCGCTGAGTAGCTGGATGATTTTTGTAAAGACAAAATCCCTTCTCTCAAGTATCTGGTTAAACTGAGGTAGGTTTTTACTTAAGAAAGTTAGGTTTTTATAGAAGAAGGCTGTTTCTGCCACTTTGTTTACGAGATTGCAAATTGAGTTTGTTTTGATGAAATCATTGACAAATGCATATGAAATGTATCAGCTCACGAGCCTGGTCCCACACAGCTCATGCTTCTTAACTGATGAATGTGTGACAGTCACATATTGTCACCTGAGGCGCATCTGGGAATATCTATTACTCGGAAGCAGACGGGAGACGTTTTTGCATGTCTCAAATGCTCTCTTGACAGTGCAGTGTAATTAACTGATAAATTACATCTAGCGGCACTGAGTCAGGCCCTGCTGAGCAGAGAGGGAGGAGAAAGAGGTCTTTTGCCTATTTTCCACTTCACTGAGGGCTGATACCCTCTACCCTCGTCCCAAGCCCCCTTCACACCCTGGACATTCTCTGTATTTCACCCACTCTTCATCTGCTATCAGACCTTCAGGTAAGTCACCAGCTCTCCATATCTTGGAAAGTGGGGTAAGAAATCTGGATTTCATTCTGAGGGTCATGGGACAGCATTAATGAGTTTTACTCAGAAGATGGCAGGAAGGAGGCTTTGTCTTTAGAACGTTTGTGATTGCTGCAGGATACAGGAAAACAAGCTAGAGGAAGAGCAGAGAGGCAGGGGACTCAGGAGCCCATTGATTAAAAGTCTACACGGAAAAAAGGGCTGTGGAAATGGACGGACTGCAAAGTGAATACTGACATATGACTAGGAGGCACTGGGTGAGTGGGGATGGGAAGACAAATTCTCTGGTCACGAGTAACTGTTGGCTTGAGGCTTGGTTGGTGACCTTGCTGTTTGGTAAAAATGGGGACCACTGACTGGAAACAGAAGAGCTCACGGACACCGAGATGCACAAGTCAGCTTGAGACCAAGGAGGCTTAACGTCTTTTGTGACGTAGCTAAGTGATGGTTCCGATGGGTTGTTGAATCTATAATCATGGGCAAAGACCAGACATCTTTTGGAGGTATCCACTGGGAAGGCATCATCGCCATGGAGATGGTCACAGACATCAAGGTAGGGGAAGGATAGCTCATCCAAGAGAAGTCGGACAAGGCGAGACATACGCCCAATTTCCAGATGAAGGTATAAACGAGGATTCCCCCATTCCAGCATGGTCTCCTGTGACCATGGTCTATGGTCTATGTGAACATTGCCACTGCTATTTCTGTGTATGTGTGTGTGCGTGTACCCTACTTGGGCACTCTACAGGTTTGAACAAAGGAAGATGACGCAGCTTGGTACAAAGAACAGAATGTTAGGTGCTGGACAAAGTTGAATGCAAATCCCTGATGAAAATCCAAGAAGAGGAATTTAACAGAAACGCCGACTATAAGCTCACTCACGGATGTCAAACACACCACGTTAATGCCTCTGTTGTACGGAGATGTTACGGAAAGCCACGCCCTTCCCAAAATCGACCCAACAGCCTTGGGTCAACAATATTTGTGGGAAGAAAAGACACGCGAGTTGTCGAAAAAGGAAGCATTTCAGCAAAAGGTGAGGTGAAAAGCAGACGCGAAGAATTCTGTGCTATTTGTAAACCAAAACACACATGAGCAGAAAATCCCTGAGAAGCTGCAGCCAATTGGTGGTACCTCAGGAAATTTAATTATTGAATTTAAAACCTCAAGGCACAATGGCATCGAAGGCCAGCTGGGGCATCCATCACAGAGTCTCAATAAATAAAAATTGTCACGGCAACAGAAGTAAAATCAGTCACTGATGCTATCACAAGTGGTACCATTACTAATTCTACAGACTATCTTCACATACAATGTGTAGAGTCAACAGGAAACTCTTTAGTCGTTACAAACGTGCTGTTTTTCTTAATGTACATATCCTCGATTACCTTCACGCAGATTTCCCAGAATGCCCTCCTGGATTCTCAACCAATATCCAGTTATAGTCAGGATATTTGCATATGAGTTCAATTGCCTCTGGCCTAAAACAAACAAACAAACAAGAACAAAAACAAAAAACACCCAACCAGAAATATATGTTTTGCAAAAGTAATAGACACCTTTTTACTTTTATTTAGTGTGGATGCATTCTCCCATGAAACCTTTTTTGTTTTGAGATGCCAGTTGGACTGATATTCTATAGAATTCAGCCTGTAAGGCAATATGGTGTGATGGAAATGAGGTTCCATTTAAGAACTGGAGGGTCTGAGTTTGGATGTCTGTTCCCCCAGTCCGTCTGTCCTTCCTTCCTTCTTTCCTTCCTTCTGCCTTCCCTCCCTCCCTTCCTTCCTTTTTGCTTTTTACAGAGAGAGAGAGAGAGAGAGTGCGTGAAAGAGGGGCAGAGGGAGAGAGAGACACAATCTTAAGCAGGCTCCACATGGAGCTTGGCCCCACGACCCTGGGATCATGAACTGAGCCCAAATCAAGAGTGGCATGCTCAACTGAGTCACCCAGGCACTCCCACCAATCATTTGTTATATAACTTTGGCTGCTTTAGGATGAAACGTTCTGAATATATGTGTTCAGTCCATCGGGTCCCGTGTATCTTTCAGAGCTCTTGTTTCCTTGTTGATTTTCTGCTTAGATGATCTGTCCATCATTGTAAGGGGAGTATTAAAGTCTCCTACTATTACTGTATTATTATCAATATGTTTGCTCATGTTTGTGATTAATTGATTTACATATTTGGGTTGTGCCACGTTGGGGGCATAAACATTTACAATAGTTACCTCTTCTTAATGGACACACCCTTTAATTATGCTATAATGTCCTTCTCCCTCTCTTGTTCCAGTCTTTGTTTTGAAATCGAGTTTGTCTGATACAAATATGGATACCCTGGCTTTCTTTTGATGGCCATTTGCATGGTAGATGGTTCTCCATTCCCTCACTTTCAATCTGCAGGTGTCCTCAGGTCTAAAAGGAGTCTCTTGCAGACCATTTCTTACATAACGTTGGGAAGTTACTAAACGTCTTAGGCCTTCCCTTCAGCTACCTCATGTGTAGAATGGAACAAAACTTTCCCAAGGCCATGAGCTTGTGAACATCCAAGTAATACCACGTGCCCAGTGCTATATTTCTGCAAATGGAAATCCAAGACACTGTCTTATTGACGCAAGAATGCTCAAAGCCCTCAGACGTATATTTCGATTAGGGTTTGATTCAGGGCTCCACCTTCCGAATCTGTCTTTCTACTGAATGTGTGCAACAGGGAAATAGGTGACGACTTTCCCCTGATTTGGTAAAGTTCTCAGTTTTGCCGTATGTTCCTCTTATTAACCGGGGAGGAGGGATGGTAAGTCCTCACACATGAAGACCCTCCCCCAAAAGCCCTAAACTCAGACTGATTGACTCAGAATCTCCAAGAGTGGACCAGGCATTTCACTGTTTGCATCATCCCCTGAAGCGATTCTCCTATGCAGGAGGGTTGAGATTCACTGAGGAATGGTCTGGGCAGATGTAAATTCAAGCTACATGGAATTCTGGAGTTCTCTGAAATCACTGTCACCTGCAGAAAAAGTGTTTCAATCCCAAGCATGGATGTACAAATCAAATTCTCTGTCTCAAACCAGGCACTAGAGGGATGAGAAAAAAAGCAAGAACAACAAATATTCACAACATTGGAAAACACAATTTATTTGTCATGTGTTGTGTGCAACTGTACATGGGTAACTTTAGATTTATAGAACCGTCCAGAGACTCAGGAGGAAAGAAATATGACATATGTTCAGCCCTATCATGGAAAAATTCGTGACATTTCCCAGGTTGGGGCCATTAAAGAAATTTTGGGGAGGGAAGGTTTCTGGAGTAGAGTCCAGATGGCTCTGGGGTTGGTGCAGTTATTAATGTGACAGAGATATTTTTCTAACATCCTTATGTTCCATAGAGTTGTCAATGTTCATTAAGAGGAAAACGTGCCCTGAGGTTCTTTTAACTCTATTCATGATTAAGTTTTTAGCAGCTATAATTAAATTCCAACGTAAATCTTACTGTTAATCTAAAAAAAAAAAAAACAAAACAGAAGATTTAAGGTTAAAAAAATTGGATAGACATAATTTAGGAGGACAAAGTGAATTTCCATGTAATATTTAAGGGGTTTAGAGCTTGCATATAAAAATGAAATTTCCATTAACTTATCAGCTGTTGAGTGCCCACTACGTGTGAGAAACATTCACATTCATATCCGTTAATGTTGACCAAATCCTACTGAGTTTTACCATTCTCAGTTCGCAAAGGAAACTAAGAACTAAATATTAATTTTTTCAACAAGCGTATACTATTCATCCCATCCAAAATGAACACACATGGTGAGAATCAGGGTGGAAAAATTGCCCTTGAATATCCTTTCATGTCATCCAAGAAATGTGTATGATGTGTGGTTTGGGGACTAAACCCTATACAGACCAATTTAAGCACCAAACAGAAAAAGGGGGGAAAAACCAAGAGTATCTGCAAATGCTTGGTCATTGGAAATATTGTCCTGAATTCCCTCATTCGTGTCACATATCAGATACATACTGCTAAGTTAAAGTGAGCAATTCACGGTGTCCTAGCAGGTGGAGGGTGATTTTTTTGGACTCAGCACGACTGCCTGCACTGGGCTGCGTATTTGAGCCAAACGGGATACACAGAAAATAATGACAGCAAGTCAGGTGCTGACTGCATCTTTTAGATAAAGCTCTGAGCATTTGGGATGCACGTTGATATAGGTATTCTTAAACAGTGTGTTCCTTTTCTTTTTTTAATGTTTATTTATTGTTGAGGGGGAGAGAGAGAGAGAGAGAGAAAGAGCACCAGCAGGGGAGGGGCAGAGACAGAGGGAGACACTGAATCCGAAGCAGGCTCCAGGCTCCGAGCTGTCAGCACAGGGTCCAACGCGGGGCTCGAACCCACAGACCCTGAGGTCATGACCTGAGCCGAAGTTGGATGCTCAACTGGCTGAGCCACCCAGGACCCCGGCCCATCGTAAATGTAAACTGGGTCTGATTTCATGGCCATGGATTCCCGTGCAATTCACTGCGTACTGAAGGAACTAGAATATTTTTATTCCAACACTCATACCTCACCCAACAAGACCACCCCTATCTTTAAAAAGGTACTACCACTGATAGGGAGAATATCCAGAATCTGATAGTTTCGTGGTGCCCATATTTTAATCAACACAGGAATTCCTTTGGAATCAGACACGCTCTTTGGTTGCTTGTCTGTTTAAAGCACAAGGTCCAAAAGATTTTTTTTTTTGATTCTGCTACGTCTTCGTTTATCTCTTCCTTGGTCGTCTCCTGCCAGTCTTGGAAACCTCACCAGCACTTAATGAGCCATGAAGTCCCAGCGCTTACCAACGCAAGTGACTGAACTGCTTTAAATAACTGAAGGTTTTTGCCCGAGACACGGCAGGCCTGGCTGCGGAAAACGGTGCATTTATTCCTCAGATCTACAGAGTGAGGAGGGCTTTGTGACTCGGGCAAAGACAAATATTTGGGTTGGGTAATTGACTGAGTCCAGTTGGCTGCTGGAGGAACCCGTCCCGCGTCCTGCTGTCTGGCCCGAGTGCACGCTCCTGCCGTGCGCACTCTCAGCTCATCTGTCCGCTGACCAAATTGAAAGATAAATGGGGTATTAGGAGAGCGGGAGCAGCTGAGCCTCTGGCGTCGTGGCCGGGCTCAGGGGCCATCGGGGCCTTGGCCGAGGCGGACACAGCCTGGGCTCGATGCTCCCCTGTGTTTCCCGCTTACCCCTCCCGACCCCAGGGCCGCCGGGCAGATGCTGGGAGAGCAGACGATGTCCTTGGCAAACGTGTCCGAGGGGAACCCAACGAATGATTTACAGCCCTTGGCTTCAGGGGCTCATTTTGCAAGGCGAGTGCAGAGCAGGTCTGCACAGGAAAACACTGAAATTAGTGAACAGGCTCTTAAATATTAACAAGCCCTAAAAATAACTGCAGGTGGGAGAGAAGACAGCAACCTCGGAGACCTATTTTCTCCTCCAGCGGAGGCCCGGGCTGGCAGGATGGAAGGCTGGTTGAGTAACAAAAGACGTCTTATTAAATTACACGGGGGCTGGCGTGTCGGTTTCTGCAGGTGTGTGCCTGGCGGGGCCTTCCAGAACCTGCTGGAAGTGTACATGTCGTGAGAAAAAGCCAGCCAGCATTTTAGGACACGCGGTACGGATGGCTCACCTCCTGGGGGTGGCTGAGGGTTTGTCTTAGTTGGGTCTTTTGAATAATAGCTATAAAGAACTTCTTTGCAAAAGTTTCTTTCTTTCTTTCTTTCTTTTTTTCCCCAAAAAGCCAGGGGCCTGCATGAAAAGCGAAAGGGATAGATCAAGATGTTTAAATATATATGCCTGTTGGATATGTTCAAAGGCAGACTTGCGGGAAGCTGTGCCTGCTGGGTCTCGTGTTCAAGGTGCGGCATGCGTTGGGAGAAATGCCCTCACTTTTTATGAAAGCCATTAGGGCTTTGGCACATGGGGGGACCTCGCCCCTCCGCGTGCGGCCGACCCGTTTGCAGGCTGAGCTGGTCCAGCCCCATTACGCATCTGATCGCCAAACCAAGTCTTGTGTCTTGCTCCCTATGAAGGGAATGGTCAATGTATCTTCCTTCCCAGGATTTGTCATTATGACTGAAGGACGTCACAAAGCAGGAGGTCACCTGCGGACACTGTCGGAGTAACGTCACCCTCTTCCTGGTCTCCACACCACGCCAGTTCAGACGGCATAGCATCTTTGGGCAAAAGTGGAGAATCGAAGACAGAAGATAAAAACCAAGAGACAGAGTTTGTGTGGCCTTGGAAAAGGCAAGAGATAGCCTCTGGCTGTGGCCAGAGACCGTTCCTGGGTGAGATGGTGGTCCTGAGCCCTCGATGCGGAACAGGAGCGGGAGGAGAACGCTTTTGACCTTGTTTTGGAGGATTGACACGTTTAGTTCAGCTTCCCGTCACGGCCAACTAGTTCCCGGGACCTCCTCAAGATGGGATCCCTGGTGAACGCCCCTGTGCCCAAACCCATTTTCAATTTCAGGGCATAATTATTTGATGGATGCACCGTTTCTGAGCCCCTGCAGCCGCTCGGGAAGGTCTGAAGGCAGAGCAGGGAAACCGGGCAGGAACTCAGGACCGATGGACACAGCGTAAACACAATGCACCCTCACGCTGGCTCTGACCATGGAATCCGGGACGGGATGTACAAAGCAGTGACACGAGGACCCCTGACGGCGAGGAGAAATGTGCAGTGGGCCAGGGGAGTTTCTGTCACCACTGCCCCTGGCTGGGGTCTGGCTGGAGTCCCGGGAGGACGCGGCACAGGTGGATGGAGTAAGCGGCCAGAAGATGTCTCTACTGCACCAAAGGAGCACAAAGAGGGGGGGCCTGCCCAGCAGAGTTTGTGGCTGTCTCCTGGGTGCCCCCCGAGAGCTCTAGAAACAGAGCGTTGGCAGCAACGCTGGGTACAGATGCTCCCGCGTCCACAAGGACTTCCGTTGGTCTGTCCACAGAGAACCTAGTCGTGCAAAGGACGCGGCCGAGCTCTGGGCCAGCTGAGGGGCCAGGAGTAGTGGCTCCGTGAGCTGAACTTTGCAGGCAGTGTCAAGTAGAAGCAGGTGGACTAAGACACCCTCGCACGGTGCGTGGGCCAGCCTGGCGGACCCGAGCCCTGCACACACGGAACTGAGGGAAGGCAACATGGCAAAGAGAGGACAGGAGCTAGCACCCGGGGAAGCAGACAGGCCGTTAGGCAGCACCCGCGTGGGACAGACCGAAAGCGCAAACTTAAACTGGAGCCGTAGCCCTTGAAGGCACGTTAGAATTTGTGAGCTGCAGTGAACCACGTCGAGCACCTGCTGAAGTACAAAACGAAAAAAAAAAAAAATTCCAGGAGGCTTTAATGGGATCTCATGTTTCACAGCATAAGGTTAAAAATATCCAGGGTTAGGGGCGCCTGGGTGGCACAGTCGGTTAAGCGTCCGACATCAGCCAGGTCACGATCTCGCGGTCCGTGAGTTCGAGCCCCGCGTCGGGCTCTGGGCTGATGGCTCAGAGCCTGGAGCCTGTTTCTGATTCTGTGTCTCCCTCTCTCTCTGCCCCTCCCCTGTTCATGCTCTGTCTCTCTCTGTCCCAAAAATAAATAAAAAAAAAAAGTTGAAAAAAAAAATTAAAAAAAAAATATCCAGGGTTTAAGGGCGCCTGGATGGCTCTGTCAGTTAAGCCTCCCACTCTCGATGTGGGCTCAGGTCATGATCTTACTTACCGTGCGTGCCCTCGAGCCTGCGCTGACAGTGTGGAGCCTGCTTGTGATTGTCTGTCCCCCCCTCTATCTGAACCTCCCCCGCTCTCTCTCTCTCAAAATAAATAAATAAACTTAAAAACAAAAGCGCAGGGTTTAATCCAAAAGTACTGGACGCATGAGACGGAATGGATAATAATCTCAACACCTGCCCAGAGAAAACACAGTCTACATAAACCAACGCCAAGCGGACGTGGAAGCTATGAGGCAAAGCTATTAATAAAGCCACTGCTATCACACCATTCCAAGAGATGCAGGCGAATATTCTGGAAATAACAGGAAAGACAGAAAACTTACGGCTAAGGAATACACACAGCAAAACAGAACCGAAAGCAAATTTCAGAAGAGAGCAGTACAGCACAAAGTAATGGCAGGCACGGGGGACAAGTTCAAAGGCACGATGGAAGGAGCACAGCACAGACACAGTCAACCTGGAGGTCGATCGACATCAATCAGCCAATCGGAACAGCAGAGAGGCAGAAACCGGTGGATGTGCAGGATGATATCAACAGGTCTGTGGCTCTTTTCCGTTAAGTTCCAGAAAGAGTGAACACAGGCATTGGTGCAGAATAAAAGGAAAAAAGAGGAGAAGAAATACTACTACGAAATTTCCCAAATTTGAGGAAAAGCATATCCAAGAAGTCAGTAAACTCTAAACTGAAAACGCTTTTTAGTGTTTATTTATTTTTGAAAGAGAGAGAGAGAGAGAGCGTGAGCAGGGAGGGGCAGAGAGAGGGGGAGACACAGAACCTGAAGCAGGCTCCAGGCTCTGAGCTGTCAGCACAGAGCCCGACGTGGGGCTCAAACCCACAAACTGTGAGATCATGACCTGAGCTGAAGTCAGATGCTTAACCAACTGAGCCACCCAGGCCCCTATTTTTTTTTTCTTTAAATGTTTATTTATTTTTGAGAGAGAGAGAGTGAGACAGAGTGTGAGTGGGGGAGGGCCAGAGAGAGGGAGACACAGAATCGGAAGCAGGCTCCAGGCTCCGAGCTGTCAGCACAGAGCCCGACGTGGGGCTCGAACTCATGGACAGTGAGATCATGACCTGAGCTGAAGTCGGACACCCAACCGACTGAGCCACCCCAGGTGCCCCAGGCCCCTATTTTTAATATCTGAGGAGACACCATATAGGTGTTCCTAGTTTCTACCTCAGTTTACATTGTTATCACCAGCGCAAAGGGTTCCAATTTCTGAACATCCTCACCAACCCATTCTCTCTCTCTCTTTTTTTAAATGAAAGCCACCCTAAGAGAAGTGAGGTCATAATGCACCGTGATTCTGATTTGCATTTTCCTGATGATGAGTAATGTTGATACACTTTTATGAGCCAACTGAAAGAGTCAAACTCACAGACACAGAGGAACGGCTGGTGGTTGCCCGAGGCTGGTGGGAAGGGGCTGGTAAGGCTTGACTATTCTGTGGAATAAAGTTTCAGTTATACAAGAGGGGTCAGTTTTATTTTACTTATTTTTATTTTTTTTAATTTAACGTTTATTTATTATTGAGAGACAGAGAGAGAGAGAGACAGAGTGTGAGCAGGGGAGGGGCAGAGAGAGAGGGAGACAGAATCTGAAGCAGGCTCCAGGCTCTGAGCCGTCAGCACAGAGCCTGACTCGGGGCTCGAACTCCCGAACCGCGAGATTGTGACCTGAGCCAAAGTAGGACCCTTAACCGACTGAGCCACCCAGGTGCCCCGAGGAGTCAGTTTTAAAGAGTTGCTCCAACACGTTGTGCCCATAGTTAACAATACAGTGTTGCACACTCAAAAGTTGGTGAAGAGGGTAGATATCCTACCATCGTTACAGAGCAATCATAAAGGGGCACCTGGGTGGCTCAGTTGGTTAAGCACCTGACTTCGGTTCAGGTCATAATCTCAAGGCTCGGCCCGTGAGTTCGAGCCCCGCATCGGGCTCTGTGCTGACAGCTCAGAGCCTGGAACCTGCTTCCGATTCTGTGTCTCCCTCTCTCTCTGCCCCTCCCCAGCTTGCACTCTGTTTTTCTGTCTCTCTCTCTCAAAAATAAATAAAGATTAAAAAATTAAAAAAAAAAGGGGGCGCCTGGGTGGCTCAGTCAGTTGAGCGTCTGGCTTCAGCTCAGGTCACGATCTCACTTTTCGCGGGTTCGAGCCCTGTGTCGGGCTCTGTGCTGACGGCTCAGAGCCTGGAGCCTGTTTCAGATTCTGTGTCTCCCTCTCTCTCTGCTCCTCCCCTGCTTGTGCTCTCTCTCTCTCTCTCTCAAAAATAAATAAACGTTAAAAAAATTTTTAAACAAAATTAAAAAAAAAGCCATCATAAAGACCACAAAACATCAGAGGAACTTCTTTAAATTTCTGAAGGAAAATAACATAAGCTACAGTCTATATGAAGGAAAAAAAATGCCCTTCAGGAATGAAGCCAAAATAAAGACATTTTGGTTCAAGAAAAACTGTGACAAATTGTCACCGAGATCTACTTTTTAAAAGAAATGCTAAAAGAAACTCTGTAGAGGAAAGAGTAATCATAACAGAGGCAAATGTGGAATGTCAGAAATGAAGAAAAACAGAGATCGTCAATACTGGGGTTCATATAAACAGATCATTCTCCTCGTCTTAAATTCTTGCAGTAAAAAAAGGATGTTCAAAGTGGAAACAATAACATTTTATGCACATTGCCAAAAATGCACTCTATCTTCCGGAGTGGTTTTGGGTTCACAGCAGAACTGAGCAGAGGGGACAGTGATTTCCCCTATACCCCTGGCCCCACATATGTGGCTTCCCGTTACAACATCCCCACCAAACGGTGCATTTGTCAAAATCCGTGGACCTACCATAACATACCATTACTGCCCAAGATGCACAGTTTACGTTAGGGTTCTGTCCTGTTATTGCACGTTCTACGGGTTTGCAGAAATGCAGAATGAAAAGTGTACGTATTATGGACTCACATGGAGTAGTTTCTCTGCTCTAAAATTCCTCTCTCCTCTGTCTATTCCTCCCTCCCTCCCAGCTCCTGGTGACCACTGATCTCGGGGTGCATAGTTTTGCCTTTTCCAGAATGTCACAGAGGTGGAATCCTACAGGACGTAGCATTCTTAGATTGGCTTTTTTCACAGAATAATATGCATTTACGTTTTCTCTGTGAGTGTTTATAGCTTCGCAACTCACGTCTTTACACTGCTGAATAATATTCTCTTCTCTGGATGGACCACAGTTTATTTATCCATTCACCTACTGAAGGAATCTTGGTTGTGCTCACGTTCAGGCAATTATGAATAAACGTGCTATAAACATCCATGTGGAGGTTTTTAAACTCTAAAATAATGCGCTTCTTTGGATTTTCGGGAAATAATTTGAATTCTGCAATTCTAGTGAGGCAGAACATACGAGTGTTTCTGATGAACTGAGTTAGAAAAACAAAAGATCATTGCTACCGTAATGTCTCTTATTTTCCATTAACAAAATTACCTTTCTGCACAAATGAAAATTTGAATAAGTATTTCATTAGATGAACTATAACTGGAATTCACTAGGTTCAATGTCTCTTTGCTTATATAATGAAAACAATTCATTTGTATTTTGCTTGTAGAATTATGCTGCAGTGGTTACCAATACCAATCCTTATTCTCTCTTGGTACTCTACGTTTCGGTATCAACATTCACCAAAGTGTGTTTGGATGTGTGTGTGCATGTGTGTGTGTGTTTCTGCTTATGTCTGAGTGCTAGAGCCAGTGAAAAGTAAATATACGAGCATAAAAAATCTCTGTCATTTAGATCACTGGTGTCCTTTTGAAATTTCTGTGATGACAGAAATGTTCTGTGTCTCCTCTAGCCAATATGGCAGCCATTATATCAAGTACTTGACATGCAGCTTTTTTAAAGTGAGGAATTGAATATTCAATTAAATTAATTTATATTTAAATGTAAATAGCCATATTCAGATAATGGATATTGTACGAGACAGCACAGCTCTAGAGAATATTCCTGTTGATTTACGGCCCCATTTCCCATAGTTGTTTGCACGCTAATCATAAAATTAAACATCACGCACGGAATGTTCTAGCATACAACTTTAGGTAAATTTGTTTAAAATGGAAACAGTTCACGGAAAACATCTTAGATATTATAGCTGGCATTAAATATAAGGATTTTCTTAGTGACACTGGCCACAACAGTACAGTGATTATGAACTACGTACATTGGCTTTGTATTAAGTGGCGTGACAACATTTTTACATATCCCACACGTTATTTTCACGTACGTACTTTTATTGAAGGAGGGTTGCCATATATTGCACACATTAACCTAAATTTTAATGAAAATGTATTTTTAAAAAATGTCAATTCAAAATAATTAAAATTTTTTTTTCTTTTTGGTGTGTGCCTTGAAATAAACTTCTCATTGACATTGTTCCCCTGTAATATTAATATTATAATGAAAGTATTACTATCATCAGTTTTAAATAAGTAATAAGCAGTTTTAATATTGTTATAATAGTATTAATATTAACAGATTACTATCGTAATAATATAATTTATAATAGGGATTATTTACAATATTCTGCCATGTTCTACCTGCATGTTAAATAGTTGATATTATAAATTATATATAATTTAAATGTATATAAATTCACAAATTATAATTTGTAAATTATGTAACTATAAATTAACATGTTATGAATTATGTATTAGTATACAGCATATAATGTAGTATATTACTATTATGTAATTAATATTATATAATTATAATTAATAATACACTTGTCTTATGAATTCAGGAGTCAAGCAGTGCTGTGCACCTGAGCCCCTGAGCCCCTGGGACAGAACATGTGACCTATTCAACCCTCTCTGGGAAAACTAGCAAGACCCACGTCTTCCAAACTGGGCGGATTTTATAATGAATGAACACTCATAGCTCCAGCCACAAACTCTCCAGGTGCCGCCTTTCCAGGATGCTTTTGCTCATGCATTGCCAGAGTTCACCATTCCACTTAGTAGTAACCCTGAAATAAAAAAGCAGCACCCGCCCCCCTCTTAGAAAATCCATCGTCTGGGGTCTGTGAAATGACATTCAAAGCAAGATTCTATGATGCAGCCTCGTCTGTATCTCAAAGATGTGTGTCTCCATTTCACTCGGGCTAGTCTAGTACATAACCTGTGTTCAGCTGGATCAAGAGCTTTGGGTGGATGAACAGTGCATCAAGATTTCACTGCCCCACTTGACTGTCCTGTGTAGCCTTGTCGCTCAGAGTGTGGTCCGCGGACCAGGAGGCAGCCCCAGCATCATACCTGAGCGTGTGAGGGATGCAAAATACCGAGCCTTTCTTCAGATCTACTGAGTCAGAATGAGTGTTCAGTAAGTGGTAGCTAACTAACCAGAATCATAACAGTCGGGATTCTTATGGTGAGACGGAAGGCTCTTAGAGGATCTGCAAATTCACGTATCAGGGAGATGTGACTGCACATCTGGACATCGGGAAATTCAACGAGGCTGAGATAATAGCACTAGGAAGCACCTAGGATTGACACAGGATGGGACTGGTGAGATTAGAGCAACGATTCCACTGGACTGATCTGTGTCTCCTTACCTATAAGTCAGACATGATTATTCTGAAATAGGAACCGTCACAGCGTATGGATCATCAGTTAAATTGAAAGCAAATAAGGGGCGCCTGGGTGGCGCAGTCGGTTAAGCGTCCGACTTCAGCCAGGTCACGATCTCGCGGTCCGTGAGTTCGAGCCCCGCGTCGGGCTCTGGGCTGATGGCTCAGAGCCTGGAGCCTGTTTCCGATTCTGTGTCTCCCTCTCTCTCTGCCCCTCCCCCGTTCATGATCTGTCTCTCTCTGTCCCAAAAATAAATAAACGTTGAAAAAAAAAAAAATTTAAAAAAAAAAAAAAAAAAGAAAGCAAATAATGGATCTTGATGATTGAACCAAACGTGGGGGTGAAAATCAGAGCGTTTCTTCTCTGTTCGTTTTGTGCCCAGAATACTTCAAATTCAATTAAACGGTATGCGTGTTCAAATGAGCCCAGTAAATACCCCCTTTGGCTCAGGATTCTTTTTACCAAAGTACTCTTGCACATTGCACAAATCGGTACTAGTGTATCAGCTGAAGTCCAAAGAAGGAAGATGAGATATTGAATTTTTAATTCGTCACACCATTCTCCAAGTGTCTTGTACTGTTTTACTGCTGAGCCATTTTCAGAGGCTTATTAAAATCTTAACTTACCTACCCACCTTTTGTTTTTGTTTTGTTTTGTTTTGTTTTGTTTTGTTTTGTTTTTAACGTTTATTTATTTTTGAGACAGAGAGACACAGAGCATGAACAGGGGAGGAGCAGAGAGAGAGGGAGACACAGAATCGGAAACAGGCTCCAGGCTCCGAGCTGTCAGCACAGAGCCCGACGGGGGGGGGGGGGGGGGGGGGGGCTTGAACTCACGCGAGATCACGCGAGATCATGACCTGAGCGAAGTCGGACGCCCAACCGACCGAGCCACCCAGGCGCCCCCCCCACCTTTTGTTTCAATCGACAGTAGATGCCACACAATTACCCAGAAACAGAGAATTATGTGATGCGGGGTTACAACTCTGTGCTTCTTTATTTTGAAAGAACAATCAACATACGCAGTCTAATAAAAACACTGCCCTGATATTAACAGTGTCTAGATCATTTCTGTCGGATACATTCTAAAGATGGTGGAATGCTGTTTGTGGATGGATTGAATTTTTAGGGATTTTCAAGGATATTTAAAACAATTGAACGTTGATTGATTTTTGAGAGACAGAGACAGAGCACGAGCAGGGGAGGGGCAGAGAGAGGGGGAGACACAGAATCGGAAGCAGGCTCCAGGCTCCGAGCTGTCGGCACAGAGCCCGACGTGGGGCTCGAACTCATGGACCGTGAGATCATGACCTGAGCCAAAGTTGGGCGTTTAACCAACGGAGCCACCCAGGCGCCCCTCAAGTGTATTTGTTTTAATGTTTAACACGTACAAGAAACATCACAGTGCTGGAAACACAAAGGCACAGTGGTAAATATGACCCAAGTCTCTGCTGTGTGAAGAGTGCTATTTCTACCCAGTGGCCAAACACACTTGCAAGAAAAGATAAGATGCTATGCAATCAGTATTGAATGCACGCTGCAATGAGGGTGTTGGTTTGGAGAGGAAGAGAATGTCATCTGACAGGATATAGAGAGGGAATGCACAGCCCTGAGAGAAGAAAGGAAGATTTGATGGAGGGCAGAACAAAGGAAAATGGGTGCTGCCTGCAATCAGCTGAGGCCGTGTTGGAAGGCCGGGCCAGTGGTGAACACACGGCTGGAGGGTAGTGGGGACCGACCTTAGTTCCATTCAGTAAGGATAACTTGAAATAAGAATTTATTGAATGTATGAACTCATGTATTGTGATCCTACAAGGTATTGTAAAGAATGTTTTTAATTTTTAAAAATTTTTTTTAAGTCTTTTCATTTATTTTGAGAGAGTGCACATATGCAGGAGAGGAGAGGGGCAGAAAGAGAGAGAGAGAATCCCGAGCGGGCTCTGCATTGGAAGTGCGGAGCCTGATGCAGGGCTCAAACTCACAAACTGTGAGATCATGACCCGAGCTGAAATCAAGAGTTAGACACTTAACTGACTGAGCCACCCAAGCTCCCCATAATTTTTAAAATTTTAGACGGAGCGAGAGAGAGTGTGTGAACCGGGGGCAGGGGCAGAGGGAGAGAGAGAGAAAGAGAGAACCTCAAGCAGGCTCCATGACCAGCACAGAGCCCAACCCGGGGTTCACACTCAGGAACCCTAAGATCCGACCCGAGCCAAAATCAAGAGGTGGACGCTCAACCAACGGAGCCACCCAGGTGCCGCAAGAATGTTATTTATAAGGGAAAAAAAGAGTAATGACAAAGGAAAGCCCTCATTCTCTGGGAGTGGACATACAGGATGCATTAAAATTCACCAGCTCCCATGGAGTTTCATGCTGAGAATACTCAGGAAGAAAAAAAGAAACGAATAAGATGTCTTCACAATCCCACACTACATGTTCCTGTTAGCTTTACAGGCACGATGAAAATTTACATGTACGCGTGTGAGTGACTATTCAATCCACTGTGTCCCTGGGTTTGGCTGTGGGTTTTTCTTTTTAAATATGGTCTGTACCAATTCCAGTTCCAAGGGCCATGTTTTAGGAAAGGTTGTAGCAACCTTTTAGCAGACTTGCTCGTGACGGCATTTCAAAACACTGGAATATTTTGAAAGTAGTATTTCCATCTGTCCATGTGTCAGCCCTGTATACATTTTAGTAGGTTTTGAAAGTAATGGGAACCAAAACGAACACATGCACAGCAGGCGAGATCAGTGAAATGTGGACTTTGATCCCAATTAATTCTTTATTTGCTTTAAGAACATCTCCATTAGGTTGATTCATTTTTGTCTTGTTTTTTTGTTGTTGTTTTACTTCCAACACAGAAGTGGACGCAGTTCACCATCTTGCCCGGGATTCGCTGGCGCTATGGTTTTCTGGCAGAATTCATCACAAGGCTATGCTGACAGTTTCCAGAGGGCTGGGTGACAAGGAGTTGCTTTTTGTTTTTTGTAGCTGTTTGGGCAGAGTAGATGGACCTCGGAGGTCCATCAAGAGGAGGCTGTGCCCTTGGCGAAACCTGGCCTTTCTGTCCTAAGTTCTGTCTTGCTGCTCAGAAAATGCTGTCAGAATGCAACCTGACGGTATGAATGTGCTTGAGACCCTGTGGACGTCACAGATGTAGGGGGCGATCCCACCCAACATGGTGGCTAAATCTTGGACATTTATGCTGTCTGAGTTCTGGAGGCCAGAAGTCCCAAGTCAAGGTGGGCTGTGTTGTTTCCTTCTAGAAGCTCTGATGGATAATCCTTCCTTCTTTCCCTCGTACTTTTGTTGGCTGTCCACAACCCTCAGCCTGTAGATTCATCACCTGGCCTTGCCTCCAATGTCACAGGGCCATCTTCCCTGTGGCTCACGTGGCCTTCACTCTGGACCCCAACTTCCCCCTTTGTGGAAAGTCACCAGTGATTGAATGGGAGCCAACCCAGATCTTAATGTGATTACATCTACAAATACCCTGTATCCAAATGAAGTCACATTCTGCAGTTTACTATTAATGTGGATTTGGGACGAGGTGTGGGGGGTTACATACTCAACACTGTACACAAATTAAGTTGTTAATTTGACTTCAGAAGGAAATGTCCTGCCATATCTGTCATTGGGGTGGAGGCTGGCACGCGGGAGGTTCATCATGGATGGCTCCAAGGAAGCAGGCTTATAAGCAATCGCAAAAGGCAGGTGTGGGCAGAGAGAAAGGCACTGGTGGTGATGTGGCATCGGGGGTGTAGCCTGTGTCTTAAGGGGGCTCAGAAGGACGGTAAGCACATCAAGATCTTGCAAGTTGAGGCAAATGGGCAGACCTTTTAGGCACCACACTGAGCATTCACTCTGTGCAAACCTATAATTGAAATCGTCAAAAACAAATCTCGTTCTTTTGAGAATCAGACGACTCCCCTCATCCACTTTCTGGAGAAACCCAAACACCAGGAATGATGTTTGCCGATAACACGACTGTATTCCAATAAAGCAACATCTTATAAGCTTCCAAAATACAATGATCATTGGGAATCACCAGGGGGAAATGTAAATTCAGCTAGAAATAGACGATGGAATGTTACAGCACTTTACCGAGCAGTTTGATTTTTCCTTTTCCCCACAAAAATGGCAGACTGAGCTGCGGTAGCATTTTGGGAGCCAAGAGGAAGGTACTAATGATGATAATACACAGTCCATATTAGAAGTTTATGCTCCTAAAGCAGACGCATCATGATCATAGCAGCCCCCGTGACATGGTTCTGTGCCGCCTGAAGAGACAGAGATCCCTTCAGCACAGAAGCATCCTCTTTAAATAATTTTGCAGGGTCTCATCCTCCTCCTTTGTCCTGGATTCCACTTCCTGGATCCAAGCACAGAAAGTTCACTGCTCTCCTGCATAAGAAGGCTTTTACTGGTTACCATGTCCCATCTTGGCCCCACCAAGTGTTCTTCTGGATTTTAACATTCAGACGGGACTTGTGTTCTCTTAAAAATATGTTAGTTCTCTTTCTCTCTCTTTCCTCCTGAGTGAATAAGCCCACCTCCTACTTCTGGGGAGAACAGACGGGTTTTCTCCTCTGGCTCAATTGCAGCGTAGGACTCTGAAGCAGAGGTGTTTTTCAAAGAAAACACTCGGGATGAAACACCACCAGGAGAAAAACAAATCCCATCGCCTCGAGCTCAGTGGAGGGGATCGAATCCACTGACAGGTGTCTTTGGCAGCACAAAATCGAGTGCGAGAGTTTGGTGCCTCGCTGTCGTAAGAGCTTCAGTAAGGAAGGAGGCCGCCACGAAAACCTGGGGGTTCAGAGTCTGCGTGTAGGACCCGCAGAGGTGACTGGTCCACACCCGGTGAGGTGGGGACTGACTCTGGCACTTTAACTCTGGTGGACAGGACCACCTTGAACTCGTACAACCAGCACAGACAGACAGAAGATGCTCGGACAGGGTCTTCACCAGGCTTCTTTCTCCCTGCAGGGTGTGGAGGACAACACACAACTGGGAACAGTTTGCAGCAAGAACCATGGCTGGAGAGCAGTCAGGTAGATGGGATGCTGGGCTCTCCAGCCTCGGTTGGTACAGACAGACAGCCCAAATGGAGGGAAGGACACACCGTCCACGCAGCACAGGCATGGACACAGAAGGGTTTCAGTTTTCCATAAACAGGGAGTCATTTCATCCACGAGGCTCTGGACCCATCACGGGACAGGTGTTCCCTCTCCCTTCTGATCCCCATTTGAATGGATGATAACTCAAGTCATAAGGCTATAGCTGACCACAGCATATTTTAAATCAAGTAGACAGGGAGGCATGCACACACACACATGCACACACTCACATGTAAAACCCTCGAGGAGAGTACATATGGGTATCAGTTCCAGTCTTGATATTTTTCCATGGCTTCCTCCTACCCTTCACTGGCATGATCCCTGTGCCCTCAGCTTGCCCTCAGGGTCTTCCCCTGGGGGGTGCCCCACGGTGGCTTTCCTGAGGGATCAGAACCCCTGGGGCTACTGAGTTAGGTAATTTTCATCACCCACTGGCTTTTGCACTGGGTATGGTAGCATCAGGACTTAGTGCATGAGACAGCATGGGTCCCAGGTCATAGCGGCAGCCTTATCTCATTAAGGTACTCAGGGTTGATTAGTCCCACCTTTACCAGGTAGGGCTCTCTCCAGACGGACAGAGCCAAGAGGATGTTTATTTATGTATCTGTTCTATCTATCTACCTACCTACCTACCTACCTACCTACCTACCTACCTAGTTATCCATCTATCATCTATCATTTCTCATTTGTCTATTTACCTATCACTCATCCATCTACATATCTATCTATTCATCCGTCCTATCTATCTATCTATCTATCTATCTATCATCCATCATTTATTTACCTATCTATCACTTACCCATCTATGTATCTATGTATCCATCCATCCATCCATCCCTCTCTCATCCATCATCTACCTATCTCTCATCCATGTATGTATCTGTCTATCTATATATCTATGTGTCTATCTCTCATCCATCTATCATCTATGTATCTATCTCTCATCACTCTGTGTATCTATCATGTTTTATTATCATCTATCTATATCTATGTATCCATAGATCTATGTACCCATCATCTATTTATCATTTAATTCTATATGTCTACATCTCTATAGATGTCTATCATCTATCTATTTACAATACATATATATCTATCTATCTACCTATGATCTATCTATCTTCTGAATTTCAGGGAACTGGCTCACGCAATTTGTGGAAATAGGCAAGTCTGAAATCTGTACGACAGGTCTGTAGGCTGGAATAGTTGAGACTACACTCTTTAGGCACAATTTATTCATTCTCGAAGAAACATCAGTTTTTGCTTTATGTCTTTTCAATTGATTGGATGAGTGCAGCTCACTTTAGAATACGTTACTTAACTTATAGTTAACATATTGCAGACGTTAAACATGGGCAAAATGCCTTCACAATTAACACCTGGACTAGTCTTTGATGAATCCAGGTGGTGTAGCCTAACCAAGTGCACATCAAAGACGGATCCTTGCACCGGCCAGTACAGGGACCACCTTGCCTCCTTTATTCTATCTGCACATGGGCGTGAGAAACTTAAAGTCACCAGGACTTCCCATTCATTATGGCCTTTTTGGTGCCCATGGTGAAAAAAATGTCTTTTCCTTTTCTTTTTTTGGCCCATACATTCCTATTTGAATTTTCAACTATGGTTGTCTTTATTCTGCTTTATGAAGCTAATGTTATAGATACATGTATTGAACTGGATTTAGCTTGTTAAACCAAATTAAGGTTATTTTCTTTGTTCTTACTAACGGCACTCAGTATAAAAGGAAAATGGCTTCTTTAAAAATTTCCCTATTTTGCCAACGTTTGCACTATGTAAATTCTAAAAAAATATACAAAAACTTCACTCAAAAAAAAAAACTTTAGCAGATTGTCCAGCAAATAGTTAATATTTATTGCTGACATACAGGTGACAATATGCGTAAATATGTATTTATTTTATTCTTTCATTGCTTTGAGAGAAAGAATGATGATATTCTATAAAATTCCTGAAGAGGGGCGCCTGAGTGGCTCAGTCGGTTGAGCGGCCGACTTCGGCTCAGGTCACGATCTCGCGGTCTGTGAGTTCGAGCCCCGCGTCGGGCTCTATGCTGACAGCTAGGAGCCTGGAGCCTGTTTCCGATTCTGTGTCTCCCTCTCTCTGACCCTCCCCCGTTCATGCTCTGTCTCTCTCTGTCTCAAAAATAAATAAACGTTAAAAAAAAATTAAAAAAAATAAAAATAAAAAATAAAATTCCTGAAGAAAAATTTTGTAACATTAAAACTTACATTGTGTAATTTTTGTTTGTTCCAGAAAATAGTCAGTAGTTTTCAGTTTGGTTCTTTTTGGAATATAAGCCATCATTCTTTTCAATCAAACCAACTCATTTTGTCATAAGACCCAGCTTGTGAAACTGTAAGAAAAAGGCACCTCTTCCTGGATTTGGAGGAACATTCCATTGAACTCAAAAAATAATTTATACTGTGCTAAGAAATAGCAGCAGGATGAAAATACTGTCCATTATATATTTTTTTGTATTAGTACAAGTCCCCATAGATTGAAAGAATAAATGCTCCAACTGTATTTCATAGAATTTGTGCAAATCCGTATACCTAAGAACTAGAACACCATTTCAGTGCTGGAGCGAGTACATCAAAGCATCACCAAACAAAGCAGTAAAGCTAACATGAATTATGACAAAGTGTAAAATGTCTACAAACTTACAAAACAGATAATGATCAGTTAATGACTATTAACACCTCAACCACACAACCTAAAGAAGACATTGGTCTATTTTCCCATCGCTTCAACCTCAGTGAATATAACTGAACAACTTGCCCGTGTTTAACATCCAGATATCATTACGAATCCAGTGGAAAAAAAGCTCTAAATGTGTCCAACAATTAGATTTTTAAAATGTACTTTTTTTAGTGTCCCAAATCAATACATGACAGATCATCACAGTTCCAAACATATTTTGATTTCCTTTAATAAAAGTGTAAACTTATTGTTTGAAATTAATTATAAAAAGTGATCAACTCAGTGATTTCCAACCTGTTTTATTCTCAAGTGGTAACATATATATTTCTGTGGTTATTATATTTGTTTCAAGTTTGCCTAGATAACACTTTAGGACCAATTTGTCCTATGTGTAAATAGTTTCCAACTCATGTCTATCGTATGCATTTTTACCAATTTAAGGTTAACTTTTTTCCCATTTGTTAAAAATATATGATATGTGACATGGCCACAGGATATATGAATATGTATTCAGCAGTGATTAGGGAAGATAAAAAGAAATGTAGCAAATTATTACTAATAGGCTTTTTTTCTCCTTGGAAGTGCCTCCACCGCCATGAATGCACGTTGTATCTGAACTTGGTGTACTGGCCACCATCGAGAGCAGTACCATCATGACTACACCAGCCCAATCAGTGGCAATCACGCCTTAGACATGAACAAAAAGTTAAACTTCAGGGTCTTTACGAAGCCTCCCACTAGCCAATTTGTTGGATTATAAACCATTTCATGTTTGAGGATGACAACTAAGGTTGATCTAGTCAAGGACAATAATAATAAAGGGGATATTAGCAACTCTTAGGTCTTTATAAACTAGGACATTTTATCTGTTTATAATTTTTACTGTGTATGGAGAAGAATGGAATTATAATGCAAATTATAATGTGAAATTTCCAAACATGCAATTTCACGGTAGTGGCCAAGGGCCTCAGGCAATGGATGCCTCTGAGATCATATGACTTAAGAAGGAGCACTTGTCATGTTGGGCTTCTGTGGTCCAACTATTCCTCTGATAGGTGAGCTAGGACACCTGCTAAGTGGCATTCAGACACATCAAGGATTCCAACGTGTGGAGTGCCTGGTGGCTCGTTCACTTAAGCATAGGACTCTTGATCCTGGCTCAGGTCATGATTTCACAGTTCATGAGTTTGAGACCCGAGTCGGGCTCTGTGCAGACAGAGAGGAGCCTGCTTGGGATTCTCTCCGTCTCTCTCTGGGCTTCCCCGCCCTGAGCTTGTGCTTTCTCTCAAAATAAATCAGTAAAATTAAAAAAAAAAAAAGAATTCCAATGGTTTATTATCCCTGGTTATTGACAGTTGAACAACTGGGGTTAGGCCCAAGACCCCTAAAGAGTCGGAAATCCCCCCAAATTTACAGTAGCCAGCACACTGTTGCCTGATAACATAAACAGTCAATGGACACATACTTTGTATGTCATACGTATTATAGCTGTATTCTCACCATAAAGTAAGCAAGGGAAAGGAAAATGTTAAGAAAATCATAACAAAAATGTATTTTGAGAACTGTACTGTATTTATTAAAAAACAGGGGTGTCTGGGTGGCTCAGTTGGTTAAGCATCCAGCTTTGGCTCAGGTCATGATCTCACGGTTCATGAGTTCGAGCCCCATGTCCAGCTCTGTGCTGCCAGCTCAGAGCCTGGAGCCTGCTTTAGATTCTGTGTCTCCCTCTCTCTCCCTGCCCTTCCCCTGCTCATGCTCTGTCTCTGTCTCTTAAAAAAAATAAACATTTAAAAAAAATTTAGAAAAATAAATGCATGTATAAGTTGACCTACACAGTTCAAGCCCATGTGGTTCAAGAGTCAACTGTCATCAAAACTGATGGGGAGGTGAGTCACCCGTGAATATAGACAAGTTGTAAATCATGAAACACATAAACATAACTACTTTCTGTACAGGAGTGTGCAGCAACAAAAACTCCCTTTTGTTGCTGGTAGGAATGCAGAGATGTGCAGCCACTTTGCAAGGTACATTGGTGGTTTCTTACAAAATGAAGTCTACGCTTACATGTGATCTAGCCATCATTGTTTTTGACCCCTCTCTTCACGTGCAGAACTCCTATGCATGATATAGAGATACAGTAAGAAACAGACATTTAGTCTTTGTCTCTGGTTCCTGCGACAGAGCTCCTAAGACCTTCGTGATGCCCCAAGGGTCAGGGGATGAGAGGAGCATCCCGCTTACCTCACATCAAGTCCCTTTTAAGCTACCTGGGTCTATGTCAGCGAGGTGGTTCTTGGCAGGCCAGTAGATCGCACCTGGATAGAGGCTCATCAGCGGAGAAGCCAGCCACGTCATTAAAGGGTTGGAGGTTTCAGTCTGAACCCCTGACCTTGACCTCTGGGGAGCGTGGCTGGAGGCTGATCTGATCACCAATGGCCAATGAGTCATCAATCATGACTACGTAATGCAATCTCCATACACAGCTCAAGTGAAGGGGTGCATAGAGCTTCTGGGACGGTGAACACATCCACATGCCAGCATGGTGGGGTGCCCCAAAGTGTAGAACTCACTCTTTGTACCTTTTCATTGGAGAGTTAATTTATACCCTTTGTAGCATCTTTTATAACAAATGGGTGACAGGTAAAATGTTTCATGGGGTTCTGTGAGCTGATATAACGAGTTCTTAAAACCCAGGAGTGAGTTGTGGAAAACCCAATTTGTAGCCAGCTTGGACAGCATTGTAGGTACCCTAGGGACCCACTACTTTCCACTGGTATCTGAAGTGGGGGCAGGCTTGTAGGACTGAGCCCTTTACCTGTGAGCCCTGCACTAAATCCAGGTACACAATGTCAACATGAGTAACATTGTAGGACAGCCAGTTGGTTGGTGTTTGCAGAGAATCGCTGACTTGTTTGGTGTAGAAAATCCATACACTGACCCACGATGTGTCCCATTTAGACACTATGCACGTATCCCACACAGCACCATGATGTTGGTTGTCTGGTTTTGTTTACGTGTTCTTCTCCACCGTGATTCCTAACTTTAACTATCGAAGCTGACCAATCCAGCCCCTAACTTCTTACGTGAGGCTCTGTGAAGGGAGGGACTTCCCCTATAGCCCCTTACGTGAGGGACTATATTAGCAAGTCATTATTTAAACAGTGTCTGAGAGTCTGGTGGACAGTGTCATAAGGGATACAAGGTAAGCATCATAAACACATTCTGTTGTCTTCATGATGCTCATAGTCGAGTAGTGTGGCAGCCACCGGTCAATAACCAAAGAAGCATCAAATTACAACCGTGACAGATGACCTGAGAGAAAGGATGGGCTGAGGGTGGTGAGCACTTCATGCTTCATCTGAAGAAGGGACACCTAGGGAGAGGCCAGCATCTTCCTCACCCCTTGCTGGAGGCCCTGGTGCTTTCCAGCACAGACGCAAGAAAAAAGAAGCACCAAGTGGACATGAGAAGAAGCATCCCTGAAAGCCTGTGTTATTGGTGGAGAAGAACACCTGACGGACAGGTAGAGCAGGAAGGAACGTCAAAATACACAGGGAAGCACAGACTGGGGAGACCAGAGAAAAATCAGGAGACACTTGTCTTTGAAGACAAGGGAAGTGGATGCTCTCAGTTCTTGGGACAATAGTGTGAAATGTTGACCAAGAAGTCAAGAAGGACTGGAAATTTTCTACTGGATTTACCAATATTGAGCTCAAGGGGCCTTGCACAAAATCTGCTCCAACAGAGTGATGAATAGCAGAAGAAATGGGATAAGCAAATGAATACAGGAGATCCTTAAGAACAGGGCCTATGTCCTTATTTCCACAATGTCAGGATGAGGGTAGGCGTGCGGAATTATTTGTTAACTGTACGTATAAGCTGACAGATGTTTTGTTTTGTTTATTCTTTTTTTTTTTTCAACGTTTTTTTTATTTTTTATTTTTGGGACAGAGAGAGACAGAGCATGAACAGGGGAGGGGCAGAGAGAGAGGGAGACACAGAATCGGAAACAGGCTCCAGGCTCTGAGCCGTCAGCCCAGAGCCCGACGCGGGGCTCGAACTCACGGACCGTGAGATCGTGACCTGGCTGAAGTCGGACGCTTTAACCGACTGCGCCACCCAGGCGCCCCTGTTTTGTTTATTCTTAATGCCTGGTACTTACGGTGTCAGCTGGTCAGATCCCTCTTTTCTATTTTAGTCTTTCCTTCTCCATAAGAATAGGGCTGCCATGTGTAGGATTCCAGTCCTACGACCCGGCTAAGAGACCTCTGTCCATCTGGAAGTCACTCGCATCTAGCTCTTCCTCCAGATCCTAAAGTTCACATCTCATGGCGTGTGCATGACACATGAAGTGATCCTCTCCCACCCAGAGAAAGTGCCTGAAGACTTGTGGATGGCTTCAAAGAATTTCAGGCAAGGTCCCAAGATGGCTGGGAAGGTACCACCTTTTCTCGCTGACGCTGTCTTGCTCTCAGCCTTATCATATCTTTATCATGACCCCCCCCCAAAAAAAAATTTTAAAAAATACCAGAAATGATCTCATATTTAAAAGCAATGTCTCTTAGAGCGTATTTTTAATACGTGGCATATGGACTCACCATCTGCCAGCTACGCCCGAGAATAACTGGGTGGTAGTAAAGAAACCGACATTAGAAAATGATTAAGTGTTACAAGGTTAGTCCAAATGACACATATGTCCACGTGGGTCCCAAATGAACTCCCAATTACGAGTAACATGTGGGCTTTTTGTTTCCGCCCCCCAGTCCAGTTTTTCAGTCAGTAGTCTAACACAAGGAATTGACATTTCAGTACAGCTATGTTTCATCCAATGAGAAATGTGGTTAGGAGTTAAAGGAGTAAGAAAAAAAAAATAAACATGGAAAGACAGGATTTTATAATGGAAAGGATTCTTTGCGTTAATGGAGGTTCAATGATCCTGGAGCTAATTCGCATCTCTGAACATGAACACATTACATGTTGACACGGTCAAGGGCTGTCGGAAGGAAACTGTTTTTCCGAGGCTGGATATTATATTCCCAGAGCCACAGAATTGAAGGTGGTTGTGGTTCTGGCAGAAACCACATCACAAAGATGAGATTGCATAATCAAGTAGAATACTCATGACCTTGACAGTCCAAAGAGATGAACCCATGACATAGCTTTCCAAAGACATCTATCTCTGCTGTCATTCCCAGAAGATGGGACTATTTTACCTTCTTCTTCTTCTTTTTTTTTTTAAACTTTGCAGGTGTGATGAAGTTAAGGATCAGGGATGTGGAGATTATCCTGGATTATCTGGGTGGATCCAATGTAAGGAATATCAGAGTTAGCGGTAGGAAATCTGAGAACAGAAGGGATGTGGGCATCTCAGGGGCTGAAGTCGGCAAGGGACAGATTCTTCCCAGAAGCCCCCAGAAGGAACATAGCCTTGTCAAAACGTAGAGTTTGGACTCTGACATCCATGATTATATGAAAACAAATCTGCATTTGTTGTAAGGCATTAAGTTGTGTTAATTTATTACATATTAGTAGTGGGAAATGATCAATTTCTTATCAAAGAAATTAATATCTATTCAATTAACATTAATATCAATACTATTTTAAATTGTTTCACAGGTACATAAATGTATGTATTATATTAATTTAAAATATACAGTTTGGGGGCTCCTGGGTGGCTCAGTTGATTGTCTGACTCTTGATTTTGGCTCAGGTCACGATCCAAGGGTTGGGGGATCGAGCCCCACATCAGACTCTGTGTTGAGTGTGGAGCCTGCTTAAGATTCTCTCTCTCCCTGTGCCCCTCCTCTGCTCACACACTCTCTCTCTCAAAAAAAATTAAAATTAAAAAGTTAAAATTAAATAAAATACAGTTTGCATTTCTGGGTTCATTAGGCATTTCTATTTGCATATACTTATAAATGCTTAAATGCATATACATGTGTGTGCATATGTATGTGTCTATACATATGAATATGCATATACACACATTTATGGATATATGTCAGATATAAAATTAAAGGTTAATATTCTCTACATACTTTTTGAAACATTTTTATGGAAGTTAAAATCGAGGCAGTAAAGCATACAAATAAAAGTTGTGAGTGTTAAGGGATTATCACAAACTGAACCACCAATTAAGTTAAGAAATGCGTATGTCAGGCATGCTAAAAGACATGGCCATGCTCACCAATGACTGCCTTTGCTCTGGAGAATGTCTCCACTCTACCACCAAAGATCTGTTTTGCTGTATTTGATATTTGTATAAGTCTATCTGAAGAATGCGTTATTGTGTGTTTAGCTTAATGCACTCATTATTATGCTCATGTGATGGGGCCACATTGTGCCACATGGATGAGATCTGTTGACATCTATGCTTTAGGAAACCCAGTGAATTTGCAGATTCAAACACTGAATGACATGTGGGCTGGGTACAGTGTTCTGGCTATTATGGTGATGCTATAAATACACTGAGAACACAGGTCCCAGTGGCCTGTGGGCTACAGACCCAGGAGTGCCATGAAGGGATGATAGGCTTGCGCAGATTTAGTTTAGGAGACACTGACAAACCAGATTTCGAGACTGCTCATAGGAATTTACATTCTCCATAACATGTATAAGAATTACAGTCATTCCATATGCAAATCCACACTAAGAATTGTGGTTTGTTGTTTTTTTTTTTTATTTTTTAGGAGGCTTCACATCCAGCATGGTGCCCAATGCAGGGCTTGAACTCACAACGCTGAGATCAAGACCTGGGCTGAGATCAAGAATCAGATGCTTAACTGACTGAGCCACCAGGTGCCCTGAACTGTGTGTGTTTTTTAATGTAGTTTGTTAAACTGTATAATGATATTCCATAGTGGTTTTAGTCAATTTATCACTTCAGTCATTGACTATATAATAACAACATTTATATCTATTGTGATAAGATAATAATTATTATCCTGTAATGCAGCAATAAAATACATATGTATATATACATATGTAATATGTGATTAACTAGTTTCTATTGTTCGTATATATATATTTTTTTAAGTTCATTTATTTTGAGAGAGAGCACATGTGTGTGACCAGGGGAGGGGCAGAGAGAAAGGGAGAGAGAGAGAATGCCAAGCCCCTGATGTGGGGCTTGATTGCATGACCCCTGAGATCATGACCTAAGCTGAAATCAAGAATTGGACGTTCAAGTGACTGAGCCACCCAGGTACCCCTATTATAGATGATTATAAAACAGGTTGCTTCTTTGTATTTTCTGCATAAGAGTCTCTGGTTGCATGTGTTGCAGAAATGTTCTCTTTCTCCGTTAATTTTTTAAAAATCATTTTTCTTTAACTGTGGTAAAATATCCATACCATAAAATTGGCCATTTTTACCATTTTTTAAGTGTACTGCTAGGTGGCATTAACATATCTAAGCATGTCTAAGGCATTGTTATCTTCCCAAACTGAATCTCTGTCCCATCAAATGCTAACCCTATCCCTGCCCCCAGCCCTTGGTGCCCCCCATCTATGTTCTGTGTCTGTGGATGGCACTCCTCTAGGGAACATCATCTAAGTGAAGTCATACAGTATCTGTTCTTTTGTAACTGGATTATTTCACTTAGTGTAATGCTTTCAAGGCTCATCCATGTTTTAGCATGTGTCAGCATTTCCTTCCACGGCATGCACAGACAACATTTTGCACATCAATACATCTGTCAATGGACACTGGGGTGCTTCCCTAGACATTTCTCTGAAGAAGAGATACAAAGACCCAATCAGTACACGAAAGGCTGTTCAACATCACTAATCCCGAGGAAAACACAAGTCAGTATCACAAGGAGATGCCGGTTCACATCCATTTAGGATGGTTATTATTTAAAAGAAAAAAAATAACAACAAAAACCCAGAAAATAACAAGTGTTGGTGGGGATGTGAACGGACGTAGCTGCTGTGGAAAATACAACTGTGTTCCCTCAACACGCTGAAGACCGAACTACCATCTAGTCCAATCATGCCACATCCCTGGGTCTATATTCAACAGAACGGAAAGCGGAGACATAAATATTTGTACACGCATGTTCATGTGCTTACGGTTTGCTAATGGTCACGGTTTTCAGACAACTTGACTATTTTACCACGACAAAATCTCCATATTGAGATCCTTGAATTTTTTTTTAAATTGAAGTCTGCTTTGACAGACATTGATATGGCTACGCCAGATGTCGTTTTTAGTGTTGGAAACATATACTATTTTTTTTATTGTTTTACTTTAACTAGTTTGTATTTCAGGAATGCCTCTAGTAAGTGAGGCAGGCTAGAATTTTTGTTGCTGTTCATGCAGTCTGTTGGAGATAGCATTGCTGTGTAACAAATGACCCCAAATGCTCACGTGTTCTGTGAGCTCAGGCAGGGTGCACTGCACTATGATATCGGGACCTTGGCTGGGAAGCCTGGGGAGGGGGCGCATGTGTCTACATAGCTGGGTCCCGGATAATTGGGAGGTTTGTTCATCCCATGTCTGGGTCTGGGTCTGGGATGACCTATATATGACGAGCTGCTACACGTGACCTGTCTGGGTGGCATGGATTCCCCACAACACGGGAATTTATGCTTTGTGCATGACGATGCTCACGGTCCAAGCATAACACCGTAGGAGACCGTGTACAAGCCTCATGGTCTTGTATGACTCAACCACAGATGGCCTACAGCGTTTCTTCCACCATGAAAACCCTGCCCCAGTGCAGGGGCAGGAATTCCATTCTATCTCTTATTTACTTATTTATTAGAATAATCTGTGTGCCCAACGTGGGGTTAGAACTCAGCCCCCGAGTTCAAGAGTCGCACACTCCACTGACTGAGCCAGCCAGGCGCCCCTTGATTCTATCTTTTGATCAAGGCACGAGAAGGCCAGATTGTACAAGCTCGTGTGGCATGTGAGATGCTGTTGAGGGCATCTATGGAAAATGCAATTTCCCAGAGTCTCACATTTGTCTTCTTTAACAGGGACCATTAAATCCTTTTGTATTAAATTTAATTATTGATATACTGATTTTAAATCTGTTGTGTTGATATGGGCATTCTTTGGGCCTTGTCAATCTGCTTCATTCATTTCTTGATGTCTTGGGAGCAATTAATCAGTTTTCCACTAATGCATTTAATTTTCACCTACATTTTTAAAAGTATATATATGTCAATCAGATTGTTTTTTTTTTTACTTATTAAATATGCATTTGAGAGAGACAGAGACAGCACAAGTGGGGGAGGAGAAGAGAGAGAGGGAGAGAGAATCCCAAGCAGGCTCCATGCTGTCAGCACAGAGCCAGACACGGGGCTTGAACTCAGGAATCATGACAAATATCAACACTTCACCCATCAGGATGCCTCATCTGATGTGTCTAGTTCACTGAGCTACGAGGTTCCCACATACAGTAAAACCTTTGTTTGCGAGCATAATTCATTCCGGAAACACGCTTGTAATCCAAAGCACTTGTATATCAAAGCGAGTTTCAAGAACCACTGTCTCAGTTGTGATCATGTGACATTCAGCATCATGTACGACTCTTGCCAGACATCCATCGCTCGTTTTTCAAGCTAAGATTTATTAGAAGTGTTTGCTCATCTTGCGGAACACAGAACAAGTTACTTGCAATCCAAGGTTTCACTGTATTTCATAAAACATGATGCTGAGTGTGTCCATGAGGGCATCTCTGGGTGGGATTAGCATTTGAATCAAGACACAGAGTGGAGCATACGATTTTCCCTTCCCCACTGTGGGTGGGCCTCGTGAAATCTGGTGAAGGTGTGAATACTATAGAAGGCTGAGTAAGAAATAATTTTCTCTGTCTTCCAGCTGGGACAGTGGTTTCTCTGGCCTTTGGACTCAGAATCACTCTGGAACTCATCTTCCATTGGATGACCTGCTTCTCGGCCTGTGGACTCTGGATGGGACGATTCCATAAGCTCTCCCAGGTCTCCAGCTGCCTGATTACAGATCCTGGGACGGGTTAGTCTCCTCGCCACATGGGCCAACTCTTCATAATACGTAAGTATATGGGGGCGCCTGGGTGGCTGAGTCGGTTAAGCATTTGCATCTTGATTTCAGCTCACGTCATCATCTCACAGTTTGTGAGTTCGAGCCCCACATCGGGCTCTCTGCGGACAGGGCAGAGCCTGCTTGGGATTCTCTCTCCCTCTCTCTCTGCCCCTCCCCCACTCACACTGTCTCTCAAAATAAATAAATAAACTTAAAAAGATAAGTATACATATTATATCTATATCGAACACAGTGTATTGGTCCTGTTCCTCTGGAGAGTCAATCCAGTAAAGCTGGATTGTTTGTCTTTAAAATAGTGTGAAAGGGAATGTCTGTATGGTCTATGGACACAGACACAGCTACAGATGTACAGAGCTATAGAGACAGATCCATGGTTTGGTTTCTCTAAAAAACCCAGACTAATTCATGCATTGTTTCTACCTTTCTTTGTTTCTACCTCCTAGTGCACAATGGTGGCAGGCATTTTGCTCAGATCCAGTGCCTTCAAAACTGAATAGAATCACCCCCAGGGCAGGTGCCTGATAAGTAACTAAAAAGACCACAATGTCCCCAAGCATAATTTAGATGATCTCTTTTCTATTCCTGCCACTTTGGAACGTAAGGTTATTCATTTTATAATTTTTCACACACTGTGCCAGTGGTACGGTCAGAAGTAAGAAGAGGGTTTAAAATTTTCCAGAAATCAACCCAATTTTTCCTAAAATATGAGCTTTCTTAGTCCACTAAATGTTCACAAAACAGTACAAGCTGGAGGGAGTGGTGTGAAATTAAGATTTAATTAGTGCATACTAGTTAAGTGATATCGATTGCAAATTAATATACAACCACTGAGAGGCAATGAATCATGGTTACGAAGGACTCTGGTCTATTCACAGAATTTCTATTGCTTAAAGAAAGCTGTAACCTTCCTTAAAGGCTAATACATATTTCCTCCCCAGTGTCTGCCACTCTCAACCCAGGTAAACAAAGGGAAATTCAGCGTGCTGCAAAAACATTTCATACATCAACAGACTTTTCCTCTCAATGTGCTAACGTTTTTCTTCCCCAGCTCAATGAGACTACTAACTTTTTCTGTAGCATTTTCTCTTGGGAGACAAAGGGTTGTGTTACAGTTTATTGCAGAAATGGGAATTCTCAGATGCCAGTGTGAAGGGCAGTGTTGAAATATGTACCAAAAACGTGTGAAATTGAAAATTTGCCAAATTTGCAAATTTGGAAGAGTATTTAGACGTCCAGTTGGTGCAGAATACCATAGAAAATAGCATTGTTTTTAATACAAAAGCAGTTAAAATTCGGGTATGCACTCCCACCGAGAAAACTAATACTCATGTATGTAAAACAACATGACTCAAATATATGGATGAATGGGTTAAAATGCTACCAGGTGAATTCACAAATGTGTTAGTAATAGTTTCTTTGATTGATGCCAAATGGAGGATTCTTCGAATGCATGCCACTTTCTCACTGGTCACAAACCCACTGCTTGAAGCCTCTGCTCAGCCTTCTGACCTGCGTCTGTCTAGCTGGCTTCCCAATTTCTGTTTTCATTCCCCTTATTAAAGCATATGATGTTATATTGGTTTCAGGTGTACAACGTACTGATTTGATATTTGTATATGTTACAAAATGATCACCCCACTAAATATACTTAATACCTGTCACCGCATAGTTGCAATTTTTTTCTTTTTTCTTCAAGTTTATTTATTTTGAGAGAGAGAGCGCGCGAGAGAGAGCATGCGTGAGGAGGGGAGGGTCAAAGAGAGAGGGAGACACAGAATCCGAAGCAGGTTCCAGGCTCTGAGCTGTCAGCACAGAGTCCATTGCGGGGCTTGAACCCACCAACCAGGAGATCATGACCTGAGCCGAAGTCGGACGCTTAACCAACTGAGCCACCCAGGCGCCCCAGCGACTATCATCTTCAAATAGAGTACAATAAACGAAAAATATTTACCTACACAAATTCAACCAAGTTGAGTATGATATCCATATATATTCCATAAATGATGGCACTAACTCTACTGTGTTTCATCATTGTTGTCATAATCCAAATCGCCTCCACACTTACACTCAGAATAGTTTCAAACCTTTCAAGTGCGTTCTGTATCTTCAGATTTTGTATCTGATGTGGGTATGTTTCAGCCTCCTCACAGAGAAGACGCACACGTTGGCCTTTTGATAAGGCCACGGAGACATTTTTTAGAACGGGACCTTGCATTGCAAGAAGCTGTCATTCGGGATGTAACTCAGAAGGGGGCCGCGGAGCGTCCCAAAAAGCAGATGACCTTTCTCCCGACGCAAGCCAGGAAGAAGCCCAGTACATAGCAAACCAAGGGGCACAGTTACGTTGTGTTAGAAGCGGAGAACATTGTGTACTTTCATTTCTGGACTGTCAGGCTGAGAGAAAATACTCAAGTTGAGTCTGCGCGCGCATTTCACAGAAAGAACCAAGAGCCGTCCAGAGGCCTTGGCCGCCTCGGAGTCTGAGCTGGTTTACTGCATTCAAAGTGACCTTGTAACGGAATATGCAGCACCTTAGTTGACAAAGCTTGGTGACCGTCAGAAAGGCGGGCAGAGCTTTTGATGGGTTATAGACATCGAGCTAACAAGAGGCTCCTTTGGGTGTGGTAACTGGGTACACTTCCCATAGGAGAGACCTAGAATTAACTGCTCTGGCTTGACTGCCTAATAGGAATCCTAGTTCCTGTTTTTAAGTCAGCGCATATAAGAAGGCAAACACCACTCATATTTTGTAACTGGCAGTGTTACTGATCTAAAATATCCCTTCAAGATTTGCCTGGCGAGGCCACTAGACCACACGTGTCCTAATGCAACTCAACCACACATGTTAGTTTTGTGGTTTTAACAAAGACAAGGTTGTGTTTAGTAATCACATCCTGCCCTGTATCTCGTGAAATTCATTTCCAAAACAACGGATTCTCAGGCTTTTTTTTTAATCAACAAATCTGTTGCTGATTGAATGCATAAAGCCAGAAAACACACAGTTATATCCAACACACGCACTCACTGTAAGTTTAGATAGGCTGTGGATGATCAGAATTACACGTAATAATGTCCTGTGGTGACATATGGCTAGACCATGAATATGGGATAAAGTAGTAAGGAACGTTACACCAATGCAGATGCCTCTGCATGCAAGGCTGCATGACGCATGCAACCCAATTTGGTTTTTGAAACATGTATGGTTTTTCATCAATGGTTTACCAGATGTTCTATCAGGGCATCAAAACATAGATATGAAGTGCTTCATAAACCATGATTTCTAAAGGCTATTAAGGGGTCACAAATACAGCCCCATTTACTGCCACTGGTTTTTACAGTAGACACAAACCCTATCAGTCAATGGTCCCACGTCCAGCGCTCAATGGCGTGTTATTGGAAAATGTTCTTGTATATCCCACCTTTGTCCTCCATCCTGATTTGACAGCCGTTAAAAGGGACAAGCCCTTCAGTAGCCCCTGTAAGAAGGCCACACAGACCTCTGAGTTTTCTGAGGATTCAAATTGCAGAAAAAACACCGGGATAAAGCTGGCAACAGATGCAGCCAACAGAAAGAAATGTTCAGTTATATGTCTATGAAGTAAATTATGTCACGTTATCACTTAAGAAATTTAATATCCATAAAAATATTATTGCAAATTAAAAATGAGATAGAAACTAGTTTTCTTAATTTTATAGCCAGCCCCAAGTTAGCACATTTGCTCCTCAAAAATATAGCCCAATTTGGGGGCGCCTGAGTGGTTCGCTCAGTTAACCATCCGACTTCGGCTCCGGTCATGATCTCATGGTTCGTGGGTTTGAGCCCTACATCAGGCTCTGTGCTGACAGCTCGGAGCCTGGAGTCTGCTTGGGATTCTGTGTCTCCTTCTCTCTCTCTCTCTCTGCCCCTCTCCCACTTGCACTCTGTCTGTTTCTCTCAAAAATAAACATTAAAAAAATAGCCCAATTTAAAGGTTTGTTTATAGGCAGGCAAAGGACCCCTGATAAATATTATAATTACAAGCATAATATATAATATTGTATATTATATGCCACTTATACAGATAGTAATTGTTTTGTAAATAGCATATATCTGTTTATTTTATATAGATAATTATTGAATCTTGTGTAAAAGCCTTTAATTTTCTTTTAAGATTTTATTTAAAACAAATTTCAATATTTATTTCTGAGAGAGAGAGAGAGACAAATAGAGAGAGAGAGAGAGAGAGAGAGAGAGAGAGAGAAAGAGAGAGTGGGGGAGGCGCAGACAGAGAGGGAGACACAGAATCCGAAGAAGGCTCCAGGCTCCGAGCTGTCAGCATAGAGCCCGACTTAGGGCTCGAACTCCTGAACTGTGAAATCCTGGCCTGAGCTGAAGTCTGACGCTTAACCGACTGAGCCACCCAGGCACCCCAAGATTTTATTTGTAAGTAAAGTCCATACCCAACGTGGAGCTCAAACTCAGAACCCCGAGGCAGCCAGGTGCCCCAAAAACCTTTAATTAAAACTCAAAACCCAACGGCTATAGAGGTCTCAATAAATTTGATTAAAATTGTGTTGTAATAGTCTTTATACTGAAAGAGTCATAAGCAAGAGAGCAACACTCTGAGAAAAATTTTTTGCAAATCACATTACAATGGGCTAACTTCCAAATATGTAAAAA
The DNA here is from genome assembly GCF_022079265.1 of Lynx rufus. Classification (NCBI taxonomy): domain Eukaryota; kingdom Metazoa; phylum Chordata; class Mammalia; order Carnivora; family Felidae; genus Lynx; species Lynx rufus. The sequence goes on from NW_025814828.1 coordinate 2,556,950, forward strand.
TATTCTAGAAATGTGTATGTATATATAAAATCCTGGAGAGGTAATATAAACCAAGGAGAATGAAAATTAACCCGAGTTGACAAAAAGTGAAATGTAAATTATTATCAGTCATATGAAAAATGCAGAATCCACTAATAAGGAGACATGAAGGATTAAAGGCATAGTACGTTCTTTTTTTTACCTATCAGTTCTGCAGAACTGTAATATTTGACTTAGGCTTGCATTAGCAAGTCTGAAATGTTCTCACACTTTTCCAGCAGGACCATAAGCATTTGCCATTGACTCCCAATAAAGCAGGATTTATAAATCTCCAACTATTACAACCGCATCTACAATTGACCTGGAAGTCCCACTGCTAGGGATTTATCCTGGAAATGGATTCACATGTCCATGAAAAATATGCATAAGGTATTTACTGCTGCATTTTTTATATGGAATCAGATGCTCACTAAAGCATTCCCCACATGTAAGAAGGAAATCTAGGTTGCCACACACAGACACAAAACTCAAACCTGCATTTAGGAACTGGTTGGTCTATGTAGCATTACAACAAGACGGTCAGTATATATTAAGTAAAACAAATTTCAGACATTGAAAAAAATAAGTCGAGGAAAGTAAGAGGACGGTAAGACATCTTTTGCGCAAAGAGATGCGGAACACGAACACCTGTGTCTGTGGTTGCTGACGTTTGCACCGTGGAACTCTTGGGTTGGTAAGAAAGGAATAGAAATGCTGTCACGCGTCGTGTGGAGTCAGAGCCTGAAGGTCGCAGGCCTTCATGACAGCAAGAAGTAGGAAGCAGAAGGGGAAGGGAGGTCAACAGCCATGTGAGAGCAGGTTGCACAGAGGGGCCATAGCTTGTGGGGGCCCAACAACAGAAATAGGTGGCCACGGGCCATGCTGTCCCCAACCCTCTGATACCAGTTGGCCAAGCTCAACCAGAAACCTGAGGGCATTTAGGTCTTTCACCCATTTTTACTTTATTTTTGTGTATATTGTAAGAAAGCATCCAAATCCTACAGGAGAAAACGGGCAGCAACCCCTCTGACCTCAGCCACAGCAACTTCTTACTAGACATGTCTCCGGAGGCAAGGAAAACAAAAGCAAAAATGAACTATTGGGACCTCATCAAGATAAAAACCTTCTGCACAGACAGAGAAGGAAACGATCAGCAAAACTAAAAGGCAACCAATGGAATGGGAGAAGATTTTTGGCAAATGACATCGTGGATAAAGGATCAGTATCCAAAATCAATAAAGAACTTATCAAACTCGACATACCAAAAACAAATCATCCCGTGAAGAAATGGGCAAAAGACATGAATAGATACTTCTCCAAAGAAGACATCCAGGTGGCCAACCGACACATGAAAAAATGCTCCGCATCACTCGTCATCAGGGAGATACACATCAAAACCACAATGAGATACCACCTCGCACCTGTCAGAATGGCTCACGTTAACAACTCAGGCGACAACAGATGTTGGCGAGGATGCAGAGAAAGAGGGTCTCTTTTGCATTGTTGGTGGGAATGCAAGCTGGTGCAGCCACTCTGGAAAACATTATGGAGGTTTCTCAAAAAAGTAAAATAGAACTACCCTACGACCCAGCAATTGCACTACTAGGAGTTTATCCAAAGGATACAGGAGTGTTTATTCAAAGGGGCACATACACCCCAATGTTTATAGCAGCGCTATCAACAATAGCCACAGTATGGAGAGAGCCCAAACGTCCATTGATGGATGAATGGATACAGAAGATGTGGTGTGTGTGTGTGTGTATACACACACACACACACACACACACATATATATACATACATACAATGTATGTATGTATATATATACATACTATGGAGTATTACTCGACAATCAAAAAGAATGAAATCTTGCCATTTGCAACAATGCGGATGGAATTAGAGTATATTATGCCAAGCAAAATAAGTCAGAGAAAGACAAATATGTGATTTCACTCATATGTGGAATTTAAGAAACACAACAGATGAACATAGGGAAGGAAAGGAAAAATAAGACACAAACAGAGAGGGAGGCAAACCACAAGAGACTCTTAAATACAGAGCACAAACTGAGGGTTGCTGGAGGGAGGTGGGTTGGGGGTTGGCTAGATGGGTGACGAGTGTTAAGAAGGACAGACAGTTGTTGGGATGAACACTGGGTGTTATATGTAAGAGATGAATCACCGGGTTCTACTCCTGAGGCCAATACTACACTATATGTTAACTAACTTGGATGTAAATAAAAATAAAAAAAATAAACAAGCAAAAGTGGGAAAATGTTGTCATCTAATTAAAATTAGTTTTTTAAACTGTAAAAAAAGAGAAAGGAAGGAAGGAAGATAAAGAAAGAAAGAAAGAAAGAAAGAAAGAAAGAAAGAAAGAAAGAAAGAAAGAAAAAGAAAGGAAGGAAGGAAGGAAGAAAAAGAAAGAAAGAAAAAGGAAGGAAGGAAGGAAGGAAGGAAGGAAGGAAGGAAGGAAGGAAGGAAGGAAACCAGCGGGCAGGGAGGCCCTGTGAGCTTGCACACAGGGTCAGGCTCTGGGAGCACTGAACAGGTGCAGAAGGATGAATGGTGCATCTCAGGGGTCGAGCAGCAAGGGCCGAGTGTTTGGGTCCAGGGGTGGGAGGCAGTGTAGGGGCGCAGAGTCAGGAAGCAGAGTTTTCAGGGCACGACCCTTCAAGAGCACGGCGGTACTCTCCACTCAAAAATCACTTACAATGCCCCAAATCATCACTTCTTAGTATTCTGATTCCATTATCACTGTTCTTGAATCCAATGTTTAAAATCAGCATTCTCAGAGCTCAGTAATATTTTTGTGGAAAGAATTCTCCTCTGAAATGGAACGGACACGTTAACAGGGTGGGTAGTCAATGCTTTCTTCAAACAGATTTGCATCTCGTCAACATGGAAAGCTGCCCTCAGGTGATCGCACTGGAAATCACTCCTTGTTTCTGTAATTTGCCGTATTCTTTTCCATAGGTCCTTATTCGACGTGCAATTTCAAAATTATTATTCTGTTTATCAGCAGCAAGTGTAGGCTAAAATTATCTTTGTATATTATTATTGATAGCTCTTCTATTAAGCTCATAATAGCCAGCCGCCAGTATTAATAATGATTCCCCTGATCATGAGTGAAATCTCTTGAAGAATGCTCATATCTGGGCAGGATTGTGTTTTGCTGGGTTGATCTTAATGCTGAAATCTCATAAGTTAATACACACTAGGGAACATTTTCTGGAAGGTAAAAAATAGTACCTGTGAAGGCTTTTCTTACTTTAATCTTATTCACACTGTTAATATGCGTATGTAATATACATTAGGCTTTTCAAACAACAGGCACTTAATAAGGAGGGGTTTAGAATACACGATCAATTTCCAAGATTTATCATCGCTCAAGACATGTTGAACTCCGTGGTATAGGAGAATATGTGCCCTATTCAGAACCAGGAATACGTATTACAACATGAGGCTCTATTCAGGACGGGAGAGCTGTGTAGAACATAATTTGGGGTGATGTTAGCTCAGCGGTGATTTATAGGGAATGGCAACTTGATGGGTAACAAAGGCAAGCAAGATGAATGTCCATGTTCTGTTGCAAATATTGCAGGGCAATAGTCATAAAAATGCACGAGAACATGATAAAAAATACCTCTTTTCCTCCACACTTTGGGTGGATGTTACTATACAGGCATTAACTGTACAACATGGACCCAGTTATGATGTGGAGCTCCAAACCAATTTTTTCCACTGTTTTATTTCTCTTTGTGAGAATTCCCCAAATTATTCAATTTTGAGACTTGGCTGGATCTTAATGTTCCCACACATATACAATTGCATCTACAAATTGCCTTTCCCTCTTTTATGGGCATGCCTTGAAAATTAGATATATTGAATTTCACCTGAGATATTTACACAGAACTGTGTAAAAGGAAAAATATGAAATGATTCTTCACAAAGATGATGCGAAGTTTCCCTAGCCAAATTTATTGGAACACAATGGGCTACACTTCTACAGTCATGATTCACAATTTGCTGTGGTTAAAAAAATCAGTAAATGCAATTCAATCAGGTATAGGATTTTAAACAGTTATTAGAGACAAAATACAGAAGCCTAAACATTAATACATTGTACTCTTTGCAAATATTTCTCTAAGGTGTTCAACCACGAAAGAGTAGGAAAAGCCCAATGGGTTAATTCCAGAGTTTGTTGTTATTGTTGTTTTCTCCCAAGTAATTACAGTGCTTTTGTCTCACAAAATATTGTGTATTTTTCTGTAGTTGTACTATTTGGCTTAAGACATTATTGTCTACACTGATATGAAGATGTTCTCCAATACTTTCTTGTGAAAGTCTGAGGTCTCTGCTTTTTGCACTGACATTTTGCCATTCATTTGGAATTTAATGAACGAATGCACCACAGAGATTTTTCTTCTGTGTGTTTCCCCTTACCATCCGCTGGGGCAATGCTGCACTTGACATCACCATATCCACGCACTTCTTCCCCACAGATCTGTGATGTGATCACAACGGTGGATGTTCACAGCTGCACAGATTTTCCTCTCCAAATGCTTTGCAGATAGAGGTAGCTGTGGTGTGCAGTTTGAGAAAATTCCGTGTGGGCTCAAGTCAATAGTGGGTGGGTTTCCAGAATAGAACTCCTCTCTTCCTAAATGAAGGATCCTTCAGACATAGGAGTTTTAGTCCCTTTCTTCCTGACTGTGGTGACAACACAGACAGCCGCTTTTTTCTAACTATAAGTCGGAAATCCCAGCTGTCGGGATGATGGAGAAGAAAGCTGCATGATTCTGGGTGCAGAATGACTTTTCTGACCACTGTATCCACTATATACCTGAACTTAGTATTATTTGAGAAAAATAAAGCGCTGTCTGATTAAGTCACTGATATTGATATCTTTCATACAAAGCCCAAAGCAAAAGTAAAGGTTACAAGAACAGTTATACTATATTAGTTATTTTGTATGTGGAACGTTCTCTGCCGGCTTCTTCATGTGCAAACTTCGTAAGATGAAAGTTGATGTATGTCCGTATCTAAGTGCGACAGCTGTGCAAGTTTTGGCTTCTGGGAGGGGAAAGTCAAGAACTGTCCCCTGTCCTTCTTCAAAATTTTGTTGGGCTTTTCTATGCCCGCTATATCTCTATATAGGTATTTAGGAACAGTTTGTTATGTCGAGAAAACATAGAGTAAGAATTTCAAACCCACTTGGTGCAGAATTGACACTTTCTAAACAAATCTGAAGGTGAACTGACATATTTGCCTTACTGAGTCTACGCATACCAAATACTGATATATCTCAATGTATTTAGATGTTATTTTACATTGTTCCTAAGCTTTGTTTTACGTAGAGTTCTTGTTTATTCTAACACATATCTTCATTTTATTAATTTTTGTCAGTTACGTGTTTTTGAAAGAGGTATCATAAAATCTCATGACAATTGTTCAATTGACAGCTTCTGAGTCCATATATGTATATTTTTGTATTGATTTTGACATTGTAAGATAAGATGGGCAAGTTCAGAATTGCTATCTCTTTCCATCGAATGATTCTGTTAAACTTTATTTAAAAAATTTAATGTTTATTTTTGAGACAGAGAGAGAGACAGAGTGTGAGCAGGGGAGGGTCAGAGAGAGAGGGAGACACAGAATCCGAAGCAGGCTCCAGGCTCCGAGCTGTCCGCACAGAGCCCGACGTGGGGCTCGAACTCACGAACTGTGAGATCATGACCTGAGCTGAAGTCAGCCGCTCAACCGACTGAGCCACCCAGGTGCCCCTGTTAAACTTGTTTTAAATCCTATTTTCCCTGCGGATTATTCTAATAGTAGCCCTCGTCTACACCTTTAGGGTTATTTTTATTTTAATATCCTGATAAATATTTGTTTCTCGATCCCAGTCTATACTACCTCTCTTTCATGTTTCTGCTGTTGGAAGATTCCTGAAATCTCCAGAAAGGTAAGCACGTATTACAGGCTATACAAAGTCTTGACTAAGAATAAACAATTTCTGTGCAGGTCGTGTGTCTCTATTCTCCCTGGGACCTATTATGCTCATGCACCAACCCAGTTTGGGGAAGCCTTGCTGATACCACCCACATGCATCGTTTCCTTTCTGTCTAGACACTCCTATAGCTTCTGACCGCCTTGATTCCCATTTTAGGAATGCCATCCCGCTGGAGAGATGCTGAATTCATCCAGTCCTAATCAAGAAAACAACACATGGCAGGTTTTTCCAATGGAGGGCTTAAGGGTAGTGATTTGGTTGTACAAAATAGAACCACAGAGAAGCCGGAGGGTCTTAAGGGTAGCGGTTTGATCGTGCAAAATAGAACCACAGAGCAGACGGAGGGAGGTGTGATGTGTGCACATCAGAAAGCTGTCATGAACCTTGGGACAGAGCTCCCAAGCCCCCGAGCTCCACCAATGACCAACACATGAGGCCTGTTGCTGGGACTGTCAACCGCCAGCCCAGAGTCACATGCCAACGACCACAAGAGACGGGCGATGTCGACCGCGCTGTGCTCACTTAGACGTGTGTCTTCTTCCTCCCACCTCTTCCATCATTGAGACACCATTGACGAGGATGACATCTCGTGAGGGGTCTGGGGAAGGCGGTCTGTGGACTTTTGAAAGGCCGGTGTAGAGTGGGGGGAGGTGACCAGGTCACCAAAGAACAGTGGTTAAACCTCTGTGAGGGATAACACGATGTGTTGTCTACACATTGTAAGAAGGAAACACACACGATCAGGAATCAGGCTCCTATCATCGGATGATCCTTGGTTCTTATGCAGAAAATAACCACTCTTTCCTTCTGCACACCCACTGACTTTCTTTTTTGTACGGAATTACAGCTGACACACAATGTTAAATAGTTTCAGGGGGAGAACATAGTGAGTGAGGAAGTCCACACAGCATGGATGACAGGGAGGCTCCTGAATATTTCCCTAAAATTTCCCATAATCTTTATACATCTTCCAGGTATAAGACGGTAGTAATGATTCTACACTGAAAAGTTAGCAATTTCCAAGAAACACATTGGTTCAAATGTTCAGCAATGTTCTTTGCAAGCATAGCACACACTCTTTTTTTTTTTTTTTTGTCAGTCTGTCCATATTTGTTCTTTTGGTTCTCAGCTTTCTGCATAGAGAAGGTCACAAAGTGTACAGGCATATCAAGGAGAGATAAGTTTCCACTCTCCGTCCCAGGCACTGAAATAATACAATTACTGTATGGGAAGGTGAAGGGACATTTTATCACATTATGAGTCTCGCTTAGAACTGTAGTTATGTTTGAGTTGTATTTATTCCTGTGACCTTCATGAGCAACCATCTCTGAATTTCAGAGGCGATTCTGTATAGTACGCTTGACCATAATTGAAAACTTTTTAGTAATACAATGTGTATTTAGTTACATCTTCATATTAACAAGTTTACAATTTATATGCTGATTAAAAAAATAATAGAACAGAAGAATACATTTATATTCCTAATTGGAAAGGTCATTACATATTTCAGCACGGATGGAATTGTAATTATTTTTGAAATTATTACAACTAATTTTCTCTTCAGAAATCTAATTACTTTTTAAAATCTAAAATAGCATATTGGAGTCACTGTCATATGGCTTGTATTTTTCCTTGTTAATGACGAATCTGACTTGATCCCTAGGATCCTGGAGGCTGGGGTGTTTCTGATACCCATTTATCTTATGTTGATACAAGCTTACACTTAGTTTCGAACTTACGCAATTGTGGTATCATCTTTTGTTTTTACCATGCACTATAGCACCTGTTAAATTCAGGAGATACAAATAGGTCTATTATATAATTATTATATACTGTCTATTCTTTGATATATATTATATATTTTGCTCTTCTTGGATTTCTTTTCATTTTGGCTATGACTCAAATCTAGTGTCTCTTATTCCAATTTGGAACCAGACGTCCTTACCCTGTCGCTTTGATCATGTAAATTGTTTACAGATATTTATCATAATAAAAATTGGCCTTAGGAGCAATGGGGTAAGGTTTAATCCTTTGGAGCTGACCATAAGAAACATTCTTTATTCTTGACATTTCTTCCCTTTCTAGAGAGAAATCTTGCCCTCAACATCAGTGAAAGATTTTCAGCTTCACCACAAATGTGCCTTCTCCACAAATTCTCCAGGACCCATCTCTGTTAGAATTTTGCTCCTATTTCTGTTAGTGCAAATACAACTTCATTAAACAGTCCTCATCGGCGTTCACTACATGATGGCCTTATTTCAGGCAAGGGAACCTCATTCTTCGGTGTATTACCTGAGTCCTACACACTGGCTAGAATGATCACTCTCTAGGTATGGTAGGAAGGAGCAAGAAGGAATTTTTATTATAATCCAGTGGTACTAGGAAATATCCACAGGGTGTTTAGAGATCCTTCCAAAAGAGATCCAAAGGGTGTTTTGATTTGCAATTTCTGGTATTATCTTAATGAGTCCTGGGACAGTGATGACATTGTCCTTGGTGAAGCTGGGGACAACAGTCACCCTTGGCTTGCCCTATGATTGTTCTCATTAGAAAGTGTTTCCTTCTTGGCTGCAGGACTAAGGTACATCGTGACACATGATTTTAGCTAGCAAAGGCCCACGCGTCATTTATTATATATCAAAGTAGTTTTTTGTTTACATATGGTATATAAAGAATCAATCAATCAATATGAGTTGAGTCAATTAAACTTGTAAGAAATATACTATGAGCAATAGTTTATTAAAACAACAACAACAACAACAACAACTTTGGGGCACCTGGATGGCTCAGTCAGTAGAGCATATGAGTCCTGATCTCAGAGTCATGAGTTGAAGCCCCACCTTGGGCACGGAGCCTGCTTTAAAAAAATTAACTTTTACTCCCAATTGTGTATTGGGTTTTCCTGTCATCTCTATACATCTCTTGGGTGTTCATGAATCCCAGTGTTTTCTTACGGAGCTATTATGTTGCATAACTGTTGTTTGTAAGATGCAGCTGGAAGATAATTCTAGCCTTTGCCTGTACTGGGCACTCATCTTTTTGGCTCTTGTCTGCCCCTCTGCATGCTGTCACCGATAATAAAATCCCCTCCAGTTACCGAAATCCCAAGAGTAACCTCATTTCAGGAAACAAATATCCAAATTCATGTCATAGTCAATCAGGAATTCAATTTATCTTTATAGCACGGTGGTCATAATCTATAATTTTTAATACTTTTTTTTTTCAGGGAAGAAGGGGTCCACTAAAGGTAAAAGGCCTCATCCCACAGACGCTGTGATGTGTCCTTGGTCTCTGCCTCCAGTCCCTAACTTTGTACCAACGTTCTCTGGCAGTTTTTTTTTTTTTTTTTTTTTTTTTTTTTTGTCTTTGGCTCATTCTACTTTGTTTATTCACTGTAATTCTCTTGCTGCAGAAAATTGTCCGGGAGGAAAACGTTCTATCTTTCTCCCTTTTACGCTTTCCACTGCACAGAGAATAGTAAATGTTCAAAATGTAGTTGAGTGAATTATGCTGAAATACTGCTAACAGCATTCACTAATGAAGGACTGGTGCACACACGCGCACACACACATACGGAGGATGTTTAAGTACCACTATTATAAACAAAAAATGTTGACACCAGTTCTGGTAAGCCCACTACAGTTTATCCTGTCTAGACATAATGTTTCTCAGTTTCCCATGAATAATCCTAGATACTATCAATTAAAACTCAAGTTCTTGGCTCAATATACAAAAGCATCCCGCTTATATAATAATCTACATTCGTGATTACAGAATAGCCTCACTGGTAATTAAGGGGAAGGATGTGATATAATTGATTTACATGTAAAAAAAAAAACAAAAACGAATGATTATGGCTTTCCGGAAGTTTACAGTTGAAGCAAATGTATACTTAACTCGAATTTTGTCTTTTGAAAATAATAAAAAAAAAACCACTTGAAATTATGAGACAGCATGATTCTACCTGCTTGCTAACCCTTAAATAGCACATGTGTTTGTCAAATTGAGACCAGGCTTTTAGTCTTTTCTGATTTTTCCAGCAATAGTAAATATCTCTTGTTGTTATATTTTCTTCTCTGTGATTCGCTGAATTTAGAATTTAAACACCCATTCTGTTCAGGATGAACAGATTTATAATGTGATTGGAATCGATGTGTTGTTTGCTAATGTTATATCCATTCTCAATGCACGTTAATGGGCTTATGAAGGGCATAGCTTATATCATTCCCGTGGGAGATGCCTTTAAAATAAGCAGAATCAGGGAGTTTGTTGTGGAGTTGATCTTACTTTGCACAGAATTCATAGAGTACCTGGCTAATACAACACGTAAATTAGAGAGGGGTGAGCAGATCCGTAAATCACCGGGTCCTTACAAGAGATTACACGTTACAAACCACAAATTATGTTCACTTCAGCTTTTAGTAAAAAAAAAGAAAAAAAAACAGTGTTAACTCATGGCAAGGGGTATTTCCTTTTGCAATTATCTCAAAGTAGGTGCCAGATTTCTCCTGACAATGTCCAATTTTCAGGGAATTTACAGCTGTTCCTTTGACATCCTCTACAGTTCATTAAACAATCTCCTGATATGTGATTTACCTCCTTCTGATGGCTCTGCGATTCAGATTCTATTAGGGAGAAATAGAAGACTGTGTTTAAAAAAGTCTTAAACACAGTCATCAATATCTGAACTGCAGTGTGCTATTTCTTTGCTTCAGGAGTGAGTAGTATAATCTTTGGTGAGCATCACGTGGGAAGTTCCCGTGTGCTGCTCACACATTAAGCCAAACCACAGGCTTTGGCTTTCTATAAATATTTGGCTATGTCTATGGAGTTCAAATACGGATCAGCAAAGTACACACTTTGTGAAACAGATGTTGACCCGTTAAGATGAACTGTAAGACTGGTAAATGTATTTATTATAGCTGACATAAAACATCTCATAATGTGGCTATAAGAATGGTGATTTTTAAAATATTCATGTAACTGTAACAAACACAAGCTCTACTGAAGGAAAAATGGCTTATTTTGTGCATACGCATAAGGATTCTATGTGGTTCTTTTGCTGGCTTTGAACAAAAGTCAATTCTGAAATTAGTGAATGGCTACCCTTTAGTACTGACATGACCAGCTGTATGTCCTAAACAGATAAAATAATGCTTGGGCAAGAAAAGGGATGGACTGCCTGAAACCCAAGATTTTAAGGAAGAGTTTAGGAAGGAAGGTAGGATTTGTACCAAAGGAGAAAATGCTCAGAATGAGCGTCTTATTGGCAAGGGCAATTATCCGTGTTTTTGTTAAGACTGTGAGGATGGAGGCAGTGACATTTAAGAAAATGGAAAAACACAATGACAAATACACACCATTCAATTCAGGAAAAGAATGGTATCATTAAAAAAAAAAGAGAGAAAGAGACAGAGAGAGAACGCAAAGTCAGAAATGAAAGAGAAGGAGCAACCAACACTACAGAAATACAGAAGATTGTAAGAGAACCCTACAAAAAAGTTCATGCCCCAAATTGGACAACCGAGAAAAAATAAGTAAGTTCCTGGAAACACAATCTTCCAAAACTGAATCAGGAGGAAAGAGAAAATCTGAACAAAACAACTGCTAGTAACAAAATTGAATCAGTAATCAAAAAAACTCCCAACAAACAAAGGTCCAGGACCAGATGGCTTCACAGGTGAATTCGACCAAACGTTCAAATACGAGTTAATACTTATTCTCCTCAAACTATTCCAAAAAACAGAAAAGGAAGGAAAGCTTCCAAATTTATTCTACAAAATGAACATGACACTGATACCAAAATCAGACAAACATAAAAAAAAATTGGTCAATATTTCCGATGAACATTGATGCAAAGATCCTCAACAAAATATTCGCAAACCAAATCTAACAATACATTAAAAAAAATCATTCACCACGATCAACTGGAATTTATTCCTGGGCTGCAAGAGTGGTTTGATATCTGCAAATGAATCCACATGATGCATCACATCAACAAAACAAAGAATAAAAACCATATGATCCTCTTAACAGATGCAGAGAAAGTATTTGATAAAATTCAACATCAGTTCATGATAAAAACTCTCAACAAAGTAGGTGTAGAGGGAGAATACCTCGACACAATAAAGGCCAGTTATGAAAAACCCACAGCCAACATCAACATCAATGATGAAAAACAGAAAGCATTGTTCCTAAGATCAGGCACAAGACAGGATGTCCACTGTCACCACTATTATTCAACATAGTACTGGAAGTCCTAGCTGCAGCAATGAGACAAGAAAAAAATAAAAGGTATCCAAAGGAAAGATGGATAAACACCAATTAGACAAGGTCACAAAATATGAAGGCTCAGGAAAAATAAAAGTATCAGAAATATAAAAACATAACAGCATAAAAGAGTTAAAAACCAGAATATCCAACAGTCAGTTAATCATCCGACTTCGGCTCAGGTCATGATCTCATGGTTCGTGGGTTCAAGCCCCATGTCGTGCTGTGTGTTGACAGCTCGGAGTCTGGAGCCTGCTTTGGATTCTGTGTCTCCCTCTCTCTCTGCCCCTCCCCTGCCTGTGCGCTCTCTCCGTCTCTCAAAAATAAAATAAACATTAAAAAAAATGCACCATGCATATGGATAAAGAAAAAAGGAAAATCTACATAAATCCTTATTTCATATCCCTAGAATATTTGTGAAAAAGGTTTATGTCTGTGATCACAAAATTTTTCAAAAAATGAAATCTGATAGACTTGCTTCTATTTAACTATTTTCAATTAGGCAATTAGAAAATAATAATAAAGGATTGCCAAAATACTAATTGTTCACAAATTAAGAAATAGTTCCTTAAAAATATAGTGATCAAATTTGTTACATGAAGTTCAGCTGAAAGTTGAAAAAAAAGAAGATGTGTATCTCATACAGATGCTAAAATACACGGCTGAATATGTGCTAAGTACAGATTATACAGCTGCAAATTTATATTAAAGAAAAATATTGAGCATTGGGAACAATGTATTCCCTTGAAGAAACTGTAATGGATCACATAATAAATTGTGAGCAAGTGTTTAAGATAAAATTGGAAATTGTTCAACAGAAAATAATCATGTGCAAGTGCAAAGGCTAGTTCTTTGCAAAAACAGAGAAACAGGCTATATTTGTAACAGAGATTCAGTAATGAAGATGGGGAGGGCTCAGTGTGAAGTGTTAGCAATAAGAAGAAAGGATTCGCACAAAGGAGAGTTTTGACCCACATGTAGGCAGAGAATTGTAACTGTCAATTACCCTAAAAGAGATGTGAAATGTTATTGTATTGATGTCCTTTGTAAAGGCTCTCAGAACCAGACATTATCAAAGACAAATTCTGTATGATCCTTTAAAAAAATTTTTAAATGTTTTTTAAAATTTATTTTTGAAAGAGAGAGAGAGATACAGTGCAAGCAGGGGAGGGGCAGAGAGAGAGGGAGACACAGAATCTGAAGCAGGCTCCAGGCTCTGAGCTGTCAGCACAGGGCCCAATGGGGGGGCTCGAACTCATGAAATCTGAGATCATGACCTGAGCTGAAGTCAGAGGCTTAACGCAGTGAGCCACCAGCTTCCCTGTATGGCCCTTTAAATATAAAAAAGTAAGCAAACAAAAGCAGATGGTTTTTTTTTTTAATTTTTTTTTTAACGTTTATTTATTTTTGAGACAGACAGAGACAGAGAATGAACGGGGGAGGGGCAGAGAGAGAGGGAGACACAGAATCGGAAGCAGGCTCCAGGCTCTGAGCTGTCAGCCCAGAGCCCGACGCGGGGCTCAAACTCACGGACCGCGAGATCGTGACCTGAGCCCAAAGTCGGATGCTCAACCGACTGAGCCACCCAGGCGCCCCAAAAGCAGATGGTTTTAATTCCACTTAAAGATAAGTTCTATGATTCACTAGTTAAATACAAATTATTAACCAAACTTGGTAACAGTAAAAGAAGTAATTACAGATCAATAATTAATTTATATGCCTAAATACATTTTAATAAGTCCCACTGAACAATATGCTGACCCAATAATGCATCTTGTCTAAGGAAAGGATGTTTTTGGAAATTAATGGTAGTTCCTTTAAATAAACTATTATATCAACAAAACTCCAGAGGAACAAAACCTATACGATTATAACATTAGAAACTAATGAAGAAATTGATCAAATTTTAGATAAAACATTAAAACTTTCTGTAAAATTGAAATGAGAAACAATACACAGGGAAAGGCTACAGCAATATCGGTCAGGCAGAGATGTCCCTTATCAACACTATTGTTCAGCATTGTCTCAGGCTCTGTGCGATACTCTAAGGTATAAGAAATGCTGTAAAATTAGAAAAATAAAAGACAACACTACTTTTACCTATAAATGGACATTCAAAGACACGTATGCGTATATCTGTGTCTAAACTGATCTATTTAATGACTGAGAATATGCCAAATGTGAAAGTGACAAGAACAATGGGAAAAGATATTTATTTACAGCATCAGTGTAGAGACATTGTGAAGGCTTATCCATCTTTAACAAGATAGCAGCAAAGGTGTTAATTCACCCATGATTTTGATTCTTCTGGAAGAGAGTCATGAAAGCGTTCCAGATCTAGACGAAACAACCCTTGAAGTTCAAACGCGAAGGCACTAGGATGTGCACTGGGATTTTTTGCTGCTGCAAAACGGATGCAGAATTCTCAGAGACGTCTCCACTTGGCCGGCCCACACAACAGGCAGGTCTCTGGAAGGACCCCTGCTGTGTGTTTCCTGAGAAAACCAGCTTTTGGATGCTGCCAATACAAAGAAATTAGACTCAGTGAAGTTCCCATTGTCCCTTCTACATCCTGGGGAGTGGGAGAGGGGGACAGAGTAGGAAGAGAGCAGGTGGAGATCTGACTGGCCCTGGGGCCCAAAGAGGAAGTTCTGGAGGCCAGAGTCTGAAATCAACATGGTGGCAGGGATTGGTTCCTCCAGGGGGAGGTGAGGGAGACAGCGCCTCATGCTTCTCCCTCTCTGCTCCGGGTGGCTCCTGGCAGTTTCTGCTGTTTCCTGTCTTATAGATGCATCACTATATCTGTGCCTGTGGCTTCACACAACTGTCTTCCCGCCGTGGGTGTCTCTGTGCCGATATCCTTCATGCTGTAGAAGCTCCCGCCGGGTGGCTGCATTTTGTTGCAGCCACACAAGCCTTCAAAATCAGGCTCTCTGCAGATTGTGTAAAAAAAAAAAAAAAAAAAAAAATCCTTTCCTGCTCAAGCCAGTTGGTGTGAATTCTATGCATTGCACTGAAAGAGGGCAGCATCTACTCGTCGGGCTGCCGAAGCAAAGTGTGGGGAACCGAGTGACTTTAACCACCATTATTTTCTTACACTGTTGGAGGAGACAAGTTCAAGACCAGCCGGCAGGGCCACGCTCTTTCTCAAGACTCTCGCAGAGGATCTGGGCAACTCTCTGTCCTAACTGCTGCTCGTTTCTGAGTTTACGGCGGCATATTACCAATGTCCACGTCGTGTTCCTCCTCTGTGCATGTCTCTGGGTACAAATTTCCTCTGGTGGTAAGACACCGGTCATTCTGGATCAAGGGTCCATCCCAGTCCGGGAGGACTTCATGGCAGCTGAGCTCATCATAGCTGCAGTGACCCTATCTCCAAATCAAGTCACATCCTGAGCTACAAGGGGGTGGCATTTCAATATATGCATTTGGAAGGGACAAAATGCAACCCATATCAACTACTTATGTGGTAGTTACAGACATAAACCGGACATCACAGTACCTACAGAGCGTTCTTCTGCCATAAAATCTCGCTACCAGAGGGCCATTGTGAAGACATCCAGAAGCATGGAAAATATTGGGAACGGCAAAGTCTCGGGTGCACACAAGCTCTTACAAATGCCCATATATCCACGGACTCGTAAAGTAGATTTTCAAGAATACTCTCCAGAGATGATGCCTCTAGGCAAAGTTACGAGACTTGGGGTCTATTGTTCTTGCGTCTTTGTGGTTCGTAGAGTGGCATCATGCGAATAGGGACATTCATAGAGTGGCCAAGTAAATGCATTTTGCAGTGTCCCAGATTCTGCTTGCATGCACTCCTTCGGATGGATCTCTGATTGTTGAGTCCTCGTTGCATATTCCAAAAACAATGCGTTATTAAATGAGCTACCTAGTTGCCCTAATGAACAACCAGGGCAGGAAGACAAAGCCCACTTAAGATGCATTACCGATGACCATCCTGAACACTTAAGGTTTCTCAGACGGCCACACGCGTTTCAATCCGTAACACCAATTAGCTCAGCACTGCCACTGTGGATGTGACTGGTTCCATCTCCCAACAGTAACAGTGTTTTCAGAGTAACTAATATGCTTCATTAGTTTCTGCGCCATGAGGGGGTGCAAAGTTGGAACTTGAGATTGGTTAAAGGTCTCTAAATGAACCCAAACAAGAGACAGAAAAGGACAGAAATGAGGCAATTATGTGGGAAATCTTTTAATTTCCATTGCCAGGAGCTAAAGGTGGCTATGAACACATTAAGAAAGGAAGACACAAATGAGTCTTTCAGGATTTCTCAAGCGTGGCTTAATAAAAAGTTTAGAGCAGCTTTATGGCACCATATATATTTATACATATAGTTTTGGCTTCGCTCACTTTGCTCTGTTTGCCATTTTTATGAAGCTGGCTTCTTCCTGCTCCCTGAAAAATGCTTAGTTATTAGGTAGACAGAAATGCCCCAGGCAGGGGCGTCGGAAAAGGGTGCATTTAAAACTGGACTGCACGATGATTTGGCATTTTGATGCTGGTTGAAGTAAAGAACACGTGGCCAACAGCTTTCAGGACCGTGTGGAATTGTAGGTACCCTGGCTATTTACGGTCTAGGCTATTTACCAGTGGGCAAAGGCTGGATAACGTAAGGGAGACGTGCTGCCACTTTTGCGGAATATCAGAAGACTGCGTTTTTGTTTGTTTGCTGCTTGGTTGGTTTTTTAATGCAATGGTCTATGGGGTGTTGGCCAAATGTCCGATTCTTGGTTTCAGCTCAGGTCACGATCTGATGGTCTGTGGCCTCGAGCTCTGTGCTGGGCTCTGTGCTGACAGCAAGGAGCCTGCTTGGGATTCTCTCTCTCTCCCTTCCTCCGTACCTCTCCCCTACTCACATGCTCTCTCAAAATAAATGTTTAAATAAACATTAAAAAAAAAATGGCCTAATTCCAAGTTTCCAAAGCAGCTGCATTTGCTTCACAAAGATTATGTGCTCTTTTTAAGTCATCTGTTTAATTATATAATGGAGTTTTGCCCTGACTTACGAACATTTTGGTCACATTATAAACACTATAGCCATACATTTTTCGAGTCCTAAAACTCTGATCAATCCACAGAGGGTTATTAATAATTTTGATAGTTCTTTGAGATCAGGGACTTTTTCCCGGACAATCATAAACGCAATGTATCTCTAAACACTTACATGTGTGTTGAGAAGGACTATATCAGCACTACATCTATGTTCTTCTCACAGTTGGGACACAGAGATGTGATATTCCATAACTAATTATTTGTACTTAGGATTTTGACAATATCAAGAAACACATGGTTTTTAAGGCCTTCATATCTATAAAAACATATAATAAAAATCAATATACTCTTCATCACCAGATCAGAAGAACCACTAAGAAAACCAGCATGAAACACACTTCGTATTCAAAATAAACACATATAAGAATCTGTGGACATTTACAGCTTATTGGACAAAGGGTGTTTACACTTGTGGTGAGCATAGCATAGGACAGAGATCTTGAATTACTGTGTTGTACACCTGAAACCAATGTAACATTTTGTTAACTATACTCAAATAAAAAACATCTAATCTAATTTAAGTACACTTAGGATAGCTTTCAGGTTTATATGGTTCTTTTTAACATTTAAAAATGGTGACAGATGGCAGCTACATTCATTGTGGTGAGCAGTCTGTCATGTATATAAATGTCGATTCACTATGTTGTATGCCTGAAACTCCCATAATATTGTACATAACTATACTTCAATTAAGTATCTATCTATCTAGTAACTGGGAAGTAACTCTCTGTGATGGAGAAATTCAAGAGTAGCCCACATCACCCCACCTCCTGGTGGTTCTAACCATATGTAATGCTCTCCCCTTGACCATGAATGAGACCTCAGACTTGCTGTAACCAGGAGAATATGACAAATTTAATCACAGCCTCTTTGTGATTAGGTTACCATCTATGGCAATTGTGATGGCATAGGACTTTTATGATAATGTTTCCTTTCCTTACATAAGATTTCATCTTTCTGGCAGAATCACTATGGAGTCCTCTCTTTTCCCTGAATTTGAAGACAAAAGCTTCTGTATTGGGAGGACTGTGGGAACATTGTGGCCTGTGGGAACATT
This sequence comes from Lynx rufus, assembly GCF_022079265.1. Taxonomy (NCBI): domain Eukaryota; kingdom Metazoa; phylum Chordata; class Mammalia; order Carnivora; family Felidae; genus Lynx; species Lynx rufus. The sequence goes on from NW_025814828.1 coordinate 2,575,384, forward strand.
GTGTGGCCACAAGGTGCTATGCATGGCCTCGAGGACCCTGGAGTGGCCTTGATCTCAGTCAGCAAGGAGCTGGGGCTCTCAATATGACACCCACAAGGAAACGAATTCTGACAGCAACCTAAGTGGGCTTGGACCTAGACCCACACCACACAAGCCTTCAGATGAGAATGCGGCCCTGGCTCAGCAAGTCTTCACGGCCTTGCAGAGACCTGCACTCTGCAGTGCCCACACTCCTGACCCAGACAGGCCGACAGCTGATAAATATTTGTTGGTTTGAGCTGCTGAATGTGGGATGGTTCCCATTGCAAATTAAAAACCCAATGATGCTGTGACACATGGTGCCAGTGGCATGTGAGGGAATCACATGCACAGAGCTGACCTTGCGTTTTATGAATTTAACGCCATTGATCTTTTCATTTTCCATTTTTTAAAATGGTTTTTTTTTTTTATTTCTGAGACAGAGGAGCAGAGGATCCGCAGCAGGCTCTGTGCTGACAGCAGACAGCCCGACGCGGGGCTTGAACTCACTAACTGCGAGATCGTGACCTGAGCCGAAGTTGGACACTTAACCAACTGAGCCACCCTGGTGCCTCTTTATATCCCATTTCTCATTTGTCTTCCTGGGACACTTAACCAACTGAGCCACCCAGGGGCCTCTTTATATCCCATTTTTAATTTGTTTTCCTGGTTTGGGGTGGGAGGTGGTTCATACTATGTTAAAACACGTTTTGAAGATGGTGTCGACAGAGATTTTAGAATCACGCTGATGAGTATACTGGTTTTGTGACACCCCCACACTATTCAAATGGTTACGTATTTTCTTCTGCATGGAAGGTGCTCTTTTACCTATCTATTCTTCAATTTCAATTTTTTTTCGGGGGTATTATTTATTGCATCTTAACATCTTTGCTCATAAATTTTAGAACAGCTTGTCAATTTCCACAAAAAAAGATGCCTATTTTCTCTGGGGTGATACTGAATTTGGGTTAAGAAGATCTATCATTTTTAAGAGTATTGAGTTTCCTTATCTATATATATTCATACTTCTCCATTTTTAACAAATTTTAAACCGTATTTGAGCTTTTATCCCCAAAGATCTTGCACATTTTGGGTACAACATTAAGTGGATTAGGAAAATACTTCAAACGTACAATGTGAGAGCAGTAAGAATTGACTAAATTTTATGCTTTTTATTGGTGTTATAAATAAAGCCAAAAAATGTCCCATTCCTTGCCCCCACCACATATCCCCACTTTCTGGATGTTGATGCACATACTTGCTTCTCTCTATATATAATTTAATTTACATTTAGGTATGCATATTAAGGGAAATTTGATTTCATATTGGACATAAAATATTTCACCTTCTCCGTATACTTGCCTGTGTTTTTGCTGTGTAAGTTTCTACTTCCAACGCATGCCTCAGTGATTTATTCTTACTGGCAGATGTAGACTTAGGTTGCTGTGTTAATGCTGGGATGGCTGGAGGTCCGGGAGGGGCACAGGAGGGCCAGCTTTCCACACATGCGCACACGCCCACACATACGGCTACGTGAGAACAACTTCCCTCTCGGTTCATTAACTATGAGCACATTCCCCGTCCTCATTTCTAGACTAGGTGCATAAGAGGAAATGCTCAAATATTTTAACTTCAGGGATATTCTCATTATTTCATCTCGTCAATGTCCACCACATGCCAAAGGTTTTATATCAATCAAACTACTTGCTAAGCTCTTTTAGGCGACTTCCTTTCCGGTACTTTCCACCTGAAATGCCCCCATCCCCATGCTGTGTACTAAGACGTAACGTTTTTCTTCATGATGCCATTCTCTTTTTAAGAGTGAAAGAGGGGATTAACTCTAGCTTTTCTTATTATTACCAGGTGGTACGCAGTTTTTATCATCTTATGGGTTGCAAGTTTTTTCCCTCACTTCATCTGTTTTATAGGGAACACCTAGAAAAAGACAAAATCAAATATTTCTCCAATGGCAACGGAAATTCTGAAGGTTTTATTTCTAATATGCCTTCGATGCTTTCTCAAGCATCAGACCAGACATTCAGCGAAACGAATCATTTCAGCATTTCAGAGAACTTTTTTCAAAGAAACCAACTGGGAAGCTGCCAAATGGATCAAATGCCGTTATTTTCAGGCCTGGACTTTTGAGAGGGAGGAAAAAAAAAGTCTTTGTAATAGATAGATAGCTCAACAGCCTTTTAAATCATTAATGTCCCTGTCAGCTTTCAAGAAATACAAGACATACGAGCCATCGCCACGGTGTCCTGGGACGTGCGCTCCACACTGCAGGTGTTTGTGGCTTCTGAGCCTGGCTGACACCATCCACCTCGCCATTGTTCACGGTCAGGATCTGCCGACATCAGCCGCTACACCCACGCTGACCGCAGACCACACAGGGGAACCTCTGACTACTACCTGTCACGGAACCTTCCGGGTGAATGCAATCCTGGGATCTTGAGCATGAACAGCGGTTGGATGGGAGTGTTTAAGGACTATGCTTGTTCTCCAGCTTCCCTGGGGTGCTGACCTGTGTCCTCACGGTGAGCATGGCTGCCTTTCCACTCCACGGCTGCGGGGTTTAGGTCCGTTATTCACAAGCACTAGAACTTGGGGCTGACCATGCTTGTTTGTTTTTAGGCATTTTTTTTAAAGTTTATTTATTTATTTATTTATTTTGAGAGCGGAAGAGTCAGCAGGGGAGGGACAGAGAGAGAGGGAAAGAGAGAGAATCAGAAGCAAGCTCCACACTGTCAGCGCAGAGCCTGATGCAGGGCTCGAACCCACGAACCGTGAGATCATGACCTGAGCTGGAGTCAAGAGTTGGTCACTTAATCGGCTGAGCCACCCAGGTGTCCCTGACTTTGCTTGTTTTTGAAAGGACTCGCCCGAGCCTTTCACACTGCTGCTGAGCGAGATGCCATTCTGCATCTGGTCCATGCTCCAAAACTTGGGATATATGACGAATTTATCATTTAAGGAAGTACCAGAGAAAATGAATCCTTTTCAATAAAACTACATGAGATACAAACATCATATATCCTCGCATGGTTCCATTTTCATTAGCTGCATCAAAAGCTAAAAAAAGTTCTATATTTCATAACCCAAATTATTGCAGTGAAAGTATATTCCTGTTTTATTCTGTATTTGGTGTCCTCTGTTACCTTATGGCTAACTGTATAAACCAAATCCCCCTAGATCTTTATAGAAAATATATATTCTCACTCCACATGTATTAGACAGTATATATTCTTGGTTTATACAGAGAGATTTCCATATACTTGTAATATGGACACACCTACATATGTAAATATACATGTGTATACATAATGTATACATAATGCATATAATTATATGTATATAATGTATATAAACATATATAATTATTATATGTATATGTATATAATACATACATATATAATGTGTATAAAGTATATGTACATGATTGTTCTATGTATATGTGTATAATACATAATGTACTATATATAATATGTATGTATATGATATATACATGTATATGATATATAAGCATACATATTTAATATATAATATAATGTGTATATGTATATAATATATATGCATATGTATATAATACACACATGTAGATGATATATAAGTATATGCATATGATGTACATATTGTATACATACAATGTGTATAAAAAAGCATAAGAATAAATACACACACCTGCATATATTTTCACATGCGTGTTTAGGAAACATTGATGTGTGCATATGACTTGCTGTAACCTTTGTTACATTCAGTATAGCAGGACAGTTCTCTTTTCAATCATGGTTTTGGATGACTCCAACAGTTTATCCATCATCACTGTATCTTACTAATGCCGACTGACCCATTTGCCAGGTGATTTCCTCACTCCTGTTTCGCCCATTCCCTTCATACTTACCCCCCAAATCTTCTTCAAAAGCTGTCAATTCCTGGGACGGAGTGATCACTTCCTCCTGATACGTAGCTACTGGTACTGCCCTACATGTGAGTTCTCCAGAACATGTGCGCTGCTAACTAAGCATGGGGATTCCACGTCCTTCCGTACTTTGGCCGAGGTGATAGAATTCACCAGTGAAACAGACGGGACTCTGGCAACGTGGCAACATGGTGGACTTGTCAGTATGTCTTTCTTTTTTCTCACCGGATTCGTCAGTTGAACGTACTTCCTCGTTGCTGTTCGGAAGCCACTTTTCTGGAGCTTTCAGAGTAAAGGCTTAGAAAGTAACATAGTTTTGTGCAAATGAAATGGAAATTGGCTCTTTTTCAAAAATTATAAAGAGAAAAACCCATTTTTAATAAAATTGTATTGGCAATACTGTCCGACGCAGCATTCACAAGAGAACAAGTCAATATACTTCTATGATAGCTATCAACACTTCAAAGAATGTCCTTCGTGCAATGAAGGTGCAGTATTTTAATGGTGGTGCTCTTATCATCGGAAGCAGTGAAAGCAGTCCATCTGCATGGAATATTTTGTTGTTGGTGATGTTTCGTGGTAAAATTTTAGGGTGATTCATCTTGATGGATGCAACGTTCTTTCTTTCTAATCAAAGCCTCCACCTATATAATCTCTTTCAGATCCAAGGATATTACCCATGGCTTTGCTCTTTTCATGTCAATGATTGATAGATATCATGAGGCTGTGGTTGCTACCCAGAGTGCCGTGCAGAATAAACTTTGAAGGCGAACCCTTTTCTGATCATTACTCCAATCCCAGGGGACCAGGATCCCTAATATGGTTTCCCTTGCTTGTTTGTGCAGGGATCATTTTTACATCACACCATTTTCATGGACTCTACAAGCCACTCTGCACCGTGGGGCTAGCGTTTCCATTTCAGGAACTCCCCATCCCAGTTGCAATCTCGTCGTGGATTTCAGACAGCCCTCCTTATTCCAAGTCCTACAGGGGCCAGGAAAGTCCCCCCCCCCCCCCGGCCCCTCGGTTTAAATCTACGTTGACAACAGCATTTGCAGCTGTGCCCTGCAGGCAGAGACACAGGCCAGCTCCCTGTGGGACGCACTCCCAAACAACACTGCCCTTTTCTGTGCTGTATTCCCAAGCTTGTACATTTACTTCCTACCCGAATCCCATGCTGACGTTGAAGAGAGTCTATTCCTATCCTACTTAGCTGGAGCACTCAAAGCCTTAATCCTCCCCCCACCCCGCCCCCGCCCCCAGTATGACAGGCAGCACAAGACTCAGTGCCTTGTCCTTCTACCAACAGCCCCACTAGGGGACCTTGGTTTCCATTTTTCATCTTTCTCCGTGACCACCAAGATTTCCGTCTCCCCAGCCATGAAATGCACTCAAGGCAGCTGGGAGCTTGTTAAACGTGCAGGTATGTGCACATCCTTCTCTGACATTCTGGTCCAGCAAGTCGGTGGGGGGAAGCTGAGGGATGGGGCTGTTTAACAGCCTCCAGGTGATCCTAAATGCAGTTCGTCAATGAAGCAGACGTTAAGGATGGCTGGTACAGAAGCCAGTATTCTCCACTCACTCCTTAAGTCTGAAAACAAACATGAACCCACATACCTTCACCCGTCACCGTGTCCCATAGCTTTGATGATGGCCTGCAAAGTAGCAATGCATTTTTCATCGACAAGGTATCTCCAGATTACGGATTGTTCATCGTGTTCTTCTTGACCATTGTTTAAATCAGAGAGTTTTTGGTACCTTCCACTTCCTAGTGAAGTTTCTGTATCTTTGGAAGTACCCATGACTTTAGAATGAAATGATTCTCCTAATCTAACACATGGGTTATGCGCACAGAACACCTTGGTAGCCTTCCTAGGAAGCACGACTCTGATTTCTGAGTACCCACATCACCCCTGGCTCAATGGCGATAGGATAGCGGGTGCTTCAGAATACCACACATTTCCCACAATGTGGGCCAAATGCCACTAAGTGAGGAGGAAAGAGAGAACGTCTACTCTTTTGTGCTCGGCTTAGAGATGAAAAGGCTCAGATTCGATGTCCGCACCACATGCCCCATCCACGGTGGTGTCACAGCAGCCGACTGTGACACCACTGGGCATCTGGTCCCCATTGAGTTGGGACTTAACGGCCTTCAGGGAAATGGAAGTCGCCATCTTCTCTCTGGCTCATGACTTGGGGCTGCCGTAGACATCATGTCCATCTTCTTGAGGAACTTCCGCGGCAGGACGTATGGTTCCTATTTATCAGTCTGTGGCCGAACACAGCATCTGAGCCTTGACTCTCAGAAAGACAAGCAGCAAAGCCATGCCGAGAGAAAGCCTGCCGTGTCCAGCACAGAGATGATGCAATGTTTGGTATGCAGATATTCACGGCTTTTCCTCAAGCACTTCCATAGAGACACTTACTCCAGTCCCCCCGAAAATCAAACACTCAGAAAGTTAAAAATTTACAAGTCTACAAACACTTCCTGATATTTGTATCTAAAAGCTCAACTGAAGCCAAAACCATCACTTTTCCTCCCCCCCCCCATAATGATTCTTTCTACTAAGTGTGTGCTGTTTGCAATTTCAGCAGAATGCTAGCAATTAATTTTCTGAGACAGCAGTAGTAGGTAGGCTTTTCACTATTTGTATTTTGAAAATTCTCTATTGTTGGAAAAAACGAACAGAAGGGTGCTGTAGTCTCATTAAGGCTCGTGGAATGCTGAGACACACATGAAGCCCTTCTTAATAACGTGAGTGATATTAACGTCAGTGGATATTAATAAATTCCACTGAAGAACAATTCGTGAGGGAATATTATCACATAAACAAGGTATTGGTTTTGACCAAGATTGAGACTGTTCTAGCCACACCATTTTCTACTTCTCCTGACATAAACCCTGAACAAGGCCAGATAGAAGATTTTAGTCAAAACACATTCCCCCACTACCCAGATTCCAAGAAGACAGTTTCTTTGAATGGTGTGTACATTGCCAAATTTCTAAAAGTGTACCTTTCAGGTGTATTGTGTAAAACAGCTACATGATTTAAGAAGCTTAATCATAATTTTGCTAAAAATGACCTCATTGCATTAGCTATCTTGATGGCAAACCCCTTGGAATCACAGTGAAAAAAAAACCTCCTGAATTGCCTCTACGATCCTAAGTAGAGTTCTGCATAATTTATTTCCCTATAGCATTTATATGCACATACCATATATATTTACTGCACATATATGTGTGTGTGTGTATATATATACACATATATTTCCCTGCATCTATATTATAATAACAATATAGCTAGGTTAACCATTTCTTTAAAAAACTTTTTTAATGTTTATTTATTTTTGACAGAGAGAGAGAGAGAGACAGAGCATGAGCCGGGGAGGGCAGAGAGACAGGGAGACACAGAATCCGAAGCAGCCTCCGAGCTGTCAGCACAATACCCAACATGGGGCTAGAACCCACGAACCATGAGATCATGACCTGAGCTGAAGTTGGATGTTTAACCAACTGAGCTATGCCAGCACCCCTAAGTTAACTGTTTCTTTTCTTTTCTTTCTTTTTTCTTTTCTCTTTTCTTTTCTCTTTTTTTCTTTTCTTTCTCTCTCTCTTTCTTTCTTCTTTCTTGACCCGAACCAAAGTCAGATACTTAAATGACTGAGCCACCCAGGTGCCCCTTGGTTGGCTCACTTTTCACTTACGGTATTCCGCAAGGGGGTCAGTGCTTTGCCCACGGGATCAGCAGGGTTGAGGAATCAGAGAAGACTCACCAAGAACTGATTCTTCACTGACAGAGATGGCAACCAGCCTCTGAAGAAGCTTCTGGGGGCTTTGGGAACCAGGTTGTCACAGAGCCCCCAGGCTCTGTGTTGTTGCCAGGGTGACTGAGTGCGATGTAATGCATTATGACAGCTTCAACTTCCCGTGGCCAGAACCTGTGGACATGTGGCACTGAAGTGGCAAGGATTTCATGGTTGTTTCCTGTTTCATTCAGTCTGTGTTTGCACGAAATCAGGCTGGCCTTTCCCACTGCACCTAAATTTGCTCCTTCTTAGGAGTATCAAACCTTGACAACTCTCTACCTTCCCAAACACTGGATTTCCCATTTAGATCAACATTTCCTTCCCATGTATCTTCCCAGTCCTTCCCTGAAAACTACTGGTTAAGCCTGCATCGTTATTCCCGTTCGCCTGTGTGATATGGGGGCATTCCTGCTAAAGTGGCGTTAAGTCTCAACATCATGGATTTGAAAGAAAAAAATGTGATCTTACTAGTTAACAACACCAAAAAAGATGAAAACCACCATCCCTATGGCTAAAATACAGCAGGGTAAGATAATCCTATCAGGATATCCTCTTTGAGTTAGCATTACTGTTCACTTATTTTATCAAGATTACTTAAGGCAAATATTCTTTTAAGGTGTTAATTACGATCAACGTAAAAAGGTATCTACACTTGTCATCACAGGAGATTCAATACAGAAGTTTAGAAAGTGATCATAAAACAAAGACTGAACAGTGAGCCCCGGTTTCCACTGTGGAATCTGCCTTAAAGCGGCCATCCACTGCACAGATCTAGATTCCAAATCTTGGAGCCACAACGAGGCCTTGGATAAACTACTGGAGGTTTGACACTGACATGATGGTATGATTCTAGGTACTGCTGTCCACGTGACATAAAGCAACCAACTTAATTGTTTGTTTTCTCAACTGCCTCCCATTAAAATGGCCAATTCTCTGATTAATAGATTGGCTTGACCATAGATTGATATCAAGCAGATGATAGAAATGCTGATAAGACAGATGGCAACAAGACAGTAAAATCTATACGCATGGGCTTGCAAAGAGGACACTTCCACTTATCATAATGTTGTACCCCCCCCCCAACAGTGATATTGTATGGGACTTTTAAGTAATATGGGCTTGAACTCAAACAACAAAAGAGATGTCAAGGGGGAGGTAGTGGGTCCTTCCAATGGACAGGATGCCATGGCTGCTTTTGATTGCTTGTAGTTAAGGCATGAAGAGGTCTCAGGATGCTTATATGATAAACGACAGAGAAGGACCCCTCCACACGAAGCGTGGAGGGTGGGGTCGAGTGATTTTAAGGATCCTAGACAGGTCGCCTGGGTGGTTCAGTTAGCTAAGCATCGGACCTCAGCTCAGGTCATGATCTCACAGCTCGTGAGTTTGAGCCCCGCCTTGGGCTCTGCTCTGACAGCTCAGAGCCTGGAGCCTGTGTTTCCATCTCTCTGCTACCCCCCTCCCCTCCCCCGCCCACCATTGTGCTTTCTCTCCCAAAAATAAATAAATAAACATTTTTTAAAAGGCACATCTGGGTCCATAACAGTATACAGACTCACTTTCCATTCATTCGTACATATGCAGTTGACTTTTGAACAACTTGGGTTTGAAATACACAGGTTCACGTACGGTAAAGTATAGGACTCTACATGTATTTTCTCTTCCTTAAGACTTTCTCTTTTTTCATGTCTATTTATTTTGAGACAGTGCATGTGCACAAGTGGGGAGGGGCAGAGAGAGAAAATCCCAAGTAGGATCCCTGATGTCAGCACAGAGGCCAATGTGGGGCTCGATCTCACAAACTGTGACATCATGACCTGAGCCGAAATCAAGGATCGGACACTTAACTGACTCAGCCACCCAGGCACCCCTTCCTTATGACTTTCTTAATAACATTTTCTTTTCTGTAGCTTAGAGAAATCCAAATATGTGTGGTTCAATCACTTATGTCAACAGGCTTCAGGTCAACAGCTGGCTATTAGTTCTGGGCGAGTCAAAAGTTATATGTGTATTTTCAACTGTATGGGGCTGGCACTTGTATCCCCTGTGTCATTCAAGGGTCAAGGGTACAGATTATTATTATCAAAGAGCAGTATGTACTGAGGAAATGTAGGCTGGTGGGGATTTCCATCAAGTGCCTGTGTCTCCTGAGAGAGGTATTTGCTTTAGGTCATGAACTGTGGACCATGTTTACAATTGTAGAGGCAAATATTTGCTATACAGAAGAAGTGAGGGAGGAAACCAGTTGGGGGTGAAATGCCCGGTGTGTACACGTATGTGAAAGAGGAGAGAAAGGGTGGAAAGAAAGAGTGACATTAAGAAAATGTATTATTTGGAAACCAAAGCGGTATACCAAAACGCACTTTAACAATCACTGAATATTTTATACCCATACTATTTATTCAAAATAGAACTCTAAAGATTCAGAACCTGCTTAAGGAGGAAAAGAACAAGTCAAGTCTGCTCTCCCTAGGAGACCTGGCAGAGTGTGCCCTCCTAATTACCACAAAATTGCGGCAGAGTTTTTCATTCCCAACCTGAATCTAATTAATTGCAGTCCTTTTATGCAGAGAACCTGCAAGAATTTACCAAGAGATTTTCACATACATTAGGTGGTGTAGGAATGAAATGAAACTCATTTTTTCCCCCTCTCTTGGCAACCTAATGATTTAAATAGTTGCCCCACGGGCATCTAGGTGGCTCAGTCGGTTAAGCATCTGACTCTTGATTTCACCTCAGGTCATGATCTCACAGTTCATGAGTTCAAGCCCCGCTTTGGGTTCTGCACTGACAGCACGGCGCCTGGTTGGGATTCTCTCTCTCCCTCTCTTTCTCTGCCCCTACTCTCAAAAAAATAAAATAAATAAAACTTTAAAAACATAGTGGCCCTCGGTCAAAGAACACTGCAAAGTCTTGAGAGTTAGAAGCATGTGCGAATAAATTAAGGATCAACTATCAGAGTTGGAACCTGACCCAGATCATTTTTCTGGAACAGTGACACCTGTGTTCCCCCATCTTGGGAAATAATTCCTCCACGACTGGGAATATACTATTCGGATTATTTTAGAAGTATGGTTTTACAGTCAAAATTCCAAAGATGCACTTGAATCTCATCTATTTAATATGACCCCTGTATCTACTCACTGGATAACGCACGCACGTTTGCGTTATTCTACAAAGAAAGAACAATACTTAGATGATGTTGATAACAGAAAAACAAACTTTTGAAAAATTTACACCTGCATTCTTGTTTTTAATTTTTAACACTTTTGATCAATTTTAAATTACACATTTGCCGTCAAGTACCAAGTTGTGTCTGAAAGCCTAGCAAGGTACGCGCTTTGTTGTTCATAGTATTCATTTGGCTTGAATAATGTGTTCCTGATTTAAGGGGATGCTGCCACACCTTGCTTGGCCTTCGGGAGGAATTCCTAAACAATGTAAGACGTGGTTATTGTTTGGATGCAGAGAACTGGGTACAGTCTCTGTGCCAGCTCAGTACAAGTCCTTCAGTGTAGCCAACAAACACTAGCATCTTATTCACAGGCAACTACAACGTCACCCAGATCTCTTCGGGGGAAAGCATCTATCACTTGTATTTAGCTCTCAAGAGAAATCAAGCTGAAAAACAAATCGAAACCCACGAGAAAACACAGACTGCTCGTATGAGGCCTTCAGAGGAAATCCCTCCAAAACAAGATCTGGTCTACACTCCACCCAAGGAACGCACACCAAGGGAGGTTTGTGGAGTGAAGTTACACACATCTTCATTCTGCCCAGTTACACAACGAAGCTAATAAAGCCCAGCAATGCCACAAGGTTTAAAACAATAGAGAAATCCACTAACACAGTCATGGATGTTCCTTGGTTCTTATGGAGAAGTCTTGGTGCGTGGCCGCTCATTTTTCAGGACAAACCGTGCATCGACATCTCGGTGCATGTCTGCCTAAGACCCACTTTTGGCTTGAAGGGCCGAGTCTGAACATCAGTTCCAGATACAGGAAGAAATCTGTGCATGCACGAGCCAGACCCAGGCATGCTGGCCATTTGCCAACCCTCTTGGTGTGTTTTCCTCCAGGGCCTTTCCCCAAACCTTCAGTGAGCATTACCAGGCCAGGATCAGGAAGTGTGTCTTCAGGCATTGGACAAAGAATCCAGATCCCAAGATGTGGAGTGCCTCGGCTAGTAGAGATGCCCGACTGTCAGGGGTCTGAGCGAAGACCCTGATCATTACAGCACTGTGCCGTGACAAGTCCCCAGACTCAGCCTACGATTCTCTATGTTGCCAACTCCCATGGCATCCTAACACAGCCTCCTCTCCCTGATAGAGACTCCATCCTTACCCATAAGTGGGGTCACAGAACTTCATCCTGTCTTATCCCATGTCCGGTATCTCCAGAACACATTCTCACTCTCAGCACTGTTGACTTCCTGAGCTACAGGATGATAAATGTGTGCCCTGCAGGATGTTTAGGAGCTACCCCCTCGATGCCAACAGGATTCCCTCCCAGGTGGGACAACCAAAAATATCGACTTTGCCAAATGATCCTGAGTTGGGAGCCAACATGGTACCCTGTTGGGAATCCCTGTTCAAGTCCTAGTCCTGATTCACTGGACTCTGGTCACTGAGTCCTCAAAATAGTATGCCCCTTACAGTGCCTGGCCCCTGGCCCATTTCTATGCTCAGTGAACCAAGAATCTTGGAGAATTAAAGTCTAGAAGCTTTGACTTCATAAAACATTTGGAAATGCCAGACCCTGCTAAGAGTCTCTACCAATGGGACCAGAGTTGCTGTTGCCTATGTTGTCAGCACTTAGACACACAGGATTTCGGTAGAGGAAGAGTAAGAAGTCAAGAACGTCAGAGACCTGTATAGAAGATCCCCCGAACTGCCACCTACCAGCCAAAATCAGTGGCCCCAGGCCACACACACAAAGTGAAATAGTGTAGGAACTCTGAAACCCAGCCCCGATGCTGGGGTGACTGGAAATGTAAAGTCAGGTGACACGGTGTTGTAATAATCCCTAGGCACAGGAATTAGGGGAAATGAACTTGAGATCTGTCTCATCCTCTCCCTGTATCGTTGAAGTCCTTGCCACCACAGGGCACTTAGTGGGGAATGTGGCTTATTCCTACATGATAACGTGGAATTCTTAACGGTATTTACTTCCAATGATACAAAGTCATTTGCATTGTTCTGAACACCAGTTTGATATTTTAGCCATGACAGACTTATCCAGCACAGTGGAAAACTTGAACTGTTTCTTAAAACGCTGGGGAATAAAGAATTCTCTCTTAACCCCTCCACATGTTTGTTAGAGATATTTTGCTGAAGACTCTTGAGAAAGCACACTCTGTTCTCTCAAGCACTCCTGAATTCTTGGCAGGAAAGAAATTTGCTCATTCTCATTCTGGGGGAGTAGGGCTCCCTTGATTTGAAAGCCTGCAGCGTCTCAGGAGCCCCTGGGGAAATCAAGAACCACATCAGCGGCTCTGAAGCCAGCATGCCTGATAAAAATTAGGGACAGGACGGAGCCGAGCTCATTCAAATGCATCTTTAATAATCTTAAAGGACATTTGTGGGCTTTCTAAATGTTGATAGTAAAATTACTTTCCTCTGATTTATGTTTGCCGTGCTTCTTCAGGAAATCTGAAAAAAAAAAAAACTGGGAATGCTGCTACGTACAAATGTAGTAGAAATGTTTACTTTTGTTTTAAACATAATGAAGAAGATGCAGTAATTGTGTATATGCGCGTGGGGAGGGTATGTGCACGTATATACAAGTAATAAAATTATGCATAATTTTGTGTATCCATACATACATGCACATTATATGTATATACTACAATATATAGTATACTATGATTTTAATACACAGCGTTACATTATATACTATAAATTAATACCTATCACATGGCATATGCTAATATATGATATGTACTGCTTTAATATAATATAGGGGCTAATATATTATAGACTTCTTACAAGTATAATACACATAGTATACATGTGTTATATACATATACATGTGTATATACTATGTGCAAAAGTCTACAGTGTATAGGTGGTAATTAAATACCTATATTTTTATTATTTATTTAATATGAAGTGTTCATTTTTTTTGTCATCATACTACCATGACAGGTGCAGCCTAAGGGACAGAGGCATGGGTCTTCCTTCTACATGGAAGGATGTTTGCCTTTCAAGGATTCTCATTAATTTCATATTGGGATGCTCTTGGGCACCGTAACGTAAGCCCTCAGCAATCGGACAAAGTTTCCCTTTCTGACACGCCAAGTGGTCACAAAGAAATCAAAGTGGTTCACAAAGCATGGGCAGATGATCTGTTCAACACCCCCATCAGTACCTGGAATGCTTGGGGCACTAAAGACAATTTGTGGAAGGAAAGAATAAATTATATGAACGAATGAAAGCATTTCTGATGTTCTAGGAAACTTACATAGAAATTCCTGTAGGGGGAAAATAGTTTCGAAAAGGAAAGGGAAGTCTAATCACTGATGGTTTTCAAAGCCACCTGAATGAGTTTAGCAATGAGACAGACTTTAACAAAGACAGGAACTCCAGAAGGCATGTGCTGTGAAAGGTTCGCTTGCCTTTGACGCAAGAGTGTGAAAAGGAGGACAGATAGGTGATGAGTGAAAGGAGGGACAAATCTGAAATGTCTCAGTCTAGGACAAGAGGGACAGTTATTTAAGACACTTGGAGAAGCAGAGAAATTGGAGGATCAATAGAGAATCTTCTTGTCTGACGAGACATGAGTTCCTGGTGTGAATCAGGCAGATTGAGCATAGTAGGGACACTCCTGAAGCAACGTGGACATGACTTTGTCCAGCTGTGATTCTTCCCAGAATTCAAGACGGTACCTGGGATGGAAAATGAATGGGCTGTTTCCAGTCCCAGCTTGATAGCCTTGGGAGAACTCATAGGCAACTCGTGCCTTAGTGTGTGTGTGTGTGTGTGGGGGGGGGGGGGATCTTTGTGTTTTTGAGTGTGTGTGTATATGTGTGCATGTGTGTGTATGTATCCATCTAAAATATGGCGGTTTATTTTTTTTTAATTTTTTTTAATGTTTATTTATTTTTGAGAGAGACAGAGACAGAATGCGAGTGGGTTAGGGGCAGAGAGAGAGGGAGACACAGAATCCGAAGCAGGCTCCAGGCTCCGAGCTGCCAGCACCGAGCCCGACGTGGGGCTCGAACTCACGAGCTGTGAGATCATGACCTGAGCCGAAGTCAGACGCTCAACCAACTGAGCCACCCAGGCGCCCCAAATATGGCGGTTTATAATAGCACCTGACTCAGAGCACCGTAAAACGAGGTCAAATCCAGAGATTCTCAAGATCCAAAGTTATATAACACACGTTGTTGGCAAAGCTGTTGGGAGAGGTGCATTGTCATATATTTTTGGCAAGAGGGATACCGTATGTAAAACTGGTTAAAACGACAAGGGCATTTGCCAACTGGACCAACAATGTTCCTTTGAAAACTTACCCTTTTTTTTTTTAATTTTTTTTTTTAACGTTTATTTATTTTTGAGACAGAGAGAGATAGAGCATGGACAGGGGAGGGGCAGAGAGAGAGGGAGACACAGAATCTGAAACAGGCTCCAGGCTCTGGGCTGTCAGCCCAGAGCCCGACGCGGGGCTCGAACTCCCGGACCGCGAGATCGTGACCTGGCTGAAGTCGGACGCTTAACCGACTGCGCCACCCAGGCGCCCCGAAAACTTACCCTTTAGATACATGTGCACCTGGGTAAAGGGACAGGGTGCAGGAAGCCCTACTCCAAACAGGACATGTGGCATACTGAATATATACATACATACACTTTCTCTGCACGTTTATTTAAATATATATTTGTGTTTATTCTATTTTCATATATAGTCAAATTCGAGTATAAGTACATAAAAATACTGGGGCAATATACAAAAATGTACAAAAATACTGGGGTCGGCAGGGCTGTCTGTATAGGGCATGTTCAGAGGTGAGGCTTCTCAATGTGTATCTGTTTATACATTTGTTTTTAAATTTTGAAACATGAAAGTATTGCCTACTAAAATAAATTTTATTTATTTGAAAATCTTTTCATGTTTATCATTTTTGAGAGACAGAGAGAGACCGAGTGAAAGCAGGGGAGGGGCAGAGAGAGGGGGACACACAGACTTCAAAGCAGGTTCCAGGCTCTGAGCCGCCAGCACAGAGCCCAATGCAGGGCTTGAACTCATGGACCTCGAGATCATGACCTGACCGAAGTCAGACGCCTAACGGACTGAGCCACCCAGGCGCCCCTACTGAAATAAATTTTAAAGACATATTTTAGGGAGCAACACAACCTTAATAATTGTTTGGATGCTTGTAATTTTAGATTTAGGGATTCTACATTAAAAAATAGGAAGAATTACCAAAAGGCAATGATTAGAATTCAGCATGCAAGTCCCATAGCCATAAAATATTTCTGTGTTTAGCATTTCATAAATATATGATTATAAGAAATCAGCACTGATTGGGTATAGGTTATACTTCTCAGATTTACTCTCAGGTAACTGTGTGACTATAATCTGCTAAATAATTTTTTTAAAAAGTTAATCAGTGCAAGCAGGAATTTACCAAGCAATTAGCCTTATTACTAGGCTTTTGGTGGATGAAATGATCATGTGTGAGGTTCTTTAAAATTTACTCCCAAGGATGTAATTGAATGAACATGTCCTTATACAATTTGAAAACAAGATTTAGAAAGACACTGTTAATGACTTCATTGAAGGAGAGCTTCATGACATTTTATAGAAAGACAAATCCTACAAAATGGGTCCCAAATTATTCCTATTTGATGACTGTGTTTAAAAAGCATGGCCATTTATTTCAAAGCTACATTCTTTGTATGACCAGCTAAAATACATGTTATTCTAAAATAATAGAATGTTTTCTTCCACTTGGCCCTGCAGAATTGCTAGATGTTTCATTTCAGTGTTGGCTATAGTATTCTTTGTGCAGAATTTTGTTCAAAAAAGTGCAATTATTGGGATGCCTGGATAGCTCAGTCCATTGAGTGTCCAACTTTGGCTCAGGTCATGATCTCATGGTTAATGGGTTCAAGCCCCACGATGAGCTCTGTGCCGACAGCTCAGAGCCTGGAGCCCACTTTAGATTCTTGTGTTCCTCTCTCTCTGCCCCTCCCCTGCTCGCACTCTGTCTCTCTCTCAAAAGTAAATATTAAAAATAAGAAAGAAAGAAAGAAAGAAAGAAAGAAAGAAAGAAAGAAAGAAGGAAAGAAAGAAAGAAAGAAAACAATTGTTGCTCAAGACTGAGTGGTCACAATTCTGCTAACATCACTTTACTGAATGTCTGTGCCCAAGACAAAAGAACGCATCTGCTTTACTACTAAGAAAATTTGTTTTGAAAGGAATCAACTTTCTACTACATGGTTGGGGAAAAAAAATGTGTTTTTTCTCATTGATCAAAGACTACATTTGATCAAAACAAAACATTCTTTAAAAAAACCTTACAATCAATACATATAAAATGCTATGCACTTTTTACAAACATGAAAATTTATAGTCAATATCCAGATACAGAGAGAGCCTATTATCAGGAACTTAGAAACCATCTGTGACCCATCCCCAGTCACTACACTTGCCAGGGGGTAAAACACTGTTTAGATATGGAACAAGACAGACAGGTTTTCATTGGTTTTACCCATTTTTGAGTGGAATGTTTGAGAACCATCAAGGCAAGACCACTTGGGAGTTAGAAAGGTCCGTCTGAGATAACACCCCATACCTACAGAAATACCATCTGCTTTCTCAACAACTTGTCAGGGAGGCAGGGGCAGATTTTGACATTAACATTCACCGCCTCCCCATCCTCTCTCTCATCCCGGGACCTAGCGGTCCCCCCTCACCATGGGCAAAGTGATACATTACGTCCTGAAATACTGCTTGGACACTTTTAAGTCCTTGGCATGGCCCTCATATACACAGATAGGGATATATGAAATGCTGAACTCATAACTAGTTTGCTCAAAAACAAATACTCAGATTGATATACACATACCTCTGACTGGATGGTTCATCGCATGATATCTGTGCTGATCTACCAACCACACAGTGTTTTTGGCCTGGAAATATGAAATGACCTCAAGGTCAAGCCATCAAGCATCGCCTATCACCTTCTTGCCTCTACTGTAGAAGGTCAGTGCCTAAATTCCTATTTCTTTCCTTCTTTGTAAGGATGCCACTAAAGTCTGCATAATGGCCAAGCCTCAGAAAATGTGTATCATCTGTCGCATAGGAATTCTGTGAACACCTGTCCAGAAGAGAGAAAGTGCTTGTGGCTTCTGAATTTTACACAGGGTCAAATATGTAAGCCTGGAAGGCGAGTTTTCTCTTACAGGCTCCTGGAAGAATTTTCTGCATTATTCAAAAGTTCTTTCCTCTCTGATGGGAGTTTTGCCTCTAAATATTGTAAATCCTGCCATCCCGCACAGTTGCCAATTGCTATGGTAACATGTGATCATTCTTTTCTTTAAAGTATTTATTTATTTGTTTGTTTATTTATTTTGAGGTGGGGGTAAGAGACACGGAAAGGAATCCCAAGGAGGCTCTGCACTGTCAGCACAGAGCCCGATGCAGGACTCAAACTCACAAACTGTGAGTTCACGCATGACCTGAGCCAAAACCAAGAGTCGGACCCTTAACCAGCTGAGCCACTCAGGTGTCCCGATGGTCATTCTTGAAAAACCCACTGCATAAGGATAAATCACAGACAATAAGCAGAAATTCAAAAGTACAGGGGCGCCTGGGTGGCTCAGTCGGTTGAGCATCCGACTTTGGCTCAGGTTGTGATCTCTCAGTTCATGAGTTTGAGCCCCACGTCTGGCTCTGTGCTGACAGCTTGGAGCCTGGAGCCTGGTTTGGATTCTGTGTCTCCCTCTCTCTCTCTGTCCCTCCCTGGTTTGTGCTCTGTCTCTCTCTCAAAAATAAAGACATTAAAAAAAATAAATAAAAGAACTTCAAAAGTATAAAGAATAAATCAATTTTTTTTGCATTTTAAATTCAATGTTGTAATTTATTTCAAAAGTTTCAGAAGGTCATGTAATTTTTCCTGGATTAATCCCCACATAAACTGTACATTGTTGTTATTGTAAATGATTTTCATTAAAAAAAAAAGCATGGTATTACTATCTGGTGACAAGTAGGAAAATATCTGTAATTTTTTATAATTGTATTGATCTTATATCAAATAATTGCTGAGTTATTAATTGAAAACTGTGTTCCTTTTTTTGACTGACACATCAGTTTATCTGTGAAAATGTTCATGTTTTCTTCTTAAAATTTGTATACTTTTCCCCGTGGTGATGAGCATTTTACCCAAAATGTTGAACATGTATCAAGATATAACAGATATACTTTCTTTGTTCCTAATTTTGAAGGGAGAGGTCCTTCAAAATGTTTCATTATCAAGTATGATAGTGAGGCTGGATTTTTTAAGCATGTTTATCGAATTAGGGTATTTGCTTCTCTTCCTGATAGCTAATTTTCTTACTTTTACATTTCAGAATAGTATCAAATTTTAATCAATAATTATGTATCTACTGTGATGGGCTTTCTGATTTTGTTCACTGCACATAGTCTATCAAATCCATATAGCGGAGGCTTGTTGTAAAATATCTGTTCAGCAATGTGAATAGGAGAATGAAATATAATAAATTGGCTTTTTTCCTCATTCATGTGTTTATGTTATGATCCACTTTATGTTATAAAAGGAGACCAGGAAAATAGCATAAAATATACAGCAACGCACTTAACCGTTCAGTGAAACTGCAATTAATCAATTACATGCAAACATAGCTATTTTTTCTTAGAGTAAAAATATATAAAGAACTAGAACTCATATAAAACATTTCTCACAAAATGAGTCTGAAAAGAGAAAATCGCAGAGAAGTCAGATCTCAAAATTCTCCTTGTTGGAAACTTCATAAAGTGATGAAAAAAATAAGAAATAACATTAAAGATTTAGTAATATTTATATTTGCGGCCCACAGAAATGGCAAAGCACTAATAGCTAGAATATATATAAGAAATTCTCTAAACTCAACAATTCTCTAAACTCAACTCAAAGAAAATCATCCAATCCTTGTGGTGCCTGAGTGGTTCAGTCAGTGAAGCATCTGACTCTTGATTTTAGCTCAAGTCATGATCCCAGGGGCGTGGGATCGACCCCCGTGTCGGGCTCTGCACTGACACTCTGGTGCCTGCTTGGGATTCTCTCTCTGCCCCTCCCCTGCTTGTGCTCTCTCTCTAAATAAATAAATAAATAAATGTTTAAAAAACATTAAAAAAAAAAAAAGACAGTCATACAATCCAATTAGAAAATGGGACAAAGACAAAAAGGTTGTATGGTAAAGGAGATTTGCTGTTGTTGGGCATTAGCGACATTGCAAATTAAAGCCACAGTGAGATACCACTATCTACCTATGAGAATGACCAAGAGAAACCCTGAAACAAAGTGAGGTCACAAAATGCTGGCAAGAGTGTACAGAAATTCCATCATCATGTGTAACGTTCCATGGTCACATGAATGGAGCGGTCTCTCTGGAAACCAGTTTGGTAATTTCTCCGAAGAAGTCTACAAGCAGCTACCATACAGCCCAGAACTTTTGGGCATTTATGTCAGAGAAGTGGAAACTTTTGGCTACGTAAGCTCTTGTACACAGATGATCTTAGCAGCTTTAGGCACATGGCGCTGAACTGGAAACCGCCAGGAAGTTCCTCAGCAAGTCAACGACGCACAACTGTGACACATCCACATGTACTAGCCCCCCTCATACGTGGTTTTGGAAGCACACGCTCCTCCTGACGGATCACGAGAAGGTCATCGGTAACCTAACACTGCATCCCAACACCTGCATCACCTACCCCACCTCATCTCCTCACGTGGGCATTTTATCATCTCACGTCCTCACAAGAAGAAGGGAGAGGGGCGCCTGGGTGGCTCAGTCGGTTGAGCATCCGACTTTGGGCTCAGGTCATGATCTCATGGTTTGTGGGTTTCAGCCCCACATCGGGCTCTGTGCTGATGGCTCGGAGCCTGGAGCCTGCTTCGGATTCTGCGTCTCCCTCTCTCTCTGCCCCTCCCCCACTCGTGCTTTGTCTCTCTCTCTTTCAAAAATAGATAAAAACAATTAAAAATATTTAAAAAAAAAGGAGAAGGGAGAGCACAGGACAATATTTTGAGAGAGAGAGAAACCACATTCACATCACTTTTGTTATGGTATACAGTTATCACTGTGCTATTTTTAGTTAGTTGTTAATGTCTTACTGTGCTTAATTTATAACTCAAAGTTTATCCTAGGTATGTGTGGGTAAGAAAAAACATGGCCTATTCCCAAAGGTTCCTTACTTATCTAAGATTTCGGGCATCCATGGGGGATCTTGGTATAAGTAGGCTTTTTTTTAAGTAGGCTTCATGTCCAGTGCTAAGCCCAATGCGGGGCTTGAACTCATGACCCCAAGATCGAGACCTGAGCCAGGATCAAGAGGTGGATGCTGAAGCAACTGTACCACCCAGGCTTCCCGTGTAGGTAAAGAGGACCTTCCATACAGTGATATAACTCAGCAATAGAAAGGAATAAATTACTGATACCTGCATCAACTTGGATAAATTACGAGAGAATTACTGACCAGATAAAGTCAATCCCCAAAGATTACATACTGTCCAATTTCGGTTATATTACTTTCTTTAAATGAAAAATAAATTC
Source organism: Lynx rufus (assembly GCF_022079265.1). Classification (NCBI taxonomy): domain Eukaryota; kingdom Metazoa; phylum Chordata; class Mammalia; order Carnivora; family Felidae; genus Lynx; species Lynx rufus. Next base: position 2,596,902 of record NW_025814828.1, read on the forward strand.
TGGAAACGGAGAACAGATTAGTGGTTTCCAGGTTTAGGGGGGCTTGAGAAAGTGAGAAAGGTAGATATGTGTCTAAAAGGGCAACGTGAAGGTCCTTTGATGGAAATGATCTGTATCTTGCCTGTATTAATATGGTGGTGACATGATATTGTATTGCAACTTAGCAAGATGCTACCGGGGGCAACAGGGTAAAGCATAGATGAGGTCTCTATTAATTCTTACAATTGCATGTGAATCTACAATTATCTCAGAATAAAAGAAAGTAATTAAAGATCAGACAAAACCCCCAAAAAAGCAAACGTAAACAAAAGCCACTGGCTACCCTCAGAGACATGAATACAAGCTCAAAGCATCTGGCTGGAGAGGCGGACATCCAGGGCAATAGAACAATATTTCAAAGAGGGACAAATAGATTCCACTCCCGAATTTGTGCTGTGAAGAAGGAACAGAGGAAAGCAGACCTTGGAAGATCAGCTCTCATAAAGGCCTTCCGATGTGGTGAAAGAGAATCAGTAGCCTAGGAAATAAGAGGAGACGGGGTCTCCTTTACAGGAAAACGCTCTATGGTACACATAACTAGCGGGTTTTTTATGCCTCTGAAATAATGTCTATGGTAGATTATGCCCCTTCCTCTCTTAATCACCACTGAATACTAGTGGATACAGTATTTATGATTGAGAACTACAGACAGCCCCTGTATTAGTCAGCTAGGCTGCTGTAACAAAGTACCCAGGACTGAGCAGCTTAAACAACAGACATTTATTATCTCAGTCCTGGAGGCTAGGAGTCTGAGGTCCAGGTGGGGCCGAAGCTGGTTCCTCCTGATATCACTTCCCTTGGTTAGTAGATGCCGTATTCTCCCTGTGTCCTCACATGGTCGTCACTGTGTGTGTGTCTGTGTCCTAAACTCCTCTTCTTATAAGGACACCAGTCCTATGGGATCAGGGCCCACCCTACTGACCTCATTTTAGCTTAATCCCCTCTTTAAAGACCCACTTCCAAATTCAGACCCATTCTGAGGTCCTGGGGCTTAGGGCTTCAACATGAATTTGGGGAGGACACACTTCAGTCCCAAATAGCTCCCAGTATCGTTCGTGAATGATCTTTTAAAATTTCATTTACATGCGGAGCAAAGAAAGCATTAGCGTTTGAAGAAACAATTCCCCACTCTTTTCCAAAGGAACCCCCCCCCAAAAGACAAAGTTGGAGCTAAGGTATTAGTTTGATCAAGGGTATATTTATGGGAGAATATGTAAAAATTCTGAAGTTAATGTTATATTTCAACATTAATATGCATGATTATTTTCCAGATCTTCCCTTTATTGTCCAACTGCCATAAATTTGTATTCTAAAAGATGATGTGGGTTAAAGGAATGGATATGCATTTACTTACATAGCTGACCCTTGAACAACAGAGGTCTGAACTTTGATGGTCCACTTACATATGGAGTTTTTCAATAAATTCGGTACAGTATTGTAAATGTACTTTCTCTTCCTCATGGTTTTCTTAATAACATTCGTCTCCAGCTGACTTTATGTAAGAACATGGTGTATAATGCATGTAATACTCAAAATAAACGTTAATCAACTCTTTATGTTATCAATGAAGCTTCTGGTCAACAGTAGTTAAGTTCTTGGGGGAGTCAAAAGATATGCAGATTTCAACTGCATAGGTGAGTTTGTGCCCCCAACCACTGTGTTGTTCAAAGACCAACCGTATATAAATTTTTTGGTAGGTTATGATGGATGCAATAATTCCTAACATTGGCCTATTATCTGTCTCCCGAACATCACATGTAGACACGGCATTCTGGTCAGGTGGAGATTTTTGTTTGTTTAACATTTATATTATTGCCCTTTGGACTCAATTCCACTTAATGCTTCTCACCCAAATTGCTGTTTATGGGTAAAGAATGACTCAGAATATTAATGAGCAACTTCATCTTTAAAGAATAATATATTTAGTCCGACCTGAAAAATGTGGGGGGAAAATGCCCTTTGGAAAAAATACTTCAGTTATTAGCTTGAGGTAGAGTTACTAATTCATTATTCTTAGAAATACCACAAGAATCATTTCTGAATTTGTATATAAGTATAAATCATAAAATGAACTATGGCATTGTATTTTAACGTTTATCTTATCAGGCTCTCAATATTAAAATAAATATTATAGTCATATTTAGAATAGTCTATTCTAAATTCCAAAATAATTTTAAAAGCGGTTATTGTGTGCCATGGAAAGCAATGAAAATGCTTTACTTTTTTGGGGTTAGCTGCCTAACATTGAGTCTTCACCAATTCTACATTCTTTTTCCACATTAACACTCATTCCTCATGACTCTCAAACATTCCTATGTATTGCAAGACTTATTTTAAACGTGGTGTGCCTCCTGCCACCAGCAATTTATCTGGAGTAATTTTAGTACCAGTGGCAATCCATTTCCTTCAAGAATTAGGTTCGAGTTAAGTCAAGATTGAAATTGCAAGAGCTAGTGCGCTAACTAGATAGAAAGCCAGTGAGTGACCCCAGCCAGTTCATTTTTCATTAAACTCTTGAGGGCTTGGTTCTGGCCGGGACCAAGGACCTCCGTTTGTCTTTTCGTAAGATGCAACGTTTAGTTGTGGTCGTAGCATTCCAGGTGCAACTCAGATCACAAATCATAGAGTTCTGTTAAGTGTAAGTCACACATTCAGAGCATATGTTGGTCACACTGCTTGTTGCATGGAGAGGAGAGAAAATGGTCTCCCTTCTGAAGACAAGCCCGTGAAACATCATGTTCTTCTCTGTGCGCCCCGGCTGTGTGCAGGCGGGAAAAGGATGAGGAGAAAACAGGTGCCCAGAGAGGAGTGCAGAGTCAAAGGTGCAGGTGTGCTGACCCAGAGCAACGCCCCAGGTAGCAGTGACTACCAGCTCATTGTGACTCAGTGGGTGACCGACAGCCGTATGTGGTCTGTTCTGGTGGCCTCTGACTGGCAAGGCTCTCCAGGAGTGTCAACAGAACTGCCTCGGGTTGAAGGCGGCATTTTCCATGTGCCAAATATGAAGGGATTTTCCTTAAGTCCACGGTGAAATGAGGAAAATGTAGCTGCCGTAGTTGACTTATGTTTTTGTTCTTCAAAAAATTAATACGCTGCATTCTTCAGAGCAGCATTGGGTTTACAGATAAACGGTGCAGAACATACAGAGTTCCCCACACATGCCTCTCACCTGCATGCAGTTTCTCAGATACCCTGTTATTAAGTGACATCGGTGGTTTACCCTTGGTGGTGTACATTCTCTACAGGTTTTGACAACGTGTAATGACATAGATCCATCATGACACTATCATACAGAACAGTTTCACTGCCCTAAAAGTCTTCTGTGTTCTGCGTGTTTGTGGTGGATCTTTGTTTTTTGTTGGGTCTTTGACTGTTCTTTATGTATTCTAGATACTAGTCCTGTATTGGATATGGAGTTTGTGAACGCTTTTTCCCAGTATGTCGTTGGTCTTTCCACTGTCTTCACACAGGCGTAAAAACAGCAAACATTTTTTCATTTTCATGAGGTTGTATTCCTGTTTTTTCTTTAAAAATAACATTTTTTACATTTGAATCAATGATTCCCTTTGAGTTAACTTTTGTTTAAAATTTGTGGTTGAGGGTTTTATTTCTTTGTTTTGTTAGTTCAATACCATACTTTCTCTTAATTAATTTAGTGTTTTTAAACATTTTATTTAAATCCAAGCTAGTTAACATATAGTCCAGTAATGGTTTCAGGAGCAGAATTTAGTGATTCATCACTTACATACGATACCCAGTATTCATCCCAACAAGTGCTCTCCTTAATGCTCATCACCCATTTAGCGCAACCTCCCACCCATCTCCCCTGAGGTAACCACCAGTTTGTTCTCTATATAAGAATCTGTTTCTTGGTTTGTCTCTTTTTTTTTTTCCTTTGTTCGTTTGTTTTCTTTTTGATTCCACACATGAGTGAAATGATATGGTTGTCTATGACTGACTGACTCATTTCACTTAGCATTATACTCTGAAGACCCGTCCATGTTGCTGCAAATGGCAAGTTTTCATTATTTTTTGTGGCCGAATAATATTCCATTGTGTGTGTGTATGTGTGTATGTATCACATCTTCTTTATCCTTTCATCTATCGATGGACACTTGGGCTGCTTCCATAACTTGGCTATCGTAAATAACGCTCATATATACACAGGGGTGCATGTATCCCTTTGAATTAGGTTTTTGTATTTTGGAGGTAAATACTCAATAGCACAATTACTGGATCAAAGTGTAGTTCTATTTTTAACTTCTTTTTTTTTTTTTCAACGTTTATTTATTTTTGGGACAGAGAGAGACAGAGCATGAACGGGCGAGGGGCACAGAGAGAGGGAGACACAGAATCGGAAACAGGCTCCAGGCTCCGAGCCATCAGCCCAGAGCCTGACGCGGGGCTCGAACTCACGGACCGCGAGATCGTGACCTGGCTGAAGTCGGATGCTTCACCGACTGCGCCACCCAGGCGCCCCTATTTTTAACTTCTTAAAGAACCTCCATACTGCTTTCCAGAGTGGCTGCACCAGTTTGCATTCCCACCAATACTGTAAGAGGCTTCCTTTTTCTCCACATCCTTGACCACACCCGTTGTTTTGTAACTTCTGATTTTAGTCATTCTGACAGGTGTGAGGTGATATCTCATTGTGGTTTTGATGTGTATTTCCCTGATGATGAGTGATGTTGGGTATCTTTTCATGTGTCTGTTGACCAACTGGATGTCTTCTTTGAAGAAATGTCTATTCTTGTCTTCTGCCAATTTCTTAACTGGGTTATTTGTTTTTTGGGTATTGAGTTTGGTAAGTTCTTTATAGGTTTTCAATACTATCCCTTTATCATATCTGTTGTTTTCAAATATCTTCTCCCATTCCGTAGACTGTCTTTTAGTTTTGTTGATTGTTTCCTTCACAGCTTTTTATTGTGATGGGAGTCCCAATAGTTTATATTTGCTTTTGTGTCCCTTACCTCAGGAAACACTCTGAAAAATGTTGTTGTGGTTGCTGTCAGAGAAATTACTTCCTGTGTTCTCTTCCAGGATTTCTATGGTTTCAGGTCTCACATTTAGGTCTTTAATCCATGTTGAATTTATTTTTTTGTGTCTGGTATAAGAAAGCGATCCAGTTTCATCCTTTTGCATGTTGTTGTCCAGTTTTCCCAACATCATTTATTGAAGAGACTTTTTCCCATGAGATATTCTTTCCTGCTTTGTCAAAGGTTGATTGACCATATAGTTGTGGGTTTAAATCTGGGTTTTCTATTCTGTTCCATTGATCTATGTGTCTGTTTTTGAACCAGTGCCATGTTGTTTTGATCATTACAGATTTGTAATATAACTGGAAGTTTGGTATTCTGATGCCTCCAGTTTTGCTTTTCTTTTTCAAGATTGCTTTGGTTATTTGGGGTCTTTGTGGTTCTATATAATTTTAGGAATGTTTGTTCTAGTTCTGTGAAAAATGCTGTTGGTATTTTGATAGGGATTACATAATATCTGTAGATTGGTCTGGGTAGTATAGACATTAAAACAGTATTTGTCCTTCCAATCCATGAATGTGCAATATCTTTCCATTTGTTTGTGTCCTCTTAAATTTCTTTCATCACTGTTTTACAATTTTCAGAGTACAGGTCTTCAGCTCTTTGGTTAAGTTTATTTCTAGGCATGTTATTCTTTTCGGTTTAACTGCAAATGAAATTATTTTCTTGATTTCCCTTTCTGCTCCTTCATTATTGGTGTATAGAAATGCAATGGATTTCTGTATATTGATTATGTATCTTGCAGCCTTGCTGAATTCATTTATCCATTCTAGTAGGTTTTTGGTGGAGTCTTTAGGGTTTTCTATATATAGTATCATGTCATCTGGAAATAATGGAAGTTTGACTTCTTCCTTACCAATATGGATGTCTTTGATTTCTTCTTCTTGTTTAATTACTGTGGCTAGGACTTACAGTAGTGTGTTGAGTAACAGGGGTGATAGTGGACATCCTTGTCTTTTTCCTGATCTTAGGAAGAAAATTGTCAGTTTTTCACCATTGAGGATGATACTAGCCGTGGGTTTTTCTTATATGGCCTTCATTATGTTGAGGTATGTTCCCTCTAAACCTACTTTGTGGAGGGTTTTTATTATGCGTGGATGTTGTACTTTGCCAAGTGCTTTTCCTGCATCTAGCCAAATGATTACGTGGTATTTATCCTTTCTCTTGTTGACGTGATGCATCACATCGATTGCTTTGCAAATATTGAACCACCTTTGCATCCTGGGAATAGATCTCACTTGATCATGGTCAATGATCTTGAGAATTTACTGTTAGATCAAATTAATTTTTTGATGTATTTTGAGACTGACCTAATGTATCCCTGCCTGTAAATATACAGTCTGGATATTTTTTTTACATGTGTTCAATCATTATGTTCATTTTAGTGACCTAAAGTCTTGTTATCTTCTTCTCCAAAAATACACTACTGTGATCCAAGGCTGGCCGCTTTTTAGTTTGTGCGCAGTTTCGTAGATTCAGGGTGAAGTGCCTTCAGCATGGGTATGGGTTGAATTGTGTCCCTGCCAAAGTCATACATTTGAGGCTATAGCCTGCTTTGTGATGGTGTTTGGAGATGGGCCTCTGGGAGTTCATTAGGGTTCAATGAGGTCATGAGAGTGGGGCCCCCAGGACTGGATTAGTGCCCTTATAAGGAAAGACATCAGAGAGCAGGGTGGGTATCTTCAAGTTACAATGATAGCTCTCCCCAGTGCAAGACCATGCTAGCTCCCTTGACCCATAATTTCATACTTCCAGCCTCCAGAACTGTGAGAATACAAATGTATGTCCCTTAAGCCACCTCTCTGTGGTATTTTATTTTAAGTTTTCTTTTAATGTTTATTTATTTTTGAGAGAGAGAGAGAGAGAGAGAGAGACAGACAGACAGAGGGCAAGCAGGGGAGGGGCAGAGAGAGGAGGAGACACAAAATCGGAAGCAGGCTCCAGGCTCTGAGCTGTCAGCACAGAGCCTGATGTGGGGCTTGAACCCACAGACTGTGAGATCATGAACTGAGCTGAAGTCAGACACATAACCGACTGAGCCACCCAGGTAACCCTCTGTGGTATTTTCTTATGACGGCCCATGTTGACTGATAAAAGCATTGTGGTCTAAGCTTGTACATAACTTAGGGGAAGATAATTCTGGAACCAAAAACTCAGCAGCACATATCACAAATTTGGAACACGCAAAGGGAATAACTCATACACTACCCAGTATTAATGCATTGATCCGTGTCTTAGCCATCATGGATCCTATATTCATTGCACACTAGACACGGTGCTCTTGGAGCTTGTAAGGAATATGGGTGGTGAGCCTCACTTATCGTTGCTTATTGATGCAAACTTATTGTTTATCCAACTACTAGAATTTGAAATCTGTGAGGACAGGGATCACATGTTTCAATGAGTATTTTCCTAGTATCTGGCACCAACCTTACTCCATAATCCAACCTATTGCATAACCATCATAGAATGTTAATATATATTTGATAAATGGATGATTAAATGAATTGAATACAAGAATATAATAAAGAGTGTCATCTCATAATGATGAAGAAAATTAAACATGTCAGGGTTGAAAATATTTTTAAGTGTTTTTTTTTTTCAAAAAGAAAGGGCAAAAAATCAATACAAGAGACAGTGTGGGATAATTCAAATTGGAATGTCTATAATGTACATGTATTACTACTTATATTTCTCTCTTGCAAATACACATGGCATGCTCTGTTTTTCAAACCATTAACCCCTTCCCATATTCAAGATGGTAGGAGTGAGGCTACTGATTCTCCTTGAAATGTTGGTCTTTATTTTCCTTTAGAGAGAGAACATAAATTCTCATATAAAGACAAGTGTGTGAATCAATTATATTAGATTCCTTGTGCCAATGTAATTTATGTTCAAAAGTTAGCTCCACCTTTTAATTTCTGATTAATTTTCCTTCCCCACAGACATTATGTAAATAAAATGTTTTCCTTTGGATTTGGCTTCAGGATGAATTCTGACTGGATACATTTGTCATTTCATGGGAGAAGACTCATGGCAGAAATGGTCATTGACAGGTGGAATCGATATCTAATTACCAGCAGAGTATCTGAGACTTTCAGCAGAGGAGAAACTCTGAGCACTGCTTTCTAAGGAAATTCCAAGGGTAGCCTCAACATCATCTCCAGCATTAACTTTGTCAGTCATTTGCATGCCGCTATTTATAAAGACATCTCTCCTGAAGATCTATTACGAGTTTTCTGACAAGTCAGCAATCTGAAAATGACCATTTTACATGGTTCTTAATAGAATTTAACACCCACAGCAGTCCTGGGAGCATGCTAATGGGTGCACACAAAGAGACGGGGATTTAGTGACATTTGACTCTAAAATCACCAAAGCACAACTCATGGAAGGGAGAATTTAAAGAGAATGCTGATATTGGGTATGAGCCTCTGATCCCAAACACATGTGGAAAATGATACACTTACTGTTCTATAGTAACCAAAAATTTTTTTTTTGTAGCTCCCATTTCAACCAAGGGGCTGGAAATTTATTTTTGTGAATTCAGTTCCTTACATGACGCACTTTTTCTAAGGTTTTACCTACTTACTTGGGGAAATGGGCAGGGTAGAAGTTGAAGGAACATCTGGCCTTTGGAGTTCCTCTTGTAGCAAGAAGGCATCCTTTGAGATATGCTAATTCCAATCAGGTCTTCAGGGATACGCTGTGTTGGCCAGTGCCGTTCATCTTTTTGGGACCATCAGGTTGACCTCATCCTCTGCCGCGTTCCATGTGTTCCCATTGAGTGCGGCCACTCTGATCATCTGTTGCCATGTTGGATAGCAGCCCTTTCTAAGATGCCATGGATCCCTCTGAGCAGACGTGGTCATTGCTATTATCCTATGCCCGGGGGTGGGGTAGCTGGAATGCTAGGATTTTGGAATCTCCCCTGAGCTTATCTGGATACAGGTGTCTGTGAAGAATGGAAGAACATTCATTTTTGACCTGTGGTCATCCAACTCATTTGGCTGTTCCAGGCGCCTGACACTCCATAGCGTGAACTCACTTCTTTGAATCTTGCATTCTGTGCATTACCTTTTCTTAAATTCAAGGAATGTGCATGATTTGTAGGACTGATAGGAGAAGAGTAACTTCCACTGGGAAACATGGCTTGGAAGGGTATATGAGGACATCAACCTGTGTTGTCACCACCAAATTGTATTCTGTTCCATCAGACTCTCTCTGAATGTCACCTTGGTGAATCCTACCTTCGATACCAGAACAACAAAAGTCTTCTGCAAAGAGTCTACCTGGAGAATTCTGTACACTCCATTGAAGATGGAGTACACTCGTGGTATATGCCACTTGTGGGGGACATCTACTGACATGTCATCCAATCAGCCTTGCATCGACCCCTGCTTCCCATAGCCATGTGGCTATTTCAGTAGCTGCTGTGTCCCTGAAACCTCACAGCCCTGCTGACCACTTTGTCAACCCCAGGATGGCACCAAATTTGAGTTGCAATGTTTTTCCCCTTTGAACTAGGCCACGAGACAAAGTTGCTTCTCTTATATGGTAAATTAGAAATAGTTCTGGCCCATTATTTCTTTTGTGTTTCCTGGAATGTCTACAAAATGAAAGTGAGAAATGGGACGTCTTTACTTGTGTACTTATTCCAGTGAGAACCAAGAAATATTAACAGAGCCCAGAAATAGAGAAAGTTTTCTACAAATCCCTACATTATCCTCAGCCGTCTGGTCAACCTTACTAAGCAACACGTCTTAGAAATTAATAAATCTTTGAATCGCAACAATAAGAACTGTGGATCTTCATCTACGTACCTACTCATTAGGGGCATTTTAAAAAGAACACCTACTGACCTTCTAATTACAAGCCTTTGACAGTTCTAAAATACAAAATTAGAAGTCCTTGAAATTTCAGTTTGCAATAATTACCTGGTTTGGACAATTCTTGAGGACATAAATGTGAGCTGAACGGATCTGTCATCACTGACAGAAATGGGATGATTTTTCTCAAATTGGCAAAATTGCTATCTAAAGTCTAATGTGTTTCTTCTATAGCATATCCTACTTGAAATTCTTGCATATGCAATTTAAAGATGTATATTCACATGAGTTATCAGGAGTGTGGAGAATAGTCAAGAATGGGTCATTTTAACCACACCCTTCATCAGGTAATGTATTTAATTCTGACAAGAAAATAATATAATTTTAAAGAATCATCAATACCCCACTCTCTATATATGCTAAGTATCTGAAATACGACAATAAATCATTAACACTTAAAATATAATCTTGTTATCTGTGATATTGCAGGTGAAACAGACTTAGAGAAATAGAAAGTATAAATTTTTATATTTGTCTATAGTACAATGTCTTTGTCATAGATCTATGGCACAGTTTCCATTAAAAAAAATCTTGTTGGGGCGCCTGGTGGCTCAGTCGGTTAAGCATCCGACTTCAGCTCAGGTCATGATCTCACAGTCTGTGAGTTCGAGCCCTGCGTTGGGCTCTGTGCTGACAGCTCAGAGCCTGAAGCCTGCTTCAGATTCTGTGTTTCCCTCTCTCTGCCCCTCCCCTGCTCATGCTCTGTCTCTCTCTGTCTCAAAAATAAATAAAAACATTTAAAAAAATAAAAAATAAAAAAATAAAAAAAAATCTTGTTGAAGGGATCAAGTTTCCACATTTCTAACAAAATGTAAGCCAATTATAAATATTTCATAAAATCAGTTTGTGCTTACATAGTATTTGGGAATCTGAAAAAGTAACATGAGTCATCTGTGAGTGAGGGATTCCACAAGACTGCGGTGGTGGGGGGATTATCTCACTTTTGGAAAAGAATGGGTAGTCCTGTTTAGATATGCAAATGCTCAATGAAGAAAAACAGAACTGATCTTGCTGTGACCAGAAAGACTGTCACAGAGAGGATTTGTTTCTGTGTTATCAGTGTGGTTTTCCCCGAGTATCACATACAATCACATACAAACTGGCTCAGCGTGAGTGTCTTCAGCTCAGAGCTCACAAGACTGAAATCGAGGTGTTGATCTGCACTCTTGTTGAGCTAGGGTCCTTCTCCAGGCATCAGTGGCTGTGGCAAAGTCAACTTCCTTGTGCTTAGAGGACTCAAATCCATTTCCTTGCTGGTTTTCCTGATGGGGCTGTACTCAGCTCCCAGCCGTCTTCTCATTGCTTTTCATGTGGTCCTGTATATCTTCAAAGCTGGCAATGGGGAACCTCCTTGTAATGGAATTGCTTTCACCCTCTGAAGAAGGTCCTTTTGAAGGTCTAGCCCGATTAGGTCAGGCCCAAGGAGGATCATCTCTCTCTCCCTTAAAGTCAACCATGCCTTGTAACAAATTTGATCATGAGAGTGACAGTTCAGTGTATTGTCAGGATCTTTCCACACTCAAGCGGAGAGAGTTCTGTACAGAGACGTAGGTCCCTGAGGATTGGGTTACATCCTGCCTGCCACAGGACCCCAATTTTCTTGATCACATAAGCAAATACAAAATTAATGGCCTCTAAGCCTGGAGTTGAAATTCACGTAGTCTTGGTGAAGACTGAGCAGTTAGAATAAATCAATGCTCTTGAATGGAAGAGGCAGGGAAGGTATAAGAGATAAGAAGATGAGCATACCAGCCGCCCATCCGGCTCCTTCAGATGAGACACACAACATGGGTTCCCTGGGACAGTGCTCCCTTTGAACAACCGTCTGAGGATGAAGGCACCCAATGGTCAGGTATAGCTGTCCGTGTGTTGCCAACAAGAATTCATTCACTGTAGTTGGTTCCCGTGCACAGAGCCCCCAACCCTGACCGTAGCTTATCCAGATATTCTGGGCAGGAGATAAGATTAAGAGAAACTTTACACTTGTGCTTCCCTCAACTTCCTTCTTTGCTCTTTCTTTTCAGAAAACAAACTCCATTTCTTTGTGTAAAACCATGGTATTTAGAATTTAAATGCGATTGCTCACTGTGCAGATTAAGAAAATTACATTCATAGATTATCTTAAAACAAAAATCAATGTTTATTTTTTCAGTAACTCGGCTGCAAAGATATGGGATAATCATGTGCACTGCCATCATTGGTCTATGGTTTTATTTTATCCATCCATCCATCTACCCATCTATCCATCCATCCATCCATCCAACTGTCTATCTATCCACCCAACCATCCATCTGTCCTATCCAACCATCTATCCATCCACCATCCATCCATCATCTTTCCATCCAACTGTCTACCAACCATTCATCTGTCCAACTATCTATCTATCTATCTATCTATCCATCCATCCATCCATCCACCCTCCCACCCATCCATCTGTCCAACCACCCATCCATCCATCCAATCATCTATGCATCCATGCATCCATCCATCCATCCATCCATCCATCTACCTACCCACCCACCCATCATCATCCATCCATCCATCCATCCATCCATCTACCTACCCACCCACCCATCATCACCCATCCATCCATCCATCCATCCATCCATCCATCCATCGTTAACATTATAATGATTATGGACTCACAAGCCAAGAGAAGAATGAGAATATAATTGATAACTTAGCTCAGTCTACCTGCTATTTCCTTTACTCATCTGCTCACGTCAATGTAGGTAACAAATATCTTCAATTTTAAAAACTTATTTATTAAACTTAATTTTAAAAAGTTATATAATGCAGTATAAATCATTTTAAAAAGATATTGAGTAGGGTTGCCTGGGTGGCTCAGTCAGTTAAACGTCTGACTCTCATTTTGGCTCAGGCATGATCTCACACTTCATGAACTATGTGCTGACAGCATGGAGCCTGCTTGGGATATCTCTCCCTCTCTCTCTGCCCCTCTCCCATGTGTACGCGTGTGCGCACTCTCTCTCAAAATAAATAAATAACCTTAAAGAAATGTTTTGAGTAAATCTGACATGGAACATTCTGTAAGTTTAAGGTATATGGCCTGTTACTTTGATACACTGGAGTATGATAGCTGATGCAATGATATTTATCACATTAAATACTTCTGGTACAATATTATTGTCCATATTCAGTATGCTGTACATTACATCTCTGTGGCTTATTTGCCATTCATTATACATCTGTACACTGAATCACCATCACTCTTATCCCCCACCCCCTTCTGGTAACTATCATCGCACTGTCTTTTTTAGATGCCGTGTGTAAGTGATATCATACGCTACTTATCTTTCTCTGACTTATCTCACTTAGCATAATGTGCTCAAAGCCCATGCATGTTTTCAGAAATGAAAATGGCTGAATAATATTTCATTGTGCATATGTAGCACATCTGTTTCATCCATTCATCTGTTGACGGACATGTAGGTTGCGTCCATATTTTGGCTATTGTCAATACTGCTGCAATAAACACGAGAGTCCATATATCTCATCAAATTTTTAAAAAATCTCCTTTGGGTGTATACCAAGACATAGAACTGCTGGATCATATGCGAAATCTATTTTTAATATTTTGAGGAAGCTTCATATTCCATACTGGCCGCACCAATTCACATTCCCACCAACAAGGCATAAGGGTTCTCTTTTCAGCGCTTCTTCCCCAGCACCTGTTGTCTCTTGTCTTACTAGTGGTAGGTGTTCTGGCAGGTGTGAGGTGGTATCTCACTACGTGGATTTGTATTTCCCTGATGATGAGTGATGTTGACCATCTTTTCATGTCTGTTGGCCACCTGGATGTCCTCTTTGGAGAAACATGTATTTAGTTCTTCTGCTCAGTTTTTAATCACATTGTTTCTTTGTCTGTTTGTTTTGAGTTCATGGAGTTCTTTTTTTGTTTGTACTTTTGCAGTCATGTTCTAAACATCACTGCCAAGACCTGTATCAGTAAGGTTCTTTCCAATGTTTTCTTCTAGAAGTCTCATGGCATCAGGTGTTGTGTTTAAGGCTGTCCATTTCGAGTTCTTTTCTGTGAGTGGTATGAGGTAGGTGTCCCATTTCCTTATGCCACGTGTGTTTCTTCAGGTTTCCTAACACCATTTGTTAAGGACACTATCCTCTCGGGGCACCTGGGTGGCTCAGTTGGTTAAGCCTCTGACTTTGGCTCAGGTCATAATCTCACAGTTGGTGGGTCTGAGCCCTGCACTGGGCTCTGTACTGATGGCTCAGAGCCTGGAGCCTGCTTCGGATTCTGTTTCTCCCTCTCTCTCTGCCCCTCCGCTGCTTGTACTCTGTCTCTCCATCTCTCTCAAAAATAAATAAACATTAAAAAAAAAGACATTACCCTCTCTGCATTGGGTGTTCTTAGCTCCCATGTGAAATATTTGCTGATTATATATATATACACTGGGATTTGTATAAATCATTATTGATGTCACTTGATTTTGTGTTCAACATTTAAAACAATGGTATTGTGGTCCTGGAGAGACTTCTGAAGCTTTTTTTTTTTTTTAAGGCTAGACATTAAGTAGTTCAGACCGTCAATGTCGTTGTGTGCAGCCATACGTCAGCCACTTTCCTGCTGTATCTTATTTTCATAGTCATTTCCAGATCACTAATGAGGAATTTAGCAGGAAATTTATTTCCATTTTACTGCAGGCCAAAGTGCAATGAAACCTGGCTAACTACGTGTGTAGTAGCACTTTTACTAAATATTTAAATCTTCACATGTTGCCTGAGAGAGCAGCTATCCTCCTCAGAGTAATGAAGATTACATCTGTCTGATAGTATTAGGCTGGTTGCTATTGAGTTGTGGTGATTCACAAGAATGGACCCAAAGGAGACAATAAACCAGTAAAATAAAACTATTCTAATGTGCTTTAAAATCCCCGAAGTTTTAAAATACTCTGGTAATTCCGGGCAACGTTACATGAACACAGATCAAACAAGTTCTTAAAAATGATTATCCACGATTGATGATTCTCGACTTCACATTTGGTTAGTGGGGAGAAAATATATGTACGGTACAAGATGGGATTGTTTCTTCTAACATTTCAGTAATTCCCCAAACATATTTCCCTCGTGCTTAACAAAATTATTGATATTTTGGACTTTCATTGTGCCTTTTACATAAGATAAATCACCACAGCATTAGCTATTGAATTTCTCTGAAAAATGTTTTAAAGCTTAGAACACCAATTCCCAAATATATTACATTTTCTTCTAAAGGAGAAGAACACAGTCTAATTGACGTGCTTTAGTTAATCTGGGGATAGAAATAGTCTGCAATGTATCAATTCCCTTTCAATAATCTCATTTCTTTTACTTCCTCTCCTACATGCTGATGGCTCTGGAGAGGGCGGGCAGAGACACAGCACCTTCACACAATTAGTACAGTTTTTACAAGCGGCTTCATGACAGAAGACCAAAGTAGAAAGAGGGTGAAGATGTAGCACTGGGATCTGTCCACACCCCTCCGAGTGGAGGAAACACAGAGCCCGTTTTGCAAGCCCAACAGTGTCAGCCAAAGGCATGACAGCAGCAAGCTATACGGCATCCCGGCCACCACCTAAAATTTGAGCCCTGCACCTGCCCCACCACATTCCATGCTGCCACCTGACCTCACCGAGAGGGTATTTGGCAAAGGAAATATTATTGACTCACCCCAACTTTACTTCCCAATTGATCTTATCTAATCTTATCTAATCTAATCCTATCTTATCTAATCTTATCTTATCTAAACCAGGACTCGCTTATCTTATCTAGACCAAGAGTCGGATGCTGAACTGACTGAGCCTCCCAGGTGCCCCTTTACTTATCAGTTTAAATATCACAGATGTATTGAGTTTTCTGCAAACCAGTGGGAGACGGGCCCAGTGGAAAACGTATTAACTCGACAAGACAGAGGAGACACAATTGGATAAGCTTCAGTAAAATTTGCTCAACTCTAGTAAAATACATATACGTGGACTGATAGAAACGTGTGTGTGTATTTTTATACATAGATGCACACTCCACATATTATGCTTATATATGAACCACATCATCTATGATGTTGGACAAATAGGTTCCAGGAAACAATATGGTTTTCTACTGGAATGTGGATCTGGTGGTCTTTTTTTGTTTGTTTGTTTTTTAATGTAACACCTCGTATTGCTACTTAAACACACGTATTAACAGAAAATGAATGAATGAAGCGGTAATACGGTAAGAGTGATATAATGCTGGTTACAGGATAGTGGGAATAAGGACAGGAAATGTATGCCGTTAACTTAAAATGTGTCCAGAAATGAGGCTGGGTTTGGGAAGAAACCCGCTACATTTTCTCTCTGTCTGCCACACTTATTAACTGCTTAATACCAGTACGACTTCCTAAAAGCATCTGCAAAATAGGCACTTTACTTGCAGAATATTTCTAGATTTCATTTCTGGCCTAACATTGTATAACATTATGATTTTAAAGAAAAAGCAATTTTAAGACTAATAAAAAGGATGGCTGGGAAATATTACCGGGACATTAACACACAAATAGGGTAAAATTACCGTTCAATTCAACTTGTCCAATAGTCTATCGGTTCTTTGGACCTGTGAGCGGGCTGGCATGAGGTGTCTTGAGAGGTCTATGCTTTGCTGGATTATACGGATTTTTTTTTTTTTTTTACAAGCATAGCATTATTGCTGAATGTCTTTGACAATAAACTTCATCTGCTGTTTTCTTCATTCTATGTCTTTGCTATAGATACGGGCTGTGTACATATGAATCTTTTTACAGATCGTAACAGCTTATAGGAAATTGAACGCACAATTTTCTGGGGGCCGTTAGCTGTTCTTACTGATTTTCACCTGCCGTTTTCTCTACTAGGAATGCGGACGCGTCCACATAATATTCTGGCTTCAAGATGCTTGATTAACTGTCCTGATACACTCAGCCAACTCCTTGGCAGGAGAGACTTCCATTTACAGTATTCTCTTCTTTCTGACAACCATGCAGAAGGAAAGTCAGATTTCAGCTTAAGTGAGAGAAATCCCAGCTGACTCCAGCAGGAAAAAAAATGGGCATATTCTAGGACAGTAAATGAATATTTCTTCTGTAGGAGGTTCTAATGAATTCACACAATGTAACTCATGGCAAGAGAGTCATCCCACATAAAGGAAAGACATGGAGGAGGAAAGAAGGGGAGGGCACAAGACAGGGCATGTCTGTGTGTGCACATGTGCGTACATATGTAGATCTACTACGTGTATCTACGTGACAGTGTACCTGCCGTGACACAGTTAAGACTGAAACACAAAAGATCTGTGGGACATTGAGGAGGTTCCCCTGCCGCCTGGAACCGCATGGTATCGTCTTGTGGGTAGGAGGAACATGCACGGGCAGCCTCACGAAAGACGAGCTAAGTGACACACGGTTTCTAAAGAATGTGGCAATCATCAGGCGGTAGTGGTCAGCGGGCATTTCACAGACTTCCAGTAGAAGGTACGGGGCTGTTTACTAGTGCACTATCACTGTTCTAAGCATCACATTCTGGCTGGCTGACACAGAAGACATTTATTCTTTCTGGGTCCTGGAGGCTGGGAGTCTGAGAGCCAGGCAGGGCTGAGGCTGGGGGTCTGAGATCCAGGCAGGGCTGAGGCTGGGGGTCTGAGATCCAGGCAGGGCTGAGGCTGGGGGTCTGAGGTCCACACAGGGCTGAGGCTGGGAGTCTGAGATACAAGAGGGGCTGAGGCTGGGAGTCTGAGATCCAAGCAGGGCTGAGGCTGGGAATCTGAGATCCAGGCAGGGCTGGAGGCTGGGAGGCTGAGGTCTAGGCAGGGCTGAGACTGGGAGACTGAGACCAAGCAGGGCTGAGGCTGGGAGGCTGAGGTTGGGAGTCTGAGATCCAAGCGGGGTCGGGGTTGGTTCTTCCTGAGGCCTCTCTCCTTGGTGTGTAGATGCCATGTTCTCCCTGTGTCCTCACGTTGTTATCTTTCTGTGCCTCTCTGTGCCCTGATCTCCTCTTCTTATAAGGATGCCGGTCGTAGGGGGTCAGGGCCCACCCTGTTGACCTCATGTGGTCACCTCTTTTAAGGCCCCGTCTTCAAAAACAGCCCCATTCTGTTGGAACAACGCTATGCTCACTCGTGGTTTTAAGCTTGTCGTGTTCATTCTAGCATAGTTAGCATACAGCGCTACCTTGGTTTCAGGAGCGTGCTTGATCGTGTTCTGTGACTGGTCCATCCCGGAAGCATGGGGCAGCTCGACATCTTTCACAGAGACTAAAGTAGCTTTATCACTCCCCAGCGTCTTTTTTTAAAAATCTTCTTTAATGTTTATTTGTTTTTGAGACAGAGCGAGCGAGCATGAGTGGGGGAGGGGCAGAGAGAGAGGGAGACACAGAATCGGAAATGGGCTCCAGGCTCTCAGAGCCAAATGCAGGGCTCGAACCCAAGAACCGCGAGATCATGACCTGAGCCGAAGTCGGACGCTCAACCGACTGAGGCCCCCAGGCGCCCCTTCACTGTCCAGCTTTCTGCGGGCAGAGTGACTGCAAACGACCTCCAAATCTCAGAGCCTTCACACGGTTTATACAATATTTGTGTCCAATCAACGTCACCGAGGATGGGGGGTCAGTTCCAGCGGGCTGTTCATCGGCTGTGCTGCCTGTCATTCACAAAACCTTCCCTGTCCCTTTTGGTGTCAGTGTTGTTGACTGGGTCTACAAGCAAGAAAAGACTGTCTCACTCCTCAGTGTGGAACCTCTAGAAATGGCAGGGTCGTCCCTGCCCTGATTGAGCAATGTCGTGCAACGCAGGGGGACCTTACCTTGTGCAGATTACTCCGTGGCTCGGATTGAACCTTGTGGACGCACCTCTCGTGCAAGAATTAAAAGACCAGATGAAAAAAATGGATATTATGTTATATAAATTTGTAAACACAGAAAGGAGAGAAATGAAATAATGGACGGATATATAAACATCGGACGAAGCCACAGTGTCACCACGAGGAATTAAGACAAAGACGGGAGCCCTTGGTAATCACGGCCGAGCACAGACAGACAAGGAACACTGTCCGGATCACAGAATCCCCAACAGGTCCCTCCTCCGGCTGACCTGGTTGCTGCTTCTTTACCAAGAGGCCACCTGTTCTGGC
The DNA here is from genome assembly GCF_022079265.1 of Lynx rufus. Taxonomy (NCBI): domain Eukaryota; kingdom Metazoa; phylum Chordata; class Mammalia; order Carnivora; family Felidae; genus Lynx; species Lynx rufus. Next base: position 2,616,017 of record NW_025814828.1, read on the forward strand.
CTCCCCACACATGACAATTCCTGAGACCCTCAGCCACACGAATATCCCCACTTGCCCACGATGTCCAGCCCGGACTAGAGCCCTGCTTCCTTAGAACCTCCCCACAGCTCCCACCCATAGGGAAACCCCACAACAGGTTTTTTTCTAATGCCGTCCTACTGAGGCTGCGGAAGTCTCTGTGCTTTGCATTCTCTCTTGCTGCGGTGAGTCATTAGACCAACGCGCCCCACCACAAGCTCCTGGCAGCCTTCCTGTCATATGCCCAAGGATCCCAGTCTTTTTCCAAAAAGGGGAAATACTGTAGAAACTTGCCTTTAACAAATGCCTTCGGGTCTGCATTCTACAGACCAGGTTCTTCCAGCTCAACGCAATTAAGTCCAAAAGACACCAACGAAATCACAAAATAAACATGCATGTATATTTTCAATTAGGAAACACATGTATATTTAAACAGCCCGTTCTTCAAGCAGAAATCATTGTGCACAGAATCCGCGGATATGTTTAATTTGAATAAACTTAAAACGTCACCTGCTGAGTTTTTGGAAAGCAGGTAAGTGGTAGGTCCCTAACACTTATATCCCAAAGGCTTGTATCAGGAAAGCAGTTAACGGCGAACAGTAAAATATGATCATAAAACAAAATTGTATTAAACAGCAAGTATCTCCCGCCATCATTAGGACGCTATAATCGTAAAGTTTGCTTTAACTGATTTTCTTAGAAAGCAAACTCCACTTCTCCTTGCCATGTGACTTACTGCAACGACATCATTTCGTTAGGCACACACCTTGGTGGTCTGCACATAAGAGGCAAAGAAAGAGAAGTAACGGAGGAAAAACAGCGATGATAGACCCAAAGGCATGAAGCCAAGAAGCCATTCACTGTCAATGTTTCGATCAATACCACCCTTGGGATATGCTGTTTTGTAGGCAATATGGATGGGTCTGAACTAGGACCAAACTGTACATTCACGCTACGTAGACTTCCATCAGCTTTTATAATCAGACAATGAGACTGCCAACCTGAATACTCCCTACCCCGTTAGGCATTAATAACATAGAACTGGTTCTACAGCTAACAATTTTCTTCTGCAGATGCATAAAGAAATAAAGCACCATAGGATTTTATGTTCTCTTGATAACTACTGTGTTTTGGATTTTCTCTTTGGTAGAAATGTGGTCACAGAGTATTTCCCCACGGCTGAAGTGTCTTTCACGTACCTGAAGTGTATTCACGTACAATAAACTCACCCGTGCAACGAGAAGAGGACTTACGGTGACAGATGGCTCTGAGCCTGCTCTCCTCCTCCTGTCTGGTGCAGTGATCTGTCAGATGTCAGGAGTATGGAGAGACCCCTGCGGGAGAGAAAGCAGGCTTGTAACAGCAGACAACACTAGGAGAAAGCAACTATAGATACAACTGTATGCAATGATGCTTGATTATCTTAAAGAAAAAAAGGAACACATCAACTATTCTTTTTTGACATTTATCTTTTACTTAATTTCAGTGTTGGTACAGACTTCTTCAGTAAAGACACTTTGCATGAAACTTCACGCCGAATGCATTTGTTTTCCAATTGGAGATAGTTCTTTCCAATGGCAATGCCAACTACTTGGTTGACTGGGCCCTTAACTTTTTTTTTTAATTTTTTTTTTTCGTTTTTATTTATTTTTGAGACAGAGAGAGATAGAGCATGAACGGGGGAGGGTCAGAGAGAGGGAGACACAGAATCTGAAACAGGCTCCAGGCTCTGAGCTATCAGCACAGAGCCCGACGCGGGGCTCGAACTCACGCGAGATCACGCGAGATCCTGACCTGAGCCGAAGTCGGCCGCTCAACCGACTGAGCCACCCAGGCGCGCCCCGGCCCTTAACTACTAAAAATAAGTTTTGTTTTGCAGAAATGCGCTTCTGACCATTACAAACAGCATGTGCTTCAGATACAAAGGCAAATGGACAAAACACATAGGGGATATTTTGGTGGTGAGGCTCACAGCTGGGACCTGGGGATTGGATGGAACATTGGAGTCACGCCATATTGCTGAATGTGGCATCCTCAAGGTGAATCTTTTTACATTTTCTTTTACATGGGAGCACGATATAAAAATGTCCTGGAGGCGCGCCTGAGTGGCTGAGGGTATGTATCACCAGGGGGCAGGAATCTAGTTGGCCACTGGACAACCCTGCCTGTCACGGCATCCTTGTATTTTATAACAAACCACAGTTTTGTTCTGTTTTGTTTTGTTTCTTGCAGTCATTGCGAAATATACCCCGCATGCAAAGGAGTAAAAAGTCCTTCTTTTCACAATTACTTACAGTCTCATTCAGTCATATGATCAGTCTCAATATATTCATGTACCTTATGATATCTTTGACGAATCTTGCAACAATACAATGGTGTCTTAATGAGTACAGATTTACAATGATTTTTAAACCCGTTCATCGCGCAAGTCTTCCTACCTATTAATTCAGCAAGAGCTACTCTTTTGGGGTCCTGCGCTCAATTCCAGTGTGTGTGTGTGGGGGGGGGGCTTGTCCAAACCAACAAGCAATTCTCTGACACCATGTTGGGTGTTCCTACAATTCAACCCAATTCTGACACATTGATTTGGAGAAAGTACCAGCTCCCACAGGGTAAGGGCTCAGCCCTACATGTCTACTCTCCACACTCCTCCTCCCCTGTCACGTGCCAATCACAAGTACAGCTTGTCACCTGTGCTTCTGAGGACCAGGCTAGAAAGTGGAGGTTCCCATGACTCCCTCCTCGGGTTTGATTAGTTTGCTACAGTGGCTCACAGAACCACGAGATGACCAGTTTATTACTGGATATCAAAGGATATGAATCAACAGCCAGATAAAGAGATACACAGAACAAGGTCCTGAACAAAGGAGCTTTAGTCCCAGGACGTTTGGGGTCCGGAAGAGAGGCAAGTGGAAACATTCTGGTTCCCTAATCAGCATGGTCTCTGAACCCTGTTCTTTTGAGATTTTACGGAGGCTTCATCAAATGGGCATGATTGATTAAGTCGTTGGCCCTTGGCCCTGGAGTCAACTTCCAGCCCCACTCCCCTCCCCTGGGGGTCGGAGCTGGGATGGAAAGTTCCAGCCTTCCAATCACAAGGTTGGTTTCCCTGGCAACCAGCTATCCTGCTTAGGTGTTTTCCTAAATCACCTCATTCACATAACAAAAGATACTCTCCTCACAGGAAATTCCAAGGGTTTTAGGAGGTCCTGGCCAGAAACATGGCAAAGACCAAACACACAGCCTATAAATCACAATGATCACAGACACTACAGTGTTTGAAGCTCATCCCTTCTTATCTACACGGTTTAGTTATTGTGACACTTGCTGGGGAATTCCCACTTGTTTAAGCAAAGGGTGTAACTGTTGCTGCACCAAGTTCAGAAGAGCTGACTCTCTTAGGAGGATGCCCCCTTTGGTCTGTCCCTGGTCTTTGTCTTTGCAGCATTAATATGGGGACATAGTGGAATATCAGTGCTCACGTCTGCTGGTGCAGCCATGTCTCTCAGAGCTCAAGCCAGGATACGTCCCTTTTCTGATGCTCTTGGTGTTTTTCCGAACATCCTGCATATTTGTATCAGGCATGGATGCATTGAAGTTTTTGTTTTTGTTTTTGTTTTCAACAGTAAAGTCTGTTGATATTTTACCTTATATTTCACTTGATTTTTACATCATTTCCATAAGGAGAATGGTTGAAGTAGCTTTAGTTTTTTCCTTGTGAGAAAAACACAAGTGCCCACCCATAAGTGCCTCACCCAAGTTTCCACCCAGAAGTGCCTCAGTTTTCATGGAAGCCTTAACCCCCATGTATACATATTTCTTTGTTTTATCTATCTATCTATCTATCTATCTATCCATCCATATCTATGTATCTATGTATCTATCATCTATCCATCCATCCATCCATCCATCCATTCATCCATCCACCAATCCATTCTATCTATCTATCTATCCATCCATCCATCATATCTATGTATCTATCATCTATCTATCTATGTATCTATCCATCCATCCATCCATCCACCCACCCACCCATCATATCTATCTATCCATCATATCTATGTATCTATATATCTATCATCTATCTATCTATGTATCTATCTATCCATCTATCCATCCATCATACCTATGTATCTATGTACCCATCCATCCATCCATCCATCATATGTATGTATAGATGGATCTATCTATCTATCCCTATCTATCTTTTACCAAGTCTCAACATTTATTTTTCTCCCTATCTTTATCACTGACACTTAACATTGTGTGGACATGGCCCTTCCACCACTAGTAAATTTCACACATCTGAAAGGCAGACACAGAGAAAGCAGGAACATGCTTCTGTTTTGACTCCTTATGGTAAACATGTCTGTAAACCTTCTACTGACCACGACAGCGAAAAACATAGGAACCACTGACATACACACCATGTAAATTTGTTACATGTTAGTAAGCCACCATTATAGCTCAGATTGGAGATATATATAAACATCATAGTTGTTTCTATGCCATATATATAAATATATATAAATATGATGTCATAAACATAAATATATATCTATATATATCAGAGATATAATACATCAAATATATACTGATCAGAGAGAGACGGATCCTCAGGTAACACCCTGTTCCTATCATTTTTCAGAAATACTTCTATTAATTTTGTGTGCATCCATCACGTTTAATTTATTAATTTTATGTGCATCCATTATGCTTAATTTAATCCAAAATGAGGTGGATTTACGTATGTTAAAATGAAGTTTGCAGAGTTCTAAAAGGATAAAGAGTACCAGCAGTGTGTATCCAGGGGCCTTCGAAAAGCCTACTGTAGTACTATCTTTGAATATCGGCTTTAGGTTACTATCCAAAATGTGTGCCTGATTTTCATTAATTTCTTTTTGCAGACTACAAGTAGCAAGTGTAAAAATGTCTTTATAGTTTTCATAAATCAAGGCCCCCCTATACAAAACAAAATCTGGAAATCTTAGACACGCAATGAAAGTTTCAGATATGGTTTGCTCCTTTTTATGATTTTGGAAAATAGAGTAATGGAGATTGTTTTCCCTGTTTTAGAAATATCTGCTCCTGGGCACCTAGGTGGCTCAGTCCGCTGAGCATCCGACTTTGGCTCAGGTCACGATCTCACGGTTCATGAGTTTGAGCCCTGTGTTGGGCTCTGTGCTGACAGCATGGAGCCTGCTTGGGATTCTCTCTCTCCCTCTCTCTGCCCGTCCCCCGTTTGTACTCTCTCTCAAAATAAATAAACATTAAAAAAAAAAAAAAGAAGTATCTGTTCCTCTGTAATTACCAGCAATGTATCACATTTAGTGTCTGAGAGCTTGACTATGTTTATTTGAAGATTTAATGAAAATTTATGAGGAACCAAATTAACTATAGTTCCACAGTGGTTAGATGTTAACTCTGTCTTTGGAGGGACACCCAGATTAAATAAAATAATCAATTCTAAGGCTGATGATGGTATGATTTCAAATTCTAAGTAAATTTCAAAAGTTTTATATACATATATATCTCCATCAGTAACACAGTCAAAATCAATTCTCGGAAGATGGTCAGTAAAATATAATGAGGCAGAAAATTGAAATGAAACACACTGAAGGGACTCTAAAATATTAATGGAAATGGTGTTAGATGCAGTTGCTTAACTATAAATGGAGAAAAGCTAAGGAGAATCTGATTAGCTGTTTCTTAATTAAATATTTACTTTGCTCGGCAATCTCATTTTGACACAGTTGCGCGGGGTGTTTGTCAGAACAGAGCTGATTAGCTGTGCTGACACTTTCTGGTGTCACACAATGTGCCTACAGACTCCAGGGATGCGGGAATTACCTGGACGTGAAGTTCACCGCTCCCAGAATGCTCACTTTTCATTCGTGCGTTAAACACAGGCCAGGCCGGCCTTGAGCGTTGGCGCTGGATTCAAACCTGGGCACCATTTTGCAGGCAGAGAAAAGAGCGCTGCGAAGGACCCAATGTGGTAGAACTCGGGAGACCAAGCCAAAGTACCTGCCGTCCTGCACAAGTCAGGTCTAAATGAATGTCTTCAAAGCATCGTATGAAATACTATGACCTGAAACTAATGGAACGTTGTATGTGAAGTCTACTTCAACTAAGAACGAAAGTACTACGATCCAGACAGAGGAAGGTTTATTGGTAACATAAATTAGGAAGTTTTTAAATGGATAGTCAAAAGACATTTACTCAAGAATAATTTAGATACAAGACATGATGAGTGAAGATTTGGCAGAGAGACTGAGTGAAGCAAGACATGAATTCCAGTTTTGTCCACAACATTTTCACATCTGCACTTGTTATGGGTAGCTAGTACATCGTCAAATCTGTCCTCTGAAGAACTTTTGTTTCTGTGTTTTTAAGAATCCCCATAAATATTAGCTGGCCATACACTTGTGGGTCCAATTCTGGGTTCTCTATTCTATTCCATTGGTCTGTGTCCGTGTTTTGCTAAAATTAACAACTCAGGAAACAACAGATGCTGGTGAGGATGTGGAGAAACGGGAACCCTCTTGCACTGTTGGTGGGAATGCAAACTGGTGCAGCCACTGTGGAAAACAGAGTGGAGCTTCCTCAAAAGTGGAGAAAACAGTTACAAACAGAGAACAAACTGAGGGTGGATGGGGGGCGGGGAAGGGAAAATGGGTGATGGGCATTGAGCCGGGCACTTGTTGGGAGGAGCACTGGGTGTTGTATGTAAGTGAGAAATTAAAGGAATCTATTCTTGAAGCCAAGAGCAGATGTATACACCGCATGTTAGCCAATTTGACAATAAATGATGTTAAAAAAAAGAATCCCTGTAAATAATAAGTTTTGGGATCTGCACTAATCAAAATAGGTATCAATTTAACAGATTTGCATAGTATGTGTTTTTTCAACATCTCAAGAAAAAGTTTGCAAGGCTTGGAGGAACTGAACTGTTTCCTGGGTTCCTGACATTTGATATGTAATTTAAGAAGTTCTGCTTACCTTGGTTAGCTCTCTCTCTCTTTTTTTATAGTCCGTGAAATAAGTTTAATGTTTGTTTTATTTCTTTTTACAGTTTTAGTAAGGTATAACTGTCACAGGACGATTCCTGCACATCTTTAGCATGTACGTACGGTTTGAGGAGCATAGACATATGGTTACACAAGCAAATCAGCACCACAATTGAAGTAAACACATCCATCACCTCCAAACGTTTCTTACCGTCCCTGTGTGTGTTAGTGAGAACACGTCACGTGAGATCTACCCCTTTGACAAACTTTTTAAGTGCAGGACAGCACAATAACAATAGGGACTATATTTACAGCAATGTCTAGGATTTATGCATTCAGTGGGTCTCCAGAAGTTACCATTAAAACACTATACCCACTGAGAACCAAGCCCCAGGAACAGTCACCTGTCCCTTGCCTTGTGGAATTCTACGGCCAGGTGTGGAGGCGGGTGAGAGAACTGAGTACGTCCTGGTGGGACAGACGTGAGCTGCTTATACAATCACACGGACACTGCGTCCACCGTGCTGCGATGAGTTTGGGGGTTGTGTTTGCTGCAGGTAAGAACGTTTGTAGACAGTGCACTACTAGGAACCATTCACAGGGAGAGTGTGTAGCCGATATGGGTGGAGGTTGCCATGAGGACGGAACATAAAGATGTCATGTTTAGTTTAAGACTGGAAGCATGAGAAGAGGGATCCAGGCAAAGGCTGTGCACCATTTTGGGGGCAGAGAAAACAACACCGTGAAGGACCCAATGTGCAAGAACTTGGGAGACCAACCAGAAGACCTCACTGGCTGCGGGAAGGGAGAACAAGGGGCTACGGGAACATTGGATTTAATTCTGGGTTTGCTGCAAAGAGATGCACGGCTCTAGACAGTAGGCTCAAATAACCACACAGACATTTTCCAGAGAAATATATCACTCCAATGGTTCTGTAAAACACACATCGGACCGTATCAAGAGTGAAAACAGGACATCCCTGAAGATGACCCAGAGGTCTGCAACTTTTCTTTTTTTCATAAAAAGAGTCAAATAAAGAATAAATATTTTAGGTTTTGCAGGCCATAGGATGTCTAGCAAAAATTGTCAACTCTAGGGCAGTACTGTGGCAATAACTGGATGCCCACAGACAGTGCGTAAATGGTCAAGGCTGGCGTGGCAATAGCACAATTTACAAAAAAACGTGCAGCTGGGTAGGCTTGGTTCACGGGCTGCAGTTGGGTGATCCGTTCCCTGGATGATGGTGGTGGTGGTCGCGGAACTGAAGGGAAGGGAACAAATTCTGGACAGAATTTGGAGGTGGAACGAGCAGGAAGTGATGTCACCTACCCTCTGCATCCTTGGCAGAGTCGAGACAAGTGAAGTCAAGTGGGACATTTGTCAACAGAAAGCGATACTTCAGGCCATGACAATGAGCTGGGAGTACAATCCAGGATGACAGCCCACAGCAGAGCAATCTGATCTAACACGGTCATAAGGTTGAGGGTGAGAAATGGTGCTTGAGAATGTTTGTGTTGCTGAGTAAGCTAGTTTGGTGAGAAACACTGAAAAGGAGAGGCTGAGAAGAGAAGAGAGACTAACAAAGCTTAAAGAAAACGGACAGAGGAGAAATCGTAAGTGGGCTTGAGAATGAAATTCTAAAAACAGAAAAATACAAAACATTTGATTTAATTTCCTCGTTTTCTTAACATCTTATGAAATCTTAGTTCTAATGAAGAGAACTTGGGCCCACTGGAGGTGAATATTCTTCTGCCTCTCCTCGTTGGAAGGGATCCGAGTAGACAAAATCCTTCTTGTGGGATGGACTTGATCCTATACGGAAAGGACCTGATTAAAATAAGCCGCCCTCTTCCTCATGAGTATGAGACTCACACACGATGGACACAGTTCTTTGGAGTCTTCCCTCGTGCTGCTAAAGGCAATGCCACGTATAATGGCAAGCAATCCATCACCTCAAATGGATCTGTCTAACCCTGTATCGATAAACTTGCTAACATGTCTTTTAATTACGCCCAGACAATGACTTAGTTGTTTCCTGCAAGCAAATGCCTCTCAGAAACACAACATGTTTGTTAACTATGTCAAATGAATACGCTAAGACATTACATAGATGCATGCCCATTCTTAGAGTTTCAGGTGTTCACAATAGAAACAAATGCTATTTATGTTTTCTTTGTGACATGTTCTACTTTGTTTTAATGAGAAATGAGATCTTATAATCTAAGAATGGATTATGTCTTGGGGAAAATTCGGCCAATGCTGTGTATATAATATGCTTCTCATGTTTATTGCTGGTGATGATGGAGATGATGATGGTGTATATGTGTGGGGAGGGGCGGGGGGTGATAGTGAACACATTAGCCAGTAAAACTTAAAAAAAAATTGTAATGTTTATTTATTTTTGACAGCACAAGAGATATAAAGCATGACTGGAGGAGGGGCAGAGAGACTGAGAGAGAGAATCTGAAGCAGGCTCCAGGCTCCCAGAGGTCAGCATGGAGCTTGACGTGGGGCTCAAACTCACGAACTGTGAGATCATGACCTGAGCCAAAGTCAGACGCTTAAGCGACTGAGCCACCCTGGTGACCGTAACCAGTAAAACTTTTAAGAAAAAGATAATATAGTGACTTGTACTATTTTTATACCCACCCCCAATATCATTGTTAGTAAGTCTGAGGGTCTAAAAGTTCCTGCTAAAATATCTGGAAATTTTTAAGTCAATTCGACAAGGCTGGGAGTGTTTTAGAATTAAGTATTACTTCAATGAGGGAAAATGATTTTATGGTCTGTAACTAGAAGAAAACCATCAGCTATTTAGAATTGACACTTTGAAGTGTCCTGTCTCATTCACCCTTTCTTCTTTCTGGGACCAAGAATCACTTTACTCTGAGGAAGTGACTAACCTTTTTTCCCCAATTTTTTGGTATAAAGTTTGTTTGGCTCCATGTGTATTTAGCATTGGGGTCTTTTTCTTTTTTTCTTCTTAAAGTTTATTTATTTTTGAGACAGAGACAGGGTGCAAGCAGAGAGAGAGGGAGACACAGAATGCAAAGCAGGATCCAGGCTCTGAGCTGTCAGCACAGAGCCTAACGCGGGGCTCGATCCCATGAACCGTGAGATCATGACCTGAGCTGAAGTCGGACACTTAACCGACTGAACCACTCAGGTGCCCCAGGGACTTCTGCATAAGCAAGCTTTAACAGGGAAACAAAGGTTCATATTGGAGTGGTCCCCATATGGGTTGACTTTCTTCCCCTGCCCTCATTGCAGATGTCTCCCCCCATATCAGATGATGTATCAGTCTTTGTATAAACACACAAGGGAGACACATTTTTCAAAACTGATACTGTAGAAAAGAGAGCAACCGATCACAGACATCTTCAAAAAAATCTAGTATCATGCTATTCATATGTAAACATTTAAATTTGAAATTAAATATCTATGCAACTCATTTTAGAAACTTGGAAAACATAGAAAAATCAGAGAAAATAGAAATTACCTCCTCACCTACAGAAAAGAATTGCTACTATCAGTGTAGTTTTCTACGCTTTCCATTGATAGAGGACAGACACATAAATGACTTACAAATAGATGGACAGACGATTGATTGCTAGACAGTTGGTAGGTAGGTAGACAGATATAGATAGATAATGGATGGAAAGAGGACAGAGACAGAGATAGATAGATGATAGATAGAGTAGAGCGATATGATGAATGGATAGATGATAATGGACAGGTGATAGATGGATGATAAAGATATGATGGATAGATAGATACGCAGATGTGTATGTGAACATATATATGCACAGATTAAATATATAATGTAGCAATGTTCTAAAAACATTTAACAAAATTATATATGTATATAAACATTTGTGTACATAAAGCATCATTTAAATCTAACATTTCTATTTGACCCGACTTGTCCGCTCTTACATTTTTTATTTTATTTTTTTTTTATTTTTTATTTAAAAAAAATTTTTTTTTCAACGTTTATTTATTTTTGGGACAGAGAGAGACAGAGCATGAACGGGGGGAGGGGCAGAGAGAGAGGGAGACACAGAATCGGAAACAGGCTCCAGGCTCTGAGCCATCAGCCCAGAGCCTGACGCGGGGCTCGAACTCACGGAGCGCGAGATCGTGACCTGGCTGAAGTCGGACGCTTAACCGACTGCGCCACCCAGGCGCCCCACATTTTTTATTTTAAACCAGATGATTTTTTTCCTGTTAAACCTTAGCAGAGAAAGTGTTTAAGGGAAAATTTCTTTATTGGTGGGCAAGGAGAAATGCTTTTCGAGTAAAATAAAAGCACCGTCAAGCAGTAGAACTGCATTAACCATTCCTTTTGGCCAAATCACTATTTTTTCAGTTATTTGCTTTCTATAAGTAATCCTTGCAAAATGCTGTTGCCTTCAGTTTCAAACTCAAAAAGGGGAAAATGGCATCATTTGAGAAGCCTGAAATTGTATTTCCAATTCTATGATGGAATATGGCAGAGGAACCATTCATATATAAGTAAATTTCTAGTCATAATTTCTAGTCAATAAACATGTTCAAAATCCCCAAATATCCCAGTCTATAAGCAGAATGTTGCAATATTTACAAGTAAAAACATGCTAATATGCATAACACATAAAGGAATCCAGTCAAATTTTTTTTTTTTTAATTTTTTTTTTCAACGTTTATTTATTTTTGGGACAGAGAGAGACAGAGCATGAACGGGGGAGGGGCAGAGAGAGAGGGAGACACAGAACCGGAAGCAGGCTCCAGGCTCTGAGCCATCAGCCCAGAGCCTGACGCGGGGCTCGAACTCACGGACCGCGAGATCGTGACCTGGCTGAAGTCGGACGCTTAACCGACTGCGCCACCCAGGCGCCCCAGTCAAATTTTTTTAAAAAGAAAAAAATCAATAGGAAAGAAATGTGAGGGCATTAACAGACATTTCATAGAAAGAAAAATTTGGCCACACAGTAAATGAAAGGGTGTCATCTTCAGTAGGAATTGAGGAATCGGGAAAAAAGAAATACAGTAAGATATGTGTTACCAGCAACAGATTGGAAACACTATAGTGTCCCACGGAAACAGATGTTTGTAGCCATGGGCCAGTGGGACCACAGGACTTTGGACCCATGTAGGTTAGATTTAGATGAGTGTATGCTGGGAGCTAACACTTAAATTCCTCAGTATCATACCTAGGGCCAGACTACCTCTCGATGAAATAGAGCAGGTGTGCACAAGTATCTTCAAACCAGCAGTCATTACAAACAAAGCTTTAGGAAAATAATCCTGGAAACAATGCAGATATCCCAACACAAGAGAATAGACAAAGCCTGTTCCGTTCATACGACAGAAAAGCTATATGTTGGTGCATGTCATTTAATTGCTATTGTGTTAAGTTGTATTTATAAGGATGATATTGAGTAAGAAACGAGGTTAACATAGGTTTCTGTAGGATGAGGTAAATTTATACAAGGCACAAGCCTATAGCAAACATCAGGCAAGTGCCCCACGCTTGATTTTGGCCCAGGTCATGATCTCATGATTGGTTGCTGTGTTCGAGTTCCACATCGGGCTCTGTGCTGATAGCACGGAGCCTGCTTGGGATTCTTTCTTTCTCTCTGCCCCGCCCTTGCTTGTGCTCTCTCAAAATAAACCAATAAACTAAAGAAAAAAAAAAAGAATATATATGGACACAGAACAATTATAAGCAGGGGCTAAGCAACAACGGACAACAAAGGGACATGTTTCTGGAGTAGACCCACGAATACTGATCACAGTCAACCGCGCAAAATGTTTTTTAGATATAACAGGATGAATTTTACTACTTTTGATACACATGTGATACATAATTTTACACGTATCAATATTTCAAAAATATTTAGCTGTCATCACACGGATTTTCGTCACGTGCAATTGCATGGTTATCGTCTTCAGTTACTCAGCATCTAAACTTCCAGCAAAAGGACTTGACTTCCGCTTGATTTTCACTGTTTCTGAGCTCTAGGTAGAGCGGAGGGGACTTCTCAGACCCAGGGATGTACACAGGCCAAGAGGAAAGGCCAAGAATTTTGCAGAGAAATTGGGGAAAGAAAATCTATTTCCACGGGATTTACTTCCTCTTGACCTCCTACTGAACAACCTTCAGCTGGTCCCCAAAAAAAGAAGCAGCAAAGTACTGATGAAAATACAAATAGAATCAGACTGGTAATTTTAAAGGCTCCCCTATAGTTTACCGGATAACCAGCTTCATCCGAGGAATTTCTAACACAGAAGTCAACGCGTTACCCCGTTTCATGTTTGCCCTTCACTGGTTTGAGTTTAGTGCTTCATACCTGTGTCTATGAAAAATAGCCTTAACTTGTACTGAATATGACGTTAAAGTCATTGGCCCCATAGCAACTCGATGGTTACGATCTTGACAGGCGATCAGTATCACTCAACGGCAGCGGTAAGAGACGTTAGGCATTTTACCTACTCAATATGGCTTATTCCATAATTGATGAAACATCTCAAAACCAGCAGAAAGAATTTTAAATGTACCCTGCTGTTGGCATATTTAATAATTCATGCAAGTACTAAGGCAGAAAAAAAAGAAGATTTTTCCCCCCCTCTGGGATGCCGCACACACTCAGAAGGTTCCTTTTAGTGGTGATAGGAAATAATCCACGAGGGTATTAATTTCAGGATCGCTTAATTTACAACCTGATGGTGTGTAGGAGGTTGATACACGTAGTAAGAGCAGTGCAAGACCTTAACTGAGGTCAAGCTTGTTAACCGGGAAAAATGTGGACGAATTCAGGCATAATGGGAGCGATTTCATCAAGAACAACAGTGTATCGCTCCAATGTGTGATCACGTTGGGAAAGTTAATGTAGGTGAATAAAGGGGAATTTAACGAAAAGATTGATGGGACCAGAGTTGAGTTTAAACATTACATTATCAGGTTTTAGGCCATCACTGGCGGATTAAACTTGTTAAAAAGGGACACGGGCGACAGCCTACACAAGCGACCACGTGTCTAAGTAACTGCTAGAGAGGTTCCGTGTGGTGACTGCGGCCACTTCAGTGACTGAGAAGCAACCGGTGCTGCCTCCCCCCACCTGCATTGGGGAGAGTTCTCCCGAGAAACTGCACCAGTCGTATGCACATATATACAGAAGGATTGGCTCATGTGATTATGGAGGATGGAAAACCTGAAACGTGCAGGGTGGTCTGGCAAGCTTCAGATACAAAAGTCTCCGTGGTGCAAAGTTCAGAGGGCCTCTGCTGAAGAATTCCCTCATAGTTGACGAGGCTGGTCTTTTTGTTCTAGTCACGCCTTCGACTGATTAGACGAGGCCCACCCATGTTACGAAGGGCAATCTGCTATCTTTCAGGTCCACCAATGTACATGTCAGTCTCAGCCAAATACACCTTTCAAGCGGACACAAAATCAGCCATCACACTACCTCAAACAAAACCTCCTGGGAAGGTGTATGCTTGCCCATCCCACTAATGTTGGATATGGTCACACGATTTGTCGTGGCCAACTGGGGTGTGTGGAGGAACACTGCGACATTTTCCCCTTATTAGCTTACAGGTTCAATGCAATTCGGATCAATACCCAACATGCTATTGGTAGAGGTTGATGAGCTGATTTTAAGATTTATATGCAAAGTCAGAGGACCCAGAATATCCCTGAGAGCCTTGGAAAAAAGACCCACAAAATTGCAGGACTTACACTAACTGACTTTCAGAATTAATACAGAGCAGCAGTCATCAAGAAATATGGTACCAGCACGAGGATCAATCGGTAAGTCGATCAACGCACAGAGTACAAAAGTCAGAAATAGATATACCAAATGTAGCATCTTATATATTCTATATGCTCTATTCTATATGTAGCTATCTATATGCTACACATTCTATATAATCGTATAGTATAATATTATTAATATCCTATATTGTAATCCTATATTAAATATATTAGATGGATATAGTTAGATACAAGATAGATATATTGATAGAGGACAGACAGATGCACAGATACCTAGATGATAGATTACACAGATACACAGATATACAGATGGATAACTGATTAAAGAGAGCAAAGTAAAATTGTTAATGGCTGAAACCAGGTGGGGTATATAGGTATTTACCGTAGAAATGTTTCAACTTACTACAGGTTCAAAGTTTTTCATAATAAAATAACAGGACAAAATAATCCATTTTAGCTCATAATGCCTAGTAGTAGCGAGAGTGGATTTCCTAATACTTTTCATTATCCAGCATAATTTGGATACCAGAGTCACTGAAGGATAGTATTAGAGAAATAATTAGAGGCCACCATTTCCCATGATATAACTGACAAAATTCTATGCAAAACATTTTCTAGAAAATGTATCTTACTGTGAAATTCTAATTTAGTTTTTTTTATTCATAATCATAATAATCCACTATTTTGACTGAGTAGGGCTAAAAAATCACAATTAAAAATTTTTTATTCAGAAGTAAACTAGAAATATAACAATTTTCAAAAACGATTTTATTTCAAAATGATCATTCCAAAAAAGATTAAGAATACACATTTTTAAATGTGTGTAATAAACCTCATAGTTCACAGAAAAATATTAAATTTTTTTTTAACGTTTATTTATTTTTGAGACAGAGCGAGACAGAGCATGAACGGGGGAGGGTCAGAGAGAGGGAGACACAGAATCTGAAACAGGCTCCAGGCTCTGAGCCATCAGCCCAGAGCCCGACGCGGGGCTCGAACTCACGGACCGCGAGATCATGACCTGAGCCAAAGTCGGCCGCTTAACCGACTGAGTCACCCAGGCGCCCCCACAGAAAAATATTAAAGACTTTGCTTTTGAATGGGGATCAAGTGAAGTCTTCAAAAGACACATTCTCTCCAACATTATACTAGTAGTCATTTCCTGGTTGGTTAGACAAGGAAATTTTATGTGACATAAAGTACAATATTTGTACTACCAACATAATCCAAAAGTAGGTAGGATATAGTTATATAATTAATAAATGACTTCAGAAATGGCATTAGGTACAAAATCAACACACAAAAAAAAACACTGATTTTTTTTTCTGTAACAGCAATAAAGAAGAAAACAAAATTTAAAAATAAAGTCCTTTACAACAGCATCACAAAAATAATTACCTACAACAAATGTAAACAAAACACTGGAAGAAGACATCATGAAACAAACAAAATAATCAGTAACAAGACAAATTAATAAAAAGCGAAACGAACGGAGGTTTCTAACCCTATTTATGGATTCGAATAGTCAATACTGTATAGGTTTGAATTTTCCACCAACTGATCTATAGACTCAAAGCGATCCCCAATGGCCAACAATCCATCAAATTGTTAGGGAAACGAATCAGTTAAATATACATTTAGCATAAACTCAGGTATGGCTGAACGGGACTCATCACAAATTTAGGAAGACAGTCCTATCATTTGAGAAATTCCAAGAGTTTTAGGAACTTTGTGCGAGAGTGTCATTGCTTTATAGGATATAAAGATATGTTAAAATAAGGGTCATTACAACTGTACATTAGGGTCAAAATCTAGACCAATGGAGCAGAACAGAGAAGGCAGATATGAGCCCATTATACACGGATACGTGATTAGTCAACAATGTGAAGGAGGCAAATGCAGAATGTAAAACTATAAGGCATCTATAACTGCACTATCCTATAAGAAACCCACGAGCCACAGATGCCAATTCAGATGTAAACGAATAAAAATTAAATAAAAGTTAGGGGCGCCTGGGTGGCTCAGTCAGTTGAGCGTCCGACTTCAGCTCAGGTCATGATCTCGCAGTTCACGGGTCTGAGCCCCGCGTCGGGCTCCGTGCTGACAGCTCAGAGCCTGGAGCCCGCTTCGGATTCTGTGTCTCCCTCTCTCTCTGCCCCTCCCCTGCTCATGCTCTGTCTCTCTCTTGTCTCAAAAAGAAAGAGAAACATTAAAAACATTGTAAAATTAAATAAAACTTAAATTCAGCTTCTTAATCGTAGATGCCGCATCTAATTGCTCATAGCCATATGTAGCCGGAGACAACTGCGCTGGGCAGTGGAGACCAGAACACTGACATCATCCCAGAAAGTTGAATTGGACAGGGTTGGTCTGTAAGGTAATATTATACGATATTCCCATGAGCTCAGGGCAAAGAGATTTTAAGGAAGACCAACAAGGGCTAACTATCAGAAAAACAATGGTAAGTTGGGGACGTTACTTTTCACAACTGCCCTTCACCAAACATTACCATGAAGAATGTGAAACACAGCCATGCGAGGGGGTGGGGCATTTGTGACACGTGTATCCACAAAGGACTTAAAGAGACCACCTTGAAATTGAGAAGGAAAAAGACACATGAATAGCAAAAATGACAAGGTTTTTGCTCGAGAACCTCAACAACAGAATATCTGCATAAGCCATAGACATACAAAATGGCAGTCAACTTCACTGTGCATGGGAAAATAAGAATCCTAACACCATCGAGGTCAATCCACCTACCCCGTGGAGCAGCTAAAGACAAACAGTTGGACCAGACCAAGTGACGTTGGGGATTTGGGGAAAAGAAAATCCCCACAGTGCTGACACTGGGAAGGAAATATATCCACTGCAGGTTTATTTTTCAGTCTGCAATCTGCATTTGAGCCAAAGGTCCATCACAGTGGGAAGTAATAGCCATGAAACTCACAACAGTGTTATTTATTTGTTATTATTATTATTGTTTACTGTTATTCTCAAGTTAGTTAACATATGGTGTAGTGTTGGCTTCAGGAGTAGAAACGAGTGATTCATCACTTATACCGGCCCGTTGCTCATCCCAACAAGCGCCCTCCTTGATGCCCATCACCCATTTAGCCCATCGCCCTACCCACCTTCCCCCCAGCAACCCTCAGTTTGCTCTCTGTATTTAAGGGTCTCTTTTGGTTTGTCTCCCTCTCTGTTTTTATCTTATTTTTCCTTCTTTTCCCTTATGTTCATCTATTGTTTCTTAAATTATACATAAGTGAACTCACATGTTATTTGTCTTTCTCTGACTTATTTTGCTTAGCATAATATCCTCCAGTTCCATGCGCATTGTTGCAAATGGCACGATTCCATTCTTTTTGCTGAGTACCATTCCATTGTGTATATAAATAGCACATCTTTATCCATTCATCAGTTGATGGACATTTGGGCTTCTTCTGTAATTTGGCTGTTGTCGACAGTGCTGCTGTAAACATCGGGGATAGTGCTATTTTCGCGAGGGAATACAAGCAAGGATGTTTGGGAGGGGTCAGGACAGATAGCGGAAGTGCTGCTAATGTCTTATTTCTTCCTTTCAGTGGAGGCAGGTTATGTTTCACAAGAAAGCTTCATTCAGAAGAGAAACCAACTACGGGTTCCTTCAGAGTAAGTGTGAATATCTCCATAGAAAGTTCACCCGCACATTGTCACTGAAACACCACGATGATGAAGCACTGCGCACGGACGGAGACCCATTCATTCCGGACCGTGAAGCACAGACGTGCAAATATCACTTCTCCATCATTGTCATCGCTGTTCCCATGTGATTACAACTGCCCCAACAAAGAAGGTGGATGGCATGTGACCCTCAACCCCTTACTTTCCAATTTCTCCAAATATTAGTGGTGGAAAATTTAAGTTCGCCATGGAAATTCAAGTGTTTTCAATTCTCAGTGGCGATGAGAAACCACTGGCCGTGAGGCTTTGGGCAGGCACACGTCTAGGCACCTGTTGGGATCGAGTTTAGTCATCATGAAAGCATAATTGAGTAAAAACAATCTCTAAGACATCTTTTTTTTTAATGTTTATTAATTTTTGAGACAGACGGAGAGAGACAGAGTACAAGCAGGGGAGGGGCAGAGAGAGGTGGAGACACAGGATCTGAAGCAAGGTCCAGGCTCTGAGCTGTCAGCACACAGCGTGATGTGGGGCTCGAACCCATGAACTGTGAGATCATGACCTGAGCTAACGTCAGATGCTTAACTGACTGAGCCACCCAGGTGCCCTTCTAAGACATCTTTAGAGCTTTAAACTCATGCTTGCAATTAAATATATGGCCACAAATGTGCTCAAAGAAGAGAAAGAGATATTTATTCATAAATGCACGTCTACTTTCAAGAAACTGCCACAAATTAAAGACATTACGTTTGAGAATACTACTTACTTACTTATTTGTTTATTTAAAAGTATTTCCTGATTTTTGGGAACATGCCAGCCAGAGTGGGGCACAGAGAGGGGGCAGAGGATCTGAAGTGGGCTGTGCACGGACAGGCTGACAGCAGTGAGCCCAGTGTGGGGCTTGAAGTCCCAAACTGTGAGATCCCGACCTGAGCTGAAGTCAGACGCTCAACCGAGGGAGACACCCAGGCGCCCCCAGTATGATATTTACAAATCCCACTGAGTCATGAGTGATGCCTTGTTTCGATTGGATTGATTGGTTGAGCATTCAGACACAGAGTAAAGTTATGCATAATGAGCACACAGAGGGGATGTGTTTGCTATGAGAAAACTAGACGAAAATGTCCGGCGAGGAGTTTCGTGAGGCAACCATTGTAGCCAGAGACCCATGGTGTGTCTGCATTTTCAACGGACCCGTTCTCCTCATGCAGTAACTGAAAGGCAACAACCATGACCCCGACTGACGAGTTTCAGAAGCTAATTAAAAAGGAGCCCCAAGATATTTCCCAAACATGCCCAGTACGCCCTCCTGGCACAGGAAGGTTCCTAGGGGGGTCATTCATGGACTGTCTCCCTAAGTTAGGAAAGCGTATTGTCAATTCTCCGTGGAGGGCTTGCTAATTAAATCTTGGTTCCACGAGAGATGTAGGCTCTCTATTTTCTGCTTAAAGGAATATCTGGTGAGCCGGCTACGCGGGACAGTGCTGAGTTATTCAAGAAGAGAAAATTCTCTAGGAAGCTGGAATGGACCACACAGAACATTTCCATTAATTGAGACTTAATCTTCTTAAGGCTTGAATGAATCACACACAGGATCACAAGTACAAGGGAAATAAAATACGGTTATCAATGAGAAGCGGAGGGGTGGGCTGGACTCTCGTTTGGAGGTTCACAACATAGTGTGGAAACCCGCTTCACTTTGGGGGCTCCTGTTAACACCTGTTTTGAATTCTTGGGGCACCTGGGAGGCTCAGTTGCTTAAGCGTCCAGCTCTTGGTTTCAGCTCAGGTTATGATGCCACCGTTTGTGGGTTCGAGCCCCGATTCGGACTCTGCTCACAGCTCCAAGCCTGCTTTGGATTTTACGTCTCCCTCTCTCTCTGCCGACCCTCACTTGTGCTCTCTCTCCCTCTCAAAAATAAAATAAAAATAAACGTTAAAAAAATAGCCATTTTGAATTCTTGCATACCCCAAGTGGCAAATCTATATGTTTGTATCAAAATCATTTTGCCCCATAAAGGAATGAGGTTCTGATAAACGATACCTTGAAAATAAATAGACTTAAAAAATAAAATAATATTTATGTATCGTATTATGACTGTCCCAAATTGAACTCTGTCCTGAAGGCAAGCTTGCCTAGACAAAGATCAAGTAGACTTTTCACACTTGATGGGGACTGGTCACTTCAATATGATACATTTACAAATTCTGGACTTCTCTTTTGATATCTAGGCTCCCAGGTCTGCGATGGTTTTATTTGATACTGAATTCACTGGGTTTATAGCACATCGTGCTTCATTGAGTTAGTATTTAAATACATATATGCATATATTTTAAGTTTATTTATGTTGAGTGAGAGACAGAGAGTGTGAGTGGAGGAGGGATACAGAGAGGGAGACACAGAATGTGAAGCAGGCTCCAGGCTCTGAGCTGTCAGCACAGAGCCCGATGCGGGGCTCGAACCCACAAACCGTGAGATCATGACCTGAGCCGAAGTCAGATGTTCAACCAACTGAGACACCCAGTTAGCATTTAATAACTAACTGCTAGTAGATGTTGGATGGGTTGCATACTAAATCATCTGTATGTCATGGATAGCACTGTTCCCTGAATCACTAAATAAGGGGAAAAAAATACCAATATCTAGGCTTGGAAACACTGAATGTTTCACTGATCATTTCCAATATGGAAAAATGTTTATCCAAGGTAAAAGACACAGTTATTAAAATTCATGTTGAAGAAAATAATTTTGAGATTTCCAAGTATTTTTATTTTTTAAGTCTATTTATTTATTTTCAGAGACAAAGCACGTTGAGCAGGGAAGGGTCACAGAGAGGGGGAGAGAGAGAGAATCCCAAGCAGGCTCCACACTGTCAGCACAGAGCCCGATGTGGGGCTGGAACTCACAAACCATGAGATCATGACCCGAGCTGAAACCAAGAGTCGGACCACTGAACCACCCAGAGGCGCCCCGATTTGCAAATGTTCTAAATGCTAGCGCTTTTATCAGAATTTTAAAATCTGAAATAACGTAGCCAGGATGTTAGTAGATCAAATAACACAATAGGGTAGAAAATATTTTCTCTGTGCACGACCCCAGCCCCTGGACTTCCTTACTTGGGCATCAGATGTTTTCTTCCTATCGGTACTGAGTGGTTCATTCCCCCGCGTTCTTCTGACATCACTTTATCCAGATGTGCTGGTTCGTGGTTTCTCTAAAGCCCCCTGTGTCCCTCCCAGACGTCCTCATGTGCACAGAGGAAGGGACATGCTGACCCACTGGCGTCTGTGACAACTTCTGTCATGTCCGGTTGGACGCGAGAGTTCCCTAAGGCCTTTCAGAGGAGGGGGCTTGCTCAGGAATTGGACGCCGAGCCAATGCAGAAAGCCACTGCACCTGTTCCAGGGTCTAGAACCGTCGCTCTTTGTCCGTTCGTGTGGAAGTGATCTCGGTGTGGTTGTGCTTTGTGGACTAGACATGAGTCACGGGAATGCAGAGACTAGGAGGCCAGTGTGCCTGGGGGACCTCAATTCTGTGTCTTGTCTTCATCTTCCCAGGCAGCACTTTCCTTGGCCATATCTCCCTGATAGCCTTTTCACCTGGTCACCTTTCACCAGAAGACTTGGCAACTATTTTAAGGCAATTCTGCTTTCAGTGGCATTGCTAGCAATTTACTCAAGATGGGGACCTACGGAGATTAGGGATCTGGAATTGGTTTGACCCTATCCATGTCTGGTCGGAAAATCTTGTTCAAAGGATATTCCATTTGCAGCAATTCATAAATCACAGGTTGCGTGAAGGCTACCTTTTCAGATAACAGCCTTCCTGAAATTGCATGGAAGAATATAGTATATACATCGCTTGGGTCAAGCTCCTGCCACATGTTCCAAACTCATCTGATTCTGCTCTTACTTGGGCCTCAGTGAAGTTTTAAGGGAGGAATGTACTAGGGAGGTTTGGGTGTCCTAAATTACTTATTCTCATTTTCTGTACAATGGCACACCATACAAAATCATCAACAGTCACAAAGCGTGTATGCTATTTAAATTCCCAAACTGGAAAACCTTAATTCAAATAATGGAGAATGGAAACATTTAGTGTTTGAAGGGAGCAGAGCACATTGAAAAGCTAACGAATTTGGATGTAAATTTTAAAAAATAAAAAATAAAATTAAAAAAAAGCAATAAAACCAAATGAAGAAAATAATCCCATGATCATCAAGCAGTTTTCTTTTCCTGAATTCTACTTTTCAGTGGAGGAAATATCTGTCTGCATGTTTTCTCATGCTAAGGAAAAATGAAATGGGCAACAGAGAATCACAGCAAACGATCACCTACCTCCCAAGTATGGTATTTGAAGTGCAGGAAATGTTTTCACTATGCACCAGGATTCAAATTATTTCTGAATGATTATTAAGAAACTCAGTGTTCACTCCCTTAGCATTTTAGTGGTGTAGACAGAATGGTTACTTCAAATAAAATTTACTTCTAACCTAGGTAGAAGTTGCTATTACTGGTCTTGAGAGAAATGTTTCCCTAGTAAAGAGCTTTAAACAAAGTACCATTTTCCATAAATGTATAGGGTTAAAATGTCTTCCTTGAGAACTGAGTGTGTATTAGAACCATGCACAAGATAGTATTCATAAGCACAACGGGTTTAGTTTCCAGACTGCATAGTTATCAACAGGTCTTCTCATTTACATGTGTGTCTGGAAGGATATCTGATTTAGTGAGATGAAAGGGGACAATTATTCATATACACCTCTCCTCTGTCTTATCAAAATGGGTAGCATAAGTGGACCCTGCCCACTAATCATCAGAAGACATGCCACAATTCTTGTGTCACCACAGTGGACTCCACGGACTTCCAAAATACTAATGATGGATTATATATGACTCACTATTTCATTTTTTAGTTTAAGAAATCTTGATCCTAAAGTTTTCTCTGTATTATTCATATTGGTCAGAGTTCTCTGAAGAAAGAGAACCAATGGGAGACCAGATAGATAGGTAGGTAGGAAAGAAAGAAGGAAAGAAAGAAAGAAAAAGAAAGAAAGGAAAGAAAGAAAGAAAGAAAGAAAGAAAGAAAGAGAAAAGGAAGGAACATGGATGGATAGACAGATATGATGGATGGATGGATGGATAGATAGTAGATAGATACAGGGATAGATAGATAGATATGATGGATGGATGGATGGATGGATGGATGGATAGATAGTAGAAAGATATGATAGATGGATAGATATAAACAGGTAAGTATAGAGATATCTATCAAACAGCTATGTATTATCTACTATATATTATCTATCTATGTATCTATGTATCTATTTCTATTATGAGGAATTGACTCATTTGATTACAGAGGCTGAGAAGTCTCAAGATCTGTGGCTGGCAAGCTGGACAACCAGGAGATCCGATGGCATATTTCCTGTCCAAGTTAAAGTCCAAAGGCAAGAGGAGACTAGTGGGCAGCCTGAAGAAAACCAGCTAGAGAGACAGAATGAACTCTCCCTGAATATAATGAATCCTCCTCGCTCCTCAATATATAAATAAAATGTGTCTCCAAGAACATAACTTCACATCTGCAGTTCCCGTCACACGTGACAAAAAACACTAGTTGCAATCAGCACTTTTAAAATGTCCATATTTTGAATTAGTGTTTTCGTTTCCTTCACACAAATAACTAAAAGTGGACTGGCTGGAGGCCATGGGATTTCTGGTTTTAATTTTTCAAGGAACCTCCTTACAGATGTCCACAGTGGCTGCACCAGTTTGCTTTCCCATCAACAGTGCACGGGGGTTCCCCTTTCTCTACAGCCTCACCAATGCTCCTTACTCTTGTCTTTCTGATAAAGAAGTTAGGTATATACATATATATTAATATGAATATATGAAACAGAATATTATTATATATGTATATAATGTATACATGTAATTATATAATATGTAATGCATAATACATAATATAAATAATATATATTATATTATACTAGGCATACTAATATTACTATATGTATATTATATTATGTATACTAATATTACTATATATATATATATGAAATAGCATATTATTCAGGCTTCACTTATATGTAGAATCTAAAAAAAAACAAAACAAAACAGAAACAGACTCACAGATACAGAAGATAAAGTGGTGGTTGTCAGAAGGGAGAGGAAAAAGAAAAGAGAGACAGTTGAGGGTATGGGTGAAGTTGGTAAAGGGAATTAAGAGGTACACTCAAAATAAAGACACAGGGATGTAATGACCAGCACGGGGAATCCAGTCAGTAAGATTGTAACAACTCTGTATTGTGACACATACTAACTATACTTATCCTGGTGACCATTGGTACTCTGTATAAATAACAAGCCACTAGGGCGCCTGGGTGGCTCAGTCCGTTAAGCGTCTGACTTCAGCTCAGGTTGTGATCTTACGGCTCATGGGTTCCAGCCCCGCGTCAGGCTCTGGGCTGACAGCTCAGAGCCTGGAGCCTGCTTCGCATTCTGTGTCTCCCTGTCTCTGACCCTCCCCTGCCTGCTCTCTGTCTCTCAAAAATAAACGTTAAAAAAAGTTAAAAAAGAAATACTGAGCCACCGTGTTGTATGCCTGAAACTAATACAAAATTGCATGTCAGTTATTTTTCAATAAAAATAATAAAACTAAATAGCTACGTTACTACATTTGGCTGAAATGATAAAATGGCCCATTTGCCTAAATTAAAAAAAATAATAAAATTGCCAGTATAATTATTTGTCTCAGGAATTCTCTTAATGGAATTTATTTTAAACCAATTAAAGAAAAAAAGAATCCAGTTATAATAAAAATATCCATTACTTGCCCATTACTTTAATGCATCCCTATGAACCCCAAAGCCTTCCTTGAATAGCTTTTATGGGCCATTATTATGGGATAACCTAAAAAGCCCATGTGGTATGATTCTGTAACTTGTACCTGGAAAGAATGTCCAAATAAGTTCCCATCTGGTTTTGGATGCAGTGACTTTTTGTGTGGCCTTGTGTTTTGGATTATTACCTTCTTGGAAGAGTCTTACTATGCTCCACCATAAACAAATTAAATTATATATAATAAACTACATAAAATTTATAAAGTATATAATTAAATATAGGTCATATACAATTACTTATATGTTAACTACTCTAAGGCATGTATATACATACAGTATCTCAGATACGTATAATAAGGTATCTTTATAATTCCTCAAAATATATTTACAAATGTGTAAAGATGGTCCACCTTTGCTGGGGCACAGGTTTTAGTGAAATTCCCTATTTTTTTCACTGCATCTCTGATCATGACCTCCCTTTACAAGCAATATGCGTCTTTATCACCCATCATGAAAATACTCTTCCTTGTTATGGTTCAGCTCAGTTGCCTGAAGATCTTTGATTTCCAATCTAATGATTACGTGTCTTTTCATTTGGGAGGTAAATATTGTCTGCAGTTTCCATAAAACCCTAGCTCATTTTGTAGGTAAGTGTATATAATTGCTGTGTATATTGCTGTGTATATAATTAAGTGTATATAAGTGTTGGTAAGATATCATTGGATCCCAGTGGCCCTTCATACTGTAACTTGAAATGCAAGTGTGTTGATAAGGTAAATATGTATGTTTAATATGGTACAAATGTTTGAGCATTTGCTCCTTAAAAACATATGTGCAGTGTTTTCCGATTTTTTAATGAGTTACCGATTTTTTAAAAAAGTACCTGCATTCTAGAACTATTCTCATGATTTTCTACTGATTAACATGATCCCTGTGCATATCCTACTCTGTGAATATAATCATTAAGGTTATTTTAGTACAGTCACACTAAAACACACCCATGTAATATAAATTATAATATTGATTTGTAGTAGGAATTTAAAATTTTTCAGTAATTACCTAAATTTTGAAAACAAATTTTAGAGGTTTGATAGATTGAATCTATGATGGAATGCAGTCCTATATAATCTTTCTACAGTCCTATATAGCAAACACTGAATTCATATATATAGCATTTAAAAATTTAAATACATAGATCCTGGAAAATGAATACATGTGGGCAACCATTTCAGAGTCATGTCTGGCCTTGAGATTAACTAGCTGTTTCATCCTTAACAAGCCATTTGTTTTTTCTGGATTTCAATTTCGTAGCTATAAAATGGAGGAATTATAAGAAATGTATTTTCTACACTTAATGCTAATGAACATATATATTTGTATGCCCAGAATCTATTTTTCTAATTTAAGTTGATGGTCTGCTATACAAATGCCCTTATTCCATTTTATGGATACCTTCATTTTAGAAAAGGCAGAATATACAAAATATAGCATAATTCAAGAGCTTATAAACTATGTCGACTAGCCTAAAATTATATTTTATGTTTCGTTATTTTGCAATGAACCTCAAAAGAGAGAAGAGAGACATATAATTTATGAAGCAGAGATTATGTGCAGGTAAATTGCAGGAACTTGTCTGCAAAGCAAATTTAATTGTATAATTTTGTGGTGATATTGGCAATGTCATTTAGACATCCCCTCAGTGAAAGTCATTTTGTTCAAATAAGTTTTCCAAACTGGAAAAAAAAAATCCAAAAGACTCACCTAAAAAAACCATAATCTTTGTTTATATTCAGTTACTGCATGTTTTGAGGGTTAGAGCTAACATATTGTCAGGTAATTAATCTCTAGCTGTTTCATTGCAATCTCTGAACTCCTTTGTGATAATTATCTAACATCCATTTCTTTTTTTTTTTTTAATTTTTTAGTGCTTATTCATTTTTGAGGGAGAGAGACACAGAGAGAGACAGAGTACAAGCAAGGGAGGGGCAGAGTGAGAGGGAGACCCAGAATCTGAAGCAGGCTCCAGGCTCTGAGCTGTCAGCACAGAGCCCGACGTGGGGCTCGAACTCACGGACCACGAGATCATGACCTGAGCCGAAGTCAGCCGCTTAACCGACTGAGCCACCCAGGTGCCCCTAGCATCTATTTCTTACATCTTTTGTACTTGTAGCTGATTCACAACGACTTGATTCCTGGTCCCCTGGATGTGCGGAATCTGCGTTGGCAGAGAAGGCACATGACAAAGCCGAAATAAATATTCATCCCTCCTCATCAAGCACGATTGGCTAATGAAATTAGGGCACAGTTTGAGAGACAGAGAGAGCCATGAATCTGAAGGAAGGATCAAGCTCTTGCAATGAAAACAATCAGAGAGGGAAAGAAGAAGAGTTTTTAAAAGAATGCCTAAATCATTGTATGTAATGGTTTTTAAATTTCATGGAGTCTTCTTTACAATTCTCGGAGGGTTCATGGCTGCACCCTGTTTTCTATGAACAATGGAGGAACTTAGAAAGTGAGCTCTAGACTTTAAACCCAGTTCTGCCTGATTTTATGAAAAGATGGTTACATGTGGATTTGTCAGTAAGCCCCTGTAAATTATATAGAAAATGTATGTATGCTCAAATGTATTTTCTGGTAGAGAGATAATCTGGAGATTTCTTTCCAAAGGGATCCTTGACCTTCTACCCTAGGTGTGAATACTTATTGCCTATGATATCTTATAAATGTTACTTTACAGAAGGGGATTCAATAGTAGAGCATGTTGAATGGGCTTAATTTTAAAACTTTTACCAGTGAAACATGCAAACATAATGGGACTTTAAAGGTTTAGCGCAAGGCGAGGCTTTAATATTTTCCAGGAACTCTATAATCTTCGACTCATTAAGTTAAAATAAGTCATTTTGATCAGTCTTCTGTGAGAGAATGGGAGCATTAGAATTTCCCGCTGTGCAACACGGTTACAGTTCCTTCTATTTCTACGGTTACTCCTTCAAAAAGTCACAGGGAAATATTAACCCTGATGTACAGTTCCATTGGCCTCCCTCTGTGGCCTGGAATATTTTCTGGCCGTCCAATCTGTTACCAAATTTTGTATCTGTACTCTAGCGTGGTTTTGGAAGTCTGCGTTGAGCGTATGCCAATCTACCCCGCGATTCCCAGTGACATGCGTCCCTCCCTGTTCAGGCATATGCGCCAAAATCAAAGCCAAGTTCGCTTGACACAAACAGACTCAGAAGGGCTGTAGTAACGTACAGCTAGGGAAGTGTCGTGTTCGTGGTGACACACGGTGCTGGCCTCCCAATACACTGCGGAGATCATGGAGAGAGACGCACAGGGTCTCTGACTTTGCTTTTTTTTTTTTTTAATTTTTTTCAACGTTTTTTATTTATTTTTGGGACAGAGAGAGACAGAGCATGAACGGGGGAGGGGCAGAGAGAGAGGGAGACACAGAATCGGAAGCAGACTCCAAGCTCTGAGCCATCAGCCCAGAGCCCGACGCGGGGCTCGAACTCACGCGAGATCATGCGAGATCTCGCGAGATCGTGACCTGGCTGAAGTCGGACGCTTAACCGACTGCGCCACCCAGGCGCCCCTGACTTTGCTTTTTAAATGCTTCCATTTACTTGACCATATAGAGGTCTACTGTCTTTTTAAAAAAAAATAAAGAGTAGCTCTAATCCTTTTTCATAAAAACACTTTCTAGTCCCAGTCTGACTATCGCGAGCTCAAACCAAGAGTTTTCTCAAATTCACCATCTTAAATCTTTGCTGGATTCACTTTTGAAACGTTCATGTCTAGTATCTTGCGTTACATTCCGCGCTGACGGCAGAGGTCATAGACCTACAAACAGTCCCCTTGACTTGTTTTCTTTAGGGAGACAAAGGGAAATAAAGCAAAACGAAATGATAATTCGTCTGTGTCTTAGGCTGGATTTGCAGCTGCTAAAAGGCCTGTATTGTTGAGCTTCCCTTCAGCAAGGTGTGGGTAGTGTCCGCACAGGAAGGTATGAGCAAAATAGTATGTAAGACACTCCTGGAAGGCCACTGACTGGATGTGCGTGCCATGCATGGGTCACTGGCCAATTTCTTCCAGGCAGAATAAAGGAAGGTAAGTGAGCATCTCAGAATTTGTCAAGGTCCAGGGAAGGCAGATGGAGCCTGGGCCCCCACACCATGGATCCGCTCTATCAGTGTGGAATCCTTGCGTGGGAAAGGAAAGTCCTCCAGTCTTGTCCAAGTTACTTGTTCCTGGTGATTACTCAATGAGAAAAACTTATTCCTAAATCAGTGCTTCCCAAACCCTCCCCTTCCCTCATCTTTGCACAGATAACCAGTTCTCCGCCAAACTGGTATAAAGGGATGAGCTTGTTGATGTCCAGACGCTTGTGGGCCAGAGTCAACAGCCATCCCAGAGCCGGACTTGTCCTTCCAAGGACTAAAACAACAATTAACCAACAATAAAGAAGAGAAATGGTCTCCCAAAAGCTGGGCCCCACTAATAAGATAGCTATTATTAGAAATTCTACACCTAAGGTGTGTAACTAATTAGCGAAACTTGAGTTTGGAAACGTACTGGGGATCCAGGTAAGAATAAATTTTGTTTTGGAGTAATAGAAAAATATTGGAAAATACAAAACCAATAGGGGCTACGATGTGATAGGATACATTCTCAGTGTCTAAAGTTGTGTCGGTATAAAAATAAAAAGCTTGAGAGATAGTATAAAGAATGTTTTGATTAGTAGATTCTAGAAAATACTAATAAATTTCATGAGTTCGTAGGTGCGTGAGGATAGTATTGACAAACAAGAAAAAATATAAGGGGAAGAGCTTGCTTCATAAGATGGATAAAGGTAGATGAACACATGGGATGAACAGATCGACACCGGCAAGCAGATGGAATGCAGGACACCCTACACACGGGGTTATCTATGATCGTAGTAGACCATGTACATGTTCATAGAAAAGTATGGAAGAAAGTTCAGTGCACCATTAGCAAGGGCGAGACTCTATGGTGTGTGTTAGGAGTGGACTGATTGCTCACGTTATCCGTTCCTACATCTGTCAAGTCTTCTACATTAAACATTTATTATTTGAGGGTGACAAGTCAATAAAGTATTTTTTAACATTTATTTATTTATTGTGAGAGACACGGGGGGGGAGGGGTGGAGGCAGGGTGGGGGGAGGGAAGAGAAAATCCCAAGCAGGCTCTGCACTGTCAGCACAGAGCCCGATGTGGGGCTCCATCCCACGAACCATGGGATCATCACCTGAGTAGAAATCAAGGGTCGGATGCTTAACTGACTGAGCCACCCAGTCGCCCCATCAATAAAGTATTCTGTAAAGGAACCTGTCTTGTGGCCATCTTTCATTTCTTCTTTGTGACAATGAAATGCAGCTTTGCATGATGTTAACTTCCAAGATGATTCTAATGTATTACAATTTTTTAAGTGAAACCTTGACTTAGGCAGGCTACACTGATTTCCTGTATGGGAAAACATCCAAGTGATCATGATTTTCTTCGAGTGAAATATTTCCAAGTATCATTAACAAATTAACTGTATTTAAGATTCATTACGTTAACCAAGCATGACATTTCACTGGTGCCAAGGGGACATTATTTTTTGAAGGAAGAAACTCCATGCACCTTTTTAAAGAATTACACATTTTACTGTATTATTCAAGATCTCATCTATTTTCAGAACATCTTTTCTAAATGCATAATTTTCTTTTACTGCTTCCACTCAACCAAAAATGTATATTCAATGATGCATTTATGACATTTCTGATGGCCTTTACTGAAGAGTAAACAGGAATCAACTCTCTTACCAGGATAGTCTCCATGGGTAGGAGTGTATATGTTATTTTTGCTATTTACAGGAGAAAGAACTTTGTCATGGACAGCTGGCAAGTGGAAATATTTCCTTGTCTGCATGGTATGACTCCTTGTTAAAACTTGGGATTTAGGGGCACCTGGATGGCTCAGTCAGTAGAGCATGAGACTCTTGATCTCGGGGTCATGAATGCGAGCCCCACGTTGTATGTAGAGATTACTTAAAAATACAATTTAAAAACAAAAACCCAAAGCTTGGGACTTAGTTCTGTGAATCTGAAAAGACTACAAGACTATCCAAAGAAATATATATAACATCAAATCAGGAGAATCTAATTTACTCTTTTCACCCATTTGTTAACACATATTGCTTTATATATTTACGTATATTTTTGTGCTTATACGATGTGTACAATTACACATACAAATGTACATATAGGTATAGCTGTCGTCAAGTGGCATAACTACATATTATAGTTTTTGCACTATAATTATGAATCTATATAGAATTTTAATGTGTTAAGATGTATGAATGTATCATAAATATATACAAGTAACAATACATTTATACATAAGATAAATGGGTGCAGGAAGACACTGGCATCACACAGGAAGAGTTCCACGTGTGATGAGGCCATCCTCAGGAAATGTTTTTTAGGCTAAAGTGGAAGACGTTGTAAGATCTACCGGGACGCGCACCTGTCTCCTGGGGGGAGGAGTGAGGAAGCCCAGGGAGGTCACTAACAACAACGGGAAGAAGGGCCACGGAGCAGCCATCCTGGGGGCTAATGACCACGCATGGACGGACAAACATAAGAGGCACTGTGTTGTCTACACCCGGCGAGGACCAAGTCCACAGCCGCTGGCCACTAATGGAGGAAATGCAGCGCACAGAAGGCACAGGCCGGGGCGCACAGGGCGCATTCCTCCTTCACTCCCTGGACAGCTCGCAATGGAAACACACTACAAGCATATGCTCGCTTCCTTCCTCCCTTTCCTCCTTCCTTCCTTCTTTCCTTCCTTTCCTCCTCCCTCCGTCCTTCCTTCCTTCCCTTCTTTCTTTTCCATATTCCCTTTTCTTTCCCTTTCTTCCTTCCTTCCTTCTGCCTTCCTCCCTTTCCCCTCCTCCCTTCCTTCTTTCCTTCCTTCTTTTCCTTCCTTCCTTCCCACCTTTTCCTTCTTTCCTCCCTCCTTCCTTCCTCCTTTTCTTTGCTTCTTTCTTTTTTCTTTCCTTTCTTTCCCTTTTCTTTATTCCCTTCCTTTCCTTTCCCTTTCTTTCTTCCCTTCCTTCCTTCTTTCCTTCCTCCTTCCTTTCTTTTTCTTCCTTCCTCTTTCCTCTCCCTCCCTCCTTCCTTCCCTCCTTCATTTTTATTTTTCATTCTTTTCTTTCTTTTCTTTTCTTTCCTTTTTTCTTTTCTTTTCTTTTCCTTTCTTTCTTTCTCTTCCTCTCATACCTTTCCCTTCCTCTCCTTTCCATTTCTCTCACTTTCTCTTTCTTCCCTTCCTTCATTCCTTCCATCCTTCTTCCTTCCCTCCTTCCTTATTCCTTCTCTCCTTCCTTCCTTTTTCTTCCTTCCTTCCCTCCTTCCATCCATCCTTCCTTATTCCTTCCATCTCTTTCCTTCCCTTCTTTCCTTTCCTTCCTCCCTTCCTCCCCTTCTTTTCCTCCTTCCTTCCTTCTTTCCTTCCTTTCCTCCTCCCTCCGTCCTTCCTTCCTTACCTTCTTTCCTCCTTCTTTCTTCTCTCTTCTTTATTCCCTTCTTTTCCTTTCCCTTTCTTTCTTCCTTCTTTCTTCTTTCTTCCTTCCTTTCTTTCTTCCTTCTGCCTTCCTCCCTTTTCCCTCCTCCCTTCCTTCTTTCCTTCCTTCTTTTTCTTCCTTCCTTCCCACCTTCCTTCCTTCTTTCCTCCCTCCTTCCTTCTTTCCTCCTTTTCTTTCTTTCTTTTTTATTTCCTTCCTTTCCCTTTTCTTTATTCCCTTCCTTTCCTTTCCCTTTCTTCCCTTCCTTCCTTCTTTCCTTCCTTCCCTTTCTTTTTCTTCCTTCCTTTTTCTTCCTTCCTTTTTCCTCTCCCTCCCTCCTTCCTTTCCTCCTTCATTTTTATTTTTCATTTCTTTCTTTCTTTCTTTCTTTCTTTCTTTCTTTCGTTCTTTCTTTCCTTCCTTCCTTCCTTCTTTCTTTTCTTTCTTTCTCTTTCATACCTTTCCCTTCCTCTCCTTTCCATTTCTCTCATTTTTCTTTCTTCCCTTCCTTTTATTCCTTCCATCCTTCTTCCTTCCCTCCTTCCTTATTCCTTCTCTCCTTCCTTCTTCTTCCTTCCTTCCCTCCTTCCATCCATCCTTCCTTATTCCTTCCATCTCTTTCTTTCCCTTCTTTCCCTTCCTTCCTTCCTTCCCTCCCTCCTTCTCTTTCCTTCCATCTTTCCTTTCTTTCTCTTTCTTTCTTTCCTCTTTTCACGCCTTTCAGCTTTACCGAGGTATGGCTGACCAATGAAAATTGTGTGTATGTAGTGTGTACAACATGATGTCCTGATCTACAGACACACTGTGAACTTTCTTGGCATCAACAGCTGATGACACTCACTGGTGCCAGTTAGTACCGGAGTGACCAGGTTAATGTCTGCATTTCTGCCATTCACGGGCTAGGTCACCATCGCAGCCACAAACTGGAAGCATCTCATGTGTCTATCAAGTGAGCCATGGGCTGTGGACATTTCTACTTTCCCTGCCCCTGGCAAGGTGGCCCTTATGTTTTACATGGTGTTTATTAGGGTATTATATATTTTACCTTCTGAATAAGGGCCAGAAGGAAAGCTGAAAATATCTGAAAGATCTCTGAGTGGTGATACTGTCTCTACCTGTAGCTAGCCCGTCACGTTACTTCCTTTGCCTGGGCCTTAGTACATTAGTTTCACAACATTTATAAACTATTATTCCTTGGCTGTACTTTGTAAATTATCTGAAACCCAGGTAACACATATGATTAACACAATCTTAAGTCTCTAGGGGAAAAATACTGGGTGATTGTATAAGGAATTTTTCTCCAAAGGGTTTTCTGTTTCCCAAACGCTATTAATTTCCCCCAGTTTTTTTAGAAGTTTGTTTATTTATTTTGAGAGACAGAGAAACCACGACTCAGGGAAGGGCACATAGAGGGCAAGAGAGAGAATACCAAGCTGGTTCCAGGTTCTACACTTTATGAGAAGGGATAAAATCTATCCATGAAACATGTCTCAGAAGAAGAAATGGAAAGCATTTTCCTACAGTACAATAGTATTTATCCAACTCATTATACTAAAGACAGTATGTAAATACAAAATGGCGTAAGGGAACGAGACAAGCCTGCGCGTAGGCAATGCCACTTTGTCACAGGACAAGCAAAGTGTCACTAAGGTACCTGCCAATACCCACTGCGGTTATTTTCCTTCAAAATCTTCACTGACCTGAGTTAAATCTGCCTGCACCCAAGGACATAATGATCTCTCCCTTTTCATTTCATTCTTGCGTTTGTGGTTAATTTTTTTCATATTTAATAATGCATCGACTGTGTTCATTTTAACGTGAGCTATGGGTTTAAATTATTTTCCCCCCATAAGTTTGGAAGCATAATTCAAGGACCATAGTTGTGAGGAATTCATCCTTTTTACACTGAAATGCATTGTAAAAAACAGAAACGTTGTGGAAAGTACAGAAATAAGGAAAGAAAGAAGAAAATGCATACTTTTATGCCTACTACTCAGAAGCAAAGATTTTGATATTTTCTTGTGTTTTCTTCCAATAGTCAATAAGCATTTTCATGAATAATGGAAATGTTCCTGTATGTCAGTTGGTATATAATGTTGCTATACTATAAACCTGTTTTCTGAGAAATTTTTACCAGGACAACATAAATATTTTTTCCACAGGTCGTGATCAGAATAGCCTGGTTTTAATTAAGAGCTTAACAATATGCCATTAATACATCCACAGCTATGTAATTATGTTTTGTACTGGAGCAGACATTTCTAGATTACTTTAGAATCATCAGGAGTTTTGATTTAGGAAGGATCTTCTCCATATCCTCGCGTATTCTTTGCTCCTGTCTGTCTGTTCGGATCAGTACTGTGCAGTCACTGAACCACGAAAATTGATGCTGGGAACTTCCACGGGGACATACAGACATTCATGTGCCAGACTCAGTGATGTTCTGTGCGGTTGTGTTTCTGGGCTTCTCAGTGGGATCTGATACCAACGCCCTCTTCCACGCCTTTCTTCCCGGTTGTGCTGTCCATGATCAGAAAGTCCCAGGCCTGGGTGAGGACCATTTAGTAATGAGCCATCTACATCTGCGTAACTCCAGACTCCCAGATGTCTTCTGTTTGTTTAAGTTTATTTATCTACTTTGAGAGAGAGAGCGAGGCAAGGAGGGGCAGAGAGACAGGGAGGGAGAGAGAATCCCAAGCAGACTCTGCAATGTCAACGCAGAGCCCCACATGGAGACACAACTCAGGAACCGTGAGATCGTGACCTGAGCTCAAATCAAGAGTCAGCCACTTAAGTGACTGAGCCACCCAGGTGTGCCCGACTCCCATTTTTCTAATCTCATAGATGCTTCTTCTTGGGTGAATAACGCCAATGTCCAGGGTTACATAGTTAAAGACATCTCTTCATTTCCGTGACGTTAACAGAACCTATTCAATGCTCACGTGCTCTTTAAAAATTTTTTAAAAATATTTATTTCTTTTTGAGAGAGATAGAGAGAGGGGAGGGGAGTGGCAGAGAGAGAGGGAGACACAGAATCCGAAGCGGGCCCCGGGTTCTGAGCTGCCAGTACAGAGCCTGATGCGGGGCTCGATCTCAGGAACCGGGAGATCATGACCTGAGTCCCAGTCAGTTGCTTAACCGACTGACCCACCCAGGCGCCCTGGTGCTCACGTGCTCTTAATTCTGAATTTCCATACTGTAAAAACCCAATTGATAAAAAAAAAAATCTGGAATGCATGCTCGATTCCTTTTCTGTCCATAATTCAAAGGAAAAACCCAAACAACTGCAACACCGGGCACCTACAACATGCATTCCACCTGCAAACTCGATGCAGACTCCACGGATTTCCCCAACATCTGCTACCTCTGTGTCTGCCATCATCTCCTTCTGGGCTGTTGGTCGAGCTGACGTGGGAACCCTGCCTTCCTTGGTTGACAGCTGAGTTATATTTGTAAAGCACATACAAGACGACTATATTCTACACCATGCCATCCATCTCCCAGGATTAAAAGTCTCCAAGTATGTAACACGCTCCTCAGAAGAGACTCCAGGGTCCTGCCATCACCTGGCCCCTGCACGACACGGCCAGGACCTCATCAGAAGCACACATCCCCTCCCCCATCCTCTCTCCTGGGCAATCTCCTTCCTGCACCAAAGCAGGGCTGGGTCCTTGTTGCTCACGGTTTTCAGCGGAACGCGGTCTTACACGACCGCGTACTAGAAACCAAACTTCGGCATCCTCTACCGTGTTGCACTCTATGGGCTGGAACTCATGCAGACAAAACGTGCCCTGCTTCCTGAATATATTTTTTTCTTATATTCCTTGAATCACAGCCTCTCCTGGGTTGGGAGTGTCCAGAGATGCCCGCTGTTTTACGTCCCATTCATCCTGACTTAGAAGTCAAAATGATGTACTTTTTCCTTCCACACATAACAGCATTTGTAAATTCGTACTCCCTGAAGTCATATTTATTGAATATTTGTTATGTGGTTGAGATACTTAAGCCATTTATCTATATTATGTTATGTATTTCTCATAACAATCTTTTGAGTAGAGCAATTACTTTCCCTGCATCCCGATGGAGGAACACTGGCGATCGAATCATCTATCCACGTCACAATGCACAAAATCGTCAGCATCGGGAGAACACTTTTCGCTGAGGCCATTGATCATGCCATCAAAGGCAGCCATAGAGTAGCTGGAGGTGATATTCTTGATTCACGATGGCCAATTAGGGAGTAGAAACTCCTGTTGCGAACAGAGGACCCATAAGGTGGATATGGTCTGACAGAGATGGGACCTAACCATCATTCCGCTGGAAAGAGACCCTGAGGACTTGGGTATTTCAAGTACGAAGATCTGTGTTATTCGATGATAGGACATTCCTTCCAGCCATGCAAGCAGGAAACCCTACTGGTCTTTCGCAGTAGAAGAAATTCTACACCAGTCTATCAAGGCATACTTTGATCAAGTGAACACGAAGGCTCTTGGTTTAAAGTTTACAGCCTCTTGTTTCCCAGTGTATACACGTCTGGTTTTTTGTTTACTGAATTTGTGAGGTTTTGTTCCTTTCCACTGATAAACTCTGACATAATAATAATAATAACAACAACAAGAATATCTGCTTCCATTTCTCGACTGGTTCGGATGAAGCATGCCCCACGCTGCAAACTATTTCTATTACATCATTTTAGTTTCAGAAATACCTTAGGATGTAGGCTCTACTATGTCCATCTTATAAGTAAACAAGGGTTTAAGCAATGGATATTACTTAAACATCACAGACAGAGCCTGGATTACACCTAATTGAGAACAATATTTCCTCTGAAAGAAATTCCTCATAATTTATACAGCCGCTTCTCAAATATGTAGCAAGTGTTGGACTGATGTTCAAACATAGAGGCAAGCGCAGTGCATGGGTAAGAAGACACTAATAAAAAAAATGGAGTGCTAAAGAGTTCTGTGAGGCAAGTAATAACATAACTAGGTTCAATGATGAAAGGAATAAAGATAGAGATACATTGCAATAATACGTAGATCTATACACACATAACTAGCAAGTAAAGAGAGTTCTGGTCATCTAAATAAAAGTCGTGGTCCAGGGCTCAGTATGAGATTATACAAAATTCTAGTGAATAACCCATCAGCAAGCCTGAGAAATTATTTCACGGAGCTAACTGTATGTGTATTTTTAAAGAGTGCCCATCGAAGACTGGGCAATCCTAGTAATTGTGTTTCTGTTCATTAGTGCATCTACCGTGTATCTATGTTATGCCTCAGATAGAAATACGTACCCCATAAATTCTCTCACATATCGAAAATATTAGGTATCTTTGTACTGACAACACGCTAAATTAATGCTAAATCCTTTAGGGTAAAGCCTCAGGTGTCTAACTTGCTAGAAATATCTTCCTGGCATAAGCTGTCTCTTACGAATTCTTCATTGATTTTTTTTTTTTTAATTTTTGAGAAACAGAGAGAGACAGAGCACAAGTGGAGGAGGGCAGAGAGAGAAGGAGACACACAATCTGAAGCAGGCTTCAGGCTCTGAGCTGTCAGCACAGAGCCCAATGCGGGGCTCAAACTCACAACCCATGAGACCATGACCTGAGCTGAAGTTGGTCTCTTAACTGATTGAGCCACCCAGGCGCTCCCTTCATTGAATTTTTAAAATTTGTTCCTTCCTTCCTTTTCCTCTCAAATGTAAAAAAATGATACTTTTTTATCATAAAGATGAATTCCTCGATTCCCAAAGCAATCAATGAACGCAGACAATAAACCCTGAGTTTAACCATTCTAAATTAGAGAATATACTTGTTTAAATAGGTGAAGTAGAAAAAAATCATTTCAGCAGATAAAAAAACGACTGTCACCATTTCAGCCTCTGGCTAAAGTTTTAACAACGGAAGAGTTTCATATCATTAATCCAGATGAGAAACTGAAATAGAGTTATGTAAATATGAAAGGCTTTGTGGTGACACTAATAAGTCTGGGTATGTCCAGCAATGGTCAGCACATGACAGGACTTATGGATTGGCTCTTTAACTATTACATGTTGTCCACAGAACATATTTTTAAATTTTTAAAAATATTTTATTTGTATCTGAGAGAGAGAGAGTACAAGCAGGAGAGGGGCAGAGAGAGAGGGGGACGCAGAATCTGAAGCAGGCTCCAGGCTCCCAGCTGTCAGCACAGAGCCCGATGCGGGGCTCAAACTCATGGGCCGAGCCTCGAGATCATGACCTGAGCCGAAGTCGGTCGCTTAACTGACTGAGCCACCCACGCACCCCACAGCATATATTTTTACAGCAAGGAGACCCTCTCTTCTCCCCTTCCTATACAGTGTGTAACAAACTTAGACATTATACAAATTCACAACACAATTATACACGTGTCCTTGGTTCTTGTGTAAAAATGCTACTTAAAAACTGTGTACTTCTCTGCTAGGATATTGAAAGCTTGGCAGCTATTATTTGCTTGTTTCTTTCTTTTTTCTTTTTTAATTTAATGATCACTTTTGAGATACTGAACATTGAGACGTTGAACATGTCGTTGGAAATATGTGCAGCCAATGGTGTAAA
This sequence comes from Lynx rufus, assembly GCF_022079265.1. Taxonomy (NCBI): domain Eukaryota; kingdom Metazoa; phylum Chordata; class Mammalia; order Carnivora; family Felidae; genus Lynx; species Lynx rufus. The sequence goes on from NW_025814828.1 coordinate 2,655,453, forward strand.
ATGGTGTCAGAATTTCAATGAAGGTAAAGTGAGGTACCTTTAGGAATGTGGGACTTCGGACACATTAGTTTAAACTTTTTGAGTAAAGTTACAGAGATGTGGTCCTCACCAGGGTCTGTTGGGACACATAGAAGATGCGAGATAATGACATTTTAAAAATAGGCCATCTTCACGAACTTGTTTCGTGACCTCCTCTACTAAAATATAATCGCAACATGAAGAAAAGTTTCTGCTATTTTCACGTGGCCCACGTCTCTGAGATAGTCGCTCACACGGTCGAGGCTGCATGACCCAATGCCCAATTCTGACTGCTTCTGTCTTCTCTGAAATTAACCGCGTTAAAAGAGTGACATAAAGTACCAGCACGGGAGGGAGCGTGTAACCTTGCTTGATGCAAATCCCACACCATCCGTGGCACTCAAGCCTGCGGCCAGGTTTCCTGACAGGGAAATCCTCTGGTTGGTGATTTTCTCTTGCTGTTGCCTTCCTGGCCTGGGGGGCACGGTTGGCCACAGCGTGGGCCAGGACAGAAGCCCCCACGCCAGTCACTGCTCTGCACATGCAGGTAGATGGACGCCTCAACCTCCCCATTTCTGGGCCGTGGTCACTCGGAGAGCCTCCCACACTAGATCCAAGATGTCCGTGGGGACGAGGGCTCGACGTTCACCCCAAGTGGCCAAGGACGGTGTTTTCTGGGGTGCTTTCTCAAAGCTCTTGTGAAACGGATAGCTCTCTGGGAGGACCCAGCGAAAACCTTCCCACAGACTGCTGTTTCTTACATTTCCAGTGGCACAAAACCAGCCTCTCCTGTTAATTTAAGTATCTCAATTAAGTATTGCTGTATCTGACTCATTTATGTAAGCAGTAACAATACTGTCTTGCATTAGGGTTCATCGACCCTTTAGTCACTACTATGGGAAATGCTGGTTTTCTTTCCTTTTTTTTTTCAAAAAATTTTTAACGTTTATTGTTGATAGACAGAGAGACAGAGAGAGAGAGACAGAGCATGAGAGGGGGAGGGGCAGGGAGAGAGGGAGACACCGAATCCGAAGTAGGTTCCTGGCTCCAAGCTGTCAGCACAGAGCCTGATGCAGGGCTGGAACCCATGAACCAGATGAATTTTTTTTTCTTTTTTTTTTTTTTTAAGTTTTTAACGTGTATTCATTTTTGAGACAGAGAGAGACAGAGCATGAATAGGGGATGGGCACCGAGAGAGAGGGAGACACAGAATCCGAAGCAGGCTCCAGTCTCTGAGCTGTCAGCACGGAGCCCGACGAGGGGCTCGAACTCACGAACCCTGAGATCATGACCTGAGCCGAAGTCGGACATTCAACTGAGTGAGTCACCCAGGTGCCCCGGAAACAGTGATTTTCTACCTTTAACGGGATACACTCAATATAACCACCATACTTTTATTATTTTTTTAATAACCATACTTTTCAAAGCAGAAACACATGCACAATTGCATACTTGCAGTCTTTTTTTTTAAGTTATTGTTTGAAAATTTTTAAGTCACCTCTCCACTCAACGTGGGGCGGGAACTCACAGCCCTGAGATCAAGGTTCTCATGCTCCACTGAGCCAACCAGGTGCCCCTACGTACTTGCAATCTTAGCACATGAATATCAAGGAGGACAAAGGATGGCAGTTTTCTCTAGGATATATGCAATGTCTACAGAACTTTCCTTAAAATATCAGTATCAAAGGGTGCCGGGTGGCTCAGTAGGTTAAGCATCTGACTTTTGATTTGGGCTCAGGTCACGATCTCACGGTTTGTGACTTCAACTCCCACGTTGGGCTCGGCACTGACAGCATGCAGCTGGCTTGGGGTTCTCTCTCTCCCTCTGTCTCTGCCGGTCCCCCACTCACATGCGTTCTCTGGTTCTCTCTCTCTCAAAACAAATAAAAAATAAAACAACTTGAAAAAATATCAGTTTCATATTCAGGGCACAGAATGCCAGAATGCACACAAATATGTGTGATCAGTTGCCTGCGTTTCTCAAGTGCTGCTATAAATTGATACACTGATAAATCCATGCAGACATAGGACATTCTCATTAAATGCTCAAAATAGCATAGTCTCGAGCAAATATCTGAGGAATGTTAGTGACAGATGACAGGTAAGTCCCCTGAAAATCCCAAGGTTTCCCCAGGATCTAGAGAAAAAGTAGAAACAGTTAGAACTGTAGAGAGGACCACAGATCATAGATGAACATTCGAAAGAAGTTCTCTTTTACTTGTACTGGAATTTTGCTTTGTACTTAAATTACCAGAGTAATTGTGCTGTTCCAGAGTGTGGCCAGGAACTTACTTAGCTAATATGCTTTGATTGCTGGCATTTTCATTTGGGTTGCAGAAAAACCAAATACTGGACGCTAAATAATGCTTCTGTTCATAATCTGTTTTACATTCGGAACTTAACTACTGTTTGACATTGTAAGAATGGAGAGTCATCAGTGGCTTTTTCAGCAATTGCCTTTAAATAAGGCACAACACAATTTAAGATTTCAATTACATTTCAGATGGTTCACTCAACTGACGTACTTAATACATTCGATGTGTTCAGTGATCACGTTTCCCGAGGCAAAACAGTATCAACAGAGGGAATTCTGTTTTCATGTAGCAGTCACTGTGGGATCAAATACCATTTTTACTACTTTAAAAATTATTCCAGGGGCGCCTGGGTGGCTCAGTCGGTTAAGCGTCCGACTTCAGCCAGGTCACGATCTCGCGGTCCGTGAGTTCGAGCCCCGCGTCTGGCTCTGGGCTGATGGCTCGGAGCCTGGAGCCTGTTTCCGATTCTGTGTCTCCCTCTCTCTCTGCCCCTCCCCCGTTCATGCTCTGTCTCTCTCTGTCCCAAAAATAAATAAACGTTGAAAAAAAAAATTAAAAAAAAAAATTATTCCAGGGGCACCTGGGTGGCTCAGTCCGTTGAGTGTCCAACCCTTGGATTCAGCTCAGGTCATGATCTCATGGTTCGTGGGTTCGAGTCCTACGTCAGGCTCTGTGCTGACAGGACGGAGGCTGTTTGGGATTCTCTCTCTTTCTCTGCCCCTCCCCTGCTCATGCTCTCTCTCTCAAGTATAAATAAACTTTAAAAAAAGTTAAAAAAATTAAAAACACAAAAATTATTCCAACTGGGACATTTCACTTCATCATTTACAGCAAGGGAAAGATCCACCGTCCTCAACGAAAGTCAGATATACTCGGAACGTATGAGACGGTGGATTCAATCTCTTACCCGATCACAGGAGTTTGCTGCTGTAAGCAGTTAAGCTGGTCTGAGTTGGATGTGGATTTTCTCTACCGGACGCTTAAACACAGGTGGTGATAACCAGGATCCTGATACCTTAGAGCTGATCGGTCACCTTGGGGTCACTCCCAAGAGCGACCTGCAGGCTCCCACCTTGGAGACAGACTTATAGATCAGCTCTACAACCCAACGGGGCTTGCAAGAATCAGGAAGCTCCAGGGAATCAACTGACTGCGAATACAAGACAGAATGTGGGAATGGAGGCAATCGTAGGACTTTAATGGTTTTCCGTTTTGAGAAGAGGCATCTCCGCTGGTTGGGCCTCGGGAGCAGACATGCATAAGGCGTGTGACAAGTGCCCATTCTATCAGCAGAGCTAAGAGGGGGTGCCTGCTTTCACGAGGGGTCCGCGTAAAGCCGGCAGCCTCTAGCTCTGCTGCTACTGAGAGCAAAGGGTGACTGGAGGGGATCAGAAATATGCTGGTTATTCGTTGCCCATCCCCGCACCTCCTGGAATGTGCCGTAAGGTGTTTTGTGGATACCTGTTCTTTTGTTGAAGTCTGCATCCCAATATGAAGTGTTACTAAGTGCCATGGTGTGAAAGTGTCCCCCAAAATTCACATGCTGAAATTCTAATCACCAGTGTGATGGTTTGGAGGTGGGACTTTTGGGAGGCGATTAGGTCATGAGGGTGAGGAATCAGGGACCATGGCAAAGAGACCCCACACAGCTCCCTTCTACCATGTGAGGACACAGAAGACGGTGGCCTCCAGCCTGGAGGCGGGCTCCCACCAGACACCAAATCTGCCGCTACCCTGATCTGAGACTTGCAGCCTCCAGAACTATGAGACATGTCTGTTGTTCATAAGCCTCCTGGTGTAGAATATTCTGTTACAGCAGCCCAAATGGACTAAGACGGTGAGAGTCCCTGTAATTTGCTCGACCACCCCATTGTACCTTCGGTGTATCTTCCTGTCTCAGGAAGAAATGACAGGGACACGTTTGGAACACAGAACACATCCATGGTTTGGACCCCAGTGGGGGCTATGAGGACAGCGCAATGTTGGTTCTCATTTGCTCCCTGTGTGTGGGTAGGTAAGAGATGAGGTCATGGTTGGATATGAGACGAGGCTGTCTGTTCAGACAGAAGCGAAGCAGCTTGCTGTGTGTCTGTCCACATGTCCTTGCAGATGACGGCCACCTGCTTGAGGGGCTCCCGCCGTGTGTGTCCTGTGATGGCCAGCATGGCAGTGTCTCTCTGCGCTTCCTCATTCACCTCTCGCGTCTGGTGCACATTTCCTTCACTGTTGAGATATCTGGTTTTCCTGTCTTGGTTTTTAAGCATGTTTACTTTCTTTTTTATTTTTTTAGAACAACATTTTATTTTATTTTATTCTCTTATTTTTTATTGTATTATTTTATGATTATTGTATTTTTTGGTTCTGTTATTATTTTTTATTTTTTACAAAGGTTGTCACTTATTTTTTAATTTAAATCCAAGTTAGTTACTGTAAGTAAAGATTTCAGGAATAGAATCTAGGGGCTCAGTTGGTTCAGCGTCTGACTTCAGCTCAGGTCATGTTCTCACTGTTCGTGTGCTGACAGGTCAGAGCCTGGAGCCTGCTTCGGATTCTGTGTCTCCCTCTCTCTCTGCCCCTCCCCTGCTTGTGCTCTCTCTCTCTCAAAAATAAATAAACATTAAAAATTTTTTTAAGAGGAAGAGAATTTAGTGATTCAGCACTTATAGACAACGCTCAGTGCTCATCCCAGCAAGTGCCCTCCTCAGTGCCCATCACCCATTCAGCGAGCGCATTCCCCACTCCCCTTCTCTCCAACCACCTTCAGTTTGTTCTGTGTATTTAAGAGTCTCTTACGTTTGTTGAGGCGTGTTTTCTAATGCTTCACACTTCATTTTCCCACAAAAACAAGCTTTCTCAAAAGGGTGTGATGGCGGAGACGACAGTGAATTGCCTAGACAAGACTCTGGTCTATATCATGTCACTTCAAACATTATTCTGGACATTTTTATATGAGGCGAGAAAATACACAAGCATAAGCAGCACATATTTCTTCAATATATGTCTGATAACATAAATTATACGTGGCAAATATTTACATTAATAAATCAGCTACAAGAATATTTAAATATAAAAGGTACACCTCTAAATTTGGAAGTGCAAAATCATCCAAACCAGTGTTTACCAGAAGTGCCTTTTTGCTGAAATCACCCTGTGGTTTCTGTTAAAAGGCTGATTCTCTACACTTTCCCTTAATGCGATCTTTTAAACATGTTTTTCTACAGTGGATTATTCACAAATATATTATGTTTTCATTTTTGCAGATGAAACATTATGTGAAGCAATTTCACGTGTATATACATATTCTCAGATACCTCCAATGTTTAACGAAAATGGTAACGTTCTTTATATTTAGAATAGTTCCGCAAACTGAGTTAGTCAATGAACATTTTCACAAATCTTCTTGTGTTTCATGAATGCCTTATGACAATAACTCCAAGTGAAGCTACCACTCATGTATTCATTCCAGCCTTGGTATTGTCAGACGCATTCACCCTTCCAAGCATCATTTTACAAATGGGCTTCATTCAAAATGCTATTATTTTAAACTTCTTCACTGTTATCTCTGCATCTGACTTTGAGATGCAGAACATGAAATGCTTTTCCTAGGGATTTGGAGGTTTGAAAACGTTGATGTCGGAACCAAAAGTACACAGGGGGAAAATTACCAAAATCACTAGCAACTGAAATGCAAGAATTGAGACAGGACGTCACTGGGTATGGCTGTTTTTATTTCCTTAGAATTGTGTACACGGATGATGGGGAAGGGTATCTTTTGACCAAAGAAAGGACTTCACGTAAAATGAGGACGCATTTTAAACTCTGTCCCACCATGCTATGTGGACCCCGTGAATTGTGCATGATTTTAGTTAATCGGCGCAGAAGTATCAGCGATGCGTTGTATTTTCCCTCATGAACTCCGCTGGGCACTTCTCCTGGACATGCCATTTCACTGCCATGATATTTTGTCACCATAACAAGGTAACAACTAGAAGAAACATCTGAACACATCGTCTCAGAGCAAATTGTGTTAATCTGTGTTTCCCAAGTCGGCCAATTTCCACCACCGAGAGGTTTCGCGTCAGAAATTAAAGCACTAACAGGGAGACGCTGTGAGGTCCTGCAGCTTTCAGCCTTTTCTTGACTGGGTCTTCCTGCTGGCTTCAGAGGTTTCCAATTCTCAGTGACTGATGCTTCCCGCCTGTGATCTGTATGCACGACGTCACTCTGGAGGCCACTTCAGCTCCTGCAGTCACATTTTTGAAACCATCAAGTGTGGTTTCTCTTTAAAAAGGCAAGTAAGAAAATATACACATTTTACGAAACATGACTGCCGTGTTTCCCTTTTTCAACTTGCCACCTTTTTGTTGTTCTGTATTGTGGAAATGATCTGTAAGAGGCAGAGGAGAGGCATGTCAACCTTCTCCATCAAGTTGTTCTGGAGCTCTTAACCACTGCTGTATTTGTTTCGTAATTATTGGTGCCTAAGGACCAGGAATATAAGCTCATGAGCTACAGTAGTAAATAATGCTGCTCTGTGTTCCCCAGGAGCCTTTTACTCTTGGGGGTGTGAGCGTGTTGGACACAGAACGTCCCCACAGCTCCTTTGCTGATCCCTTCTTTTCAAAAGGACCGTGAAGCCAAATGGACACTTCATCTTCCCATGCTGAGAAGCCACCCAGAAAGTACGCTGAAATCTCGGGGCTCTAGGATACTGGCCCTTCGCTCATGAAATTCTACTTTCAGAAAATTGCCTGTCTGGTCATCAGCTTGGAAGAGATCCATACCAGGATGCATGCTCCTGCTTTCTCCAGAAACAACCACGGGGCCAAACTTGAAGTGTGGAGGTGAGCCATGGGCTATGGGAAGCAGGACTGAGACACACAGTGGCAGATGGATGGGGCCTCTTTTCTCCCTTGTGGGGACTTGACGCAATATGGCTTTGGCATAGCAGAAAATGTCTCTCTCCAGCCAAAGAGGTCTACACCCTAATCTCTGGACACACGTGAACATGTCCCACATCAAAATGGACTCTGCAGATGGGATCAAGGGCTCTTGAGATGGGGAGATCAGCCGGTATTATGCAAGTGGAAACAACAGGAACCACAAGGGTTTTACCCGGGAAGAAATTAGAGTGACACACTTGCTGGCTGGAAGGGAACCACAGGCAGAGAAATCTGGGCATACTGTCAAAGGAGGAATATATGACCTGGAGGAAGCAAGGAGATTTTTTTGTTGTTGAAAAACCTTCATGACGAGCACGGCCCTTGCGATGCCTTTATCTGACTCTAGTGAGATCCACTCTGGACTTCTGACCTACAGAACCATAAAGATAATAAATGTGTGTTCTTTTATGCAACGAAGTGCGGGGTAATTTGTTACGGCAGCCTTAGGAACCTCAACAGTGGCCGATCAATGTATGTTGCGTAAACAGAAAACACACGAGTCTGTTTATCAATTCAGGCATCCAGACATATGTCTGCTCTCCTGGAATCCACAGTCTTTTTTTTTTCTTCTTGAGACAGAGAGAGAGAGAGAGAGAGAGAGTGAGCGAGTGACCAGGGGAGGGGCAGAGAGAGAGGGAGACCCAGAATCCAAAGCAGGCTCCAGGGTCCGAGCTGTCGGCACAGAGCCTGACGCAGGACTCGAACTCACAAACCGTGAGATCATGCCCTGAGCCGAAGTCAGACGCTTAAAACTGAGCCACCAGGCACCCCTGAAACCCACTGTCTTATAGGGGAGGCTGAGCAGCCCTTGGGGTCTTGCCGTATAGTCCCGTAGTTATTAGACAGCCTGCAGGTCTGGCTGCTGGACCATCAGTCCTGGTTTTAAATCTTGTGCTGATTTTGTGCTTTTTTTTTTTTTTGGATAGAGGGAGATTTCACTTCATCTATACAGATATCTTTGTGGAGAACTGGAGAGACTTGTCAGAAACACTAATAAGCCATTTCTGTTCAAAGAGAAATAATTGCAAAGTAGGCAGGCTCCCTACCAAGAGGAATGGTAAGTATCGGAACCTTGATGATTTGGACATGTTCTGTCTTCTGCTTCACATGTCTGCAGAGGCACACTATCCACCTGCTAATGTGCTACAGCCGAAACGGGACACGCACGCGGGCTTTCTTTTCTGCGCTCCACGGTCAACGCAACTGCAGACCCGCTCGGATATGTTGCTTTGAGACCACTGGTGAAGCAAAGACCAAAACGGCAGCATGACTGCTTTGACGTTTGCCTGCTACCTTTTCTCCCAGCCACCCTGGAGGTCCTGCACCTGGAAGGGGTCGTTACTCTCCGCCTTGTCTCGGGCTCTCCTTCCTTGAGATGCCAAAGAAAACACAGGGAGGAAGCAGACAAGTATCCACCTAGCGAGCGGCAGTGTTATGAGGCTTGGGCAAAAACACGGAAGACGTCCCGCGACAGGTGAACACGGACGGCTCGGAGGAGATCAAGTTGGAGAGAAGATCCTATAAAACACTGGAGGCCTGTGTTGAGGACAGAGATGGTCCCCACCTGTGGTAAAACAGTGCATTCTGTCTGTGGTAAGAGGCGGCATGCAGAATAACGGGCAGAGAATCTGGCGTTGATGATGGCAGTGGATAGGAGGCACCATTTAAAAAAAATTTTTTTTAATGTTTATTTTTGAGACAGAGAGGGAGAGAGAGAGAGAGAGAGACAGAGAGAGAGAGAGAATCTGAAGCAGGCTCCAGGCTCTGAGCTGTCAGCAGAGTCCGATGTGGGGCTCGAACTCATGAACTGAGAGATCATGACCTGAGCCGAAGTTGGATGCTCAATCGACTGAGCCACCCGGGAGCCCCAGAAGGAGGTACCATTAATCTGCTCAGGCTGCCATTACAAGGTACTCCTAACTGGGTGGGTCAATGACAGAAACTGATTCTCTTAGAGTGCCAAAGGCCAGAAGCCCAAGATCCAGGCTGGACAGGGGCTGATTCCTGGTGAGGACTCTCCTCCTGGCTTGTAGATGGTCACCTTCTCATTGTGTCCTATGTGGCTTTTCTTTGTGCTTGTGCAGAGAGAGAGAGAGAGAGAGAGAGAAAGAGTGTCTCTCGTCACAAGGACGCAAATTCTATGGAATGAGAGAGTCCCACCCTGTGACCTCATATAATCTTAAGTAGTTCCTGATCTGCAAATACAGTTGCACTGGGGGTTAGGGTTTTAACATATGAATTTTAAGGGGACACAATGTTGTCCATAAGAGAGGCAGAGCGAGGGAGACCCGTGTGAGATGCTCCTGGGGAGAGACAGTGCTTGAGGTGAAGACGGTCAGAATGACGTGCGAAGTGTCTGAATACCGCTGGTAGATTAAACGTGGGGAACCAGAGACAGAAAGACGAGAAGGACTCCATGATTTGAGGCATCCGTACTAAGTCTGTTCAACACGAGCATTAAATTTGTACACTGACTGCAAGTTTCTTTCAGGGAGATTTAACTGGTTTAGATGAAGGACTTCCTCACAGCAGTGGTGACAGGCTCAGTCCAGAGAGTTCACCCTCTGCAGTCACGCGGGCTCTGGGTGACCCCTGAGGTAACACGATCCTCCCCGCTAACACCACGCCCATTTCTGTCCTAAAATGCCCATTCTTAATCTCTCCATTTCCCCGGGCTCCTGCCACTTGGTAACTACGAGGCTTGTAGTGCCCACCACGCCAATGTCCTTCCATTTATGATTCAGGCCTATTGTTCAATGACATACAGGTGACTCTTGAACAACACAGGTTTCAGTGCAGGTGGCTTTCTTTGATATACACAGTACAGTCCTGTAAACGCATTTGCTCTTTCCTCTGGTTTTCTTAATACGTTTCCTTTTCTCTGGCTTACTCTATCGTAAGAATACAGTGCAGTCTCCCTTGATTCACAAAACATGTGTGAATCAACGGCTGGTGTCACCAGTAAGGCTTCCAGCATCAGCAGGCCATGAGTAGTTAAGTTTTGTGCGAGCCAGGGGTGCCTGGGTGGCTCAGTCCGTTAACGGTCCAGCTCTTGATTTCGGCTCAGGTCCCGATCTCACAGCTGGGGCGTCTGAGTCCTGCGTCAGGCTCTGTGCTGACAGTAAGGAGCCTGTTTTGGATTCTCTCTCTCCCTGTCTCTGTCTCTTCCCCTCCCTGACTCATACTCTCTCTCTCTCTCTCTGTCAAAATAAATACACTTAAAAAAGTTTTGTGCAAGTCAAAAGTTGTATGTGGATTTTCGACTGCACAAGGGGGTTGGTGCCCCAACTCCCCTGTCGTTCAAGGGTCAACACTAAGGTCTCTTTGAGTCTGGAACTTAGGGACTCACTGTGGTTGTTACTATTATGCAGTACGTTTTGATACTGTATAATCCATCAAGGACAGTTTGAAAGTAGGAGTATGTCCCTCTTATCCTGTATCAAACAAATATACCCAGAACTTAGCAATGCTTAGAAGTCGAATATAAGCTGGATAGGAATTTTTGTTGTGGTTGACCTGTAATATTCACCTTCTCCATGAATGTAACCCTAAGGCCATGCATCCCTTTACTTGACTGTGGCATCTGATTTTACCGCAAGGAGACACGGTCAGAAGGCATTCCGAACCCAAACAGAGCCAAGCCCACTGAAGTCCAAGAGATGACATACCTTGCTCACGGCCACGGGGGCAGTCCTAGATCAAAGATGCCCGAGGACCCTGTGCTTTTTCTCTAAGTGGTCAGCGGTTCTGTTCCTTGCCGTGGGTACACTTCTTAATGAGCTTTGTCCAAAGGATTCTGTGATCCCAGAATTGCTCACTCCTTTCCCAGTTTATTCTTACAACCAGCCCTATTTCTCCCTCCGTAGATACTCTCTTCATACGTCTATACCTGTGCTCTCCCTATTCTAAAACAATAATAACACCTTCACATACAAGAGTATAATTTCCTTTTGGTTAATAAAGCACAATAAGTCATGCACGCATATTAAACTACCGGAGTGAAGTATTACGATTTCCATTATTTCTAGTAACTGAGTCCGTATTGATTACATATGTGAGTACAATAGTGATATGTTGCCAAATACAGTACAGCTGTTCTCTGCCTAAATTTTCCCATTCTGTTTATCATTTTAAGGACTCATTTGAATAGCTCCCTTAGAGTCTAATTTATTCAGAGGAATATTTCAAACGAGATTAAATATAAATTAGGTACCCTGCCAGAATTTTGAAACATTTTTGACTTCTATAGTACAATGTTAACAAAATGGTATTTTAAACCTTTTCCCCTGTGAATGCCAACTTATATTAAATTCGATATTGCATGTAACCATTTATAGGATTAGATCCTAGATTTCGAAATTAGTTCTGTTATTGTGGTAAATCTGCATTGCTTCTAATTGAAAATTAGAGGTTCAAAGGTTCTCATTGATTAGACGGTTTAAAATAATTAACTGTGGATGTTCAGAGCATTATCGGGCTTATTTGCATTATGGAAAGCAAAAGCTGCTTCTTTGCTAATATTTCACTTTATCAAATTTTTATTAAATGTGATACTATTTTGATGTTTTAAGTAATGGTTGTGAAGCAAAGGCGAGAATTTACGGGAAGCAATTACAATTGGGGGAGGAGGTTGTATGGCCAAGAAGAATGAATATGGTGCTGGTCACCTGGGGAGTTATTTCACACATGAGCGCACACACACACACACACACACACTTCGTTATGACTATCCCTGATGACATGATGATGATGATGGTCATAATTAACTTGTGTGATGAGATGGGGTGTGCTGTATCCCCCAGGTATACTAACGTGATGCAAACACAACGCCAAAATGACATGCTGAGATGACTTCTTCATGACTGCCCAGAAAGAACGGGAAATGACACCTCGTAAGACCTGGCTCTGAGTCCTGCCTCTCCTGAGGCGGGTACTTGACTTAGGTGGACTTCCTGTTTGTCATCCACGAGTGTGCGTGATGGTTTGTGGATTTATAGGTGTGTCTCTTTTTTTAAATTTTTTTTTAATTTTTTTTCAACGTTTTTTATTTATTTTTGGGACAGAGAGAGACAGAGCATGAACGGGGAAGGGGCAGAGAGAGAGGGAGAAACAGAATCGGAAACAGGCTCCAGGCTCCGAGCCATCAGCCCAGAGCCCGACGCGGGGCTCGAACTCACGGACCGCGAGATCGTGACCCGGCTGAAGTCGGACGCTTAACCGACTGCGCCACCCAGGCGCCCCTCTTTTTTTAAATTTTTTAATGTTTATTCTTGAGAGAGAGACAGAGCATGAGCGGGAGAGGGGCAGAGAGAGGGAGACACAGAATCTGAAGCAGGCTCCAGGCTCTGAGCTGTCAGCACACAGACCAATGTGGGACTTGAATCCATGAACTGTGAGATCAGGACCTGAGCTGAAGTTGGACGCTTAGCTGACTGAGCCACCCAGGTGTCCCTGCATTTATAGATTTCAAAATATTTTCACATACACCATCTTGTTTGAGTTCTACATAACACACGCACATGCCCACAGTACACGTTAGTAATGTGAACTATTTTTAAATAATAGAGTAAGTCAGGTAAATATAAATATGCATGCGTCATTAAACTGAAACTCTATTTTCCCAAGGAACATAGAATTTCCCCTTCGTATCAATCTATCAAGCAAAACTTTTCATATAAAAGTCTTTGACAAAGTGGTCTCCGAATGAATTGAATTGTTCACATGGAGAGTTAACAGAAAAGTCCCTGTTAAAATTTTATCGTATGTGGTATGCTTCCTTTTTACCTGAATTCTTCATTTTGCTTTTGGATTTAAGGTTTAATTGGAACTGTCTGCACACTGCTGACGCTTGCCTGAGTCCATTTTTTGTCTGTTTGTCTCTGTCTCCTACTTTACAAACATTACGTCCGACTTTGAGGTATAATCATTGTTCGGCACATTGCACCTAGCTTCTAAAATAGTCAGTTTCCTGGGGCTCCCGGGTGGCTCGGTCGCTTACGTGTCTGACTTTGGCTCAGGTCGCGATCCTGCCGTTGTTGGGTTCAAGCCCCACGTCAGGCTCTGTGCTGTCAGTGTGTCAAGCTCAGAGCCCACTTCGGATCCTCCGTCCCCTTCTCTCTGTCACTCCCCCCTGCTCACGCTCTCTCGAAAATAAAGAGAAACATTGGAAAATCAATCAATCAATCAATCAATCAATAAAACATTCACTTTACTAAAACAGCCAGACTTGCACCGTGGGGAAAAAAATTTGTAAGAAAATTAAGTTTTCGGACTGTGTAATAGTCCATGGTACATATAACACATGTTTTCTTTACCCATTCATTCACTCATGGACGCTTGGGTTGCTTTTAGCATATGGGGTACTGTAAGTAATACTGCGATGACCACGGATGTGTTCATATATCTGCACGAGCCTGCCTGAATTATTTTGGCTGTATATCCATAAGTCAGATTGCTGGTCATACAGTAATTCAACGTTTAATTATTTGAGCAACCTCCACACCCGTTTTGCAAAACGAGTACAACAGTGTGTGAAGGTTCTAAGTTTGCATCTTCATCAACATTTGTTACTTGGTCTTTCTTGTTTTTCTTGTGTTTTTTTTTTTTTTTATAGTAGCCACCTTGTAGTGTCAGGTGATGAGTCATTGTGGTTTTGATTTATGTTTTTCTAATGGTGAGTGATAACGAGTACCTTTTCTTCTGCATATTGCTGATTCTGTCTTCTTCACTAAGAAAGGGCTCAAGCCCTGTGCCCTTTCTTTTTTTTTTAAATTGGTTTATTTTGTTGCTGTTGACTTGCAGAAATTCCTTCAACATTCTTCACGATATCCGCTTTTAGATACTTGATTTGCAATTAATTTCTCCGGTTCCACAGACTGTTTCTTTATTCTGTTGATTGTTTACGTCAACGCACGAAAGTGTTCAAAGGTTGGTGTGACCTTAACTTATCTATTTTTACTAGTTGTTGCATTTCATTCCGGTGTCAAAGCCAACAAATTTTGCCGGCCTTAGAAAAGGAAACCCCATCACATGCTAAAACATGCATGAACTGGGAGGACAGGACGCTAAGCAAAATAAGGCACTCACAAAAGGACACATCCTAGAGAATTCCACTCACAGGAAGGCTCAAAAGGGGTCAAAAGCTAGAAGTAGAAAGCAGAAGGGGGTATAAAGGTAAACCTAGGATGTGCCGGTTGGGGGTGGGGGGGGTAGGGAAATTAATGTTCACTGGCTACAGTGTTTCAGATTTGCAAGATAAAAACATTCCAGGGATGCGTCGTCGCACAACCCCATGAATACACTTAACACTGCTGAGCTGCACGCTTAGAAGAGGTTAGGATGCTAAACGTAACATTTTCTTTCAGCTTTAGAGAAAAAAAATTCAGAAAGTCCCGCAAACAAAAATCCGGAAACACTGTGCTTCCTTTATAAGCTGGCACTAGGTGCAGATTTCTTGAAAGGCTCACAAGGGTGTAATCATCATACACATAAAATACAAAGGATGTAAATCATCCTAATGGGGCCATTTTCAAGGACATTCCTACGCAACATGATATTCAGGCACATTTAAGGCACTTAGGCTGCACTCTTTACGGTTTATTAAGATTGCCAAAGCAATGGTTAACACACCTGAGAATAAAGTGCTCAGTAAAACCACGTCCCTCACTAACAGCCTAGCTCAGGATATTAGAAAAGATTGTGCAGAACCCAGTGGCTTAAAGAGAAGAGAAAACAATTGCACTGTTTTATTAAAGAGCAGTCATTTGGTCCTAAATTGCCTATTAACAGATATTAATTTCTGCTTTTACATTACTGGTGACTGGGATAATTCATTCTTCATTAAAATAAGTCTCATAGAGAACATTAATTTATATACAGATGTATTGTCCCACCTAATTTATATACAGATTTATTGTCCCACTTGTTTTATGGTCTTTTAGATGCCTCCACCCTTAAGGCTACTATTCTGTGACAAATTTATTCTATAATAGTGACATCAATAATAACCAAACACATCTATGCATAAACGTTTGTTGGGTGAGGGTGTCTACTGGAAGTGTGAGTTATACAGTGGGACACATTTTAGAAGAAATTTATTGCATTTGGTGTTGTTTAAATAATCACCAGGATATACAAGAATTAGCAAAATACAAAGACATATTTACTGAACCCTCAAACGCCTGTGATACGCAAAACCCCCCTCTGTTTATTTATACAGTGCTAATATTCCAAGTATAAGTCAGTGCTGGATACAGAATCAGGAGGAAGTGATTCAGAATGAAAAATAAAATAAAAATAAAATCTGTTTCTGTTGTTTGGTGTTAGGTTAAGACAGATCTCTGAATGGGTCATCAGATCCAGTGACCCTAGACTGAATACGAGGTTCCTGATGTGGCATCTCAGAATTGACTACATTTCATAATTGTAGGCAATCCTTGGATTAGACATTAATCTCTCACTTTTTAAAAACTACATATGTTTCCACCCATGTCGCTACAAAAGGCCGTATTTCATTCTTTCTCATTGCCAAGTAGTATTCCACTGTGTATGGAAACCACAATTTCTTTATGCATTCGTCACCTGATGGATGGAACTGGGGGGTATTATGCTACGTGAAATAAGTCATACAAAGAAAGACAGACACCATATGGTTTCACTCTTAGGTGGATCCTGAGAAACTTAACAGAAACCCATGGGGGAGGGGAAGGGAAAACAAAAGTTAGAGAGGGAGAGAGCCAAAGCATAAGAGACTCTTCAAAACTGAGAACAAACTGAGGGTTGATGGGGGGTGGGAGGGAGGGGAGGGTGGGTGATGGGCACTGAGGAGGGCACCTGTTGGGATGAGCACTGGGTGTTCTATGGAAACCAATCGGACAATAAATTTCATGTTAAAAAAAAACTACACATTTTTTGTGAGGTTCTTAAAACTAAGGTAGATTTCTCTGCTTTAAAATTGTAAAGTACGATTCTGCAGCTGGTTACATACATTTAACTAAAAGGGCACTTGGTCCAGATAAGTTAAATCACTTTGGTTATTAAAATCACCAATGAGTAGTACAGCACATTGCCGGCCATGCCATTTAAATTCAACCCAAACCAAGAAGTCAAGTAACTTTGCTTTAGCTCATTAAGTATCCTTCCATTACTGAGGACAATCCCATGAAAAGTGCCCTCTCTTAGGAAAGAATGAAATTAGTCAATGACGGCTGACATTTCGAAAGCAGACAAAATAGAAACTGAGCAGATCTTGAACTGCCTAGACTTCAAAAAAAATGTTGGAATAGATTAACAAAACATTTAATGGACGAGATCCTGTTTTGTTTCTTTTCTTGTCTTTTCTTTTTAAATACTACTTACCCTGAACGGAATGCATCTCCAGGCCTCGAAATGTCAATATAAAAAATTAGGTGGAAAATAGCATGTTAACAGTCTTCTTTAACATCCTGAAATTTTTGATCAATGGTAAGTTTTAAGGCTGCCTGAAAACATCCTCAAATTCCCATTTGCAATTCCTCTACAAATACAAAGACATTGCTAAATATCAGAGTTTCAGAGCATGATTTCTAAACCACGTTCCCAGAAAATTTCTGAAGTTCCAACTGCAAAGACATTCTCAACGCTTGGTACCTGTCTCAAGATGGTCTTCACTCAAGGATGAGGGCTATGGCTCTTTGGTAGCATCAGCTCGGATATGTTCCCTTTTTCAGGACACACGGTCTCCCTGTGTGATTAATTCCTGCAGAGACATGAGGAGAATGAAAGCCATATTAAGGATTCAAGGACATACCTACTACTCAAATTCTCTTCTGCTTTCTCCTAGAGTACAAATTAATTCTGATATTCCAGCCAATTCGTAACATCCCTGAATATAAATGGAATGTCCACATTCCATTTGGAGTCTCCATTTATTGAAGTATAGTGTGTGTTAGGCTCTCTAATGAACATTTTAGGCAATTAATCTATCTAAATTGATTCCCACAACCATTTTTGGAGCAAGTGCTAATAATCTCCACTATGATGTCGGAGAAGACTGAAAGTCTGAAAGGTCCCAGAACTTACCCTATTCCACAGGCCTAGAAGGTTTTAAGGCTGGTTTTCACAGGTTTAAAGAATTTCATGGAAGTGTTCTGTCTCAATGATGGCAAATTTGAACCAACTTTTAGCCCTACCCTTTTGAACAGCATAAATTCCTTTATTATTTCCAAATTCTTGTTCTTGATACTACTGTTGTGTGTGTGTGTGTGTGTGTGTGTGTGTGTGTGTGTCTGTGTGTGTGGTGTGTCCATGTGTTTGCATGTGTCTCTTTAAAGCATCATGCTATGCAGAGAAAGGGTCCCTTCACATTTTAGACTATGTCAATATTAACTTTAATTTCTACCACCACAATGAGCATTGCATAGTGTTCTTGCCCTGTTGTCAAAGGACTGCTTTCATATACTGTAAGTGGTCTTTACTTGTTTTGTATGTGTATATTTTTGTAAAATTTTTTTAATGTTTATTTACTTTTGAGAGAAATATAAAATATGACTTGGGGAAGGGCAGAGAGAGGGGAAGACACAGAATCCGAAGCAGGCTCCAGGCTCTGAGCTGTCAGCACAAAGCCCAACGCGGGGATTGAACTCACGAATTGTGAGATCATGACCTGAGCCGAAGTTGGATGCCTAACTGACTGAGCTACCCAGGCGCCCCTGTTCTTTTATATTTACAAATGCACATATAGAAAGAGAGAGTTCTCCTTTTCCTATCAAAGACACTGAAGGTTTTGGCATGTTAAATGTTGCAAGATTATTCGGTGCTCTTTAAAAATAAGAATAAAAAGCTGGGTGGGGGGGGTGTGCCAGGGTGGCTCAGTCAGTTGAGCGTCACACTCTTGATTTCAGCTCAGGTCATGACCTCATGGTTCATTGGACTGAGATTCTCATTGGGCTCTGCACCGACAGCACGGAGCCTAGTTGGGATTCTCTCTCTGTGCCCCTCTCCTTATTGAGCACACGTGCATGAGGACACTCTCACTCTAAGAAGGAAGGAAGGAAGGAAGGAAGGAAGGAAGGAAGGAAGGAAGGAAAAGAAAAAAGTAAAAGAAAGGAAAGAAAAGGAAAAAGGAAGGAAAGAAGGAAGGAAAGGGGCCTTCTTCAGCCAATCCTCCCAGATGAAGATATCTGTATTCAGAACCTGAATTCCCCGAGTGAGGAGAGCAAAGTGTTTCAGGTGTTGGTGTCCATGATCGGATCTCTCACTCTGGAATTATATTCTACCTGTTTGATCAATGGATGAACACCTGAAGCCTTGGTGCTGCTGAAAGCTCTTCTGGTTTTTGTTCATAGCTTTTATTCATTTATGTCACCATTTCACTTCGCAAGCAGCGACCATGCCGACCTCTGGCATTTCACGGTCAGTAATGCATTTGGTGCTCTGAGTCTAGGACTCGAGGCAGTCGTTGGTGTTTCACACGCAAGGGGACGCACACTCGGGCCTCTTCACGATGACCTACAGGCTCAGCTCAGATATCCCAGTCCTTAATATAAATAACGACTACACAAATGCTGCTGATTGCATCTACAGAAAGTGGAACTAAATTTGGATTAATATCCCTGGCGAGAAGCTATGGCCTTCATACTGGACACAGGGATAGGGACGTACCTGATTATCATTACTTTGGTTTCTTTCCTTATTTTTTTTTTAATTTTTTTAACACTTATTTATTTTTGAGACAGAGAGAGACAGAGCATGAACAGGGGAGGGGCAGAGAGAGAGGGAGACACAGAATCTGAAACAGGCTCCAGGCTCTGAGCTGTCAGCACAGAGCCGGACGCGGGGCTCCAACTCATGGACCGCGAGATCGTGACCTGAGCCGAAGTTGGACGCTTGACCGACTGAGCCACCCAGGCGCCCCCTTTCCTTATTTTTTTTAGGGGAAGAACACATTTCTCTTCTATTTTGCATGTTTCAAGATATCATTACAGGGTTCTGTGTATGAATTTAGGAAGTAAAATCATGCACGTCGAATACTTGAATCTACCCTTAGGGACACTGTTTGAGTTTATACATTCAACTGCTTCCCAAAAGGATATGTGTGTTACACTGAAACCGTTCACCCCATTTCCTGAACATTTTATTCACAGCCCAGTCAATACTGGATCAATGTTAAATGGGTTTTAAAACATGATATACGCATTTACAGAAAACAAAGACGTAATCCAGACCCCTGTCCTTCTCCAAGTTCATGCCTGGCGTTCCTCTGAGGCGAGACTTAACACAGCCTCGGATACCGAGAGTCTGAACAAAGAATGTGCTGAAGGGAGTCTATACGCATTGTCCTGAAGAAGGAAGGCAACTCAAGAGCCAGCGCCTACTACGTTGACCAAACAAATAAAACACGCACCCCGGAGCTTTAAGGTTATGAATTGCAATGTTTAGGAGTTCTGTTTAGTGAATGTCATTTTTTTTTTTTTTTTATTTTTATTTTTGGGACAGAGAGAGACAGAGCATGAACAGGGGAGGGGCAGGGAGAGAGGGAGACACAGAATCGGAAACAGGCTCCAGGCTCCGAGCCATCCACCCAGAGCCTGACGCGGGGCTCGAACTCACGGACCGCGAGATCGTGACCTGGCTGAAGTCGGACGCTTAACCGACTGCGCCACCCAGGCGCCCCAGTGAATGTCATTTTTAAAGACCATGTTCTAAACAAGAAGTACCACTGAGGTTAGTACAGAGGAAAATGGACATCACAGCAGATTAAAATATTCTGCAGGACTGAACGCAGGGATTAGGATAGAACACAAGGAAAAACATGTACAATTAGCAGCAATGGCATGTAAGCACGCAAGGAGGTTCAGCCTTGAAGATATTTTCTGAGCAAATAAAAAATATTCTAATTTAAAAATACCATTGAATAGGGGCGCCTGCGTGGCTCAGTCGGTTGAGTGTCTGACTTTGGCTCAGGTCATGATCTCGCGGTCTGTGGTTCGAGCCCCGTGTCGGGCTCTGTGCTGACAGCTCGGAGCCTGGAGCCTGCTTCAGATCCTGTGTCTCCCTCTCTCTCTGCCCCTCCCCTGCTCATGCTCTGTCTCTCTCTCTCTGTCAAAAATATATAAACATTAAAAAAAATTAAAAACACCACTGAATTCATTGGAAGGTATTTCATCATGTTTATAATGTTTATCTTTGAGACAGAGAGACAAAAAGCACGGGCAGGGGAGGGGCAGAGAGGGAGACACAGAATCCGAAGCAGGCTCCAGGCTCCGAGCTGTCAGCACAGAGCCCGACGCGGGGCCTGAAACCATGAACCGCGAGATCATGATCTGGGCCGAAACCAAGAGTTGGACGCTTAACTCCCTGAGCCACCCAGGTGCCCCAAAAAGGATTTCATCCTCAACACCTGATGTAATGACCAGGACCATCAAATGTGAACGTCGCTCAACACAGAGACCACGTAATAATGGAGAATGGTAAATATAAGCAGATAAATCAGATGAATGTGAGCAATCTAATGAATGTGTTAAGAGAATTCTTGAAAGCAAGAAGCGTACTGTACAGAAATTATAATAATGCACGGATTTAATACCCAAATAATGCACAGAAAGCTAGGAATTGGTGGGAGAAAATGTTAATGATTCCACCATGAATTCTATTGATGGGAGGGAGAGTAGGGGTGGATAGTTTTAGTGAAAATCCAACGTAAGCCACAAGTACTTGGGATTTTAGTTATAACTAGTATTATTTAAACAGACTTGCAGAGGGAAAGGGGATTATCACCAGGTGATGGTAAAGAAAATGAAAGAATTTACAAATGAGCAAGGGAGAGTACGGAATGACTTGTAGCTGAATCAAACCGGCAAAGGACAAAGAGGAAGGAGACAAGAAAACTTTTACATTTCTGGCATACTGAACGAAACACACCCAACCAATCCATCTTGATGAACATCTGAGACAGAAGCATGATAATTAAAGCTAGCAGGAAACGATATCCAGGGCATAAACAGAACTGCAGAACCAAGCACAATTGTCCTGAAGAACACGGAAAATCAGAAAGCAGAAACGTTCACCTCTGAAGACATTCATTGCACACCTACAGATGTTTTTCTACCAAGAATGATATCAAATACGATGGCAAACGTGGGCATTCTTTGTCCAAGAACTGAGTGAATATACATTTATACTATAAAAATATTGCAATGTTAGGTATACGTCTAAGATCAATACTCTTTTCACCTCCAAAGAAAGGATCTTTGCACAAAGATTTAAAGTTGGTTATGTTTCCTGTTCCTGTATGTTCAGTAGGAGAAAATACAGCTAAATTGAACACTATTTAAGTGATATGTTACTGAGTGATCTGTTTTTTTCTGTGATCACATCTTGCAAAAAGATTGGCTAAATTACTAATTATTATAGTCACAAAAAATGTGATTCAATGTTTAATTAAAGATGCCGTGCATTTATTGCTAAGTTTATCTTCCACAAATATGATTTCAGTTAATTCAGTTGTGGAAACCATTTCAATAATATATGGCATTGCTAGCACAACTTCTAAAGAAAATGTGAGATATGTGAGTGGTAATGGACACGCACAGTAATACTATTTTTATACATATGTACAAAATAGATGGGAAAATGCATTATGGCTCAGTTCATAGCAGGGCTGCATTACAAATTCATGCATCAATATACCTGGGTAGAACAAAAAAACACAAATCTCCCTTGCCCCATGGTGCTCCATTAAATACAGATTAAATTTCTGTTTGCAGTTACGAGGAAGCAAAAAAAGTACATAATTCCTCCAGTAAAATAAATGCAAAATGGCAAAAAGCCACATAAAACAAACTCATCAACCTGCATTATTTGGAGGTTCCTTAAAAGCAACAATTACCATCTCAAGGTTCATTCAGTAAACTGGTTTCTGGATTTCTAGGTGATTCATGTAAGCTCTTATCAGTAAACAGGTTTCTGTATTTCTAGGGGATTCATGCACACTCTTTTCTACTGTCGAGCTTTTTTAAAGGTGTAATTGGTATTAAAAAATACCAATAGACACACTTTGGCTTTTCCTAAGGTATAATTGCTATTAAATTATTTTTTCCAATATGGGATCTTAAAATTCTCAAACACAGGGGAAGGTTGAAAGAAAAGTACAGCAAACACATATAACATCTGCAGACGGGCACATTTTACTTTAGTGGGTTGATCATATACTATCCATTTGTTCATTCTTTTTTCCACTCAAGCTGTATTTTCAGGTGTATATTTAAAAATAAGTGGCATAGCGAGTACACAATAAGCACATTCCAATACTAAACGCTTTAGTGTGTGTATTATCGATATGTGTTATTGGAGAGGGCTCTTTTTGTTTGTTTTATTTCAGGTCAAATGTGCATCCCGAAGGGAAATGCACAATACTGAGCGTGCACACGTGGGCACCTTGAAGAAGGCATACACACGTGTGCCTCCAGCCTGTCTAGACGTAGAACTCACCCGCACTCAGCTCCTTCCAGAAATTGCAAATCAGTTCTGACCTCCACCCAGAGAAGGAAGAACACCCTGATTTTTTTTCACTGTAGATTTATTTTGCTTTTTCTCAAATTCCACGTAAATGAAAACACAGGGTTTGTATTTTTGAGTCTGGCTTCTTTCAGCATGATTTTTTTTTTCAAAGATCCATGAATGGTATTGTGTGTATCAGTAACCCATTTCTATTTATTGCTAAGTAGTAGTCCACTGTATAAATGTATTACCATTTTTGTCATTCATTTCCCGACTGATGAAAACCTGGACCGTTTCTAGTGTTGGGCCATTATGAATAAACCCAATAAGAGCATCCTTGTGCAGACGTCTGCTGGACATATTTTCATTTTCTCTTAGTTAAATATTTAGGAGTAGTGCTGATCTGTCTTAGCATATGTGCACTTGCAGAGTTACAGGAAAGTGCCAACTTCTCTCATTAAAATGTGAAGGTCATCTTGCAACTCTGTGTTTCTGTAACTGTCTTTTATTGTGCACACAGAGTTCTTCCAAATTAACCACTCCACAATCTTTTGTTACCTTTTTAATATCCACAATCCTCTCTGTCTGTTATAGGAAATTCATTGTGACAGCTTGCTGGTCACTTCAAAACCTGGATATATTGTAATTAACTTTGTTTTGTTTATACCTTCCCAGCCAGTTTTATTTCCTGTGACATAATTTTATATACAAGCCAGTTAATGCCTCATACATCAGGGGACATATCAACTTTATTTTGCTACTGAAAAAGGATATTAAGCTTTTCTAATTTAGTACAGACAGGCTCACTTGCGTTTTCTTTTGTGATATCATTTATGGAATTATATAAGTTTTGACAGCATTATAACATAGCCTTGTTTGAAAGGAGTCTTCCTAGTGAGTTATTCAATTTATTCCCTCATGTCGGAGAGAAAGCTTCTTCAGGGCAGGAGTTTAAAATATATTCAGGCATGC
The DNA here is from genome assembly GCF_022079265.1 of Lynx rufus. NCBI lineage: Eukaryota > Metazoa > Chordata > Mammalia > Carnivora > Felidae > Lynx > Lynx rufus. The sequence continues at coordinate 2,679,178 of NW_025814828.1, forward strand.
GCGGACCAAAAGACATAGGGTATCAGAATGGATAAAAAAACAAGACCCATCTATTTGCTGTCTACAAGAGACTCATTTTAGACCTGAGGACACCTTTAGATTGAGAGTGAGGGGATGGAGAACTATTTATCATGCTACTGGAAGCCAAAAGAAAGCTGGAGTAGCCATACTTCTATCAGACAAACTAGACTTTAAATTAAAGGCTGTAACAAGAGATGAAGAAGGGCATTATATAATAATCACAGGGTCTATCCATCAGGAAGAGCTAACAATTATAAATGTCTATGCGCCGAATACCGGAGCCCCCAAATATATAAAACAATTACTCATAAACATAAGCAACCTTATTGATAAGAATGTGGTAATTGCAGGGGACTTTAACACTCCACTTACAGAAATGGATAGATCATCTAGACACACGGTCAATAAAGAAACAAGGGCCCTGAAGGATACATTGGATCAGATGGACTTGACAGATATATTTAGAACTCTGCATCCCAAAGCAACAGAATATACTTTCTTCTCGAGTGCACATGGAACATTCTCTAAGACAGATCACATACTGGGTCACAAAACAGCCCTTCATAAGTATAAAAGAATTGAGATCATACCATGCACACTTTCAGACCACAATGCTATGAAACTTGAAATCAACCACAGGAAAAAGTCTGGAAAACCTCCAAAAGCATGGAGGTTAAAGAACACCCTACTAAAGAATGAATGGGTCAACCAGGCAATTAGAGAAGAAATTAAAAAAATATATGGAAACAAATGAAAATGAAGATACAACAATCCAAACGCTTTGGGATGCAGCGAAGGCAGTCCTGAGAGGAAAATACATCGCAATCCAGGCCTATCTCAAGAAACAAGATAAATCCCAAATACAAAATCTAACAGCACACCTAAAGGAACTAGAAGCAGAACAGCAAAGGCAGCCTAAACCCCCAGCAGAAGAAGAGAAATAATAAAGATCAGAGCAGAAATAAACAATATAGAATCTAAAAAAACTGTACAGCAGATCAATGAAACCAAGAGTTGGTTTCTTGAAAAAATAGACAAATTGATAAACCTCTAGCCAGGCTTCTCAAAAAGAAAAGGGAGATGACGCAAATAGATAAAATCATGAATGAAAATGGAATTATCACAACCAATCACTCAGAGATACAAGCAATTATCAGGGAATACTATGAAAAATTATATGCCAACAAATTGGACAACCTGGAAGAAATGGACAAATTCCTAAACACCCACACTCTTCCAAAACTCAATCGGGAGGAAATAGAAAGCTTGAACAGACCCATAACCAGCGAAGAAATTGAATTGGTTATCAAAAATCTCCCAACAAATAAGAGTCCAGGACCAGATGGTTTCCCAGGGGAGTTCTACCAGACGTTTAAAGCAGAAATAATACCTATCCTTCTCAAGCTATTCCAAAAAATAGAAAGGGAAGGAGAACTTCCAGACTCATTCTATGAAGCCAGTATTACTTTGATTCCTAAACCAGATACAGACCCAGTAAAAAAAGAGAACTACAGGCCAAAATCCCTGATGAATATGGATGCAAAAATTCTCAATAAGATACTAGCAAATCGAATTCAACAGCATATAAACAGAATTATTCACCATGATCAAGTGGGATTCATTCCTGGGATGCAGGGCTGGTTCAACATTCACAAATCAATCAACGTGATACATCACATTAATAAAAGAAAAGATAAGAACCATATGATCCTGTCAATCGATGCAGAAAAGGCTTTTGACAAAATTCAGCATCCTTTCTTAATAAAAACCCTTGAGAAAGTCGGGATAGAAGAAACATACTTAAAGATCATAAAAGCCATTTATGAAAAGCCCACAGCTAACATCATCCTCAATGGGGAAAAACTGAGAGCTTTTTCCCTGAGATCAGGAACACGACAGGGATGTCCACTCTCACCGCTGTTGTTTAACATAGTGTTGGAAGTGCTAGCATCAGCAATCAGACAACAAAAGGAAATCAAAGGCATAAAAATTGGCAAAGATGAAGTTAAGCTTTCACTTTTTGCAGATGACATGATATTATACATGGAAAGCCCGACAGACTCCACCAAAAGTCTGCTAGAACTGATACATGAATTCAGCAAAGTTGCAGGATACAAAATCAATGTACAGAAATCAGTTGCATTCTTATACACTAACAACGAAGCAACAGAAAGACAAATAAAGACCTTTTGGGATGAGCACTGGGTGTTGTGTGGAAACCAATTTGTCAATAAATTTCATATATATTAAAAAAAAAAAAAAAGAAAGACAAATAAAGAAACTGATCCCATTCACAATTGCACCAAGAAGCATAAAATACCTAGGAATAATCTAACCAGAGATGTAAAAGATCTGCATGCTGAAAACTATAGAAAGCTTATGACGGAAATTGAAGAAGATATAAAGAAATAGAAAAACATTCCATGCTCGTGGATTGAAAGAATAAATATTGTCAAAATGTCAATACTACCCAAAGCTATCGACACATTCAATGCAATCCCAATCAAAATTGCACCAGCATTCTTCTCGGAACTAGAACAAGCAATTCTAAAATTCATATGGAACCACAAAAGGCCCTGAATAGCCAAAGTAATTTTGAAGAAGAAGACCAAAGCAGGAGGCATCACAATCGCAGACTTTAGCCTCTACTACAAAGCTGTAATCATCAAGACAGCATGGTATTGGCACAAAAACAGACACACAGACCAACGGAATAGAATAGAAACCCCAGAACTAGACCCACAAACGTATGGCCAACTAATCTTTGACAAAGCAGGAAAGAACATCCAATGGAAAAAAGACAGTCTCTTTAATAAATGGTGCTGGGAGAACTGGACAGCAACATGCAGAAGATTGAAACTAGACCACTTTCTCATACCATTCACAAAAATAAACTCAAAATGGATAAAGGACCTGAATGTGAGACAGGAAACCATCAAAACCCTAGAGGAGAAAGCAGGAAAAAACCTCTCTGACCTCAGTCCCAGCAATTTCTTACTTGACACATCCCCAAAGGCAAGGGAATTAAAAGCAAAAATGAACTACTGGGACCTTATGAAGATAAAAAGCTTCTGCACACCAAAGGAAACAACCAACAAACTAAAAGGCAACCAACGGAATGGGAAAAGATATTTGCAAATGACATATCGGACAAAGGGCTAGTATCCAAAATCTATAAAGAGCTCACCAAACTCCACACCCGAAAAACAGATAATCCAGTGAAGAAATGGGCAGAAAACATAAATAGACACTTCTCTAAAGAAGACATCCGGATGGCCAACAGGCACATGAAAAGATGCTCAACGTCGCTCCTCATCAGGGAAATACAAATCAACACCACACTCAGATATCACCTCACGCCAGTTAGAGTGGCCAAAATGAACAAATCAGGAGGCTATAGATGCTGGAGAGGATGTGGAGAAACGGGAACCTTCTTGCACTCTTGGTGGGAATGCAAACTGGTACAGTCACTCTGGAAAACAGTGTGGAGGTTCCTCAAAAAATTAAGAATAGACCTACCCTATGACCCAGCAATAGCACTGCTAGGAATTGACCCAAGGGATACAGGAGGGCTGATGCATAGGGGCACTTGTACCCCAATGTTTATAGCAGCACTCTCAACAATAGCCAAATTATGGAAAGAGCCTAAATGTCCATCAACTGATGAATGGATAAAGAAATTGTGTTTTATATACACAATGGAGTACTACAGGGCAATGAGAAAGAACGAAATATGGCCCTTTGTAGCAACGTGGATGGAACTGGAGAGTGTGATGCTAAGTGAAATAAGCCATACAGAGAAAGACAGATACCATATGGTTTCACTCTTATGTGGATCCTGAGAAACTTAACAGGAACCCATGGGGGAGGGGAAGGAAAAAAAAAAGAAAAAGAGGTTAGAGTGGGAGAGAGCCAAAGCATAAGAGACTCTTAAAAACTGAGAACAAACTGAGGGTTGATGGGGAGTGGGAGGGAGCGGAGGGTGGGTGATGGGTATTGAGGAGGGGATCTTTTGGGATGAGCACTGGGTGTTGTATGGAAACCAATTTGACAATAAATTTCATATATTGGAAAAAAAACAAATGGCTTCAAGGTCATGGGATCATTCCTTCTTCAAGTGCAAACACCCCAAGTGGACTCCAGTCTTCCGGGAGCCTTGGGGCTGAACCTAGATATAAGTCTGAGCTGTAACCACTTGCCTTCGGGGCAGACAAGTTTTATCATTCAACTAGGGGGAGGGGGCGCAGTTAGATCACTTACTTCTTTCATTACAGAAGCAAATATCAAAGGCTACACATCAAAGCCTTATTGTATATGAAAATGTTTCTAGGAGAAGTGTAAGCGAATATTTCCTAGTTTTATATCATATATATTTCAGTGTCCCTGGGGGCTAGAGATTTTTTTCTCTTTACACAGCATTGAGAAAGCGAGAGAGGCTGTATGCCACACAATATTTTGATGATTTTCATGGCAGATACTTCCCCAGCTTTTCTGCATTTTTATATCTGAGCAGCGTATCTGGTAAATAACATGTATCGATCGGATGGTTTTTATTCAGTCCAATTCTCTCTGTATCTTACACAGAAACAGTACTACATTTTAATGAATTTCATTATTGTGCATATATAAACATACATAGATGGATGAACGGGTGGACGGATAAATGGATGGATGGATGGATGGATGGATGGATGGACAAACAGGTATGATGGATGGATGGATGGATGATAGGATGATAGATAGATAGATAGATAGATAGATAGATAGATAGATATAGATAGACATAGATAAAATGTAGGTATACCATATACTACTATATATACTATGTATATAAAATTTAACAGGGCCTTATATGCCCATACACATACACTTCCAGTGATAATCTGTGTTTTTCCCTTTTTTCCAACTGATTATTTTTCCACCTTTTCTATTCCTTTCCAATGAGCTCTGAAGATAGACTGTTACTAACCTGTTAATGATACCCCTAGTGATTACGGTATGTTACTGACTTACCAAAGTCTCATAGTAACTCACTTTTTACTGTCAGATAAGAGAAGGTGATTAGAAAAACTTAGCTATATCCATTAAAGTACATCCATGGTTGCATTTATTTCAGGTCCATCATCACTTTTAAACCCATAACATCACCATCAAGTTTTCATTCTGAATATGACTGTGGCTTTCTTGTGTATTTGCCAGCTTCCTTGATTTGCAATCCTTTCTCGAAGTGTTGCCACGCATATGACAGATGCTCTTAGGTTTTGGTTGTTTGAAAATATCTGTATTTCTCTTTCAATTTAGTAAGAACATTTGACAGCGGAACATTTTACTACGTCACGACTTCCACTGTTTCTTGAGAGAATTTAGTGGTCCACCCGTTACTTCCTTCTCTCAAGGCAATCCACCCTTTTAAACGTTTTTTTCTCTGCATGTGTTAAGATTTCGACTTAGTGTTTGGTTTTGCGATTTTGCTCGGGCAGATCTCCGTGTGGGTTTCTATTTGTTTGTGGGGGAAGGCCAGAGAGACAGAGAGAGAGAGAGAGAGAGAGAATCCAAAGCAGACTCCAGGTTCTGAGCTGTCAGCACAGAGCCCAATGTGGGGCTCAAACTCATGAACCGGGAGATCACGACCTGAGCCGAAATCAGATGCTTAACCCACTGAGACACCCAGGTGCTCCTCTAATAGTTGCCTTTAAAAACTCTGAAATGCTCATTCTTCCCAAAGATAATGGGCCCGTCTCCTAACACTGCCACCACAGTTGGAGAAGGTGTGACCCTCGAGCCCACATGTATATCTTGCTAGGAGAGCTTGCAAAGGGAGCTTTCACGTATTTCCACTGTGATTTATCTGTGCTCACAGGGGCCTTTGTTTCCAATGTGGGACTAGATGATATCGAACCATTCCTCAGGGGGGAGGAACCACAATCCACAGTTCATTGACAATAAATGTTGTAATAAAGAACGGCGCTCGGCGGCATATCCCCCCAGCAAGGCAATGCCATCATCTGGCAAAATAAACGCATCACCCTGAAACTAAAACAAAGAAGTAAGCAACAGTTGAAAACTAACTAAATGCAAACACATGCATGAGCTATGGGAGTCACAGCAGTGCCTTACCTTCAGGCAGGAAGCCGCCCCCTCTGACATTTGCAGGAACCGTGGGGTATCTCCTCTAGTCCTATCAATACCTATGCTTATGACGACTGCCTGCCGTGTGCATGTATCGCAGTTAGAACGGCCATCGGATGCATCACGGAGGTTGGCAGATTCTTTTTCCCTATGTGGATAGGTTTGTGGGATTGTCGTCTGGCCTGGTGGGCTTCCGAGGCGCACAGAGAGGAGAGAATTCTGGAGAGAAAACTTCACAAGGACAGGTGCTGAGGTGTGTTTGTGGTGCTGCTGTTCCCGTGTGGAGATCTGAGATTCACCCCTTCGGTGCCTGCACGCTTCACCACCGCTGAAAATGTTCTCGGTGGTTGAAAAGGAAACCGCACTGTTGAATGCATCAGGTCCAGATGTACACATATAACCAGATCTACAGTCACTTGTGGTGGTCCGATTTTATGGAAGTGAGGCTGGCTACACAAAGAAGAAGGCGGATCAAGGGTAAATCTACTCTTTCATCGGCTCCCCTGAGTCTCCAGGTTACCGACTGCACGTCCCGGGACTGGTCAGCCTCCAGGTTACCGACTGCACGTCCTGGGACTGGTCAGCCTGCAGAGTCCCATGATACAGACTCAGTGAACACAAATGGAGACGGGCAGTCAGCTTTGAATTTGACATAAACAACAAAGCTTTCTCTTCCCAGCGTAACTTATGCCCATGCTGTATGTAAAATGCAAATTTAACGAAGCAGCCTGTATTTTAATCTGACAACCCTGCCCCTATATATGCACCTGGAACTGTTTTTGGCACGGGGTTTCAGCACAAAAGCACAGCACAAAAACCAACCTGGAGTGGACATTTCTGTCGAAGGACAGAAACTATGAGGAAGGAGGAGTAAAAGAGGAGAGTGGGAGGTAATTTCGAAGCATGTAAGTTGTACACTGACTGGCCAGTGACAGTGGCCTTTCTGCTAAAGAATTGCTCATGGGCTTCTAGAAACACCCAGACGCCCGTGTATCTTTTTGAGAAGAGGGTCTTACAGCAGCAGGAGGCATCTCGAAAGGGGTAAAGCTGGAAAGCAAGGCTGGGGAAACTGCACAGCGCTTTGTAGAGTTTGCAAGAACAATGGCTCTTACTGGCACTGCAGTGAACTTTTTAAACACACAGTTAAGAAAGCCAGGTCCCACATCAAGTGACCAGGATGTCCATGGGAAGGCTTGAAATTCCATGTGGTTAATCACCACTCTTAGGGGGTCTAGTTCCCCCTGTTGGCTCAGCACTACAGGATTTCCTACGATGTAAGATTCCCAGTCTTACATCCCAAGAAACCAGGAACTCCGAAGAAAACTAGGATGACTTGTCACCTAACTACTCTGAGTCGAGATCTCAAAAACATAATTATCATCCTTCTGACTCTGAACACTTGGATGTTGGTAGGGAATCTAAGAGGAGTTAACATAAAAACTATTAGATGAAAAGCGAGGGACACCTGGGTGGCTCTGTTGACTTAAGCGCAGGTCATGATCTCACGGTTTCATTAGTTAGAGCTCCACGTCGGCTCTGCCCTGCTTGGTATTCTCTCTCTCTCTCTCTCTCTCTCTCTCTCTCTCTCTCTCTCTCTCTCTGTGCCTCCCTCCTCATGCTCTCTCTCAAAATAAATAAATAAACTTAAAGAAAAAGAAAAGTGAAATGATACACAGAGAAATCAAAATGTCTTTTAGGCCTTTACTTTTTCTGTTCTTGGCACGTCGTGAGTCAAACAACCTAATGGATTTGGGCAAGAGTTATATGCTGTAGGTCCTTCAGGACAGAGTAGACAGGTGTCTGCTTCATCCTTTACAATGAACATGTAAACTAGAAAATGCAAAAGGAAAAGACAGGACACCTGGCTTCCTAGAGATAATTCTAGAAACGGCAAGAATCTTAAATGAATTGCAAGACCAGAGTCTCGTCCTGGATGCAGAGAAATGTAAAAAGTAGAAAGCAAAGAAAAGAACATGGCTGGAGGGCAAGGTGTGGGGGAGAATGACTTGTGTACTTGAAGACTTGACTCAGATGTCTAAAAAAATCTGGGTCTATATGAGAAAAAAAAGGAAGGGAGATCTCCATAGAATTCTTCACAAATTAATAACTGAGCCTCCAACATATCATATCTCCTATAGTTCAGTGTGCACTGAGTGAATATACCCAGGTAATGGATGTAATTAGGACCCAAACGGCATGTGGAGGGCAAGTGAGGTGTAATTAAAGGGAACCAGGGAGGACAGTGTTACTTAAATATTAAACTCAATCCCCGTGTTGACTGATGAGAGAGTATTATCCATCTCCTAGTGCTGAAAATGAACAATGTGGGAAGGAACACTGTCAGATACGGAAAAGATTTCATTTCATTTTTCATGCAAGAGGCAACAATATGGGGTGATCTACAGAGGGAATACAAAACAGAGAAATGCAATAATGGCTCCAAAAGCACAGGAAAAAAGAAATGAAAGAATCTGCTTCAAGAACCCAAAATGGCCTCTTTTAAAATAAAGGAAGCAAGAGGTCAGTTGAAGAAGCAGGAGTCTTGAGAGACTTTCATCAAAAGGTGAGGGAAGGTCAAAGCCCAAATGAGAATTACTCTGACGTTATGATTCTCTCTAGCATAGACTTCTGAGTCCATGCTATGTGTAATTAATTACACTCATCTGGCGAGGAAGTCCTTCATCACAATTGTTTTTGTTGCCTTTTGTGGGAGAATAGAAAGTACCTTCAAAGTAAATAAAAAAGAATTTGTGAAATCAAGACAGACAGACTGTGACCGGTCCTGTGCCCAGAGTCACACCACATCTCTGGAGAAAGGAAAGACCTCCCAAGAATAATGAAGACCACATGGTTTCTGTGAAAACTAACGTGAGCCAATCATTTTAACCTGTCACCATTTAAAAATATTTTTAATGTTTATTTTTGAGACAGAGATAGAGAGAGACAGAGCGTGAGCGAGCACAAGCAGGGGAGGCGCAGAGAGAGAGGAAACACAGAATCGGAAGCAGGTTCTAGGCTCTGAGCTGTCAGCACAGAGCCCGACCCGGGGCTCGAACTCGCGAACCATGTGTGAGACCATGGCCTGAGCCAAAGTCAGACACTCAATCGACTGAGCCACCCAGGTGCCCAAACCTGTCACCATTTTAAATGCCTATAAAAAATGTTAGGGAAACTGCAAACAGAGGAAATTCATTGTTTTCTTTCTCCTTGATTTCCCTGAAGGTCCTCAGTCATTTGTAGGAATGGTCTCTTGACACCTTCCAAGAAGCTTCCTTGAGACTTGAACTCTCTTGCCCTACTGAGTTGTTAGCCACGGAGAAAAGAACGTCTCCCGTGAACTCGCATGGCTCAGCCGCAGGCCGTAGGAGCCAGCGGCAAACTGAGCCGAATCGCCTAAGTCAAGTCAACATCAAATCCCAACTCCTGGAAAACGTGAGTTTTCCAGGGCTGCTGTACAAACAAACAATAAACAAAACAAACGCGGTGGCTTAAAACAACACAAATGTGTTATCTCACAGATCCAGAGGCCAGAAGTCTGAGATGGGATGTGGGCAGCCTGGGCTCTCCATGCAGCCTCTAGAGGACGGTCTCTTTTCTTCCTTTCCTCTAGCCTGTGGAAGGTCGCTGGGTTGGGGCAGCATAACCCTGTTTTCTCCATGTATGCCCAAATTTCCCTTTTGATAAGGATACCAGCCATACTGAATTAGTCCCTCATGATCTCCTCTTAATTAACTATGTTTGCAGTGACCCTATTTTTTTAAAAATTTTTTTTTCAACGTTTTTTATTTATTTTTGGGACAGAGAGAAACAGAGCATGAACGGGGGAGGGGCAGAGAGAGAGGGAGACACAGAATCGGAAACAGGCTCCAGGCTCCGAGCCATCAGCCCAGAGCCTGACGCGGGGCTCGAACTCCCGGACCGCGAGATCATGACCTGGCTGAAGTCGGACGCTTAACCGACTGCGCCACCCAGGCGCCCCTCAGTGACCCTATTTTGAAAGTACACTTGAGATTCTGGAGGTTTGGATTTCAACACATGAGTTTCGATGGGGGACACTTTTAATGAAGGGTTATTGCAACAGACTGGGTTTTAGACCAGATTAGCCCTGCTCTTATCAAATTTCAAAAGATACCCATATATTCTTGACATTCCGGTCTATTATTATCCCATAGACCATTTACTCTTTCCATTTCATAACTGACAAAAAGTGAGCTAAAGGAGTGTAAGGTTGACTGTTCTTGCTTTATTTATTTGTTTCTTTGTTTGCTTATTTATTTAGGCAAGGACACTTCACACCCAGTGTGGAGTCCAACGCGGGGCTTGAACTCACAACCCTGACATCAAGACCTGACCTGTGATCAAGCATCAGACACTTAACCAACTGAGCTACCAAGGCACCTCTGTTACTGCTTATTAGCCTGTAAAGATGACTGGAAAGTTCATTTAATATTGCAGAAATTGGCCATGGTAACAGCTTCCTAAAAAACTGTTATTTTGTCGACGGATTCACTGTTTTTTTTTTTTTTTAAGATTTTAATAACAACTTAAAACCTGATTTCTCCAAGCGGAACACGCCCCTACGAGCTTTCCATCAGTACAAAATTGTCTGATGTCACAACCAACTCACAGGGTCAGAGTCACTCAGGACACTCTAAACCTCTGTCCCCAAAAAACCTCCAAAGGAGTGTACCGTCCAGCTCGTTCACCCACTTCAGAGTCTGGGAAATAAAGGAAGACCTAATGTTTCCACACATTTGGTCTGTACCTTGGCATTTATATTTATGAGTGGGCATAACTCATTGCCCACACATAAATCTTTCTGTCTTTCAACAAGGAAAAGGGTGCAGTTTGCTGGGGAAAGAAGGTGATTTCCTTGAAACTCATCTGAGAGAAAGGGAAGGACAGGTTTATTCCCCGCACTCCCCTCTCCCAGAATGAGTGAATGAGTCTCAGTGTGACATCAGATATGCAGGCTTGATCCAAACGACCCTGTAGGCAGGCCTACCTTCTGAATGTCCTTTGGAGGGGTTTATGGAAGGGGTTAATGGAACGTCCTTTGGAGGGGTTTATGACCCAGGTCTGAAAGACCTTTGGGATACATTGCTGCCAACAGGATGTTTATTTTCAGCGTTGCACAATGGTCTCTTGTGAAAAAATGACAAGTAGATAAACATTGCCACATTCACAGATGTTTACTATATAAAGAGGTCAAGATTCTCACCAGCAGGTAATTGATTCTGAGCTTCCTCCAGAGGAGAAACCAAGAGGTGCTAGAAAGATGAAGATTCTACTCTTACTTCTTGGAGTCGTTCTGGTTTGTGGCGGCCGCCTACCTCTACCGGACGGGCGCCTACCTCTACCGGACAGCCTCCTACCTCTACCGGACGGGCGCCTACCTCTACCGGACAGCCGCCTGCCTCTACCGGACGGCCGCCTACCTCTACCGGACGGCCGCCAACCTCTACCGGATGCCCGCCTACCTCTACCAGACGGCCGCCTACCTCTACCGGACGGCCACCTACCTCTACCGGACGGTCGCCTACCTTTACCGGAAGGCCGCCTACCTTTACCGGACAGCCACCCACCTTTACAAGACAACCTTACACAGGTACCAGAAAAAGGCTGACCTGACATGGACGTCTTCATGTGTGTGCCTCTGTGTTTGTGTGTGTGTGTGTGTGTGTGTGTGTGTGTGTGTCTTTTGGGGAGTTTTCTATGTATATCCAAATTTATGTGCGTCTAAGCCTAGCCATGCACCTGGAAACTCGGAATCCCTCTGTTCACCAACTCCTTACACATTTCTTTTGTACATGTCTGCTCTGGTCTATTAACTGGCTGCTTCCCCCGTACTTGTAAAAGAGAAGGTTCATCAGGCAAAGAGCTGTTGGGTTTGAGCTCCTGCATTTGGTAAGAACGAGTGTGCTATTTCAGGACTATGTGAGTTTTTAGTTCTGCTGCAGACTTGGGTTTCTCAGTATTTTATAAATCGTGCTTTTGTTCCTTAAAGTTAGATAGCTCGCTGCTGATGTAAAAGAGGAGGGAAACCCATGCTGGATGATGTCGGAGGCCATCAAAAGAACTGGACCAACATTTCTGATGGAAACTTTGCTTTTAGCTTTCAGGAGAATGGAACACGCTTTTGGTCGCAGCCACCAACGTTGACAAGATAAGCAACGGCCCATTCCACGGTTATATGCGCAAAGTTGATGTGGACATAACAAATGGCACAGTCGTCTTCAATTTTTCTGTCATGTAAGAATAGCACAGAATGAAAAGGCCTGATCTGATGGCCCTGAGAGGGCATCTGAGTTGCATGTTTGCAGTGAAATACCCCGGTGATGTTGAAAAGTGAGGCTCTGAGTTCTTAAGAAATTCAGTACACCCTTCTTGCTTTAATGAGATGATTCTCAGGGACCTCCTGTGACCATAGGGTGCCCGACACTGGCCTCAATCATTCTCTACCCTGAAGAACTCCCAAGTAGCAATGTTTAATCATCATTAAATTCACCAAAGCCTTTGCTGCTTCAAATATTATTTACAAAATCCTCACTTTCCTGCAGGCATTTTATTAAGAACTCAAGAGTAACAGACGATGAAGACACTTTTTACTTCCATTGTTCAAACCAGAGCCAGATACAGATCTATAAAGTAATAATATCATGCATGAAATTCTTTACTAAGAGTAAACATGCGGTGGAAAGAGGGCACCAGAAAATGACAATGATCGCATAGCTGAACTGTATTGCTAAATTGAAAACACCAGCAATCACACATGCTGATGAATTCACCTGGAAATAACAATGATTTCCACACCAACATTTGACTTCCAGTAAACGACTCCTAGGATAACGAAATGAAGCAGGAGCTATCACTGAAATCAAAGGAATATAGGGCATCTGAAAGCATCAAATCATGCAAACAGATCCTGGCCTGTAAGATTCAAACATCTATTTACATTGCAGGTGGGAAGTATAATGCTAATTTCTATCTTTCTGAGTTCAGATGGAGCTGCTCGGGGGAACTGATGATAGCTTATGATAGTTCAAAAAGTTCTCAGTATAAAGAAATGAGAAAACTTGCAAGGGGTGGTGACAGGGGATTATAAGAAACCGAATGAAGTCTGTTTCTGAAGACCTAATTTCTAAAGCTATAGGTAGAATGCAGGAATCTTTCAGTCTCCACTGCTCACACACACATAAACACAGGCACATACTTTGAAGAATGAGAAATAAAAAGAGACTGACATGAAGGAAAAGAAAGGGTTATGTTTGGAGAGAGTGGTTTATAAATATATAAATATAATTGTGTATTAAATTATATAACATGTTATATAATATGAAATCTTATACAATTATAATATGGAAAATATATAATAATAATATATGTATATGCCTGCAATATAGTGAGTATTCCATAAATAACACTCAAAGGCTCTACGAAGTCAGTAATGGATAAAACTGCAGTATATTATATACAATAATTGTATAACATTGCATATATACATACATTATATGTAATATATGTGTAACGTTATATAATTATGTAATTATGTACATAGATGTAACAGATATGTAATGTAATACAATATATAATTAATAATATAATTGTATATAAAATATATAGTTGGTCATATGTTATATGCAATAATCATATAACATTGCATATATACATACATTATATGTAATATACATGTAACCTTATATAATTGTGTGATTATATAGATACATATATGTAATAGATATATAATGTTATATAATTATATAATTGATTATATAACTATATAAAATATATAGTTGATTATATGTTATATACAATAATTATATGACATTGCATATATACATACACCGTAGGTAATATACATGTAACGTTATATAATTATGTAATTATATACATACATATATGTAAAAGCTATGCAATGTTATATAATTGTATAATTGATTGTATATAAAATATATAGTTGGTTATATGTTCTATATAATATATAATCGATTATACACATATTATCAAGTTACACACACATCCTATTTCAATAGATACACCTGTCAGTTTTCATTAACTTTTTAAAGAGTACCCTAGGGTCTTTTTCTCTCATTTTTCAAATTTCTGTGTCCGTCTGTGTTTAGTAGACTTTCCCTTTGGACGCCCACCCTGCAATCAGGTTCACTGAAACGCAAGGGACGTGTAGTGGTAGGTATCCATGTGAAGGCATAGTTCAGTGAACTTGGACCTATGTGTACATCTATTGCACCCTCAAGATGCATACATTTCCATCACCCCAGGTAGCATAGGCAACACCTGACATGCCGTGCTTTCCTTCCCTCTTCTAGAACTTCACACGCATTAAACTTCACACGCTGCAATTAAACACGATGCATCTCATTCTGCTGTCTTCACTCTGCATAAGGTTTGGAACGTATATCCACGTGTCTCCGTATGCAAACAGTCACTCGCATCACTGCCAATCAAAGTTCCTCGTGTATGTACCAATATGTACGTTTCCCACTTCCTGGGTAACGTTTCCACTTTGTGGTTGTCTTGAACACCTTGGATACGAACTGCTCTGCACTAATGTCTGTGCCGACACATATTTATTTGCAACTCCTCTCCGGTAGCCCACAACTGCTGCATCATGGCACACGAGCATATTTAACCACAGAAAGGGTCAAGCTGTTTTCTAAGTGACGGTGCCTTTTGCATTCTTGCCAGTAACGTATCAGATATTTAGCGGCAGCACATTCTTCCTAAACCTCGGTATTGACATCTTTTGATTTTAGGCAGTCCTGTGAATGTGAGGCACCAGCCCACTGTGGTTTTAACCTGCATGTCTCTGATGAGTCATCGACCTGAGCACGGTTTCCTACACTGTCACTCTTGCATGACGGGTCTGTTCAACCATTTGCCCCATGTTAGTTGGTTTACTTCCTCTTTTACGATTTCTGCCGTATTCATTCTTCCTGTTTTTCCAAATATGCATTTTTTATCATATACACACACAGGAATACACAAACTCTCTCGTTATATATGTGACACGTATATAATTGTTTGTAATACACATGTAGTTTCCATCCAGCACATACATGCATCATGTGTATTTATGCATTTGCTTGTGTGTGTATGTATGTTTGTGCGTGTGCACACATATGTGACTTGATGTCTAATTTTCTGAGTAGTGTTTTAATACAAGTTTATGGTTCTGATTAATTAAGCCCATCATTTTTCCCCCTTTTCTGGGGGGTGCTTTTGTCTATTATATTATGTAAGAAATCTTTGCCCACGTTGTGAGAACCGCCAAAGACCGTCTTGACGGCTCTTCTCTTTTTCCAGAAAATCTTTAAGGCAAGGGAATGTTCTTTTTGCCTTCTTTTCTAACAATTCAGATTTCTTCATGTTTAATTGCCTTTAAATATGACTTGTTTTATAGTCACTCTTTAGAACTACCTGATTCCATGTGTAGACAAAGACATTTTTGGCAGGTGACCTTTGATGGTGGAAAAAGTATTTCTTCTCTTTCAAATGGCATGTTGTTTACAGGCACTGAAATGATGCCTCATTCAGATTCTTGTGCGATTGAGACAAAGAGAATGTTAATTGTGGTTCAAAGTTTGTTTTCATCGACTCACTTGAAGACATTTTGTTTTTAAGGATGAACGGACTGTGCACAGAAAAGTCTGCCGTGGGAACCATTGGGCGTGACAAGTTTATCAATATTGGTTGTAAGTACAAGTATTTTACTGAGATATTAAGGTCAAAATCTTAGTCTCCACTTCTTTCTGGAACTCTTGTCTGCCTGAATTCTAGTTCAACTAATCATTGGAAATGTGACCAGGCACACTCCCCTAAATTATCTATCCAAGCACTTTATTTTGTCGTGCACAGTTAAGTCATAGGACATTGGTGGCCCCTTCCAATTTTGAGTATTGTTAAATCATTGATAAGTGCTCAGGATGTTTATTTCATAAAGTTCTTGAGTATATGAGAATGTTTCAAGATAATTTAAATGGCCTTAGGAACTAAATATCATAGGTCTATCCTCACTTTACATATCAATCTCATTTTGCTTTAAGAGAATACTTTTTTAAACATCATCTTAAAACATCTTACTGCATTCCATTCTTGGGAGATTAACCTACAATCCAAGGAAATCGGAGTGATTTTAATACCAGGCACATTTGTTCATAACCTCACCTTCTGTTAAAAGCAATGGGGATGTCGGCTAACACTTAGATTCTAAACTCTTCTTAATTACCCTAAACAACACTCCAAATTTTAAATGGCCTAATGTCTAAATATCTGATTAAAATTGTGATGTGTAAGTCTGTGGTTACACCCCTCATCTAAGATAAGAAACAGCACAACGGCTTTGCAAAAAGTAAAATATATATGCAAACAAAGTGAATTATATGCCTGGCATTCGACCCTATGCATATTCCTCAGTAACTTATGTTCCCAGTAGATTTTTTAAGTTATGTTTTCACTCTTCTTAGATTTACATTATTTTTTCCTTTGCCTGAGCCATCAACGTCCTCTATCATCTTTTCTTGAATTTTCTCCCTTTTGGTAACCCCTCCTAACTTAGATTTGGACAACTTGAGAAGGGAGAATGAGCTGCACTTACTGTAATAGCTCTTTTGGAGCTAGGAATTGTAACCTACCCAGCTCTGTTCTGGAGAAAGTGAGGTGTCACACTGACAAGCAGAATACCAGCAGTGGTCCTGAAACCACCCCGGAGGCTCAGAAGACAGATTTAACTTCATTGCTTCCATAACCTGCACTACCTCTATAAACCTATTTAGTGAGATTTTCTGCAAAGCCCTTCATTTAAAAAAATTTTTTTAATGTTTATTTATCTTTGAGAGAGAGAGAGAGAGAGAGCCGAGCACAAGCAGGGGAGGGACACAGAGAGAGGGAGACACAAAATTCGAATCAGGCTGCAGGCTCTGAGCTGTCAACACAGAGCCCGATGTAGGGCTTGAACTCATGAGCCGTGAGATCATGACCTGAGTGGAAGTTAGATGCTCAACTGACTGAGCCATCCAAGCGAAGCCCTTCTTTATAACATTATCATTAAAACATTTGGTTACTAAGAATCTGAAGAGATGTATAAACTGTTATTTAAATTGTTCCAACGTAACCCAAGACTCATGGACTTAAGAGCAAGCCTGTGCAAGATTTAGGTCCATGCCACTCTGACTCTGAAGTTGTGTCAACTGCCACTTGGTCTCTGGCTGGGGCTGACGAAGGCTATTTGAATGGGAAACACAAAGTGGCATAGTTTCAAATAAAATCCTGATGAGTGGTTCCATTAAGGCATTATGTACGTTGAGAGCAGAAGAGAGAACGGATATTAGAAGGTATGGTGATGACGCTAAGTTGGTCAATGCTTATTCTTTTTCTTGTACACGTGCCGGGGTGGATGGGCAGAGCCAGAGTGGAAGGTGCCCCTGCAGGCGGGATCTGAACGTGTGTATCCTCACAAGTATAACCGTATTAATAAAAATGCACATGTTCATGGCAGCCAGAAATTTGTTGGGTAATACACCTAGATTAAGGGGGCAGACGCAAATGACTCAGAAGATCGCCCAATGTAGGATAGGCACTCAGCACACAGTCATGCAGGGTTTTAAAGGGCAACTGAATTTTGGTCTTAAAGAGAAATCATCTCCAATGCTGGGATAAGGCAAACAGAAAGAGATTTTAAACTTGTATTGATAATATGCCATATAACAACAAGTCGTGTTGCTCAAAAAACGTTGGCTCCCCTGGAACACGTTTCAGAAAACACTTTAGTAAGACTGGAAGGGGTGAAATGTTTAATATCGGAAGAATGGGGCAATAAGGAAAAGTTCCTTATAGGCCTTGTCTCCATGTCATAAGCAATGCTAACATTCGCTGCATCGTCAGAGGGACCAATATGAGAATGGTGTTACTAATATGCTAATTAGGCCACGGTAGAGCCAATCTCCAATACATTCACTAAGGCAAGGCTACAGTTTATATACATTTTACATATATATTTTTTGTCTCACTCACAGATACGAGTCAAAATATTTTCAGTCTTTTCTCTATAGTCTCAAATATCGGAAACAACGTGAACACCAAAAGAAACACCACAAAAGCGTTTGTATTGCTTGGTACGTATATCTTCCTGACGATGGTCATGGCTGCGTAATATTTCCACTCTTGTCTGCCTGAATTCTAGTTCAACCAATCATTGGAAATGTGTCCAGGCACATGCCTCTAAATTATCCCCAATCTCCAATATTCACTAAGGCCACGCTACAGTTTATATACATTTTACATATATATTTTTTGTCTCACAGATACGAATGGAAATACTTTCCATATTGGTTATGACAGCCTCGGTTCTCTCATAATACGTACGGCCAACGTGGACAGAGCAGGACACACCACACAAATGTTTGCGTTGCTTGGTACGTATATCATCCTGACGATCGTATTGGGCAGGTAATATTTCCACCGTCAGCATTCTCAGTGAGAATATCAGTACAGGTTGGAGGTACCAGATCATAAGACATTTAAGAATAATTCCCATTTGTGCAAAAAAAAAAACAGTTTGATTAGAAATTATTTGCTAACAAGTCAACTCATTTCAAGCCACGGCTATCTTCGGGTTGACCCCAATTCCTTCATTTTATGACAATTTTTCAAATAGACTCTTCAGCCTCAGAGCAGAAACTTAAAAACAACAAAAAACCTTCATCCTGTTTAATCCTTTCAATGCACTATTGTGAACATCAACGATTTCCACCCACAGGGGCTTGAGAGGGGTGCTTCAGCTCTGAGATACTAGGTTTCAAGTTGGAAAAAGGCATTTGCAAACTCTGGTTTTCATAAAAAAGCAAGCTGTCTCCCATTACTGTGTGACAGGGCTATGGTTGGGAAGGTGAGAACCGTGCTTGTGGTTTGCGCTTTGCCCTCTGCAGACTTTCTTGGGCCCAGAACCAGGGGTGCATGTCAGAGCCAGAGTCTGAGGTGTAGGCAGAGATGAGGTAGGCTGGATATTCTTGATGGATTAGGCCCCCAATTCATGGATTTCCTGCTGTTTTCCTGGAGTCCCGCTGCTGATGTTGGGCAGTGCATGGGATACACAGGGGAAAAGCAGTGAACGGCTCCTACCCACTTAGGTCAGGCAGCTGACACTGGGACAAAGTCAGTGGCAACTGTTGGAGACTGAGTTAAAGACTTGCTTTCCCCATTCATTCTCCTCATTCTGCATTCAGAAATTCTTAGGGGTTCTAATGGGCAATTTCTGCTTTATGCACGGTGATTTTCAGGCAAAAGACTTCATCCTGATGACAACGACTTTGCAAAGTTCAGGGAGTTGATGAGAGGAAACAATATTCCTGAAGAAAATCTTATAGATATGAGCAAAACTGGTAATGTGATATATATATATATATATATATATATATATATATATATATATATATATATATTTTTTTTTTTTTTTTTTCCTGAACATATCTCTTACCTGATCTGTAAATATGCTATCTGGAAAAAAAAAACTGATTCATTTTACATTTTCCCTTCCATGAATTATCTTTGATAAAATCCATTATTTAAAAGAAGAAATCCTGGGGTGCCTGGGTGGCGCAGTCGGTTAAGCGTCCAACTTCAGCCAGGTCACGATCTCGCGGTCCGTGAGTTCGAGCCCCGCGTCGGGCTCTGGGTTGATGGCTCAGAGCCTGGAGCCTGTTTCCGATTCTGTGTCTCCCTCTCTCTCTGCCCCTCCCCCGTTCATGCTCTGTCTCTCTCTGTCGCAAAAATAAATAAACGTTGAAAAAAAAAATAAAATAAAATAAAAGAAGAAATCCTTACAAATATTGGGAAATGGCCATGATGGGTTGCTCCTTTATTCACCTTTCGTATTCGTCTTTCCCCAGGAAAGTGTCCTAGAAATGAGAGGGGCACCAACCCGTCCTGAACACTGTAAGTAAGAATGACGTGTTATCAGTGCCGCTATGTCAACTCGGTAATTATGTCACTAGAGACGTTTTTTATGTTACATGAGGTTACTTTTTTTACCCCGAGACTGCAAACCAGTTGAGGTGACTAACGCTAAAAAGCAGTTTGGGGATAAAGCATTATTTCACAAGAATCATGCCAGTGACAGCCAGCCAGGTGACATGCTTGCTTCCAGCCAGAGAAGCAGGAAAGCCAGACGCTGGTGGCGATGACAGGAAAAATGATGAGTTTTCCAGTCAGTTCTGACTTGAGGGTTGTCCGAATGCGTCACCACTCCATGTGCACTATTCCCGCTCATCCCGTGTTTAATTTTGCATAATTGCAACAGCCACCTCAGAGGCCCTGCTACCACGCCAATGACACAACCGTTCAACGTGTATTTTCTGGCAGAACGTGATTTCCTTAAAGTGTGATTGTTAAACCTTTAAAGTAATACGAGCCTCAAATTACGATTGTGCTCTAGGCTAACACATGCCATTTGTCACTGTTGTTGGGAAGAAAGGGGCGAAAGAAAGGTCAAACAGAAATATTAGCTTTCATGCTGAATCTAATGTCCTGAGGCCAGAGACCTTTTGCAATCAGAAGACCAGAGTGTAACTCCATCAAAGATCCTGTAAAATCATGTTTGATGCGCCATCCCCATGAACATTCATTCTGAAATCATGAAAGTGTTGGAAGGGATCCTGATTATGAAAAGTCCCATCACACACACATCCCTGAAAAAATTCCAGTGGGTCCCCCCCATATCGTGGGGATGGAGAGTATGATGTTCCCTGTGGGTTTGGTGCACTGGGTCAACTAAACGTCCCCCGAACCCTTGATGTTGTACTTCCTGAGGCTCATACAGTCCACTCAACTCAACCTCCTCTCCTGTTTTATGCACCTGTAGCTGCATCACTGAGAACCAGGAACACGGTCTTCCCCATGGAATCAGGATCAACAGCATGAAGAGTATGTTCCTTCTTTCTGCCTCACATCATTTTCTCTATTCATAAACATGTTCGCCTTTCCCATCTCGTCTCTGTCCATCACCATTCAGGTCCTGTTTGGTGTTACAGGACTTCTCTGTCCATCACCATTCAGGTCCTGTTTGGTGTGACAGGATTTCTGAATGATTAAATAAATTGATTACACATGTATCCTGTACCTGTGTGTCTGTGCACATATGCGTGCATCCTAAACCTGTGTGTTTAATTTTAAAAACACATAAATATCCACTTTACATACAACTACCCAGGAAAGCATGGCTATGATAGGATCAACATCCCATCAGAGACCATTCAAATTAGGCTTAAATAGAAAAGCCACAGAGGTGTCTACATGAGAGGGAGAAAAAGGTCTAAACCATCAGCGGAAGGGACGATGGGTATTTTTACTATAATGGTCAAGAAAAAACGTCCCAAGGAAGCATCTTATCTACCACAAGGAAAGAAGCGTGCACACCTCACTGAGAGTTATACACAGACAGTCTACAATGCCTTGAGTCATAATTGAGGGGAACTGCCTACCATCACAGCACCATTACCCATGAAACTGAGGAGAAGGACTGCTATTTCCTTACAGTAGGATCACAGTCATTACAGATGGGGCATCACAGTCATCCAAGATGGGGCAGCAGCTGAGGCATGGTCAACCCAGAGGGTCATGGTGTCAGTGTAGCGCTTGGACAAACCATCACATGGTGAGCTCAGTTGGGAAGCTGTTAACACAGTACGCAAGATCTAGAGCGTGCCATTCCATTAAGTTTCAAACAGCAGTAGACACGGGAACTTCTAGGGAATGGCCATTCCCATTGTAACAGGCAGAGCACATGTATCAGCTAGCCATGATACACAGGTGTTCACCATCTAAGAGATCAGCACTCAGGATGCACCACTTACTCCAAAGGCTGTGCCAAAGTTCAGAGATCCAGTCCACACCTCAGGAAAATAAAATGAGCTTTAACCAGTATTTAATAGAATAAATACTGAGACAAACATAGCCTCCAACTGGGCTACAGTTTGCAAATGTCAAAGGCGTCAGTAATGAACATTATTATGGCTTTGGTTGGAAGCAACAAACATGTCAAGGGCGATGTCTGAATTATCCTTCTTGAATAAAAGAGTGTATGCGTCTGGTGTTCTGACTCCAGTCATCGGAGTATGTCTGGAAATGCTGGACACTGAAGTCGCTGAATAGAGCCTGAATCTCTTAAGGCATGTTGAAAGGTGAACCCTGGCATAAAGGAGTCCAAAAAATTGTGAAATAGGACACACTCACACACACACACACACACACACACACACACACACACACGTATGACTGTGTGTGTGCATGTACATACTATACACACTCATACGTACTGTGTTATAAAAATTACAGAAAACTTGCAAGAGTAAAAGACAGAATCTGCATTTTTTTGGTGCCCGGTTTATTTCTCTCTTTCATAAACGTGTGTGTGGGAGCAACGGTAATAAGTAATGGGGAGTGGTCACCACAAACCCAAAGAAATGAACAATAATAAAAAACTATCAACAAAGTTATGCCAAACATTGTAACACTTTTGATGAAGGGATACATTTCTTGAAAGATACGTTACCAAAGTTGACACAAGATGAAAAAGAAAATTTCTATAGTCCTTTAGCTACTCAAGAAACCGAATCTGCCATCATCAAATTTTCCATTAAAAAGCTGCTGGTCCAGAAGTTTTCAGCAGTAAACCCTTTCAACCATGCAAAGAACAGAGATCACTCAGGCAAAGTGTTCAGAAAGAGATGATGAATCGGTATGCCCTATTACTTTTATGAGGTCAGCATAACATAAATGTCTATAGATACATGGACATATGAGTTCATATTAAAGTATTTCCCATCCGTACTTGTAACGTAATGCCCCCTGGCCAGCAATGGATACTCTCAAGAGATGGGTACAAATTCTACGTTACACATCTGCATGAATTTTCATTAACACACAAACATATTAATATATTGGAGTGCAGTCTTTGTTTTATGCATACATACCAAGAGAAAATATAGAGTATCATACTTCTGGTTTCTTTTCACTTACTAACAGTCTTAGAGAGTATCCAAATGTTGATGCCCAGAGATGTAATTTATTACTTCTAATTTCTTATATTTTCCATTTTGAATGTGTCATAGCCACCAGAGTTTTGAATCCAGGTTTACATGTTTCAACATTACAAACAACAAACCAGTGAACAGTGAATTCTTACACGTATCAATAATTTACAATTTTCTGTAAGTGGAAATGCCTTACTGAAGTGAGTGCACATTGAGAATTTTGATATACACAATCAAATTAACCTCCAAAACACTTTAGCATTTTCTATTGTCAGGTCCCAGCATGTTCTTCCCACAGATAAACATGTAACTTACTCTTCCAACTACTGGCAGAGCTTTGCTCAAAACGCTTCCCGAGGGAACCAGTGTCTCCTTCTGAAACAGGGCCCCAGCACACTCCATGTGCCTACCTGGGCTTTATTTTTCATCCTAGAACTTAGGAACAGGCGGTATATTTGGCAATTACTGCTTAGCTCGTTTGTGTTCTGTGCCCTTCCTTTCACGGGAGGATAACTCACTGGATCGTGACCAGAGTCTGTCTGATTCCTGCTGAATTTTTATGGTTGGGCTGTGATTGGCACATCACATACACTCATCAATATTTGCTGAACGCGCTCAAACAATAGGTAGGAGGAATCTTACAGAAGACACATTCTTCATAACGCAAAGTGGGATAAAAGTTCACAGTATATTGCACTACACTATATTTTCCAGTATGTTGCTGTAAGACAAAAAAAAAAAAAAAAAAGAATCATTCAACAAATAACAGAACTCTTGTTCTCTCACTGGGTCCATACAACTTGAGAAGAACTACTTTGTGATTCAGTGTTGCTGACATTTGCTTTTGCTTCAAATATAGCGAGAGCTAATACTCGCCATAACAGAGGCAGGGGGGAGGGTAGATAAAAGCAATTCCTATCTAGCTGACATGAAACATTTTGATAGAAAACTATGTCTAGAACCTGACTGATTGAAAATGTCATCACAGGAGTAAAGTGTCCATCAGTTAGTAAGACACACACAATGAAATGAAAACAAAGAACAAACAGAATCCAACTGAAAACCATCCATATACAAATGTAAAACAAAGGTAAACAGTAGAAGGAGACAATGGGGACCTTTCTGGAAGCTGCCCTCTCTGAAATTTGTGGGATATCATTCTAGTCCCACCCATATCTATTTGTGTACTTAAAAGTTTCCATAAGTTTCCAGAAGGATTAGGAAGGTCATGGAATTTGCCAGATTTCTTAGAAGTTTATTTAAGTAATTTCTGTACCCAAGGTGGGGCTCAAACTCACAACCCCAAGGTCAAGAGTTACATGCCCTTCCAACTGAGCCACCTAGGTGCCCCAAGATTTTTCTCCTACAGCTCTTTTCCTGTCCACATGGATGAGTTTGAGGGATTCTCAATGGCAACATGGACTTAAGGGGTGCTCCCAGGGGTGAGAGTTTCTAGTGAGGAAAATCTGAGATAAGGTATAGATGTCATTTCTCTCACTCACACTTACTGCTTATCTGGTCTTGGCCTGGGCTTTTTTCCTCTTCAGAATGTTTCCAAACAGCATGACTTTTAATAGGAAAAGGGTGATGCTTTCCAGAGTCAGACTGATGAAGCACCCTAGGGAGATAGGCTAAAGTGTACTACCTGGGTAATTATTGCCTAGAGGCGTTGCTGTTCTCTATTAAACTGGTTCTAGGTGGGGGCTTCCCTATGTGTTTCTCGCTTCTTCATCTATCCCCATGTGTCTTACGGAACACAGCAGGACTACCTTTCCCTATCTCTGTGTGTCACACACTGGGGCATGTTGTGTGATTCCTACTTCCTTCTACATGCACAACCTTGTGGTGAGAACAAAAACAGAGAGGAAGAGAAGCTATAGATGGGATCAAAAAGATCAACAGTGTAGGGATCTGCAGGCTATGACAGGGATTGAGGCTCTATTCTGTGGAAGAGGAATGTGTTAATACATATGAACCAAGATTTCTCAACCTTGGCATGATTGCTCTTTGGCTGGATGATTCTCTATCATTAGGAGCTGTGTGCATTGTAGAATGTTTTAGCAACATATTTACTGTCCATTCATTAAATGGAAGGTATGAACACTCCCCTCTCCCTTTGTGACAGCCAAAAATGTCACCAGACATGTCCAAGTGTCTCTCCAGATAGGCACAATGCCCCCAGTTGGGAACTGATACCCTATACACAGTTTAAAAAGCCTTCTCCAATTTGGTCAAACCAAGCTTCCGGTTGAGAACCTAGAAATCTACATGGGGAACTAGTACTCCAGGGATCTCAAAACAGGAGATGCTTGGGAAAGATGTGTCGCAAACCGTTGGCCCTGGAAAGGGTGGTTTTAAGACCAGAAGCAGTGACATCTCCTAGGCGACTGCTGGAGAGGCATGGTTTCAGGCAAGCCCTAGCCATCTGGAAACAGAACCAGCCTTTCCAACCAAACACTCTGGGATCACTGAGCATGTTCCTAGTTGAGAGGCACTGTGTTAGAGAATTTCAACAGGATCAGATCTCAAAAATTAAGCCTTGCGATTAACTACATCATCTTAGATTCTAAGGACATTGGGACACTGGTCAGGAATCCTTGAGGGAACAGGGTATTTCTGACAGCCAGGGAAGCCAGAAGCTTCCTCACCCTACAGAGAAGGGACTTGTGGAATGCAATCTACCATCGCAGGGAAAAGACAAAACCTAAATACAAAACTTCCATAGTGGGAGACAGATGCTAGAGACCTGGAGAAATCTGGGACAAGAAGGCCAGGAGGATGGATGTAGATACCTAATCCATTACTTGATGGGTTACAAGGTATGAATGATTCTGTAGGAGGGCTCTGTTCTGCTTTTATTTATCATTCTCTTACCTACGTTTTGACTAATATTAATGAAAGACGGTTGGGAACTACGGGTCGTATGACTTCCTGTAATTTCTCCTTGATTGGTAGTTAGAATGATCTTCCTGAGATGAGGTTATGTTAGGCTACATTCCCAGGGAACACATGTTAGTAGGATTCAGAAAGAAAACAAAACACAACGACCAGACAAGAATGTTAGAGATACACAAGAAGAGATACCGAGGATGGTAATATGTGGAATGCTATGTTAGGATCATAATCCAAATCAGGGAGACAATGGAGAAAGTCTGCAAGGACATTATAAAATGTGGAAACTGTCTATTGTAAAACCTTTCACAATAGGAGGTCACATATAACACTATGCAGAGGGTCATGTGAAACAAAAAGCAAGAAATTAAAAAAACATAAATATCTTGGAACCAAAACAGAAGAGAACAGAAAGTAAAAAGGACAATTCTATGGCACGAATAGCGTTGGTCTGTCCTGAGCACAAAGGTAAGTGACCGGTGGAAGACGTAGGCGAAGGACTCCGTTGGGCCATGGTCTCCTCGAAGGTCACACACCACACACAGATTGATTCTGAGGCTCCGATGCACCCTAGGGTGGACAGCACCTGGTCAGTCCTCTGGGTGTGTCCACTCCAATGATGTGGACATCACAGGTGCCCTTATTTGTTCATTTTTATGGTAAGTAAGAACAAAATATACCATAAAGATATTTATCTCATACATTTCTTTTTTTTAATATGAAATTTATTGTCAAATTGGTTTCCATACAACACCCAGTGCTCATCCCAAAAGGTGCCCTCTTCAATACCGATCACACACCCTCTCTTCCCTCCCATCCCCATCAACCTTCAATTTGTTCTCAGTTTTTTGTTTTTTTTAATTTTTTAACGTTTATTTATTTTTGAGACAGAAAGAGACAGAGCATGAACGGGGGAGGGGCAGAGAGAGAGGGAGTCACAGAATCGGAAGCAGGCTCCAGGCTCTGAGCCATCAGCCCAGAGCCCGACACGGGGCTCGAACTCACCGACAGCGAGATCGTGACCTGAGCTGAAGTCGGAAGCTCAACCGACTGAGCCACCCAGGCACCCCTGTTCTCAGTTTTTAAGAGTCTCTTATGCTTTGGCTCCCTCCCTCTCTAACCTTTTTTTTCCTTCCCCTCACCCATGGACTTCTTTTCAGTTTCTCAGGATCCATAAAAGAGTGACAACATATGGTATCAGTCTTTCTCTGCCTGACTTATTTCACTTAACATCACACTCTCCAGTTCCATCCACGTTGCTACAAAAGGCCAGATTTCATTCTTTCTCATTGCCACGTAGTATTCCATTGTCAGGAATGAAACAAACATATATGGAAATATTGAACAACCCCCCCCCCCCACAAACAAACAGAAGAGGCTCTCTGGCTCTTTTAACGTGCTTGAAAATACCCAGATGTACACAGATAGGAAAACATTTGTTTTCTTCCCTGCAAACTTGTAAAAATTAAGGAACGAGTATTATGCTTTCTTGCTTGGAGAGATGACTGAGCCAATGAATAAATACTATATTAAAGATTAGATTGTTAGCAAGCTGTTAGGAAAACGGAACAATGAAAATGAGCTGTTGGTACATTTTCTGATGAGGTCATTGGGCATTTTTATGGAAGATCCTCTTAGTAAAAAGGATCAAAGAGTCTCCTTTGGGGAAGAAGGTGATGAATGTTTTGTGCTGATATGATGGTCATCTCAGAAGAATGGGTGTTGGGAAACTTAAAACTATCACAGGAAAATGGAAGAGTAGTCATTCTGTGAGGTTGTTGCAATTGGTTGGTTTTGGCACCTATGTTTTATTTTATTTTATTCCTAAAGGAAGTCATACAACCTTCACATTGTAACTGCCTTTTCTTTAATATTTCCCAAACATAAGTGAGGCAATAGGAAGAATAACACAAAACAAAATATTCTTGGGTGGGGCAAGAACAGGAATAGACAATGTATCTTTAATAAACGTAGAAATGAAATTCAGCAGAAAATAGTTGTCTTTTCGACAAAACTTGTTGGAAAATTTGGATATTCATATGCAAAAACAAACAAACAAACAAACAAAAAACCAGACAGAAAAGAAAAGAAAGCAAAGAATGTTAACCCACACATTGTCCCATACAGTACAACTAAGTAAAACTGATTCAAGATCTAGGTGTAAAATCTAAAGTAAAGAAAACATAGAACACTGTATGCCAAAACATGAGGCAAGTTTTTCTTAGATAAGAGAAAGCATGATCAAGCAAAGCATGATCCTTGAGTGAAAATAATATGTCAAATAATAGATAAAAAATCTGACGCTTATCAAATAAAGAGTTTGGATCTTTGGGGGATACCACTAAGGCAATGAAAACAGAAGCCACAAAGTAGGAGAAAATCTTTGCAAGTCTATCCGAAAAAGAACTTGTATCCAGCAGACATAAAGAAATCTCCAAACTCAACAATGTGAAAGAAACTGCCCAATCATGTTGAACAAATGATTTGAAGAGACACTTACCAAAGGAAATATAGAGATGGCAGGTAAACACATAAAAAGATGGCTCCCATCTTTATTCATTCCGGAAATGTAACCAGTACCACTCCATACTTATTATAATGCCTAAAATGGAAATGACAGACCACACCGAGTATTGGAGAGTATCTGGGGAACATGGGCTCTCATACACTGTAAAATTGTACATGCACTTTTGATCCAGGAATTCCAGTCAAAAGTATCAACCCACAGAACAGCACAGCCTTTACACGGACTTGTGCATGAGCATGCACCCATCACTATGTAAGTGGATAAAAATGTGGTATGTCCACGTAACACCACTCAGTGGTAAATGGGAATGTCCTGCACAAGCCACAGTATACATAAATGTCAAAATAACTGTGCTAAGTAAAAGGAGCCAGAAAACACACACACGCATGCATGCACACACACACATTCAATGTGTGTAAAAGTGCAGAGAATACCAACTAATCTACTGTGTCAGAAACCTGAAGAATGGGTTCTTAGGACAGGATAGGGATGGTTGGGGTGGATGGGGGGGGATTACCAAGGAACCCAAAGACACTTTTGGAGTTGGCAGATATGCTCCCCATGCTGATTGGGGAGAAGGTTTTATAGCTGTATTCATCCATCAAAGCTTATCAACTATACATTTAAACTACATGAAGTTTTGTTGTATACCATCAGTCTCTTCACTAAGATTTTTTTTTAAACCTGTTTCAGTTCAGCTATAGACTTACAGAACTCCACTGAGGAATAGAGGTTCAGTTCAATTCCTACATATTTATGTCCCTAATCCATCATTTATCTTTTACTATTAACGTGATCATCATAGTCAGGGCTGGTTCTCCCTGATGGAAAACTGTAGGCTGACCTTTAGTTAGATATTTCTCTAACCCTGGATTTCTCTAACCTGTACTGGTCACTGTGTTCAGGAAGATGGGTCGAATGAACATGGACAGAAGGCAGAAATCTCATACATGTTTGTGAGATTAGGTGCTATACACCGTGCAAAACAAAGCTGTAGAGATGGATGTTGGAAGGATTCTTAAGCAGGGTAAGTGATTAAACATTGTTGTGGTTGAAAATATTTTGTTAGGTTTAAACACAGACTCCTCTGAGGTACATCTTGGTAACTGACTCATGGAGAAAGATACCACCATTCAATTGTGGTAAATCACACCGTAAAGTCTTTAGTTTAAGAAAATAAGTTTAAATACACATCCTCAACATTAAAGAAATATTACAGGAGGTTGGGGATGCATGTTTTGGATTATTTATCCCACTTTGTAGCTCAAGACATAAAAGAAAATAAATACTACTGTCCTTAAAATACTTCATCACATATATTGTGGTCTCTCACTGATTCTCGAGGTCAAACATCTAGACCAGCCAAAGCTTTTCTGAAAAGTAATGTCATTACTGAAAAAACACAGAATGCCATAAAGCCCATCACTGCCAAGCAGGATGTTACGAGGAGACTTATATGCAGTCAAGTTCTTTTCATGAACAATCACTGGCCCGTGACATGTGACACCACCAGACCTATGCTGTAGGCATTGGCAGAAGTTGAGATTCTCTACAAGAACCAGCAGGCACACCTGACAAAGGTTACTCAGAGGTTCTGGTGATTGGCTGATATAGGAAGAGGTCTCGCGCACACATGTTCCTCACTCTTTTTTTTTAATATTTATTTTGAGAGACAGAGAGAGACAGAGTGTGAGTGGGGGATGGGTAAAGAAAGATGGAGACACAGAATCCGAAGCAGGCTCTAGGCTCTGGGCTGTCAGCACAGAGCCCAACATGGGGCTCGAAGTCATGACTGTGAGATCGTGACCTGAGCTGAAATCAGGGGTCGGTCAGACGCTTAACTGCCTGAACTACCTACCCAGGCTAGGTAGCCTCTGGTCCGTAGAGTATGATGCCACTGGTATAGCAAACTACTATGATGACTGATACAATACCTGACAGTCCAGGACCTTGCTATCACAGAATGCAAGAGAGAAAATAATGCACAGGGGACAAGACCGTGACTGTATACTGATTTGTGTTCCAGGCGATGGAGTCATTTTAATTCCACATTTTAATAATAAAAAAACAATAACACATCCCAGCAAACAGCAGATGCATGCCAGGTCCCCAAGCCTATGAGAATCTACTTTTGGAAAAATACCACTTCTGGCCCCAAAGTTGTAATTAGGGCTAGTAAGTTGGCTTTGTGTCATCCACGGTCCTCCCGCAGATTCACCTGACTTTTACAGGGTATGAAACGTGAGGTAAACCGGTATATGAACAGGACCACAACCTATGCATTCTTTAGGCCTTCCAGAAGGGCATGATGTTTAGAACTCTGCCAAAGTCACAATGGCGCTCAAGTTCAGCACTGTGCGTTGAGTGCATAGTCACATGTTGGGGACAAAGATGGAATGGTGTTCCAAGCACCAAACCCAGCCTCAGAAATCAGCCTAGTTTCAATGGTCTCAGCTTTATTCAGTCTTTTGGCTAGTGAAATTGATTTATTACCTAACTGCTCTGTTATCAGTGGAATTAAAATCGTTCTTCAACGTCATTTGATTGTCGCATGGATAAGCTGCAATGATACTTTAAACAGCATCCAAAATGGTACCCAGAATAGACTGGGGACTAAGGATACTCACGTATGTATAGAAACAACATTCCACAGTGTTCCATTTTAACTTTCAAACTGAAGTCAACGCAATTACATTGACACATATTGAGACATTTAAAAATATGTTCTGTGACATTCCATACAACTAGGTAGGTCATGTCGATTAACATGAGCAACATTGGCAGGCACGTTACGAAAATAGTTGGGTAAGATTTCTTGATATGTCATCTTCGCCAGTGCCAAGGGTTGGCAGCGAGACCGTCATTCCTTGGCTCGCCAGCCCTTGTAACTGACTGTGACATTTCATTTGCGACATCATCCAACATGCCTGGAGTCTGGTGTGCATGCGGGGGGGGGGGGGGGGCAAGTGATAGTCCAGAAACTATATGGAAGGGACAAATCACAGAGCCCCTTGTATGTCATGTCAAGGAGTTTAACTTACATTCAGAAGCAGAGCAAGACCAGGGAATAACATGATCCGCACAGCATTTTGAGTGGCAGCTTGGAGGACCTATGTAAGGGTACAAAAGTGCATTCCCTAAAGAGGCCTCTAATACAGAAAAACTGGGCCTTGCATAAATTTCCATACCCGTGCCCTTTAGCAACGGATCAATTTCCCAACATGCAAAACAAAACCCCAAGGTATTTATGCAGAGGAACGGAAATCAGGATCTTGGACAGATAGTTGCATCCTCAGGTTGTTGGCAACACTATTCACAACAGCCGAGGTGTGGAAACAACCAAAACAGACAGTGGCAGACAAACAGATAAAGACAAGCTGTTATATACATACAATGGAACGGTGTTTGGCCTTTCAAAAAGAAGGAAATTCTGCTCTGGGGCAACAATGCACGATGACCTTGAGGACATTATGCTAAGTGAAATAAGCCAGTCACAGAGAGACAAATACTGCCTGATCTGACTTCATGTGGCAACCAAAATAGTGAGAGTCATGGTACCCAAGAGAGGAACGGTGGTTGCCAGGGGCTGGGGACAGGGGCATATGGGGAGTCATGAACCCATGGGCATGAGGTTTTAGTTAAGCAAGATGTGTAAGTTCTAGAAATCTACTGGACAACAGTTACGGTATTGTCGACAATACCGCCTCGTACACGTAAAAGTTTGTTAAGATGGCAGATCTCTTGGTGAGCGTTCCTCCCACAGTAAAATAAACATTTTTAAAAAGAAAGACAATTCCAAGAACCAAAAATAATGTTACACCAAAACAGCAGCAACATAGAAACACAAAATCCAATGAGTTACAGCAAAAAATGTAGGTGGCGGGCAAAGTCAAGGGCTTGGAGTTTTGGTTTGTTTGCTGGGATGATAGCTAACACTAGAGACGGGGTCAGGAGTTTCAAGCTGGGGCCCCTCCACCGCGATGAGGGAGCATGACCCAGCACTGTGTAGGAGTTCTGGATTCTTGCTAGGAGCTACGTTGACGTAGGTCAGGATTTATGCCTGGTCCTTGCAGAAGAAACAGCAAATGTCTCTGGAGGAAAGCAACTCTCCTTTGGTGGGCAGATGCCACGGATTATGGTGAATCAAACATGAGATCACAGAAGGAATCACCAAAACCCAAGAGAAGAAGCCCCTTTGGATGACAAAGGCAAAGCAAGGATTCGGGACCCCAAAGCCAAACTATACGGGGATTATCATAGAATTCTACCAAAGAGTATAAAAATCCAGCTTGAAGTGTTTAAAAACGTCCAAGCATAATGAAAGATTCACCAGAGAGCATGAGATTATCAAGTAATCCGCAAAATGTGACAAAGGAAAGTGAAAGCTTAGAACCAAAATCTTTAATTTCAGGAATCCAAAAGATAAGCAAGGATCAATTTATCCACAGCTTATGGGACTGGATGCAAAGAGAGGAGGACAGTTGAAAAACACGTGACGTGCACAAAGGCAACATCATGCACACGTTGCATCAGCGAGCAAAAAAAAACAAAAAAAACAAAAAACAAAAAAAAACGGGCAAATGATGAAAACTGGTAAAGGTGCTGATGTTGTTTTCTTTGGAGGCACTCCTGATCAGGAAACACTTGATTAATGATCTTTCATTAATTTACCCTGTGTTAGCTTTTCTCTACTGTGTTGGGTACTATTCAGAGTATTTGCTGTAGCTGAACAGTTTTAATTGTCGCTTTTGCTTTCATTGTGATAATAGCTTCCTGTGAATGTTATCTGTCATGTTTTCCAGTGGTGTTTCATCTCCCTGGACCTTCCATTCCTGGTGTCTGGTGGGGTCGGGGCAGGGAGCTTTTTATGGCTTACCAGGTTTTTCTCTTGAAGGGCGCCTTCCTAGCTTCATTCAGTGAGGTTATGTTGTAACTGATGGCTTGGATTCAGTTTGGCTTGGTGTGGTATTTGCTAGTTTTGTTTATCAATTAGAGCACCGAATGTCAGGCGCTCTTGATTACGCAGGACAGAACATTTTTACTATTTGCTTCTTGGTTTGGTTTTTCCTTTTCAAAAGGAGCAATTACTTCGCCCAAAGACCAGATCCACTAAATTAGAGTCAGTATCCACACTCACTCGCATTTCGATAGAAATATCTACAGTAAAACCTAGGTTTGTGACCATAAGTTGTCCCGAAACATGCTTGTAATGCAAAGCACTTACATATCAACGCAAATTTCCCCACAGGAAATCATGGAGACTTAGATGATTCAATCCACAACGCAAAAAATAGTCATATAAAAATGATTACAATCCTGTAACATAATACAAAATAATTAAGAAAATACAAAATATAAAGAAAAATAAACAAGTTAGCCTGCACTTCCCTTTGAGAACCTTCATGGCTGGTGTGAAGGAGACAAGAAAGAGGAGGGTTGTTGTGTAGGCGGCTTTCAGTATCACTAACAGAGTCACTGCTATCTACTGGCTCAATGGAATCTCTTTCTACATGGGGGCCATTGTATACGCTCACACGGATGTTGACTACAGAATAGTATTGATAAACTCTTGTCACGTACTGTATTTAATGGAACTGGCAATAAGGTAGCAGAGGAAAGGGTCTACATCCACAGGCAGCCTGACCTAGAATGAAGCAAAGCGTTCCTTGGCTTACCCTTGTCTGGAAAAGCAAAGGACTGTCCACAGGGGCTTGGAAGGGACAAAAACACACTAGTTCCAGTTGTGAGCACCTTCCAACGTTCTAAAAAATCACTCATTTCTGCCACACACGGAGCATCGGAGCATGGGAGATGATCACCCACAATCCCTCAGCAAGAGAGAGAGACGAACCATCGGCTCAGTTGTGATGGTGTGATGTTTGGCATCACGTGCTACTCATATTACAAGATATCACTCGTTTATCAAGTTAAATTTATCAGAAATGTTTGCTCATCTTGTGAAACACTCTCAAGTTACTTGCAACCTAAGGTTTTTATTGCGATTGAAGAAAGAGGAGACACCATCTGCATTAGAGAGGAAGAAAGTAATATAAACTAACTTGGATCTTGTTATGAAAATGAGTGCAGATTTTCTCTTTTTTAGTGGAGAAAATGTTAGCATGTAAGGAACGACAAGACCATCCATAGGCAGACTGCTGGGGGTCTGCGATATTTAAGGCTCTTCAGAGAGAGTGTTGTCTCTTCTATTAGGGTTTCCCCACGGGGATGTGGCTGATTGTGAAGAATCTCCCCAGCACACCTTTGAGAGAAAGGGAATGTATCTGAGTTCCTAACGACATCCTTGGTAGAACCAGAAGATAAGGTTCCCAGAGGTAGGGGCGCATTCGTGTGCAAGGGGAATATTTGCTGGACTCGGACACCGATGAGGTGCAAGTTTATCAAAGAGGATGTGGGGAAATGCAGGTGGCCAAGCTGAGCTGCGGGTCCCAAATGTGAGCCCAGGTCTCCCTCAGCCCATCCCCGCATCTCGAATTCCCGAAGCATCCTCAGCACTGCGTTTGTCACAGGAGGCTATTCCCGGGTCCACGGCCGGGCCAGATCTGAAAAAGTGACGATCCGTGCCAGTGCCGTGTTTCCAATCCTAGGCACAAAACGGGGCAGACTAAAACCTAACGAAAGCCACAGTTCTATGAACAAATGTAAACAAATATTCTGTTTAAATGACACACCATGGTCGCCTTCGGATATTCAGTACTGAATGAGTCTACAGACGTTGCATGGACAAGACAAAGACTTGCTGTAGAGTGGAAGATAGTTTTTATGATGCTCACTTGTATTATTTCATTGATGCATGATGGCCTGCAGATAAACGGAAATTCTACATCACGCATTCCCTTGTGTTGGTGTGTTTCCTCTTCTCTTAATCACCGGCTTCCTTGAGAACAGGTATTTCCAGATAGGAATATGAAAAAACAAGGGAAGCAAACTATCACCCTGACATTGTCAAATATTTGGTCACATTGGCACTTGACAAATCATGACACTGAGTGTTCCTGGTACGCATGTTTCTAAGTACGGTAAACAGAACGTGCTTGGTGCAAACGATGTAAAAACACATGGGTCACACCTGTCTGCTGATGTGCGTATTGTAGTCACCGGTTAGTTTGTGAGTAAGAAGACCAAGTGGTAAGAGCGACATGATAAACTAGTTTCTAAAGACTTAGGAGAAACCTGGAAAGCAGAGCGTGGACGCAGAAAACAATAGGCTAATTCCAGGTGTGCTCTGCATTGGTTTTGCAAGAGGAGGTCATGATGCTTTTTTAAAAAGATCTGCTTATTCTCTCACACTTCTTACCTACTTCTTTTTCTTCTGCTCTGTTTTATTTTTATTCTTTTTTTTAATTTTTTTTCAACGTTTTTTATTTATTTTTGGGACAGAGAGAGACAGAGCATGAACGGGGGAGGGGCAGAGAGAGAGGGAGACACAGAATCGGAAGCAGGTCCAGGCTCCGAGCCATCAGCCCAGAGCCCGACGCGGGGCTCGAACCCACGGACCGCGAGATCGTGACCTGGCTGAAGTCGGACGCTTAACCGACTGAGCCACCCAGGTGCCCCACTTCTGCTCTGTTTTAAAAACCATGAGCATCCTTTAGAAATCATTTCTATAACTGAAACTAAAAGCTCCTGTTTTCCATGTTCATCTAATATGCTAGGCACTAAAAAATAGTGCATTTCAGACCGGAGCTACGAATTCCTTTTTTAATGAATCAATACTTAATATAGTGTTATTAAACAAGTTCTGTACAGTATTTGGATTTCATCGGTTTTCCCTAATGTAACTTTTCTGCTCCAGGATCATATCCAGGATATCATATTGCATTTAGTCCTAATGACACCTCAGTCATCTCTAGTTAGTTTCCCAGACTTTCCTTGTTTTTGATCATCTTAAATGTTTTGAGGACAATTTTCAGGTATTTTTAGAGTATCTTTGCAGTGAGGGGCACCTGCATGGTTCAGTCAGTTAAGCGTCTGACTTGGGCTCAGGTCATGATCTCAGCGTTTGTGAGCTCGAGCCCCACGTCGGGCTCTGTGTTGACAGCTCAGAGCATGGAGCCCGATTCACATTCTGTGTCGCCCTCTCTCTCTGCCCCTCCCCCACTCAAGCTCTGTCTCTCTCTCTCTCTCTCTTTCAAAAATAAACCTTAAAAAAAGAATATGTTTCAAGTGAAATTTGCTTGATGTTTTTGCAATGACTAAACTGGAGTTATGGCTTTGGGGAAGAAGATCATAGAGAGACAGTGCCATTTTCATCACATCCTATCAAGGGTACATACTATCAATTTTATAAATACATACGTCTTATATATATACCTATCAATTATACGTAATTATAGTATATTTGTCACACAATATATAACATATATAAGTGTATATTGTACGTCATATATAATATTGTGTATTATGTTATGTATATATTAATATTATATACTATAACGTGTTATATATTATATAATAAATATACTATAATATTACATATTATATATATTACAGATCTATTACACATACATAGTATTCTAAATATTACCTATATATTACATACATAGATTGTATACGTCTATATGTATATAAATATAGGTAAATATATAACATATGTAATATACATGTAGTATTGTTGTTTTTTTTTAATGTTTTTTAACGTTTATTTATGTTTGAGAGAGACAGAGACAGAGCATGAGTGGGGGAGGGACCGAGAGAGAGGGAGACACAGAATCCGAAGAAGGCTCCAGGCTCTGAGCCATCAGCACAGAGCCTGATGCGGGGCTCGAACCCACGAGCTGTGAGATCATGACCTGGGCTGAAGTTGGATGCTTAAAGGATTGAGCCACCCAGGTGCCCCTGTTTTTATATCTTTACTATATTTTCTATATTTTATAGTTTTTATATATTTTTATATTTTTAATATTTTATATTTATATTTTATATTTTCATATATATATTTTCATAGTTTTTGTATTTTTGTGATAAAATCACTTTATATTTTTACATTTCTATATTTATATGTAAAGCATACGTTAACACTATATATTTATATAATTTGTAGGAACCTTCAGGAAGGACCTATGTCATTTGGTTGTTGAATTTCTTCCTCCATTAACCCGCTATACTTTTACATCTGATCAAGGCTCCTCTCTACTCCCTCATACCTGTTTCTCTCCTACCAATACTCTGAATACGTTCACAATTTAAACTTTCTGGTATTACCGTAAAGTAGATCTTACCTGCAATGATATATTCTAAATTGTTACTGCTTACACAGATAAAGGACACTGCTATGTATATGCGTGTATATGGGTACGTATCATCTATTTTAACTCGTTATAAAACATTCTCATATGGCAGCACCTTACCTATGATTTTCTATTACTTGTCTAATATTACATGACAATGGGCACCATGTTGTAGAACGTGGTCGTCCTGTTGACTGAAACGCTGCTCACGACGCACAGAACCTGTCCATTTCCACTGGCCACTGCCCGTGGGTGCCACATTCCTGCGTGGGCTTCTGTGCACTGGACAAGCATGGGCACCTTGCGTAAGTGGACGCGTGTCGTATCTGTCCTTCCGTGACTGGCATATGGCATTTGGTGTCCTGTCCTTCAGGTTCATCCATGTTGTCTCATGTGATAGTATTTTCATCTTTTTTAAGGCTCAATAATACAAATAGCCAGAAGTGGAATTGCTGGACCTAGGGTAATTCTATTTTTGAACCTTGTGGGAAGCTTCAATACGGTTCTCCAGACCAGCTGTTACCGGTCTGCATTTCCACCAACAGCTCAGGAGGAAATTTCCAACTTGTCCGCATGCTCGCCAACACCTGTTTCTTGTGTTGTTGATTTTAGCCATTCTGACAGGTGTGAGGTGGTTTCTCATTGTAGTTTTGATCTGTATTTATTTCCTTGATGATGAGTGCTCTCTTCAGCAGAGAAAGATCTATTCATATTCAAGTCGTCCAACTCCTTTGACCTTTTTCTCATCATGTTTTTTTTTTTGTTGTTTTGTTTTGCTACCGAGTTGTATGAGTTCCTTATACTCTTATGGTTTTACACTGGCTCTTGGCGTTATTAATATCGAGAATAGTGAGAATGAGCATTTTGTGATTTCCTTCTCTTTCATGGATAACTCCATCTTATTTCTCCTATGATTACATGATACTTTTTGGGCTGAACAAATCTGATTTAGTAGCAGCGTTCTGTTTGTTTTAGCTGGTTTTCATTTTCCCTTAGGTTAGCAACACATTTATGCAGTTTTCCCATTTTAAAATCAGGATTAAATTTGAAATGTATTGAAGATTTTTGTGTGACTCATTTGTGATCAGTTCTTATTAATGCTTCCTTATGCCATATATCAATGTTGCTTTGGTATCTGGTTGACTTTTTCCCTGATATTTAGGAAGGGTTGCATCTGTGTTCCCTTGGACCCTTTCATTTTTGCTTCAAGTGTGTGGTCTGGAAGTGCCCCGTAACACACTTTCATGGTTACGTTATGCCCTCAGGTTTTTTTGTTTCAAACGTTTATTTTGAGAGAGAGATTTGCACAGAGAGGGACAGAGAGAATCCCAAGCAGGCTCCACACTGTTAGCATAGAGCCCAACATGTCTCTCAAACCCACAAACCGCAGGACCTGACCTGAGCCAAAATCAAGAGTCAGACGCGAAACCGACAGAGCCACCCAGGTGCCCTTGAATGAGATCTTTTTCATCAAAAATAATTTTGCACGTATCTAGATGCTCAAGGCACAGTGTGGCTGGATGTAAAACGTATTTGG
Organism: Lynx rufus; assembly: GCF_022079265.1. Classification (NCBI taxonomy): domain Eukaryota; kingdom Metazoa; phylum Chordata; class Mammalia; order Carnivora; family Felidae; genus Lynx; species Lynx rufus. The sequence goes on from NW_025814828.1 coordinate 2,718,577, forward strand.
TTCCCACTTTCTTACCTACATTCTGTGTTACCCGTTCTGATTAGCACCACACAGAAACTGAGGCCAGTCCTAATCTTCATCCTTATCAATCAGCCTAGTATTTTGGCCAAGGTTACTTTACAGCACGTGCAATATTTTTTCTAACGTATGAGTAGTTAGTTACCCTCTGTCTCTCTTCTTGTTCTCCCTGCGGGTTGCATTCTTTCCAGCTTTTCTTTGATTTCATCTCCATTTCTGCAACCTTTATTCTTCATTACTGAGTTCCACCTGCTTATGATCCATATTCTGCTGTATTTTGCCAGCTCTTTCATGAGCTATTGGGTTTCGCCTTTGTTTCCTTCTTCCATGGAAGGAACTTCTTTCCTGAAGATGTTTAAGTGCTACAGAAAGCAGTACATATAAAATTTATTGTAAGACCGTTGCATCCTTTCTGTCTCTAGGAGCCCAAATCCTTGTTCTGAAGAAAGTTATATTCCACAGGGAAAGAGTACAACCACACATTTCCTTGAGATTTGTTACATTAAGTCCTCAATATTATTTATACTTTCCCCTTGCTTCTTTTCTGTTTGGCCTGCTACTGAGATAATCGCTCCAAAATGCCCGAAGCTATCCAGCATGGTCAGAGTTTATAGGATCCTTCTTATGAAACCCAATGAAATTATAAGTCAGTGGCCAAATGTACCAGGATATTTGAAAATGTGCTGCTTATACACACTCCTCAATATGATTTTCAGTGTGCATCAGGAGTAGAATGATTAAAAGGAAGAGACAGGTTGCAGGCTGAGTTATCCCTTGGGTGGACTTGACTTTCATATGAACAATGTGGATTTAAATTCACATTGCGATTCCTGCAAACTATCTACGTGGTCTACTGAGCGGGTGTTGAGCAGAACAATCCTCTGCAATGAGAGCTAGATGTTTGCCATTTTGTTTTCCGGATTCCAGACTGCTCTAAGTATAGCACCAAGGTTTGCTGTGGTTGACAGATATAGCTTATTAGGATCTCTATCACTCAGGCAGCCATGATCATTGCAACGATCGATCAACTGTGAGCCTTATATGAAGTCTTATTACAGGCTCTCAATTAAGAAATCTAACATGTTTGGGGTTTCTGCTCCCTAGGACAGAAGAACATGATGACTTCAGTACAACACCAACGTATTTTTGTGCACGATGCGTACACATATAAAGGGCTACGTAGGTGAGAATAAACAGTAAGGGATTATTTCTCAAAGACACTACACCTGACCAGACTCTTGGAGGAGGACATGTCATACCCAGGGAAGGATGGGTGGTTTGTTGGGCAGAGGGTCCAGCATGCTCCTCACCAAAAGAGCTGGAGACAGCAAACGTCACCACCCTAGTTGCTAATAAATAACTCGAGGAGACAGTGGGCACCAGAACATGCGTGCGAGCGCAAGGACAAACACAGGAGGGAACGCAAGGGGATGAGAGCAGCTATAAGCCTGGCGAAAGAATTCACGGTACGTCTGTAGCTGTTGAGGGGCTAAACGTGATAAAGCAAGAGAGCGAACTGAAGTGTCGAAGGGAACACTCGGCGATTCTGGGAAGACACTTCTCAGTTGTGTGATTCGGGTAAGGAAGAACGCTAAGGGTGCTAACAGGTACATGGGAGGTGGGCAAGGTGGGCAACGTGCTGCGTGACAATGCAGCTGGCTCAAAAGGAAGGAAGGGGAAGGATGCGGACTGTTGAGAAAAGGAAGGAGAAGGAGAAGACGCAAGGGGGTGTAGCGAGAGATCATGTTGTTGGCGGTGCAGCTTGGTGTTGAGTTGGGGGTGCTCTGAAAACACACAGGATCTGAAAAAATACGACTAGCAAAAACTGGTGGGGTGGATTGCAGCATTTGCAACGATGACAGGACCCAGATTATAGAGATGAATTCTGAAAGTTGCAAATAAAGGAATTTGAGGGTAGAGGCTATTTCAATAGTTCAGACAGAACTAAACACTGGACTTGGCTATTAGAACTCAGTCGGTTAAGCCGCTGACTCTTGGGTTTCGGCTCAGGTCATGATCGCACGATTCGTGGGGTCAAGCTCCACATCAGGCTCTGTGCCGACAGTGTAGAGCCTGCTTGGGATTCTCTCTCTCTCTGCCCTACCTCGCGTACTCTCTGTGTTAAATAGATCAACTTAAAGACAAAACAAAACAAAACAAAACAAAACCCGACTCCTGGCTTGCAAGCATCAGCAGAAGTGAAATGTGGACCCTGTGTCTTACATTTACTGGCCAATCTGTCAAGCATAACGCACACAAAGGGCCATTCTCTTCTAATTTCATCAATACTCTGAAAGCAACAGTGATGAGAACAGACAGCTTTAGGTCAGGATGTAATTTATCCCAACATGAATAGGTATTTTAAATACACATCTGTTTGAAGAAACAAAATTGAGATATTCAGGACCAAAGTATTACAAGTGAATGGGTTACAAGTCAAAGATTATCTAAGTACATAAATGACAGGTAGATGATAGATGGATAGAGGTAAACTGAAACACATACATGTAAATTTCAATAAATTAAAATTATCCTTACAGAAATATATATAATAAAATTATATTTATGCAAATATATACATAAAGACTAAAAGATCTATCATGTACTCTTATTTGAGGACTCTAATTCAGAGACTACTAATTAAGATGTAAGTTATTAGGGATTTGAACAGACTAAGAGTTTACATAATTTTTTTTTTTACAAAAATTCCATTTAGGAATCTGTATTTAAGTTTCCTACATGTCTTTTCTATTTTTTTTTTTTTTTGAGAGAGAGAGAGAGCATGCGAGTGAGCAGGGGAGGGCAGAGAGAGGAGGGAGAGACAATCTCAAGCAAAGAGAGAGAGAGAGGGAGACACAGAATCCAAAGCAGCTCCGGGCTCAGTGCTGTCATCGCAGAGCCTGACACGGGGCTCAAACTCACGAACCGTTGAGCCAAAATCAAGAGTTTGCTGCTTACCAGACTGAGCCGTCCAGGTGCTCCTCCTCTATGTCTTTTCATGGCTTGAAAGCTCATTTCTTTTCAGCTCTCAACACTGTTCCACTGTCTGGATGGGCCACGGTTTACATATCCACCACCTACTGAAGGATACGTTGGTTGCTTCCAGATTTTGGCAAGAATGAATAAAGATGCCAGAAAGGCTACCTACTGTGATTCCAACTCTGTGACATTCTGCAAAAGGGTGAAATCAAGGAGACAATAAAAAGATCAATAGTTTCCAGGAATTAGGAAGAGAGGAGGGATGAAGGGGCAGACCACAGAGCACGTAGGCCGTAAAACTACTCGTATGGCACTGTAATGGTGGACGCGTGTCCCTGGACATCTGTCCAAACCCACACAATGTACAACATTGAAAGTGCTGTAAACTGTGCACCTTGGGTGGGGCTGGTGTGTCAGTGCAAGGCTCGTCCATTCTCACAAACACACAGGTCAGGTGAGGGATGATGACGGTGGGGGAGGCTGTGCATGTCTGGGGGCAGACAGGAGAATGCGAAATTTCTGTACTTTCCTCTCACTTTTACTGTGGCCCTGAAAGTGTTCTACAAAATGAAGTCTATTTAAAAATATCTTTGTATACAACCCAGCAATCCTTCTATGTCCTTTCCCAAGACAAATGAAAGCCAAAAGGCACACAAATATTTATTCAAGTACGTTCAAGGCTGCTTACACTGCAAGTTCCTTCCAGTTTACATGCACATGCAATGAAATGTGACTAGACAAAAATGTGATTTGTACCTACAGCTACGAAAGAACTGCTGCTCGGGGCACGTGGGTGGCTCAGTCAGTTAAGCATCTAACTTGGGGTCAGGTCATGATCTCATGGTTCGTGGGTTCCAACCCTGGGTTGGGTTCAACCCCCTCCCCTGCTTGTGCTCTATGTCTCTCTCTCTCTCGAAAATAAACTTAAAAACTTAAAAAAAAAAAAAGGACTTATGTTGAGAAATTATGGCCATGTTGATATTTGCAGGCTATGTACAAACTCTCAAAACCATATGCTGAGCGAAAAAGACAAACACAGACGAGTACGTGCTGTCTTATTTCATATGTTTGACTTTTTGAAATGTGCAATGATATCTGCAGTGACAGAGAACATATCATTGGTTGTCTACAGCTTGCAATAGGATGATTTAACTGAAAGGGGCAGGAAGGAATGTTCTGGGATTATGGGAATGTTCTCTGCCCTAATTATGGAAAGACTGTGGTCATGGTGATGTATACATTTCCCCAAATTCACCAAACTATACATTTTAAGTGGATGTAGTTCACTGTAGGTGTTACACCTCAACAAATTGGATGAAACATATAAGTTACCTAATGACATCAATCCATGTGTGTAATACTAGCTCTGGATAAAAAATAAAATCCTCCATCATGCTATTATAAGAGATGCATATTAATTATAAGAATCCTATATGTTCAAAATAAATAGACGGAGGGGCACCTGGGGGGCTCAGTCAGTTAAGCGTTCAACTCTTGGTTCTAGCTCAGGTCGTGGTCTCACGGTTCATGAGTTCGAGCGGCGAGTCGGGCTCTGTTCTGATGGTGCGGAGCCTGCTTCAGGTCCTCTCTCTCTCCCTTTGTCTCTGCCCCTCCCCCACTTGCTCGCTCTCAAAAACAAATAAATAAACTTAAAAACAATTTAAATAAATGAATGGGAATGATATACCACGCAGACCCCGGTCCTGAGAAAGCTACAACGAGTTACACTACAATCAGACAAAGTGGATTTCAGGAATCCACCAACATGGGCATAAGAAAGGAGATTTCCTAATGATAAATAGGTTTAATCATCAAGAAAGCAGAAAAGTACGAAAATGTATGTACATAACAACAGAGATTCAAAATAGATGGGAGCGTGATTCTGACAGTTCTCAAGTCAAAAATGGACAAATCCCGATATTGCACATTTGGTGCTTGAAGGTCCTCTCTGGGTAACTGATGGAACAAAGACAGCAGAAGTGAGAGCAGGTGTGATGTGGGCACCCCATCAAATGCTTGAAATGACTCACCTCGGCAGAATACGCACCCAACGACCTCATTTTCAAGTGCTTGTGGAACATCCACAAAGACAGACTATCTGCTGGCCCATAAAATACACACTACGATATTTTTTTTTTATTTTTAAAAATTTCCCTCTTTCCATATACGTATGTATGTATGAGACGTATATGAGACAGACAGAGTGCAATCAGGGCAGGGGCAGAGAGAGAGGGAGACACAGAGTCCGAAGCAGGCTCCGGGCTCTGAGCTGTCAGCACAGAGCCCGACGCGGGCCTCGAACCCACATGCGGTGAGATCATGACCTGAGCTGAAATTAAATGCTTAAGCGAGTGAGCCACCCAGGTGCCCCTCAAACCTGTATTTAGGAAGACATTTTAAAAGACTGAAATCCCATCAAGTATATTCTTTGATCAAAAGAGAATTAAGTTAAAAATGAATGAACACAATTATCTGGCAAATTCCTGGATATCTGGCAATTTAAACAAACTACTTCTGCATAGCCCATAGGTCACAGAAGAAAAGTATTACAGACCCTATTACAGTGTGTGGGATGCAGCTATCATGGTCATTAGAGGGCTATTTTCAGCTCTGTATGCATAACATCAGATGTTTTATAAGGATTAAAATTAATGTTCTACGAAGCTAGAAAAAGAGAAAACAAACTCAACCCCGCATAAGATAAAGGAAATACTCGATACGTTTTCAGAATCACACTGTAAGCACTTTGTGCTTACCTTAGGGAGAAGCCTGGGGCCTGGGAAGCCAATGGCAATTTTAATAGCGGTAAAGAGGTGCTAACGGAACAAGGGGAAAAGAAGAGAGGTTCAGGATGAATAGGCAAGATGAGGGTTTCAAAGACACGATGGAAGGACACATTAGTGATGCCGTGTTCATTCTCGGTAACCCACAAGTGCTTTGGAAACCCCCGTACGGTCTGGTCTACAAAAGACAACGCCTTTCCTAGAGGCATCTCTTTCGAGCATCTGCATTGTCAGCCGTGCCAAACCGTTCCACGAACGCTTTAGAGAGGCGTCAGGAAATGTTGTATGTGGTCTGTTTTATGTCAATTATGAAGAGAAATTTCTGGAATGTTGATTTTAAAAAGAAGTAATTTTTTTTTTCTTTCTCCCTTTCACAAAAGAAACAATCGTGTTCCACCAGGTGCTCCATCTTGTGAAACAAACGCCTTGGCCACCTGCCATCTCTTGGTAAAATTACATTATAAATGGAACGCGGGCAAAATGTTTAAACCAGACGTACAACTTGAACGTGTTTACATTCTACACTGACCTAGCCTTGAAATGATAAGAACCTCTGTCACACAAAGAAAACGGAACACTGTCCCTGATTCCTGGAATTTAATATTTAAGATATTGATGATTTGGGTAAGTTCACTGAATTTCCATCTAATACTGTCCTCTCAACTAGCATCTCATGGAAATGCATTTAAAGGGAGATCTTGTAACTCTGTTCCTTTTCATAGTCGTAAACACCCATGGAAGTGAAGTAAAAATAAACAGTATTTTATGGAACGGCATTTTATAGGGAATGGTTTACATGAAATTTCCGTACATACACAGAGTTTCATTTAATAATAAAAAAAAACACGTAAGGAGAATATTCAAGAGTATTTACACAATGACGACAATCACCAAAGATGCAATTTCCAATACAAGGGAAGAGGGAAATAGAAAACTGTCTGTTACTGACTTCTAGAGGAAAGAGGCTTTGAAGAGTAACTTGAATCACAATAAAGAAAGAGGCTTAGAACTTGAGTTTTGTTTGTTTGTTTGTTTGTTTGTTTGTTTTTTAAGGAAGCCATAAGAATAAGTCCAAGCAAGCATTTGGTGTTTTTGTAAAGAAGTCTTAAAAGTGGAGGAGGATTTATGGAATGAAGTTTGGGAAGCCAATTCCTTTGAATAGAACATCCTGCCTCAGGAGCAGGACTGAAAACAGCCGTCTCTTACTGTGAATTCTCTGGTCCTGGTTAGGTTCTTGCGCTGAAGATTTCCACATTCGCGATAATCTATAGGTCTCAGGGGGAATTCGAGAAATTACGAAGGCGGGGGCGGGGGGGTAAGCTTGTCCACGTTGTCTTTACAGACTGTTGTTCCGAGTCCCGCAGCCTGTTCCCAGAGATGTGGACATACTTGCCCACGAGACGGACTGTTATTTTCATGTACATGTACACAGGGATGGAGATGTCGAAAGGGTTTCCTGACTGGGCGGAAACTTAAGAAATACTAGGACCCACTGAGCCATAGCGAAACATGCTTGCTTGATCCTAATGCCCAAAACAAAATAGCAGTTTTACGGAGTTGGACGTTCTTTTTCTTTTTTCCCCCTTGGCAAATAAATTCAATCCCGGCCTTGTTTTCAAAGAAAATTTTGGTCCAGACTTTCTTATCTTGCGTGCAGAAAGGTGCGTTATGGCATGCACACGCACGTGCTCCAATGAGACTAAAGACTGTTCTACTCTTACTGGAATCAGGGCAACCAAATGGCCCTACATATACATTTAGTAGATAAATGGCATGTTTCTCACTGAAATGGGAGGTTATGCACTCTATAAGTTGCACAGGAGAAAAACCCTCTTATAGGTGTGAAGTCAACAACCTCATGGAAGCCAACACAGCGTTACCAGAGTAAGTTGTTACACGCACAACTCGTCAACCCTTTACCCGCCTTTACTTCCAGACAATCTCTTAGCCTTGGGACAGCAACCTTTACCTAGCTGACTTGTGTTCAACGTGAGGTTATCGCTTCAATACCATCACCCGTTAGTCACTCTTGATTTAAGGGCTGTACGTTTGCAAAAATGTTCCTGCTGTAGTTGATTATTTCACTTCTTTTCAAATTATTTGTTTCTGGTGTGCCAGTTAGTTCTTTTGATTTCTTTCTCCTAACTTAAACAAAAAAAAGGTTACTTAAAAAAAAAGGTATATATTCCTCTCCAAGTATGCCATGTTCTTCTGCTTTCTTCTTGCAAAATTTTTCAAAAGAGTTGTCTAGACTCATGGACTCCTATTTCTCCTTGTCAATTCTCTCTTGAATTCACTCCAAAGCCTGGAGCAGTGTGAGGCTTACGTAAGGAGCAAAGGTGAGCTAAAGTATGAAGAAAAGTTGCTGCATGACTGACCGTGACCCACCCACATTTGCATGACCTCACATGGCTAAATGCAGCGGATAATATCAAGTTCTTACTGTATGACATGCACTACCGCAGGAACGCCAGCTGCCACCTGTGAGAAGAAACTTGAAACAAGATTGTGAGGATCACAGCAGACTCCGGTCCCTTCCCTCTGGCACGAGAATGGACACGTGCCACATACATAAAGAGCTATTCCTCACCATGGGCCCTGGAATGAGAAAACATGCATATCAAGAGTCTCAGGCAAGCCATAGCCTGTGTGGCCATGAGATCAAAATAAATACCAAGTCATGCAAACCACCATTGATGCTGGGTGTCTGAGACACGAGCCAACCGGCTGATAAAAACACCCACCGTACTTCTCGCATCTGAAATGTCCAAACGTGAGCTCAGCATCACGTGCCCCAAGCCCACCCACATTTAGTCTCTGAGTGTGAGAAGTCTCCAAACTTCCAAATCTTGCAATGCTTTCTGAACATTCTTCGTCACTCACAAGTTATATTCAAACTCAAGTAGATCGTGAGGGGTCTACTTGAAAATGCTTGCAGGAATCAGACACCACTTACTGAGGCCACCGTGACCACTCAGCCGGACTGCCACCCTCAGTTCCATCGATCGGTTTCACAAGACCCCTGAGTGGTCTCCCCACCGGTCTTCCACACTGCCCAGTGCCTATCAAGAAATCAGCTGGATAATCTGGTGAAAGCTGAAGTCAAAGCACGGCATTTCTCAACTCAAAGCCCACGAGTGCCTTTCGATACTAAGGGTAAGGGTCAGTATTTCCAAAGCGGTTCCACAACACTCCTATTTGTACTTGATTTGCCATGGTTTAATTTGTAGCTTTTTATGAAATTCAAACTATCTTCAAATGTCTGTGTAGTTTTTCTCGGATGCATTTAAAAAAAAAACAAAAAACAAAACATTATTTCCAAAAACCAAATGTATGAGCTCCTTCTATCTCTCCTTTGGGTTATGATACACTACTTGCCTGCATGATCATCTGTATGATTTTAGTCTCTGGATTTTTCAGACTTCAAGTTTTAAGCTGGTTAAAATTTTTGCTTTGCCTTTTAGAGGACAAGAGCGCTTCCACTGTTCGGTGCAATGTTTGAGATATACTAATTCGTTCAATTTGATGAACTTTGTTTTCCAAATGTTCTCTGTCGTTAGTAATATTTTAGTGAAGTAGTATGTCCTTCCTGAAACAGGTGGGCCAAACCTCGCGGTCAAATTTGGAGTGCATATGACTGTCGATGTGTGCTATGATGATGTGAGGAGTTGGGAGTCTTCAAATTTACTTTTATTTTTTTTATGTTTATTTATTTATTTTGAGAGAGAGAGACACACACACACAAAGAAAAGGAGAGAGAGAATAGCAAGCAGGCTCCGTGCTGTCAGCACAGAGCCCCACGCAGGGCTAGAACTCATGAACTCATGACCTGAGCCGAAAGACACTCAACCCACCGAGCCACTCAGGCGCCCCGTGCGTTACCTCTAGAATTGTTATACCTTTCTGGTGTGTTTCATCTCTTACTCTTTTCCGGTGTTCCTTCCCTCTCTCCCCCCACCCCGATTTTTGCATTTTTCATGGTTTTGTCTGATACTGCTCTAACCATAAGAGCTTGCTTACAGTTAATGTTTTGGGGTTTTTTATTAATTTTATCCTGAAGGTGAACACAAGGTATTATGATTCAGAGATGGATTTCTTATTGAAAAGCTCACAACAAATAATAAGTGTGTCCCCACCTTTTGCCCCAGTCCTCATCCAGTGTAGTAGCAACGAGACACAGGTCAATTGTACAAAGCGAGTAGCCTAACACCTTACAGTCTCGGGAGTAAGAAAAAACAATTTTCTCTGTGTCCACAGGGGAAGAAGCCAGCAGTGAGGGGTTCTTATGCCAGCCCTTTGGATGTAAATGAAATTTCTCAAGAGCCTGTGCGACTCTGAAAGTTTTATCACCTAAAATGGCTTCAAGGTCATGGGATCATTCCTCCTTCAAGTGCAAACACTCCAAGTAGACTCCAGTCTTCCGGGAGCCTTGGGGCTGAAACTAGATATAAGTCTGAGCTGTAACCACTTGCCTTCGGGGCAGATAAGACAAGTTTTATCATTCAACTAGGGGGAGGGGGCGCGGTTAGAGCACTTATTTCTTTCATTACAGAAGCAAATATCAAAGGCTACACATCAAAGCCTTATTGTATATGAACATGTTTCTAAGAGAAGTGTAAGCGAATATTTCCTAGTTTTATATCATATATATTTCAGTGTCCCAGGGGGCTAGAGATTTTTTTTTTCTTTAGACAGCACTGAGAAAGCGAGAGAGGCCATATGCCACACAATATTTTGATGATTTTCATGGCAGATACTTCCCCAGCTTTTCTGCATTTTTATATCTGAGCAGTGTATCTGGTAAATAACAGGTATCGATCGGATGGTTTCATTCAGTCCAATTCTCTCTGTATCTTACATGGAAACAGTACTACATTTTAATGAATTTTATTATTGCGCATATATAAACATACATAGATGGATGAACGGGTGGACGGATAAATGGATGGATGGATGGACAGACAAACGGGTATGATGGATGGATGGATGGATGATGGGATGATAGATACATAGATAGATAGATAAAATGTAGGTATACCATATACTACTATATATATAAAATTTAACAGGGCCTTATATGCCCATACACATACACTTCCAGTGATAATCTGTGTTTTTCCCTTTTTCTAACTGATTATTTTTCCACCTTTTCTATTCCTTTCCAATGAGCTCTGAAGATACAGACTGTTACTAATCTGGTAATGATACCCCTAGTGATTACGGTATGTTACTGACTTACCAAAGTCTCATAGTAACTCACTTTTTACTGTCAGATAAGAGAAGGTGATTAGAAAAACTTAGCTATATCCATTAAAGTACATCCATGGTTGCATTTATTTCAGGTCCATCATCACTTTTAAACCCATAACATCACCATCAAGTTTTCATTCTGAATATGACTGTGGCTTTCTTGTGTATTTGCCAGCTTCCTTGATTTGCAATCCTTTCTCGAAGTGTTGCCACGCATATGACAGATGCTCTTAGGTGTTGGTTGTTTGAAAATATCTGTATTTCTCTTTCAATTTAGTAAGAACATTTGACAGCGGAACATTTTACTACGTCACGACTTCCACTGTTTCTTGAGAGAATTTAGTGGTCCACCCGTTACTTCCTTCTCTCAAGGCAATCCACCCTTTTAAACGTTTTTTTCTCTACATGTGTTAAGATTTCGACTTAGTGTTTGGTTTTGCGATTTTGCTCGGGCAGATCTCCGTGTGGGTTTCTATTTGTTTGTTCTTCTCAGGCTGGGTCGTGCTTCCTGAGTCTTTACCATGATGTCTTTCTTCGATATTGCAAACTTAGGACCCGTTATCTTTCAAATAGTGCTTCTGCTACAATGAACAACTCAGGAAACAGATGCTGGCAAGGATGTAGAGAAAGAGGAACCTTCTTGCCCTGCTGGCGGGATCGCAAACTGGTGCAGCCACTCTGGAACACAGTATGGAGGTTCCTCAAAAAATTAAAACTAGAACTACCCCGTGACCCAGCAATTGCACTACTAAGTATTTATCCACACGATACAAAAATGCTGATCCAAAGGGGCACATGCACCCCAATGTTTATAGCAGTGCTATCAACAACAGCCAAAGAATGGAAATACCCAAGTGTCCATCGATGGATGAATGGATAAACAAGACGTGATATACATCTGACGGAATGTTACTCAGGCATTAAAAACAAAGACTATTCTGACACCTGCTACATGGATGAACCCCGAGACAATTATGCTCAGCGACATAAGCCAGACACCAATGCATGGATGCTGTATGATTCCACTTCTATGAGGAACTTGCAGCAAATTCATAGACACAGAAAGCAGAACCCTTACAGTGGTTGTAAGCGGCTGGGGGAGTGTAACGGGGAGTCGGGTGTTTAACGAGGGCAGAGTTCCAGTTTTGCAAGACGAAAAGAATTCTGGAGGTGGTTGCGTAACAAGGGGAATATACGTCACCTTCCTGACCTGTATGCTTAAAAACGGTTAAGATGGTAAACTGTAAGTGGCATGTATTTTACCAAAATCAGTTTTTATAGGGACACTGGAGTTGCTAGTCTTTCGTTCTGGGATCATTTTACTAATATAATGGTATGACTTTCTCCTTCCCCTCTTTTCTGATCTCTGTTTAAATGACCCTGTACCACTCTGTGCTTCGGTACCCTGTGTTAGGCTTCCATGGGGCCGTCATTCATATTTGTGATTTTCTCTGTTGAGCATTTATCTATTCCTGTCTCCCCTTGTGGGAACAGAAGCTCTGGGTATCATATGTGCGTGGGTCACTGCTTTCTCTGCTACAGACGTGTAACAGTGTTCTCCAGCTGGTATGGGCTCAACAGGGACCTACTGAATGCACAAGAAACCCTTCGTATGAGTACTTGTGAAAATAAACTCTTTTTTTTTTTGTACAGCATGCATGGGGGTGATGAGCATATTGCTTTCTGTTATACTTTCTAATAGTTACTTTTAAAAAATTCCTTTTGTGTTTCTTTATTTTGGGGTGCGTGTGCAAGAGAGACACAGAGCACCAGTGGGGGAAGGCCAGAGAGAGAGACAGAGAGAGAGAGAGAGAGAGAGAGAATCCAAAGCAGACTCCAGGTTCTGAGCTGTCAGCACAGAGCCCAACGTGGGGCTCAAACTCATGAACCGGGAGATCACAACCTGAGCCGAAATCAGATGCTTAACCCACTGAGACACCCAGGTGCTCCTCTAATAGTTGCCTTTAAAAACTCTGAAATGCTCATTCTTCCCAAAGATAATGGGCCCGTCTCCTAACACTGCCACCACAGTTGGAGAAGGTGTGACCCTCGAGCCCACATGTATATCTTGCTAGGAGAGCTTGCAAAGGGAGCTTTCACGTATTTCCACTGTGATTTATCTGTGCTCACAGGGGCCTTTGTTTCCAATGTGGGACTAGATGATATCGAACCATTCCTCAGGGGGGAGGAACCACAATCCACAGTTCATTGACAATAAATGTTGTAATAAAGAACGGCGCTCGGCGGCATATCCCCCCAGCAAGGCAATGCCCATCATCTGGCAAAATAAACGCATCACCCCGAAACTAAAACAAAGAAGTAAGCAACAGTTGAAAACTAACTAAATGCAAACACATGCATGAGCTATGGGAGTCACAGCAGTGCCTTACCTTCAGGCAGGAAGCCGCCCCCTCTGACATTTGCAGGAACCGTGGGGTATCTCCTCTAGTCCTATCAATACCTATGCTTATGACGACTGCCTGCCGTGTGCATGTATCGCAGTTAGAACGGCCATCGGATGCATCACGGAGGTTGGCAGATTCTTTTTCCCTATGTGGATAGGTTTGTGGGATTGTCGTGTGGCCTGGTGGGCTTCCGAGGCGCATAGAGAGGAGAGAATTCTGGAGAGAAAACTTCACAAGGACAGGTGCTGAGGTGTGTTTGTGGTGCTGCTGTTCCCGTGTGGAGATCTGAGATTCACCCCTTCGGTGCCTGCACGCTTCACCACCGCTGAAAATGTTCTCGGTGGTTGAAAAGGAAACCGCACTGTTGAATGCATCAGGTCCAGATGTACACATATAACCAGATCTACAGTCACTTGTGGTGGTCCGATTTTATGGAAGTGAGGCTGGCTACATAAAGAAGAAGGCGGATCAAGGGTAAATCTACTCTTTCATCGGCTCCCCTGAGTCTCCAGGTTACCGACTGCACGTCCCGGGACTCGTCAGCCTCCAGGTTACCGACTGCACGTCCTGGGACTGGTCAGCCTGCAGAGTCCCATGATACAGACTCAGTGAACACAAATGGAGACGGGCAGTCAGCTTTGAATTTGACATAAACAACAAAGCTTTCTCTTCCCAGCGTAACTTATGCCCATGCTGTATGTAAAATGCAAATTTAACGAAGCAGCCTGTATTTTAATCTGACAACCCTGCCCCTATATATGCACCTGGAACTGTTTTTGGCACGGGGTTTCAGCACAAAAGCATAGCACAAAAACCAACCTGGAGTGGACATTTCTGTCGAAGGACAGAAACTATGAGGAAGGAGGAGTAAAAGAGGAGAGTGGGAGGTAATTTTGAAGCATGTAAGTTGTACACTGACTGGCCAGTGACAGTGGCCTTTCTGCTAAAGAATTGCTCATGGGCTTCTAGAAACACCCAGACGCCCGTGTATCTTTTTGAGAAGAGGGTCTTACAGTAGCAGGAGGCATCTCGAAAGGGGTAAAGCTGGAAAGCAAGGCTGGGGAAACTGCACAGCGCTTTGTAGAGTTTGCAAGAACAATGGCTCTTACTGGCACTGCAGTGAACTTTTTAAACACACAGTTAAGAAAGCCAGGTCCCACATCAAGTGACCAGGATGTCCATGGGAAGGCTTGAAATTCCATGTGGTTAATCACCACTCTTAGGGGGTCTAGTTCCCCCTGTTGGCTCAGCACTACAGGATTTCCTACGATGTAAGATTCCCAGTCTTACATCCCAAGAAACCAGGAACTCCGAAGAAAACTAGGATGACTTGTCACCTAACTACTCTGAGTCGAGATCTCAAAAACATAATTATCATCCTTCTGACTCTGAACACTTGGATGTTGGTAGGGAATCCAAGGGGAGTTAACATAAAAACTATTAGATGAAAAGCGAGGGACACCTGGGTGGCTCTGTTGACCTAAGCGCAGGTCACGATCTCACGGTTTCATTAGTTAGAGCTCCACGTCGGCTCTGCCCTGCTTGGGATTCTCTCTCTCTCTCTCTCTCTCTCTCTCTGTCTCTCTCTCTGTGCCTCCCTCCTCATGCTCTCTCTCAAAATAAATAAATAAACTTAAAGAAAAAGAAAAGTGAAATGATACACAGAGAAATCAAAATGTCTTTTAGGCCTTTACTTTTTCTGTTCTTGGCATGTCGTGAGTCAAACAACCTAATGGATTTGGGCAAGAGTTATATGCTGTAGGTCCTTCAGGACAGAGTAGACAGGTGTCTGCTTCATCCTTTACAATGAACATGTAAACTAGAAAATGCAAAAGGAAAAGACAGGACACCTGGCTTCCTAGAGATAATTCTAGAAACGGCAAGAATCTTAAATGAATTGCAAGACCAGAGTCTCGTCCTGGATGCAGAGAAATGTAAAAAGTAGAAAGCAAAGAAAAGAACATGGCTGGAGGGCAAGGTGTGGGGGAGAATGACTTGTGTACTTGAAGACTTGACTCAGATGTCTAAAAAAATCTGGGTCTATATGAGAAAAAAAAGGAAGGGAGATCTCCATAGAATTCTTCACAAATTAATAACTGAGCCTCCAACATATCATATCTCCTATAGTTCAGTGTGCACTGAGTGAATATACCCAGGTAATGGATGTAATTAGGACCCAAACGGCATGTGGAGGGCAAGTGAGGTGTAATTAAAGGGAACCAGGGAGGACAGTGTTACTTAAA
Source organism: Lynx rufus (assembly GCF_022079265.1). Taxonomy (NCBI): domain Eukaryota; kingdom Metazoa; phylum Chordata; class Mammalia; order Carnivora; family Felidae; genus Lynx; species Lynx rufus. The sequence goes on from NW_025814828.1 coordinate 2,734,255, forward strand.
TATTAAACTCAATCCCCGTGTTGACTGATGAGAGAGTATTATCCATCTCCTAGTGCTGAAAATGAACAATGTGGGAAGGAACACTGTCAGATACGGAAAAGATTTCATTTCATTTTTCATGCAAGAGGCAACAATATGGGGTGATCTACAGAGGGAATACAAAACAGAGAAATGCAATAATGGCTCCAAAAGCACAGGAAAAAAGAAATGAAAGAATCTGCTTCAAGAACCCAAAATGGCCTCTTTTAAAATAAAGGAAGCAAGAGGTCAGTTGAAGAAGCAGGAGTCTTGAGAGACTTTCATCAAAAGGTGAGGGAAGGTCAAAGCCCAAATGAGAATTACTCTGACGTTATGATTCTCTCTAGCATAGACTTCTGAGTCCATGCTATGTGTAATTAATTACACTCATCTGGCGAGGAAGTCCTTCATCACAATTGTTTTTGTTGCCTTTTGTGGGAGAATAGAAAGTACCTTCAAAGTAAATAAAAAAGAATTTGTGAAATCAAGACAGACAGACTGTGACCGGTCCTGTGCCCAGAGTCACACCACATCTCTGGAGAAAGGAAAGACCTCCCAAGAATAATGAAGACCACATGGTTTCTGTGAAAACTAACGTGAGCCAATCATTTTAACCTGTCGCCATTTAAAAATATTTTTAATGTTTATTTTTGAGACAGAGAGAGACAGAGAGAGACAGAGGGTGAGCGAGCACAAGCAGGGGAGGCGCAGAGAGAGAGGAAACACAGAATCGGAAGCAGGTTCTAGGCTCTGAGCTGTCAGCACAGAGCCCGACCCGGGGCTCGAACTCGCGAACCATGTGTGAGACCATGGCCTGAGCCAAAGTCAGACACTCAATCGACTGAGCCACCCAGGTGCCCAAACCTGTCACCATTTTAAATGCCTATAAAAAATGTTAGGGAAACTGCAAACAGAGGAAATTCATTGTTTTCTTTCTCCTTGATTTCCCTGAAGGTCCTCAGTCATTTGTAGGAATGGTCTCTTGACACCTTCCAAGAAGCTTCCTTGAGACTTGAACTCTCTTGCCCTACTGAGTTGTTAGCCACGGAGAAAAGAACGTCTCCCGTGAACTCGCGTGGCTCAGCCGCAGGCCGTAGGAGCCAGCGGCAAACTGAGCCGAATCGCCTAAGTCAAGTCAACATCAAATCCCAACTCCTGGAAAACGTGAGTTTTCCAGGGCTGCTGTACAAACAAACAACAAACAAAACAAACGCGGTGGCTTAAAACAACACAAATGTGTTATCTCACAGATCCAGAGGCCAGAAGTCTGAGATGGGATGTGGGCAGCCTGGGCTCTCCATGCAGCCTCTAGAGGACGGTCTCTTTTCTTCCTTTCCTCTAGCCTGTGGAAGGTCGCTGGGTTGGGGCAGCATAACCCTGTTTTCTCCATGTATGCCCAAATTTCCCTTTTGATAAGGATACCAGCCATACTGAATTAGTCCCTCATGATCTCCTCTTAATTAACTATGTTTGCAGTGACCCTATTTTTTTAAAAAAATTTTTTTTTCAACGTTTTTTATTTATTTTTGGGACAGAGAGAAACAGAGCATGAACGGGGGAGGGGCAGAGAGAGAGGGAGACACAGAATCGGAAACAGGCTCCAGGCTCCGAGCCATCAGCCCAGAGCCTGACGCGGGGCTCGAACTCCCGGACCGCGAGATCATGACCTGGCTGAAGTCGGACGCTTAACCGACTGCGCCACCCAGGCGCCCCTCAGTGACCCTATTTTGAAAGTACACTTGAGATTCTGGAGGTTTGGATTTCAACACATGAGTTTCGATGGGGGACACTTTTAATGAAGGGTTATTGCAACAGACTGGGTTTTAGACCAGATTAGCCCTGCTCTTATCAAATTTCAAAAGATACCCATATATTCTTGACATTCCGGTCTATTATTATCCCATAGACCATTTACTCTTTCCATTTCATAACTGACAAAAAGTGAGCTAAAGGAGTGTAAGGTTGACTGTTCTTGCTTTATTTATTTGTTTCTTTGTTTGCTTATTTATTTAGGCAAGGACACTTCACACCCAGTGTGGAGTCCAACGCGGGGCTTGAACTCACAACCCTGACATCAAGACCTGACCTGTGATCAAGCATCAGACACTTAACCAACTGAGCTACCAAGGCACCTCTGTTACTGCTTATTAGCCTGTAAAGATGACTGGAAAGTTCATTTAATATTGCAGAAATTGGCCATGGTAACAGCTTCCTAAAAAACTGTTATTTTGTCGACGGATTCACTGTTTTTTTTTTTTTTTAAGATTTTAATAACAACTTAAAACCTGATTTCTCCAAGCGGAACACGCCCCTACGAGCTTTCCATCAGTACAAAATTGTCTGATGTCACAACCAACTCACAGGGTCAGAGTCACTCAGGACACTCTAAACCTCTGTCCCCAAAAAACCTCCAAAGGAGTGTACCGTCCAGCTCGTTCACCCACTTCAGAGTCTGGGAAATAAAGGAAGACCTAATGTTTCCACACATTTGGTCTGTACCTTGGCATTTATATTTATGAGTGGGCATAACTCATTGCCCACACATAAATCTTTCTGTCTTTCAACAAGGAAAAGGGTGCAGTTTGCTGGGGAAAGAAGGTGATTTCCTTGAAACTCATCTGAGAGAAAGGGAAGGACAGGTTTATTCCCCGCACTCCCCTCTCCCAGAATGAGTGAATGAGTCTCAGTGTGACATCAGATATGCAGGCTTGATCCAAACGACCCTGTAGGCAGGCCTACCTTCTGAATGTCCTTTGGAGGGGTTTATGGAAGGGGTTAATGGAACGTCCTTTGGAGGGGTTTATGACCCAGGTCTGAAAGACCTTTGGGATACATTGCTGCCAACAGGATGTTTATTTTCAGCGTTGCACAATGGTCTCTTGTGAAAAAATGACAAGTAGATAAACATTGCCACATTCACAGATGTTTACTATATAAAGAGGTCAAGATTCTCACCAGCAGGTAATTGATTCTGAGCTTCCTCCAGAGGAGAAACCAAGAGGTGCTAGAAAGATGAAGATTCTACTCTTACTTCTTGGAGTCGTTCTGGTTTGTGGCGGCCGCCTACCTCTACCGGACGGGCGCCTACCTCTACCGGACAGCCTCCTACCTCTACCGGACGGGCGCCTACCTCTACCGGACAGCCGCCTGCCTCTACCGGACGGCCGCCTACCTCTACCGGACGGCCGCCAACCTCTACCGGATGCCCGCCTACCTCTACCAGACGGCCGCCTACCTCTACCGGACGGCCACCTACCTCTACCGGACGGTCGCCTACCTTTACCGGAAGGCCGCCTACCTTTACCGGACAGCCACCCACCTTTACAAGACAACCTTACACAGGTACCAGAAAAAGGCTGACCTGACATGGACGTCTTCATGTGTGTGCCTCTGTGTTTGTGTGTGTGTGTGTGTGTGTGTGTGTGTGTGTGTCTTTTGGGGAGTTTTCTATGTATATCCAAATTTATGTGCGTCTAAGCCTAGCCATGCACCTGGAAACTCGGAATCCCTCTGTTCACCAACTCCTTACACATTTCTTTTGTACATGTCTGCTCTGGTCTATTAACTGGCTGCTTCCCCCGTACTTGTAAAAGAGAAGGTTCATCAGGCAAAGAGCTGTTGGGTTTGAGCTCCTGCATTTGGTAAGAACGAGTGTGCTATTTCAGGACTATGTGAGTTTTTAGTTCTGCTGCAGACTTGGGTTTCTCAGTATTTTATAAATCGTGCTTTTGTTCCTTAAAGTTAGATAGCTCGCTGCTGATGTAAAAGAGGAGGGAAACCCATGCTGGATGATGTCGGAGGCCATCAAAAGAACTGGACCAACATTTCTGATGGAAACTTTGCTTTTAGCTTTCAGGAGAATGGAACACGCTTTTGGTCGCAGCCACCAACGTTGACAAGATAAGCAACGGCCCATTCCACGGTTATATGCGCAAAGTTGATGTGGACATAACAAATGGCACAGTCGTCTTCAATTTTTCTGTCATGTAAGAATAGCACAGAATGAAAAGGCCTGATCTGATGGCCCTGAGAGGGCATCTGAGTTGCATGTTTGCAGTGAAATACCCCGGTGATGTTGAAAAGTGAGGCTCTGAGTTCTTAAGAAATTCAGTACACCCTTCTTGCTTTAATGAGATGATTCTCAGGGACCTCCTGTGACCATAGGGTGCCCGACACTGGCCTCAATCATTCTCTACCCTGAAGAACTCCCAAGTAGCAATGTTTAATCATCATTAAATTCACCAAAGCCTTTGCTGCTTCAAATATTATTTACAAAATCCTCACTTTCCTGCAGGCATTTTATTAAGAACTCAAGAGTAACAGACGATGAAGACACTTTTTACTTCCATTGTTCAAACCAGAGCCAGATACAGATCTATAAAGTAATAATATCATGCATGAAATTCTTTACTAAGAGTAAACATGCGGTGGAAAGAGGGCACCAGAAAATGACAATGATCGCATAGCTGAACTGTATTGCTAAATTGAAAACACCAGCAATCACACATGCTGATGAATTCACCTGGAAATAACAATGATTTCCACACCAACATTTGACTTCCAGTAAACGACTCCTAGGATAACGAAATGAAGCAGGAGCTATCACTGAAATCAAAGGAATATAGGGCATCTGAAAGCATCAAATCATGCAAACAGATCCTGGCCTGTAAGATTCAAACATCTATTTACATTGCAGGTGGGAAGTATAATGCTAATTTCTATCTTTCTGAGTTCAGATGGAGCTGCTCGGGGGAACTGATGATAGCTTATGATAGTTCAAAAAGTTCTCAGTATAAAGAAATGAGAAAACTTGCAAGGGGTGGTGACAGGGGATTATAAGAAACCGAATGAAGTCTGTTTCTGAAGACCTAATTTCTAAAGCTATAGGTAGAATGCAGGAATCTTTCAGTCTCCACTGCTCACACACACATAAACACAGGCACATACTTTGAAGAATGAGAAATAAAAAGAGACTGACATGAAGGAAAAGAAAGGGTTATGTTTGGAGAGAGTGGTTTATAAATATATAAATATAATTGTGTATTAAATTATATAACATGTTATATAATATGAAATCTTATACAATTATAATATGGAAAATATATAATAATAATATATGTATATGCCTGCAATATAGTGAGTATTCCATAAATAACACTCAAAGGCTCTACGAAGTCAGTAATGGATAAAACTGCAGTATATTATATACAATAATTGTATAACATTGCATATATACATACATTATATGTAATATATGTGTAACGTTATATAATTATGTAATTATGTACATAGATGTAACAGATATGTAATGTAATACAATATATAATTAATAATATAATTGTATATAAAATATATAGTTGGTCATATGTTATATGCAATAATCATATAACATTGCATATATACATACATTATATGTAATATACATGTAACCTTATATAATTGTGTGATTATATAGATACATATATGTAATAGATATATAATGTTATATAATTATATAATTGATTATATAACTATATAAAATATATAGTTGATTATATGTTATATACAATAATTATATGACATTGCATATATACATACACCGTAGGTAATATACATGTAACGTTATATAATTATGTAATTATATACATACATATATGTAAAAGCTATGCAATGTTATATAATTGTATAATTGATTGTATATAAAATATATAGTTGGTTATATGTTCTATATAATATATAATCGATTATACACATATTATCAAGTTACACACACATCCTATTTCAATAGATACACCTGTCAGTTTTCATTAACTTTTTAAAGAGTACCCTAGGGTCTTTTTCTCTCATTTTTCAAATTTCTGTGTCCGTCTGTGTTTAGTAGACTTTCCCTTTGGACGCCCACCCTGCAATCAGGTTCACTGAAACGCAAGGGACGTGTAGTGGTAGGTATCCATGTGAAGGCATAGTTCAGTGAACTTGGACCTATGTGTACATCTATTGCACCCTCAAGATGCATACATTTCCATCACCCCAGGTAGCATAGGCAACACCTGACATGCCGTGCTTTCCTTCCCTCTTCTAGAACTTCACACGCATTAAACTTCACACGCTGCAATTAAACACGATGCATCTCATTCTGCTGTCTTCACTCTGCATAAGGTTTGGAACGTATATCCACGTGTCTCCGTATGCAAACAGTCACTCGCATCACTGCCAATCAAAGTTCCTCGTGTATGTACCAATATGTACGTTTCCCACTTCCTGGGTAACGTTTCCACTTTGTGGTTGTCTTGAACACCTTGGATACGAACTGCTCTGCACTAATGTCTGTGCCGACACATATTTATTTGCAACTCCTCTCCGGTAGCCCACAACTGCTGCATCATGGCACACGAGCATATTTAACCACAGAAAGGGTCAAGCTGTTTTCTAAGTGACGGTGCCTTTTGCATTCTTGCCAGTAACGTATCAGATATTTAGCGGCAGCACATTCTTCCTAAACCTCGGTATTGACATCTTTTGATTTTAGGCAGTCCTGTGAATGTGAGGCACCAGCCCACTGTGGTTTTAACCTGCATGTCTCTGATGAGTCATCGACCTGACCACGGTTTCCTACACTGTCACTCTTGCATGACGGGTCTGTTCAACCATTTGCCCCATGTTAGTTGGTTTACTTCCTCTTTTACGATTTCTGCCGTATTCATTCTTCCTGTTTTTCCAAATATGCATTTTTTATCATATACACACACAGGAATACACAAACTCTCTCGTTATATATGTGACACGTATATAATTGTTTGTAATACACATGTAGTTTCCATCCAGCACATACATGCATCATGTGTATTTATGCATTTGCTTGTGTGTGTATGTATGTTTGTGCGTGTGCACACATATGTGACTTGATGTCTAATTTTCTGAGTAGTGTTTTAATACAAGTTTATGGTTCTGATTAATTAAGCCCATCATTTTTCCCCCTTTTCTGGGGGGTGCTTTTGTCTATTATATTATGTAAGAAATCTTTGCCCACGTTGTGAGAACCGCCAAAGACCGTCTTGACGGCTCTTCTCTTTTTCCAGAAAATCTTTAAGGCAAGGGAATGTTCTTTTTGCCTTCTTTTCTAACAATTCAGATTTCTTCATGTTTAATTGCCTTTAAATATGACTTGTTTTATAGTCACTCTTTAGAACTACCTGATTCCATGTGTAGACAAAGACATTTTTGGCAGGTGACCTTTGATGGTGGAAAAAGTATTTCTTCTCTTTCAAATGGCATGTTGTTTACAGGCACTGAAATGATGCCTCATTCAGATTCTTGTGCGATTGAGACAAAGAGAATGTTAATTGTGGTTCAAAGTTTGTTTTCATCGACTCACTTGAAGACATTTTGTTTTTAAGGATGAACGGACTGTGCACAGAAAAGTCTGCCGTGGGAACCATTGGGCGTGACAAGTTTATCAATATTGGTTGTAAGTACAAGTATTTTACTGAGATATTAAGGTCAAAATCTTAGTCTCCACTTCTTTCTGGAACTCTTGTCTGCCTGAATTCTAGTTCAACTAATCATTGGAAATGTGACCAGGCACACTCCCCTAAATTATCTATCCAAGCACTTTATTTTGTCGTGCACAGTTAAGTCATAGGACATTGGTGGCCCCTTCCAATTTTGAGTATTGTTAAATCATTGATAAGTGCTCAGGATGTTTATTTCATAAAGTTCTTGAGTATATGAGAATGTTTCAAGATAATTTAAATGGCCTTAGGAACTAAATATCATAGGTCTATCCTCACTTTACATATCAATCTCATTTTGCTTTAAGAGAATACTTTTTTAAACATCATCTTAAAACATCTTACTGCATTCCATTCTTGGGAGATTAACCTACAATCCAAGGAAATCGGAGTGATTTTAATACCAGGCACATTTGTTCATAACCTCACCTTCTGTTAAAAGCAATGGGGATGTCGGCTAACACTTAGATTCTAAACTCTTCTTAATTACCCTAAACAACACTCCAAATTTTAAATGGCCTAATGTCTAAATATCTGATTAAAATTGTGATGTGTAAGTCTGTGGTTACACCCCTCATCTAAGATAAGAAACAGCACAACGGCTTTGCAAAAAGTAAAATATATATGCAAACAAAGTGAATTATATGCCTGGCATTCGACCCTATGCATATTCCTCAGTAACTTATGTTCCCAGTAGATTTTTTAAGTTATGTTTTCACTCTTCTTAGATTTACATTATTTTTTCCTTTGCCTGAGCCATCAACGTCCTCTATCATCTTTTCTTGAATTTTCTCCCTTTTGGTAACCCCTCCTAACTTAGATTTGGACAACTTGAGAAGGGAGAATGAGCTGCACTTACTGTAATAGCTCTTTTGGAGCTAGGAATTGTAACCTACCCAGCTCTGTTCTGGAGAAAGTGAGGTGTCACACTGACAAGCAGAATACCAGCAGTGGTCCTGAAACCACCCCGGAGGCTCAGAAGACAGATTTAACTTCATTGCTTCCATAACCTGCACTACCTCTATAAACCTATTTAGTGAGATTTTCTGCAAAGCCCTTCATTTAAAAAAATTTTTTTAATGTTTATTTATCTTTGAGAGAGAGAGAGAGAGAGAGCCGAGCACAAGCAGGGGAGGGACACAGAGAGAGGGAGACACAAAATTCGAATCAGGCTGCAGGCTCTGAGCTGTCAACACAGAGCCCGATGTAGGGCTTGAACTCATGAGCCGTGAGATCATGACCTGAGCGGAAGTTAGATACTCAACTGACTGAGCCATCCAAGCATCCCTACAAAGCCCTTCTTTATAACATCATCATTAAAACATTTGGTTACTAAGAATCTGAAGAGATGTATAAACTCTTATTTAAATTGTTCCAACACAACCCAAGACTCATGGACCTAAGAGCAGGCCTGTGCAAGATTTAGGTCCATGCCACTCTGACTCTGAAGTTGTTTCAGCTGCCACTTGGTCTCTGGCTGGGGCTAAGGCTATTTGAATGGGAAACACAAAGTGGCATAGTTTCAAATAAAATCCTGATGAGTGGTTCCATTAAGGCATTGTGTACGTTGAGAGCAGAAGAGAGAACGGATATTAGAAGGTATGGTGATGACGCTAAGTTGGTCAATGCTTATTCTTTTTCTTGTACACGTGCCGGGGTGGATGGGCAGAGCCAGAGTGGAAGGTGCCCCTGCAGGCGGGATCTGAACGTGTGTATCCTCACAAGTATAACCGTATTAATAAAAATGCACATGTTCATGGCAGCCAGAAATTTGTTGGGTAATACACCTAGATTAAGGGGGCAGACGCAAATGACTCAGAAGATCGCCCAATGTAGGATAGGCACTCAGCACACAGTCATGCAGGGTTTTAAAGGGCAACTGAATTTTGGTCTTAAAGAGAAATCATCTCCAATGCTGGGATAAGGCAAACAGAAAGAGATTTTAAACTTGTATTGATAATATGCCATATAACAACAAGTCGTGTTGCTCAAAAAACGTTGGCTCCCCTGGAACACGTTTCAGAAAACACTTTAGTAAGACTGGAAGGGGTGAAATGTTTAATATCGGAAGAATGGGGCAATAAGGAAAAGTTCCTTATAGGCCTTGTCTCCATGTCATAAGCAATGCTAACATTCGCTGCATCGTCAGAGGGACCAATATGAGAATGGTGTTACTAATATGCTAATTAGGCCACGGTAGAGCCAATCTCCAATACATTCACTAAGGCAAGGCTACAGTTTATATACATTTTACATATATATTTTTTGTCTCACTCACAGATACGAGTCAAAATATTTTCAGTCTTTTCTCTATAGTCTCAAATATCGGAAACAACGTGAACACCAAAAGAAACACCACAAAAGCGTTTGTATTGCTTGGTACGTATATCTTCCTGACGATGGTCATGGCTGCGTAATATTTCCACTCTTGTCTGCCTGAATTCTAGTTCAACCAATCATTGGAAATGTGTCCAGGCACATGCCTCTAAATTATCCCCAATCTCCAATATTCACTAAGGCCACGCTACAGTTTATATACATTTTACATATATATTTTTTGTCTCACAGATACGAATGGAAATACTTTCCATATTGGTTATGACAGCCTCGGTTCTCTCATAATACGTACGGCCAACGTGGACAGAGCAGGACACACCACACAAATGTTTGCGTTGCTTGGTACGTATATCATCCTGACGATCGTATTGGGCAGGTAATATTTCCACCGTCAGCATTCTCAGTGAGAATATCAGTACAGGTTGGAGGTACCAGATCATAAGACATTTAAGAATAATTCCCATTTGTGCAAAAAAAAAACAGTTTGATTAGAAATTATTTGCTAACAAGTCAACTCATTTCAAGCCACGGCTATCTTCGGGTTGACCCCAATTCCTTCATTTTATGACAATTTTTCAAATAGACTCTTCAGCCTCAGAGCAGAAACTTAAAAACAACAAAAAACCTTCATCCTGTTTAATCCTTTCAATGCACTATTGTGAACATCAACGATTTCCACCCACAGGGGCTTGAGAGGGGTGCTTCAGCTCTGAGATACTAGGTTTCAAGTTGGAAAAAGGCATTTGCAAACTCTGGTTTTCATAAAAAAGCAAGCTGTCTCCCATTACTGTGTGACAGGGCTATGGTTGGGAAGGTGAGAACCGTGCTTGTGGTTTGCGCTTTGCCCTCTGCAGACTTTCTGGGGCCCAGAACCAGGGGTGCATGTCAGAGCCAGAGTCTGAGGTGTAGGCAGAGATGAGGTAGGCTGGATATTCTTGATGGATTAGGCCCCCAATTCATGGATTTCCTGCTGTTTTCCTGGAGTCCCGCTGCTGATGTTGGGCAGTGCATGGGATACACAGGGGAAAAGCAGTGAACGGCTCCTACCCACTTAGGTCAGGCAGCTGACACTGGGACAAAGTCAGTGGCAACTGTTGGAGACTGAGTTAAAGACTTGCTTTCCCCATTCATTCTCCTCATTCTGCATTCAGAAATTCTTAGGGGTTCTAATGGGCAATTTCTGCTTTATGCACGGTGATTTTCAGGCAAAAGACTTCATCCTGATGACAACGACTTTGCAAAGTTCAGGGAGTTGATGAGAGGAAACAATATTCCTGAAGAAAATCTTATAGATATGAGCAAAACTGGTAATGTGATATATATATATATATATATATATATATATATATATATTTTTTTTTTTTTTTTCCTGAACATATCTCTTACCTGATCTGTAAATATGCTATCTGGAAAAAAAAAACTGATTCATTTTACATTTTCCCTTCCATGAATTATCTTTGATAAAATCCATTATTTAAAAGAAGAAATCCTGGGGTGCCTGGGTGGCGCAGTCGGTTAAGCGTCCAACTTCAGCCAGGTCACGATCTCGCGGTCCATGAGTTCGAGCCCCGCGTCGGGCTCTGGGCTGATGGCTCAGAGCCTGGAGCCTGTTTCCGATTCTGTGTCTCCCTCTCTCTCTGCCCCTCCCCCGTTCATGCTCTGTCTCTCTCTGTCGCAAAAATAAATAAACGTTGAAAAAAAAATAAAATAAAATAAAAGAAGAAATCCTTACAAATATTGGGAAATGGCCATGATGGGTTGCTCCTTTATTCACCTTTCGTATTTGTCTTTCCCCAGGAAAGTGTCCTAGAAATGAGAGGGGCACCAACCCGTCCTGAACACTGTAAGTAAGAATGACGTGTTATCAGTGCCGCTATGTCAACTCGGTAATTATGTCACTAGAGACGTTTTTTATGTTACATGAGGTTACTTTCTTTACCCCGAGATTGCAAACCAGTTGAGGTGACTAACGCTAAAAAGCAGTTTGGGGATAAAGCATTATTTCACAAGAATCATGCCAGTGACAGCCAGCCAGGTGACATGCTTGCTTCCAGCCAGAGAAGCAGGAAAGCCAGACGCTGGTGGGGATGACAGGAAAAATGATGAGTTTTCCAGTCAGTTCTGACTTGAGGGTTGTCCGAATGCGTCACCACTCCATGTGCACTATTCCCGCTCATCCTGTGTTTAATTTTGCATAATTGCAACAGCCACCTCAGAGGCCCTCCTACCACGCCAATGACACAACCGTTCAACGTGTATTTTCCGGCAGAACGTGATTTCCTTAAAGTGTGATTGTTAAACCTTTAAAGTAATACGAGCCTCAAATTACGATTGTGCTCTAGGCTAACACAAGCCATTTGTCACTGTTGTTGGGAAGAAAGGGGCGAAAAAAAGGTCAAACAGAAATATTAGCTTTCATGCTGAATATAATGTCCTGAGGCCATTTTGCAATCAGAAGACCAGAGTGTAACTCCATCAAAGATCCTGTAAAATCATGTTTGATGCGCCATCCCCATGAACATTCATTCTGAAATCATGAAAGTGTTGGAAGGGATCCTGATTACGAAAGGTCCCATCATACACACATCCCTGAAAAAATTCCAGTGGGTCCCCCCCATATCGTGGGGATGGAGAGTATGATGTTCCCTGTGGGTTTGGTGCACTGGGTCACCTAAACGTCCCCCGAACCCTTGATGTTGTACTTCCTGAGGCTCATACAGTCCACTCAACTCAACCTCCTCTCCTGTTTTATGCACCTGTAGCTGCATCACTGAGAACCAGGAACACGGTCTTCCCCATGGAATCAGGATCAACAGCATGAAGAGTATGTTCCTTCTTTCTGCTTCACATCATTTTCTCTATTCATAAACATGTTCGCCTTTCCCATCTCGTCTCTGTCCATCACCATTCAGGTCCTGTTTGGTGTTACAGGATTTCTCTGTCCATCACCATTCAGGTCCTGTTTGGTGTGACAGGATTTCTGAATGATTAAATAAATTGATTACACATGTATCCTGTACCTGTGTGTCTGTGCACATATGCATGTATCCTAAACCTGTGTGTTTAATTTTAAAAACACATAAATATCCACTTTACATACAACTACCCAGGAAAGCATAGCTATGATAGGATCAACATCCCATCAGAGACCATTCAGATTAGGCTTAAATAGAAAAGCCACAGAGGTGTCTACATGAGAGGGAGAAAAAGGTCTAAACCATCAGCGGAAGGGACGATGGGTATTTTTACTATAATGGTCAAGAAAAAACGTCCCAAGGAAGCATCTTATCTACCACAAGGAAAGAAGTGTGCACACCTCACTGAGAGTTATACACAGACAGTCTACAATGCCTTGAGTCATAATTGAGGGGAACTGCCTACCATCACAGCACCATTACCCATGAAACTGAGGAGAAGGACTGCTATTTCCTTACAGTAGGATCACAGTCATTACAGATGGGGCATCACAGTCATCCAAGATGGGGCAGCAGCTGAGGCATGGTCAACCCAGAGGGTCATGGTGTCAGTGTAGCGCTTGGACAAACCATCAGATGGTGAGCTCAGTTGGGAAGCTGTTAACACAGTACGCAAGATCTAGAGCGTGCCATTCCATTAAGTTTCAAACAGCAGTAGACACGGGAACTTCTAGGGAATGGCCATTCCCATTGTAACAGGCAGAGCACATGTATCAGCTAGCCATGATACACAGGTGTTCACCATCTAAGAGATCAGCACTCAGGATGCACCACTTACTCCAATGGCTGTGCCAAAGTTCAGAGATCCAGTCCACACCTCAGGAAAATAAAATGAGCTTTAACCAGTATTTAATAGAATAAATACTGAGACAAACATAGCCTCCAACTGGGCTACAGTTTGCAAATGTCAAAGGCGTCAGTAATGAACATTATTATGACTTTGGTTGGAAGCAACAAACATGTCAAGGGCGATGTCTGAAGTATCCTTCTTGAATAAAAGAGTGTATGCATCTGGTGTTCTGACTCCAGTCATCGGAGTATGTCTGGAAATGCTGGACACTGAAGTCGCTGAATTGAGCCTGAATCTCTTAAGGCATGTTGAAAGGTGAACCCTGGCATAAAGGAGTCCAAAAAATTGTGAAACAGGACACACTCACACACACACACACACACACACACACACACACACGTATGACTGTGTGTGCATGTACATACTATACACACTCATACGTACTGTGTTATAAAAATTACAGAAAACTTGCAAGAGTAAAAGACAGAATCTGCATTTTTTTGGTGCCAGGTTTCTTTCTCTCTTTCATAAACGTGTGTGTGGGAGCAACGGTAATAAGTAATGGGGAGTGGTCACCACAAACCCAAAGAAATGAACAATAATAAAAAACTATCAACAAAGTTATGCCAAACATTGTAACACTTTTGATGAAGGGATACATTTCTTGAAAGATACGTTACCAAAGTTGACATAAGATGAAAAAGAAAATATCTATAGTCCTTTAGCTACTCAAGAAACTGAATCTGCCATCATCAAATTTTCCATTAAAAAGCTGCTGGTCCAGAAGTTTTCAGCAGTAAACCCTTTCAAACATGCAAAGAACAGAGATCACTGAGGCAAACTGTTCAGAAAGAGATAATGAATTGTAGGCCCTATTACTTTTATGAGGTCAGCATAACATAAATGTCTATAGATACATGGACACATGAGTTCATATTACAATATTTCCCATCCCTACTTGTAACTTAATGCCCCCTGGCCAGCAGTGGATACTCTCAAGAGATGGGTACAAATTCTACGTTACACATCTGCATGAATTTTCATTAACACACAAACACATTAATATATTGGAGTGCAGTCTTTGTTTTATGCATACATACCAAGAGAAAAAATAGAGTATCATACTTCTGGTTTCTTTTCAGTTACTAACAGTCCTAGAGAGTATCCAAATGTTGATGCCCAGAGATGTAATTTATTACTTCTAATTTCTTATATTTTCCATTTTGAATGTGTCATAGCCACCAAACTTTTGAATCCAGGTTTACATGTTTCAACATTACAAACAACAAACCAGTGAGCAGTGAATTCTTACACGTATCAATAATTTACAATTTTCTGTAAGTGGAAATGCCTTACTGAAGTGAGTGCACATTGAGAATTTTGATATACACAAATTAACCTCCAAAACACTTTTGCATTTTCTATTGTCAGGTCCCAGCATGTTCTTCCCACAGATAAACATGTAACTTACTCTTCCAACTACTGGCAGAGCTTTGCTCAAAACGCTTCCCGAGGGAACCAGTGTCTCCTTCTGAAACAGGGTCCCAGCACACTCCATGTGCCTACCTGGGCTTTATTTTTCATCCTAGAACTTAGGAACAGGCGGTATATTTGGCAATTACTGCTTAGCTTGTTTGTGTTCTGTGCCCTTCCTTTCACGGGAGGATAACTCACTGGATCGTGACCAGAGTCTGTCTGATTCCTGCTGTATTTTTATGGTTGGGCTCGCGCACACATGTTCCTCACTCTTTTTTTTTGAGTATTTTTTTTGAGAGACAGAGAGAGACACAGTGTGAGTGGGGGATGGGTAAAGAAAGATGGAGACACAGAATCCGAAGCAGGCTCCAGGCTCTGAGCTGTCAGCACAGAGCCCAACATGGGGCTCAAAGTCACAAACTTGAGACCGTGACCTGAGCTGAAATCAGGAGTCAGACAGACGCTTAACTGCCTGAACTACCTACCCAGGCTAGGTAGCCTCTGGTCTGTAGAGTATGATGCCACTGGCATAGCAAACTATTATGATGACTGATACACTACCTGACAGTCCAGGACCTTGCTATCACAGAATGCAAGAGAGAAAATAATGCACAGGGACAAGACCGTGACTGTATACTGATTTGTGTTCCAGGCGATGGAGTCATTTTAATTCCACATTCTAATAATAAAAAAAACAACACATCCCAGCAAACAGCAGCTGCATGCCAGATCCCCAAGCCTATGAGAACCTACTTTCGGAAAAATACCACTTCTGGCCCCAAAGTTGTAATTAGGGCTAGTAAGTTGGCTTTGTGTCATCCACGGTCCTCCCGCAGATTCACCTGACTTTTACAGGGTATGAAACGTGAGGTAAACCGGTATATGAACAGGACCACAACCTATGCATTCTTTAGGTCTTCCAGAAAGGCATGATGTTTAGAACTCTGCCAAAGTCACAATGGCGCTCAAGTTCAGCACTGTGCGTTGAGTGCATAGTCACATGTTGGGGACAAAGATGGAATGGTGTTCCAAGCACCAAACCCAGCCTCAGAAATCAGCCTAGTTTCAATGGTCTCAGCTTTATTCAGTCTTTTGGCTAGTGAAACTGATTTATTACCTAACTGCTCTGTTATCAGTGGAATTAAAAGCGTTCTTCAACGTCATTTGATTGTTGCATGGATAAGCTGCAATGATACTTTAAACAGCATCAAAATGGTACCCAGAATAGACTGGGGACTAAGGATACTCACGTATGTATAGAAACAACATTCCACGGTGTTCCGTTTTAACTTTCAAACTGAAGTCAACGCAATTACATTGACACATATTGAGACATTTAAAAATATATTGTGTGATATTCCATACAACTAGGTAGGTCATGTCGATTAACATGAGCAACATTGGCAAGCACGTTACGAAAATAGTTGGGATAAGATTTTCTGACATGTCATCTTCGCCAGTGCCAAGGGTTGGCAGTGAGACCGTCATTCCTTGGCTCACCAGCTCTTGTGACCGACTGTGACATTTCCTTTGCCATGAGAGTTAGGCAAAGGTCTAGGAGATACTGATAATGACGGGTTAAAAATAAAAATCATGATAAAGTTAAAATGAGCTGAATAAAGTCGACTAAAATGCTTTTTTTTTCTTACAGAATTAGGCACAAACTAAGGTGCATTAATTCAAAGAACAAATGGCATCTGCAAAATAAACATCCTGGTTGTGGGTAAAGAAGGTATACAGACACCCGTGTGATCACAGTCTTTGATATCCCTTGAGAAGCAGGTATCAATATCACTACTAACAACACCAGTCAATGTCACTGGTAATAACACTAGTGCGGATTGGCACAGATGATGGTTAAGGACTGAAGAGGCCAGTGAACAAGATGTGTATCCACAGGGCAACTAAGATGTTTTGGTTTATTTGGCCAAGAATCCTGGAATGTGGACTCCTGAGAAATGTAGCATAAGTGACCAATGGCCATGTTAGACTTGCCCAGAAAACTTCTATACGTACATACACATGTATGTATATATACGTGTGTGTGTGTGTGTGTGTGTGTGTGTGTGTGTGTGTGTATCGGTACATATATATATACACACACACATATATCCTTGTTCTGGAGATTCTGATATATACTCTAAATAAGTCACATATATTTATTGTACGGATCACTCCACTGGGACACCAGTATTACAGAGAAGAGTGAATTAATTTTTTTTTTAATTTTTTAAATGTTTATTTATTTTGACGTAAGTAGAGAGAGAGCATGAACAGGGGTGGGGGAAAGAGAGAGGGAGAACAGAATCTCAAAAAGGCTCCAGGCTCTGAGCTGTCAGCACAGAGCCTGACATTGGCTCAAACCCCTGAATCGTAAGATCATGACCTGATCCTAAGTTGGACACTTAACCAACTGAGTCACCCAGGTTCACCAGAGTGAATTATATTATTTAGTTGCGGTTGAGATTGAGGTTGAGATTGAGGTTCACCAGAGCGAATCATATTATTTACTTGAGGGATATATATACATATACATATACATATACATATACATATACATATACATATACATATACATATACATATATATATATACACATACATACACACCTTGTTGTAAACTAGCTGAACTAGAAGACCGTGAGCTGGCTATTCCACGAGGAATTTCCGTGTCCTCACACATGGTGGTGAACGCATGGTGTTTTATCTTTTGAAGACAAGGTTCCATCCCATCCCTAATGGGGATGCTTCTGTCACTACCATGTGTGACACTACTACGATTCCTGGCAAAATAGTCCAATTACTATCTTCGAGCTTAGCTGGGTTAGACCTCAGCATGAGTGGATTCTAGTAGTGGGCAGAGAACAGAGGCAGGGTTACAAAATCTGAAAACTAAAGCCCATCCTTCATGAAGTCCCTGATGCAAACAGGATCCTGAAAATTAGTTCAGGAAGCACAACATCAGAAATTTAAATGGTATTCAGTTTTCTCAGTAGCTTTAAGCTCAGAAAAATGCCAATGGTAAGAAGGGGAAATATGAAATCTTTGGTTTCTGTCAAAGTACATCACCCTGAGACTGGATTTCTACCTTCCCTGTTCTCACTTGCCTATCTGGAACATCTTAAGGATTCTAATGCACAATCCATTGCCTTATCCCATGAAAAATGCATGCATGGGAAATAGCAAGGATAAGAATCAGAAGATCTCATGACATGAACTGAAGAAAAGATATTTTAGAAACCATCAAAATGGGAAAAGTCACTTTAATATTTCCTAAAAGTATGCAAAACTCATTTCACATGTAAACAGAATTATAGAAATATATATGTATATATTTTATTTCCTTTACCCTTTTCAATTTATTTTTATTTTTAATGTTTATTTTTTATGTTTATTTTAATGTTTTGAGTGAGCACAAGTCGGGAGGAGGCAGACAGGGAGACACAGAATCCGAAGCAGGCTCCAGACTCTGACCTGCCAGCATAGAGCCTGACACGGGGCTCAAACCCACAAACCATGAGATCATTACCTGAGCCAAAGTTAGATGCTTAATCAAATGAGCCATCAGGTACCCCTTCATTACTCTTTTTTTTTAAAGTAGGCTCTGCACCCAGTATGGGGCTTGAACTCATGACCCTCAGATCAAGAGTCATGTGTTCTACTGACTGCACCAGCTAGGTACCTGGGAGTATATATATATTTTTAATTCGATTTTCCTTACCTACAAAATATAGCTAAGAATGTTTAAAAAATGACAACATCACAAAAATCTCTAAACACTTGGTAATTAAAAATCACACAATAATCTCTGGTTAAAAGAAGAAATCTGAGGGAAAATTTGACAAAATACAAACTAAGTGGAAACAAATATAATCCAAACCTGTGGACTGCAGTGCATTGTGGCTTAAGGAGATATGTACAATAACAAATACTTATTATGAATTAAGAATGGGCACCTGGTTGGCTCAGTCTGCTGGACAACCAACTTTGGGCTCAGGTCATGATCTCACAGTTGTTGGTTTGAGCCTGACATCGGGCTCTGTGCTGACAGCTTAGAGCCTGGAGCCTGCTTTGGATTCTGTCTCTCTCTGCCCATCCCCTGCTCATGCTCTGTCTCTATCTCTCAAAAATAAATAAACATTAAAAAATTTTTAAAAAGGAAGTGTTCAATTAGATAGTCTGAGTTTTGACCTCCTGAAAACCGATTAAAATAAAGAGCAAATTAAATGCTAAGTAGAGTGAATGAAATAAATATAAAAGCACTGAGGTAAGAAAATGAAACTGAAGGTTGGAAAGGAAGAGAAAGAACAATTACGATCATGAACGATTTACCAAAAGATATTACTGATTTCCCAAAATGCAAAGACCCCTGGATCTAGTGAGTTTTATCACAGCAGGTTGCAGAATTCAAGATCATCATAAAAATCCATCCTATTCTTTATCCTGGAAATGAACAAGTGTAAGTAAAAGAACAACCACCAAACAGTACCATTCACATTTGTCCAAAAAGATAAAATATATAAGAACTTGTCTAAGAAACCACGAACAAGAAGTGTATGCTGAAAACGACAAAGTCCTGATGAAAGAAATTCAATGAAGACCAAATAAAAGGAGAGTTATCTCATGTTCAGTGGCCTGTAAGACTCAAAAGAGCAGACATATCTTCTCTTCAAATTACTCTTTAGAATTAACACAAATAGTTGTCTATGGAACTGCCAACACTGATTTTTGCTCATCCTAGACAAGTTTACCTTACAATTTATATAGAAAGCAAGAGACCTAAACTCGATAAACACCAGTTTTGAAAAGGAAGGATGAACTTGGAGGACTGACGACCTACATTAAGTCTTTCCTTAAAGCTACGCAAAGTAATAGAATATGGTTTTGCGGTAAATGGACACACACATCAATGGAAAGAACAGGAAATCTAAAACTACACCCACACAAATACAACCGTTTTGAAAAAATGATTAAAGGAAAAAAGAACAGACTTTTCAACAAATTTATGTGCAGGAATAGAGCAAAAACATTTCATCTAAACACAAACCTTACACCTTACCGAAAAGTGAACTCAATTTCACCATCTGTGTAATTGTTGAATCAGTATGCCATACAGCTGAAACTATATGTCAACTATACTTCAACGGAAGTTTTTTTGAAAAGTAAAAGTAAACTCAATATAGATCATAAATGTAGTAGTAAAACAAAATTATGAAACTTTTTATAAGGAAATGTAGAAGAAAACTTTTGTGACCTAAGGTTATTCAAACAGTTTGTAGAATTGACACCAAAGATCACAATTTATAAATTTTCTACAAAAGACCTAAAAAAAAATTTAACACTTTTGGTATGTGAAACATACTGTTAAATGAATTTAAAATAAGTAGCATTCTCGAGAAAATATCTGCCCATCACATAAGTGACAAGGACTTGTATCTTGAATATATAAAGAATTCTCTAAACTCGACAACAAGTAAACAAAAAAAACCAGTCATAAAGTGGGCAAAAGACTTCATCAGTATATATTGTGTAGGAGAAAGCCAGTCACCACTAGGAGATATCACTTACACATCCATTAGAATGGGCGAACCAACAAATATTGATTTTACACATGAAAATACCCCTGAGATTTTGCCATTTGCAACAACATGGATGGAGCTAGAGGGTATTGTGCTAAGTGAAATAAGTCAGTGAAAGAAAGACAAATGTTGTATGATTTCGCTTTTATGTGGAATCTAAAAAAAATGTATGAACAAACAAAACAACAAAAAGAATAAAGAAAAAGAATAAACAGGTGATTGCCCAAGGGGAGGGGAGGAGGAATGGAGAAAATGGATAAAGAGGAGTGGGAAGCACAGGCTTACAGCTATAAAATGAATAAGTCATGGGGGTGAAGGGCACAGCATAGGGAATATAGTGAACGATACTGTAATAGCATTGTATATGAGAGACGGTGACTACCCTTGTAGTGAGCACAGCATCACATACAGACTTGTGAATCACCATGGTGGACACCTAATACTAACGTGATATTGTATGTCCACTGTACTTCAGTAGAAATAAGACAAAACAATACAAAATAGGCGAAAAAAAACAGAAAAAATATATAGATGAATGAATGAATGAATGAAAAAAAATGATGTGAATGGATGGCCTCCAAAGGTTGTGATTTTAAGTATATAAGTTAAAACACCTGTAATGGAAGAATACTCTCACACTAGTATCACTGATATAGGCTCAATGTGGGGATTACTTAGCAAGATGTGGAAGATATTTAAGCCCGTTGACTTCACAAATCTGTGTAACAGCTTCAATATTTAAGATATTTCATAATTCTCCATAAAATTTATGGGAAAGGACTGAGTCACAGGCATACTATCAGGAGTTTGTAGTTTTGTCTTAATGTAGTAAATATTTTGTCTTTGTGGAAAACAGACCACATACTCTGCTAGTGTGGCAGGAAATGAGCCAGACACCAAAAGTATTTGTGTGATTTTGTTGTGCTATGTCCGTGGATGGCCATCTCAGGGCATTCTGAAATTGATACTCATGAGAGATCCCACAGAATGGACACCATCAAGAAACATTTCAAGTGGTGGAGAACATTCAATATAGAGATAAACATTATAGTTTTCCACTGGAGAGGTATTCACCTATATTCTCTAAGGGTGACTCCAAGGTTTAAACCATTCTTTCCCACCTTTACCCCATGACTGTCAACAGAACCTTTTTTTGCCATTTTGTTTTCATACTTAGAGATGATAACAGCCATCAAGAGAACTGCAATATCTTCTTCTCCCTGACATCAGAATTATCAGCATGGAGAAGAGACTGCTTATGTCTTCACCCAATTTCTCTCCTAGAAAGCCGTAAGTTTGGGGCCGTGCCATTTCTGGTGGTCAAATTATCTTTTCTGTTCAGTGTTGGTGGAAGTTGAAATGAACCGATATAATATGCACTCCACACACATGGGCTTATGCAAAAAGCTGCCTCATGTTTAAGGTCAACAGATACCCCTGCGATACACAGATACCTAGAAAAATTATAGGCGTATTTTATAATCAGCATAATTATCCCTATAATTTTTCTAGATGGAATCAGTGGGCTGTATTGGCAATTTTGATAGGGTGTATGTGATAGCAGGTGGAATGGACAGAGGGAAGATACAAGCCAAACACTATGGAAGTATCTTCACTATTTTTAACAAATTTTCAAGCAGGTGTCACATTTGGAAACAGTAAAGATGGTTGTATATCTCCATAAGATATCTGAGTGTTTCCAAATGTCAGTCAAGAACGCTGGGCAGCTATAAGACATGGGAATCATCAATGCGCTGCTGTTTTGTAATAGCTTCAGATAAACCACTCATAGGATTTTATGAATTTGGGGAGATATATCTTTTCTGAGATAATAGTATGAGGAAATGTCTTAAGTCGATGGCTTGGAGTATTACTTTGGGATACGTTTTGTGATACCAAAGTTTAATCTGTTTTTACTATATTTTATAGCTCGTGGTTTTAAGGAGAGAAAAGTCTCTAAAGGCCAAAATATGCACATCTCTTATCTTCTAAGAATTATCATCATTTTGTTTTTTACCTTTAGCTCCTCAAATCATCTTGGAGAAATTTTGGGGTATAATTTGAGCTGGAATCTACTTTTAAAAATATGGACAGTCAAAAGGACAATCCCAGTTACTTTACATTCTAACCTTTTTAATGTGTTTCCAGTATGGCCTTACAATTCTCCTTTTTTGTTGTTGTTAAGTTTTACGTTCTTTATTGTATTCCTTCTTTCTCTCTCTCTCCTGTGACTACAGTGCTGTTAGACCAGATATTAAGGAAGCTCAAGGCCTAAATTCTTTAACAATTTTTGCTTTCCTAGCACATCTTAATTAATGTCATTTCATCCACATCTGATAAAAGGGAGAATCCACTAGCTTTTTTGTTAGTGCACACACATACTGGCACGAGACATATTATATTTATACATTAATAGTGTTTCCCCATTTGAACACAATTTGCATGAGAAAAAGACCTTTGTGATTTTCCACGAAGAGACACTGGGCTTACCATTTTATTTTATTTATTTTTAATATGAAATTTATTGTCAAATTGGTTTCCATACAACACCCAGTGCTCATCCCAAAAGGTGCTCTCCTCGATACCCATCACACACTGTCCCTTCCCTCCCACCCTCATCAACCTTCAGTTTGTTCTCAGTTTTTAAGAGTCTCTTATGCTTTGGCTCTCTCTCCCACTCTAACCTCTTTTTTTTTTTTCCTTCCCCTCCCCCATGGGTTCCTGTTAAGTTTCTCAGGATCCACATAAGAGTGAAAACATATGGTATCTGTCTTTCTCTGTATGGCTTATTTCACTTAGCATCACACTCTCCAGTTCCATCCACGTTGCTACAAAGGGCCATATTTCATTCTTTCTCATTGCCACGTAGTACTCCACTGTGTATATAAACCACAATTTCTTTGTCTATTCATCAGTTGATGGACATTTAGGCTCTTTCCATCATTTGGCTATTGTTGAGAGTGCTGCTATAAACACTGGGGTACAAGTGCCCCTATGCATCAGCACTCCTGTATTCCTTGGGTAAATTCCTAGCAGTGCTATTGCTGGGTCATAGGGTAGATGTATTTTTAATTTTTTGAGGAACCTCCACACTGTTTTCCAGAGCGGCTGCACCAGTTTGCATTCCTACCCAACAGTGCAAGAGGGTTCCCATTTCTCCACATCCTCTCCAGCATCTATAGTCTCCTGATTTGTTCATTTTAGCCACTCTGACTGGCGTGAGGTGGTATCTGAGTGTGGTTTTGATTTGTATTTCCCTGATGAGGAGTGACGTTGAGCATCTTTTCATGTGCCTGTTGGCCATCTGGATGTTTTTGTTGGAAAAGTGTCTATTCATGTCTTCTGCCCATTTTTTTACTGGATTATTTGTTTTTTTTGGGTGTGGAGTTTGGTGAGTTCTTTATAGACTTTGGATACTAGCCCTTTGTCCAATATGTCATTTGCAAATATCTTTTCCCATTCCGTTGGTTGCCTTTTAGTATTGTTGATTGTTTCCTTTGCAGTGCAGAAGCTTTTTATCTTCATGAGGTCCCAGGAGTTCATTTTTGCTTTTAATTCCCTTGCCTTTGGGGATGTGTCAAGTAAGAAATTGCTGCAGCTGAGGTCAGAGAGGTTTTATCCTGCTTTCTCCTCTAGGGTTTTGATGGCTTTCCTGTGTCACATTCAGGTCCTTTATCCATTTTGAGTTTGTTTTTGTGAATAGTGTAAGAAAGTGGTCTAGTTTCATCCTTCTGCCTGTTGCTGTCCAGTTCTCCCAGCACCATTTGTTAAAGAGACTGTCTTTTTTCCATTGGATATTCTTTCCTGCTTTGTCAAAGATTAGTTGGCCATACTTTTGTGGGTCTAGTTCTGGGGTTGCTATTCTATTCCATTGGTCTGTGTGTCTGTTTTTGTGCCAATACCATGCTGTCTTGATGATTTCAGCTTTGTAGTAGAGGCTAAAGTCTGGGATTGCGATGCCTCCTGCTTTGGTCTTCTTCAATATTACTTTGGCTATTCGGGGTCTTTTGTGGTTCCATACAAATTTTAGGATTGCTTTGTTGTAGCTTCGAGAAGAATGCTAGTGCAGTTTTGATTGGGATTGCATTGAATGTGTAGATTGCTGTGGGTAGTATTGACATCTTAACAATATTTATTCTTCCAACCCATGAGCACGGAATGTTGTTCCATTTCTTTGTATCTTCTTCAATTTCCTTCATAAGCTCTCTATAGTTTTCAGCATACAGATCTTTTACATCTCTGGTTAGGTTTATTCCTAGGTATTTTAGCTTCTTGGTGCAATTGTGAACGGGATCAGTTTCTTTATTAGTCTTTCTGTTCCTTCATTATTAGTGTATAAGAATGCAACTGATTTCTGTACATTGATTTTGTATCCTGCGACTGTGCTGAATTCATGTATCAGTTCTAGCAGACTTTTGGTGGAGTCTATTGGATTTTCCATGGATAATATCATGTCATCTGCAAAAAGTGAAAGCTTAACTTCATCTTTGCCAATTTTGATGCCTTTGATTTCCTTTTGTTGTCTGATTGCTGATGCTAGCACTTCCAACACTATGTTAAACAACAGCGGTGAGAGTGGACATCCCTGTCGTGTTCCTGATCTCAGGGAAAAAGCTCTCAGTTTTTCCCCATTGAGGATGATATTAGCTGTGGGCTTTTCATAAATGGCTTTTAAGATCTTTAAGCATGTTCCTTCTATCCCGACTTTCTCGAGGGTTTTTATTAAGAAAGGATGCTGAATTTTGTCAAATGCTTTTTCTGCATCGATTGACAGCATCATATGGTTCTTATCTTTTCTTTTATTAATGTGATGTATCACATTGATTGATTTGTGAATGTTGAACCAGCCCTGCATCCCAGGAATGAATCCCACTTGATCATGGTGAGTAATCCTTTTTATATGCTGTTGAATTCAATTTGCTAGTATCTTATTGAGAATTTCTGCATCCATATTCATCAGGGATATTGGCTTGTAGTTCTCTTTTTTTACTGGGTCTCTGTCTGGTTTAGGAATCAAAGTAATGCTGGCTTCATAGAATAAGTCTGGGAGTTTTCCTTCTCTTTCTATTTTTTGGAACAGCTTGAGAAGGATAGGTATTATCTCTGCTTTAAATGTCTGGTAAAATTCCCCTGGGAAGCCATCTGGTGCAGGACTCTTATTTGTTGGGATATTTTTGATAACTGATTCAATTTTTTCGCTGGTTATGGGTCTGTTCAAGTTTTCTGTTTCTTCCTGTTTCAGTTTTGGAAGTGTGTGGGTGCTTAGGAATTTGTCCATTTCTTCCAGGTTGTCCAATTTGTTGGCATATAATTTTTCATAGTATTCCCTGATAACTGCTTGTATTTCTGAGGGATTGGTTGTAGCAATTCCATTTTCATTCATGATTTTATCTATTTGCGTCATCTCTCTTTTCTTTTTGAGAAGCCTGGCAAGAGGTTTGTCAATTTTGTTTATTTTTTTCAAAAAACCAACTCTTGCTTTCATTGATCTGCTCTACCGTTTTTTTTTTTTATTCTATATTGTTTATTTCTGCTCTGACCTTTACTATTTCTCTTATTCTGCTGGGTTTGGGGTGTCTTTGCTGTTCTGCTTCTATTTCCTTTAGGTGTGCTGTTAGATTGTGTATTTGGGAATTTTCTTGTTTCTTGAGATAGGCCTGGATTGCAATGTATTTTCCTCTCAGTACTGCCTTCGCTGCATCCCAAAGTGTTTGGATTGTTATATTTTCATTTTCATTTGTTTCCATATATTTTTAAATTTCTTCTCTAATTGCCTGGTTGACCCATTCATTCTTTAGTTGGGTGTTCTTTAATGTCCATGCTTTTGGAGGTTTTCCAGACTTTTTCCTGTGGTTGATTTCAAGCTTCATAGCATTGTGGTCTGTGCATGGTATGATCTCAATTCTTGTATACTTATGAAGGGCTGTTTTGTGACCCAGTATGTGATCTATCTTGGAGAATGTTCCATGTGCACTTGAGAACAAAGTATATTCTGTTGCCTTGGGATGCAGAGTTCTAAATATATCTGTCAAGTCCATCTGATCCAATGTATTATTCAGGGCCCTTGTTTCTTTATTGATCCTGTGTGTAGATGATCTATCCATTGTTGTAAGTGGACTATTAAAGTCCCCTGCAATTACCACATTCTTATCAATATGGTTGCTTATGTTTGTGATTGATTGTTTTATATATTTGGGGGCTCCCGTATTTGGCACACAGACATTTATAATTGTTAGCTCTTCTTGATGGATAGACCCTGTAATTATTATATAATGCCCTTCTTCATCCCTTGTTACAGCCTTTAATTTAAAGTCTAGTTTGTCTAAGTATGGCTACTCCAGCATTCTTTTGAGTTCTAGTAGCATGATAGATAGTTCTCACTTTCAATCTGAAGGTGTCCTCAGGTCTAAAATGAGTCTCTTGTAGACAGCAAATAGATGGGTCTTGTTTTTTTTATCCATTCTGATACCCTATGTCTTTTGGTTGGAGCATTTAGTCCATTTACGTTCAGTTATTATAGAAAGATACGGGTTTAGAGTCATTGTGATGTCTGTATGTTTTATGCTTGTAGTGATGTCTCTGGTACTTTGTCTCACAGGGTCCCCCTTAGGATCTCTTGTAGGGCTGGTTTAGTGGTGACGAATTCCTTCAGTTTTTGTTTGTTTGGGAAGACCTTTATCTCTCCTTCTATTCTGAATGACAGACTTGCTGGATAAAGCATTCTCGGCTGCATAGTTTTTCTGTTCATCACGTTGAAGATTTCCTGCCATTCCTTTCTGGCCTGCCAGCTTTCAGTAGATAAGTCGGCCAGTAGTCTTATGGGTCTCCTTTTATATGTTAGAGCGCGTTTATCCCTAGCTGCTTTCAGAATTTTCTCTTTACTCTGGTGTTTTGCCAGTTTCACTTTGATATGTCCTGCAGAAGATCCATTCAAGTTACGTCTGAAGGGAGTTCTCTGTGCCTCTTGGGTTTCAACGCCTTTATCCTTCCCCAGATCAGGGAAGTTCTCGGCTATGATTTGTTCGAGTACACCCTCAGCCCCTTTCTCTCTCTCTTCCTCTTCTGAAATTCCTATGATACCAATCCTGTTCCGTTTGATTGCATCACTTAGTTCTCTAATTCACCCCTCATACTCCTGGATTTTTTAATGTTTTTCTCAGCTTCCTCTTTTTCCATAATTTTCTTCTAACTCACCTATTCTCACCTCTGCCTCTTCAATCCGAGCAGTGGTCGCCTCCATTCTATTTTGCACCTCATTTATAGCATTTCTTAGCTCCTCATGACTGTTTCTTAGTCCCTTGATCTCTGTAGCAATAGATTCTCTGTTCATGCTTAGATGAATAGATCTTCTTCATGCTTGATTCTCTGAATCTCTTCTATGCTTTTTTCAAGCCCAGCGATCAATTTTATGACTATTATTCTGAATTCTTGTTCCAGTATATTGCTTAAATCATTTTTGATCAATTTGTTTAGCTGTCACTACTTCCTGGAGTTTCTTTTGAGGAGAATTCCTCTGTTTTGTCATTTTGGATAGTCCCTGGAGTGGCAGGGAACTGCAGGGCATTTCCCCTGTGCTGTCTGGAGTAACTAGTTTTGGTGGGTGGGGCTGCAGTCAGACCCGATGTCTATCCCCAGGCCACCGCTAAGGCCATAGTCAGACTGGCGTGTACCTTATCATCCCTTCTCCGAGGGGCAGGACTCACTGTGGAGTGGTGTGGCCCCTTTCTGGGCTGCTTGCTCACTGCCAGGCTTGTGGTGCTGCTTCGATGGGGTCTGGCGTAGTAGCCGGGGTGGATCCATAAGATGCACAGGGCCGGGAGGGGCAGGCTTAGTGCCGTTGGTGGTCTCCTGCAGGAGGGGCCCTGCGGCACTGGGAGGGAGGCAGGCAGACCCGTCAGAGGGATGGATCCACAGAAGCGCAGCATTGGGTGTTTGCGCGGTGCAAGCACGTTCGGTGATGGGAACTGGTTCCCTTTGGGATTTCGGCTGGGGGATGGGAGGGGGAGATGGCGCTGGCCAGCGCCTTTCTTCCCCGCTGTGCTGAACTCTGTCCTCTGGGGCTCAACACCTCTCCCTCCCGGTGTCCTCTCGCCCTCCTGCTCTCCAGGTAGAGCTGTCGACTTATAACATTCCAGGTGTTAAGGCCCCCCAGCAGTCAGAACACACTCCGTCTGGCCCCTCTGCTTTTGCAAGCCAGACTCGGGGGCTCTGCCTGGCCAGGTCGGCTGGCTGCCCCTCCACCGCCCTGGCTCCCTCCCGCCAGTCCGTGTCGCATGCACCGCCTCTCCACCCTTCCTACCATCTTCCGTGGGCCTCTTGTCTACTCTTGGCTCTGGAGAGTCCGTTCTGCTAGTCTTCTGGGTTATGCAGGCAGATGTGGGTGAAATCTAAGCGATCACCAAGATGAGGTAAGCCCAGCGTCCTCCCACGCTGCCATCTTCCCTTGTAATCCAGTCACAGGAGGGACACGGGGACTCAAAGCACAGTGCAGTGAGGATGTAAGCAATGTTCTTGCAAGAGCAGGTGTCTGATGGACAGGAGCACACGGGGCAGTCACAGCAGACAATTTAGTTCCTAGGACCCAGGTCCTTCCCCTGGTTCTTCATTGGCTGAGTACCTGGGCTTATCGTTTTATATGGGAAGCTTTTTGCATGGTAAAGACTTCTCAGCAGACATATAAAATCAGTTGGAGGATCAGGCATGTGTATATCCTGAGGAAGGGCATTCAGGCAGAGAGAAGAGACCCTGAGAAAGCTTGTTTGAAAGACAACATGCTGTCATAAGCAAAATCAGAAACAAAGCTATATTTTACTAAAGAATTTCCAATTGCATCCCAGAGTAGCTAAGCTAGGTGGTTACAGAAATCTGTAGTGATTTGGCAGAGAAGGTTGAAGAAGATCCACAGACATTATCTGAAGCTTTGTTAGTTGAGATGATAAATTTAGCATAGCTGGAGATGCCGTGGGGCAATCCCTATACAATGATGTGTGGAGTTAAGATAATAAGATCTCTGGAAAAGGTACCAAAAAGGACAATAGCACATCAAGTGCCTGGATAAGAATGGTGAAAATATCTCCTGGTGAATTGTGGTCAACTTAGAAAGTGAGAATGACCAATGTAGGAACATTTTCTGAAACCAACATTTCCTTCCTCTTCTGGGCAGTAGCACAGATAAAAATATAAAATATGTAAAAAAATATCTTAAAAAGTCTAAGTCCAAGAGGAGATGAAAAGAAGATTAAAATAAAGCAACCAGAACGAACATGAGTCTTGGCATTTCGGATAGTATGGGGATAAGAGATAAATACAAGCAGGGCAAAGCATTATTCTGTTTTGTTCTTTATCTTAGTCTTCTTGAAGGTCAGAGAGTATATGAGCAGAATGATTCAAAGGCCTTGATGACTCTTTGGAGGAGGGTCTCCTATGTGAATACCGTGGAATCCCGTACTCACCTCATTTGGAAAGTATTCATCATACAACTATTTTTCTTTCTCACTTAGGAGAGAATCAAATGCTCTTTGCCTGATACTACATTAGGCAAAAAATAAATAAACAAACATGACATACAGAAGGGAGTCTGAAAATTACTATCTTTTTTTCCCCAGTGTCCGTTAATCCAACTTGATCCAGAGATAGGACAGCTATTTTCCCTCTCCTAACTTTCAGAAACTGGGGCAATCACACTCGTTCCCGCAGTGCTGTGGGCAAAGAGTATACAGTGTGTTACAAATTACAGAATCCTGTGCAGGTGTTAAGGAAACAGGAACATCCACGGAATTTGACTGTATATCCCATTAACTTCAAATAAAGTGATTGAGCATATGGTGGCAGTGTCACCTAAGTAACCCCAAAGAGGCTGGCTTTAGAGGAAGAAAGAGAATTGTAAATCTCCTTTCCTCCTGAGATATAGCCGCAGGGTAATGATCAAATCTCCTGGATTCATTCATGACATCCTCAACCTTGGGGGAGGAGCCTGAGTCTTGGCTGAATTGGTAACAAGGGGAATGGAGAATACCGGGAAATCTGGGGAGATTACTCCAAGAAGTTGGCGATAGGGGACTGCAAATTTTGGTTTTGTTTTGTTAAAAATGGTGGCCATTTGGATTTAGAGGCCTCCTCCTATTCTTTATGGAGACTCAAGAATTCTTTCCTTATATTTAATGCTTGTCAGATCAAGAGTAAAGAAACATAAAGATGCTCTGTCCTTTCTAAGAGCTTGTGAGGCTCAACAGTACACTGATTTGCGTGGGAAGAAATGGGACTCTGGTTTTCCCAACATACCTTTGTCATTCTTAGAATTGATCTGCGGGGTTTCATAATAAATACAACAGCAAATGTGTAGTGTATATCACTTTCTCTCTGTCAAGCATATAATGTGTATATAAGCATTGGAACTATGTTACATGACAGCATATGATATATATATTTGTGAAGTCCTCTTTCACAAAAACAAAAAGAAAAGCTAGTTTGGGGCCAAATAGAAGGTGGAAACAGAGGCAGGGTTCAACAAAAGGGTCACAGGAAAGTATCTCCAAAGCTGCATATGCATAAGCCTCACGCTCTGTTCTTATCCTGGCATACAACCGCAGATTAGGTGTCGACTCTGTAGCATTTTGGTGTTGGTGCCTGGGTTTGGAAGCTGTTGTGGCTCAGGACATTCTCTGTTCTGTGCGCAGTTTAGCAAGGAATTTAGAGCAGGTGCACTGAGGCATCTCTTACTGGTCCACTGAGGTCGTCTGCCCTGAGTTCCCTGTCTTGAGAAGGAGCAGAGGGGGAGGTGTATTGAAATGGCACGCGCCCATCTTGCTAGAGCACCGTGGAATGAGGAAGAAGCATGGCTGTCACCCGAGACATGCCTAGGATGCAGCTCTTCTAGCAGCGATCAGGCAACGGACTCTCAGAGTTAGAAGTCTGCACTGGTCACACCACAGGATGTCCTGGAGCCAGCTTCACACTCACGCAGCCAGGCTCCAAGGTCAGGTACATGCCTCTCGAATCCCAACTGGGCTGGGTGCCATAAATGTATCCATGTAGTAAGTGATTTGGAAACAACCAGAAAACCTTCAGACTCGTATATAGTGTACGTTCTTAGCTACAGCAGTAACGACATTTGGAGCTAGATCATTGTTGGGATTTCTGGGCACTGTCCGATGTTGATCACCGTGCCAGGCCTTGACCAACCTGATGCTAGTGGCAACCAAGAATGTCTCTGGTCATTGCCAAACGTCTCTTTGGGGGGTGTGCACTCTTGCGCCCAGTAGAGGAGCCTACTCTAGTGTGTAAGCACCTCCTTTGCCCCGCAGTTAAGGACCCTCCTGCTCTCGTGTCTAACTACCTGGTCTGGTAGGCTGCACTGTGGATGAATTCTTCACAGAACCAAGTACTAGAAGATAAAGTAAGAAACGCAATGTGTCTTCACAGAGAAGAAAATCTAGGTTGAGTATACACGCTATGTTAGGAATGGGAACAGCGACTACTTCTGGCCGACTGGGACTTTTGTTTCTGGCTGTTCCCAGAGGGCTGACGCAGCCCTATCCCATGGCAAGTTGCAAGTATGAAGGCTGCTGGCTCTGGACGGCTGTGGTGTGGGCTTTGGAAGAGCAGAGATGATGGACTGTTGGCACTTCCATTCTCATCCGGCAGTCTCTTAACACCACCACCCTGCTCTGAGCTTGCTTCCTCACACTCACCCTGACTGTGACCTTCATCATTCCTGCACTGGACAGACCACTGTGTCCACATTGGCTCTGTGGACCATGTTTGGTTTTTTGTTTTGTTTTGTTTTGTTTGTAATGTGAAACTTATTGTCAAATTGGTTTCCATACAACACCCAGGGCTCATCCCAACAGGTGCCCCCTCAATGCCCATCACCCACCGTCCCCTCCCTCCCAGCCCCCATCAACCCTCAGTTTATTCTCAGTTCTTAAGAGCCTCCTTCCCTCTCTGTAACTTTTTTTCCCCCTTCCCCTCCCCCATGGTCTTCTGTCAAGTTTCTCAGGACCCACATAAGAGTGAAAACATACGGTATCTGTCTTTCTCTGTACAGCTTATTTCACTTAGCATAACACTCTCCAGTCGCATCCACGTTGCTACAAAAGGCCAGATTTCATTCTTTCTCACTGCCAAGTAGTATTCCATCGCGTATATAAATCACAACTTCTTTATCCATTTGTCAGTTGATGGACACTTAGGAATTTACCCAACGGATACAGGAGTGCTGATGCACAGGGGCACTTGTACCCCAAAGTTTATAGCAGCACTTTCAACAACAGCCAAATTATGGACCACGGTTTTGATTTCTACCATTTATCCTGTTCTGGAACTGGTGGTGTTTCTCAAGCCAACATTGTATAAGGTGTTCCCTTTCAAAGGAAACAAAACAGGGATGCCTGGGTGGTTCAGTTGGTTGAGTGTCTGACCCTTGATTTCAGGTCAGGTCATGATCCCAGGGTCATGGGATCGGGCCCTGCACTGGGCTCTGCGCGGAGAATGGCACCTGCTCAGGATCCTCTGTCTCTCTCTCCCTCTCCCCAACTCGCGCTCTCTCTCAAAAAGAAACAAAGGGAAAAAAAGAGCCACAGGACAGAAAAACAGAAGGCAAATTCATTTTCTGGATTCTAGTTGTCTAAATGCTCCTCTTTACACGCTTTATCGGTGTACAAAGGACTCCAGCATCGAGATCTCTGTGAGTTAAACGTATCTGGTATGCGTTCCTGCAAACACCAATACATCGAACCCGGCAGAATAAAGCACCAGTGACTGCGTGGCTTAGATAACAGACATTTATTTTCTCACAGCTTCGAGGCTGTAAGTCCAAACGCAGGGTATTGGCAAGGTTGGTTTGTGGGGAAGTGTGTCTTTGGCTTTCAGACAGCCACTCGGTCACTGTGTGTTTACACGACTCTTCCTCTGTGCCCGTAAATCCTGTGTGTCTCCTTCCGTTGCTGATGAGTACAGCAGCCATGCTGCGTGAGGGTCCCACCCTCTGGCGCTATATTACCTTAACTGTTGCCTTAAAGGCTCTATCTCCACATGCGGTCCCTTTGGGCATTAGAGATTCAACATATGTATTTTCGGGGCACAGAGTTCAGCCCATAGGAAGTGGTCCGTGCCCAGCCCACAGTCAAGGAACAGTAGCTACATGCAACTGAGAAACTCCTGGGCCCAGGACCCATGGTGACAGACTGTTCAAGTATTTCCTGGAAAGTGAAGTCCCCTGGTAGAAACCTGTTGCTCTGGAACTTACAAACATTGCTTCTTCAAAGCTAGCAATCAACAGAGAGAAAAAGGGAGAAAGAGAGAGAGTTGAGAGAGAAGAAACGGCAACAGAAAACCCCACAAAATCCTAGGGTAGGAATTTGCCTGAAAACAACTGAAGAGGTGGATTGCCTTTTGCCTTAGAAAGGGATGATTTCTTCTTCTTCGTCTTGTTTCACACAACACTTGTCCTCACACTGCTCCAGTGGTGTTGCCGGTGGTCAGTTATTTTTAGTGCCGCTTTCCATCTAGAACTGAGTTTCCAGTCTGGGAGAGGCGTGAACTGGGGCAAGTCACTTCTGCTTCGAAAGACGTGTTGTGTTTTTTTGTTTTTTGTTTTTTTTTTCTGAAATCTGTGCGGTGAGGACGCCAACATCAGAGTTATTATAAAAGTTAGAGAAGGTAATACAGAGCATGGCATGTTGATTGGCATGACCTATATGACATTTTTGCAGTTGTATTTGACAATTAACTTGGATTTGCTTTGTTTCCCAGGGACCGTGATGCACACTCAGTAGAAAGGAGAGCAGAGATAACCATGTAAGAGACTGACTGCTATTTCATTACCTCCTGCTGTGGATGCATGGCCCAGACCGTGAAGGGCTTCAAACAGGCATCTGCACGGTGGAGTTCAAGTCTAATTTCCACGAGGAGATAGGAGCAGTAATTCGTCTGGCAAACATCCCATAATCTTCTGACTACTGGCGCTTTCGTTTTCATTTTCAGAAGGGTAAAGAACGGGACCGTTATACTCCCGTGATCTTGTTTGCTCTGAGTCACTAAGAATATACCTCAGCATATTTACTTCGTTTGAACCTTTGACGTAAACTAGAAGAACTTAAAGCCACACTAAATTGTTCCATAACCTTAAGTTGAGCCATTTGTCCCCTTATTCATGTAAAGTGCGTCTCCACTAGAAGCTGGGTTTTGTTTTTTGGTTTTTGGTAAAATGTGGAGGCATTCACTGGATTACTTTTAAAGCTTATGATAATCGTAAGAATATCAAACATGTTTTATGTAGTGGGCACTTTAATAAACATGGTGAGGCTCTTAATTCAACTTTTCCTTCAGTGGTATAAAGAAGATGAAATTATTTTCTATATATTTCAACCTTGAAATAGCTAGATGTCTAAACACTTGATCAAAAATTAATGCATGCGGTTGGAGGTAGGAATGCCTAGCACACAGAAGAAACAACTTCATTGCTGCTTTGGTTGGTATCTTGTGTTCCTATATTATATTCTTCTGTTCTGGTCATCACACTTTTTTTTTAATTTATTTTTTATTTTATTTAAAAAGAATTTATTTTTGAGGAAGAGAAAATATCTGCACACATGGGGGAGGAGCAGACAGAGGGAGAGAGAGAATCCCAAGCAGGCTCTGAGCCTCAGCCCAGAGCCCAACGCAGGGCTCTGAACCGTGAGATCATGACCTGAGCTGAGATCAAGAGTTGGACGCTTAACTGACTGACCCACCATTTTTTTGCCTTTCAAAACCATCTATATGTCCTTTCTCCTATTTTTTCTCACTTATCTGGACTTTTCACAGCAACAGAAGGAAACCAGAGGCACACAACCAGAGGCACACAATGGGATGGTTTTGTTTTCCAAAGGCCTTTCTAACCGGGAATTGCCAAGTACCCTAATCAGTTGGTCATAATAATAATGACAGTGATGAATAATATACCCCAACCGAGTCCAAGCAACTGCTGGCAAGAAGAACCCTCACCATGAGACCTCCCTCCCGTGAAATGCTCACGTGCACGGCTTCGGCCACTGGATGCGCTGAGCTGCAGAGCAGACCTCTAAAACTCCACCCACTTGCACGACTGAGACTACGCGCCTGTTGGACAGCAGCTGCCCATTTCTGTCTCCCCTCCAGACCCCGGCAACCACCGTTCTCCTCGGTGATTTTACTGGAATCTCTAGAACATCTTCCTCTACTGCAGCACTACTCACAATAGCCAAGATGTGCCAACGACGCAGATGTCCTTGTGGGACGGTAAAGAAAAGGGGCGCGTGTACACGATGGAATATCAGCCTTCAAGAAGGACATGTTACCATATGTGGCAACACAGATGGACCTTAAAGACACGATGCTCGGGGCGCCTGGGTGGCGCAGTCGGTTAAACGTCCGACTTCAGCCAGGTCACGATCTCGCGGTCCGGGAGTTCGAGCCCCGCGTCAGGCTCTGGGCTGATGGCTCAGAGCCTGGAGCCTGTTTCCGATTCTGTGTCTCCCTCTCTCTCTGCCCCTCCCCCGTTCATGCTCTGTCTCTCTCTGTCAAAAATAAATAAACATTGAAAAAAAAAATTTTAAAGACACGATGCTCAGTTACAGCACGATGGATTCTGCATGATCCCACGGACGCCAACTTCCCAAAAGGGCCAGGAGTTGCTCTGATTTGCAACAAGAGAGCAAGCAACCAGATCCACCGCTGTCCTTCAGATCAAATAATCTCTTCTAGAATCGGTTCTCCAAGCTTGGCCCTCTTTGCAACCACGATGATCTCAGTCTGTGCATGCTGCCATCTCAGAAACTCAACTTCACTGAGTGCGCACATGTCCCCAGAGTATGTCAAGGGATCAAGACCCAGCACGGGCTTACACACAGTCTCTCTGCGAGGTCGGGGATGTAAAAAAGAAAACAGAAGTCCTTTTCGCTTACTGTTCGTTGAAAGGATTTCGGTGCAACAAGGATTGGGGGCAGAGTGGAAAGACAAAGTCCCAGGACAGAATGGAGCAGGGTTCTCACTGTGTGACTGTGACAGAGACGGCTATGTAGGTGAGTACGTCAGAAAAACGTGTATCTTCTTCCCTGAGAGGAGGCAGGTGGACAGCATGCATTTATGGCAAATACAGAGGGCACTTGGGGTAACAGCCTGCTTCACAGCTACGGGAGGGCAATCGGGAGACTTAAGTCTCCCCTGTGTGAGCAGTGTCAGAAACAAAACCGGCTCAGCATGTATGACCTGCTGCTGCATTAAGTACTCAGTTTGAGTACCTAGAGCTTATTTTTATTTGAGGGTAAGTGCATTGTCTGGATTGAGATGGGGACAGAAAAATGCCAGGCACAGAGTAGCACACTGCATACCTTCAGTGACACTGCGATTCTGTTTTTGTTTAATCAAAAATGTACAAAATATCGGGGTGCCTGGGTGGCTCAGTCGGGTAAGCGTCTGATGCTTGATTTCTGCTTGGGTCACGATCTCGTGGTTCGTGAGTTCGAGCCCCACGTCGGGCTCTGTGCTGACCGTGAAGAGCCTGCTTGGGATTTTCTCTCTCCCTCTCTCTCTGACCCTCCCCCATTCGCACGGTCTCTCTCTCTCTCAAAATAAATAAACTTTAACAAATGTGGAAAATATTGGAAATGCCATTATAAAATTTGATATGGAAACAGGAGGCTCCTGGATACATAAAGAAGCATCTGAACAGAAACACTGCCATGCTGGTAGCTCTTGTAAGTAATTCCAAGAGTTGGCGGGGCATCATAATTTGGGATTATGAAGTTCCCATATAATAACAGGAATGTGACGTGGGCCATCCCAGGCTGAGACACTGAAATGGCGTGATTAATGTTTCTGAAAGGAAGTCAGAGGAGTCACCAAAGGGTTAACGGGACTACTCACAACTTTTTATCCACATTTTTTACCTTCACTTCAAATTTCCTTGGCCTTCCTCCCCTGGGGAGAGGGATTTAAACTCCAATCTCCTAGTTTAAAGGTTTTTTTTTTTTTTTTTAATGTTTATTTATTTTGAGAGAGACTGGGAGGGAGGGAGGAGCAGAGAGAGGGAGACACACAACTTGAAGCAAGCTCTAGGCTCTGAGCTGTCAGCGCAGGGCCCGACGTGGGGCTCGAACTCATGAACTGCGAGATCATGACCTCAGCAGGAATCGGACGCTTAACTGACTGAGCCATGCAGGCACCCCTGCCCCCTTGTCCTAGTTTAGATGCCTCTCGAATAAACCCTTTCTTTGCTGCATACTCAATGTCTCCTCCTGTGCACGGGAACTACCTGGTTCACTTAGAGAAGGGCGGGTCAGACTTGTCCAGGCGTTATAAGGCACATATGGTCATCAGGAATCCATTGAATTACACACATGTCACGGGCATTTGTGGTCATTACGAATTCAATTATGCAATTTACAGAATACTGACCAATGGTTACCAAATATCCTCAGGGCACTGAGGTGCCTGGATGGCTCAGTAGGTACAATGTCTGACTTCAGCTCAGGTCACAACCTCACGGTTCATAGGTTCAAGTCCCGCATAGGCTCTGGCCTGACAGCTCAGAGGGTGGAGCCTGCTTCCGATTCTGTGTCTGCCTCTCTCTCTGCCTCTTCCCCTGCTCTCTCTCTCTCTCTCTCAAAAATAAGTAAACACTACAAAAGTGAAAAAAATATCCGCAGGGCATCAAATCCTTCCTGCCTGTGTCCAATGGGTCATTTATAGGCTGCTGTTTGAACAGCATATCAATCTCATACCAGCAGCACTTAGAAAGATAGTGCCTTTCCCTCACAAAATGTTCCAGAACAATTATCGAATTTAGGATTGTTTTCATTTTTTATCTCCTGAGAGTTACGTTTATGTCAGCATATTTTAACATGGATTTCACAGGGGAAAAAAGTCTGTAGGATGCTCTGCAGACAAGTGGCCACTGGTCAAACTCCTTTGTGAAATTCTGCATGCCATGTCCCTGTTCTGGCCATCATTCAATCTCTGGATCCTCAATCCGCAATTCGTCATAATTATTACTGGGACGCCTCGGTGGCTCAGTCGGTTAAGCGCCTGACTTCGGGTCAGGTCGTGATCTCACGGTCCGTGAGTTCGAGCCCCGCGTCGGGCTCCACACGGACAACTCAGAGCCTGCTTGGGATTCTCTCTCTTCCACTCTCTCTGCCCCTTCCCTGCTCACATTCTCTCTCTCTCTCTCAAAACAAGTAAGTAAAAACTTAAAAAAAAGAATTATTACTACATTAGGAGCCCAAGAGTATTTCCGAGGCAGCTGAAAGTTTTCACAAGTACAAGAAACAGGGGACCTTTCTGCGTTCCTACAGATCACGTTGAGACTCAGAAGAAAAAACAAACAAACAAACAAAAAAAACGGAGTTATGCTGATGTTGTATCAGTTCCTATCTTCATGTAGTAAAGGGATAGTTGAAACCCAAAGACCCATGATTTCTTTCCCTACATTGTACATCTCCCCCCCACCAAACACGTGGGTGTGTGTTCTTATTTGCTTTGCTGTTCCACCCTATTTACCGAGTTCCTCTGATTTGCTTCATGACTTTGAGGTGTAAGAGCCGACGAACTATTTAGAGGTCAACTTATGGAAACGCTACCTCACATTTTGCTATGACTCCAGCTCATGATACTGGTATTAGGACATGTGCACAAGTCCTCATATTGCTTTAAAGCTTTGATAGTCTTGCCATCAGCAACTGATACGTGGCTACAAGTACAAAGTCCACTGCAATTGAAATAGAAACAAGGAATGAGTAATAGAGATAGTTTTTAGAATCTGTTAAGTCAAGTATTAATGAATGTCGTATTAAAATCTATCAGACTAGCGAAGGTTCTACTTTTTTTAGGTTGTGTTTTATGTAAAAGGAGAAAATGCACCTGTGAAACTCTGAAGACTGCTGAAATACTGCCAATTCCATCAGTCTCACACAGGAAAATGTAAAATTAAAGCTGTGTGTCAGACATGCAGCAATGTCTTTGTTAAGATCACCTAACAAATCAACATCGCGTATAAGGTGGAACGTTTTCCCCCTGCAAATAGGGAAGCTGAAAAGTGGTGTATTTTGTTAAAAGATCATTAAACTCATTAATGAGCTGTTTACACATCACTGGAGCAGGCTGGCAGCTGTTAGGGATTAAATCCACGGTGAATTTTTACAAACGTTCTTGCAATGGTACTGACGTTGGAAGGATGATTTAGATAGTGATTTTTTGTTTTTTGATAAGTCTGGCTTAAATAATTCTCCCTCGTCGGTTTCAGCATTTCTTACTATGAGCATTGCTTCTGCTCCAAATGAATAGAAACAAAAAGTTGAATATATGGAAAATATTCATATATATTGAATATCCACATATATTTTGGATATCCATATCCATATATACTGGATATACGGACTATATGTGAACATATGAGAAACTGCCCAGAGACAGCACTGAAATTTTTGCTTAAGAAAATAGGGGTTTGGTCTTAAATATTTTGTCTTTTGGGGCAATGAGCAGCATCACGGTTAACAAGAAACAGAAAGGCTTAGAGACAGACCTAAGTGCAAGGTCTACACACAATTGGCCACCGGAGTGAGGCAAATATTCCCAAGGAGTTGCAATACTCAAGTATGATACCAGACCTCGGGTCTTTGCATCTGGGTCCTGAAGAAATGCAAATACCTTCTCTGGAAACACTATGCTATTATCTCTCACTAGACTGCAGTTTGAAGCTAAACACGGAATCAAAGAATCTAAGCCATACTGACAGCATGTGCTAATTCTACGACCAGGCAAGACTTGTACTCCCCATAAACCATCTTCTATAAAGATATTAAAGTTCTTAGATAAAGATGGTTTATCATCAGTGGCCTTGTCAAATGCAACAAAAGACGAAATGGATTATACGCCCCATATCCTGAACACTGTTATCTACAAGTGATTATTTTTAATAATTTTAGCAAATTCCATTGCCCTTAAATCATCTTTTCTAGTGGGGTTATGCTGTGCTTTATAACTTCAAATAACTGCCACCAACAGTGATGTGGAAGGTAAAACTACTTTTAATTTAACTGAATGCACTAACTGTAGTTTACTGTGTGCAGTGGGTTAACTTCGTCATAGAGTGCCTATTACCTTTATTTTATAGAAGAAAAAAAGCAGATACATAAATAACTTACATGCCCATATCACAATTAATGGCTGACTTCTGTATATGAGAACTTAAAATGAGCCACATCTTCCCACCTGCCTTAAATTTCAATTTCTGCCTCTCACAATTTGGTGGTCGTTTTCTCCGTAACTAAAAAGTATTACAACGGAGGATGTCAGCAATCTCTTAGTATTTCATAGTACTGTCCTTGTGTGAGTTTAGCACAGATTTAAATACATTAATTTATTACGTTGTAGAGGCAGAGAAAAAAAAGAAAGTTACTCAAATAATAAGAATAGGAAAGGTATTTGAATAGGACTCTGGAGTCCAGGGATCAAACTTTTATTTTAAAGTAAAGTCAATATTATAAGCCATTCCATAGGAAATGATGTTCAAGATCTA
The DNA here is from genome assembly GCF_022079265.1 of Lynx rufus. NCBI lineage: Eukaryota > Metazoa > Chordata > Mammalia > Carnivora > Felidae > Lynx > Lynx rufus. Next base: position 2,775,456 of record NW_025814828.1, read on the forward strand.
CACTGAACTACCATGACATTTAAAAATAACTTTGACAAAAAATGATAAAAAAAATTTTAGTGGCAGACAGCTCAGTTGGTTAAGCATCTGACTTCAGCTCAGGTCATGGTCTCATGGTTTATGGGTTCGAGCCCGGCATCAGGCTCTGTTCTGACAGCTCGGAGCCTGGAGCCTGCTTCGGATTCTGTGTCTCCCTCCCTCCCTCCCTCTCTCTCTCTCTTTCTCTCTCTGCCCCTCCCCCACTACTGCTCTCTGCCTCTCGAGAATGAATATTTAAAAATTTTTAAATGATAAATTTTCAAAAACTGATAAGGTGTATTACTGTACTAATGAACAAGAATATCAAAATATTACTATTTCACAAATGTTGATGAAAAGTATGGTGGGGAAGTAGGTTCTACTTACATAAACGGGTTAGAAAACACCTTAGGGCAGAAAGTCGCCACTGCGGGGCGAAAGCGTCCGAGGTGAGCTAGCAACATACTGTAATGGGATCACAAGTAACTTGTTATATCGCCAGCAGGAAATTCCCTTCCATGTGGCACTACTATTCTTTGATCACAAACACCACTTGCCCCACAGACCCTTTGCTTCTTCCACAAAGTTACTGATTGTTTTCTCCATGTTCACCAAGTGTGTAAGACCTTGTTCTCTTCACGCTCACCACGTGGGTAATATCTTGTGGGCTCAATAAATACGGAGATAAAACCCCTGTTTGGGGCTCCTGTGTCATCCTGGACATCAGCTTCTCCTGTATTCAATTTTTCCTCCTCTCTCTTGCTGGACAAGAGAGAACTCCAGACTCATAGTCTTTGACAGAGTACTATAGCGTGTAGAATTTCAAATTTTTTTAAATTTATTTATTTAGCTTGAGAGAGACAGAGAGGGGGAGTGGGAGAGTGCTAGAGAGAGAGGGAGAAAGAGAAACTAATGATAGAACTCAAAGGCCACTTATGATTAAAAAATAAATTTTAGGGGCGCATGGGTGGCTCAGCTGCTTAAGCATTTGACTCTTGATTTTGGCTCAGGTCACGATCTCACGGTTCATGAGTTTGAGCCCTGTGTTGGGCTCTGTGCTGACAGTGTGGAGCCTGCTTGGGATTCTCTCTCTCCCTCTCTCTGCCCCTCCTCTGCTTATTGTGTGTTGCTCTCGCTCTCAAAATAAATATTTAAAATTTTTTTTCATTAAAAAATAAATTTTAGGGGCGCCTGGGTGGCGCAGTCGGTTAAGCGTCCGACTTCAACCAGGTCACGATCTCGCGGTCCGGGAGTTCGAGCCCCGCGTCAGGCTCTGGGCTGATGGCTCAGAGCCTGGAGCCTGTTTCTGATTCTGTGTCTCCCTCTCTCTCTGCCCCTCCCCCGTTCATGCTCTGTCTCTCTCTGTCCCAAAAATAAATAAACGTTGAAAAAAAAATTAAAAAAAAATAAATAAACATTTAAAAAAAAGGTCCAAGTAAACAATTGTAAAAGACAAAGTATTTAAGGACAGGTATACTGAGATTTTAGCATAGAGAATGTCTGTATTGACAGGTGAGGCTTTAAAAAAAAATGAACTTCGTCAATTACATTTGCGGAAGAAAGAAATCAAGACAGAGAATGAGTTAATAATTGACTTCATGGGGCATTCCAGGTTAGCTTGTGAACAGAAACCACTTCCTGTAACCTTTCCATTTGCACCAGAGTTCAGTTTAGACAGTTTTGACTTTGTCCTTCTTGCTAGTGGGCAGGGATCTCAAATACAGGGTATCTTCACAGCTGCCAGCAGGCTCAAGGCCGCGGGACATGGTTACTAAATATTAGCGCACTGAGGTATCTTCAGAGAAACATCATTTCATGGCCCTGCGGATTCACTTGTGTAAATTTCCTTTAAAAGATTCTACAGAACAGTAGCCTCTCAAAATACTCTGCCAGAGAATGTTTCCTCTATCAAATATATATAAAATATATATATATGTGTATATATACACATATATGTATATACACATACATATATATATATATGTATATACATACATATATATATATATATATATATATATTTAGAAATTTGGCATAATGTAAGGCCACATAGGATTTATTTATGTCACTGGACATACTGAAAGTTCAAAGAAGTTTATCTAAACAGAGATCTGGGGAATTAGTGCACACCAACAGCATTCTCTGTTTAGATAAGTGCTTTTAATGAACTATTAATCAGTGATGCCAGCTTCGTAATTATAAACTTCTTTGGACTTGATTTCTTTCTTCCTCAAATGAAATTAAGCCTCACTTGTCAATACAGACATTCTCAAGCAAGTCAAGTAGCTACTTGCAGTTTTTAGGTAAACTCTACTTATGTCATTCACATTATATTTCACATTGTCTTCATCGGCCGTCAATTTCAAAATAACTTATTATTTAATCATGGTCAAGTAAAGTGCCGTGGTTTCAAATCGCCTGCATGGGAGGGTGTCAAAACCCCTTCATAAATTCTCTTTGGTTGACAGGACCCTAATTCCTTAAGTAAGTACAATGCAAGTAGTTTTTGTGGGTGTGTGAACAATTTTCTTGGTTCTGGATGGAAAAGTACACGGACGATTCTGCAGTTCATGGAAACGGTGTGTTTAAAATGAAAATCACACGCAGCAGACACACATGGTCCTCTTTAAATTTAAAAAAAAATTTCTTTCTTAAAATTTTTAAATATTTATTTATTTTTGAGAGAGAAAGAGACAGAGCATGAGCATGGGAGGAGCAAAGCGAGAGGGAGGCACAGAATCCGAAGCAGGCTCCAATCTCTGAGCTGTCAGCACAGAGCCTGACGTGGGCCTTGAACCCAAGAACCGTGAGATCATGAGCTGAGTCACAGTGGGATAATTAACCGCCTGAACCACCCAGGAGCCCCCTAGAAAAGATACATCTGTTGCTTTCTATGTTACTTCTGTTAACTGTGCCATAGACAATGAAACATAAGTGAATGAGCATGGCCGTGTTGCCAGTAAAACTTTATTTACAAAAACAGGGTGCTGGCTATAATTTACGAGATCTTGGTACAAGTTAGGAATCAGCCTTGCTCTCAGCTAGTTCCCTAAGTATGACATATGCGAATTCCTCTACTGTGGAGATTCAGATACTGGCTGCCATAAAGGTATAGACTACTTGAACCAAAAAAATAAAAACAAAAATAAACAAAAATAAGATAAAGTATAACCCGTCCCCTTCCGTTTGGCCTGTTCAGAACACCTACTATGTGCCAGATAGTGGTGTTTGTGTGAAGAATACAAACAACTTCACTAGTGGTCTGATGGGATGACATTTTAAAAAAATGTTCTTTTAATGTTTATTTATTTTTGAGAGAGAGAGAGAGTGTGAGCGGGGCAGGGGCAGAGAGAGAGGGAGACACAGAATCCAAAGCAGGATCCAGGCTCCGAGCTGTCAGCACAGAGCCCGACGCGGGGCTTGAACTCAGGAACCGTGAGATCAGGACCTGAGCCAAAGTTGGACGCTTAACTGTCTGAGCCAGCCAGGTGTCCCACACATGGTCCACTTTAAAAGCCATGATTGCCTAATGCATGATATGTGAAGGAGTTCTTCTCTCCTGCCACGAAGGATTCAGACTTTCTGTGACTTCCTATTTAATTCTTGAGAAACACTTACCATGTTGTAAAAATCTCATCATTGATACTTAATACTAGATCCTTGGGAACTAAGGGTTCCGGAAAACATTTGTCATATCTGTCATCCTATCATGCTACTGAGTTGTCCAAAGAGGAAGCTTGTTCGTTACATATAGTATATTAATTACGTGAAATGCAAAATATTTTCAATTCGAAAACATACTCAAGGGTTCACATAGGGGATGGTGGGCCTACCTTTCAAGACTCCAAAATTCTTCTCCGTGGAGTATGGAAACATAAAACGGCTGAACGACGCTCAAAACTTTGTTCGATGTGCCCATGCACTGCCTGGGAGGCATGGGAGGGGGGACTTTTCCAGCACAATGATGATGTGAGGATGTTATATTAAAGTCCGATTTGAAAATAATACGGAGGAGAAAAGGGCCAAGACGTGTGTGTCTGCTGCTGTGTCCTGTGACCTGTCTTCCTGCCGTGGGTCCTCATAACGATGGACACTTGTATTCCTCTTTCTCCAGACCCCATGCATCCGATTGTTCCCAACTGTCCTTTGGGGTTGGTCCTAAATGTTCCCTAAATGCTCCCACATGGTGGGAAGTTACACGCACCGTGCCAATAGGACTCCTGTGCTCCCAGAGCCCCTTTAATTCTCCCGCCAGGGTCCATATTACATTAGGTAGCAAGTGCCGTGGTCTTGGGGGTCTAACTCAGTACATTCAGGGTCTGGATGTACGGATTCGGATCGATCCTATCTGCTTGCTCGTATGTGTCAGAGTTAATTTCCACGAGAACACACGCAGACACACGTATCTGTGTGTATCCTGTGCAAATTCTACAACTGCTGCTATTTCCACTTGCATATGCTGTATACAAATACATATGCACTTATGTGATGAGTAAATAATAGTTTGATAATAAACTAATAGTTATTAGTTACTAGTAAATAATAGTTATAATTAGGTTTACCAATTGATAGATTACATGTTTGATATAATTTTATCTCACATATTCGGTTTAGCTAAACACAGGTTTGGTAGAATTTTATATTCTGTTTGTCTAAATACACGTTTGATGTACTACCTAGGCTCTCTCTATATTTTATAAATCTAAATCTATATATAAATATAAATATAAAATATACGGACAGCCTTGGTAATACATGATAATGACAGTTAAAATATAATGCAATATAAATGTAATTTTCTGGTATATGCAATTATTTATAAAAATTTATACTCATTTGCATGCAAATTATAGTGTGTAATTATAAATGATAGATTATAAATGCATATACAGTTGTATATATGCTATCAATATTCGATGTCATAACAATACATAATTGTACTTATGTACATTTAATGTTTAATCGTGTATAATTATAAGCAAATGATTAAATTTATTTAAATAAACAAATACACGGGGGCACCTTAACCAGTTGGTTAAGCATCTGACTCTTGGTTTCAGCTCAGGTCATCATGTCACAGTTTGTGAGTTCAAGCCCCATGTGCTGCCAGCATGGAGCCTTCTTGGGATTCTTTGTCTCTCTCCCTCTCTCTCTGCCCCTCCCTGGCTCTCTCTCTCTCTTTATCTCTATCTCTCCCTCAAAATAAATAAGTAAACATTTAAAAACTTAAAAATTAAATAAACAAATACACTCATGCAGATTGATATACTTTATGCAGTTATAAATAAATATTTAAGTATATTCTCCATTCATGTATTACACAGCTGAATACATAACAGATGTAGTTTTTGATAGCATGATCTACGGAATATGGTTTATGGTGCAAGTCAGTAAAGAGAAGGTGGAAAGAGTGACATATATTGTAAGCTGTCACTTTGGGAGGCTGACAGCTCACGGACAACCCAGTCCCGGGACAACGAGGGCTACGGCAAGTATCCAGGAGGAAGGCAGGAAGGCACCGAATGACAGCAAAACCTCGTAAAAAGACCTCGTAAAATGCCATATTCTACACACAGTACGTCTCAGGTGTCCTCAGGGTCCCCCTGGGCATGTGGTGTTATGACCCCCGTCAGACCAACAGTCACTGAGTTCGGAGACCTTGCGTTTCACCCTCGTCACTGCAACAGGTGACTTTGTCATACTGTATCAGGTAAATATGGACAGAAGCCCAGACTCACAGGTAAGCTCAGCGATACTAACCCCATCAGGTTAGCGATACGATACGATACGATACCCCATCAGGGCTACAGATACTAAGCTATCTTTTCGACCTCGCTCCGTACCCCACACCCACGTCTGTGCCTGGAAACGCACCATGCATCCTTCCCTAGTGGACGGAAATCCTTCCTTATTTACTTCTTGCCTGTTGGCAACATGTCCTTCTGTTGAATTAGCAATGCATTCCTCGTTTCTCTTACAATATCCTACATATAATTTGTCTAGTTTGTTTCCTACACAGGCTACACATTCCTCGAGGCAAATGATGGCGTTGTGGGGTTCTTCACTTAATCAAGTTTTTCGCAATGAGGCTGAATGTCTCAAAGCATTTACATTATTTTTTTTTCAAGGAAAACAAGAACATTTAAAGTATTAATTGGAACGGAGTAGAGTTTTCTTCTACATCGCTGTCCGTGACCATCGTTGTTGTCGGCACCTTATTAACGGTCTGGGATTTCTGTTCTCAATTCCCATTTGTTAACCTACACCCGTTGTCTGAATATCATTCTTTTAATTGGCGTGGGCTTTTTTTTTTAATTTAAAAAAAAATTTTTAATGTTTATTTATTTTTGAGACAGAGAGAGAGAGAGAGAGAGAGAGAGGGAGAGAACGAGTGGGGGAGGGTCAGAGAGAGAGGGAGACACAGAATCTGAAATGGGCTCCAGGCTCTGAGCGGTCAGCACACAGCCCGACGCGGGGCTCGAACCCACGAACTGTGAGATCATGACCTGAGCCGAAGTCGGACGCTCAACCGACTGAGCCACCCAGGCGCCCCTGGCGTGGGCTTCTTGAAATGGAAATCCGTAATAACATTTGAAAATTTACTGTTAGGCATGATTTAATTAGTGCACGCTCCACATCAAATCCAAAGTACTTAAAAAAACAACTCATGTGTATCTTGCACTGTTCATATCGCTGAGGTCTCAGATAAAGGCGGTGTACCCAAGAAAAATGAAATCAAGAGTCTAATGACAGGAAGCAAGAGGTCACAGGAGAAATGTAGCCAAAACCACAGAATCTAATAACACATAATGAAGCTTTGCTGATTTACTTAGAGGTTGTTGTGTGAACAGAGCCAGATTCATGTGTTAATTGTATACCCCATTTCATTTTGGCTGCAAGCTCGTTTCTGATTAAAATAGCGGGTGCTGTCATTCATGTTTGGACAAATCCTGGCTGCTTAACTCCTTGTTATCACTTAAGCATTCATCTATCAGCATTGAGATAATAAACTGAACCCAGGTGCAACACATATCTTTTCTCCAAAATCTGACAGATACGTTGTCAACTTGAGGAAGGCCCTTGCAAATAATTTGGAAAGATAAAATTTGTCCAATGGTTTGAAATCCCTGCCATTTTTAACTTTATGGTGTCTAAGTGGGTTTGGTTATTCAAACAGCGACTGTTTCACTTAAAATCCTTAAAACTATTATAAAGGCTTGTCTCACTGGTAAACTTACAACCGTTATCATCTCATCATTTTACTTAGTGGCAACCGTATAAAGCCTGGTTTCAGTCAGTGAAACGTAACTTCCACTGCAAATAGTGTGAATAATGTGTCTTCCAAGAACTTTGGGGGTTTCTTTCTTGTATCGTTTGTCATAATTCAGAGGCCTCCCCCCAAAAATGTTTCAGAGTCCTGCCTTGATAGAATTAAAAGTGTTCTCCCATAGCTTAAATTTGACTTTCTGTCCCAGGGTTTTTTTGTACAGTTATTTATGTCCTTGATATAAACCTCCTACTTCTTTTTTGAAAAAACTTAAAAATTACCAATTCCTGTGATATGTTAACAGTCATTGTATGGGATTCCTTTTTTCTTTTTTGAATGTAGGCTTCTTTCCCTTTTCTTATTTCTGCCCCCAGCTATATTCAGGTACAACTGACAAATAAAATTGCACACATTTAAGGAGGACAACACAAAGATTTCATAGACATACACACTGTAAAATAACCACCCAAGTCAAAGTCAGGGCAGGTAATACATCCCCGATTTCACATAGTTATTTTTGTGTGTGATGAACATACAGAAGTTCTACTCTCAGCAAATTTCAGCTACCTGCAGTCCTGTTAATGATACCATGTTCCTTAACGCGTAGAAACTTCTTCGGGTAATTACAATTTTTAAAACACTGGGAGTTTTTATTGAAGTCACGATAGACTTTATTTTTGAAATGGCCTGCCTGTTCACGTGGAGTCCTCTGCAATCCTAGGCAGTGACTGCAGAATTATTTATTAGGACCTATCCTATTCCTCCCACAGTGTGAATCTTGGCTCCGAAGTTGCCTACAGAATGCACACTCGTGCAAAGATGATCGTAGTTAACAAAATAGTCCTTCGAATACTCCACTGTGCTTTCTAGTGTGGTCTGTGTGGCTCTCAGAGTCTTGGGAAAAGGCTTTGCAAGAGGGTGACTTTGGATCTGGGTCTGAAACTCAGCACGAATCAGGTCTTAGTGTTTATGATAGCTCCTTGGAAACATCAGGGAGAATATACAAGGTAATAATCATCTACATATGTATCAGCAATATTGTTTTCACAAGTTTATGAACCATAAACAGTTTGTGCTTTTGACACTAATTTGTTGAAGGCTAGTCTTAGCATGTCTCGGGAGATTTATGTTTTCTCCTTAAATGTTAGAATCAAATAAATGTCTTCTGGTATGAGGCTAACCGACCCATTTTGAGGTCACGATTCCGGGGACATTAGCTCTCTATTCCAACAAACCAAAGATACCTAATTACAAATTATCCCACTAAAACGTGTTCCAGTATCTATTAGCCCATGTTTGCTTTCAGCTTCACATTTTTTTTTTTTCCTAATCATTAACTGCTTGTCTGGTTCAAGAGCAAATGAGACTCTGACAAAGTTCATTTGGCCATATACAACAGGTTAGCCCCTTCTGTTAAGTGTTCTCTAAGTGGCTTGTAGAGAAAGCAATTCAACAATTACACTAATAAAAGCTCCCCAACTTGATTATCCTTTCAGCAGAGTATCGGAGCCTTCCAATGATCAGGATAAAAGAAAGAGCTTGAGAGCCTCTTTGTTTGCTTGTTTTTTTGTAATGTATTATCTCCAGAGAGAACAATCTGTTTCCAGGGTCATCATAGAGAAAGGTCGGCAAAGAACTAATAACAGAATCGTAGGTACCTGGTATTTCAGAGGTTGGTGTTCTTGCTTTCCCCTCACCCACCGAGTCTAATTTTCAGTACCTCCCAGTACTAAAGTCATTGAAAGACACAATTATTCTTAACGAATGGAAATAAAGAAGGGAATAAACACATGTTGTAAAACTTCTACACTGAAACATGTAAAATTAGCTTTTATAGGTTCTCTCCTTCTCATACTTTTTTTATACCAAAGTGCTCCTTCTTGTTTGATTTCAGCCTTCTGAAAAATCAAAAGTCTCTTAAATTTTCTATTACATTTCCTTATTACTTTATTTTTATCCTGAGGTAAGTCTAGAAAAATAAAGTTCATACAAACAAAGTCCACTGTTATCTGAAGGTACGCAGTAAGTGTTTGTACTGACTTTTCTTCTTTTTAAACAAAGAAATTAAAACAATTTTAAAGTTTGTTTATTTATTTTGAGAGAGAGAGAGGGAGAGAGCAAGCACGAGCACGGGAGGGGCAGAGAGAGAGGGGGAGAGGCCAGGCTCCCAGCCATCAGAATGGTGGGCAGACTTTGCTGACTCTTCAAAAACAACACAGTCCTAGGAAAGCAGTGCTTGGATACTGGGTGATACCAGAGCATTTTCTGCTTAAATGACCGAGTGAATCCTCGTCCACTTAAATTAAACTCTGCAGATTTCTGGATAGTTAGGTAAAACATTTTTAAAAGTTGTGAATGACTCTCTGTGGCATTGTGCAAATTGTGAGGATGGTGATGAAGAAAAGGAAAAGGAAAAGGAAAAAGTATATACGTCTGTGTGTGTATGTATATGTGAAAGAACTGTTATGGAGATAGATAAGAGAGGGACGTATTCTATATCATATGTCATATAACATATACATATATATGGACATGCAGAATCTAAATATATATGCAATATACGCACATAAAATATATCTACCCCTATTTGTGTATGTATTTATATAACAAAAAGTGGGTGTGCATACACACACACACACACACATATATATATACAGAAATACATATATACATATTCCTGCCAAAAACAATTAGAATTACACTGTATATACATACACATACATATATATGTGTGTATATATATTATATACATATATATAATATATATGTATACCTATATATACACCTATATATTATATACATATATATAATATATATGTACACCTATATATACACACATATATATGTATGTGTATATATACATATATGTATGTATATATGTGTATATATGTATGTGTGTATATATACATATATATGTGTGTGTGTATATGTGTGTATATATAGCATATACATATATACACAACTTTTCATAAGTTTTAGGTACTTGTGAAGAGAAGATTAAATATTTAAGGTTTATTTTTCTTATACCCATTATTTAAACTTTCCCCAAGGTCATCTTTACTACTCTGCTATTCAGAAGTTGAAAAAACGTGAGTCAGTGAAATCCTGTACAGAAGTGTGGTATTTTCAAGGAGGGGACCATAATCAAGTGGTCTCTATGTAAATATAGGATAGTTGCATGTGTTCCTGTAATTTTAAATAACCTAAACTCCTGGAGTTCCAGAAAAAAGAAACACACTAGATGTTGTTAACATTCACCTAAATTATATATTGCAATTGAAATATGAAATTACTAAACTGAGCGATACTGACAAATATCAAGTTCTGGATTAACTTATATATAAAGTGTCCTCAAAAGTAGAGGTGAGACACATACTGGCTTGGTGTTATTGGAGACAGGCAAAGCAGGTATGTATCCCGCATCCTAATGACTATTCAATGGCACCAGCATCTAGTAAAGAAGCATATGAGGAAATATGAAGAATCTATTATAAATTACGAGAATTTGATAACAGAGCTGAAGCTACGACCTAAGCCACACGTGAAACCTGGTCTCCCAAAGCCTATTTGCAAAGCCGTCAGCAAGCTGACACCACAGGGCAGACTAGTCACTGTCCTTCTCTTCCTCATGAATGAGGACATGTGTACAAGTCACATGGGAGGTCCGGTGGGGAGTGGGGTTAACAGCACCAGAAACGAGGAGGTGTGGTCAGGAGTTCATGCAACAGCAGATACCAGCTTGTGTCACACGTACAGGACTCAGACGTAGCCAGGGGCATTAGCACTGGCGATGCTCCTGGAAACGTGCGGAGGGAGAGGGAAGAAGGGTCCTCTCACTCACAGCAGGAAGGCAACAGGTAGTCCTGACATATTTTTCTTTAAGGGTCCTGAAACTGTATTAGCAACACTGAGGCAAACTGAACTGAACCGAATTACAGGGAGTTTCACGAGTCCTGGACAAGACAGGAAAGCAGATAGACAGAAGGAGAATATCAAAGATAGAGTCAGGTGGATTTTGTCGCAAACAGAACCTTTTTTAGGGTTTAGGAGGAAGTGACTATACAGGAAAATGGCGGAACGTTAAAGGTTACAGCAGAAATCTCACGCAAAGACAAAAGCAAGTCCTGCAAAAGTACTCCTCTACAAGTTACACTAGGCCAAGCATGAATAATTAAGTCACGGATCAAAAATTCTAAGAATTACATAAGATAATGTAATAATTATGAATATCATTGAGTCATTTGCCATAATCAGGAATTATATGTACATACATATATACATATATATATGCATTATATGTTATAGGTATTTATACATATAATTAAAAATTTTAACTGTCTTGGGGCGCCTGTGTCGCTCAGTCGGTTAAGCATCCAACTTCAGCTCAGGTCATGATCTCACAGTTCGTAAGTTCGAGCCCTGTGTTGGGCTCTGTGCTAACAGCTCAGAGCCTGGAGCCTGCTTTGGATTCTGTGTGTGTGTGTGTGTGTGTGTGTGTGTGTGTGTGTGTGTGTGTGTGTCTCTCTCTCTCTCTCTCTCTGCCTCTTCCCTGCTCGCACTCTGTCTCTCAAAAATAAACATTAAAAAAAAATTAACTGTCTTCATTTATCCATCGAAGTATTTTTTCATATATACATATATATTTTAAATGGGCATATATATACATATATGAGTCATTTGCTGTAGTCAGGAAATGAAACCTTTGTGTGTGTGTGTGTGTGTATCATATATCATATATATAGCTCAAAATTTTTAATTGTTTTGTTTATCCAAAGCATGTTTTAAATGTGTATTCATTTTCAGAGACAGACAGAAAATCCCAAGCAGGTTCCAGGCTGTCAGCACAGAGCCCAACACAGGGCTTGAACCCACAAACAGTGAGATCATGACCTGAGCTGAAATCAAGAGTCAGATGTTCAAGCGACTGAGCCACCCAGGCACCTCGTCCATTAACGTATTTTTTAAATAAATACTGTTCTGCATGTTTTCCAGTTCGTGAAAAAAGTCATGCGTTTGAACGCACTGTATTTTTACTTATATTCTGGAAATAAAACCACAATATTGTGTTATAAGCTCCTACCGACATTACTCATTCATCTGAAGTTGTCTTCCTTATTCCAAATTCTTGATTTAAAGTTAATAGATGCATTTATAAAATAGCTACAGACCATGCCTTGTTTACAGGCCATTATAACAAGTTTTTAAAATACATTTTATGGATATAGTCACTACTATAGCATTAACATGACAAACATAAAAAAAATGACATTTTATTTTTGTAAAAACTTTTTTAATGTTTTATTTATTTTTCAGAAAGGGACAGAGATTGGGGGGGGGGCAAGCGGAGGTGGGCAGAGAGAGAGGGAAACACAGAATGTGAAGCAGGCTCCAGGCTCTCACCTGTCAGTGCAGAGCCTGATGCAGGGCTTGAACTCATGAATCACGAGATCATGACCTGAGCTGACGTCAGACACTTAACCAACTGAGCCACCCAGGCACCCCGAAAATATGACATTTTAGATGGACTTTTCCCCTTTCCTTCCTTATTTATTATAAAATATCTTCTTTGCATAAACATAAAACTATATGGCAACTATAAAGAAAAAAGAGTGTTCCCCGCTCTAATGTTCTCCACCCCCTATAAATGTGGTTGTGTGTCATCTAACTGTAGATACAGATTGGAAGGATATGGATAGAGACAGAGATCATAATAGGTATCTAAATTAAGATTTCTACAGATGTATATTTGACGATTACAGTTTTACTCAAGTAAACACACAGAGTCTAGACACACACAAAGATTTGTATGGTAAGACATTTATCTAATGATGATTTAAAAAAAATTTTTTTAACATTTTATTTATTTTTGAGACAGGGAGAGACAGAGCATGAACAGGGGAGGGGCAGAGAGAGAGGGAGACACAGAATCTGAAACAGGCTCCAGGCTCTGAGCTGTCAGCACAGAGCCCGATGCGGGGCTCGAACTCATGGACCGTGAGATCATGACCCGAGGCGAAGTTGGACGCTCAACCGACTGAGCCACCCAGGCGCCCCTTTAATGATGATTTTAAATAAGGAGCGGGGGTGGTAAAATCGCATTTACGAGGCATTAGGATGGAACTTACCATAACATTGGGAGCCGTGATTGATTTAAACGTAGAAAAAAATGAAGTCTCAGAGCCTATCAAGGGCACCAGCGGAAGAGAGTAAAGAGCAGGTCACAACATTTAGGTCTTCAGTCACTGCAAAGTGACGAAGTAACATTTTTCAGCCATCGTAACATAAATATAGTTCACCTTGATATAAAATATAAAAACTGTAGTATTCCAGTCACACCTGAAATTCTCCTTGAGCAAGCCTTAGATGTCTTTGACAATGGGGTCCGCCATTTGCAAAGACCCGAGTCACCGCTTATGCGTTAATATGTGCCTGTTAAACACGGCTGGGGTGCTTTAAGAAAATAACGTCATGCCCTTTACAACTCCTGCGAGACAGTTTCTTTTTCTTTTTTTCTTTTAATTGAAGTATAGTTGAGATTCTATTACCTTCAGGCAAGGTAGTGTCTGGAAAAGAACACATTGCTGCCATGTCTGAGCCCCTAGATTTATCGTGTGTGCTTTCAAAAGGTTGGAAGTCTTATCAGCACACCAAAATTAAATATTTGGTAACATCCTAATATTATTTTTTCCACAGTGGCCAAGATGTAGAAAGCACTTCATGTTCAAGTATTTTTTTTTAATGTCTTTATTTATTTTTGAGAGAGAGAGAGGGTGACAGGGACAGAGGGAGAGAGGGTGAGAGAGAGAAAAAGTGGGGGAGGGGCAGAGACAGAGGCAGACACAGAAAGTGAAGCAGGCTCCAAGCTGTCAGCACAGAGCCGGACACGGGGCTCGAACTCCCAAACCATGAGATGATGACCTGAAGTCAGTCGATCAACCGTCTGAGCCACCCAGGCGCCCCCATGTTCAAGGGTTAATGGTAAGACTGATGAAAGCAAGTTTTGACGCAAGGAGCTAAGCCTTTCTGCAATTGAATGGTACTCTTTAAATCCCATTTTAGAAGGGTACATTATAGATTCATTAGAAGATTTTTATTACACTTTTTCCAGACACGAAGCGAGACATTTTCTAGAGTGCAAGCACTTTAATCATGAGCACCGGGCACACAGACAAAGGACAAAATTATAGACTGGTTTTCTCCTCTGGATACGCAATGAAGCTTCCAGACTTTAGACGACGGTACATTTAGAAATGTGGGTCCCAAATGCCGCTACGGGTGACGTTCATGCTGTTTCATTTTTAATCCTCTGTAATGCTCTACACCCTGCTCTTTGTGAGTAACTGTCCTTTTGCTGGGTACACAAAATGTGTCAAGTGCCGTAGATGTAAACTGCAACATATTCATAATGAAAGGAAAAGAGGCCCCCACTGGCGGTTCGACACCAGAAGGCAGATATTCATGAAATTTCTTTCTAAGAGACAAAACACTAAGCATACATTGTTAATATTTATAGGGACATAAACTCTTATAGATTTCTCAGTTTGATTACGTTCTTATCAGCATGCGAGCAGGGAGAGGATTAAGTCTGAAATGAGAAGGTAAGGCATTTATATTTGCTATACCAAGATGATTTTTCTTTGATTAGACTAATTTCAGGTATAGAAGTTCAGATTAATCAGGGGAAATATGCATGCTTAGTAGTCTCCAATAAAAATCTAAATTTATCCTCACAAAGCAAGAATAATGCATGTGGTTTCCACTACATCAATTATGTACACGTATTCCAATTCTGGACTCGATCAGTACAAATGAGATAATTTATGTTACACATACTCTTTTTTTTTTTTTTCCTTTGCGTCGTATTATGAAAGTCTTATGTGTTATTTGTCCCGGCTTGGCTAACTATAAAATGTCGACTGTATTCCACATCCCCAAATGAACTGTCAATGCCCGAGGCTGAGGTGGATTTCATTTATTTCCGTTTGGTGCCCTGTATTTTGGGAACCGTGGCAAACAGTCAATATCCTGGGCCTTGATTGGTTTGCCCATCTAAGTAGATCAAGAGGACGGGAAATGGGGACCCAGAGCACATCACTAGGGGAAGCAGGCATGCACGGAGCCAGCGGCAAGGCTCAGCAGGCACTCGCAAAGCACCAAGGATGAGGAGGAAGGGCGTATGCACACAACCATTCACAAAACACTGCAGCTGACAACGTGAATGCCTTTGTCACGTCATCTCTCCTGGATTCGTACGCACACGGTGTTTTCAGTTTTGCACAGTGTGCCAGTGCATGACCCAACAATGCAAGTGAGCCCTTGGGGAGCTCCTACTGTAACAGTCACAAACAGGCCATGGTGCAAGTCTTTCCAAAACGGGCTGCACCAAAGCTAGCTTCAGAAAGTACGTCATGGGGAGAGGAAAAGGCGTCGTGTGAAAGTTAGCTGGGGAAACACCCCGCCCTAAATATTCCATCCTTGAAGAGCCATGATGCATCCCGGCCAATAAATCTAGAAGCTTCTTGGTAAATTACACATGTCTGACAGTCACAGCTTGAGCCGGTGTTTCCCAGACCCATTTCATTACAAATTACTGCATTTTTTCCTACTAATATCTATTAAACATCTGAAAACATTTTTAAGAAACTGCTTGAATATATTGTAGTTTCCAAACTTGGAGTTTAAGTCAGTTATGGTCCAGTGAGATTAAGTCTGGTGGATTTTTATTTTTCCCAATGCAATTTAAACAACATATGTTTGGACTATTTCTATCAAATGTCATTAAACTGGAAATTATTTTACAACTTCGCAGCACGGAGTCAGTGATATGTGTGCCCCGAAAGTGGTATAATGTTTATGTGTGAATGAAGACCAATGTTTTTAAATCCTAGATAGGTCATTAACGTGATAAAAGGCATATATATTCTTGTTTAGTTTATGACCTACACTGATTTTAGGCATATATGTGAAAATACACACACACATATGCACATACATGTATAACTGTAAGAAATAACTGTCAGCAAATTTCTAAGCTATATTTTCTTATAGTCCTGTTTTAACATATCACCTTAATTCCTTTTTTACGTCTTGTGCTTTCATGATAAGGGACCATGCATTAAAACAGTAACTGAATTTTCTCTGCTAGACCACAAAAGCTGGAAATTCGGTGAGATTTTTCAGTCCCGGGTAGCTAGTATGGGCTGGACTGTGTGCCCTATGCTGGTACTGACACCCCGAGGACCACAGAATGGAGGTGTATTTGGAGACGGGGTGTTTAAAGAGGTAATTAAGGATAAAATGAGGTCAGATGGGTGGGTCTTAATCCAATCAGATCTTATAAGAAGTACACAGGCACAGAGAGAGCCCATGTGAGGACACAGAGAGAAGATGACTTCAAGGACAGAAGCCTCACTCCTGCCTGGATCTCAGACCCCAGCCTCCAGGACTGGGGGAGGGAGACATGTCTGTTGTTTAAGGCACCCCGTCTGTGGTGGTTGCAATGGCAGCCCTAGGAAATTCATACAGTGCATAAAGAACCATAAAAGAATGAATCAAAACTTCAAATCAAGACATAATTACAGTAGGCTTGTGTTAGGGCTCCCTGGGAAAGCCTTTGAACAGAAGTCTTAGATACAGAAACTTCTGCGTGTGTGTGTGAATATGAGAGGGGCAGAGAAACAGGGAGACAGAATCCCAAGCAGGCTGCATGCTGTCAGTGCAGAGCCTGATGCGGGGCTCGAACTCATGGACCTTGAGACCGTGACCTGAACCGGTCAAGAGCCGCACACGTCAGCAACTGAGCCACCCAGGTGCCCCACTGCTTTCATTTCAAAAGTGTACGATCATGGGGGGCACCTGGGTGGCTCAGTTGGTCAAGTGTGTGACTCCTGATTTCAGCTCAGGTCATGATCTCATGGTTTGTGAGTTCAAGCCCCACCTAGGGCTCTGTGCTGACAACTTGGGAGTCTGGTTGGCATATTCTCTCTCTCTCTCTCTCTCTCTCTCTCTCTCTCTCCCCTCCTCCTCCTCCGTCTCTCCCCAACTCTCTCTCTCTCTCTCTCTCAAAAATAAATGCTTACTTTTTAAAAAAAAGTCTATGCTCATGAGTGTGTCTGGATGACGTCATACACATTGTAAAACTCCTCTCTGTTTATCACAAAGTATGGATTCACTTTGATAACCCAGAGGGTGGATCCCGTGTGTCCTTTCTGCTTGGAGTTTTTATTCCAGAAGGACGTTCCTCTCTTCCATGTAGGAGGGCATGCCCACAATGGTTGACAGAGTTTCTGTGCCTAAGATAGCAGAAAGCCTTGACATTTTATCATAAGCCGTTTTCTAACTTTGGAGAGAGAAAAGGAAGAAAGGGTATCACTATACACAAGATGTGTGCAAAGCATTCTGGCTGTTATGGTGCCCCTCTTAAAACGCCTTCACTTTCCACTTAAAAATAAATCTTTGGCTCAGTTGGGTAAGCGTCCGACTTCGACTCAGGTCGTGATTTCTCGGTTTGTGGGTTCGAGCCCCTTGTTGGGCTCTGTGCTGACAGCTCGCAGCCTGGAGCCTGCTTCAGATTCTGTGTCTCCCTTTTTCTCTGCCCCTCCACAGCTCAAGTTCACTCTCTCTCTCTCAAAAATAAACATTAAAATTTTTTTTTAAATCTTTGAAGAAGAGAAAGGAGGAGCAATCATTAGATTGCCTTCCTGTGTTGTTAAAAGTAAAATAAAATGCCTCAACACAGATGCTTTCCATCCACTGCCGCCTGACGAGGATGCTATGCAACCTGAGGCACAGTACAGGTCAACCCTTCTGTTTACAGGAGCTACTTGGCATTTCCAAATGATTACAAATTACCCTGAACAAGCTACCACCCACTTTATATTCCTGCAACCTGCCCCTTTGTGTTTATATTATGTTTGAAATAATTTTTAGGAAACGGCTGAGTGGCTGTTCATGTTAGGTCCGTGTGGGTCACGAACTCATTTTTGAGACATTTACACCGGCAAGAAATTAGAGTTACCAAAAGTGTAGCCAGCACAATGTATAACCAATATTAAGTATCCTTCCTTAAGATCATCAATTTGTAGTTTATTAAGAAATGTAATCAGATTGCAGTAAACCACACCGGCGACCAATTAGGTCCACACGTTGATGGAACGCAAGGCCGGGCGGGGTATTTGTACTACTTAATGGAGTGTATTTTCGTGGCTCGTCAGTTCGTAAAGTTCATGCGGACATGCACACGTGTCGATAGAGCATTTCGAAAGCGTCAAGAAATAAGTCTGCGCGTTAGTGAAAATGACCAGCCTGTTTGCTGATGTTCCCGTGTGGCGGTTTTAACCATGCGTAGAAATTTGCGAATTTAACCAACTGGTGTCGTTTGTTGAGTGTTTCATCTGAACGTTAAATAAAAATAAGCAAGCTATGGTCATGTGCTCTCACTACACAAAACTGACAGAGAGAAGGAACATTGCCAAGTTCAGGGCAGGAATCTCCATTTCCAAACTCAACCTCTAAGCTAGTGAGTTACATCGGCAACGCCTGTGTGATAAGCAAAATTCTTCATCCTTTTTAAGCATTTCTTCTTTAAGGAATTTTTAGGGAAGTCTGCTTCTAAAGGAAAGGTGGATGGCAATTTATATTATATAAGGGACTCTTTCCACATTCTTGTTATAAAAAATAAGCATTCTTTCTTTTTCTTAAGCTCGTTTTTGCTACAAGATTAAGATCTCTGGTGTAACATTAAGATGATGAAGGTCTAATACTCATTTGAATATTAAAACTTGTTTTCTACCCCAAATTAACATGCTTTGTACCATAAAGCTACATGAACCTATTATTCTGTATTTAAGATACTCCAAATGAGGCCAAACAGAGTGGAGACCAGTATTCACAATTTGTATTTGCTCTAAATCTTACATGGTAATTCATTCTTAAAAAGGTGGGGCATTAAAAGTCTCGCAGAGCATCTGTATATATCATGGACTGAATTACGTTGCTGAAGTTTGGCCCACGCACGTGACTGCTATGCTCCTTTGAACAAAGACTCTCTGTGTAGAAATCGCGAACACCGTCTGAGGGAGTCGTGGGGATTCCTTCTCCCGGGACTTATGTGTTCAAGCCTTGCAAACTTTTATCTAGGAGTCTCTGATAAGAGTAAACGATGAACACAGGCGTTTTCGCTTCCTTTCCAGGAGAACAGTGGTGGTTAATATTCGCTGGGACAATGGCCCTTTATCAACTGTGATCCCAAATGTCTACAGTGAGAATAATTCATCTGCGAAGTGACTGAACACAGTAAGGAACAGGGCGCTCTCTCTGAGATTAGCTTCTGGGCCAGCTCCCCACCCCTGTTTCCTACAGTGCTAGTCCCCTCGGAGCTGAATTCTTACACTAGATTCTGGGCAACCAAGAGTCTATTGAGATCTTACGGTGTCTCTGCCTCTGTCTCTGTCTCTCCATCCGCTCTCTGTGCATTTAATCTCACACCTGGAGAAAAGATGTGATGTTTACGCTGCCTGTTTCATTTCAAAATACTGTAAAAGTAAGTGACTGGCCTTTTTGACTCCTGCAGCACGGATGCGGAGATAATCAGGTGTCAGATCCTGCATGGATTCTGAAATATGACCCCAGGACCTTATTAACGAACACATGCTCACACCCAGCCCGGAAAGACAAGAGTTAGCACCACTGACTTCCAGATACGGTGACGTGGAGTTTAGAAAGCTATCACTCCAACCCCCTTTGTCCTAATTAATTTTAAGTTAGACAAGCACATCCGTTTTTAAACCTGAGCTCATTTCCATGCAGATCATATGTATATATATGCAGAATATGCATTATTTCTTTCCACTTCAAATTCTGTGAATTTATAGCACCATGTTTCACTAAGCTAGACTTTTTTCCCTCAAAGATGAGCATGATTCAATTAAAACTCTGCTCCACTCTTCACTAGAATAAGCTTTTGGAAAGCATCCTAAAATCATCCTTACTTCCACTAGGAAGCTAATAAAATACGGATCCAAAACACACACACAGACACACACACACACACACACACACACACACACACACATATCTAACAAGAAAAATGCTTTAGGAGCAAAAAGTGTTTTTATTACTTTATGATTGGATTTAATTTCTCCCCTTACAAGTAATAAAGATTATTCTTTTTATTCTTTTTCAAATTTATTTTGCTTTAGAAGAAGCACAGACTTCTGTATTTTCATGCCAAGAAAAGATCCTTGGTCAGTTCAAATAATTATACTGCATTTGGAGAGAAAATGATATTTATATGATAATCTCCTACCCTCTAAGTTCAGCACAAGGAAAATTTCATGCTGCTAGCTTCAGGCATCCAATTTTGATTTGGTGAAAAAAGCTGTTAAAAGTTACTGTCACTTATTTCCGCGAAAATTTTCTGGTCGTTTCTACAATTTTTTTTTTTTTTTAATTTCTCTGTGTTTGAACTTTCAACTTAGACTTGATTCTTGTATTCTTGAGGACAGTAATACTTTAAAAGTGCATTTTTGGGGACTCCTGGGAGGCTCAGTACGTTAAGTGTCCACCCTTGGCTTAGTCATGATCTCAAGGTTTGTGGGTTCGAGCCCCATGTGGGGCTCTGCTGACAGCTCGGAGCCTGGAACCTGCTTCGGATTCTGTGTCTCCCTCCCTCTCTGCCCCTCCCCTGCTCGCATTCTGTCTGTCTCTCTCTCTCAAAAATAATGAAACATTAAAAACAATTTAAAAAATAAAAGTTCATTTTTCCCCCAAATCAAGATGTTGTGAGCAGAAAGCGGGATCTAAATAACGTTATTACTTCTGTCCTTTCAGTGTGACTGAGCCAGCCAGGTGGCCCTATACATCTAATGTTTTAGTCCACAAAAGTGTTGAACATATCCTTTTTTTTTTTAATTTTTTTTTCAACGTTTATTTATTTTTGGGACAGAGAGAGACAGAGCATGAACGGGCGAGGGGCAGAGAGAGAGGGAGACACAGAATCGGAAACAGGCTCCAGGCTCTGAGCCATCAGCCCAGAGCCTGACGCGGGGCTCGAACTCACGGACCGCGAGATCGTGACCTGGCTGAAGTCGGACGCTTAACCGACTGCACCACCCAGGCGCCCCTGAACATATCCTTAATACCCACACATGTCACTAAACAAAATAAGGAAAGCCATTCTTTACTCAATGAGGAAGGATAGGATTTTGTTTGGGGCAACTAGACTCAGGTGGCAGGTGGCCATTACATACTGATCCTAAAACACCAAAGAGCAAACTGACCAGATCCAACCTGTCTGCATGTTCCAGTAGGGCTGATATTCAAAACGGAGTATAATGCATGAATCTATTGCATTATCACCCGATCACTGCAGATGTCACTTATAACTTGATGTGTAAACATAACATGCCTGATAATGGCATCATGGCCAAAGAAATTTATTTTGTACCCACTTGTCTTCGAATGCATGGAGAAGTATAGACTGCTTTCTTCTGGGAGCATAGAATGAACTCCTTTTAGTACACATGAGAACCAGAGTCTGGTATTTCATCCACCTTTATCATGGATACTACACGTATAGAAGGAGATAAAATAAAACATATATATACTTTTGGTGCACATTCTAAGAAATATTTTATGATGGCGGGGCAAGAGATATATATTTTTTGTGTTGTCTATTTAATGAAAAATGTGTTAACCCAAGTTGCCGTGGGTGAACAAGGATTAACAGTTTTTTATTTTAAGAAATTAGTAAATAAAAAAAAATTAGTAAATAATAAAAGAATGTATTGGGAAGGAAATTAAAATCCAAGTATATGCATATTATATATTACCTTTATCTTATTCATAAGTTATAAATATTTATCATTTATATTTATATACCACACAATTATACATTATATATGTAATATATAATGTACTATAATGTGTTACATGTTATAATTATGTACTATATGTCATATAAATGTATTATATGGCATATATTATACATATTATATATTACACGTGTGGTAGGATATTACATGTTGTATGTATTATATGTTACATTCTATCTACGTTACGTGTATACAAATGTCATTTTCGAAAAATGTGCTTGTGAGTGTAATGGCATGCAGAGAGGATTTACATCCACACTGCCAACGTTAAATTCAGGGAACTGGAAAAAAAAAAAAAAAGTCAAGGGTAATTATCACTTGACGCTAGATATCTCTCACCTTACTTCACCTGTAATGCATTGCAGATTGAAACGCACCAACTCTCCCCCACTTTTCAGGCACTTACATTAAGCCTCAGTGCACACACTTGAGTGAGCCTGTGCATGCTGCAAGGTGTGCTGCCTAGATACAATTATGCAGTGACTCCCTCACTTGCTGTCTAACATCGTGGATGTGGAGGGAGCCAAGTCTTGTGTTTCTTAATTAGATAGAGATTTCTATGTGAACACAAACAATGTTATATGAGGGGTAACCCAGTTAAAATGTGTATTATATAGATGTATATAATGTAT
The DNA here is from genome assembly GCF_022079265.1 of Lynx rufus. Lineage (NCBI taxonomy): Eukaryota > Metazoa > Chordata > Mammalia > Carnivora > Felidae > Lynx > Lynx rufus. The sequence continues at coordinate 2,798,246 of NW_025814828.1, forward strand.
TATATACATTATACACACATATATATAATACACATCATACAGTATAATATAGCATTGTATACCTATATATATATACACATATATGTGTATATATACATACATTATGAATATATACATATATGTACATATATGTATATGTATATATATATACACACACACGTGTATGTAATAACCCTGATTTCTAGGACATCCCATTATTTGATTCATTTTCAAAAAGTGTGAACAATTTCCCCAAATAAAACTCACACCTGGATTAAGGAAAAAGTAAATTCTAGCGCAACGCTGTTTTCTGAGATTTATTTCCCAAGTCAAAAACTTTATAAAAACGTGTTCATCTAATGAGTGAAGGGGTCAAAATGTACAAACTAGCAGTTATAAGATGAAGAATTCTTAGGGATGCGAGGGACAGCACACCGATTACAGTTAATCACACTGTATTGTACGTGACAGTTGCTGTGACAGGGGATCTGAAAAGCCCTCATCACAAGAACAAAAATTAAGTAACTGTGCACGGACACAACTTACTGTGGTGATGGATTCAAAATACACAAAACTACGGATTCATTACTCTGAACATCTGAAACTAACATAATTGTGCTTCAGTGATAGGTCGCTACAAAAATAAAGCTAAGTCACATGGGGTGCCCGGGTGGCTCAGTCGGTTAAGTATCTGACTCCTGATTGTGGCTCCGATCACGACCTCACGGTTCGTGGGTTCAAGCCCCGCATCAGGCTCTATGCTGACAGTACGGAACCTGCTTGGGGTTCTCTCTCTCTGCCTCTCCGCAGCTCACACACTCTCTCTCTCTCTCTCTCTCAAAATAAATAAATAAACTTAAAAAAGTAAAACTAAATTTTGAAAACTACTTATCTGAGCAACACTAAGTGCATCACTAAATGATATAACATAAATTACAAAGTCCCCTCTCCCTGGAAACTCTTAGAGAGAGACAGAGCACAAGTGAGAGAGGGGCAGAGAGAGAGGGAGACACAGAATCAGAAGCAGGCTCCAGGCTCCGAGCTGTGAGCCCAGAGCCCAACATGGGGCTCGAACTCATGAACCGTGAGATCACGACCTGAGCTGAAGTCAGTCGCCCAACTGACTGAGCCACCCGGATGCCCCTGATATTCATTCTTTATTTAAAGTAACTTTTTGGTGTTACCATTTTTTACTTAATTATATAGGAAGCATTTGCATACACAGAAATCACATTTCCAAACTATTTTTAAAATGGGAAAAATTAAATTGCTACGTTTTATAAGTAATGTCACTAGGTGTGTGCTTGAATGTATTATGGCTTACTTAATCTGTTTTGTCTTACTAGACTCTGGTCTTGTCCTCAAGCTATTACATTGTGGCGTCGGTGGTTAGTTTTAGAAATAGAACCCTTTCTGGTAACTGAAATCTGACATGTTCTTTCTGTGGGTGAAAAGAGCTAATTTATGTTCACTGTTACCTGCACGTTCTGGCTTTTGTCAAGTCACAGTTTTATCTATTTCAGTGTGGTTTTTTGCTATGTAGGGTACAGGAGCTTTGTTTTACTGATCCATTCGACAATTTTGCAATATACAACCACATACATGGAAGCCAAGCACGCAAACACACAGACACACACATAGACATGCGCACACACATACCTGCCAATTTACATAATAGGAAAGACACTAAAGGAAGACATTTGGGGCTCAAATCACATCTTCAGCTCAGCCTATGCTGGTCACTTTTAGATGAAATCAGTCTACAAGGTTATCCGTGTAATGGGAATAAATTTAGTGACTATTCACAAGGGTGTTGGGAAAAAAAAATGATCTTTGTAACAACAAAGTGCATTTAACAGCACATAATTATCACTCAAAAACGCTAACTACTCCATCATGATGATCATGACATAATCTTTAAATTACGGACTTACACCTGTATTTCTCGACTTCTTTATCCCATACTTGTAAGCTTTTCACTGTAAACATGTGGCCACAAACACATTATCTTCCCACCTCTCGGGAATGTCCCCTTCCCACTGGTATTTTGAGACTGTGGGAGAAAGATAGCATTTACACTCAATGCCTATCTGTGATTATTTTAATCCTATTCCAAATAGGATGCAATCTCTCGGCTCTTGAACACAACATCTCCCTCACTACTTAAACTGTCGTTCTGTCTGCCTGCCTGCATTGTCCAAAGTAGCTGGTGCATTTTATTTTACAGTGACTCCAGTAGACTTGGGGACACAACACTGTCTTTGATGACGTGTGCTGTTAAGTCAGATATCTCTCTAGAAGCTGCGTAAGGTGAACACGCATGCCTGGAAGCCCTACCCCTGAGGCACAGACACCAATGACACAAGAAGACCCACGTGAAAATCTAGAGGAAGATTAAAAGAATAAAAAGGTTCAGAGGACTGTGTCCGACAGATGACTGTGTCATCATTTCACCCCAAGCATGAGCCATGCACCGATTTGTGAAGTATGTAGGAACATAACACCAATGAAGCTGTCCCGGGCCAGGTGAGTGTCCCAGCAAGGACTGTGACATCCATGCTCGTGCACATTAGGCACCAGACAAGGACACTCAGGAGAGTATCAACCCCCTGGCAGCTGAGCTGAGCAAAGACGGATATTCTTGACCCACAGTTTTCTTATTTGCTTGCGGCTGAAGGGGTGGAAAGTCACCTCTATGTGTTTTTCCATACGTGTGCTTCCTTCGTATGGGATTAGGACTCAACCGTCCAAGCCTATGACTCCCGTCACTATTTTCCCCTCACAACAACTAATCCCCCAAACCTGTTCTGTTATGTTCCATCCTTTTCCTCGTGGGTAGTCCTGAGGGATGTCAATGTTTGCTCCTCTGGTTCCTGGGAAGCGGGTTTTAAAAATGAGATGCGTGGGTGCCTGGGTGGTTCAGTAGGTTGAGCGTCTGACTCTTGATTTTGGCTCGGGTCATGATCTCATGGTTTGTGGGATCGAGCCGTGCGTCAGGCTCTGTGGTGACGGCACACAGTCTGCTTGGGATTATCTCTCTCTCTCTCTCAAAATAAATAAATAAATAAAATCTTTAAAAAACAAGATATGTTTCCTTTTACTTGCAGATTTCGGATTTTTACTTACTGTCTTGTCGTACAAAAATATCTGCTTACTGGCATATGGGTGGGGAAATGAGGTAGTTCACATTTGTAATTTTCATTAGTGGCTGACTTGGCAAATATATAACTGCCTGATGGATGGTGAATGTTTGTATATTCTTTGGAGGTCCCACAGAGCACTGCATTTTGTATGGTGCTAGGAGGAGCATTTGCTGTGTGTGGTTGTTACCCACCGTGCCATCTTGCTAACTGTGGATCAAAGAGAGTACTTAGTGATTTCCTATTATTCTCTCTCTCCCTCCTTCTCTTTCTATATTTACTGCCATTTTTGTCTGTGCCTCTCGCATATTCCCCAAATAAAAATTCCACTATGCGTTGTTCCCTTCCCTATTTTATTCCCATATACATTTTCCTCAAAGTTGCCTACTAGTTTACATATTAGCTAGCATAATAAGTATGATATCTATTCAACAGACCAACAGGGTTATGCTTCTCCCAACAATCTGCTTAAGATCCTTGACTCAAGCATGGAACCCCTGTCGAGTTAGCCAGTATCTTCTGACCAGCACAGAAAGCTATTTTGGGTCCCAGTTTCTAAAAGCAGGTAACCCTCCATTCTACCCTTGCCAGTTCAGATTATTTTCCTCGTCACTTGGCTTCCTGGGAAGTGAAAGGCAAAAGTCCATGCTTCATGTGATTTGCCCTTCCGAGGGTCAATGCTGAATGCTTGAACAAAGGCATAATCACAGGTGGGGGGGAAACAAACACTGAACACGTTATTATCTATCTGTTAGCTGCCATGATTTTTGTTTGGCATGTCCTATAAGGATGTCTTGCATGTTTATGGCTGTAAGTGTGAGCACGCTGATTATTTTCAGATTTGTACACTCAACCTTTCTTCCATTAAGAAGGAAGACTGAGTCTCTCCAGTGGAGGGGGAGGAATGACTTCATTTCCCACAACATAGCCAACCTGGATCGACAACCTGTGGGCATTTCAATCTGCAATATATCAACTCACTTCTTCTGCCCAGGTAGCTCAAACATGAGTTAGTGTGGTCATTCACCATCGAGGTAAAACATTGAATACAGACGTTCTGCTGCACAAAACACCCTGAACTAGCCACTTTCACGTGTCTCCTTCTCAAACACATCTTTCTCTTAATTAAAAAAAAAAGTCTGTAGATCTAGATATATCACCACCTACCTATGTTCTCACCAACTTCCTCCTGAGTTTCATGATCCCACCAGTTTAAGCTATTAAAATATATGTATATATTTCCTCTCAAATTATAGCCAACGTCTTCCTATTTTTGTTCATCATTGTGACTGTAACTCACTCCATGCAGAAAATCTGATATGTTTTTTCCATAATTTGGGTAAACTTCCTTCTGGTTCAAACACAAACCCACCAGAATACTTTGCAACCTAAATGGGAATGTTAGTTAGCAAACAATTCTTAGATAAACCATTTAAAGGGAAGTCATGTATTCACACATATCTTCTCAACAAGCAGGTAAGACAATGTTCATGGTTTCCACACTTGTAATTGACAAAACGGTTCGTACAAATATGGGTGTTGTTTCCACCTTCTTCTGCGACCCATTACTACTGGCTTTCCCCTCAGTCATCGACTCACGGGGTCATCAGTCTTTACTGTGGCATGGACCTCCTCCCCGAAAGATGTGATTCATCAGTGATTTTGGCTGAGCTGAGAATCTGCACACACACATGTCCAGTGGACAATGATTCTGTGGTTGGGCGGTCTGGCCCTGAAAGGAACAGACTTTAAGGATGTTTGGGGAAGTGTTTTGAGGCTGATTCTTGCTAACTAGGTCAAAAGGATGACAATATTGGTGCTCCAGGGGAAGGTTCTCAAAAGCCAACAGTGCAGGAGGCTCCTGAAATCAGATTAATATCCCAACCTCATTCTGTGGGTGGCTCCATTGTCTTTCAACAGCCACCCCATGCTTGCTTGACGGACTTATGCAAAATAAGGCCCATGGTTTCAGGGTTAGGCATTATCCTCAGGGTAAATAATTTGGACTCAGTAGGACTGGACATGGCATTCTCCACTGTGTCTGCAATAGTGCCCCACCTTGAGCCTTTACTTCTGGACCAAGCACAGGGTTGATGAGATGTTCATCTAATGGAAAGTACAGTTCACTGAACGTCTTCCTTCAGAAAAGAAAGGGGGTTTTCTGGCTCTAAAACAGACACTTTGCCAGGACATAGCATTTGCCTTTCCTCGTGTCTGTTCTTACGATCGCAATCCATCTGGCCTTCCCCTCCATCTTGCTATCCCGTACAAAAGGGCTGTGATGAAAGAAAGCGTTTTCTGGTGAGGTAAGACAACATCTTGATGCCCTGATGAAATTCTCAAGTCTTCTATCATTAGCATATCACTGAACAAGAAGAGGTGGTCTCACGGAACAGCGGAATAGTCTTGTGACGACTGCAAGATGGAGCCATTAGGCAAACGATATCTTTCCAGGCTGTGCCACTTTTAACTAGAATTCTACATAAGCTCTGAACGTTGCTGTTCCCACATAAAGCATGCAGGCGTATAAAGAGTGAGCGAGTAGGAGGCCAGATCCAGCATGTACATCTTGTAAACCACATGCCGACTCTTCCTCCTGATCTGAGCTTTCTGGGTTCTGCATGTTTAGAAACATCATCACGTGAACTAGAAATGCCTTACCATGGGATACTTTAGAGCCATAAGGATGTACGAGTTTATTCATTTGAATAAAACAATGAAAAACTGACTTAAACGGATGTATCTAAAATCCCTCTATGTTTCATTTCCCTAAACCAATATAGCCTTAGCACCTCCTCTTAGCCCTACTCTCTAATTTTTTCTCTACACTTTTCTTCGACTAGAGCTAATGTTCTCTCTTTTTAACAGGCACATTTAATGCATCTGTGTCAGTTCTCAGACAACCTTTTGAGACCACATATAAACACGGTAAAACCTTGGTTTGCAAACATAATTCGTTCCAGAAACATGCTTGTAATCAAAAGCACTCGTATATCAAAGTGAATTTCAAGAACCATTGGCTCAGTAGTGATCATGTGACATTTGGCGAGTCACGTACAACTCGTATCAGAGCACATCACTCGTTTATCCAGTTAAAATTTATTGCAAATGTTTGCTCATCTTGCAGAATACTCACAAAACAAGTTACTTGCAATCCAAGGTTTTACTGTATTATCTTTGTGATATGCCATTTTAAAACCCACAGACCTACAACTGATGAATGGATAAAGAAATTGTGGTTTATATACACAATGGAATACTACGTGGCCACGACAAAGAATGAAATATGGACTTTTGTAGCAACGTGGATGGAACTGGAGAGTGTTATGCTAAGTGAAATAAGTCAGGCAGAGAAAGACAGATACCATATGTTTTCACTCTTAAGTGAATCCTGAGAAACTTGACAGAAGACCATGGGGTAGGAGAAGGGGGAAAAAAAGTTAGGGAGGGAGCCAAATCATAAGAGACACTTAAAAACTGAGAATAAACTGAGGTGGATGGGGGGGGGGGAGGGAGGGGAGGGTGGGTGATGGGCACTGAGGAGGGCACCTGTTGGGATGAGCACTGGGTGTTGTATGGAAACCAATTTGACAATAAATTTCATATTAAAAAAAATAAAATAAAATAAAACCCACAGACCATTAAAAAAATGAATCATGATGAATTAAAACTGAGTGAAATGATAACAGAAATAGGCATGTATGTGTATGGAGAGGCGGATATGTAAATGATCATAGCAGCAATATTCACAATATCCCCAATCCTGGAAAAACTTGAATGTCCATCTACAAGAAAGTACAAATAAACGCTTGACACATTCATGCAACTGAAAGCAAACAATGCACATGAATGATAATTAGAATGCACTAAAAAGTACATATAAGGACACAGATGATTCTCCAAACCATCAAACACATGTGTGACCTTCCACATCTGTGGAAGATCAAAAGTAAGGTTACTAAGGGGGCAGTAACTAAAGTGGGGAAAGGTAGGGTTTCTCAGATGGTGATAACACTGTGTTTGTTGACGTGGATTGATTTAGTTTCATAGTCTGGGTGCTTTTGGTTTGCGAAAAATTCATTACCTGGCACACCACTTGGGATTGATAAACTTGTCTGTACTTGTGCAACACGTCACTTAAAAAGTTTTAAAGAATGTGCATGAAAAAGATGTATGGGGGTGCCTGGGTGGCTCAGTTGACTGAGCGTCCGACTCTTGATTTTAGCTCAGGTCATGGTCCTGGAACTTGGGGACCAAGCCCCCCATGTCTGGCTCCGTGCTGAGGATGGAGCTTGCTTGGGATGTTTTTCTCTGTTTCTCTCTCTCTCTCTCTCTCTCCCTCCCTCCCTCCCTCCCTCCCTCCCTCCTTCCCTCCCTCTGCCTGTCTCCCTTGCTCATGCACACTCTCTCTAAAATAAATAAATAAATAAATAAATAAATAAATAAATAAATAAATAAATAAATAAAGTAAGTAGGTAGGTAGGTAGGTAGGTAGATAGATAGATAGATGATGGATGGATGGATTAGGTAGGTAGATAGGTAGATAGATGGATGGATGATGGATGGATGGATGGATGGACGGACGGATGGATGGACGGATGGATTAGGTAGGTAGGTAGGTAGGTAGATAGATAGATAGATAGATAGATAGATATAGATGATGGATGGATTAGGTAGGTAGGTAGGTAGGCAGGTAGTTACAGCGATAGATAGATAGATAGATAGGCAGACAAAATGAAATATACGAAGGTCACAATGTGCAAGCTCTCAGTAGCCTACTTAGAGGAACCATCCTAGACAGGTACTTCCTGCAAGGTACTGACTGTGTTCTCTGAGACGACGGATGCTACTTCCATGGCATGGAGACTCCCTGAGCACATCATGAGGGGTGGAGTGAGGCTTCTATCATGCGGGCTTGTGGAGCCACCTGTCCCAGCTTCCGCAACCCCCCGGGGGCTGAGTCTAGATTTCGTACCTGGGGCCAGGATTGTGGCTGTACCCTAACTACTTGGAAACTCCATGCAAAGCTGGACGATGGTAGATAGCTATGTGATCTCTCATGGGGCCCCACACTCAACTGCCATCCTGTGTGCAGCACTCGTGATCCCTGTCCCCGTGCAAGTGCAAACAGCAGCCTGTAGGGCCTCTCCAGATTCCCAACCAGATCCTGCTGACGTGGGGCTTCCTCTTCCCCACCACGTGTGCATGGCCGCAGTCCTCCTGCTCAGCAGGGAGGATTTCCTTGTTGGGTTAGTGTCTTCGTGACACCTTCAGGCATCCTCTTGTAACGCTCCTCCTGGTATTTTATTTCCATAAGCCAGAGAAAAGGATCCAAGAGTGAAATCACGGCGCCCTCCTGATGGAGGTTCATAGTCTGAGTTGTGTTCCTGACGCACGTTTTTACTCCTCTCCAGCTTGCGCTGTCCTAATTACCGGCAAACCTAGTTATTTTATTAATGCCAATGGACACCACGGTCATGGCACCTCATTTATTTCTTCCTGTTGGAAGCTGACAATGTTGTGTCAAATCACAGCCAAGTGGTAGTTCACTGCAGGGAAAGTTATATTTATTATTAATTAAATGTAAATGGGAAAATCAGCCCATGATAAATGGAAAAAGAAGGGGAGAAATGAAAAAAGAAAGATTTCCCACACATGTATCGGGAACACCATTTTCCCCATTCAAATATTTTACAGTGTGTATGTTTCGACTTTGGATTTGTATTCAACAAATGATGATATTCAAGATTTGATGATTTGGGCAATTACCTAATTTACTATTAACTAATCAATTTGAACTCCTTTTATATATTTATGTTTTTTTTTAATTTTTATTTATTTGAGAGAGAGAGAAAGAGCATGCGGGGCAGTGAAAGAGGGAGAGAGAAAGAGAACCCCAAGCAGGCTCTGTCCAGCGTAGAGCCTGATGCAGGGGTTCTCTAACTCACGAACCATGAGATCAAGACCTGAGCTGGAATCAAGAGTCGGATGCCTAACAACTGAGCCACCCAGGTGCCCCATATGTATTTATGTTTTACAAAGACGTTGATTTTCTTTTTTTTAAAAAAAATTTTTTTTTCAACGTTTATTTATTTTTGGGACAGAGAGAGACAGAGCATGAACGGGGGAGGGGCAGAGAGAGAGGGAGACACAGAATCGGAAACAGGCTCCAGGCTCTGAGCCATCAGCCCAGAGCCCGACGCGGGGCTCCAACTCACGGACCGCGAGATCGTGACCTGGCTGAAGTCGGACGTTTAACCGACTGCGCCACCCAGGCGCCCCAAGACGTTGATTTTCATGACAAACTTGCTCCTAACAAGCATGCTGACCATGACATAAAGGATGTTACTGTAAGGGATGCCAACATGTATATATATGAATCTCTCTCTATATATATATATATGAACAATGTCCTCGATCTGTGGTATCTGGAAAGAAATGTGATTAACTTTTGTGAGAGACAGAACAGGCAAATCCTGAACAAATCAACTGAAATTCACTGCATCTTGTTTTCCCCAATCACGAATATATCAGAGCAAGGGAGGTGTGCTGAGTAAGTTAAGCACCAAGTATCAGCATCCTGTTATTAAGATATTAAGAGAGGCTTTTCTTTTCTTACACACACACACACACACACACACACACACACACACACACCCCAACCTGCCTTTCAGAAAACAGGTGCTTTGTAAAACGAGTATCATGGATAACTTCCAGTCCATTGTTTAAATGTTGAGTGCAAGCAAGAAGACAGGAATGGTAAAGCTTAATGGGAGGGGTTTGGGGAGGAAAACATTTATTCCTCTCTGCAAAGGGCATACTGCGTTTCCTTGGAAACATTAACGCACATAAGCAACTACACGAGGGAGGCAAACCTTGTTTTAATCATTTTAATTTCTACTGTTTTTTTTTTCTTCCCAAAAGTCTCCTCATTCACTCCAGTGTTGCCAGGATGGAACACTTGTGGTGTCTCAATTTATCTCGGTTGCCAAGCCTCGGTGAGACTGCTTTTACCTACAGCTTTCCCATCTCGGACATTACGCACAGCTCAGTATGACAGAACAACAGAAATTCAAGTCTTAAAAAATGAACTCTACCCTTATCTAAATATGTGCAAAATGGAATTTTGGAAAAATCTGGAAATAGTTTACCCAGAAGTCAATGTAATTGAAGTTTCTTTTATTTTTAAAAAAGTTTTTTTAATGTTTATTGATTTTTGAGAATGAGACAGAGAGACAGAGCGTGAGCAGGGGAGGGGCAGAGAGAGAGGGAGACACAGAATCCCAAGCAGGCTCCAGGCTCTGAGCTGTCAGCACAGAGCCCGACGTGGGGCTCGAACTCGTGGACCGTGAGATCATGACCTGAGCCGAAGTCAGACGCTCAGCCGACTGAGCCACCCAGGCACCCCAATGTAGTTGAAGTTTCTTTACTGTCCTTGAGCACATCTGGTTTAGTAGATCGTCACATGGTCACATGGCTAGTTCTCTCAGCGTATTTATAGCTCATGCCATTCAAGGGCTCTGTTTTCTACCATATTAACGTTTCTTTGTCACTTTTGAGCAGATGAGTAGGAGTCCGTGAAACTGAAGCATCTATTGTGGTTTCACATAACAGTGACCATCTTGAGGTTTTGGTAGAAATAGCATGAATCTAACCTGTGTGGTTTTTCCTGGATTCATTTGTCTACTGTTCATTTCACACAGTGAACCAATATCAAGTTGATATTCTGTTCTTTATGCTGTGGTGGCTACTTGGGCTACATCAGAGAACCAAACTGTCAAAGACATCTAATCCTGAAGACCTTACATTCATGGGAATATGGACAGAGGAAATAAAAAATAAATAGGGGCACCTGGCTGGCTCAGTCGGTTGAGCGTCCAACTTCAGGTCAGGTCATGACCTTGAAGTGTGTGAGTTCAAGCCCCACGTCCGGCTCTGTGCTGACAGCTCAGAGCCTGGACCCTGCTTTGGATCCTCTATCTCCCTTCTCTCTGCCCTTTCCCCACATGTATTTTCACAAAAATAAATAAATACTAAAATTAATAAATGAATAGGCCACGCACCAGGTGACAAAATCATTGACTGCTATGGTAATCATCATCATCATCTGGTCTACCCTTGGATTCCATAACCATAAATTATCACATTTTTTCATAATTACATTTTTAACATAAGGACAGTTGGTGAAGTCTAACATAAAATGTTCAAGGGTTATCAATACTTACTTGATTTTTTTTAATGTTTACTTATTTATTTTGAGAGAGAGTATGAATTTGGAAGAGGCAGAGAGAGAGGGAGAGAGCAGGAGAGCGGCAGAGAGGGAGAGCACGAATCCCAAGCAGGCTCTGGGCTGCCAGTGTAGAGCCCAACGCGGCCTCGGTCCCATGAACCATGAGATCATGACCTGAACTGAAATCCAGAGAGTCAGACGCTTAATGACTGAGCCACCCACGTGCTTTCAAACTCTAAGACGTTTCCTGATAACTTACACACTTGGTGTTAAAACTATTAGAATCAGTAAGTCTTATATTAAACATTTTTTAAATGGAATTCAATTGAACGTCCATAATAAACTAATTAGTGATAAATTCGATTGGCAAATGGCTTGCTCATTAATCAGAATTAATACGGACTCAGGAAGAAACAGGGCTGTCATCTAAATGCTGCTATCCCATCAACATTCATGTTAAATCCCCAAGCCAAGGGGGATGGTATTAGGAGGTGGGGCCTTGGGGAGGCAATTAGATTGTGAGGTGGAGCCTCACGGGCGGGAGACCCCCAGGGAGACCCCTCGTGCCTTCTACCGCATGAGGACACAGGGAAGTGGGTCATGTCTGAACCGCAAGACAGCCTGCCCCAGCCACGGAATCTGCCGATGCTGCGACCCCGGCCTCCAAGGGGGTGAGAAACGAAGGTGTGTTGTGTACGAGCCCCCCAGTCTACAGTGGTTTTGTTACAGCAGCCTGAACGGACTGAGACAAACACCACTGTTAAACTTGTAGTTCACACTTCAATCGTTAGAGGAAAAGTGAAATGTACGAGCTGCCGAAGGAAATGCCAGGGGTCTCTGAGAGCACGCTTTCAAGCTTCAGTGACACAGAATCCCCTCAGAGCCCATTTCAAAAGCGCGTTCCCAGGCCACATTCCAGATGGTCTGCTGGGCTGGGAGACAGCGTATATAATCTGGAAGGGATAAGAAAGTCGAAAGTGGACCCTTTCCAGCATCATACTCTGTCCTTCAACTACAGGTCTCACCGGGGATCACTACATGCCAAGCATCCCTGTTTTCAAGCAGAGATTTGACCTTTCATTGGACACCCCCCAAATTTAGACCCAGGGGATTCCACAGGGGATCCCCTGTCCCCTGCTCCCACTGTGTGCACTGACCGAATCCTGTCCATTTTGTTCAGTCTCACGTGTTTCAAGTCTGATGCAGACTTGAGCATGCGACTCTGGCTGGGTCGTCGGCATGAATTCTGGGAGATCTGGGGGAACCTGAGAACGTGACGGCTTTCTTTGCACCCCACGGCTGAGCTCCAAGGATACAATCCTGCAGGTGGCCATGCCACCACATGCACTGAGGAGCAGCAGCTGGCAAAGAAAAGGAAAGCCGACATAAGAGAGGAAGTGCAGAAAGGCTGACATGAATAAGAGACAAGAATGTTCTAAGCAGCAATTGGGAGCCGCTGGATGGGGCCACACCTGCCTCCCGCGAATTCATACTTCTCAGTTTGGGGAAGATACCCTCTCTCTTTCTCGCTCTCTGTCTCTGTCATTTGGCTGAAAGAAAAACCATCCCAACCAAGCCTGATTCTGCCACGAACGAAGCCATTCCTACAAGCTGTTGGGGACAATTCACTGAATACTTAACTCCTTGGTACCAGACGGTCCTTGGCCACATAATGCCCACAGAAGGAAGGCGTCACCTGTGCCCGTCATCCGTCTGAAGACAGAGGTAGCAGGTAACTAAATCTCCCACCGTGTGATCAAACGGTGCTCCGATGAAGAAAAACATGTTATATTAGCAAGGAAGTAGGAGTGATGCACTCTGCTTCAAGGAAGCATCATTAATTACATTTCTCCATTTCCATGACAACATGGAGAAATTACCTAGGACGATACAGAGTCCCTGAAATAATATTAATTCCTTTGTAATAGTATTTTGGAAGGGAAGGAAGAATTTTTAGTTGTTTTAAAGGTAAAGCCCACAAAAACAGTACCATTACAGATATTATATATTCCATATGCATGTAACTATGTGCACATATATATGCATATATATATATATATATATATATATATATATTCTATAATCCACATTTGGGGACCATCTATTTTCTCTCAAGTGACACACAGGAGCTTCATGGAACAGGGGATAGAAGGTCCCCACATAACGAGACATAAAAATGAGAATCCTCCGGGATTTAACTTTTTTTTTTTGCATCACACAGGACACCTTCCACCTCTGATTCACCGTAGAGACAGGCAGTTGTACTTAAATGGTACCAGCTTGAAGAATAATACAACAGCTACTTCCTTCCCTCCTTCCTTCTTCCTCCCTCCCTCCCTCCCTCCCTCCCTCCCTCCCTTCCTTTCTCCCTTCCTTCTGTTCTGAGACTGAGCTCACTGAATCGAGATTCTGTCTAGCAGCTGACACAGGAAGGCATGACATTACGTCAAACTATATGGTTTGGAGAAATGAAAACAGCCGGTCTGGGAGGGATACACAGAACGAGACAGAGAAATGCAGAAAATTCTGGGTGTAACTTGATGACAAAATCCCACGTGAAGAACGAAAGTCACGGTGTGTAATGTTTCGTCCTGCCATGTGTTTCTGGTCTGCGACATTTTAATTTCATGTGTTATGGATTGTACTTTCTGTTATTAAAACAGATGCAGGGTCTGCCTTACCAGCATTTCACGAAAATCAATGTAAGGAACAATTTGCCTGCATTGTTCTGGATGCTTTAAATATGTTAATTCATTTAATTCTTGCAAATTTTTTGCCACATTGTTGTTATACTTTCACAGAGAGGAGACTGGCCCGGCGAGAGGGACTAAATTATCCAAAATCCTACCTAAGTGACAGCGCTTTGATTAAATCAGAGATGGGATTCCAGAGCCCATGATCTATTTCAACATATATATATATATATATATATATATATATATATATATATATGTGTGTGTGTGTGTTCAACATATATATATATATATATACACATATATTTATATATATATATATTTCCATGATTACATTGGTTACATTACTAAAACATGTACGTTTTAGTACAGATATTAAAAACAAATTTGTATGTATATATACCTACGTGCATGTTCATATGCCAAGATGTGACAGACAGATGCATGTTGGATGATCGGTGGTTACAGATTTTTAAAATACTGGAACTCACTTAAAAGTATTGATGCCAAGCCCAAACCTTTTCTTTATGTTAGGGTTATAACTCTTGACAGTCACCATATTAGAAATTTTTAAGAGTGAAAAAAAAATAGATTTTTCTTAACTCATGTGCATAGAATAATCAAAACCCATTACATTGTATCACTTACACTGTTATGAAAACAGCATTTTCTAAAATAAAATGTAGTAGCAACATTCATGTCCTATTTCACTTTGTAAATCTCCTTAATGTTTGTCTTAATAGAAGACAGTTGGATGCTGATGTCTGTTTCTGCGTTCAATCTGTTGCAATATCACATGCCACATGGTTTCTGGAAAACTCGAGTGACAGAAGGAGATTACAAAAGGCAAATAACGTCTTTGAGCAATTATGAAAACAGAAGTGAACACACGGGCATACTATCTGGGGTGACCCTGGGCTTCCCAGAGCAAACAATTCACTTTGAGAATTACTGGGTGATGGATCCATCAGTCTCTCTATCTCTCTATCATCTACAAATATGTCTATCTAGCTATCCATCTATCTTTCCATCCATTCTATTTATCAATCATCCATCCATTATCTACCTATCATCCATCCATCCATCATTATCTATCTACCTATCTATCTCTTTCTATCCCTGGATCTATCCATCAATCAATGTATCCCTCTTTCAGCTCTCATCTGTCATCCATCCATCTAGCACATCATCTATCTGTCCCTATATCTATCCATTTTTATATCTTTCATCCATATCTATCTATCTATCTATCTATCTATCTATCTATCTAATCTATCTTTCAATCATCCATCCATCAGGTGTCTATTCATCATCCATCTATCTTTCCAGCCAGCCAGCTATCTACCTAAGTACTGATATACCTACCTGGATCTATGTGGTTATCTATATAGCTATTCATCTGTATCTATCATTACACTGATATTTATAATTCTGTTTATATTTAGGTATGTATTTACCCTAAAATTGAAAGGAACTTTTAAAAAATGAAATTCCAAAGGGATAATACAGAAGACCCAAGGTAAACAAGTAGGCATAAACCTGCCTTTTATCACTAGAGTACATTCTCAGAATTCCGTCCTTGCCTTTATATTTCTCTCCTAATCAGGAAATTTTTGCAGAAAGTACTGTGGAAATGCTCCTCAATTATCTTGACACTATGCTGGACTTTTCTCTGAGCATCGCACCTACTTAAAATGTCACGGATTGTCTCTTTAGTGTAGACATGGGACATGAGCAGTTTGGTTTGCACATGAACCAGTTTACTTCAGAACCCAGGGGAATTCGAGCATGGTGAATATGTTCAGATCTGTTCTCCTCAAAGAACGCAATTTGAATTTCTTCTTTTATTTACGTGTTCATGGTTTTGCCCGTAACTGTCCTGGCCACTGGATTTTTCTTACAAATTTGTGGGAATTTCTCAAATGTCTAGGTGATATTTTCTTGGTTGTAAGATTTGACAGGGTAAAAATGTTCCATCCACTCAACTTAAAAAAATTGTTATGTATATTTATCCTGTATTTTGATGGAAAAAATATCTGTCAAATTTCTTATCCTATACTTGATATTTTTAAAAAAGAAATGTCCCTACAACCCTAAACCACTCAGATGTTTTCCTGTATTTTCTTGTGTTAATTTGTCACCTTTACTCTTCACATGTAGACTTCTCTATCTAGAATCCAACTTGGTCTCTGGATATAGGGTAAGGTGCACTATTATTTCTTACACAGAGGGAGCTAGTTTTCCACATACTAACTAAATGGCCAGACTTTCTGCAGTAAGTCATGACGCCAACCGGACTCCATAGCAGTTTCTATATAGTCAAAGTTCTGGAATTTTCTGTGCTGCTCTCTTAGTCTATTTCCAGTCTCTAAACCATCAACAAAGTGTTTTCAATATCATACATGCTTCATAAAATATTTGTCTGATAAGACAGCTCTATTTGTTATTATTTCTTAGTGTTACCTTAGCTATTTTCTATTATGTATATAAACTTCAGAATATGTTAATGGAGTTTCTAAAAGAAACAGTGGGAATTTTGATTAGTGTTGCGTTGATAGTATGATTAAATCTGCAGAATTCATATTAACATATTAGTCACGCTTTTCAAGGTTCACATGATCATCTCTCTTGATTATTTTCCTTTGTTAACTTTGTATATTCTTAGATAATTCCTAGATTTTTTATACTTTTAAATTAATGTCATAATAAATGTTATTTGCATTATACTTAGGAATTCATTACTATGGAAAAACACTACTGAATTTTTAAAGATAATCTCATAAGTTAATCTTTTATCTAATCATCTTGCTGGGTTCTCTTGTTAAATCTGATTCCTAAGTTTATATACACAACTTTTTTCTCATACAGATGATGATTCTGTAAGTAAAGGCAAGTTTACCTGTTCCCTTCCAATCTTTAGTCAGCGAATTTATTTTCCTTCATGTATTTATCAGGATTGGTAATATAACATGCAGTAATGATTTTATGCCACGTGTGTATCATGACCTATGAACACATATAAACTATGTATTATGGACTAGATATATAAAGTCCCCACGCAGCGAATACCCTTAACATCAAAGCCATACCCCTGGGCATTTATGCCTACATAGAGCCAAGCAGGTCCAAACAGAATTGTAGGTAATCATATCTGTGTCCGCCTTGATAATCAAAAGAGGAATCTCAGAGGCCATTAAGACAATAACAGATTTATGCAACTACATAAGAGTTCATTTAAAATTTTCTCTGTGGCTACAGCACCTGGGTGGCTCAGTTGGTTATCATCTGCTTCTTGATTTCGGCTCGGGTCGTGACCTCACGATTCATGAGATCGGGCTCTGTGCTGAGAGTGGACGCTGCTTAAGATAGATTCTCTCTCTCTCTCTCTCTCTCTCTTCCCCTCCCCAGCTTGTGCACTCTCACTGTCTCTCAAAATAAGCATACATACATACAAATGTCTCTGTGGCAAAAGACCCCAAATCAAACTCAAAACCAAACATAATGCTCCAATAAACGCAGGAAAGATTTTTCTGTAAAGGGCCAGATGGTAAATTTTTGGAATTTGTGGGCCATATGTTTGTGCAGCAACCAAAGTCTACCATTAGAGCTGGAAAACAGCCACAAATCATACATAAATAATGGGTAGCACTGTGCTCCAATGGAACTTTATTTACAAAAAAATGGTTCACAGTTTGTGACACCTCACTTAGAATAAAGTGTTTGGGGCTGATATAAAACAGAATGGATAAGTAACAGTAGTGTTCTAGGAAATGTTTACAAACTGACCCAGTACAAACATTGCCAGAGGGTATGATGTAAGTGTACACACCTTCTTTTTATACATGAATATTCCATTCTTTCAAGATGAGCAGGAATCCATAGAACAATTTTAGTTTTTCAGTATTCGGGTGACTGTCAGAAAATACTGGGCCTAGAACTCTTAATGCAAACTCTCATTGTTCTGTGGATTTGTTTGTTTGTTTTTTGTTTTTGAATTTTCCTATCATTTGCTTTTGGTTACTTTTTGTTTTAATCAGCAGATAAGATCTGCTAGCTACCAAAATCTAAAATGAGGTTCTAACTTAGAGCAGGTAATTAAAAAAAAAATTTTTTTTAATGTTTATTTATTATTTTGGGACAGAGAGAGAGATAGAGCATGAGTAGGGGAGGGACACAGAGAGAAGGAGACACAGAATGTGAAGCAGACTCCAGGCTCCAGGCTCTGAGCTGTCAGTGCAGAGCCCTACGCAGGGCTTGAACTCAAGAACCGGGAGATCTTGACCTCAGCTGAAGTCAGACACTTAACCGACTGAGCCGCCCAGGCGCCCCCTAGTGCGGGTAATTTTAGCACTGGAATCTGAAAAGTAATCCCTCTCCCATGAAAGCCATTTCATCCTTAACTAGGTACTTAGTGACCACGTCCACACCTCGGGGCACACGAATTTCCTCTTGTGCACGGGCCAAGCTGACGGAGCATTCCATCCAACACCGGCTACACAGGGCAGATACGATGAAGGACCCCAACGGTCAGCTGAGGCCTTCGGAAGGCAGTGTTCGCCCAGAACACCCGTGTCTTGGCCCTCTGTACGTCTGGGTCTTTTGTACGGCATTTATTTTTTTTCTCCACTTGTCTTTCTTGGGCCTCACATTTTCTAGCGTGGAACGTCTGCCATTTGGTTACTTCACACGTAAACATGGGAAGCGACCGTTTCCCGTGATCTTGAAGGAAGTGTTTCACGATCTCCCCTACCTAAGCCTGGACCCTGCAGCACCGAGGAGCCGGCTGATAAGCCAGATGGTCCACAGGTGCCGTCTCTGGGTGTGTAAGAAGGCTGCGTTCCGTTACGAGCAATTATGAGGAACCGGGACAGACACCCTCACACTTTTTCCCTCCAGACCGTATTCTTGCCCTTCAATCTATATTTCACCTGTGTCTTTGTTCTCTCGTCGAAGAAAGTTAGGAATACAAACGAAGAGTGAAAGGGAAAAAAAGAATCAGAACGTCTATCTTCATTATTATGCGGTGAGGCACTGAAAAATATAGGCAGCCATGTATTTTTTAAAGCTACAAGAATAGTAATTATTACTATTTAATTAAATGACATCATATTGGATCCACATGATGTATAAACGCAATCCACCCATTTAACATTTATTTACGCTCTTTCTTTTGTCAGTGTGTTATTTCATTTTAACACACTGCACTTTGCTTATTATACGAAACAATCCTTACCCCTAAACTGTTATTTGTATGGAAATACAAATGTCAGTCCATTCGGCAAATTGATTTTAAATGAGAAAAATCTAAACAGACAGAAAGCAGGGAGGGATGGGAGGGACGGAGAAAGGGCATAGGTAGAAAGCTGGATGAAAAATACATAAGGTTTTGGTTTGTTTTTAGGAGAAAACAAATAGACAGAAACTTCACCAAAAAGATGAGAAAAGACCTAAGAAAGCACAAATGCAAGAAGCAGAAAGGAACACGATTTCTCTTCCCCTACCTGCCATATTTATTTTTATGATTTCCATTCTGTATTACAAACTATGGTTGTGATTTGCACATCTTCAACTTCCTTGTGAGAGTATTGATGGGCACTTGACCCTTCAACAAAGAGGGGGCCAACCCACACTCAAAAGTCCGCATATAACTTCTGCCCCCGCCCCCTCAAAATGTAAATACTAATAGCCTACTGTTGACCAGAAGCCTTACTGGTCATATAAAGCTCATAAGCACATACTTTCTGTGTTATGACATACTGAATTCTTACATTCAAGTAAGCTAGAGAAAAGAGAATGTGATTAAGAAAACCATAAGGAAGAGAAAATAGGTTTATAGTACTCTATTGCATTTATCAAAAAGAAAACAATAAAAATCCACGTCTCAGTGTATCCATATTCTTCAACCATCAACTGTATGTAGCACTGTAACCAGGTTACGTAATAGAATACATAAGCTAGAATGAGCACTTCACAATTTGGGGCACATGCACTTTGTTAAAGAGTATCTTCAGCCATGACCCCCAAAGACGGCTATGAATGATAGCAGGACCCAGACGGAGCACCTCAGGGTGGGGGGTCACTTACAGGTGTCCCACCATTACCCTACTATATAGATATTACACCACTCCATTATTATATGGATATTACACTATTGTGCATGCGTGCAAATTTCTTACTTATTTCTGGTATTTATGTATTGGTTGCTGCTACACTATTAAGCAGTTTCACCGACAATCCATAATTTTATGAAGGTAAATTACATCTAACGAAAAAACCAAAAAACCCACTTAAGACTACTTTAATCCATTGTATATTATCAAATCCTAACCTTGTGTTCTAACTGTGCAGTTTAAAAAAATAACTCTATTGCAATTTTGATGAAAGAATTTAGAATTCTTAAATTTTATGTTTGTATAGATGCCTCATAAATAATTAGTTTGGGACTTTATTTATTTGTTTTTTAATGTTTATTTACTTTTGAGAGAGAGAGAGAGAGAGACAGAGAGACAGAGCACGAGCCAAGAAAGAGCAAAGAGAGAGGGAGACACAGAATCCAAAGCAGGCTCCAGGCTCTGAGCTGTCAGCACAGAGCCCAACATGGGGCTTAAACCCACAATCCGTGACATCATGACCTGAGCTGAAGTTGGACGCTCAACCGACTGAGCCATCTAGGTGCCCCATTAGTTTGGGACTTAAAACTAAGGTTGTTAATTGACCTAAAAGTGATTAATGTATTTGCAGGACAAATCTTCCAAATCTATGTTATTACTGAGCTATTTGTTTTCATTAAAATGGGATAAATATTTCACTCAATGAAATTAAAACAGTATTGTCATTTTGAAAATGTCTTGGATCTGGGATTCCATTTTTTTTGTTTATACCAGATTTTTGTAACACTTGTATTTAAATGATTGACTGATTATTCTATGTCCACATCAGCAAACTGAGTGTGAAATCTATCTGATGATCCGCTTTGGTATTTTCATGGCATGTATATCTATCATCATATGAGGAAAGTAAGATATGCTCCCTCAGGGAACTGGGTGTGTTTGTGAATATCAAATTGGTTTTTATGTATAAAGAGCCTGGCATGTGGTAAGGTCTGTGTAAGCTTTGCTAGTATTATTATTATTATCCTAATGAGCTGGCCAAAGAAAAGCCAATAAAGTGTCATACTAAACAAACACAGGCAACACCACCTTCCTAAGATGTACATAAAATCACATGATAGGGCTGAACTTCGTTTTCATCCTTCTCAGGTGTCAGTTCATCATGAGGGATGCGGCTCTTATTCTCAGGTGTCTTGCAGGATGTGAATACAAAGATAAGAAAACAATCTTCCTGTGTAATAAAGAGTCAGGTCCTTAGAGGTGAGCTTACTCCCCTGGAAACGGGATAAAGGCAGGATCACCACCGTATTAACAGACTGCTTCGTTTGTGTAGCAAGAAACAGCTGGTAGGGAGTCACGTGTTTTGAGGTCTCCTGAGTGTGTGACTGTAGTGCTGAGTGGGTTCCTCTGGGGGGGTATGATGTACCGTCTAAGCCAAGAGGAGATGTTGTGATGGTGCCCATGGGTGAGCCATGGTTCTTGTCTCGTGCTGGCCTCAGTGAACAGATACCTTGTGTGGTCTGTACTAACAATGAGCTTTCTGATGCTGTGACATCTTGGGAACTTTGCTGACCCGGGAGAGACTGCCCCTTCCAAGGTTAGCCCATTTTCAGAGATAACAAACAGCTCAGTCCAGCATGGACTTTTCAAATGCCAGCCCACCAAGGCAGAGCCTAACCCCAACCACCTTCCACCTGACTTAGCCTCCTGAGTGCCAGATACCGAACAACTCAAGACAGGCCCCTGTACCCTAAAGCCCACAGGAATTATTCAAAGCACCCTACCCCAGACCTGCTTACCTGCCTCACTCATACCTTCCCAGGGGAACCACTATCAAGGCTCCTACCCACTGAGGCTCCGTGTACGTCCTGACTGGCGTTTCCACACGTGGCTGGCACGGGGTATCTCTTCAACGGTCTCCTGATCTATTGGCTTTACTGGACCTAAATTTTTTTTTTAATTTTTGTCAATGTTTATTTATTTTTGAGAGACAGAGAGTGAGCGAGTGAGCACGAGCAGGGGAAGGGCAGAGATAGAGGGAGGCACAGAATGCAAAGCAGGCTCCAGGCTCTGAGCGGTCAGTACAGAGCCTCACGCAGGGCTTGAACTCATGAACCGTAGGTCATGACCTGAGCAGGAGTCGCATGCTTAACTGAGCACCCAGGTACCCCTGAATGCCTTGGGTTTTTAAAGGTCCCTTCTGTGCTAGTAGGATATTTAAGACAGAATTTATGATATCATCCTGCTAACTGCCGTATTTTGACGTATTTAATAAAATGGTGATGAATAAAATATTGCCGCATATCCGGGAGTTGCAGAAAACTCCTTTATAAGTACCAGCAAAGAGATAAGTGAACGTAGAAAAGAGATTTCAGTGTGCAGGTGGGGAAATAAATACCAGGGAGTTGGTATTACCTGACCTCTCTGGAAGGGGAATCTGAGATGTGTGGGGGGACGGTCACAGTCTAAAGTGTCTTTGCATTCAGCTATGCTGGCATAGGCTGTTCTACCACGTCCCGGAAAATGAGAGGTACCAGATCTCCCAGAATGGGGAGCCGTGACGGGTACACAGCGCCAGCCTCCCGGACAAAATGCCATCAGTCGGTTCTGTTTTCACATCACATTTCACTGTGTGATTTAATGGCCAACGTCCTCTCCTAGCCATGAGGATCAGCTCGGGTCCCTGAACATGACAACAGTCAAATGACACAGGGGACTTGTACAGCAAGTGCACAAAACGAAAGAGACACACTTCACATCGCTTCAAGGACACCTGTGTTTGTGGAGGGCAGTCTCCAGGATACGGTGTTTAGGGTTAGGAAAGTTACAGGTGCACAGTGAGGAGTGAAGGTTGTCTCTCCGAGAAACAGAATCTTTAAGGAGAAGGCATATCACTCAACACGTGCCATCGCGTCGGGTGCATGAACTCTGATTTGGTGGTTGTCCATATTCGTGCTCCTGCCTAGGAGGGCCGGGAAAAATGGCCCCCGGATTCCACAGACAAGAGTCTGTTTATTGCCCTAGACAATGAGTCTTGGGAGCGCCTTCACCCACTGGATAGCCAGACAGCGTCTTGGCTGTTTTTCAGATTTCCCTTGTTTTTCTATGACCTTGGGAGTTTTGAGGACTAGTGATGGGATACTTCGTAGCAGGTCCTCAGCTGGGCTTTGCCTGATGTCTTCCTCACAATTACACTGGAGCTGTGGGTTTGGGGGGGAGGGCACAGAGGGGATGTGCCGCTCTCACCGCATGGAATGAAGAGTATGTACCATCGGGGGCACCCAGGGGGCTCAGTCAGCTGAGCTCCAGACTCTTGATTTCGGCTCAGGTTATGATCCGGTGGCTTGTGGGTCTGAGCCCCTCACTGGGCGCTGTACTGACAGTGCAGAGACTGCTTGGGATTGTCTCTCTCTTCCTCTCTCCCTGCCTCTCACCCCCTCTCCCTCAAAGTAAATAGATAAACTTAAAAAAAAAAAAACAAACAGCATTCACCCTCAGTATGACCCATCACTGTCGACGTTCCTCCTGAACAGGAAGCCGAGTTAGGGTTTTACAGGTCGTTTACCGTGAAGATACTCCATTATCTAGTTCTATGCAGTCCTCTTGGGGGAAAAAGAAAGTCACCACACTCAAGCCACACTTACGACGGGGAATTCTCAGTTCACCCTCATTCTCTCGCGACTTAATCCGAGATGATACGGTACTGTCTGCATCCACCCGGAGTAGCGAAGTACCAGCAGAGTCACGGGCGAGTCCCCCTCCCCTTAGTTAAGACAATCTAAGAGGGAGAATACAGATTAGGCAAGCTGTTTTGTTATCAAAAGCATGTACTTCCTTTTCAGCACAAAGGGAACCCCAACACACCAAGGCGCGATTACTTGTGTCTCCAATGGAACGAAAGGCGGCTTTGAGCTGGGTCCGCAGAGAGCTCAGCAGCCGGGAGGTTCACAGGATTGTACGTTCGTCAAGCTGCTAACGAGCCACACAGCAGAGTAAACATGAGCCTACGGCATAGTGAGCACGTGTGTCCACGTGTTACCGTCATTTCTTAAACCACTATTCTAATAACACTAGGAGCTTCCGATGTGATTCCGAAGATGTGCCTTGTTTCCTGGGTCTGCCTTGACAGTCTACAAGAGGGGCCGGTGACAGGCAAACAATGGGAGAGACGCTGAGGGTATTTCCAGAATTCTCTGACCAACAAACTTCACAAATTTACATCATAAAAAAAGATCACTTGACTTCAGTTTTTGTGTTCTGACGCCCTCTTAAAGGTCTTTCAAGTTTGTATTGCTGTAAAAAACAAATGGATATGGGATTCAACATATGGATGTACATACATCACTAGTGAATTCTTCACCAACTAGGAGAATTCTATTTGGATACAGCCAAAACAAGTGATTAATCGAGGAAAAGTTTTACTTGTAGATTAAGAGATGATAACAATTTCCACCTCGATTTTCTTTCCAAGTAGTAAAGGTTTTACAGAAACATAAAATTACAAGTTGTAGTACTTTAAATTTTTTGTTTTTATTTTAGAGAGACAGAGTAGGGAAAGGGCAGAAGGAGACAGAGGGAGAATCTCAAGCAGGCTTCACAGTCAGTGCAGAGCGGGACACGGGGCTTGATCCCATGACCCTGGGATCATGACCTGAGCCGAAATCAAGACTTGGGCACTCAAGTGACTGGGCCTTGTTTTTTATATATGAGACAAAGAACACTAGTGAGACTTTTTTTTTTAACCAAAGTTTATCCCAACTTGGCTGAAAGAATTTTCTAGTTTGAAATCTACCAAACTAAAAGTGTGGTTCCTTTTTCCTCTAAAAAAAAAATATCTTTCAAGCAAATTTATTCTTTCTGAAAGGGTTTCATAAAGTACAACATAAGGCAAGTAAAATACATTTGTGGATTGAAATTGTCTAAAGCACTCTACTAGTTGTGTTTTTTTTAAATATTGTCCAAGTCTCTAGCCCAGTAAACCCAACAAGACTGCATCCATAACGTTAACCATATTTTGTTTTAAAAAACAGAGATGAACAGTAACTGCTGCATACATCATACAGCAATAGAAACACAGTGAGACTGTTTTCTCCCTCAGGAATAATAATTAATGTTTGGAGTAATTTTTCCCAAAGACAGCTGTTTGATTGATTGATACTTCATAGGTTCAAGGAGTTACTAATACTGTTCACTTCACTGTACCATCAGAGGACCCCAAAAATATATACAATGGATATTTAATACGTCCAGCAACTGGTGCAGAGATCTTTCACAGAAAGGTTTTGTTAACTGTGAAAGAAGGGGTGTGATCTTGACAGACAGAAAATATAGGTGTTAATTCTTCTTAAAGAGAATTCTTCTCATTTGCTAAGACTAAAGCCGTTATTAAATAGGAATACTGTGCTGGTTTCCTCTGCAGGGGGAGGGTTCACATGCACTAGGGGTATTTAAAGTAAACAGCAAAGCAGTAAGCAACACACATTGTTCTTTCCAGAGAGGCAGGACGCAGGACAGAGGATCACAGAAGACGTCCAGTGCCTTCAAAACCGATGGTGGGGAGATGTGGGATTTTCTCAGCCCTTGACCTTTATTATTCGCCCGAGGGTGAACGGAGACTGCCTCTTCCACTGTTTTCTTGTGTCCATTATCTCTTCACACCCAACGCCAAATGCTGTCAAGACCCAAACAGAGGGGTGCCTGGGTGGCTCAGTCAGTTAGGTGTCTGACTTCGGCTCAGGTCATGAATCCAAGTCGCGAGTTTGAGCCCCGCGCCGGGCTCTGTGCTGACAGCTCAGAGCCTGGAGCCTGCTTCGGATTCTGCGTCTCCCTCTCTGTGCCTGCCTGTTCTCCACTCACACTCTCTCTCTGGTCAAAAATAAATAAACACTAAAAAATTTTTTTAAAAAAGCCAAAGAGATCTCTGGTAAAGCACATGAGATTGGCCAGGGCGCGGAGAGAAGAGAAGGTTCAGTTTTCTTTTGATGGAGTGAGTGAGTGAGTGAGTGTTCATGGGTACTCAGGCACCATTTCTTGCTATTTGTGGAGAAAACTATGAAACGGCCAAGACCAGATGCAGGTCACAGGGGAGCTGCCGAAGGAAGTCACTGGGCGTGCTGGAATGTCCAGCCACCGCACACAGCTAACCCGATGCGCAGTCCAGGGGAGGCAAGTCCACAGAAGTCTGGTAAGGAACCGTCCATTTCCCAAATGGTCTTTGGTGCCCATCGACCCACAGCATGCTAATAAACCGCGGCTGACTGAATGTTTTGGTTTGTGTAACTATCAGTTCTAATTTTTCTAGAACATGACTAACAGTCTAGGTTGCTTCCAAAACAGCAAGGCAGACCACCTGGATCTGGTCAGTTGGGTCTTTGGTGTTTTAGGATCCGTATGTAATGGCCATCTGCCACCTCAGTCTAGTTGCCCCAAACAAAATCCTGTCCCTCCTGATTGAGTAAAGAATGAGCTTCCTTATTTTGTTTAGTGACATCTGTGGGTATTAAGGATACGTTCAACACTTTTGGGGGCTAAAACATTAGACGTATAGGGGCACCTGGCTGGCTCAGTCAGTTAAATGTCTGAATCTCGATTTGGGCTCAGGTCTTGATCTCGTGGCTCGTGAGTTCGAGCCTGTGTCAGGCTCTCGGCTACCAAGGCTGCTTGGGATTCTCTCTCTCTGCCCCTTCCCCGTGCACGTGCTCTCTCTCTCAAAATAAGTAAAAATAAAACTTAAGAAAATTAGATGGACATGCACTGGTCTTATAAAATGGACTTGTTTATAGTGAACTAACTTAGACCTCCTAATGCATGGCAAATGGTGCTAGCTTCTCAGGTAAGTTAGTGTCAGGACACATTAAATAGGTCAGACAACGGACATCTATGTCCATTTATGGAAAAAAAGTAAGTAATAATCTCAAAGACATAATTTATTTGGAAAACCTTATTTCCTAAAGTAGAAACATATCCAATTATCATTAGCAAATAATTTTGCATATATTTACATTAGAAGTTAGCAAATAAAATGGATTAAATATGGTTTTGCCACTTGCTTAGTAATGTACAATATATAAGCTACAAAAGTATCCTATAAAAAGTGAGTTTTAATATGAAAACTCAGGAGTTTTAACACTATTTTTTTAAAGCTGGTTCAAGTTACACTTGTTTTTATAGTAACTCTCAAATCCTTCTCAGTAGGTGCGCAATGCCATTATTATAATTACATATATTGAACTCATTTTGCACAATTAGGGTATAACACTACGGGCCTGTTTGTTCATACTCAAGCATTTCTGTCATGACCCAAATGAAACTCATTACTCTTTATGCATCAACATTATTTCCTCCAGCTATAAAATAAGGGTGGTAAATGAAATGATCACCAAAGTATCTTCCATTTCCAAAATTCGTTCATATGGTAAGTCACAGATGCATTCACATGCTTTAGGGAATGGGTTTTTCCAGTATGGAGGTAGCCCGGACTTAGAGATTAAGATGTAACACAGGGCTGATCATGTGCAAATGTGAACTGAAAGTATTCCATTATCCTAAACTCAGCAACCTTAAGAATGGGATGTAAATGCTGTGGTTAGAGAGCCGCCTCCATCCAAGAGGAACATCCGTTCAAATGATGTATGATGTCGGGTTTTTTGTTTTCCATTCCACCTCTTGTTGAGTGTCTACCCTTCCACACAAGGCAGCCCTCTTACACCACCACGTAAATCCCCATCCCCACCAATTCAACATGGCACCCGTCAGGTTTCTGCCAAGGAAACGCAAGGTGCTCGAGGCCGTGCAAGGAAGAAAGGTTTTCCTGTGGAGAAACAGAGCCTCGCATCACTCAGAAGGAAGAGAGAAGCTCACTCACAAGGAAGATTTTGAACATTTCAGGGGAAGCTTCTGGAGGCACCTTTTCTTCCACCATCAAAACCTCTCACTTGGAACTCTACCTGCTGAAGGCAGTCCCTCCTATTGTCTGTGTGCGTATGGTGGAGTACAGGGAGAGGGATGTTAAGTGGACCATAGAGAATCCAGCACCAAGACTCTGAGGCTACTGGACTAATGTTCTAGAAAAATCTGTTGATTTCCCCAAGTGTGCACCACTGGGCGTCTGAATGACCTACGGTAAGGATTTTCTACTGATTTTGGGTACTGGCGTCCTTTCGCACCAGGCAACGGAAAAGGGCTTTCACATCCTGCAGCAAGTGCGAGCAGATAACCTGAGCTGTACATCGGAAGGGAGGGGACATGCTATGAGGGCCAACCAGAAACCCACGGAGGTGGGAAAGAAGCAGTCGGTGGGCACAGGCGAAAGGGACACCACTGCCCTGCCTGCCCAACGTGACTCCTTCCCAACAATACAATCCATTTTTATCTTCCCAGCTCTGGGAGTTGCAGCCCACATCCTACACCATCCTTACTCTCTGCTCACCCAACAGCAAAGCCACAAACCCTGCACTTCACGAGCTACTGACTGGTTCTTGTTGTTGCAGATATGCAACTAGGGATTTTTAAAAGCCCAACAAACACACTATTACCTTGAAAATAATTATTAACTCTAACCATCAACTCTGTTATAGAGAAGCAAGGCTTCCAGAGAATGCTTTAACACTACGACCTCAACACACGCTTCGTTACTTTCGAAAGTTTTAAACATTTATAGGCCACGTTTTTATATTTTACATGAAATACTACACTATTTTCCTGGTTGAAAACTATTATATGTCCATTGTGGAAATGTGGGACAGGTGGAATAATTTAATTAGGAAGGTAAAATTTAACCCAAATCTTTATCCAGAAGCGCATTCGGTACAAGTAGTATATCTCAATGTCTGCTTTCCACATGTAACCATATGTATGGAGGATCGTACCTCATCGTTGTTCCATCTGTTAACAGCAAAGCAAAATTTAAATGGCAATCTACATGGTATCATGGGTAGATTCCATAATTGACAATATTATTATATTTTAAAATCACTGTTTTCCTTTATGGTTCATGAGTGTTCTATCTTGTTAAAGTGAGCCTTTGTTTTCATAGGACATGTGTGTAGTATTCGTAAATCCTTCAACGCATAGTAATTTTGTGCATCGTATTTGTGTTATTAACCCACTGGCATTTATTCTGACATGTGATATATTACTTTGCTTCCGTGTGGAAGACCAGTGGAAGGCTAAATTCTTTTTTATATAGTGTCTATCAGTGCCATCCAACAGAACCTGATTCAATGATGGAAATATCCTAGAGGTACGTCTTCCAAAATGGCAGCCCCACAGGCGTACTAGGTATTTGAAATATACCTAATGTGACTAATTTACTGAATTTCTAAAAATGCATTTACTTTTAATTAGTTCTCATTAGCTTCTGAACCTTTATTTGCTGCATGCTCTGCACTTGAACAGTCAATCGGGCGATGGTCTTCCTTGCCCGTGTGCCGTGTGGCTCAGCCCATGACTAAATGTGTGACCTGCTTTAGAAATGAAATCAGTGTAAACCAATGGATTGTCGACATCAGTGATGCTGGCCCTTCCGTTGCCAAGCAAAAGCATGCATGTGTTCAACTTCAGGTTCATTCTTATCACTGTTTGACATATTTTAGGGACTGACTCAGGGCCAATGGTTTCATGGAAAGACAGTTCTGCGAAAAAGCAGAGAGCCCTGTTTTAGGAAATAAATCATTTTCCTTCACAGAAGGACAGCAATTGTCACCCAGTTCCATTAACTTGCTCAGTTGTTCTTTCTCATCTCTCTGTAGACTCAAGCTGATTCTTAGCTATGGCACATCAACTTAAAAATGTTTTTTGGGGCAGGAGTGATTTCCTTATTCTCAATAATTTTGAAGATAAGAAACTATCGTTTCAAATGGCAATTAGTGTCTCATACCACAGAATACCATGTCTTAAAACATTATAATTCCCCGGGGCACCTGGGTGGCTCAGGGAGTTCAGTGTCTGACTTCAGCTCAGGTCACGATCACATCGGGCTCTATGCTGACTGTGTGGAGTCTGCCCGGGATTCTCTCTGTCTGCCCCTCCCCGACTTGTGTACGTGCTCTCTCTCTCTCATTCTCAAAATAAATAAAAAACTAAAAAAGAACGTGGGGTGCCCGAGTGGCTCACTTGGTTAGGCATCTGACTTAGGCTCATGTCATGATCTCACAGTTCGTGGGTTCGAGCCCCACATTGGGCTCTGTGCTGACAGTTCGGAGCCTGGAGCCTGCTTCTGATTCTGTGTCTCCCTCTTTCTCTCTGCCTCTCCCCTGCTCACACTCTGTCTCTCTCTCTCTCAAATATAAACATTAAAATAGTAATAACAACTATAAATTTTAAACTTAAAAAAATTAGAATTTCTCTTCTCTTTTGTTTCTACATGTATTAAAAAAAACTATATTAAAATGTTTCTACAAAACTGCTTGTGTGCATATATATGTATACTATGTATGAATATAAATGTACATGTATGTGTGTATATGTAAGCAAATATGTACTTTTTTATCCCCTGTTCATAAACATGATACTTCCCGTAAATGAATGGAAGATGCTCATATCTTTGGTTCTAAAAAGGTTTCAACTCAATATGAAAACAAGTAAAATAGAAATACAACTGATCACTTCCTAGCATGGAAATTGTGTCTTTCAGAAATGTCCCACAGATTCAACTCTTGGTGAATACAAACATGTTGAAAAACTAAAAGGGATTCCCAAGGGAAACATTCTAAGAACCTGGGCATAACCAAACCAGAAGGCGTCAGGGCGAGGACGCTCCATGGATCAGGGGGGTGATGTGTTTGAAAATCTCAAGCTACGGCTGGCCAGCTGTCACCCGAGTGACCCACGTTGTGGAGTCTGCGATATGGTCACATAATTATAGATGACTGACATTATGAGCTGAACAGACAGGCTGAGACACGGCGGAGAAGCTCCATCACGTCTAACTAAGAAGCAGAACAGAATGCAGACAAGCCTTTCTGCCAGGCTCAGGAAGAAAGCTGGTTCTCCACCCGTGGGACCTGTCAACATGCCTGTCCATGATCTTGCCTATAAATGTGTCGTGGTGTTCAGCCACATTGTTTGTGGAATAGTATTAACATTTCTGAATACAATAGCTCATTTAAAATCTTTGTATGTTTATTTATTTTTGAGAGAGAGAAAGAGGGCACAAGAGGGGGGCGGGCAGAGAGAGAGAGGGAGACACAGAATCCGAAGCAGGCTCCAGGCTCCGAGCTGTCAGCACAGAGCCCGACGCGGGGCTCGAACTCACAGACCGTGAGATCATGACCTGACCCAAAGCTGGACACTCAAAACTGAGCCACCCAGGAGCCCCTACAATAGCTAATTTTAACAAAAAAAAATTTTTTTAAAGAAAGCACGCGTTCTTATCTGGATCAAATCTGTTTCAGGATTGTGGGTGGGCAAAGCTATGGAACAGAATCAATCAATGGGAAAAAAAAGTCCGAGAGGTCCTGACACCAATGTGTTGCAGGCACAGAGCTGGGGACGGAGGCAGTGTGAGTGGAATCTCTCTTCAAATATGGAAAGGTCACCTGTGGGCACTGTAAAAAAAAATGATATAAATGTCTCTCTGTGAACCACACCAGCGCATTTCAGAAACAGGCAGCTTGTTGACCGTGATGAAAAATACATCACGATGCTGACTTCAATGCCAGGAGCGGAAAGACGGTGATTTTACGATTTCCGCTACCTTCTCTGTGCCCACACTTAATCACGTTCCTTCCACAGTGGTTTCGGGTTTTTTTGTTTGTTTTGTTTTTGTTTTTGATTTTGCACCTTCTCAGGGCTGCCTCCCAATTTCCATTTACGCGGGGGAAAACAGATTCTTATTTATAGCACTGCAAAGGTATTAGTGTCAAAATGAGTGAGTTCTGGAAGGCTCAGGGCCAAGGCTCTGACAAAGTGCCTCTGCCTTCTTGTGCTCAGGAAAGCACATTTCGTTGGAGCAGGTGACCCGTGCAGCGCTCATCACCGCGTGCCTCTGGCCCTCGGTGCCAGGAAGTAGCACCCCTGTGGCAACTGGCTCCCAGGCCGTCGGGAGTCCTGAGGACTCTTCTTCCGAGAGGAGCATCGGGATTCCTGCACCCGATGGTGAGGAGTGGCACGGATCTGTCTACGTCCAGAAAGCTCCGTGCACGCAGGCCTGGGGACATCAGCCAACGACATACGGCTGCTCTCGTCACAGCTGTCATTTCACAGGCAAAGGACTTTGCTGGGAACACAGGCAGGTTTCAGCACAGGCCACGGGTTTGCTCACGACCCTACTGCCGAGGGATGTGCCGTGTGCTTTGTGACAAAAGCATATCGGGATTAACACGGACGAAAGACCAAAGGAACGCGGCTTCCACGGCACGGACACAGCCCTGATGGAGTCGCTGCGTGTCAACAAGGTGGGAACACACGAGACAGCTCGCGCGCCCATGTTTTCCCCCAAGGCAAGCGGACAGCGGTCACTGGCCTGATTCCAAGTGCTACCAGCCCCACAGATGTGCTGCAACCACACGTTCATTCCCAGGGAAACACACTTGTGCACGCGTCCAAATTGCTCTGCCTGAACGACGCACACTCTGAGTCAGAGAAAGGAAGCATTCTGCGGTGCCTGGGTGGCTCAGTCGGTCAAGCCTCTGACTTTGGATCAGGCCATGGTCTCGAGGTTGGTGAGTCTGAGCCCTGTGTCGGTCTCTGGGTGCATTCTGTGTCTCCCTCTCTCTCTGCCCCTCCCCTGCTCACACTCTGTCTCTCTCTCTCTCAAAAATATATAAACATTAAATTTTTTTTTTTTTTTAAAAAGGAAGCAAGCATTCTGTCAGCCTGATTTCATTGATTGGATTCAGGAAGGAGCCCTGCTAGGATATGGTTATAAAGTGCTTCCAACACACATTCATCCATGGGATGCATTTGATTCATGTATTTGTCACACGGCCAAAAAAAAAAAAAAAAAAAGCAAATTCCTATCTGCATCCCCGCTACAAAACAAACTAACAAGGATGCTTAGTTATGCCTTTTCCATGCAAAAAACATCTTCCCTAACAGGTCCTATGCATTTTATTTTAAACCTGAATGGAGCGATGGTCTTCTCTCCAAAATACCACGGTAAAAACACCCAGAGGTAAAGCAAACACTCACTTTTGTGTCTCTGCATCGCTTCTCCACAGAACAGTTCACTTCTGACACTGTCACCAAATGTACGGGAGTTTTCTCCCCACCAACCAATTCTCTGTGACACCAGCTGAACATCCTGTATCGTGACTCATTTCTGACATGAACGGGGGCCAATACAGACCCCCAGGTGAAGGACTCAGTCCCATGAGACGGCCCCTACCTCACACACCAATCCCCAGTCTCAGATTTCGGTCTGGACTTCTGGACGACTGTCTATAAACTGAGGTTCCTACCACCAGTTCCCTTGGCTTGGAACATTTACTAGAACAGCTCACAGAACTGCGAGAAACTTACATTTAGTACTTTATTATACAATAAAAGATATGATAAAGGACACAGACAAATAGGCACATAAGGGGTACCAGGGATAAGTCTGGAAAGGTCCCACCCACAGGAGCTCCTGTCCCCATGAAGCCAGGGGGCACCGACCTCCTTGGAAACAGATGTGTTCACCAACCAGGAAGTTCCAAACCCCACCCCAGTGGGATTTTTATGGGCGCTTGCTCTAGCATGCATGATCAATTAAGGTTTTTACGTTTTTTGGTTTTTTGTGTGTGTTTTCTAAAAGAGAGAGACAGCATGAGCAGGGGACAGAGAGAGAATCCTAAGCAGGCTCCACACTCCGTGCAGAGGCTGACACGGGGCTTGATCCCACAACTGTGAGATCATGAGCTAAGCCAAACTTAAGAGTCAGAGGCTCAAATCACTGAGCCACCCAGGTGCCCCAACACGATCAAGTATGGAGTCGATTTCTAGCCCCTCTCCCCTCCCAGGAGGATGGGGGGTGGGGCTGAAAGTTTCAGGCTTCGAAACAGGACTTGGTTTTCATTAGAACAAAAAAGGCTCCTATGATCTGAAGATTCCAAGGGATTTAGGAACTCTGGGTCAGGAATGAGGGGTAGAGACCAATACATCTATCTTCTATTATTTCACACCAGATATCTAGAGTTTTCCAAACATTTTTTATACTGACTTAAGATTTGAAAATCAATGTTTTCCATATATATATATATATATATATATATATACATACATACACACACACCATATTTTCCATATATATGCATATGCTATATATATATAATATTTTCCATATATATATATACACATATACTACCAAGAATAGAATTATATATATACATATACATATAAACACATATATATATATATAAATTATATACACATAATTCCATTCTTGGTTTAAGTAATAGCATTATAATAATAGCATGATACATACACCTGGTTTTAAAGCCATCAGAAGCACATATATTCTAATTTTAACAGCACAAAGAATGTTCCTCTCTCTGATATACTCATTGATTCATCATAGAATCATACTTGAGGGAAGAAAGTAAGCCTTCAATACAAGTATTCCAAAGAAATTTGTCAACAGTTACTACATCAGGGAAGCACTCCTCATTATCACAAGAATGGCAGCAAAATTCTTCCTCCTGCTTCATCGACTCAATGTGAAGTTGCTTAAACACTAACAACTTTATATTGTCAAACAATTACGCGTAAGTGCACAAATTAAAATAAAGCCATGCCCTACGTCTTTGGGCCATAAGCAACATTAGGTACATGATCTTCTGTGCTATATTCAAATATTGAAGTGATTAATGCTTCATCTTATTTGTATGAATCCAGAACCTCCTATGCACACTTATAATCATGGGGTTTATTAGTAAGTAACACCTATATACGTTACAGAATTTTTTTTTTTTATTTCTGTGAGAAATGAGTCAGACGTCAATTGTAGTTAGGTCTATAGAATGCAGAGGAGTCATTGTTAAAAGGCACTGAAAATACTGAATAATATTTGGGTGATACAAATCGGAGCAATGGCCAAAAAACAAAACAAAAACGAAAAACCAAAAACCAAGCCACGTACTCCCAACGTTTAGAAACCCCAGACAGAAGCATCACTTGGCATTTTTTTTTTAATTTTTTTTTCAATGTTTATTTATTTTTGGGACAGAGAGAGACAGAGCATGAACGGGGGAGGGGCAGAGAGAGAGGGAGACACAGAATCGGAAACAGGCTCCAGGCTCTGAGCCATCAGCCCAGAGCCTGACGCGGGGCTCGAACTCACGGACCGCGAGATCGTGACCTGGCTGAAGTCGGACGCTTAACCGACTGCGCCACCCAGGCGCCCCTCACTTGGCATTTTTAAGAACAGCCACGATTCACACTTTCCGGCAAACCCAAGGTTAATTAAAACCCTCAGCCATCTACTACGTCAGGGATTCCCTGGCAACATTTTACAAGACGATTCCTCTCCCTTCACAGTTCCGTCTATGTGGGCTGTGACTGTGTTTGTCTGTAATCTAGTCCTGTCTTGTCCATTTTTCCAGGCACTTGGGGGTATGTGCTGAGCTGGCAATGGAGACAAGGGTACCGAATACAGACTCCAAACACAGAGAGAGTTCAGAGTGCATTAGTTAATGTAGATGAAAAGAACTGGCTTGGTGATTCTCTCTGTGGCTCTTCTGAATATGCTACTTCATATCCAAACGACTTAAATGATGAATCTGGCAGCAGATGAGCATGGCCTCTCCTTGGGGAGAGGAACAAACACACCGCCATGAGTCTCCCCCATCCCCCAGCACGATGGCCTCTCAGAATCTTTCCCAAAAAAACAGAAAGCAAGAATATTAATGTAAACCAGAAGACAACACTGTAACACATTCTTTTTCGGATTGATTTATATATTCAAGTCTTTCCCCCCAGCATTCAGAATGGAGCGGTATTCGGACATGGGGTCTTTAAAGAAGGGATTGACGCAAAATGAAGTCAGAAGACGAGCCCTGATCCCAGAGAGCCGGCATCCTTAGGAGAAGAGGAGATCAGGACATAGACACGCACTGAAGGACAACCACATGAGGACACAGGGAGAACACAGCATCTACACGCCAAAGAGAGAAGTTTCAGGAAGAACCAACCTTGACCCCACCTGGATCTCAGACTCCCAGCCTCCTTGACTGGGAGGAATAAATGTCTGTTATTTAAGTACCTGTCTGTGGTGTTCTATTATTTCACGCCTAGGAAACTAATACACATGCTCTTTAAGAAAGTTTAGGGGCGCCTGGGTGGCTCAGTCGGTTGAGCGACCAACTTCGGCTCAGGTCACGATCTCACAGTCCGTGAGTTTGAGCCCCATGTCGGGCTCTGCGCTGACAGCTCAGAGCCTGGAGCCTGTTTCAGATTCTGTGTCTCCATCTCTCTCTGAACCTCCCCCGTTTATGCTCTCTGTGTCTCAAAAATCAATAAAGGTTAAAAAATTTTTTTAAAAAAAAGTTTAGTAACATAACTATTCACACTCAATTCTCCTAAAGCCCCCAAGAAGGCTGAATTCACGAATACAAAAGCATTGCTCATAGGGGAATCCAAGTGAGGTTCCTGGGAGCTTCTGGTCAACCACACTGGCATTAACGAGTCAACACATAACCCTGCTTTACGCGTTTTCTGTTTAAACACACCTTACTGAATAGATATCGCTGATGAGTCAACACTGAACTCAGAGCCAATAACACTGCAACCTGTTAGTGAAGGAAGCTTATCCAAAACAGGTGTTTTCTGGGGACGGCACACCACAGCCTCCCAGCACCTAGGATCACTAACCAGCACTGCAGGACTACGCTTGGGGACCCGCTGTAAAGAGTCAGGTGCACTCTCCGCCCCCGGCCAGCAAAAAGCACCGGAACAGGAAATACATGGCACTAAACAGACCATGAAAAGGACACCTCTTTACCACAAGAGCTGAAACAAGAAGACAGAGGGACCCTGTCCAGCCCCACTGGGTACCCCCATGACACAGGACCACGACGTCTCACTGCTCTGCGTGTGTCCAAGAATGACAGAGACACCGTGGGATCCCTTTGGGCTTACAAATACCTTTCAGCAAGTTGAGTAAATCTGCAAACGTGTGTTCTCTAAGTTCATAGGTTTGAGCACAGAACACAGCCTCAAAACCATTTTGCAGTGGAGATATAAATATATAGAGGTATTGTTTCTGTTATTTTTTTAATGTTTATTTATTATTGAGAGACAGAGAGAGAGACAGGGCATGAGCATGGGAGGGGCAGAGACAGGAGAAGACACAGAATCCAAAGCAGGCTCCAGGCTCCGAGCTGTCAGCACAGAGCCCGGCACGGCTCGGACCCACAAACCATGAGATCATGACCCGAGCCGAAGTTGGACGCTTAACTGACTGAGCCACCCAGGTGACTCTCTTTCTATTCGTATCTTTATAATTTCATTACAAAATGGTGTAGGGGCCCAAAGATTCAAAAGTTTGATACTGACCTTTAACTATCTGCGAATGGGATAGTGCAAGCTTCAACTTTCAAACTTCTGGGTTTCTAAGTGTACCAAACTCACCCACAACTTTCCGTTGAAATTGGACCGCTTTTGGCATGTGCGGATCAGAGACCACATGCCCGTAAAGATACCCATTTATGTAGAGAAGAGCGTGTTCTCGCTCCAGCACAATGTCACTTTCCCAGCTCACATGTGAAAGTGGGAGGCATTTTTGTCCTCTAGGATGCATTCCTATTATCTAAATATGAATGTGAATATTAGTAACAATGATATATGAATATTAGTAACAATAACAAATGTGTGATCCAGAGAGTGACTATCACACCTTAAGACGTAATGGTATCCCTTCCAGCAAATGGTTTCCCCCATTTTCCTTTAGAGGATAAACACATTCATTAGCTGGGCACAATACGCAGCAGGTCGCAAACAAAACTTCAAATGTAGATGACGGGCATGTACTCCTGGACGTCTTTGGAAAGAGTGAGGCACTCATCTACGTCTGGACTATAAGATCAGGAGAACCTCTGAACAGACAGCTTGGAAATCTCAGGGTGTCGTTACATGCCCCCAGTAATAATGTGAGAGAAATGCCCACTGTCCCAAAAATAAATAAAAAACGTTGAAAAAAAATTAAAAAAAAAATAAAAAGGGGCGCCTGGATGGCGCAGTCGGTTAAGCGTCCGACATCAGCCAGGTCACAATCTCGCGGTCCGTGGGTTTGAGCCCCGCGTCAGGCTCTGGGCTGATGGCTCAGAGCCTGGAGCCTGTTTCCGATTCTGTGTCTCCCCCTCTCTCTGCCCCTCCCCCGTTCATGCTCTGTCTCTCTCTGTCCCAAAAATAAATAAAAAACGTTGAAAAAAAAATTAAAAAAAAAAAAAAACTTCAAATGTAGATGACGGGCATGTACTCCTGGACGTCTCTGGAAAAAGTGAGGCACTCATCTACGTCTGGACTATAAGATCAGGAGAACCTCTGAACAGACAGCTTGGAAATCTCAGGGTGTCGTTACATGCCCCCAGTAATAATGTGAGAGAAATGCCCTAAAATACTGCGGACCGTTGCCAGTTACACTGCATTCTGACAGATTTAGTACGTGTGGCATTAGAGGAAATAAGAAATGTAAGAAGCATTGCTTTGCCCGAAGAGTAGATCTTAAATGGCACCAACCATAATTCAAATTAGTCACATCTGCTGGAATATGAACGATGCGTTAACCTTTCTTGGGAACGGTGTTCTCCTAAGTCACCCTCTTCCAGAAATTCAACGCAGCAATGAAACCTGAGTTCTTCCCTTGAGGAACAGAAATACCAAAAGTTAGACCCTTGGGCCGTTAGATGTCATTAACCCAACACTGCGCATTGAGGACACCGTCATAAGTGCACGGTATTAGAGTAAATGGGAGAAACAGACCACAGGAATATATACTCCTCCCCACACCTTGGACAGTGAACAAGGTAACCAAATTCATATTTTTTTAATGTTTATTTAGATTTGAGAGAGAGACAGAGTGTGAGCAGGGGAAGGGCAGAGAGAGAGATACAGAATCCCAAGCAGGCTCCAGGCTCTGAGCTGTCAGCACAGAGCCCGACGTGGGGCTCGAACTCACAAACCGTGAGATCATGACCTGAGCTGAACTCAGACCCTCAATCAACTGAGCCACCCAGGTGCCCCCACCAAATCCATATTAATAAGAGTATTTGCCCTTACACCCTTCCTTCTTCTCCCTATGCATTATCCTCCATTTTTAATTTTTTTCATTATTTTAATTGTTTACTTTTTATTTTTGTTTTTTAAAAATGTTAAGTGTATTTATGTATTTCTTATATTAAATATAATTTATTGTCAAATTGGTTTCCATACAACACCCGATGCTCATCCCAAAAGGTGCCCTCCTCAATGCCCATCACCCACTTTTCCCTCCCTCCCACCCCCCATCAACCCTCAGTTTATTCTCAGTTTTAAGAGTCTCTTATGGTTTGCCTCCCTCCCTCTCTGTAACTTTTTTTCCCCCTTCCCCTGCCCCATGGCTTGTTAAGTTTCCCAGGATCCACTTATAAGTGAAAACATACAGTCTCTTTCTCTGCCTGACTTATTTCACTTAGCATAATACCCTCCAGTTCCAGCCACAGTGCATCCCCAAATCTATTTCACAATAATGCTATGCCTTATTTTTATTGTGCCATATAAACTAATTTGGAAATTCCATAACCCATTACCCCAGTCACGTACCCTTACTTGCTACGGTCCAGCACTCCAACTTTTAAAATTTTTGTGCAATTTTAAATACTAAAGATACTTTTAAATACTAAAAAAATAGGGGCGCCTGGGTGGCGCAGTCGGTTAAGCGTCCGACTTCAGCCAGGTCACGATCTCGCGGTCCGGGAGTTCGAGCCCCGCGTCAGGCTCTGGGCTGACGGCTCAGAGCCTGGAGCCTGTTTCGGATTCTGTGTCTCCCTCTCTCTCTGCCCCTCCCCCGTTCATGCTCTGTCTCTCTCTGTCCCAAAAATAAATAAACGTTGAAAAAAAAATAAAATAAATAAATACTAAAAAAATATACATATTCATATATATATGAATCCATATTCATTCATATATATGAACATGAATCTATACATTCATTCATATATATGTCTATTTTCATCGGCTTATTTGGTCTGCAAATGCTACCAGAAAAAAGGAAAGAAATGGCAAAATTCCTTCCCAAAGATTATCTCCTTTTTAAAAATACTATTTGATCTAACTAATAAAACAGCAGTTTCCTTAGTAGCCTAAGTCAGAGAGCTAAGTTTTGAAAACCAGTCAGTAGTTAGAAAAAAATCCTTTCCAAAATCTTACTATTTTATGTGGGCTTGTGCCCTAGTTTTTAATTGAAGTGAAGTTTTAGTGGAGGTATTTAGTATTCATTAGATTTGAGTCCTCACTATAAATCACTGTAATAACGAGGCAGGAG
The DNA here is from genome assembly GCF_022079265.1 of Lynx rufus. NCBI lineage: Eukaryota > Metazoa > Chordata > Mammalia > Carnivora > Felidae > Lynx > Lynx rufus. Next base: position 2,838,835 of record NW_025814828.1, read on the forward strand.
GGAACAGAAATCTCCGATTATGTGCTTTTACAGGACACATTGAAATTCCTTTACCTTTACATTATTTAAAATATAGTAGCAAGAGTAATTCTGAAACACCATCCACCCATTATAGCAACTCTAGCAAGTGACATTTAAATCCGTTCAGGTTGTGCTGAAAGCGGAGAAGTGGGACAATGAGTCATTGTTCCGTTTTAGAATGTTCATTAGGGGCCGCCCCGCCAGGAAGCTGAGGGCCAGGCTGATGGGAAAGTGGGGAGGGAAAGTGAAGCCAATTAATTAGCAGGTTCGGTAATGATAGAATAGCACAGTGGCCGACGAGGGCTCTCTCCTGTCCTGTCTGTGGTCATAAAGATTTTTGCTGCCTCCTTGTGTCAAATTTGAATTGGGCATATCATGGAAAGCTGTAAGAGAACATTTTTAAAAAAGAAGGTTTTTTTTTTTTTTGAATGAGCGAAGGCGTCAGATGGGTAAAATTTCCGTCATGCTGCAGATGTCATCGGAAGTTCCGTGCAGAATTTCTCGCACTTGGCTCTACTTATATTTTGGACAAGCCTCACCCTGGCCGGGATGGGGGTGGGGACATTGTCCTGTGCCTGTGGGCTCTCTAGAAGCCTCTGTGGCCTCCAGCCCCAAGGCCGTATGCCCTCCGCCAGTTACGACAACCAAACAGGTCTCCAACTGTCTCCTAAAGGGCAAAATAACCCCAGTCGAGAACCACTACCACTTGAAAGACAAATGAAGCCGGATCTATACTACACGACATATCAATCTATACTAGATATTCTGCGGGTCTATATGTGGGTCCTTAACATAATATATATACTAAAATACTAATATACATATTCAATGGCACTGTAATATATACACATACACAGTTTCTTTTTTTAATTTTTTTTTCATTTTTTTAATTTATTTTTGGGACAGAGAGAGACAGAGCATGAACGGGGGAGGGGCAGAGAGAGAGGGAGACACAGAATCGGAAACAGGCTCCAGGCTCCGAGCCATCAGCCCAGAGCCTGACGCGGGGCTCGAACTCACGGACCGCGAGATCGTGACCTGGCTGAAGTCGGACGCTTAACCGACTGCGCCACCCAGGCGCCCCCAATTTCTTTTTTTAAGCTTATTTACTTATTTTGAGAGAGACAGAGAACAAGCACAGTGGGGGAGGGGCAGAGAGAGATGGAGACAGACGATCAGAAGCAGGCTCTGTGCTGAGAGCAGAGAGCCGGACGTAGGGCTCGAACTCAGGAACCGTGAGATCATGACCTGAGCTGAAGTCAGACGTGCAGCTGACTGAGATACCCAGGAGCCCCTAGGAACATAGTTTCTAATATAATTAACCTATAAGCAATTCCTGGTTACTTCATTTCATATTCAAAGTTCTAAAGTAATGTCACTTTTGATGCAATTCTTACTCAAAACCCAATTCCTTTTCCTAATTGAAACATGTCAAGAGATCATCAATTTCTGCCTCTTGCCTCATATATCTTTACACACACACACACACACACACACACACACACGCATTTTAAGAGAAGATTTTTAAATTTAGAGGGAAAGACATTGATATTTTTATCAAAATATGTGAGAAAAGTCTTAGTGACTTCTGAAATGAGAACTAATACGACTTATCCATTTTTATGGACTTAGCTGTGTCTCCCACTCCACAAAATTCATATGTGGATGCCTAACCCTCACTCAGTACCTTAGAATCTGACTATATTAACTCATAAAGATGGGTTTCTTGTAAGAGATGATTAAGGTAACATAGGGTCCTAAGGGTGGGTCCGATGTCAATCTGACCAGTGTGCTTATAAGAAGAGGGGACTAGGACACAGACACACACAGAGGGACGGCCACATGAGGATACAGGGAGAACACGGCATCTACACGCCAAGGAGAGAGGCCTCAGGAGGAACCACCTGTGCCCACGCCTGGATATTAGACTCCCAGCCTCCAGGATGGCGAAAACATTCATTTCAGTTGTCCAAGCCACTTGATCTGTGCTATTTTGTTATGGCCACCCGAGCAAACTAACATACAGTGATGCTTTTTGATAAATAATCTTGGCTTAATTTGAAATGAAACAAAAAAACAGAATACAACATTTTTTAAATGGAAACATCCATTTCGTACCCATCACTGATTCTTACGGAATGGATAAAGCCCAGGAATTATTCTTCTTCGTGTTATATTAAATTTAAATATATCTGAATTAATTCATGGTCTCGACAGATAGTTAAAAATACTTTCTCTTCACATTCACAACTGAAACAGAGTTCCCTTGCATGATTACTGTGTTTTTAAAAGTAAAGCTGTTCCCATTTGCTTAACACACTTTATTAATCATGTTTAGATGTGGCTCCCATCTCTAGTTAGCGATTATAAAATCTCGCTGACAGAATGTCAGACAATTGTATTTCAACACCCTAATAGAAAAAGACTTGAGCTAAATATTGAAATAAAACCTTCATTGACTTCAGCTCTTTTTGTGTTTATGAATTCTGCCCATAAACAGTTTAGGAAACAAATGTCTATACGTGTTATGGATTTCATTTATACACATCATGTGCTTGCCACGGTTAAGTCAATAGAGAGTTCTTTTCACCTTGAAACATGGAAATGAGCGTCATTGTAGACTTCTCCTAGATGAGGACCATCGCAGGCTCAGGAAAATGGGAAGATTTAAACGGTGTTGTCGCGCTGTTTATGATACTATATTTACTAGACAAGCAAAATTTTAAAAAATCAAACATTTTCCAAACTGCTCGTGTAGTACTAACAATCAGCATCAACTCCACAAAGTAATGAATTACCAAAACTGAGAGGCAGAACAGACGTAAAAACAGTCATCGTCCCAGAGATTTTCCATTTCGGAACCATAAGCTATGCACAAGGAGATACTAACTGCTTTATAGTTCTAGAAATTAAATGCTTTGTGAATCTCTATTGGAATTTGTGGTGAAGAGAGCTTTATATTAATTAAAAGGAAGAAATTATACTGAAGTCAATGGATTTGATCAAGATACAGAATCTCTTCTACTTCCTATCACACAGGGTAGAATGATACACCTACCTACTCTATCCAATAAATTGGTAATTGAGATAAATGAGTACACATAGTAACTTAGCATTTGTGCATGGATTTGGATGGTATGCCACACAGTGCATTTTCTATTTCAGGAAGGGCGATTCCCTCCAGGTTGTAAATACACATGTTAACGTGAGTTTGCTGAGTCAACAAAAATTAACCACCGTGTCCCCACTGTTAGGTGACAAATACTTATAGGGAACTGCATATTACATTCCGTTAATAATGTGAGTGTGTGGACGAAGATAATCACATGTTTTCCTGAAATCAATGTTTGGTGTCCCTTGAGATCATGAGAAATTGTAGTGAACTCAAAAGTTCGACATTGAGTGTTATGTTCTGGGATTTAAAGACCACCCTCACGTTTGATGATTTGCTGGAAGGACTCAAGGTCCCAGAAAAGCTGTTATATGCATGATTATGGTTAGTTGTTGGGAAAGGATACATATTGCATTAAATGATTGGAATCGGACTAATTCCAGTTAGGGTAATAACTCAATGGTTAGAATCAACAGAGAAAAGAGGCACAGAGCAGGGAGTCCAGGAGAAATCGGGTGCATGCTGCCCTCTTTCAGGGTGTTGTATGGGAAGCGTTTAATGGTTCCAGCCACCATGTGACTACGCTATGGAGAATTGTCAACAGGGGCAACTCACCCAACTCCTGGTGTTGAGGGCTTTGGTCGGGAGGCCAGTCACGTAGGCAGGAGGAACCTGAATGGCAGATCTTAGCTACTCAGTCTCCAGTGCCCTCAGAGATCAATCCAACAGAGTGTGGCCCAAAGCTCCCAGTACCAAAAACAAAAATCGTCACAGGTGTCATGGTAAATGACGCAGTTAGCATAAACCTAGCGGCCATCTCAGGGCTCCACGTCTGCAAAGACATTCCTGTCTGCTTGTGCCAGAGTGAGAACTGACAACGAATCCACTGAACTAAAACCAGTCTCTTAGGTAAGAAAAGGGCACGAACATAGAAAATGGGACTGGGAGATCGCTGTGGTGTATGCTGAGTGACGACTGAATTATAGGAACCATGAGTGTTTGAAATGTAAGACTGGCATCATTACGGAGATGGCCTTCAATCACCTCTAGTTTATAAAAACGATGTAACCGATCACCAAGGTGTTGCTAACGTGACCACAAATTATGAAGGCACATTTGCGTGTTCCAGTTTGGTCAGGTCACCTCGCTGTCCCTTACAACTGCATCGTTTCTGCAATCCTGAGCTCGAATGACTGAATTTCCGTCATGCTGCAGATGTTATTGGAAGTTCCGTGCAGAATTTCTCGCATGGCTGCCTTTTCCCTACTGACCTTGGCAGCCTCCTTTCCAGATTGGGGTCCAATCCGGTGACCACATGAGGGAGACTGAGTGGGGTTGTGAACGGCACAATGGTTCGGGGCCCTCCTTGGCTCTGCAGAATCATAAGGACGATGGCCAGCGTCACCATGAACCACCTGCTGGTTCTCCAGCATCATCTCCTGTCCCCCTAAAGCTCCAGGCTTTGTAAGCATCCAGTATGTCCCAGGCGACATGTGCTGGCCCCACGTGTCCACACATCTCATTCCCTCTGCTGGGATGTTAGGACGATGTATTCTTCAGCCTCAGAGTAGACGTTACCCCCTTCTGAGAAAAAGGGGTTAGATGCTTTCTGGAGAAGCTGTGGTCCCAGAGCTCCCTGACTGTGCAGCCCTGTGCTAACTCCCTCTCCAGCCCATCCTTCCCAGGACAGGACAGATGATGGGAAAGCAATTAGGTTGTGTTTTACTGGGTCTTGCCCCTTCGTGTCTGAATAACACGTGTTTGCTGAATCAGTCTAATGAGGAACCTTCACAAGTTCTTTGCTTTTCAGTCGTACATCTGTGTTCATACGTAGAACAAATTTCTTCTCCAGTCTTTTTGTCAGAGATCACGTCAGGCGGCCATGTTGGTTTTTCTCAAGTTTGCGTTTCTCCCTGTGAGAAGGGGTCTCCACAAGCACGGGCACCAGAAACACTTATTTTACGCGAGCCCATTAAAGACACAGCATGGCACGATTTTGAGACCCGTGCGATGGTCTGACCCCTCTTGACACTCCTGGTTTCTCTCATCATCAAAATCGCGATGTGAGCATCAAACATGTGCTTGGATGATTCTTCAGCATCGATAAAACCCCGCACCCACGTGTTCGATCCCACACGCTCTCCCTGTAGACCAGCCTCAGTCTTCATTCGCTCTGTAAAAGCATCGTTATTGAGGCTGCTTGCAGTCGGGACTCGTGTGTGCCAAAGCCGGCTGGGTGTGTCCACTCATGGGGTCCGTGGACTGTGGCTGTGCTTCCCAAGCGTGAGCCAGCAGCCGATGGGCACGGGTGGCTGCTGCAAACACACGCCATGGGCTCCGCCCCCGGGTGCCTGATGGCCAGGTTGGGAGCAGGGCCGAGGACTGACACTGAACAGGGCTCCAGGCGACGCCGGTAATGCTGATGTGGGCAAAGCGACAGTCTGCTCCGCCAACGTGCGTGACTGGGGTGCTGAGACAGGGTGCCAATTGTGACAGCTCCAGTCGCTTAATTCACACTTGAATTAACTCTGTCCCACACAGTTGGGAAGGGATTTAATGCCTTCCACTGGCACACTACCACATAACCTTACGGGCTGAACCGATGTGTGTGGGTCACAGATGTGGGTCTTGGCTGTGTGCCAGCTGCTACACGCCGTCCCTTCCTGGATGCTGACTCCTCTGCAACTAGGACACGGTGGTTTTCCCTCTGGAAAGTTCCTCTGGGAAGCTGAAGATCGGCAGGTACATTCACGTGTGAGGTCTGGGAATTTTTCTGATTGCCTCGCTCTGTTTGTGACCTTGTGCTCACCCCGGGGGTGTTGGTTTGCCTGCGCGGATCTCTTGCTTGTGAATGCTGCGGGATTTTCCAGCTCCGTGCCAGTAAGGCTGGTATGCGGGCCAGGCACTCCTCAGCGTCTGCTGGGCTTGACGTCAGCTGGTACCCCAGGCTTCGTTCGTCCTTCTCTGATTTTGAAACCTGCACTGTTTATGCAACTGAACCAGTCTGTCGATGTTTCCATGACTGTGGCTCATTCTCTCCCCTTCGTGGTTTCCGTATGTACTGCTAGCCCCCTCAACACCAGTCTTCATCCCCCTCCTGTCCCCGAGACAGGAGTTTACCTTTCCTATAGGATTCGTCTTCTGGTGAGATCGTGAAACTGGGCTGTAGGCTTCTAGAGCACTCCACGTACATAGCTTGGATCAAGTAAGCGGACTACTGTCTCCTTTTTAAGACTCTGTCCGTGAAGTCTACGGACTTGTGACTCAAAGCGTAGCCTGACAGGCTCCAGCACTCAGCCTGTGAGGGGAGCTGGGTAGAAAAGCAGGGCCTCAGGCCACACCTCTGACTTCCTTGGTATCTGTGTCATAACAGGGGGCCCAGGGGATTTGTGCAAATGCTGGAAAGAACTCACAGACGCTATGCCTCCTACGGGATGAACTGTCATCACCTCAGACCAATCCTTCCACCAGGTCACTCCTTTTTCCAACTTCTAACCGCTCATGATCCCGACGAATTTGCGTTGGGTAAGTTTCCCACCAACACTATGAACTAGGCCAACCCCTAAGTCTGCAGGGAACAGAGGCTTTCTGTTGCATTCAAGTTGGTCACTTCTTGGGATCGTTCTTCAGCCAGGCTTCCTCAACTACGTGAATGTGCCAAAGAAATATTTCTCATGTGCTCTCTGCCATGATCTTCTGTGGACTTGCGTGAGAGGCGGCCTGAGGGTCCGGGGTAGATGAACGCTACACTGATCCCAGATGCTTGGGGTAATGCTGGCCCACAGGAGGTCCCTGTTGAAACATCCAGCCCTGCCATTTATCATGGGCAAGGTGGATCAGGCTGGCTGAGCGAACTCCACACCGCGGCTCGTGCGGTGCCTGGGGCCAGCAGGAGCGGTGAAGACAGTGACGCGGCAATTGCCTTGTTGCCAGAAACCCATACCTCGAGGATCAGAACGCCAGCCGGTGACTCAGAGTCCAGAAGTCTGGTACGTGCCCAGCAGGGAGATGGCTCAGGCTTGGGGTGGGGTTGTAGCTCCCAAAAGCATGAAACAGGAACCCGTAATCTGGAGACTCAGGTGGAAAAGCCCTTCTCCATAAGCACTGCAGTAGAAAGAACGTGGGTTGTAAAATCCACCCTGGGCCTGCCTCTTGCTAACTGTATGACCTTGACTAACCTAACCTGAGGTATTCTCTGCAAATGGGAATGCTTCTCATGGGCCACAGAGCCTCAAATAGTACATGCTTCATTGTACTTGCTGTTCTGCTTGGTAGTACAATTAGAGGCAGTCACATTCTTCTGCGAGCATATGGACCTCAGGGACGTTCCAGGCCCTCTGAATTCCCAAGGTTATCGGTAAAGCTAATTCTGGCCTGACTGGTTGGAGGGTCGGGTGGCTGGCATGCTTTCTTAGTGTCCAGGATGTGGGCAGAAGGGGGCGTGTATGATCAAAGCACAAGCATATGTAGTTAGGCAACCGGGAGGGGTGATAACTGAGGCCAAGAAGGCAGCAGTACAAATGGCAGAAAGCTTCATGGAGCCCCTGGTAACCAGAAGGCTGGATCCCACATGTGGGGTGCTATGGACGTCTGTGGTGTTGACAAACAGGGTCATCACCCTACGCCTCGGTCTCTGCATCTGCGAATGGAGAGATCAAATCCCATGCCCCTAGGAACTGGGCGGGCGTCTTGTGTGTTGCCACATCAATCCACAACATTACCTCCATGGTAGGTCTTCTTCCTAAGTGTGGCTCTTTAGAGCGTGGCCGTAGGTCTTCAGGCAATCAGCAACACGGAGCCATGGCACGTGAGAGACCAATGTCGCCTGAGCCCCCTCCCTGGTCAGGATCAGGCTCCTCTGATTTTAGGAGCAACCAAGCCGAAAGGGACCACTGATCCCTTTGGAAACAGAAGTCCTCCAGCTGAGGGTTTAGGTCTGAAAGCACATCCGAGTGCCCAGTTGGTCTATTTTACCAGCCATTCTTAGATGGGGAGCATTCCTTTTCATGAGGGAGCTCTTCCTGCATGGGATCTGCTTCGCTAGCAAACCAGCCTGTGTGAGGAGAGCCCTGTGCCGATCAAAGAGGACGGAACGTCCCCCCAGGACCAGTTGGAGGTCTCCTGGTGTCCAGGGTGTGCCTTCTGGAGGTGCTGCAGAGATGTCTCTGAGGAGTACGTCTCCTTCTTGAGCTGACACCTGACAATCACCTCGAAGGCATGTGAACTCCTGCACCCCATCCCCACGTTTCATGGTCTCGTTGTATGTCCAGCAACCTCCCCAGTGGTACCGATGCTGGTCTGTGGACCCCGTTTGAGGAGCCAGAGGCAGCCTGTGTCCAGTATCCTTTCCTAATAGCAGCATTGGTCTTCTTTTCCCCTTCTGTGCCCTCCTAAGAAAAGGGAAGAAATGGCCAAGGAGACCCTCCCATCAGCCTGGAGGGGATTTACTCCTCACATTCAAGACCCCATGGTTTGGATGCCTTTCTGTACAAGGCAATTTTGATCACGGACACCAAAAAGGCTTCTTTCTGCCAAAAGAGAGTTTCTCCTAATATTCTGAAAGCTGGGTGAACACTTCGATAGACACACCAATGACCAGATACTTGCTTGATTCATTACCCTCTTCTTGAATCCTTTTGTCAGAACTCAAAGAAGGAATTAAAAGTCACAAAGGTCCAACCTGAGTCCTGTAGACTTTTTATTCCAGATGGCTCTCCACCCAGACAGACAGCTTGTTCTGTCCCAGTGAGCGGTCTCAGAGGTGTGGAGGGGGTTGATGGCTAAGGAATATTCCATGGTAAGGCACATGCTCTCTGTGAGTCTCAGCCATGAGCTCTTGGAGAAGCCACCCTAGAGGCTCCTGGCACTTCCTTCTGGGAAGACTCCTCACTGCCTCCTGGCCTTTGGGTAAGCAGATTCCAAAAGCCTTGAACAGCTGTGTGACTCTGGACTGGTGTCTTCACGTCACCAGCCCCATTTTCTCTACACATTCTGGGTCTAAATCTGAGCCCGGGTGTTAGGCTTCTTGGCCCAACTAGATGGGTAGGGAGAGGGGTACAGGGACATGGGCTTCCTACTCGTACTGTTAATCTCTGGCCAAAGGTACCGTCTAGCCCCAATGTCGTGGACGGACTCAGGGGCTAAGGGTGCCCTTGTATGGGAGAAGCAGAAAGTCTGAGGCCCCGTCTAGGACATGGGATGACTACTTCAAATACCAACAATGCCAATCCGGTTACATAAATACGGGAAGTAGGCCATGACTGATGATTAGGGCCAATGGGAGACCATGTGCCCTGTCTCAAGAGGGCAGCAGCTAAGGAGACCCAGCCAACTGGTGGCAAGCAAGAACAGCCTACAAGCTCTGAGATCTTCTGAATTTTCAGAAGCCAGAACTCTAGCAGATTGATTCTTCCTCCTCCCTCCATCGACATAAGAAGTACTTTGAAAAGTTGTCAAATGATCTAAATATCTCTTTAGATTGGGTCTGGTTCTCAAGACCTTATTTTTTTTTAATGTTTATTCATTTTTGAGAGACAGAGTGCAAGCAGGGGAGGGGCAGAGACAGGGGAGACGCAGAATCTGAAGCAGGTTCCAGGCTCTGAGCTGTCAGCACAGAGCCCCACGTGAGCTCGAACCCATGAACCATGAGATCGTGACCAGAGCCAAAGCTGGATGCTTAACAGACTGAGCCACCCAGGTGCCCCTGTTCTGACTTCTAGACTATGGCATATTTAGAAAGGAATTAGAAATCCAGTTTAGTGGCTACTGATCAACACTTATCAATATGGATTGGTCTTGTTTCACAGGCTTTGGATACAATTCACCAGATTGGGTTTACTTATGTCTTAAGTAATAAATATTGAACAGATATTTTAAATAGATTTTAAACTTAACATATTTTATTAATAGGGCAATTCAGGGGAGCCTGGGTGATTCAGTTGGTTGAGTGTCTGACTCCTGGTTTCAGCTCAGGTCATGATCTCATGATTTGTGGGATTGAAACCCATGTTGGGCTCTATGCTGACAGCATGGATCCTAGTTGGGATTCTCTCTCTCTGTCTCTCTCTCTCTCTCTCTCCCTCCCTCTCTCTGCCCCTCTCCCCTGCTCATGCTCTCTCTCTCAAATATTTTAAAAAATATGATAATTTAAACATAGGACTATATTTAAAACAGGACTCTGGATCCTATTCCAAGTGTGGTGCAGAAATGGATCTCTATGTGCATATTTTGATTCTGTCCCTCTCTCCTGCCTTTTTCCTTTCAAAAATTACCTTAAAATTAAACAGCTTAATCAAACGTATTAATGACATGTGCTATAAATACAAATCTATGGCCCTTAAAATTTGAGCATAGGAAGAGAAGTTCAGAACATGGTTGGTCAAACAGAAATGGGTAAATCTAGTGAGCTGCTCTGAGTCTAAACTTCAGATGCCAACATATTCTCGAGAGATACTGTTCAACCATTCTTGCAAAACCCTTCAAGAGAAAAAGGTAAGGGTAGAGCAAAAACCCAACTTCAAGTTGGTGGAAGTCCTATGGAAAAGCCAAGGATGCTCTGCCTACCCACACACTCCCCTCTTCCACTGTCTGTCCGTTCCGGGGCTCGTAGAAGAGAAACAAGCAGAAACCCAGAAGTGTGAAAATACCACCCTATGAAAATGACCACATTATGCCTCAGAGTCATGTTCAAGCCACATACTTCTTCATAAATTATTAGCTCAAAGTTTAAAGATTCCATTGCTTATCCATAAAGACTCTAACACCAAACCCCACAAATGTCCATGTAAAGGGGTCCAATCACAATCCATTGGACTAACTTGTCCAAGGCGCTAACTTGAATTGGTTTCCACAACTCTCAATGTCTAGAGGTGTTAATTCTTGGAACCCATTCTTATGGTCTAGATCATGTTCTTGGTGTAAATAATTCACAAAGCTCAGGAGAATGTGAAAGAAATGCCATTTAAAAAAGCTGGACTGAATGTTTCAGACAGGGAGAGGAAGTAGGACTCCAAGTTCAAAAGCACTTCAAGCTCTTGTGAGCCAGGCAGAAGTTGCATCTGGCCAGGGCCACCTGGGTCTCTAGCTTCTGACCGTCGTGATGCCACGTCACCTAAGTGTTAAGGGATCTACAGCACTGCCTCTCGGATCTTGAAAGACTTGTGGTCTTGAGCCTGCCTTATTATCAAATACCATGTAACTGGATGTGACAGCTGCCCAAAGGCATCCTAAATCCACCAGAAGGCTATTTTATTTTTCCACCACTTACCAGCTTCCTTACACTTGTAAGCTACTGTAACCCTGCGTGTGGGTGCTGGCTTCCTTCTTATTCCTAAAACTCAGACCTTATCTAAGCAGCTGCTAATACTTTCTCTGGAAGCATACTTTATCCTGGGCCAAGGTCTCCTCTCAATGTCAGGACCCATGATTTCTGTCTTCAAATCATTTTGGTTCTAAGAACTTTGTCTAAAAAGTCTTTCTGGGGCACCTGGGTGGCTTAGTTGGTTGAGCGTCGGATTCTTCATTTCGGCTCAGGTCATGATCTCATGCTTTGTGAGATTGAGCCCTGTGTCGGGCTCCACGCTGAGTGTGAAACCTGCTTAAGGGTTCTCCCTCTTCCTCTCCCTCTCCCTCAGCCCCTCTCCCCACTTGTGTGCATGCTCTCTAAAATAAAATATATAAAAAGTCTTTCCTAACTAAAATCACCAGTCACTTGTCATCCTCTAAGGTTCTGTATCCTGACCTTCAAACATATCTACGTCTGTCTCCTTGTAGCTGGCTGCTCAGACGCAAGGAATTAGTTGCAGACTAAAACGTGCCTGCTGTTTTTCTCCGTTTAAAAAAAAAAAAAAGTGTCTTGTACGACCCACCTAAGGATTTTTGCTCTTTTCATTCACTAAGGCCAGTCTCCATCAGTCCCTCTGCTTCTACCTTTCTGAATTGCGTGCTGCTCATGTTTGTGTATAGCCCACCCTCCAGAAAACAGGGCCCATTCTGAAGGGGCCATCTGGTGACCTATGCTGGGAAGTCCAGATCTGAGCGCACAGCATGACTACCCACCCTTGCTCTTAGGTCTCTCCCTATCTTCTGGCCACACTCCCATTCCTGATGAGCTGTCTACTTCCAGCTCCTGTGAGGGAATCCAATAACTGTTACATAAAAGCTGTATTTGACCTCCACATAATTTGGTCGGCTGCCACAGGACTGAGAGCAGACATTTGCCTCGTGCTTGTGAACTCAAGATGGTCCCTCCTTTCAAGCTATTTTGTGAAGACCAACCCAACCTGGGGACTGGAGTAGAAAGAAGTCAGTTTTCTTTTGCTCTCCACCATCAATTTCCTTCCCCTTAATAATGGAAAAACTCTTTTTAAAAGTATTTTTTAACGTTTATTTTAAGAGAGAGTGAGAGACAGAGTGTGAGCAGGGGAGGGGCAGAGAGAGAAGGAGACACAGAATCTGAAGCAGGCTCCAGGCTCTTGAGCTGTCAACACAGAGGCCAGTGTGGGGCTCGAACTCACAAACTGGAGATCATGACCTGAGCCAAAGTCAGATGCTTAACCGACTGAGCAACTCAGGTGCCCCGATAATGGAATAACTCTTTAGCAGGGAGATATAGGACTTACAAAAATAGGCCTCCTATATTCTCAGTACAAATGGGACTATAAACGAGTATAACACTGCCTGGAAAGAAATTTGGCAATCACCCTATCTGGTAATTCTGGTTTTTAGAGATTTTCCATAAAATTGTTAATATGAAGGTATCTGTACAAGACTGTATACATAGGAAGAAACAGTCTAGCAGGCAGCAATGATTTGTTGTGGCTTAAAAGGAAGGAAGTCTGTTCTTGTCAATTCTCATAGTGTTGCTCTATGAAAATACTTTTGGAAGGTCTCCATGGAACCAGCATGCACGAGGCTCAGTAGGATGAGCAGAGCCCAACCACAGACTGTGTGTCATTACAAGATGGGCCATGTATGTTCACTTTCCTCATCCTGCTCTGTGTCCAGAAAGCTGACTTGTGTGCATCAGCGTGAACCTTCAATGTGAGTTCCACGTGGACTCAATGCAGGAGATATGACAAGACTTTAAATGTGTGTTTCTTTGAGAGAGAGAGGGGTTGAGAGAGGGAGGGAGAGAAAGCACGTGGGAGAGGGGCAGAGAGATGGAGAGAAAATCCCAAGCAGACACCATGCTCACAGCAGGAAGCCCGAGACAGGGCTCAAACTCACCAACTGCGAGATCCCGAGCTGAGCCAAAATCGAGAGTCAAATGCTGCACTGACTGAGCCCCCCAGGGCGCAGGGGAGTTTAAGGGTGGAGGAGTCTGAGGTTAGGCATCCGCTACACTGGCTGGGCTAGCGGTGTCTGTCAACCAACGGTCACTGGGCCTCCCAAGGTGAGTGTTAGTGCCTAGCGCCGTACTTACGGGGGGTTGGCAGATGAGCCCTCTGGGGCCCCTCATGGTTTTGTGTATCTCGTGAGCGGGGCAATAGTTCCTTACGTTTTTCTAACAGGATACTTGTGTAGAGAACACTTCTGGAAGGCAGAGGCAGCACCTCACTCGGGGGAAGAATGCAGCTACTGTCGGCCGTCCAGGACAGCGGGCATAACCTCTCCCTCCAGGGCAAAGATCAGAAGTGTCCCGGGCAGCATCTCGTAAGAATGGGCATGTCCTAAGCTTTGTTCCAACCGTGCAGCATGCCCCTGCACCTGTCCCCTCATGGCCACCGAAGGACGTGGGACTTGGACAATGTAGAGCATAACCAACTGCTGGGATCAAGACTTCTGACTCAGAAGTCTTCGGTCTTCTGCGAGCGTCTAAAGAACTATGCCTGGCTGATGTGTTAGCCGGCGAACAGGGTATGATGTCAAGGCCTTGACGGTTCTTGGCCGTCACTACTGCTTTCCCCTGCTGCATCAAGCCTGCGAACGGTCTCGTCTTGACCGTGCAGAAAACCCGGGAGTACTGACAAGCTCGTAGAGTTCCCATGTAGCTGTGTAATTGAGCCCCACTGCATAATATTCTAACTTCAATGTTTTTCCTTCTGCGATCGCAGTAACTGGTCGTACAGCTATAACCTCCCATAGACCTTTCGCGTCACGATGGAGGCTGTGGAGCAGACACGCACGGGGTGGTAAGGAGGCAGAGGTAAATGGAGAGTCGCGACATGACGTATGAGAGCTGTCCGAGAGCGTCACAGGGGCCCTGGGACTCCGACTGGGAGAAAGTTGGCTCCATCCGCTGGGCTAAGAATGTCAGAAAAGAGTGCAGGTTGAGGGGCAATCCAGAAACAGGTGTGGGGCACACAACACACGTCACACGGGCACAGACCGGAGTAACTCCAAAAGCACGCCATTCTGTTCCTCAACAATAAGTTCACTGACGAGCATTGGAATCCTTTTAATGAGAGACTAAGAGAATCCTGTAGAAATATTTTCTAAATACCTTACGTGTTATGTGCTTTATTACTTATGTGGTTTGCAGAACTGAGAGGTATCTCATATATGTCAAACTATAACCAAAACAGGGGCACCTGGGTGGCTCAGTCAGGTGAGCATCCAACTTTGGCTCATGTCATGATCTCAAGGTTCATGAGTTCAAGCCCCTCGTCGAGCTCTCTGCTGTCAGAGCACAGGCTACTTTGGATCCTCTGACCCCTTCTCTCTCTGCCCCTACCCCACTTGCACTCTCTCAAAAATGAGCAAAACCTTAAAAAAAAAAAAACTATAATCAAAACAAACTGACATGATGGTTTCCTGACCCAAGTTTATTTTAAACTGATCCCAAAAGGATAGGGACAGAAATGTGTTAAAGTTGTCTTTCCAGCATAGGAAAGGTAAAGGCAATAACTACATTTTGAATTTGCTTTTAAGTGGAGGCATTTTTAAAAATTTTTCTTAGAGTGTATTTATTTTTAAGAGACAGACAGAACCTGGGTAGGGGAGGGACAGTGAGAGACGGAGACACCGAATCTAAAGCAGGCTCTAGGCTCTGAGCTGTTAGCAGAGAGCCTGACATGGTGCTTGAACTCGGGAACAGTGAGATCATGGCCGAGGCTGAAGTCAGATGCTTAACCAACTGAGCCACCCAGGCGCCCCTTTAAGTGGAGGCATTTTTAATAAGCCTGGTCGACAGCCTTGAAAAATAAGAGCACCCTGATAACTCTGGACACTTTGGGCAGCACACCAAGCATCCAATGTGCATCATTTTAGTAAAAGTTATTAAAGAGAATCCAAATAAATGGAGACAACCCATGTCTGAGAAAAAGAAATAAAAATTATACATTGCATCTGGAAATTGTAAGGCTCTTTTTGTGAATAGAACACAGCAAAAGAAATTACAGCCAATAGTATATGTTTACCATTGGTTAGTTGCAGCAAATTAAAATTTTTTTAAGGTTTAATTTTAAGAGAAAGAGAGAGAGAGAGAGAGAGAACGGGCAGGAAAGGAACATAAAGAAAAGGAGACACAGAATCAGAAGCAGACTCCAGGCTCTGAGCTGTCAGCACAGAGCCCGATGTGGGGCTTGAACTCAGGAGCCCTGAGATCATGACCTGAGCCAAAGTCAGATGCTTAACCAACTGGCCACCCAGGCACCCGAGTTGCAGCAAATTATAAACCAAAGTAAGCATACGTCCACTAAAACAACAGTTAGACACCACTGCATGCATATTGGAATGGCCAAACTCCAGAACCCTGACAACAGCAAATGCTGGTGAGGATGTTGAACAACAACGCTCATTCAGTGCTGCTGGGAAAGCAAAATGGCACAGCCACCATTGACGACAATGTGGCAGTGTCTTACAAAAGTAAACATGATCTTACCACAAGGTCCAGCAATGGACTTTCATATTTAGCCAAAGGACTGTAAAACCTGCCCACCAATGTTTGTAGCAGCTACGATCCTCATGGCCAGAACCCGGACGCGACCAAGGTGTCCTTCAGTAGGTGAATGGATAAATAAATAGTGGTCCATCCAGGCACTGGAATATTATTCAACACTAGAAAGAAATATGCGACCCAAGCCTTGAAGAGACGTGGAGGAAACCTCAATGCATAGTACTAAGTGAAAAGCCAATCTGAAAAGGCTACATCCTGTAGGATTCCAACCCTGCAACGTTCTGGAAAGGGCAAAACCACAGAGATGGTAGAAAGACTGATGATTGCCAGGGGCTGGGGGAGGTAGGGATGAAGAGGCAGAGTACAGAGAATTCTCAGGGCAGTGAAAATACTTGTGATGTTATAATGCAGGATACACGTCATTATACATTCATCCAAACCCAGAGAGTGTACGATATGGTGAGTGAATCCCCATGCAAACCATGGAGTCTAGCTGATTACATATCAGTGTAGGTTCATCAATTATAGCAAATGCAACCACTCCTGTGGGTAATAATAATGGGGGGGCATGCATGTGTGAAGGACATGGCCCATATGGGAAATTTCGCTACCTTTCCATTTTGCTGTGAACCTAAAACAGAAAGTAAGAGTCTTTTTTTTTTAATTTTTTTAATGTTTATTTATTTTTGAGAGAGACAGAGACAGAATGCAAGTGGGTTAGGGGCAGAGAGAGAGGGAGACACAGAATCTGAAGCAGGCTCCAGGCTCTGAGCTGTCAGCACCGAGCCCGACGTGGGGGTCGAACTCACGAGCTTTGAGATCATGACCTGAGCTCAAGTCGGACACTCAACCGACTGAGCCACCCAGGTGCCCCGCTAGTAAGAGTCTTAAGAAAAAACTTCACAAATATTCCTCATAACTTGGAAGTCATAAATATCCTATTTAAATACTAATGTGTTTAAACAACTAAAAGATGATTCATATAGGCAATGATTTACAGTGTGGCTGTGGACATCTGCCATTGCAAGGAGGTAGGGTGCAGACCTCGAATCCCTGGGCAGACTGTGGGTATTCAGGCCCACAGAAATGTGGGCAAAGTGAGCTGCGTTCCGGCATTTCCTGAAAAGATTAAAGATGGAGTCACCGTATAATCCAGCAGGGGTAGACCCAAAAGAACCGGAAATAGGGACTGAACAGATATTTGCACACCCATGATCACTGTAGCCGAAAAATACAAGTGTCCATGATGGATGAATAAAGAAACACAATGTGGTTCAACCACGCAACGGAATATTATTTGGTTCCACCATACAGTGGCACGTCCTTAAAAAGCAAGGATGTTCTGACAAGGGCTATAAGGTGGGTGAATGTTGAGGGCATCCTGCTGAGAGAAATCAGCCAGGCCCAAAAAGACCTCACGGTAAGATTCAACTCATAAGCACTGGGAGTTGTCAAATTTATAGGGACGGTGCATGATGGATGCCGGGGCTGGGGGAAGTGGAGAATGAAGGGTCGGTGTTTCGTGGGGTCAGGGTTTCACTTCTGCAGGATGAAGAAGTTCTAGAAATGGATGGTGGTGATGGTCACACACGATGTGAATGTACTGAATGCTGTTGAACTGGACCATTTAAAAGGCAAATTTTAGGGGCGCCTGGGTGGCGCAGTCGGTTAAGCATCCGACTTCAGCCAGGTCACGATCTCGCGGTCCGGGAGTTCGAGCCCCGCGTCAGGCTCTGGGCTGATGGCTCGGAGCCTGGAGCCTGTTTCCCATTCTGTGTCTCCCTCTCTCTCTGCCCCTCCCCCGTTCATGCTCTGTCTCTCTCTGTCCCAAAAATAAATAAACGTTGAAAAAAAAATTTTTTAAAAAAAAATAAAAGGCAAATTTTAGGGTGTGTATTATGACAATTTGTTGTTGCTAAACGTGCGCTGCCCCGGGGATCCAGAAGTCGGAGATCGGCAGCTCTATGCCGTCACCCTGTTTGGGGACGGGTTTATTAGACATAACTAAGCCTTCAAATCAAACACCCACAGAAGGTGTTTCAGACACAGGGGGACATAAAAATAGGTTTCCTGAAAAGATCTATTTTTGCATCAGAGGATGGCTAAAAACAGAATCCCTGTGAAAGCTTTATACCTTGCTCTCCACTAGGCACTAAAAAGGTCACGCTTTTAAAAAGAGAAAATGCCTCATTAGCATTTTGCTGGTACGACTCTGATTATAATTGCCACGGCACCTTTTCTTTTGAGCAGTCTGTTTTATTTAATGTTATTTAACTTGCTCAAGTTTCCCCAAACCTGTGGTCACTGACCTACAAAAAAATTGCTTAATTAGGAAGTTAACCTAAAACAAATGTTAAGGAAACTGTAGGAGAAGAACATAAACACATTTCCTGTTGTATTCTAACTGAAGCCAGTGAGCCCATTAGCCAAGTGCTGTCATGTTTAACCTGTGGTGTTTCTGCAGAAAATGAGAACTGGCTTGCATGGCATGTGTCCCCATGTGGGGATCTGGCCAGCGGAACGGGGAGTAAAGGAAGGCTCTTGAAAAGCCAACATGATTTCCCTCCTTTGAGCGGCAATACCCAGTGTCACCCTTTCCGGTTACAGGTCCTCTCCTTGTGATGCAGGCAAGCCTGTGGTCTTTGTGCAAAGCCCAGATGACCTACGGTCGGTCGGCCCAAGGCAGACTGGAAGTCTGCAGAAAGCTAATTTCAGACAGCCATCGGGGGTAAGGGCAAACCCTCTGTGTTGTTTTCCTAAGGCTGTAAGGACAAGTAGCACTCACTGCGTGGCTTGAAACAACACAAACGTCAGTTCTGGAGGCCGGGAGTCCCAAATCAATGTGTTGGCAGGGGGTCCTGGATCCCTCTGAGATCTGGAGGGGAGGTGGCTTCCTCGCTTCCGCTGGCTTCTTGCCGGCTGTCTCTGGTGTCCCTTGGCTTCTTACAGACCCAGCTCCAATCTCTGCCTCCGCTGCCCTTCACAAAGCTGTCTTCTCCCCTGTGACATCACGTGGTCTTGTCTCTGTCCTGATCTTAGAAGGATATCAGCCCAGCGGGATTAGGGCCCTGCCCTGATAAGCTCATCTTGATTATATCCGCAAAGATCCTGTTTCCCAAAATCCGAACGTGAAGTCTGAGGGGCTCAGACTTCAACATCTTTTTGGAGGACACGATTCCACCCATAGCACGAGCCAGCGGCAGCTCAGAGGGGACTCTGCGCTAACTCGGGATCCCACTGCCTTAGCACCAATAAATAGATTCAGTGGGCATGATGCTAACCTAGGCTGATCCCTGAGGAATCGGTGCACAGCCTGCAGATGCTCATTCATACGAGAAAGGGCAGTGTGTAAGGATAAGGTACAACCTAGTGAGGCACACCGTCCCTTCATTTCCATGACTCATACTGCCTGTTCACGGTAGGCCCCGCCCCCTAAACCCTCTTCTCATCCACAGTCTTGGGACTGACTTGGCTCGCCATGGATTTATCTGCACTGATTTTTTGCTTCCTGTAAATGTTGCTTTAAGATATTTGTATTTATCCTAACAACTGAGTAAGACATTTACATTTATCCTAACAACTGAGTATCCCTGAACTTTGCACCCCAGGTGATGTCTCCCACCCTTCCCCCTACCCCTAGCCCTGCAAATGGTTGGCAAAACGTCTCCCCTGATGTAAAACACTAGCTCTATCAAAGCCGTAACTGCCCCGGTGTGTTTCACTCTCTTCTCTTACAAAACCTAAGTCCTCTCAAGGCTCCAATCTATTGGCTGTTTTACACCCACAGCAATTTGCCATCTGCTTCCACACATGTTTTATTAGTTCAAATAGGCATTTAAATAATTTACATAGGCGCCTCAATAATTCATTGAGAGCCAGATCACTGATAAGGGGCAAAGCAGAAAATCAGACTTCGATCCTCATCTGTCTGATTTCATTTTTCTTCCCAAGTCAGCATGGTGAGCCTCTTGTAAAACAAGAGGTGATGAGCTGGAGGTCAGCCCAGGAGGATGTTTTCCTGAGCCTAGGGGGGCTGGGAACTGAAATTTCGTGTTTAAGACGTGCAGTCCTTCTTCATGGCACAATTATTCACCTCGACTGTCATTCCCTTCCCGTGTCTGGACGAACCCTACCAGTCGCATCTGTGTCTCGCTGTTCCCCAACACTAACAGAATAACAAAGACACCTGATCCAATGCAGGGCCCTCACATGCTCAAAGATGGTGTGTTCCACAAAAAAGAATGTCCTTTAGAGAAGACCTATCATTCAACAAGTGTATATGTGTAATTTCCCACGTGGCCTCACATGGCAGTTAACAGGAACAATGCTCAGTAAATAATCAACAGTTGAACCATTAATTTATGGAACGCCAGCCCCAGAACTACCCAGGTCCTCTACCTGCCTGGCAATGAATGTTTTCATTCAGGTGTGGACCATGAGCATGTGGGCAAGAATATGGAGACGTGTATCAGAAGGAGGCACGTGGAAGAGGCATTTTGAGGATCTGTTCCATTACCTCGCATCTCTCGTCCTTCCCAGAAGTGCAGCCAACGGCAAAAGAAAAATGAAGATGTGGACGGTGTTTGCTTGGCTACGGTATTCTTAAGTTGAACTTGAGAACCCAACACGTTTCTTTCCTTCCCATCGATGCTTTTGAAGGACAATTTGTAAACGTGTGCACTGGGAGCCACTACATGACTTGCTTCCGTGACTTTGTGAGGTCACCCAGAAGCAGAGCAGAATGACTAACGAGCAATCGTCGTAACCCGTTTACGGAGGCCGCGTTTTCTGCTATTTTGTATCACGTGAAACTTAACTCGGAAGCTCATCTTATTATACTGCAAAGTGGAGATGTGTTTCATAATACAAATGTAACACAAGGGCATTCTTCAGCCAGCGGAAATGAACCCCAAACGCAATACAACGTGCCATTTCCCCAAGTGGAGACAGAGAAGGTGTTTGGAGGTTCATGGCACCATCTTAACTGGAAACAGCCTAAAACCTGCAAGACGCAAAGGAAAACTGGAATGATATTGTTTGGAAATGTAATGACTTCCAAAATAAATCCCTTAAACCATAAAAGAATACTTGCAAAATTTATCAAAAGCCATTATTTTTAGGAATTGGAAATCAAAGCCAGCAATAACCCATGGAGCTTTTAGTCACAAAAAATACATACATTTTAGTAGAAAGCTTTGCAAGGTCTTAAGTTGACTATTCTCATTCCAAGTTCCATGGTCACCTTCATGACCAAGATCCCACAACCGTGAGGAAAACCAGTAGCCTCACAGCCACGTCAGAAACAACACCCCATCTGCAGATACGACGTGGTCTGTCTGGACGTTCCCTAGAAAATCCCACTCACAAACTTGTCTTCATCTGGCCTGACGGAGCTCACCCCCTGGAGACCAGAGGCAACTGTTTTCACAGTGCACCTGCCTGATGCAGTGATAAAAGCTGGGGCAAATAAGCTATTGAAAACTTCCTAAAAGCTGGAAAATCAGATGTCCTTGGAAATTTTTTTTAACGTTTATTTATTTCACGAGAGGTAGAGAGCGAGCAGGGGAGGGGCAGAGATAGAGGGAGACAGAGAATCCCAAGCAGGCTCCACAGTGTCAGTATGTAGCCTGACATGGGACTTGAACTCACGAACTCTGAGATCATGACGTGAGCTGAAATCAGGAGTCGGATGCTTAACCGACTGAGCCACCCAGGCGCCCCCTGTCCTTGGGAACTTTCACAAGCTCTGGCTGAGTCTTGGCAATTCAGGTCATGTGCACGTGGTATGCAGGCACGTTCAGAGATGTGCATGTGCGTAGGGAAGACCTAAGAAGGACATAACTCTCCGTTTTTGCCTGACCTTGAAGCATCGCACTGAGAGGAACTGAAAGCTAACACAGAGATGCCAACTAGCCGTGGAAATTCACCAAAGGGTTTCAAGAACACAAGAAGGATGTGTGCAAGAAAAGAAAGACTGAGAACTCTGCCTAAGTATAGAGGTATGTACCAACTGGCATACCGAGCCCATGCCTCACTGGGAGTTTCCGGCCGTTGCAGCAAACCTGTCTATCTGAATACCGGCTGAGCACCAAGCCAACAGAATAGAGACTCTGGTAGAAAAACACAACGGGGAATATAGGCTTTACTGAATCCGTTCAGAAAATTCATTACACAAATGGCAGCAGCAGAAAAGACAAAAACAAACAAACAAACAAACAAACAAAAGGAGCAAGCTCTGAAGAGCTGGGAGAAGAATGAATATCAGGGACGCTGGGGTGGCTCAGTCGGTTGAGCATCCAACTTCAGCTCAGGTCATGATCTCATGGTTCGTGGGCTCCAGCCCCGCATCGGGGTGCTGACAGCTCAGAGCTTGGAGCCTGCTTCGGATTCTGTGTCTCCCTCTCTCTCTGCCCCTCCCCTGCTCATGCTCCGTCTCTCTCCATCTCTCATAAATAAATAAATAAATGTCATCCAATCAAAAGGCAGAGATTGGCAGAATAGATTTTTTAAAAACCAATAACAGGCCATTAACAAGACATTCATTTTAGTTCCAAAGACACCAAGGATAGCCATAATACAAGTGTTGGTGAGGATGCAGAAAAGTTGGAACTTGTACAACGTGGGTGGCAATATAAAATACTGCCCTCATTTTGGAAAACAGGCTGGCAGTGTCTCAAATGGTAAGACTGGGTTACCAGAAGACCCAGAAACTCCATTTTTAGATATACACGTAAGACAATTGAAAGCCTGTCCACACAAAATTTATACATGGATTTTTATAGTAGTATTACAATAGAAACTGCTGACTGTATATATTTCAATCACATCAGTAAAGTATTATACGTAATGAAATACTGTTTACCCATAAAAAGAACGTATTATAATATATGCTGTAATGAACCTTGAAAATGTGCTAAAATGAACATATGTAGACACAAAAGTCCACATATTGTACAAGGCCACTTATGTGCAGGGTCCAGAAAGATAAATCCATAGACACAGAAGACAGATTAGTGGCTGTCAGAGCTTAAGGACAAAATTAGGGAGTGACAGGTACAGGTATCACTTTTTGCAGTGACAAAATTGTGGGGATAATGCATTGGCAATGATTGTAAAATGTGAGGGTATTAAAAGCCACTGAACTGTATACTTTATCTGCATTATACCTTAAAAATAAACTTTGGGGCGCCTGGGTGGCTCAGTCGGTTGAGCGTCCGACTTTGGCTCAGGTCATGATCTCTCACAGCTGGTGAGTCCGAGCCCCGCATCGGGCCCTGTGCTGACAGCTCAGAGCCTGGAGCCTGCTTCAGATTCTGTGTCTCCCTCTCTCTCTGCCCCTAACCCACTTGCATTCTGTCTCTGTCTCTCTCAAAAATAAATAAGCATTAAAAAATAAATAAATAAATTTTTAAAATTTCATGATGAACAAACTCACCAAGAGTGTAATAGGACACCCTGAGGTTAAAAAAAAAAAATCATTGATCATGGTGATCCTGTCATTATTGGGAATGCCCATAATTTGTTCATCCTGCATTTTTTTTCTGCAATAACTTTGAGTTTTTACATTTTTTTCGGCTTTTTATTCCAGTGTAAGTAACATTTGGTGTTTTATTAGTTTCGGTTGCTCAGTATGAGTTAACAATGCTATACATTTCTCAGAGCTCATCAGGGTGAGTGTATCCTGAATCCCTATATCTAAGCCATCCACCCACCTCCTCTTTGGCAACCACCCGTTGTCTGTATTTATGACTCTGTTTTTTTTTTTAATTTATTGTCATTGTTCAGTTATTCTGTTTCTTTTTTTTTTAATTTTTTAATGTTTATTTTTGAGACAGGGCATGAGTGGGGGAGGGGTAGAGAGAGACACAGACACACAGAATCCGAATGAGCCTCCAGGCTCTGAGCTATCAGCACGGAGCCTGATGCAGGGCTCGCACTCACGGACCGTGAGATCATGACCTGAGCTGAAGTCGGACGCTTAACCGACTGAGCCACCCAGGTGCCCCTCATTTGTTGTTTCTTAAATTCCACATATAAGTATCACTTACACTGTGTTTTTCAGACATGAAAAAAAAACAAAATCTTGCCATTTGCAAACCACATGGATGGATCTGGAGGATATAATGCTAAGTGAAATAAGTCAGAGAAAGACAAATACCTGAAATTATAATTTATATTGAAATACGAAGTTGGTGCAAATGTCAGAACGGTGCTTCAGTGACCCTTCAGTCTGCTGTCACAGTTCTGTAGATAAATATGTGCAATGGCGATTTTTGGCTCATGATTACTTAGAACCAGGGCAGACCGTAAGGAGGGGGGGAAAAGTAGAAAGACAAAGGATGGACACCTTCAGTTTACATTTCTCTTCATGAATTAAGGAAGTGAGTGTTTGATGGGTTCCCTCTTTCCTTCTTCCTTTCCTTCCTCTCTTTCCTTGAAAAAAGTACCACTTAGCTGCCAGGTTGTCTGTTGTGGGCTAAATCCCAAAAAGCCCTTCTCACCAGAGGGGTACTTTCGCCATATCTTGGATTCAGTGGGGGGAAAATTCTACGTTCATCTCCTATTAGCAGCTAACAACTCACAGAGACACAACTTGTTCTATGCCCAAGAGGTGTCGGCGTCCGTTCAAAACCAGGATGGCAATAATAAAACTGAGACAGTAATGCTCCTGTCTGTGTGTGTCAGACTCAGAGGTTCTGTGTCTCCCATCTGCTACTGCTGACTCGTGGAAGATGAACAGGGCAATGGATGGTGAGCCAACCCAAGGGTGAATAAAGTCATGTTCGTGGCTCCAGGTTCACAAGGGATCCTTTCAAAGCACTGCATCCTAAACTGTTTAGAGGATCCTGGGGAATTTTTAAGTGTATTCTATTACTGAACTCCTGGTCTGAATAGCTACTGTATTCTCTTCTATCGCTGCCATAATAAGGTGTCACAAAGTCCATGGCCTAACGAGCACAAACGTATTTCACAGTTCTGCTGGTCAGAAGTCTACAATGGTGACAGTCCTTCTCAGAGCTCTAGGAGATAATTGGTTTGCTTGTCTTCAATAGTTTCTAGAAATGCCTGCATTTACGGGTCCATGATCCTGCATCGCTCCAACCTACGGGGCTACCTCTTTCTCAACCTGATCCTTCTGCTTCTGTTTCTTTTTTTCTTTTAACTGAAGTTTTGGTGACCTGCAATGTTGCATTAGTTTCAGGTGTACAACACAGTGATTCAACCCATCATGCTGTACTCACCACACACTGATTATATTCACTATGTTGTGCCTTTTCATCTCTCTTACTTATTCATTCCATAACTCAAACCTTCTACTTTTGAATTCCCTTCACCTATTTACCCCATACCCACAGCGCCCTCCCCTCTGGCAACCATCGCTTCTCTATATTTACAGAATCCTGTTTCTGCATTTTGTTCATTGTTTTTAGATTCCACGTATAAGTAACATCATATGGTATCTGTCTTCATCTGATTTAATTCACTTTGTGTTCTACCCTCTAGGTCCATCCATGTTGTCTACAAATGGCAAGACCTCATCCTTTTTTGTGGCTGAGTGATATTCCACTATATATATGCATGTATATATCATTCATAATATCCTACATATTATTCTTGATATACATATACATATATCAAGTGTTTACCCGTTCATGTAATGATGGATATTTACTTTGCTTCTGCATCTGATTACTTTACATAAAGCTATTATAAACATAGTGCTGCACACATCTTTTTCTCCTTGAATTACTGTTTCCATTCTCTCTGGGTAAATTCCCAGTAGTGGAATTTACTAGATCATATAGCATTATTATTTTTAATGTTTTTCAGGAACCTCCCCACACTGTTGTCCACAGTGGCTGCATCAATTTATATTCCCACCAACAGTGCACGATGGTGCCTTATTCTCCACATCTTCAAAAACAGTTATTTCTTATCTTTTTATTGAGCATCTTTTCTTGGATCTGTTGGCCATCTGTATCTTTTTCAAGAAAATATCTATTCAGGTCCTTAGCCAATTTTTAATTGGAGTCTCAGGTTTGTTTTTTTTTTTTTCTTGAGTTGTGTAAAATCTTTATATATTTTGGATATTAACCCCTTATGGAATATAACCTTTGCAAATATCTTCTATTCAATAGGTCTTTGTTTTGTTGACGGTATCCTTTGCTTTTTATTTTGGTGTAGTCCCAGTACTGTGTTTTTGTGTGTGTTTCCCTTGCCTGAGGAGACCTATCTACAAAATGTTGAAGACCAGTGTCAAAGGGATTACTACCTACGTCTTCTTCCAGGTGTTTTATGCTTTAGGACTCTTTAGGTCTTTAATCCATTTTCACTTAATTTTTGTATATGGTTCAAGGAAGTGGTCCAGTTTCACTCTTTTGCATACGGCTATCCAGTTTTCTCAGCACAATGTATGCAGGAGACTGTCTTTTCCCTAGTATGTATTCTTGCCTTTGTCAAAGATTAAATGATCATATGAGCATGGGCTTATTTCTGGACCCTCTGTTTAACAGATCTATGTGTCTATTTTTGTGCCAGTACCATAGTGTTTGGATTCTACAGCTTTGGACTGTATCTTGAAATCTTGGACTGTGATACGTCCACCTTCGTTCTTTTTCTCAAGACTGATTTAGCTCTTTGGGGTCTTCTGTGGGTTCACAAAAATCTGGGGATTCTTGTAGCTTTGTGGAACATGCCACTGGTATTTTGGTAGGGATTCCACTGAATCTGTAGATTGCTTGGTGTACTACAGACGTTTTAACAACATTACTCCTTCCCATCCATGAGGATGGTACACCTTTCAACTTGTTTGTGTCATCTTTAATTTCCTTCTTCAATAGTTTATAATTTTCAGGAAAACGGTCTATCTCCTCCTCGATTAAGTTTACTCTTAGAAACTTTATGCTTTCTCGTGTAACTGTGAATGGACTTACTTTCTTCATTTGGGTGGTGGGGACTGCCAGGCTGTGGCACCACTATGGATGGACTCCAACTGAGGGCATACTGAAGGGGGCAAGAATGCAGGGGCAGGGTGCTCTGTGTTAGCAAAGTTTGCAAGGTCTGTGGTAGGAAGGGGCAGGTCCACAGGAATGTGAAGGAGGAGCATGCTGTTAGGTAGGTGGAGAATGTTGGTGCTGTGCTGGTTCCTGAAGGTGCCTGTGTATTTGGACCGGGTGGCAGGGCAGGGAAGTGGCGACTACCAGTTCTGTTGTTCTTGGGGAAGTCTTCCAAAGACCTCTGCCACTCCAGTACTTGTTCTGGTAATAGTAATCAAATCTCCCTCCTGTATACTCCAGGCATCAACCAAACTGCTGCTTCTGTGCTGAATTTTAGGCGGGGGGCGGGGGGCAGGGGGGTGCTCTTTTTGTGCTGTCTCTTTAAGGGCAGGGACTCAGTTTCCCACTGCCTTCCAGTTCTTGCAGAACCAAGCCTGATGATGTGTTAAGTCCCGTTGATTTTAAGAACTTGAAAAGTTCAGCCCCTCTGGTTTTCAAAGCCAAACGTCATGGGGATTCATCTTCCCAGTACAGTTCCTTCATGCCTGGGGTATGGTCTCCTCCGTTCCCCTGTCTGTGCCACTGGCATCCCTCCCTACCACATCTCCACCCTTACCCCCCTGGTTAGTGTGGCTTGTTCTCTACACATAGTTGTGGTGAGTCTGTTCTCCCAGTCTTCAGCTCATTTTCTGGATTATTTACATTGATGCGAGTGTCATCTAGGTATATCCACGGGACAAGGTGAGCCCAGAATCCTACCCTGCCATCTTCCCTTGAAGTCCCAAAGTCTTCTTCCTTCTAACTTTGGACTTTTCTTGGTCTTTTCTGCCTCCTTTTTATAAGAACCACTAGAATTCCATGGGTCCAACTAGTTAATCCAGAACAGTACCCCGACTCCAGGGCCCTTAATCTAATGCCATCTGCAAATTTCCCTTGCCATGTCAGTGGACATATTCTAGGATGTGGACATCGTCGGGAAATCATTATTCTGCCTAGCAATGGTGAATTAGGATATGGAAATCTTAGGCAGCCATTATTCTAAATACCACAGCCACTTTGTTAAAATATCAGCCAATAAAAATGCTGCCCAGTGAGTCAGATTCAACTGGATAATTTAAAAACTGCAGAATCTTATTTAATTCCAAAGCATCTTTGTAGGGAGTCCATTCTTTTGTAGTAAATATTTTGTTGTTATTTGTAGGCAGTTCAAATTGCACAATAATTGACTTTCTTTCTGGCCTAAATTATAAAGTCGTAACTAAACATTTCCTTTCAGACATTCTTTTATCATATAAATGA
The DNA here is from genome assembly GCF_022079265.1 of Lynx rufus. NCBI lineage: Eukaryota > Metazoa > Chordata > Mammalia > Carnivora > Felidae > Lynx > Lynx rufus. The sequence goes on from NW_025814828.1 coordinate 2,867,102, forward strand.
TTTTTCGTATGTGAAGGATGGCGCTCAAATATTTGATTGCCAACATCCAATCAATACACATAAGTTAATTTTAAAGGCTTGGTTTTGAATCATTTTCTTTCCTTCCTGAGGGTCTTTTCTCCATAAAAGAAAATCTTTCAAACCTCTCCTATACTAATTGAATTTCAGGAGAATGTGGTTTTAAACGGCACTGTGAATCATTTTCCGTGAAATAACGAAGTTCTCTGGTCTTGGCGTGTGTAAGTCACAGTCTTTGTCCAGCTGTGAGTCAAAGTCTATCGCTTTCTACAGGTGAGGTCACTACTCAAGAGTCCTAGGTGTTTTTACCTGTAAAATGAGAGCACTGACCTGAATACCATGTACCATATTTTCCATCTCTCACTTTCCTATGAAGTAATATCCGGATGATTCAATGCCAGTTTTGTCTTCACCCATCCTATCTCATTTGGCAAAGGGGAAACTTTAAGGATGAGAAACCTGAATCATGCAATGTCCACGCTCTTGAAGATCACTGGAGAATCTGGATCCTAACTGCAAATCAAGACCATGCATGTCTTATTAACTAAAGGGCTAGTCAAGTGATCTTTCCTTCCAGCTGTTTACGATCTTCCGAGGTTTCCCTGACAAATTACACTAGTTCCTTAAGGCTTTCTTTAGAATGACTGCCTGAAATCAGGCTTCATTAGTTTTCAGTTCGCTAACTGTGTAACTGACTTATTTGTGTAGTCTCTTGTTCAAGTCATTGAGATGAGGAGACATTTGGGATCATGTCAAGAGGTTCAAGTTGACCAGAACAGTAGACAGGGCAAGAGTTCACAAACACTGCGTTGGGGTCTCCGGGACACAGGGTGTGGTTTGCAGGTGGTATGGGTTTATAGGGCAATATCCTGAGCCACCATTAGCGTCACCAGTGACAAGCTCCAGGTTCCACACGTGTCCCGTGCTCCTGCCGTTTCAGGACAGATGCCTGATTTATTCTGTCTCGACGAGGGCTTTTGGGAAGCAGTTGTGCAATCCTTTTCTTAGGACCTTTTGTCCAAAGCGTCCTACAGAACTGGCAGAAGCAGAGGCTTTATTTAATTATTGTGAAATTGGGGAGCTACACAGAGCTTTTTCATTTAGGAAAGGAAATGCTTCTGACCAGATAGGCATCAATTCCGCAAAGGTCACGGGGGGCAGGTAGCAAAACACCCATTGTATTTCCACCATCCTCCGGGCCATGCAATTTAGAAATCTTGAATAAATCTCCCCATCGTGAGGCAACCACGTCCATTTCTAATTTAGCTGCATTGAGGGGGCTGACAGCTGTGATCGGATAGCAGAGGGACTTGAGATTCGTTATTTTGAAAGAAATGCTGGAAGCAGATACAATTTAAAAAGCAGAAGAATAACACCCAAAGAGACACCCAAACACACAGAGGAACCAGCAAATAATCATGTCATAAAAACGCAGCATCAAACTTTTCATATCAATCTCTATTTTTCAGATGAGAAAGGAAGGTGGATTTTAATGTCTATGTGCACACATGTACCGAATACATACACACTAGATGCTTATATACATATATATTAAATACCCTGTAACTCAGGAGGAGAAGACAAACGTATTTTCCTGGAACAGGTAGATGAAAGCAGCGGCTAATTTTTTTTTTTTTTTACAAGATATCTGGATAATTCTCACTCATGTTTATTTCTTCCCTACATGTGGACACAGCATAATGATGACAGCAACAGAACAAAGGGTGGAAGAAATAAAAGGATATTGTCTCTGCTAACACTGGGTTTTCTTGTTTTAAAATTTTTTTTTTTCAACGTTTATTTATTTTTGGGACAGAGAGAGACAGAGCATGAATGGGGGAGGGGCAGAGAGAGAGGGAGACACAGCATCGGAAACCAGGCTCCAGGCTCTGAGCCATCAGCCCAGAGCCCGACGCGGGGCTCGAACTCACGGACCGCGAGATCGTGACCTGGCTGAAGTCGGACGCTTAACCGACTGCGCCACCCAGGCGCCCCGTGGGTTTTCTTGTTTTAAATAACTGTCATGTTAGATCAGCTTTCAGACTATTCCCTATGTGGAATCCACTTGCCTTCAATAATAAAGAGTACATGGGATTTTTTTTTTTTTATCATTTGAAAGAAGAAGTATAACACTTCATCTGATGAGTTAGGAATCATAATTTTTACACAACTACTTCTATCATTATTTTAATAATTTTTACACAATTCTCATGCTAGCAATACCACCAATTTCTCCGTGCCTTTTGTCGATAACTGTATCAGTTCAGTGGGATCACAGCAATAATGTCACAAAGGCTAGGGTTCTTGTCTCCTCTTTTATATACATTTCACAAACAAAAATGAAACCTATTCTGATTTTTTGCTTTCCATGTAATCATCATCAAACAATGAGCACAATGAGAATATAAATAAGTGACCTTGAGGAAATATTTTAATGCAAGCAACTTATGAAATTTTATAGTCAGCTTGAAAATATCCTATATGAATACAGGAATTTATAGTTGCATGCATCTTGTCAAATAATTAGGTATTGCCAGGTAGAATTTATGTATTGGTCCATTGAACCTCTAAGTGTAAAAAAAAAAAAAAATTGTTCTTTTTGAGCCCAACTTAATTTAACGTTACACAAAATGGGCTTCTGGATAAAGGGCAAATTTTCAAAAATACTAAATAGATACATGGAGGAAATCATGTTTTGAAGTCTGATGCTTTTGAGATTCTTGAACACGAAATGGAATTTATTTTGTATCTGAAGAACCATACTTAAAAGTAAATGAAAAACAACAAAGGTAAATAAACAAGACATTCAGATCCTTTCCCCTTTATATATACATAATAATCATCTTATCATATACACATATATAATAAAACCCCTATCACCACAAGTGTGGCTCACATCTGTCACCATAGTTACAGAAAAATTTTTCTCGTGATAAAGACTTTAAGATAATTCTAACAACTTTCAAATATGCGAAAGAGTATTATTAACTACAGTCACCATGCCGTGCATTACATCCCCATGACTTACTTATAATTATATATACTTACTAAAGGTATATTTATTGTACCTTTAACTCCTTTCACCCCACCGTCTCATCGCCTGCCTCTGACAACTACCAATCTGTTCTGTTTCTTTGAGTTCGTTTTTTGTTTTGTTGTTTGAAATTCTACAAACAAGTGAGATCATATGGTATTTGTTTTTCTGTGCCTAACTTACTCATTTAGCATAATATCCTCAAGTTCCATCCGTGTTGCCAAAAACGGCAAGATTTAATTCTGGCAGCTGAACAGTATTGTGAATATATACATCACATGTTCCTTCCTCACAGATAATACTGCAATGCACATGGTGGGCACATATCTTTTCAAATCAGTGGTTTTTTCCCTCCGGTAAATACACAGAAGTGGAATTGCTATTTCTATTTTTAACTTTTTGAGGAACCAATCTGATAGGTATGATGAGCGACCTCAGTGATTTCCATTTGTAAATCTCCAATGATGAGCAAGGTTGAGCATCTTTTCATGTGTCCGCTGGCCAATGATGGGTATACCTTCTCTGGAAAAACGTCCGTTCAGATCCTCTGCTCACTTTTTAAGTGGCCTGATTTTGCTACTGACTTGTAGCATTTCTAATTAATCCCTCATGGGATACAGGATTTGCAAGTATTTCCTCCCATTCCATAGGTTGCCTTTGATTTTTTAAAATATTTATTTATTTTATTTTATTTTATTTTATTTTATTTTATTTTATTTTATTTTATTTTTATTTTATTTTATTTTTTGCTGTGCTTAAGGTTTTTTTTAGCTTAATGTAATCCAAATTATTTTTTCTCTTTTGTAGCTTTTGCTTTTCAGTCAGGTCCAAAATAATCACAACCAAGACCGATGTTAAAGACCTTCCTGTCAATGTTCTCTTCGAGGGGTTTTATGGCTTCAAATGTTACATTCAAGCCTTTAATCCATTTTGAGTTAATTTCTGTGGATGGTGTAAGATAATGGTCTGGTTTCATTCTTCTGCATGTGGCTATCCAGTTCTCCCAGCACCATTCATTGAAGAAACGATCCTTTCCCAAGTATATCCTTGTCTCCTTTCTTGTAAGTTAATTGAGCATGTAGGCATGGGTTTATTTCTGGGCCCTCTATTCTGTTCCATCGATCTATGTGTCTGTTTTTATGCCAATATCCTACTGTTGTGATTAAATTAGCTTTAAAGTATAATTTCAAACCAGGGAGCATGATACCTCAAGCTTTATTCTTCTTTCTCAAGACTGCTTTGGCTATGTGGTCTCCTTTGTGGTTCCATATAAATCTTAAAACTGTTTGCTCTGAGTCTTCAAAAAATGTCATTGGTATTTTCGTTGGGATTGTACTGAATCTATAGATTGCCTGGGGTAGTATGGACATTCAACAATACTCTTCCGATTAATCAGCATGGAGTAACCTTCCATTTGTTCACGTCGTGTTCAATTTCTTTCACTGATGTCCAACAGTTCTCAGTGTACAGGTGTTTCACCTCCTTGGTTAAATCTACTACTAAGTATTTTATTTTTGGTACATTTGTGAGTGGTATTTTCTTAATTCCTCTTTCTGAGAGTTCACTGTTAGTGTACAGAAACAAGACAGATTTTTGTGTATTGATTTTTGTACTCTGCAACTTTGCTGCATTCTTTTATAGTTCTAAGTTTACATTTTCTATATCTAATGTGATGTCATCTGCAAATAGTGACAATTAGACTTCTTCCTTTTCAATATGGATGCCTTTTCTTTTTCTTGGCTGACTGCTCATAATACAATGTTGAACAGAAATGGTGAGAGTGGATGCCCTTTTTTTTGCTCCTGACCTTAAAGGAAAAGCTCCGTTTTTCACCATTGACAATGATGTTAGCTGTGGGGTTTTCATATATGGCCTTTATTATGTTGAGGTCTGTTCCCCCTACACCAACTTGGCTAAGAGTTTTTATCACAAATGGATGTTGAATTTTGTCAAATGCTTTTTCTGCATCTATTGACATGATATGGTTTTTATTCATTTTGTTGATGTATCATGTTGACTGATGTGCAGATGGTACACTGTGGAGCATCGCTGGAATAAATCACACTTGACTGTGGTATATGATCCTTTCAAGGTACTGTTAAATTCAGTTTGGTGTAATATTTTGTCGAGGATTTCTGCATCTATCTTCATCATGGATACTGGTCTGTCCTTTTCTTGTGTTCTTGTCTGGGGTAATGCTAGTTTCATAAACTTGAGTCTCAAAGTGTTTCCTCCTGTTCTACATTCTGGAAGAGTTTGGTCCTGGACTTTTGTTTGTTGACAGGTTGACAATTAATGGTTCACTCAGGGTGTAACTGTGATTCTGTTAAATTAAGAGGAGGACACAGAGGAGACTGTGATCTAACCCCACCCAAGCAGCAAGGGGACAGCGAGATACGTATTTCACTATTCAAGCTTCACCCTCCTCCCCTATCACCATCACCCACCACACTGCCTCTTCACTGGACACGAAACCCATGGACAGCTTTCCCCAGGTGGAAGAATCAGAAGAGTGACATCACAGGAGTTGGTCTTAGCTAATAAAAACGAGGCCAGACAGGGAAAGTGAGAAAACAGACATGGCCAAATTCACCACGGTTTTGCCTAGAGCCAACCTATTTGCCATCCAGTGAGTCAGTCCAAAAAGGTCCACGGGTGGCAGCCCTTCAGAGGTCATGTTTTCCATCTACCTGAGGCACTGTTTTCTTAACTTTGGTTTCCCTAATTACATTTTTATGTCCCCCTTTTTTTATGGTAAGAATGGTAGCTTCCACAATTAACAATATCTTTAAACACCAACGCAATGCTATAAAACCTGTAAAAAGGGTGTTGCCCATGTTGGTTGACTGTTTTTTCCAACCACTTTATATTCTTTAATAAGCGACTGTCATCGCCATAATTCCTATAGGTCTTTGACATGTCGCAAAGACACTGGTTTTTGTTGTGGTGGTTGTTGTTTTGTTTTGTTTTTGTTCTGGATAAATGTTGATGCCACTTGTAGGTGAGGCAAAAAGCATCCTCCATGAAAAAGAAAATCTTATTAAAATCAGCTCATTGCTTGTATTTTCCTTACATTTTTTTCATTAGGAAAATGTCACTGACCATTTTCTCCCTGAGATAACATTTCATATAGTCTCATTAAGATCGATCCCTGAATTTGCTATAAGAATTGATAATACGGGATGGATGCCTGGGTGGCTCAGTTGGCTGAGTATCCAATTCTTGATTTCAGCTTAGGTCATGACCTCACAGTTAGTGGGTTTGAGCTCTTTATCAAGTGCTTTCCTCACAGCCTGGAGCCTGCTTCAGACTCTCTATCTCCCTCTCTCTGCCCCTTCCCCACTCACGCTAGCTCTCCCTCTCTCAAAAATAAACAAACATTAAAAAATAAAAAAGAATTGGCAATAGCCTACTTACACAAACCTTTTGTGAAATGGATAAATTTCTTTCACATAAGTTTCACCTGTGGGCTATATAAAAACAGAAAATAATAAATGTTGGGTGGGCCCAAGATTTCCATCGTGATACCCTTCCTGGAAGAAATTTTGATATAAATAAGGAAAATGACCACTATTTTTTAGTTTTAGAGATTATTCATGCATTTTTTTTCTGAACAGAATTAAGGGGAATTCTCCCACAAAGGGGAATATGAATATTTTAAATCACTTGCATGCCTGAAGGGAATCAATTTTTTGAAACTACATACACATACACACGGTCTGTTATCAAGGATGTCCACAGCAATTTCTCCCATCTCCTAGTCCTTTCTCCCATCTCCTAGTCCCTTCTTATAAAGTGACTTTAAGATGCCTCCCAGACAGAAGACGTCCCTATTATCCCCACTCTTGAATATGGGCAACATTGTGAAAAGAGAAGACGTAAGACCATATATCCGTGCAGAGGCTGGGTCTGAGAAGGTTACACAATGTCCCCCTGGCTTTCTTGGGTGGTTTGCTCTTGAACTCAGCCCCCAGGCAGTGAGGAAGTCCAAGTACATGGAGCTGACATACAGTTATTCCATCTGAGAGCCGGGACAGGTCCTAGATGACCACTGGCTGTCATCGACAGGCAGAGGAGTGACCACAGGTCCAGCATGATCATCCTCGTCCCGACCAGTGTGACCCCCCAACCTGCGCAAATTCCCACGTGAGGCCCCAACCACTGCAATGGAAGACAAGCCACACCCAGTGGATCCTCGTAGAATTCCTGACCCACAGAATCCACTAGCATAATAAAATGGCTGCTGTTTTGCAAGATTAAACCAAAAGTGAGTCGCTACACAGCAGCACATAGAGACACAGGTACACACAGAGACCAAAGCTCAACTCGGCCGAAGCTAAGATTCAATTCAGTATCGAATATATGAGCAACTGTTTGTGAAACTATTCTGCAGCATGTCAGCACAGTGCTTCTTTTCCTTCTTAATGCATGTATTTTTACATGTACACTGTGAATCAACATTCCTAGGTACCACTTATGTTTAGGGTACACACTTAGCAAATTGACTATTTTTAAAAAGAGTTAGAGGATTTTTTAAAACTATGTAAGTGGTTAGAATTTCTGTCATTCCAATCGTGTAGTTGGTAATCAACTGTGTGCTTCACAGTTTCAAAGCTTTCCTCCCCAGGTGGGTGTATTCCGTGTAATACCGGACAACGTACTTTGTCACAAGTCTGGCTCCTTCGTAAACGACATGTTCTAGCACGGAACTTTTCAAGCCTAAGAAAACATTTTTTATGGGCAAGTATGAGACAAGTTAAAGAGTAGGTACTATGTTGTATCAGCATTCAACAAAAGGAAATATTTGAGACTTTTCAGTGCCTTGCTACCACATTTCCAGAAATATTTACAATTTCTTCCGGGAATCAAGCTGAGTGCCCACTGGAATGAATGTCAACATTTCATTAGAAAATGAAAGTATTCATCGCGGTCAATTTGCTTTTTGATTCAAACACCCAGTTTAATATTTTAATCCACCACTAATGCAAGAAATATTAAAACAACTAAATGGAACTCCATACCCACTAGCTTAGCAAAAATTTAAACATCTGTCTCATTGTTGGGACATCGTAGCAAAGGGAACACAAGACTGTTTCTGAGAAGCAGTTTTGCATCATCTAAAGCGGAAAACCCCTCTCTTCATGATCCTCAGCGATGTTCTTCAGCAAAGAAGCAGGACGTGGTTAGCTGAGCTGTGCTTTTTGGACAAACTGAGTTTGATCTCACCTCTACCGCTTGCTCGCTGTGCAACTGGAGAATGCCGTTTGTGGGCCTCGTGCTCCAATGTAGAAGTCAGGGAGACAGGAGTTTTGCTGACGACATCTGAGCGCACTATTTACAAAGAGCACTAAGGAACTAAATATACCAAAGAGGTGCTTTTACAGGTACACAAACAGGAACTGACAGTGTCTTCGTTTCCCTATTACAGTGAAAGAGGACAACAGGAAAACACTTGGATTCCCAAGAGGAGGGAGTTGCAGACAAGGTGTCCCGTGTTTGCAGACAAGGTGAACTGCATCTATTTCACAGAAAAAACTAGCCGGGTCCATGTGTGACAAAAAGAGAATAATTTGCAAAAACATGCATATATCTACGTGCTTCTAACGTAAATTTTTAAAATATTTGCTACATGTTGTTTACTGACATTTTCAATGACAACACGAAACTGTATATTAGAGATTCCTTGAAAAGTTTTTTACACATATATATTTATAAATAGTTATTATTTTTGTTTATTTACATATATATATTTTTTTTATCAATGATTATTTTTGAGAGAGAGACAGAGTGTGCGTGAATTAGGGACAAAGAGAGAGGGAGACACAGAATCTGAAGCAGGCTCCAGGCTCTGAGCTGTGAGCACAGAGCCCGATGTGGGGCTCGGACTTATGAACTGTGAGATCATGACCTGAGCCAAAGTCGATGCTTAACCGACTGAGCCACCCAGGTGCCCCAATATAGATACATAGATAGATAGATAGATAGATAGATAGATAGATAGATAGATAATAGACAGATAGATATAGATAGATCTTAAAACTGATCATTCACATGGATATTTATCACAAACCCAAAATCACGTAAATGTCCTGCCATTATAACTTTCAGGGGGGAGGGTGAATAGTTGAGACACAGGGTTATATGGCATTCAGGTGCACAATTCTATTTATGGGCCTGTTTCTGGCTTGGGGTTTTTTTTTTTTTCCACTGTTGTTCTTTTGTTTTTAGGATTCTACGTGAACATGAAATCATACGCTGTGTGTCTCTGACTTATTTCACTTCGCCTACTGCCCTCTAGATCCGTCTGTGGGACAAATGGCAAGATCCCATTCTTGTTATGGCTGTGTAATATCCCATTCTGTACGTGTGCGTACACACCCCTCATAAATATGTGCATCTAATGTCTCTACCAATTCACTATCTGTGGACACTTGGGACACCGGGGGAATGTAAATAAGGCTGCAATAAACACGGGGTGCCTATATCTTTTCAACACAGCATTTTCATTTTCTTTGGGTAAAATACCCAGTAGTGGAATTGCTGAGTCATGTGGGTTCTATTTCTGGTTTTCTGAGGCCCCTCCATACTGTTCTCCAGAGTGGCTGCACCAGTTTGCATTCCCACCAACAGTGCACAAGGGTTCCCCTTTCTCCACAGCCTTGCCAACACCTGTTGTTTCTTGTGTTTTTTATTCTTGCCATTCTGACAGGTGTGAGGTGATCTCTCACTATGATTTTGATTTGTATTTCCCTGATGATGAGTGATGTTGAGCATCTGTGTGTGTGTGTGTGTGTGTGTGTGTGTGTGTGTGTGTGTGTTGACCTTGTGGATGTCGTCTTTGTAGAAATGTCTACTTTGTAAAGCATCAGACGACCACCCCCTCTATGGAGCTGGATGGCACTGAGAAAACTTCAATTTCATCAATAATAATCTGACTTAATGAAAAGAATAAGAAGCATATGTGATCTTTTAAAAATTCCAAGCAGTGTATGTAACTTTAAAAAAAAAACAACATATACTAACAGGGCACATCTTTTCGACATTTTCTAAATGAAAATCTGTTCTCTATCCAATCTATTTTCACTGTATCCTCTTTGGTTTCCAGGACCTCCAGTTGTAAAAAGAAAGATTTTCACTTAAATAAGCACCTTAAGGAGAAAAGGTGTCTTTGGGAAAAATGCAGAACTTATACATCAATTAGTGATTTGAAAATAATCCATTATATCTCCTTTTCAGATTGCAAATCTATAAAATGTGTCTGTGTTGCTGGTGCTTTAGAAATTATCCAAAGAAGACTGCCTAGGTACTGATATCCTATTCAGAACACTGCACCCTTTTTTCTGGAATTCTAAAATATAAATGGGGCTTTCTGGCTTGAAAACTTGAAATACAGAGATGAAGTGTTAATATGAAAACAGGATTAAGGGGATGCTTGGGTGGCTCAGTCGGTTAACCGTATGACTCTTGATTTCGGCTCAGGTCACGATCTCATAGTTCGTGGTATCCACCCCAAGTCAGGTTCTGTGCTGACAGTGTGGAGCCTGCTTGGGATTCTCTGTCCCTGTCTCTGCCCCTCCCCCTGCTACCACTCTGTCTCAAAATAAACAAACTTCAAAAAAATAGAATTAAGATTATACCACAACTAATTTTACTAAACCCAATTATGTACATATATAAAGACACAATTTATACGTGGCTGCATGCATCTATCTTTAACATCTGTATTTATGTACATTTAAAAAATTTTTTTTGACATTTATCTTTGAGAGACAGAGAAAGACAGGGAATGAGCCAGGGATGGGCAGAGAGAGAGGGAGACACAGAATCCGAAGCAGGCTCCAGGCTCCCAGCTGTCAGCACAGAGCCCGACGCGGGGCCTGAACCCATGAACCGTGAGATCCTGACCTGGGCTGAAGTGAGACACTTAACCAACTGAGCCACCCAGGTGCCCCTAAATGTACATTTTAAAATTATAGTTATATTAGAACTTATTTTTATACATATTTCTATTGAGCTTAATAATGTTAGAATCGTTGTACTGAGAAAACATCTCAGATAAGAACTGCAAAGAAGAGGGGTGGCTGGGTGGCCCAGTTGGTTAAGTGTCTCACTTTAGCTCAGGTCAGGATCTCATGGTTGAGATCCTGGATGGCTCAGTCGGTTGAGCATCCAACTTCAGCTCAGGTCATGATCTCACGGTTCATGAGTTCCAGCCCCGCATCAGGCTCTGTGCTGATGACTCAGAGCCTGGAGCCTGTTTCCGATTCTGTGTCTCCCTCTGTCTCTGCCCATCCCCCACTTGTGCTCTCTCTCTTTCAAAAATAAATAACTATAAAAAAAATGTAAAGAATTGCAAAGAAGAAATATTATCATAGACAGCCATATGCAGCCACCACACGTATATTAAGAGCTTATTTATGGGCACTTTCTGCTATTTCAAGGCCTTTTCAGTAAGTTGCCCCAACAAGCCTCTCTTGGAAAGGAGAAATACTGCTTACAGAAACTCATGCTGTAACACCAAAGCGCTTGCAGATAAATTTTTGGTTCAACTGGAAACTTCCTTGTAGAACCAGAAACCTTTAGGAAAGAAATAATTGGCAGGTACTGTCAGAAGAAATGTTCTGTAATCCTGCGGGAAGTCAGAACATAATTCTTCCATTGACACTTTTCATCAGAGCTGAACTGCGGAAGAGAAAAAGAAAAGCTGATGCCCCCTATGGATCGAGTTTTACACATCCATATGTGTTACTCTTGCCTGTAGCAAGACGGAAACCTGCCCCTGGCATTGAGATTTATTATCCCGAATCCTTCCCGTGCATCAAGTATTCATGGAACACCACACTACTTCTACTGAACCAAAGTGATGAGAGTCAAAATCGCCCAGATTCTGTAGTCGGAGGGCATGAAACATTCATGCCACTGGCAAGAACCGTGGGTGGCTTTCTCGGGTCTATTTTAAGGATAACCGTTCTGGGAGAGTGTAACCCATAGCTATTGGAGACCAAAGTGCTAGATCACTACAGTCATGGTGAAAGTTTCCCCCCCGGCCCCACCCGTGAGCAGCGTGAAGGCAGATGCAATCAGCCACAAGGAGCTACCTCAGTCAGCCATCACCTCTACCTGCCCACTTCTGAAAATGGGGGGCATAAATGACGTCCACCACCGCTACCAAACATCAGGCAAATGCTTCGCAACCACGAAGCTTTAATGTTTAAAGTACATCATGAGGTTTTAGGAGAGACGTTCTTTGTGTTTCAACTGGGAGGCTTTAGCATATCCGTGAGTGAACCTGGACCAAATCCTGCCTAGTGTCTGTTTTTATAAATAAAGTTTTATTGAAACCCCGCCACACCCATTCATTTTCATGTTTTGTGTGGCTGCTCTCGTGGTACAAAGAGTTATTGCAACAGAATCTTTACAACTCACAGGGCTGCAAATACGTACTTTTTGACACTTTTGCAAGATTTCCTAGCACGTGTCTAAGTAAATATGTCACAACTGCAACAATCATGGAAACACCGTACAAGACTAATTCAGCTGATCTGATTTCACTTCTTGATATACCAATCTCGTACCAATGCTGTACGTCCAGCCTTCTCATAAACAAGGAAGACTTTCCCTCCTACATCATCGTCTTTAGCATAAGTAGATGGCAGGTTACAAGGAGTCACATAAGCACGAAGTATACGAGGTAAGATCGTCTTTTTCTGGTTGTTTCGATTTCTAACAACCAAATCTGGTTCCAACAGAAAGCCAGGCCACTCCGGGCTGCTAGACCATCTCCGTAATCCTCAAGGTAACGCGCTTACCCTGTTTTCATTTTGAATTTAGCCCGAATCCACACATTTATGGTCCAGACAACTACTGTGCTCATTCATAGGGCACCATGGCCCACAGATGCGGGAGATGTGAGAGTTGGCGAGGAACTTGCCATCAATGTATGTGGCATATAGATCCTCTGACCGTGTGCAGTGTTCATTTACCCACTAGACTCCCCTTACAAAACACCAGTTCAAAGTTAGTATTTTAAGAAACGCAGAAGAACGCTGAGGCCTGTGACCCTTCTGAGAAAATGGCAAAAGTCCTGAGATAGGAAATGGAACGAGTTGTTGAACACCAGGGATTTCTTTGTTTTGTTGTGTTGTTTCTTCATTCACGTCGGTGTATTAACTATATTAACAAAGAGTTAGCTATACTAACATAATTATACTATTATTTTCAGTTTTATAATACAAGTCCATAATTCCATACATTACTCCCTGGTCATAAGTGTACTGTAAATCTCCTTCACCCGTTCTGCTCATACCCCCTGCCACTCGCCTTTGTTAATGATCAGTTCTCTGCATTTAAGAGTCTGTTTTTCTTCCTCTTCTGTTTTCTTAACTTCCACGTATGAGAAAATCACATGGTATCTATCTTTGACAGACTCTTTTCACATAGCATCATACCCTGCAGAACCATCCATGTTGTTGCAAATGGCAAATCGGCATCTTTTCAGTGGGTGAGTAATATCCTATTGCAGATATATACCACACCTTTGACAGTCCTATCGCGGATATATACCACATCTTTGACAGTCCTATCGTGGATAAATACCCCATCTTTTGAGATTTTTCATGCTTCTTGAAGTTGGCCTGTATTGTTAGACTCTTCCCTCTTAGACACGTTTCGCTGCATCCCAAAGATTTGGGACTGTCGTGTTTCCATTTTCATTTATCTCCATGTAGTTTCCGATTTCCTCTTTGACTTGTTGGTTGATCCATTTGCTGTTCAGTAGCACGTTATTTAACCTCCCTGTACTTATGTTCTTTCCCAATTTTTTTCTTGGAATCTCTACTTTTATACTGTTATGGTTGGAAAAGATGATGACATGATTTCTGGCATTTCGAAATTCTTGAGACTTGTATTGTGACCTAACATGTTATCTGTTCCACAGAGTACTCCACGTACACTTGAAAAGAATATGTATTCACTGTTTTGAGATGGAATTTTCTGAATATACCTGTTAGGTCCATCTGGTCCAGTGTGTCAAAGCCACTGTTTCCTTCCTCATTTTCTGCCTGGATGATCTATCCACTGATGTAAGTTGCGGATGAAAGTATTCTTGTATTACTACCAGTTTCTCACTTCATGTCTGTTAGTAGTTGCTTTATGCATTTGAGTGCTCCCATATGCTGTGATCCTAAATGTTTACAATAATTATATCCACTTGTTGGACTGTTCCCTTTACCATTACATACTGTCCATCTTTGTCTCTTACAATCTTTTCTAAAAGTCTCTTTTGACTGACATAAGGATTGCTACCCTAGTTTCCTTTTCACTTCCATTTGCCTAACTTTTTCTGTACCTTCACTTTCTTTTTTTTTTAATTTTTCCTTTATTTATTCTTGAGAGAGAGACAGGGTGTGAGCAGGGGAGGAGCATAGAGAGAGGGACACACAGAATCTGAAGCAGGCTCCAGGCTCTGAGCTGTCAGCACAGTGCCTGATGTGGGGCTCGAACTCACAAACCGTGAGATCATGACCTGAGCCGAAGTCGGATGCTCAACCGACTGAGACACCCAGGTGCCCCTCTGTACCTTCACTTTCAATCTGCATGTGTGTTTAGGTCTGAAATGAGTCTTTTACAGGCAACACAGAGCTAGGTCTTGCTTTTTTATCCGTTGCATCACCCTCTTTCTTTTGATTGGAGCATTTGGTCCATTTACATTAAAAGTAATTTTCGATAAGTATGTACTTCTTACCGTTAATTGTTTTTTTTTATTTATTTATGGTGGTTTTAGTAGTTGTTCTCTACTCTCTTGTGTCTATAGTTTGATAGATTTTTTTAGTGCCATGTTTGGATACTTTGTCTTTAGTTTTTGCATATCTATTATAGGTTTTTGATTGTGATTAGCATTACACTATATCCTATGCATATAACAGTCTATACTGAGTTGATGGAGGATTTACTTAAATTTGACCCTGTTCTAAAAGGATGAAATTTTTATGATCCCCCACGTTTCATGTATCTGATGTCATACTTTACCTAGTCTTACTTTTGCAAACCCCTTGGCTGTGAATCCATTTTTATAGATGATTCGTTCTACTGCTTTTTTGTTTACTCACTCTACTCGTTTTATAAGTGACAAAACTTTTGTTTGTACTTACCTGTGAAATTTTCACTTTTCCTGATTTTCTTACTCCTGTGTGTGGCCTTACCCCTCAAAGAATTCCCTTCAGGGTTTCTTATAAGGTTGGGTTACATAGTATGAGCTCCCTTAACTTCTGCTTGCCTGGGAAACGCTTTATCTATTCTATTCTGCATGAGAGGCTTGCTGGATAGTATTCTTAGTTGTAGGTTTTGCTAATGTAGTGCAGCATGGTGACTGATTTTCAAATATTGACCATCCTCCCATCCTCCTAATAAATCCCACTTGATCCTGGTGAATGATCCTTTTCATGGATTGCTGAACATGATTTGCTAACAGGTTGTTGAGGATTTTTGCATCTATGTTCATCAGAGATATTAGCCTATAGTTTTTTGTTTGTTTGTTTTGGCTTTTTTTTTTTTGTAGCATCTGTCTCATTTTGGTATAACTGTACTGTAACATCCTATTATTGTATTATTCTCAATTTCTCCCTTTAAGTCTGTTAATATCCACTTCGTGTAGTTAGGTGCTCCCATGCTGAGCAAGGAGATCTTTCCAATTGTTACAGCCTCTAGTCGGACTGACCTCTTTATAATTACATAATGCTCTTTTCTGTCTCTTGTTAAAGTCTTTGTTGTAAAGTCAATTTTTTTTCTTTTTTTTAAGTTTGTTAATTTAGTTTGACAGAGAGAGAGAGAGAGAGCTGGGGAGGGGCAGAGAGAGGGAGAGAGAGAGAATCTCAAGCAAGCTCCACACTGGTGGAGCCCGATGCAGGGTTGACGTGAACTGTGAGATCATGGCCTGAGCAGGAATTTAGAGTCGGACATTTAACTGACTGAGCCACCCAGGTGCCCCTAACGCCTATTTTTTCTGATGTAATTATTGCTCCCTTGTTTTTGTTTTGCACATATATTTTCATGGAATAACTTTTTTCATCTCTTCACTTTCAGTCTGTATATATTTTTAGGTCTGAAGTAAATCTTTTGTAGGCAGCATATAGGTTTTGTTTAGTTTTGTTTTATCCATTCAGTCACCCTATGTCTTTTATTGGAGCATTTGTACCATTTACATTTTAAGTATTATGGGGGCACCTGGGTGACTCAGCTGGTTAAGGATCCAACGTTGGCTCAGATCATGATCTCAGGGTTCGTGGGTTCGAGCCCCGCATCAGGCTCTGTACTGATGGCTCAGAGCCTGGAGCCTGCTTTGGATTCTGTGTCTCCCTGTCTCTCTGTCCCCCTCTCCCCACTCACATCTGTCTCTCAAAAATAAACATTAAAAAAATTTTAAAGAAAGTATTATTTATAGGTATGTACTATTTTCCATTTTGATTGCTGGCTGTTTTTGTACTAGTTCCGTTTCTTTTCATCCCCTTTCCTTGTTCTATTTCTGCTTTCTTTGTTTTTAATGACTTTTTTTTAAGTGTTCTACTTGGCTTTCTTTCTCTTTATTTTTTGCGTATCTGCTATAGGTTTTGAGTTTGTGGTTACCATTTTGTTGATATATAAAATAGCCGTGTATATTAAGCTGATGGTCGCTGAAGTTCAAACACACTGTAAAAGAACTCCATGGTTGGGTCCCCCTCCACATTTTATGTATATGTCATATTATACATCTTTTTGGTCCCCGTAACAAAATTTTCAGATAGAACTGATTTTACTCGTTTTGTGTTCCAACCTTCATAATAGCCTTACAACTGATTGCTGTTCTCCATTTACTGTATCTTTGGTCTTACGTATGACATTTTTTCCTTTCATAATTTTCTCCTAATTATGAATGCCTTTTCCACTTAAAGTCCTCTCTTAACATTTGTTGTGACACTTGTCTAGTGTTGATGAACTCCTTTAACTTTTGTTTAGAAAACCTTCCCCTTCAATTCTAAATGACACCCTTGTTGGGTAGAGAATTCTTGGTTGAGAACTGTAACTATGTCATGCCACACCCTTCTAGCCTACTGAGTTTCTGCTGAAAAATCAGCTGATAATCTTACAAGGTTTCCCTTACGCGTAGCCATTTACTTCTTTATTACAGCTTTTAAAATACTCTGTCTTTAATCTTTGACATTATTATGTGTCTTGCTGTGCATCTCCCTGGGTTCATATTTTTTGCAACTTTGTGGCTTCCTGAACCTGGATATCCTTGCCTAGATTCGAGAAGTTTCAGCTATTTTTTCTTCAAGTAAGTTTTCTGCCCCTTTCTCTCTCTTCTTCTGAGACCCTGTAATGTGAATATTTGTTCATTTCATGTTCAAGAGGATCCCGTAACCTATCCTCGTTTTATAATTTTTTTTTCTTTTTTGCTGCTCTGCTTAGATGTCTCCCATTACTCTCTTCCAGGTCACTGAGCCATTCCTCTGCATCCTCTAATCTCCTGTTGATTCCCTCCATTTCACTGCATTTTTCATTTCAGTTATTGTATTTTCAGCTCTGATTGGTCCTTTCTTTTTTTTTTTTTTTTTTTTTTAAGATTCTCTATGTTCTCTGAAGTTCTCACTAAACTCTTCTACTCATCAGTCTGGAGAACACATTACAATCATTATTTCATTTTTAAAAAACATTTATTTATTTTTTGAGAGACAGAGAGAAATAGAGCACAAACCAGGGAGGTACAGAGAGAGGGGGAGACACAGAATCTGAAGCAGGCTCCAGGCTCTAAGCTGTCAGCACAGAGCCTGATGTGGGGCTTGAACTCACAGACTATGAGATCATGACCTGAGCTGAAGTCAGACACTTAACTGACTGAGCCACCCAGGTGCCCCATAATCATTACTTTAAACTCTGTACTAGATATATTGCTGATCTCTGTTCTATTTGGTTCTTTTTCTGAGGTTTTGCCTTATTCTTCCATTTGAACGATATTACTTTGTCTCCTCATTTTGCTTGATTTTGTGTTTGTTTCTATGAGTCAGTTGGAACAGCTATTTCTCCTAAACTTGAAGAAACGTTCTTGTGTATGTTAATCCCCTGTACAGACTATGTGTGCCTGGTGACTTTTGCTCCCTAGAGCTATGGCTGGCATGGCCCGAGGGTCCCAAGGCACTCTGTGCTAGGGTCACCTTGATGAGAGCTAAAGTGGGTGCAGGGCAGTCCTAAGGCTCTCCATGCACAGGCTGCCCTCTGGGAAAACTGAACGTAAAGTGGGTCAAGCTGTGGGGGATCCTGGGGCTCCCCCTACAGAGGGTGTCCTACCAGGACAGATATGGCTGAAGTGGGCACAGGCTGGGACAACCCTGGGGCCCTCCGCACAGAGGATTTCCTGGCAGGACAGCGAAGCTGAAGGGGGTGGAAGCCAGGAAGATATGTTGTTAGCTAAATTTAAATTTTATGCTTGAACTTAAAAAGGTTTCATGTTTGAGTCTGAAATAATTATCTCTGAGGGGCACTGGGAGGCTCAGTTGGTTGGGCATCCAACTTCGGCTCAGGTCATGATCTCGCGGTTAATGAGATCAAGCCCCGCGTCGGGCTTGCTGCTGACAGCACAGAGCCTACTTCAGATCCTCTGTCCCCCTCTCTCTGCCCCTCACCCACTCACATGCTCTCAAAAATAATAAAACATTGAAAAAATAATAATTATCTCTGAGCTATCCATTTATAATGTTGCTCATTTATATACTAAGGTGTATGCACGCATGTGTGTATTATATTTTTATATTTGTTGGTTAAATAGGTTGGAAATTCTCCAAATTAGATGCTTCACTCACCTATCTTTAACACTGAATGGACAGAATTTTTTAATTAACTGAATTAAACTTTTCATTTTTGGTTTTAGTTTTTGATGTATTTCATAATCCTGTATTACAGACATTTTCATATACTGTCTCAAAGGTTTAACTATTTATAACTGGTTCTTAAGTTTACAAGTATAATTTGCACAGTCTGCATAAGAATAAATGTGAATTTTATTGAGCCAGGGGGTTAATATTGAGAGAGCCAGCATCCTTATTTATCGAGTCTTTAACATATTACGCCAAGAAAATGGTATTGATGTTGCCAGTAAAATTATATGCTTCTCCACATTTTAAAAATGATTATTACCATTTCAGAGAAGGAAACTGACTTTCCTAAGTTGGTGCTGTATCTAACATCATGATCAAACACTCCTTCCTATTGGTTTGACCAGCTCTCTGGAGAATCGTGTAGGTTTTCTGTGTATCATCACATCATCGATACGACAATTTTCCCTCTGTTCAATTCATAAAACTTGTATTTCCATTTCTAAACAGCAGAATACAGAGTAGAGGTGATGACAGAAGGAATCAGGATTTTCCACTTCCTAAGTACCCTACGTACATGATTCACTACAGGTACTCCTAGTGTCCTTTCCCGTGTTAAGAAAGCTACTTTGAATTACAGTTTCCTGCGAGGATCTGTTCATGAACATCTGTGGAATTTTATTGACTTTTTTTTGGCATTTATTTATTACAGCATCAATTCAGATGACCATTTATTAATGTGGGAGAACTATATAAAATGTTCCAACATTGAGGATGCTTTCCTACAGTGAACCCCGATTGACCCTGATGCATATTTTATGCAAACTTTTTTGAGTGTGCGTGCGTGCGTGCGTGTGTGTGTGTGTGTGTGTTAACTGTCCATGTCTGCTGATAAGGGAGACTGGTCTGGAATAAACTATTCAGCTGTACTTCTTCTGAGTGATCCTGAATTTCACAAACTGTATCTCAACGCAGCACTGCGAATTGTCACAACACATAGCTGGGCAGATATTAAAATGTAATTCTAAGCTGGTGTCAGAATAATTAAATATCTTTGATGCTTGATACATTTTCAAAATCAATGGACTCATGATTACGGTCATTATTACTGAATTAATGTGTACATTTTGTAAAATAATTCATTTTGAAAGCAAACATTTAACCGTGCAGGTGGGTTCACTTCAATTATACCTCAAAGAAGCCTTTATATCACCTGTTTAAAGAGTCACCACATGGGGTGCCTGGATGGCTCAGTCGGTGAAGTGTTCAACTTCAGCTCGGGTCATGATCTCGCGGTTTGTGAGTTTGAGCCCCGTGTTGGGTGATGTGCTGACGGCTCAGGGCCTGGAGCCTGCTTCGGATTCTGTGTCTCCCTTTCTCTCTCTGCCCCTCCACAACTTATGCTCTTTCTCTCTCAAAAATAAACATTAAACAATCACTCATATGGAGGCTGTTGATCTACATTCAGCTAAACTTACAAGATTTTCTACTGAAAAAAACCCTACATATTGCTGCTTTACATTACCTTATTTCAATGATTATTACCTCTGGAAGAGTTAACAGGTGCTGTTCTAATTATTACACAGTTAGATCCAGGGATGGGTCAGTCAGTGAAGGTGAAATAGGAGTTGATGTTTTAGTGATTCGGGCAGTTTTAGGCACAGAATCCAGAATCCAGACTACAATCGTCTTGAACTGAATTGAAAAGTTCTTATGTATAATTTGATACTGAACTCTGGGCCTTTCCCAACTACGGAGGCCCCATGATTGTATGTGACAAATTACACCCCAGAGAGCTAACACTGTCTTATTTCCATCAGCCAGAAGTATATACAAAGACTAATGGAGAGCTCTGTGTAACAGCTTTACATGGAGAGAAACGGGACATTCTTCCCACACTGAAGGTTCTGGCAACCAACGTAATTGTTAGGAACCAGTGCTCATCCAGAGTAAAGGGGGTCATTTAATTAAAGAAACGGGTGATACTGGAGAGAAATGTATAGAGGTGTAGAGAAAACAATATTAAAATCTAGCTGTAAATTGCAGAATTAACTGATGACACATGCTTCATCATCCATGTAAAAGCTGGAAAACACTGATGAATGTAATAGACATTTGTGTCTTTGTGTCAGACGTTTAACGGGTTTGAAATGTGTTCTTGTTTTCAACCGCTAAGCAAGTTTTCATGGTAAAAACAAACCTGAAACATTAGCCTTATGAAAGAGCCCAACAGGAAACCATGGGGTAAGCAGTCTCCAGTCCTTCCTATCACCCCTAAGATTTTAACTTAGAAAAGGTAAACATCACCGAGTCTCTGCTTCCTCAATCCTCAAGTGAACAAAATTACCAAGCACATGGAGTCTTTTTTTAAGACTGAAAAAATCTAAATGTTCTTTGTAAATGGATATGAATTATGAATTTCACTCTGGATAGATTCTCAGGTAGTTTACTACTTAAGCAGCATGAACCTTAGATGAGGAATAAATGTCGAAACAAGTATTTCCAATAGGAGTGAATTTATGCAATTGGTAAGAGTGCACAGCGGACTCCCGTCGACCCTTGAACAACACAGGTGCCCTTAGACATGGATGTTTTCAATAAATGGAGTACCGCACATGTATTTTCTCCTATCTCTTTAACATCCTTTCCCCAGGTTAAGAGGACAGTATATAATCCATACGATACAACATGTGTTAATCAAATACTATCAGGAAGACTTCCAGTAGGCAAGAGACAATTTAAAGTTCTGTGTATGTGTTTTATATATACAGTATGCATAAAACTCTCCATATAGAAGTATATAGTTGGCGGGCGCCTGGGTGGCTCAGTGGGTTGAGCATCCAACTTCAGCTCAGGTCCTGATCTCACAGTTCGTGGGTTCGAGCCCTGCGTCGGGCTCTGTGCTGACAGCTCTGAGCCTGGAGCCTGCTTCAGATTCTGTGTTTCCCTGTCTCTCTGCCCCTCCCCCACTTGGGCTCATTCCCTCTCTCTCTCAAACGTTAAAAAAAAAAAAAAAAGCAGAGTTGACAGTTGTATTAGTCTCAGGTGCACAACACGGTGATTCCACAAGTCTGTTCTGCCACACGCACCACGCATGTATGTCATTACCATGTCCCCATACAATACTCACTGACTATCTTCCCTCATCTGTACCTTTTATTCTGTGACTTGCTGATTCCATAACTGGAAGCTTGTATTGCCTCTCCCTTCGACCTCCTCCCTTGTGGCAATCAGTTCTCTGTAGTTATAGGTCTATCTCTGCTTTTTGTGTATACTTTTTTTTTTTGGTTTTTAGATTCCACATATGAGTGAAATTATATGGTATTGTGTCTTTCTCATTCCACTTAGAATTACACCATCTAGGGGGTGGGAGGGAGGGGAGGGTGGGTGATGGGTATTGAGGACGGCACCTTTTGGGATGAGCACTGGGTGTTGTATGGAAACCAATTTGACAATAAATTTCATATATTGGGGAAAAAAAAAAGAATTACACCATCTAGATTCATGCAGGTGATAGCAAGGGGCAAGATCTCCTTTTTTATAGTTGGGTAATATTCCATTGTGTGTGTGTGCGTGTTTGTGTATCACACCCTTATCCATTCACCGATAGATGGACACTTGAATTGCTTCCATAATTTGGCTATTGAAAATATTGCTACAATCAACACAGAAGTGACTGTATCTCCTCAAATTAGTGCTTTTGTGTTCTTTGGGTAAATACCCAACAGTGGAATTACAAGGTTCCTTAACTTTTTGAGGAACCTCCATACTGTTCTCCAGAGCCGGCTACACCAGTTTGCATTCCCACCAACGGTGGGACGGTTCCTTTTTCTCTATATCCTCTCCAACATGTGTTATTTCTTGTGTTTTTGGTTTTAACCATTCTGACAGATGTGATGTGATACCTCTTTGTTGTTTTGATCTGTATTTCCCTGATGATGAGTGATGTTGAGCATCTTTTCAGGTTGGCCACGTGTATATTTTCTTTGGAGAAATGTCTTTTCGGGTCCTCTGCTCATTTTTAATTGGATTTTTTATTTTTTTGTGTTGAGGGGTAGGAATTTATATATTTTGAATATGAACTCCCTTTCAAATGTATAACTTCCAATATCTTCTCCCAAGCCATAGCTTGCCTTTTCAATTTGTTGATGGTTCCCTTTGTTATACAAAATCTTTAATTTTGGTGAAGTTCCAATAGTTCATCTTTTTTCTTTTGTTTCCCTTGCCTTAGGGGACGCATCTAGAAAATGTAGCTACAGCCAATGTCAGAGACCTTACTGCCCACGTTCTTTTAGGATTTTTGTGTAAAAAAGAGGTCCTTTTATGCTTTTGAATGTAGCTCTGGTTTTCCCAGCACAATTTGTTGAACGGACTTCTCTGCACTGTATATTCTTGCCTCCTTTGTCACTGGTTAATGCACCACGTAAGCGTAGTTTTATATCTGGACTCCCGATTCTGTTCCATTGGTCTACATGTCTATTTTTTTTTTTTTTACATTTTTTTTTTCAACTTTTACTTATTTTTGGGACAGAGAGAGACAGAGCATGAACGGGGGAGGGGCAGAGAGAGAGGGAGACACAGAATCTGAAACAGGCTCCAGGCTCTGAGCCATGAGCCCAGAGCCTGACGCGGGGCTCGAACTCACGGACCGCGAGATCGTGACCTGGCTGAAGTCGGAGGCTTAACTGACTGCGCCACCCAGGCGCCCCTACATGTCTATTATTGTAGTAATACCATTCTGTTCCAAATATTATAGCTTTCTAGTGTCTCTGGAACTCTGGGATTAGCATACCTGCTGCTTAATTCTTTCTCAAGATTACTTTGGTTAATTCGGGTCTTTGTGATTCCATACAAATTTTAGGATTACTCCACTTCTGTGAAAAATGCTGCTGGTTTTGATAGGGAATGCACTGAATCTAGATTGCTCTGGGTAGTACAGACATTTTAATTCTTCCAATCCATGAGCATGGAATGTCTTGGCATTTGTGTCATGTTCAATGTCTTTCATTGGTGTCTTACAGACTGCTCAGAGGGCAGGCCTTTGACTAACTTCATTCCTAAGCATTTTATTCTTGTGCAATTGTAAATGGAAATAGGTTCTTAATTTCTCTTTCTGTACCTCATTATTACTACGTAAAAACAACCAATTTCTGTATATTTTGTATATCCGGCAACTTGACTGAATTCATTTTTTGCAATCACTTTTTGGTGGTATCTCTAGGATTTTCTATGGGTAGTATCATGTCATCTATAAGCGGTGACAGTGTAACTGTACCCATTTGGAATTGTTTTCTTGTCTGACTGCTGTGGCCAGGACTTCCAGTACTATATTAAGTAAAAGTGGGCATCCTTGCCTTGTTCCTGATCTAAATGAAAAGCTCTAATTTTCACCAGTGAGCAGGACATTAGCCTGCCTGATTTGCTCTAAATTAGAGGAGCTGCCTCACATTTGTGGGCCTCATCGATATATTAAAATGCTGACAGTGAACTGTCTTTCCCGTGCAGAATTTGTCATTTTTTCACAGTCCAACAGGGATACAAAGCCATTTTCAAGAAGAGTTTTTGGAAAGAAAAGGAATAACTAAGACCCGTTTAGGTAAAAATAGGAAGGATACATCTCACACGTCAACATATCCCGTTAAATTTTCCAGACACCACACAAAAAGCCTCTACAATCTAGGAATGTTCACACAGCTGTAAGAATATAAAGGCAGCATACATATCTAAAACTCCTGAAACTATTAAACATTAGTTGTGAGTCAGCTGAAACGGAGCTTTTGATTGAGATCCACTTACAAGAAAGGAAGTTCAATAGCTAGAATTATAGAAGACGCCAGACACTTCCAGAAGGTGTCAGAAAACCTCAGTACAGCTTTAGCTCTACCGACGGTGTTATCCCCACTGTTTAAATATACTGAGGATCCACATGCACAAGAAATCAGTCTAACAGTGATGGGAGGAGGGAAACACAGGAGTTTCAAATGAGTGATGAAGAACGACTCTTATTCCATCCTCACACATTTACTTTAACATTATGAGTGGGACTTCCATGGAGGTCTGGACAGGGAAAGATGAGACGGGGTACCCCTACGTCTACCTTCCCAGTCAACATGAAGAGGTGAATGCAAACCAAAATTGGAAATGACGAATCATAGAGAATGAGACTGGGTGTTGTCCATAAGAAGACAGATTTCCATATTTCATTAACATTTATCAGAAGTGTTAAGAGTACCCTGAAGCAAAATTATGAAAATGTCCCCCAAAATGTTTTGGATGTAAGTGCAAATTTCCAGCATATGCTGTTGAAAAAAGAAACCCCAAACAGCTGTCATAGAGGACTTCAACACCCCACTTACAGCAATGGACAGATCTAAGCAGAAAATCAACAAGGAAACAATGGCTCTGAATGACACACTGCACTGGATGAACTTAGCAGATCTATTCACAACACTTCATCCTAAAGAGAAATACACATTCTTCTTGAGTGCACATGGAACATCCTCCAGAATAGATCACATGCTGGGTCTTGAGTGAAGAGACGACCTGAGAGACAGTGCCTACCTGGGGTCTGCCAAGATGGGATGCCTATTTTTTGGTAGTCTCTGGATACCTGGACAGAGAGTAAGGTGTGATGCATTTTCACAGGGCACTGTGCAGATACATTCAAGTAGAAGCTACTTTACTCCATGATTAGAGTTGTTGCCAAGCTCAAAAGGTTTGGAGATAGCAAGGGCGCAGGAGCAGAAATCTTTAAATAAGTGGTGAAAGTTCAACGGCAAAACATCACAGAAAGTAATGACGGGAAGCCTAAAAATATTTCAAATGCATATATCTTTGACTCAATTTTATTGAACCCAAATCACTAACAATGTGGGTATATGTATGTATGTGTGTACAGAGAAGCACATATGTCATCTCTAAGTATTTACATGTCTCCTGTCTTTTCTATCATTTGCATCTTTTCTAGCTATCCACCCTTCCATTTATGTACCCTCATCTGCCACATCCATACAAACACGCGCGCGCACACACACACACACACACACACACACCTACCTATCTCAGTGGTAATAAATGTCCAGAGAATGAGAAGTTTCAGGTAACAGAGAAGACAAAATTGTTCAAGGTCTGTTTTGTAGAAAGACCCTCCCCAGATGTCCCACTACAGCTCTTTCAACATAACCAGGTAAGAGTCAGGGAATACAGAGTATTTGCTATAGTTGCTTTCATCAAGGAGTGAAAATGGGTGAGGGGTATATTTGGGACAGGGCTTCCACAGGGCATTCCAAACACACTAGTTTAGCTTATATACTCTTCTATGCATGGTTTCATCCAGTATATTCCCAAGTATTAATATTCGCTTTGGTTGCATTCTTTTTTTCTCATGTTGAGAAGTATAGCCCTATGACTTTATTGGAGGTTCTAGAATATAAATTCAGTAGAGGAAGGATAAAAGGAAGAATTGCATTTTTTCAGCCTAAGTCCAGCCTACATCTTACAGGACAATTTTCAGTAATTTTACTCATTTTCTGAAAGAAGCATGCAACAAACTACCACACGCCTTGGTTATCCATCATTTCAGGGTATAAATATTGTTCTCCTTTAAAGATAAAATTACCGTAATGCTGAGACATGATGGAAAAACTCAGCTAAAGCCTATTTTCATGAGCAAGGAAAATCAAAACATATGGCCTAAATAATTCATTTTTCTAAAGTAGTTTGATATTTTAGATCGATAATTATGCCAACATCTTGATATATGAAAGCTGAACGTACACTGTGAATTTGATGCATTGTTTGAAAACCCCCATACAAGAATTGTGCCTTGGTCATAGTTCTTTTCTGTATTTTTATTCATGCGAAGATTATTTTCAGATACATCCCAGCCATGTCAATGACCGTCTATGTACATTTTCCACCCAGCTCTTCAAAACTCAAGCGCCCATACTTAAGTGCATCGAGAATCACAGGAACAACGACTTCCCTGTATTTTAAGGAGATGTCCCCCCTCCCTAATTTATTTTTGGAGAATTATTTGAATAGCAGAATTATGTAGGAAAATACTGTAGAAAAATAAAACCTAATACATCCTCCTGGACACATTATACTAGGCGATCACGGATGGATTTAGGTTTGTTGAGGGCTCCGGTAAACATGAATCTGCAGAGAGAGAATACCAGCCACTTTTTCACTTTCACGTCTTGTCTTGAAAAGAGGGTGTCCAAAATCAGTGACCACAATGGTCACCGCAAACATTTCTGTCCTGGTTGTCCCACATGCATATGGTTTAGTGACTCAGCAGCAGTCAATCCTTGAGCAAATGTAGTGTTTACACTGAGATGACTCTGTCCTCAGAATTCCAGCAAAGCACTGGTGGAAATGGGAAATTAGGATAGAGAAGTGGTCTTCAAGTAACATTTTGCTGCTACTGCTATTTTTTTTTTAATTTTTTTTTCAACGTTTATTTATTTTTGGGACAGAGAGAGACAGAGCATGAACGGGGGAGGGGCTACTACTGCTATTTTAAATGGGGTTAAAAAGTTTTAAAGTACTATGCATTTAAATATCCTCATCCCCAAAATGGCTGACATATCAAAATACCACAAAATTTCCAGGCAATTCTAGAAATGAACGGTGGTGATTTGTGCCCAAGTTGCGTCGTTATCCTGGAAGAAGAGAGTGACTAACAGATCTTCCACTATTTTGTGTTCTGGAAAAAGGGTTTCTGCACAGAAACATCCTTGTATGACTTAAGACTCAGGTTCCCTCTTGTCTACCTAGCACGACAGCTACAAAGAGACCCTCCAAGCTCCCATTCATGGTCTCAAAGGATTAACTACATTCTTTTGTCCTCACTCATTAAAGAAAACAAAAATTACTGTTAAAACTTTGGCAAAGTCTTTCTACCTCACACAGCCCTGATGTGTGGCCCAACATCAGTCAAAGCGAGCATACCTCCTGTCTTTCACTTCACACCCTGAGAACAGGCTGTTGTTTGTACAAAACGTCCTCTGATCTGCTTGCTGGGTCAGCCACCATTTCGTCCCACGTCCCCACAGCATTTCCTCATCCCAATAAAAGCAAAGTTCCTCTCTACCCAGCCTTTGAGGTGCACGCACATCTTGGGGTTAGTGTTCTGCCTACTGCCGTCTCTCTCCCCCTATTTCAGTAGAACCCTCTCCCCTTCCAACTGTCCCCCATGAAACATCCCCTTCTCCAGTATGGCTCCCCAGGTCAACTCTCAGCCTAATCCTTTCGTGCATACACCAGTCTTGGGGATGAAGGATTTACGAGGTGCCCAGTAGCAGCTTAACAGACCAGTTAAATCTCTGCACCACTGTTTTTCGTTATCACTCTCATCTCGTAATCAACCCATCCGCCCCGTGGCCTACGATGGACAACCAGGAACCTGGTTTACCCTTCTGCCTGAAGCAACTACACCAACAACAGCAGGCAGAATACACTGAAGGTTGGATTTCAACACCTAACCAGACAATCGAATGAGAAAGACAGCCTCTCTGCATTGCAGATTACCTGTAAGAAGGTAAAATTGTTACAGAAAGGGGCGCCTGGGTGGCTCAGTCAGGTAACCATCTGACTCTTGATTTTGGATCATGTTGTGACCTCACGATTCAGGAGACTGGGCTCTGCGCTGACATTGCGAAGCCTGCTTGGGTCTCTCTCTCTCTCTCGCTCTCTCTCTGCCCTTCCCTCACTGATGCTCCCTCTCTCTCTCTAAATAAACTTAAAAAAAATTGTTAGAGGGGCACCTGGGTAGCTCAATCAGTTCACCGTCCTACTCTTGGTTTTGGCTCAGGTCATGATCTCACGGTTTGTGGGTTTGAGCCCCACACTGGGGTCTATGCTGACAGTGCAGAGCCTGCTTGGGATTTCTCTCTCCTTCTCTCTCATCCCCTACCCTGTGCTCACTCTCTCAAAAGTAAACATTAAAAAAATTGTTAGAGAAAAATCCCATGATCAGAAAACAGTAAATACCATGGTTTTAAGGTAAAACCAAAAGAGATGAAAATATTATCTTACTTTAAAAACATGGTAAGGATGGGAGAGACCCAAAGGGAGACTGAGTGTAGGATTCGCTTTTGTGATGACATATGAAAAAGTAAACAACACTCACAGCTGGAGAAAAGGAAACGAATTTTCCCAAGCACGGATATATTATTTTCTAGGAAAAAGTAAGGCTCAACCTGCATTAAACATATGTTTATGTACAAATATCACATTTCTTCATTTATATATAAATTATGTAATCTTAACATTGAACAGTAAACATACTTTATGTATTTGGGCATATATGTGGTATATGTTTTTATAATTTATGTATTTATTTTATTTTATTTTTTAATATGAAATTTATCATCAAGTTGGCTTCCATACAACACCCAGTGCTCATCCCAACAGGTGCCCTCCTCAATACCCATCACCCACCCTCTCCTCCCTCCCCCCCCCCCCCCCGCATCAACCCTCAGTTTGTTCTCAGTTTTTAAGAGTCTCCTATGCTTTGGCTCTCTATTTATAAGTATACATGTTAAGTTTAAGTGGAAGTTTAAATATATAAACCTCTTTCAGTCTGGTGAGTCTAGTGGCAACCATCCCTTTACACATTATTTCATTAAAACAAAGACAAACCGGGGTGCCTGGGTGGCTCAGTCAGTTCAGCATCTGACTCTTGGTTTCTGCTCAGGTCACGATCTCACAGTTCATGGATTTGAGCCCCACACCAGGCTCTGTGCTGACAGCATGGAGCCTGCTTTGGATTCTGTCTCCCTCTCTCTCTGCCCCTCCCCTGCTCTCTCTCTCTCTCTCTCTCAAAAATAAACAAACATTAAAATAAATAAATAAAACACAGAGAAACCAAGCTGAATATTTGTGAAAAATACTACAGCCATCCAAGAGAAAAGGCAAAATAACGTACAATTGATGGAAACGTCCTTCAAAGATGCCGTGAGGTTTGAATTCACCGAAATAACTAAATTCAAACCACTTTTGAACATCACTTTCAAAACTGAACGCACACACGATGCACCTTCCCGTAATTTGAGGATGGGAGAACAGACAGTGGGAGAGGTTTTAAAGCTCCATTTTTTTGTTCTACACCAACGGAAAAATAATCAACTAGCGTACGACAGAGTCTAAGTTTGGGAAAGTAACCAATAGTACTTTGGCCTCAAGTAATGTCTGCCAGTGTGATTTCCATCAGTGTGTAGGACGACCCCATGATGTGCTCATCTCAAAGCCCTGTCCTCAGAGTCTGAATAGCTCGTCTGCGGGCAGGGAAAGGACAGAGTTGCAGCACCTCCAGTAGTTTTAAGGGAAGCGGTCCTTTGCCTCTTTTCGAAATATACGTCAGCACAGGAGCCAACTCCTTACAATGACGTTTCAATTACAAAAAAAAAAAAAAATGCATATACCCTACCACCACTCCCACACCAAAAAAGGCTCTCAAAGAAAGCTGGCAAATGAGGGAATAAAGTAGGTGCTACCCACTCAAAGACGCTTAGAACGGAAAGACTGTTAAGATTTAAAGTATCCCAAGAATGCATGAAAATCTGACAGGTAACAACGGACCAAGTTTAGACTCTCCGGACGGAGAGACTCAACGCACACCTGGAAGTCCAGTCAGACTTGGTAATTAAAGGGCAAAGCCCTTGTGAAAATATAAACAAACTCAGAGCTGGGAAGAGGAGTCAGATTTGGACCCAAGACAAACTTCACTGACAACTGTAACGTGCAAAACCATCAGGGCATCGAAAACACCACAGTACACACAGCAAACCTCCCAGGGGAATCCGTCCTGGTTCGTCATCTCATTATTGTGATAATAGGTCCCTGTCTCTTCGAACACACAGTCTGTCTCTTCCTGTGACAGAGCAATTTGCTGAGCTCTTTATTTATGCTTCTATGTGTTACCAGTAGGACTCCAGTCTTGCTCTCTGGTTTCTAGAATGTTCACGCTGCCCTCTCTGCTCCCCAGCAGGACTCCCGACTCCCAAAGGCAGAACTCACAAAGGCAAAAGTAGGCTTGGTGAATGGCCCATGGAAAGTGGCCGATCTCATGCACAAAAGGGATGAGAAAGGGTGTGGAGCACAGGCTGTAAGAAATGGGAGCCAACTCCACAGAGTGGTTTCCTAGCCATGAGCTTAGGACGTGCAGTTAATCCAAGATTACACCTGGTTCTGTTATAGCATGTGTGACGGAGCAAAGATCCCTGTCTCCATGCCTGACGCAGACACAGCATCGGGAGAAACCCAGGGATGCTGGAAAAATCAAGAGTCAGCGTGTAATAATAATCAGCGTGTAAACTGGTTCCCTTTACAATGTGGGATGGAGAGATTAGGGAGAAGGTATTTTCTTTGCTCACGATTACCTGATTATACCTTTTTATTTTTTAAATTTATGTGAAATGTTTATTTTTGAGAGCGAGAGGTAGATAGAGGATCCAGAACAGGCTCCACGTTGACAGCACAGAGCCCAGCGTGGGGCTCGAACTCACGAAATGTGAGATCCTGACCTGTGCCGAAGTCAGACGCTGAACCAACTGAGCCACCCAGGCACCCCTTATACCTTTTTAAAATTATCATGAGTATACTTTTAAAATTTTTCAATCATTTAAATAAAAAAAGAAATTATTTATAGGCTCTACATTTTATCTACAACATTCTACAATTTTATATGTATGTGATATATTTACTATTTTTTTTCAACATATGAAATTTATTATCAAATTGGTTTCCATACAACACCCAGTGCTCATCCCAAAAGGTGCCCTCCTCAATACCCATCACCCACCCTCCCCTCCCTCCCACCCCCCATAAACCCTCAGTTTGTTCTCAGTTTTTAAGAGTCTCTTATGCTTTGGCTCTCTCCCACTCTAACCTCTTTTTTTTTTCCTTCCCCTCCTCCATGGGTTTCTGTTAAGTTTCTCAGGATCCAAATAAGAGTGAAAACATATGGTATCTGTCTTTCTCTGTGTGGCTTATTTCACTTAGCATCACACTCTCCAGTTCCATCCACGTTGCTACAAAGGGCCATATTTCATTTTTTCTCATTGCCACATAGTATTCCATTGTGTATATAAACCACAATTTCTTTATCCATTCATCAGTTGATGGACATTTAGGCTCTTTCCATAATTTGGCTATTGTTGAGAGTGCTGCATATATTTACTATTAATGCAGTATTCAATAAATTAGTTTACAGATTCATAAAATAAATAAAAATAAAATAAAATAAAATAGTCCAGGACTTAAAGTAGATTATATTCATCATTGGGTAAGAATATGGTGAGAATACACATCCTCATATACTGCTAGTAGGACATGAACATGGTAAAACCTTCTGAAAAGGTAATGCATAACATAGTCTTAAATGCAGATAATACTTTTTTCACACTAAAAATAAACAAACAAACAAATAAATGCACATTCTATGTCATTTATATACCAGACTATGATTTGCAGCACAAAACCCACAATGAAATTGTTGGGAATATACTTTACTTTCTGAAACCATTGAGAAATTAGCAGGTTGTAACCTTCTCTCTCAGAAGTAGGCTTGTTTTTTGGTTTTGGGGTTTTTTTAAACCCAAAGTAACTGTCCTTGAAGTAGTTCATTCTGAACATGATAAATGTTGTTGTTCAAGAGAGGCCAAGGAGGTGAGCAAATCTAAAGAAAACAGTTAAGCAGGTGCCGGCTCTCACGGAGGTACAAAGGCTAAATTCTCTACATTCTTCAGCATGAACTCCCCGAGAGGGCACAAACTCTCCATTTTTTGCTACATATCCTCATGATATCTGCGGTCTGGGATAGAAACACTGATTAAGAAGTGGCCTTTGAAAAAGTGCCAGGAATATATAGTATACAGCATGGTAAGTATAGTGAATACTGTACATTTGATAGTTGCTAAGTGTTTAAGGTTGTCATCACATAAAATTTTTGCAACCAGGTATAATGACAGGTGTTACCTAGGCTTAGTACGACCGTTTGGCAATACGGACCAGTGCTGAGCTATGTTGTAGCCCGGAAACTAAAGTTATAGGTCAATAAAGGTGAATCTGCTCATGAATAGGGTCTTGGGAAACAGAGAACCAGAAAGGCTGAGGGGCAGGGGAACAGCTTTGCTAGACTGAGCACAGAAGTCATTCAGCACAGGAATGAACCTAATCCCCGCTTACGGCACGAACCCATTTTATTCTCCCCATTTTTCATGTAGGAATGGGGAAACCTGACAATCTTGTGGACACTTGCTTAGGTCTTTAAAAATGGTGGGACTGAACCTGTGTGGTAGACAGAATGGTTCTCATCTCCCTTCCAAAGATGTCCACATGCTACTCCCTAAAACCTGTGAATCCCTCCCCTTGAATGACATAATGGATTTTGCAGCTGTGATTAAGGGTCTTGAAATGTTAGACTGTCTTGGGTCATCCAGGTGGACCCAGTGTAATCACAAGGGTCATCTACCGTCAAAGAGGGAGACTGATGAGTTAGAACCACAGGTGTGGATGGATTTGTGGGAAACCCCTGACCAGCCTTTGCTGGCTTCACAGATTGAAGGTGTTGTGCACCAAGGGACACTTTGCATGCAGTCCAAAGAGACCATGTCAGATTTCTGACCAGCAGAGGAGTAAGAAAATAGATCTGTGTTGTTCTAAGCCACTAGGATTGTGGTATAGGCATGCCTTGGAGATCCTGTGGGTTTGGTTCCAGGCCAGCAAAATAAAGCCAATACTGCAAAAAAGCCAGTCAATTTTTTTGGGTGTCCCAGTACATAACTTTGTTGGGGCACCTGCGTGGCTCCATTTACCATCCAACTCTTGGTTTCGGCTCAGGTCACGAACTTAACGGTTCGTGAGTTCGAGCCACACGTTGGGCTCTGTGCCGCCAGTATGGAGCCTGCTTGGGATTCCCTGTCTCCCTCTGTCTCTTTTTCTCCTCCGCTTGCTCTCTATTTCTCAAAATACATTAAAAAAATAAACTTTAAAAAAGGCTGTGCTAACACTATACTGCAGTCTGTTGAGAGTGCAATAACATTGTCTAAAAAGTACTAATCATTATCTGAGTTGTCACTGTGTCATAACGGCAACAGATCACCGAGACAGAAACAGGAGACTGAAATATCGTGAGAATGACCCAAATGTGACACTGGGGTGTGAAGTAAGCACACACTGTTGGAAAAATGGCATCTCTTCAGACCGGGTTCTCGAAAATGTTGTAACATAAATAAATAAGTAAAGGAAAGGCAGTCTCTGTAAAGTGCAATAAAGCCAACAACAACAAAACAAGGTATGCCTGTTACAGCAGCCGTCAGAAACTAACACAACCAGAAAAAGAGATTCGAATCCCATGTAAGTGTCCGAATAGATAGGCTGGAGTGCCCAGTAGACTTTTGTCAAGGGGTCAGTGGGTGGGATCACACGACGGCTGAAGAACCCTGTGTGTCCAGATAGGGAGGCAATTCAAGGTTGTTGTTGCTTTTTTTTTTTTTTAATATTTTTTAATGTTTCTTTATTTTTGAAACAGAGCACAAGCAGGTGAGGGGCAGAGGGAGGGAGACACAGAATTCAAACAAACAAACAAACAAAAAGCAGGATCCAAGTTCTGAGCTGTCAGCACAGAGCCCACCATGGGGCTCGAACTCACAAACCATGAGATCATGACCTGAACCAAAGTCGGATGCTTAATGGACTGAGCCTCCAGGCTTCCCTCTCACAGTCATTTTGTATGACACAATCAAGAGCCTCCTAGTAAGCCCAGAGAAAAGAGCAGTCCTCGTCTTCAGTCCTGGAATCCACAGAAACCTACAATGTCCTGAATAAGGATTCTTCCACGTTGGGAATGTTGATGAAGGAATCCAAAAGCAGGGCTGAGGCAGAGCAGGAAAACATCATGTGTTGAGAACTAAGTCCCCGTGCTATTAGTTACCCTCATTCCATCCCTGGGAATTCGGTGGGTCTTTACCGGGCAATCAGTGAGAAGATGACCAAAGGACTGGTGGTCCTGCAGACGATGGGATGGTGTTGGGAGGTACAGGAGGGAGTCCTCAAGTCATGGCAAGACCCAGAGGAACCCTGAATGCACACGGTAAGTGAGAGGAAGCAGGGTGCAAACACGAGATGGTGTGTCTGTTCTGGAATCAGCACGGCGGCACACACGGGAAACCAGGCTTTCAGGATGAGGGAGTCTTCGGTAGGGTAGCACAGGGCATGCGCTTAGGGCGGTGCAAGCATTCCGTAGGACGCTCTTATGGTAGATATGCAACCCTACGTGGTGGTTAAAAATCACAGAACTTTACAGCTGGAAGACTGAGCAGAATGTAGGAAAATCAAGACAACAATACGGGTTCAGGGGACGTCAGGATGAAAGGCATCCCACGAGAGAAGAAGGCAAGGCTGTGCGATTGTGTGAAACCAGCTTGCAGGAGGGAGTGACCTGGGGCAGAGTGGAGCTAAGGGGACTCTAGCTATTTGTGGATCTGTAAGAGTAAAGACCAAGGCATCGGACTTAAGCCCTGTGCTCCACTGGATAAGATGCTTCCCATGCGGTTTGGGGTAGCAGTTCTGAACCGTAGGCACATTTACTGAACGGATCAATTTCAGCAACTAGACAGCAGAGGG
Source organism: Lynx rufus (assembly GCF_022079265.1). NCBI lineage: Eukaryota > Metazoa > Chordata > Mammalia > Carnivora > Felidae > Lynx > Lynx rufus. Next base: position 2,902,628 of record NW_025814828.1, read on the forward strand.
TCGACCGGGGGGCAGTTTTCCAGGGTGAACAGATAAGCCACGGAGGATGCTAGAATGATCCAGGTGGCAAATGGACCGCGGCCAGGGACGACACTATGACCTCACATATCCCGTCGTACAGATACAGCATTAAATGTGGGGCGCCTGGGTGGCTCAGTGGGTTGAGCGTCTGACTCTTGATTTTGGCTCAGGGCATGATCTCACAGTTCGTGGGGTGGAGCCCCGGTGCAGCTCTGTGCCGACAGCACGGAGCCTGCTTGGGATTCTCCCTCTCTCCCTCCCTCCCTCTCTGTCTCTCTCTGCCCCTTCCCAACTCACACTGTCTCTCTCAGAAAACGAATATTTAAAAAAACACGTGAGTTGGTGTTCACCCACCTCTCCCTGCTCTTTCGGCTGATAGGATCCTGAAGACACAAGGCCCCGGGAGCCACAAACACTCGGTTTTGACACCACACTGCTCACGAAGAGGAAGGACCAGGGCCCCTGGGAGAAATGGCTGGTTTTAGGACCGGGACAGAAAATACACGGGATGGGTCTGGACCAACACACAGTGCCAGAAATTCAGCAAGGGCACACGTGAACACGATGATGGTCATGAGACAAGTGGCACCAGCAGTCAGGGAAGTATTCCGGAACGATCACGTTGCTGGCAGGCCCATCCCATTGCCCAGAAATCGCATCCCTTAAGCGTCACCATTACACAAATTCACGGAGAGGGAATGTCGTTCTTGGGAGAAAATGTTGCAAAAGCAATCTTTTTTTTTAAATTTTTTGTTTAAATTTTTTCAACGTTTATTTATTTTTAAGACAGAGAGAGACAGAGCATGAACAGGGGAGGGGCAGAGAGAGAGGGAGACACAGAATCCAAAGCAGGCTCCAGGCTCTGGGCTGTCAGCACAGAGCCCAACGTGGGGCTCTAACCCACGAACCGTGGGATCATGACCTGAGCCAAAGTCGGACGCTTAACCGACCAAGCCACCCAGGCGCCCCAATTTTTTTTTTTAATGAAGCATTGGGCAGACTGTGGTTACAGGGACCCTGGAAAGCTTTAGAACACGTAAGAACACTGAATAGGTCCATGGGTGTAAAATGACGCTCAGCACAACTCGTGGTTAGTCAGTACACAAAAATGCACACAGGTACCTATGTAACACCTCGTACTAAGTGCTTACCTTTGGGAAGGGTGCGAAACATTACTTTGATTTATATTTTGTTTCTTTTTTTTAATGTTTATTTTTGAGAGAGACAGAGACAGAGACAGAGCATGAGCAGGGAGGGGCAGAGAGAGAGGGAGACACAGAATGTGAAGCAGGCTCCAGGCTCTGAGCTGTCAGCACAGAGCCAGACGTGGGGCTCAAACTCACAAACCGCGAGATCATGACCTGAGCCGAAGTTGGACGGTCAACCTACTGAGCCTCCCAGGCGCCCCTATAATTTGTTTCTTAAATGCTTTGAAGATTTGTAACAAAGTGTCTCATTATCTAGCTGCTGGCCAGACGCATTTTTTTATTTTATGTGGTTAAGGTATTTTGGATATTAAGAATTTCAACGGTGGCGCCCAGGTGGGTGGGTGAATGGAGCGTCCGACTCTTGATTTCGGCTCAGGTCACCATCTCATGGTTCACGAGACTGAGCCCCAAGTCAGGGTCTGCAGTGACAGTGTGAAGCCTGCTTGGGGTTTTGTATCTGATGCTGTCCCCGATGATCCTGGGAGTCCGGAAAGGCTTGCTGGATAAGCCCACGCTAAATCATCTTTTTTTGATTTCTTTTTTTTTTACATTTATTTATTTTTGAGAAACAGAGTGAGACCAAGCATGAGCGGGGGAGGGGCAGAGAGAGAAGGAGAGACAGAGTCTAAAGCAGGCTCCAGGCTCTGAGCAAGCAGTCAGCACAGAGCCTGATGCGGGGCTCGAACCCAAGAACTGTGAGATCATGACCTGAGCCGAAGTCGGACGCTCAGCCACCCAGGTGCCCCTCATTTTTTTTTTAACAATGTAAGAGTCTCATTCTTCTTCAGCTAAAGATTTTCTATAGGAGTTTATGGGAAAATCTAAAAGAAATTAGGGAAAAGTTTTATCAGCTTTAAAAATAGTACAGAAGGTACTATAAAAACTGTTGAGGGCGGAAGGAGGTCAGGAGGTTAGAAAGACCGTAGTCGTGTTTTACCAGGTCACACAATTTATCAATCCCAGGGACTAATGCATTCTCCTCACACAGACTAGAAGCAATCTGTCCAAATGGACAACAGAACGTATCTTCTCGCTATGTTTATTTTTTTTTTTTTTTTTTTTTTTTTTTTTTTTTAAGTTTTTTTTTTTTTTTTTTTTTTATTTATTTTTGGGACAGAGAGAGACAGAGCATGAACGGGGGAGGGGCAGAGAGAGAGGGAGACACAGAATCGGAAACAGGCTCCAGGCTCCGAGCCATCAGCCCAGAGCCCGACGCGGGGCTCGAACTCACGGACCGCGAGATCGTGACCTGGCTGAAGTCGGACGCTTAACCGACTGCGCCACCCAGGCGCCCCTCTTCTCGCTATGTTTAAATACTCCGGCTTCAGACCCTGGATGATTTCAAAGGATAAACGTCCGATAGACAGCACGGCTGTCTTCCCATGGATAAACTCAAAGGGGCACACCTCGTCTTATGGTGCTTCGCATAGAGTGTTTCTTCTCTGGTTTACCAAGGGCACGTTTATGGTAACCCTCACCCAATAAGTCTATTGGTGCCATTTTGTGACACCCACTGCTGACTCCTGTCACATTTTGGCAACTCTCACAGTATTTAACACTTTCTCATTATATTATCTGTCATGGTAATTCACGTGATCACTTGCTAAAACCTCGGATAATGGTTAGCATTGTTTACCAATGGAGACACATACATTTTTTATACATAATGCTACTGCACATTTAATGAGCTACAGTATAGGAGACACATAGCTTATATGCACTGGGAAAGCGCAACATTGCTCTGACCTGCTTTCTTGCGGTATTTGCTTTCTTGTCTGCAACTGAACCCACATGCCTGTGTGAACGAATGCAGGAGACAATGATCACGCGCTGCTTCATCACCAAAACCACCCTTCTGGAACTGACCTATTAAAGGAAGGCTGGGATCTTTTCTTCACAAGTGGAAAAGAGCTCCCAAGAAGTCCTCCTTTTTATAAACCCTGGTTTTTGCAGTCAGTTTTACTCCGTGACAGGAGGTCACTAAAAACAGTATTCGTGTTCAAACCTAGCATATACACCCCAAGTCTCAGTTTCCTCGTCTATGCAATGGGGTAACAATGACACCCCGTGGTTTGGGTTGACGTGAGAAACGGACGAGAAGACTTACAGAATGCTCGGAATTCACCAAGACGCCAAAGGAAGCCATACGTTAATTTTTCACCATTAATATTGGTTTGTGGCCTGGTGACATTCTCTCGAGTGCTGTATTTTCTGTCTCTCTGCTTTTACAGGTGGAATGCAGCATTTTTGTCAGCATTAAGGGTCAGAGTCCCTGGCGAATCCGTTTCTGTGCCTACGGTGAACCCCAGGGCAGAGGACAGGAAGTGACTCATGCTTGGAGCTGACCAGGCTTTGGGAGCATGCTGTGTAGGTACCTACGTCCCTGTCATTCAGCACACTTACCCCTGACATGAAGTCATAACTTTCATTATGGATTAACTGTCCTAAAAGCGTTTAATAAAACCAACACATAAGGAAGTCATCAGAGTGTCTGGGAAAATCCAATAATACCGCCAATACCTAATGAAGTGTTCAGTGTGCGGACAGCCCAACGCTGTTAATAAACCAATCGGAAAATTTCAGACTGACATGAGAAAATTACTGGACCTCCCTTAAGGTGTGAGTCACCTTTAAATGAATGTATCGACAATCCCGACAAAATGAAAACCAAGCCAGCGATGTATTATTCTGTTCGAAATACCCATTGGTATGTGTGTGCAGAGATACTTGTGTGCACGTAGTTTTCTACGTTTGCCCTGATGAAACCAGAATGTCAAGCACACGTTCGTCTGTCAAACTAGGGTACTTTCATAAAGGAAAACTGTATCTTACAGACCCGCGGGACAAACCTGGTTCCATTATCTCACTAACATTTGGTAATTTATTGTGATGGCAGGGATGGTAATAAAACCGTGTCGTGCCACGGAAAAGTGGAAAAGTCAATCTATAGAGATAGAGATAGAGATAGAGATAGAGATAGAGATAGAGATAGAGATTATATATATATATATATATATATGTATATATGGTTACGCTGATGGCACAAAAATATTTGACTATTGCAAAAGGAGTTAGACTATTTTGACAGTGGGAGGAGTTGATCTGAAGACCACAGGAACTTGCAATAAAATCAAGATGTATAATTACCATCTTTAGAAACATGAGAACTAGGACACACGTGTGAGGTTTTACTACAGAGCTAATTTAGCAAAACATAAAGCCTCCCCCAAGTATAGGCTGCATAAATCAAGAGAGAGAGTCTGCAGACGATCCTTCCCATTTCCACCCTGGGTCTAATGCACGGAAGTATGGTTACAGGCTGCAAATAATGACATGAGAATTGAAACATTCTAAGACAATGAGAAAACAGTATGGTCGGGAGAATCTGCAAAGTGAGGTAGTACTCAGTGAGAGCTGGCTATTTATTCCATTTTCTCTGCTTTAACGTAACTTTTGTTGTCTTCTGAGAAGGTGGAGAATGTTGCAAATCTAAATGTAAATTACAACATCATCAATTGTAAATTATAAGTAAATATAAGTTATATCTATGCCCTGTGCCCCTATACCTACGCCATGTATGGATGGATATGTGCATGCATATGGCATTTGATATTTCCTCTTTTCCTTCCTTTTTGGTTGGTAATAAAAATGGTAATCACACCATCTGTGAAATCAGTCTCTCCCTCTGATTTGTATTACCATAAACTCTTGACTTCAAATGCGAGACCTTGTTTTCATGGCCATCAAAGTGATTTACACAAGGATAGCACTGGGTGTAGACCCTTTGGGGCAAATGGATACACGTGACTTTGTCTCAAGAGTTTTACATTTACATTCGCTGGCGGCCGCCTGCGGCATTTTTGGGAGACTGCTCCCAGCATCATCAGCTCCTGGTGCCAGGTGGAAATTCACTTCTTTGTTCTATTTCTGGGGGAGAATTGTTCCGGACAGTTCTGTAGCACAAAGAGCTGATCCTGTGCCGTGCTTGTATCTCCAAAGTGTCTGCATTTCTATCCATCTTGGTCTCCAGTTCAACGGAGAAAATCAGGAAATGGGCTTACGGAGTGCCAAGTTCCGTGCAGTATGGGATTGAGTTTTTCCTTCAACGTGTATCTAAGAATTCTTTCACAGCAAGAATCCTGACGGAGGTACGGTCACCCAGGCGAGCAGGTCCGAGAACCGAGGCGGAACAAGTCACTGGGGAAACCCTTCGGGCAGCGGGTAAAGCTGGGAGATCCCACTGGCCCCTTAGCTAATTCTTGAAGGTCATTAATGAATGGACTTTGAATTCACTTGTCTCCCTTATCAGTTGTGGCCCAAAGCTTCCCATCGCTGTGTGTATGTGGTCACAGCACTGCACGCCGTCCCCGAAGCAGCCCACAGGACCCCAATGTGGGCCCACCTGCCCCGTCCTCAACTTTTGAAATGACTCTAGGACCTGACCAGACTCTGGGATCTTCTGGTGGCTTCCTGCTCTCCCCTGAGAACTTCAGTTCCTCTGCAAATTCTGAAGACCCTCCCAGAGGACGGCATCCTTTTCCTTCTCATAGAATCCCATTTAATCCTATCGCTCTCTTTTCCTCACCCCCAAATCGGACCCTCGTTCCCTCAACACCATCCCTCCCGCTTTACTGTCATGATGTCAGATTCCGCTGCTGAGCTAACTCTCCATAATCTCACACACACACACACACACACACACACACACACACACACACACACCTGATCTTGAACTTGCCCCGCAGTTCTCTGAGACCGTACCGCCACTGATTTGTGTCCCTCCCCACTAATTCCCAACAGGTTATTCGCAACACGCAATAGCCCTGCCCCAGCTCAGTGAGCGCCTCTTCTGATCTTTGCCCTCAAGCGTCCTGCTTGCCCCCTTAAGCCCCACGGCATCATGCCCTCGTCACGCTTATGTTTCCTTCCTGAATCTCTGGCCCTCTGTCCGTCCCGTACCGGCTGGGAACATGCACACCTCGGGTTGGATCCAGGAACTGCAGAACGGGAATGTCCACCCCCACCGCTCGTGCAGAACGGGAATGCCCACCCCACCACTCGGACACTCCATGTTGTGCTGGTCAGTTCCAAGTGGGGCTCCGGGCACAGCCCTAGGACCCTACGACAGGCTGTTAACCCCTCACCCCCTTGGAGACCGATGCAGTGGTCTCCTCCCAGAGAACCCCAGCACTCTGAACCGCGTCCACATCCAGCGACCTGGCCTCTTCTGCAGCCACGTTCCGCGTCCCACGTTCGGCCTCGTGGTCTGCTAATGCCGCTGGAGGACGGCAGCCTGCGTTCCAAACGTGCTCCCTCCGTCGCACACGGCTCTCAAGGACACCAGCAGTGGACCGACCACCCACTGCAATCTCCCCATCCAGAAAACAACTGGACGTTTTCCCATGTTAAACGAAACAAAACTCTGCAGACCCACTTCCCAAAAAGGCTGCTGCCCGCTCCTTCTGTTCCCATGTGCAGCGAAACTCCCAACACAAGGCCCCGGGTCATCAGGCCCTTCCCCTCCCGCCAGCTCTCTCTCCCTTGAGGACCCTGCAGGCAAGGTCCTGCTGCGTCCCCGCTCCTGACGGTGATTAGGTCACGGTCACTAGTAGCTTCCGGGGCTGAGTGCAGTTTTCAGTTCTCAGCGTCCACCTCACGAGATGCAGCGTCTTTTGTGAGTCTGCCTTCAGGACAACAGCTCCTTTGTCTCATCGTCGTGGCGGCTGTTGATGCGTTTCCTTCTGCCCGGCCTCCCGTGCCCCTGGCTTCTTCTCACATTCCTTTATCATCTCTGTCTCTCTTTCCCCGACCTCTAACGTTGTCAGGTTCTGGGGCTCCGTCCTGGGGCTTCCCCCCTGCTTTTGCTGGCAATCACTCCTTTGGTGATCTCACACAGTCCCATGCCGCAGATTCCCTTTCTGATGTCTCTGCTACAAACCTCTCTTCCAAAGCTCAGTGCCCCCCTAACCCAGGAATAGCATTTAAGACTGTTACATTTCGTGGTTCCTACCTCGGAAAAAATGTGCACAGCTGCATTTTCACTGTTTGCCAGTTAAAATACTTTCCAAATTCTGTGTTTCCTTATTCTTTGGTAAGTGGGTCCACGCACCTTTCATTTGTCGATTCCAAATATGCAAGATTTTCTAGTTGCATCTGTGGTGTGCATTCAGAGACAGAAACTCGGCGTGATTTTACTCCTTTGAAAGTGACTGAAACGTGCTTTACAGCCCAGCATATGGTTCTACCCCGCTGAATATCTGATGTGTCCTTGTAAACGATGTGTATTCCGAAATTGCAGAGGTGAGGCTTTCTAAATGACAATTATGGAGAGAGCTTTGTTAAAACCCCCAACTGCGATCCGGCATTTCTCCCTTCCTTCTGGGAGCTCCCACAGCCAAATGCCCAAAGTACACTTGTTGATTCGGAAGCGGCCTAGCCTCTCCCGTAGAGTACCAGACAGGGCTGCTCATTCGGATTCTTTGAAGGAAGGGCAGTGGGACGGCCGGATGGCTCAGCGAGGTTGATCGTCTGCCTCAATTTCGGCCCTACTCACGCTGTCACAGTGCGTGGGTCTGAGCCCCGCATCGGGCTCTATGCTAACAGCACAGAGTCTGCTTGGATTCTCTCGCTCGCTCTCTCTCTGTCTCTCTCTCTCTGCCCTGCCCCTGCTCATGCTCTTGGTCTCAAAATAAATAAATGTAAAAAAAAAAAAATGAGTTAGTTTCTGTTGTCTTCAAAATGGGACCACACCACCTCTGTCTCGTCCAGGTAAGTGAAATTTCCCTAGGAATCTGCCTGCAAAGATTCTGAAGTTGACCCAATGTACCTTGAGATTGTCCCCACAGCCGGTGCTCCCGATGCACAATCTTGCGTTGGCTCCTACTGTGCTTCCGCGAGACGCGTTTCTGCCATCTTTCACTAGGATTCCCCAGCTGAGATGCGGTTTTGACAGACACTTCTCTCTCTCTCGGAATTCACACCCTTAGGGCCACGGGTCCACTTATGTGGTTCAGACTAGGTATTCTCCAAACCCAATGTCTTTATGGTCGTTTTTCTACAGGGATCTTTTGAAGCACCTCATTCATATATGTTGTGAAATAAGTACATTTGGTTAATTAACTGTCATAATAGCATCACCATTAGTTTTCTCATACCTCCTGTAACTTTAATAATGTTTAAACCCCATACGGCAGGAGCTAGTGTTTCTTCTACTCGTGAATCCTAGCACAGCACGATGGCCAGTGCAGGGGGCCTTTACTGGAAGCTATTTGGAAAACCCCATGTATATAAACATTCCTCTTTTTCTTCATGTTTATTAATTTATTCTGAGAGAGAGACAGAGCAGGAGCAGGGGAGGGGCAGAGGGAGAGGGAGACAGAGAATCCCAAGCAGGCTCCACACTGCCAGCGCAAAGCCCGAGGTGGGGCTCAAACTCAACAACCGCGAGATCATGACCTGAGCCGAAACCAAGAGTTGGATGCTTAGCCGACTGAGCCACCCAGGTGCCCCAAAACATTGCTCTTTGAACACAGCGTCAGGAGCAAGGCATTTTTCCATTTTATATATACATTTATTAAGTACCTGCAATACCCCTCCCACCCTCCCCAATTTTCTCTTGCTGTGACACCACTCTAAGAAGGATACAGCACATCACAGGGACGGCAAGGCCCCACGGGCTGTAAGTGTTGTTCACCCAGAGGTCAGAGATTATCACCGCAACACTGGGGTACTTGGGCTGACTGGCACCTGTCAGGGCCAGTTTTTGAGTTACCCTAACCTGTGACTAGTTCAACTAGGGTGGCTCCTGATTAAGGCCGAATTGTACACACAGGAGAATCTATTGGATCTGGTGTGCAAAGAGAAAGTGACTAATGTGGGAATCAGCTAGACGAAGGCTGACTTCCGCCTTGACCTTTTGCACAAGCCATGCCAATAAAACACACATTAACTGAATGTGCCTGTGTGCACACACACACAAGTGCCCACACACACATATTATGAATTAAGCAGTGGGAGAGGTGTTGGGGGTAAAAAGTAAAAGTAAATAATTCTGTCAACACTGCTACAAACATGGTGGCTTACAACTACAGAAATTTTATTTATTTATTATTTTATTTATTTATTTATTTATTTATTTATTTATGAATGAGAGAGAGAGAGAGAGAGAGAGAGAGAGAGAGTGAGTCAGCACAAGCATGGGAGGGGCAGAGAGAGGGAGACAGAGAGAATCCCAAGCAGGCTCTATCACTGCAGACCCCAATGTGGAGCTTGACCTCACGAACTGGAAGATCAGGACTTCAGCCAAGACTTAACCGGCTGAGCCACCCAGGTGTTCTAAACTAGAGAAATTTCTTTAAAAAAACAAAACAAAACAAAAACACATAAGAGTTTATTCTGTCCCAGCTCTGGAGAGCAGAAATGTGAGGTCCAGGCAGGGCAGGGCTGGGCTCCCTCCAGAGGCTCCGGGGGAGGGTCCTTCCTGCCTCTTCCAGCTCCCGGGGCTGCAGGCGTCCCTGGACGTCCCTCCCATCTCTGTCTTCACGTGGCTTGTGTTTCTGAACCCGAATCTCCCTTTCCTTTCTCTTTTAAGGACACCAGTCATGGAATATGGCCGACTTAAATACAGTTTCACTTCCTCTGAGTTACATTTGAAAACCACGTCTATTAATATATATGCATACATATCCACCACACGTATTACGAATTAACCACTTGGAGAGGTACTGAAGAAATAAAGTAATTCTAGAGGTGCCTGGGTGGCTCAGTCGGCTAAGCGCCCGACTTTGGCTCGGGTCCTGATCTCATGGTTGGTGGGTTCGAGCCCCACATGGGGATCTGTGCTAATAGCTCAGAGCCTGGACCCTGCTTCGGATTCTGTGTCTCCCTCTCTCTCTGCCCCTCCCCCACTTGTATTCTCTCTCTCTCTCTCTCTCTCTCTGTAATAATAAATTAATAAAGTTAAAAAAATTTAGTAATTCTAGAAATAATGCCGCAGCAGTTCACAGTAACAAGAATATGGGTGAAGAGATCCGAATGCACTCATACTGAAAGAAGAAGGAAGTCTGTGCGGTAAGAAAACAGTCTCCATGCACAGGACCCTCCCATCACTCCCCCACAAGTAGGGTTTTATCTCCAACACAGCTGACTGTCCTAAGCCAGAGAAGCTTGCACTTTCCCCACTGCTTAACATCTGTAATAACTGATGTCTAAGGCACGTTTACCAAAGTGGAAACAATTTAGGATATTAAACATCAGCCTCTGCCAATCTTTTTGTAAATAACTGTGTGATGTGAAACTGTGCGCTCCGTGCGTGTTGTGTCGTGAGCATGGGTTCCCTTCTGTGCATGGGAACGGCAATCCCTCGTCTCATACTTCATCTTCCCTAAGCGCTGGTAACACTTGCATTGACAACTCGGTCGACTTGACACTTATTCAGGAGGCTGCATCAGGACACAGGAGCAGGTTCAATCCGCAGTCAGCCAGAAACCGTTACTTTGTGAAGATCTATTCCTCCATGCATTACTAATAGTGCTGTGTAGCGAGCCTTGCGGACACAGAAGTGTGATTCCTTTAAATAATGACACTGGAACCACCTTTCAGAAGGTCTCAGAGCCTGAGGGTTGCCATTTCGCCAGCTGTGTGTTACAAGCCCTGTTAGGGCAGCAGGTCGGGCAAGCAAGAAAACGCCCAGTAATGGGTAATCAGAGGCAAAAAAATTCACCAAAAGTCTGGCCTTGTTTGCAGCTAAGGAAATACCAAATGCAAACACACACACACACACACACACACACACACACACACACCAAAAAGAAATAAATGAGCCAATTCAAAATCAGTGTAATCAGAACTCTATCTCTGGAATAATCTGACAAAAGGAAAAGTATTTAGAAGACAGATGCGGATGCAAACTATAATATTAAAATGATTATAAGGACGGGCTTTTATACAACACCGCATTCCAGGAACAAAAGCAGTATTTTTCACTAACCAGTAAAGCCTAACCCATTCCAACAAAATCATATTATAGAAATATGCAATCTGACAACAGTTAGGTAAAACTAGAAACTGAAAAAAAAAAAGCCAGAGAAAAACATGTCATATACTCGGATCACAAAACACACTTCTTAGCAATTCAGGTGTTCACAAGAAAAATACCATGGGAATTAGAAAATGTGTAGAATTCAGAGACAACAATCATCATACAGGAAGTCAGGTGACGAATGGCGAAGCCAGAATTTTAAAGGGGTATAAATAGAAGAGACAAAGATAGTGAAGAGTCAGAAAACCCATAGTGAAGGCAAAGATAATAGAAAGAAGGACGTAAGAAGTATGGGGCACCTGGGTGGCGCAGTCGGTTAAGCGTCCGACTTCAGCCAGGTCACGATCTCTCGGTCTGTGAGTTCGAGCCCCGCGTCAGGCTCTGGGCTGATGGCTCAGAGCCTGGAGCCTGCTTTCGATTCTGTGTCTCCCTCTCTCTCTGCCCCTCCCCCGTTCATGCTCTGTCTCTCTCTGTCCCAAAAATAAATAAACGTTGAAAAAAAAATTAAAAAAAAAAAAGAAGTAAATAAGGCAAAGAAAATAATGGGGTGGTTTGCAGCAGAACGGCAGAGAAAATCAATAGACCAAATTAAGTTTACAACACTGGCCAGTGAAAAAAGTCACACCGTGAAAAACACACTGGCCCAGTGATGAAGGAAGCAGCAGCACGAACAGTCGATAGTTCAGAATGTGACACAGTATCGCAGAGCAGAGAGGATCCTAACACGCTAAAAGGAGTAATTTGGAATCATATACAACAGGTCTTTAACTAATCGCCTAACACAGGCAAGAGGATATTTTAACCATCGAAGTCTATTCATTAATGACCTCCAATAATTAGCTAAGGGGCACGTAGGTGGCTCAGTCGGTTAAGCATGTGACTCTTGACTTCGGCTCAGGTCACGATCTCACGGTTCGTGAGTTCGAGCCCCGCGTCAGGCTCTGCGCTGATGGTGTGGAGCCTGCTTGGGATTCTCTCCTCTCTCTCTGTCTCTCCCTCAACTCCTGCCCTCTGTCTCTCAAGATAAATAAACTTTAAAAAATTAAAATGATAATAATTAGCTGAAATATAAAACTCTATCAGGATGGGGACAGTAGAGGGGGACCAAACTGACCCACACTGGGCCTGAGCTGGTAATAACTGAAGGTGGGTGGTGACTATATTCAAATCCATTATACTATTTTCACCCCGCTTGGAAATGCTTAAAAATTCCCATTTTCTAAAATATAAAAAAATTAACGTCCCCAGTCCCTCACCAGTTTGTAGAACATTTTTATCAAACTAATGCGAGGAGACGCCTTCTTCAACCTCATAAAGAGTAACATTCTGCATGAATGAAAAGCAGTCAGAAAAAAGATAATCCTGCATTCATTCAATATTATATTTGAGGACATACCCCCTACAAAATGGCGGGGAAAACACTAGAAAGATTTGAACTATTAGAACTGATACATAAGTTCAGTACAGCGGCAGATACAACATTAATATAAAGAAATCTGTTACAGTTCTATGCCCTCATAACAAAGCAGCAGGAAGAGAAATTAAGAAAACAGTTCCACTTACAACCGCACCGGAAAAAAAAATACCTAGGAATAAATTTAACCAAGGAAGTGAAAAAGTTATACTCTGAAACTACAAGATACTGATGAAACTGAAGATGTCACAAATCTATGGAAAGACATTCCATGCTCATGGATTGGAAAAACTGATACTGTTAAAATTCCATACTACCCAAAGCAATCTACAGATTCAACACAAAATCCCTATCAAAATACTAGTAGCAGTTTTCACAGAATGAGAAGAAATAACCCTAAAATTTGCACAGAACCGCAGAAGAGCCTCAACAGACAAAGGAATCGTGAAAAAGAACAAAGTTGGAGGGGTTATGATCCCAGATTTCCAGATACACTCAGAGCTTTGCTTCACAAAGCAACAGAGGTCAATAATGCAGATTGTTTTTCTATTAGCAAATGCCGGAAAATTAGCGAATGAGTTATGCAGGCAATGACTGCATTAGAGTTTCAGAAAGAAAAGGGCAATTGTCTTGCCTGTGCGTTACGCTGCCCCATTCTAGACTCGGACACATTTTCTATTCTGTGTGGAATGACCTCTTTTCTCCGTTTCGTCTAATTGGTATCTGTGTTTTAAAAGACACTGTTTATAATGGATCTCTGAGAAAAGACTTATCATCCAGGACCACTATGTAGCTCCCAACTATCTTATTTACAATAGAATGTTTGGGGGGCACTGGGTGGCTCAGTCGGTTGAGCGTCTGACTTTGACTCAGGTCATGATCTCATAGTTCATGGGTTTGAGCCTCACATCGGGCTCTGTGCTGACAGCTTGCAGCCTGGAGCCTGCTTCGGATTCAGTCTGTCTGTCTGTCTGTCTGTCCGTCTCTCTCTCCCCCTCCCCCGCACTCTCTCTCTCAAAAATAAACAAACATTAAAATTAGCGTTAGCTAAAACACCAGGATTCAGAATCTCTCTTTGCCTTAGGAAATAAATACTCTAGGTTCCACATGTCTGCGTTTTTTCTTACTTCCCACAACTTAACAACTAATTCCAACAACTTCCAAATTTTGTCTAAAAGCTTGGCCAACTAATTTAGACAGCACTCAAGTGGAGACATGTAGACTGTTGGGTCATAGCACTGAAAATAAAAGAATTACACGCCTTTAAGTCACTAAATCCTTGGTTGTGGTTTTGCAATGTTTTAATATTTGAACTCTTCATTAATTCATTCAGCAAGTATTTATTTAGTGGCGCGCATGAGACCCCATGCTACACGCTGGGGACGCACCTATCCACTCTATCCTTCCTCTTTCAACAGGTGTTTATTGACCGCTTTTTTGGGGATAGGAGATAATTTTAGGCTCCAGCAATGAATAAAACACATTTTATTAAAATGGCTGCAAAGGGGCCCCAAGTGGCTCAGTCAGTTAAGCGTCTGACTTCAGCTCAGGTCATGATCTCACGGTTCATGAGTTCGAGCCCCGCATAGGGCTCTGTGCTGACAGCTGGGAGCCTGGAGCCGGCTTCGGATGCTGTGTCTCCCTCTCTCTCTGCCCCTCCCCTGCTCACACTCTATCTGTCTCTCTCAAATATAAATAATAATATATATGTTTTTTTTTAAATAACGTACAATGTTTTGATTGCTACATGATTTTTCCTCTCTAGATGGTTCACAAACTCATGCCCGGTCTTTACTGTCTTACTGTTACACTTTAGGTTCAAGAAATGTCCTCTGTTATTGTTGTAACTGCATTATGCTTCATACAATGAAAACACGTCATGAACACTTTATCGAGTAACTTACATTCCCAGCTAAAACAAGGCAAAAGAACCACATATGGGAACACTGGAAAATCAGGGGTTTTTCACTGTAATAATTTATCAGTTTTCACTGAATTCCATTTGAGCCTAGCCATCCAGGTTCCAGGCAAATGAAAATACGGGATCCAACTTTTTCTCTATTAGTGCTGTTATCACAAATACACACACACACACACACACACACACACAGAGCTCATGAAACTAGGGGCTTTATTTTCACCCCTAACTTTTCAAAATGATTTAATAAAACATAATCAACTATTTGTGGTTAGATACTCATCAGTTTAGACAGTCAGGCAAGAAAAATATGAGAGCATCCAAAACAGGTATGAAATCGCATTAGTGTCCACTCCATAGGAACCGGATAATGAACCCACACAAATAATCAGACACAACAGCATCAGTGTCACTAATAAAAGTACTGAAAAGCACAACTGTCAACATAAACGGCTCTCAAGAAGGTAAAAGGATATCATCAAGGGGCCAGAAGTGTGATAGGAATGACCCATCAGCCTTGCTACCAACAGCTTCTCATTCTAAGATACACGTGTCTGAAATGCCTTTGGAGGACACTGGATTTCAAATACCTTTAGGGGAGACCGGGAACACAGTCTTCGAGATGAAGTCTTTGGACAGGGAAAGGCTGCACGAGTGAGTGTTTTACAGTGGACCTTCACCATCACTATTTAGGTCACTACGTTCCTACATGATGGATCTCCAGTCCCATCAGGGACTCCAGAGCCCGCCTTTATTCTACTACTAAAGGCCGACATGTTGTGGTCTGGTCCTTGCCAAAGAGTGTGCGCACACGTTGACTTATTAGCATTCACGGAGCCCAATGTTTAAAAGATTTTTTTAATGTTTATTTATTTTTGAGAGAGAGAGAGAGCATGAATGGGGAGGGGCAGGGAGAGTCAGAGACACAGAATCCAAAGCAGGTTTCAGGCTCCGAGCTGTCAGCACAGAGCCCGACGCGGGGCTCAAAGTCACGAACTATGAGATCATGACCTGAGCCAAAGTTGGATGCTCAACCAACTGAGCCACCCAGGCACCCAAGGAGCCCACCCCCATTTTCCTTTTCAGTTGCAAAGTGGCAACTGTACAAGGGACATACAGCCATGGCAGAGATAATACTGCCATTTGCTTTCGCCTCATGCCTGTCCCCCAAGAAATGCAACATAAGAACCGGCGAAAATGTGACAGACAAGGACATCTTGGCTCCCTAAGGAGGCGTAAGATGATTCCCCGTATCAAAATGATGCTGTCCTTTTTTTCTTTAATGTGTACATATTTTTTTTTAACAACACCAACAAAAGTGATCCCCTCTGCAGTATGCCACAATGCAGGTACATAAAGGGGACCCTAGAAGCCTTACCACAATGCTTGGGGTAGGATAAACAATATCCTAAGTGTCACAGATCCCGACATGGATTAACCCTTCCAGGTCAACAGACGCTCTCACAAGTGACAAACTCCATTGCATGTTAGGATGGAACGACCCTCAAAATACCTCACACAACTATTGGAAATGTGGTGTGTCCTCAGTGTCGGGATGGAAAATATATCACTTATCTAATTTATTCCAGTAAAAAAAAAAAACAAAAAAAAAACAAAAAAACAGTACATTTAGTTAACGCAAGACATTGCAACTCAATTTAGTAGAAGAAAGTCTAATTTTAAACTGCATTGAACATTTGTTCCCACCAAATTAGCCAATTAGCTGTTTCACCTGTCTGGGTCACCAAGCTATTTATAACAGTTTGTCATGTTGATACTAGAAGCCATACATACAAACAAAAAAAAGGAAAACTGTGATATGATCACGAACCTGTGTCTCGAATGGAGAAAACCCCAGTGCACAGGTGATCTCTATTCCATGCATGGAATATTCTATTCCTCACACACCAATGACCATCTCACACACTTATTTCCATATCGTCTTGAGTCTCCAACCCCCCTCGATCCCTTGCTGTCCCCTGCTCTCCTCCTCTTTCACAATCATGCAGCTGGTCCACCATGATCTCCTTTATCTAGAGAGCATCACATTCCCATCAGCCTTATAAATTATAAGCAACTGCTGGGTCATAGGGTAGTTCTAGTTTTAATATTTTTTGAGCTACTAGGAATTTATCCAAAGGCTACAGGAGTGCTGATTCAAAGGGGCACATGCACCCAATGTTTATAGCAGCACTATCGACATGAGCCAAATTATGGGAAGACCCAAGTGTCCATCGATGGACGAATGGATAAAGAAAATGTGGTGTGTGTATGTATGTGTGTATGGAATTTTACTCAGCAATGAAAACGAATGAAATCTTGCCACTTAAAACAACATGGATGGAACTAGAGTGTATTATCCTAAACAAAATAAGTAGGTCAGAGAAAGACAAATATCATATGACTTCACTCATTTGTGGAATTTAAGATACAGAACAGATGAACATAGGGTAAGGGAAGCAAAAAAAAAAAAAAATAGAAAAACCAAGGGAGGCAAACCATAAAAGACTCTTAAAGACAGAAAACAAACTGAGGGCTACTGGAAGGGAGGTGAATGGCGGGATGAGCTAGATGGCTGATGGGTATTAAGGAGGACACTTGTTGGGATGAGCACTGGGTGTTGTATGTAAGTGATGAATCACTGGGTTCTACCCCTGAAACCAATACTACACTGTATGTTAAATAACTTGGATTTAAATATAAATAGATGGATAGACAGACAGACAGATACATGGATGATACATATTATGGATGGATGGAGAGATAGATACTGGATGGACAAATGGATGATAGGTGGATAGATGGATAGACAGATACTGGATGGACAAATGGATGATAGGTGGATAGATAGATGATGGATGGATGGATGGCCACACAGATGATAAATAGGATGGATGGATGGATACATTGATGCTAGATGAATGATGGATGGATGGATAGGTCCATGAGAGATGGATAAATAGATGATACATATGATGGATGGATGGATAGATGCTAGATGGATAGATGAATGGATAGACAGATGGATGGATAGATGGATGGAAAAATGGATAGATGGATGATGGATGGATAGATGGACGCTAGATAGATGGACAGATAGATAGATAGATAGATGGATGATGGATGGATGGATGGCCAGACAGATGATAAATATGATGGATAGATGGATACATGGATAACAGATGGATAATGGATGGGTGGATAGGTACATGAGATGGATAGATGACACATATGATGGACGGATGGATGGACAGATGCTAGATGGATAGATGAATGGATGGATAGATGCTAGATAGATAGATGGATGGGCAGATGGATGCTAGGTGGATGGACGGACGGACAGACAGACGGATGATGGATGGATGGATGGATGGATGGACAGATGGGTGGATAGATGGATGCTAGGTGGATGGACGGATGGATAGATAGATCAATGATGGATGATATGATGGATGGATGGATGACAGATGGATAGATATATAGATAATAAACACAAAACATCCTTCATGGTCGTCCAGCATATCTTACAAGCCACCACATTCCCTCTCTTGCTTGCTGGAACTAAGAAACTCCCCCACACAAACATAAAAAGCAGCACACAAGCCCTGTTTCCTTATGTTTGCATCCCTACAACTTTTGTGGAGCCCACACGGTCTGGAACTCCCTGCTACCATTCTGGTCCTATGCATGGCCATATGGACAACCCATCCCAAACTTTTCCCTGTGTGGTGCACACCCAGGCTCCTTTGTCAGTACTCCAGAAAAAGTTCACGTGTTCAGGACTGGAGCACACGTGTTAAACAAAAGATATCCTGTAGTTTTCAGTCATTTCTAAATATTTCCTTTGTGGGTTCTGTTCCTTCCACGGGCTCTATTTTCCAGTCGTATCTGTTCTATATCACAGATTATTGTATAGCTTTGGTTTTTTTTGTTTTTTTGTTTTTTTGCCAAACATGCTTTAATGGAAGTCTGAATGTAAACAATATTTTGTTCCTTCTCCTAAAGATCCAGAGGGGTTTTGCAACTACATCCTGACATTTTCTTTCCAATTTATAAGCTAGTCCTGTCAAATGTGTTTGGCTACATGTTATTTCACTTTATTGTCCAGTTACTTTCACTGAATAAAGTCAATGTTTGTTCAGATTTAGCTACACATTTCACCTCTCGGAATATTCCTTATGTTTCCTTCTGTCTGAGACCTGCAGCCTCAGATTGCACTCCTGCATCTGGAGACTTTGCCTCTGTTAAGACCGTGTGAACATCGGGTCTTGGAGACCCGGTTCCCATCACAGAGGTAAATTCGCAGGCTGTTGGGTTTGCCCTAGAGCGTCTTTATTTTACCCTCGCACTTGAAGGGTATCTCCCCAGGGTTTACAATTGTAGGTTTATCAGACTGCTGAGAAATCTGAGGTCGCACTCATGGCTACTGCTCTGTGGTGCTTTTCAGTTTTCTTTTGTTGTATCTTTACCTACTTTTCACAGATGCTTTCCTTCTCTCTCTTGGTATTCTGAACGGATCATCCGTGGATTCTACATCTGAGTCTGTTTGTACACATGGTGGTTGGCTTTTTAAACTTAGATTTTGAGCTCTAATCGATCGAGCAAAATTCTTAGGTGATATCGTTTCAAGGACAGCTTTATCCCCCTCCCTGTTTTTCTCACTTCTCCTTCTGCAGCCCGAGGTAAGTGTGGTGTAAAGCTTTTCCTTGTGACTTCCATATACCTGAGGCTCACTTGGTAAAAAGGCTCCCATCGCTTTGTCTTACCAAAGCTGCGCAATTTCTTCAAATATTCAAAGATTATTTCTTTAGGTATATTCGGCATAATTACATTATGTGTTGCATAGGATCCATATGCGAAATTCCATACTGGGAGTATTTGATTTGATGGGTTATCTTATTTTATTGACTTTTTAACCAAGTCTGCACTGTCTTCACAAATTTGACCCTCAACTCAGATTCACCGTTAATTTATCTAAGTTCTTTGAAACCTGTATTAAAGGTGGATTAGTTACATCACCCAGCATGCCTGGAATCAGAGCACAGTGACAGCTAGGGACTCAGCTATTTTAATTTAATGCTTATTTGTTTTTGAGACAGAGAGAGAGAGAGAGAGACAGACAGACAGAGACAGAGCGTGAGCGGGGGAGGGGCACAGAGAGAGGGAGACACAGAATCCAAAGCAGGCTCCAGGCTCTGAACTGTCAGCATACAGCCCGATGCAGGGCTCGAACCCACGAACTATGACATCATGACCTGAGCCAAAGTCCGACGCTTAACCCACTGAGCCACCCAGGCGCCCGATGGCACTCAGCTATTTTAACCTAAATTTGAGCACATATTGAAGCAAGGCAAATAAAATTGGGACTGCAACCCTCTTGTGCATCAACTTGTGGTTACGATTACTCCAGACTTAGGTTTCCATTTACTCAACCCCCTGCCCCAAGGATAAATGCTCCTGCAAATGCACTTGTGTATGTTGCTTGGAGTGGCGGGGGGAGGGGGGGTCCTGTTAAACTTGCTTTGACTGATATTATTACACCCCAAAGCTTACTACTACTGGCTTTCCATCACATAGACCATAAAACCCAAGTTCCTTATATGTGTGTCCCATGCCCCATGTGATTCGCCTGCTCTCCTACTTAAACCGTCTGCTTTCTCTACCAGCACACTGTGCTTTGGACACTGGTTTCCGTTCGGTTCCTGGAACACACTGGGGCTGCTGGACTGCTTTCCTCCCTGCACATGGTGGCCACTTGGGCCTCCAGCCGACAGATCTCCTCTTTAGCAACATCCTCCTATCCTGTTATCTCACTGGGTGGCACCTGCAGCCAGCCGAATTTTTCAGGTTGCATATCTGCACATTCTGAATCATCTCCTGCCAGAAACTAAGCCATCGGGATACCTACATGTGGAGGAAATCCCTCTATCCACGTAGGTGTGAGGACTCTGCGGCAAGCACACAGTGGCCAGTCTGCAAATACTTGTGCAATGAATAAAGAGTGGGTTTCCTGAGCGGGAGGTCAAACCCGAAATCACTGACTTCTCCCTACGTTCTCTCTGTAACGCAATGACCGGTGGTTTCTGGAAATTCAGCTCAGCACTTAAAGGAAAAGGATGTCTCTTTTGGTTGCATTATGAAAAGAGTCCTTCCTGAAATGAGTCTGAATTTATATTCCGCTCACACCTGCCGTGCTTCTATTGACTCTGGGTGAGAGTAAATAAAGACAGATATGTTGGCAGAAAAAGGAAGGATGCATTTACAGAAAAGGGGAACTCTAGAAGGTCAATTCTTTCCCATTACGCAGTCAATTATTGTGAGCAGGCTGCCTTCGTCCAAGGTCTTAGCGTGTGCTGCTGCTGAAAGGATCTGGGGCTAGGGGCCAGACTGCATCAGACAAGTTTCTGGTGTATTTTGATCCACTTAGGAAAAGTATTCCCCCAAAAAACCCACATCAATAACTTAGTACCGTTTAAGGTGAGCTAGATTGCACTGGGTTTTAAAAGCGGACACTGCAGAATGGACCCCTTTTAAAGGGTTGAATAAAATTCTTACAAGATGTGTGGATTCGCTGGGGGTGTAAATGTCTATGGCATATTTAAAAAATTAAATGGTGCTCCGTTTTCACCGGTAAATGTACCATCTTGCATGTGTGTTTAATGCCAAGGCATACAGATAAAAATACAAGGAACATTAAAATTTAACAGAAGCAGCCATTTTTATGCACAATGTCTTTATGCATATGAAATTATATATACGTATATATAAGCTGTAATTTACATACTGCATACACACACACAACTGAAAGAGAAAATACTACCAAGAGACTTCTTCACAGTCTTCAGAGAGAAACAAACATGTTAGACACGTTATTTGATTTTCTTTTCTTTAAGACAATAAATTCCCCAAGAGAAATGCAGTCATCTGGGAGAAAATTAGGTTCACATGAGAACAAGGGATCAAAGTATTAGATACAAGATATGCGAATCTTGAGTGGTTTTGCTCTAATAAAATGGGACATTAGAACTATGTAAAAATCACCCTATTCATGTGTCCAGTAGGATTTATTTGATATTGTACAGGCTTGGAAGTAAGTCTACACTCCGTGGTCAGTACGAGCCATGATGCTTGCAGGTGAAATGATTCAGCACGGTGCCCACATGTTTGGAGCTATGGTCAATTGTGGATGGTCCATAAAGAACAGCCACCAATATAAAGGTTATTTTGAGTAAATGCCTTTTGATATTGCACTGTTCTGGTTCTGTGCCACACAGTGAAGCTCTGACTGCACAGTTTCTAGCTGTTGGGAGGACGTATTTTCAGACTCAATCGTCTGTATTCATCGCTAATGCAATAAGCACACAAAAGGGTCAATGCTACTACCTGGATGGGGACGCAGGGATTCTCTTTCGCTCTACACCTCCAACGGTGGGTCTTCCCTCGGCAACAATCCTTTCCCCCGCAAGCTTACCCCGGAATCTCTCCTAAGGGAGCTCACGGAGGACTTCCTGAGAGAAAAATCATTTCTTGAGCATCTTATAGCGTGTTCCAGCTCTATCCAACCAGCTTGTGTTTCTTCAAACACTGGGATGCCTTCACAGCCAAAATATTCACCCCCCGTCCGGTGTCCTCCTTTATTCTTTCAGATTTGGTATCATTTATGCTCAGTGTATTCCTCTTCTCTTCACAGCAGATGTTGGAATTCAACCTTCCACTGTTTTATGTTCTATCATCAGATACACATTTCCCCCAGGAAAAATTCGCGCCTCTAGCTTTGCTGGGTGGGCATTTCTGTGCTGAAAGTCCGCGAAACGTGGGTGTCTAGTGAGCTTTTCTTCCTTAAGCTTGGGCCCATGTGCCCACTGCCCAGCAGACGTGCACTGTAATCTGAATAACGCGAGACCAGCTCAACATCCATGCACGTATCCACACCTCACTTTTCTTGTTCCACAGGTCATGTGTGAGCCTTACGGAGTCTGCACTCAGTAACAATGAAAGGAAATAATACTGTGGGCTCAGAAAGTCAATGCATACAGCAATAGTTTACAATCTGCTCTCAGCTTTCCTTACGAATCAGTCTCAAGTTTGCTTCCTTCGCCAGGCACCCGCCATCATTGCTGCAGACTCCTGAAATGGTTTTGTTACTGGTTTCCCCACCTCCAGACTCTATCACTCAACCCCGCCACGAAGAAGCTAACATGATCAACTGGTTAAGAATCTTCTGTGCTACCCAGGGCCCCCAAGGGAAAAAAAAAAAAACCCTTATTATTTAACACAGGCTTTCGGAAACTCCAGCCTTTTCTATCGTTAAACTCTAGACATGCGTTGTCTTCCTATCTACTGCTGTGACAGATTACCACAACCTTAGTGACTTAGGGCCATGCACATTTATCATGTCATTGTCATGTAGTTCAGAAATCTGGCCCTGGTCTCACTGGGCCAAAACCAGGGCCTCAGCAGAAGCATATTCCTTCTTGGAGATGCTGAAAGTGAATCCGTTTTCTCACACACTGAAGCATCCAGAGGCCATCCCTGTTCCTGGGCTCGTGTCCCCGTCTCCATCCTCAGTGCCAGCCATGGCTGACCATGCTTTCCACAGTTCACATCGCATTGACTCTGTTAAGGATGCCTGAGATCACAGTGCACTCCTGGCCCCGATAACACAGGCTCATCTTTCCACCGCAAGGTCAGCTGATTAGCAACTAATTCCTTCTGCAAGATGGTTTCCCATTTTTGTGTAACACGTGCCTGCTGCTGGAGATTAAGATGTGGACATGTGTGGGAGCCATGTTTCTATCTGACACACCTTGGGGCCTTCACTGCAATAAAAATGAACTAACAGTTGACTACGACTCTCCAACTCAGAAAGGTTCACGTCTGTTTCTTCTTACCAAGGTATTCACACACCATGCAATTATCTTTATTAATTCTGGTTCATTCTTGAGATCCCAATCAAGAGGTTAACACTTGAATTTCCCTCCTCTGATGGTTCACTTCTGTCTGACCATATTAAAAAAAAAATGCGTTGTTCTTTATTTATTTTTGATAGAGAGTGAGACACAACATGAGCTGAGGAGGGGCAGAGAGAGAAGGAGACCCGGAATCCAAAGCAGGCTCTAGGCTCTGAGCTGTCGGCACAGGGCCCGATGCAGGACTCGAACCCACAAACTGGGAGATCGTGACCTGAGCTGAAGTCTGGACACTCAACCGACTAAACTACCCAGGCACCCCACTCTGGCCATATTTAAGAGTTTTCCTGTGATTTCATTTGCAGAAATCCTGAGGAAAATTCCTCATAATGGTCCCAGGGCTCCTGACAGCACCTAAGTCATTTTCCTTTTTACGGAACTCATAAGATCAACAGACGATGTGACTGTCATTCTCTAGCTAAGATGATGGCGTATGTGCAGAACCAAGAACATGCAACGTGCACACAGCTCACACTGAAACCACATTTCCTTTTCCTGCAGAGAGGGTGGACACCTTTTCTCCAGTGCCCCAAAGATGTAAGACAATTATAAATGGGTGCAAGCATGGACCAGTTAGGGCTTCCCAAAGAAAAGCAAGATATACAGTGCCTAAGAACACATTGTTCCTGGTATATTAAATTAGGTGACGTATATAAAGTGGACAAAATTCTTTTGTCTACTCTCATGGCATATCAAACACTTGAGTTTCGGCGTCCAGAGTAACTTGAAAGTTTGGATTCCCTTTCTTTAGATAAAATGCATAGGAACAAAGTTAACCAAGGAGGTGAAGAACCTACAGGCCGAAAACATAAAACACTGATGACACAACAGAATACAACATAAACGAATGGAAAGATATTCCATGTTCATGGATTGGAAGGACAGTGTTAAAATGTCCATACTAACCAAAGCACTCTCCAAAATCAATGTATTCCCTATCAAATATCTTCCCTCGTAGCATTTTTCACAGAGCTAGAACAAATAATCCTAAAATTTCCATGGAACCAAAAAAGACCTCAAGTAGCCAAAATAATCTGAAAAACAGAAGCGCAGCGCTGGAGGTATCATCATCCCAAATTCAAGATATACTACAAATAAAGCCGTAGTCACGAAAACAGTATGGTACTGGCACAAAATAGACACACAGATCAACGGAAGACAAGAGAGAACCCAGAAATCAACCGATGCTCATATGGTCAATTAATCTTAGCAAAGGAGCTAAGAATATGAAATGGGAAAAGATCAACTCTTCAACCAACGATGCTGGGAAAACTGGATACCTACATGCCAAAGAATGGAACTGGATGCTTTCTTATACAATACCCAAAAATAAATTCAAAATGGAGTAAAGAGCTAAATGTGTGACCTAAAATCATAAAAATCCTACAAGAGAAGACAGGCTCAGTTCTCTGACATTAGCTGTAGCAACATTTTTCTGTATATGACTCTGGAGGCAAGGGAACAAAAGCAAAAATAAACAATTTGGACTACACCACAGTAAAAAGTTTTGACAGCAAAAGAAACTATCAACAAAATGAAAAGCAACTTACTGAATGGGAGGAGATATTCGCAAATGATACATCCCACAAAGGGGGATTAAGATCCAAAATATATACAGAATTCACACAACTCAACACCAAAACAGAACCAAACAAAATAATAATAATAATCAATTAAAATATGAGAAGACATGAGCCGACATTTCTCCAAACAAGACATCCCGATGGCCAACAGACACAGAAGAAGATGTTCAACATCACTCATCATCAGGGAAATTCAAGCCAAACCACAACAAAGTATGAGCATATACCAGCGAGAATAGCTAGAATCAAAAAGATAAGAAGGAACAACTGTTGGCAAGGATGTGGAGAAAAAGGAACCCTCTCGCACTGCTGCTGGGAATGCAAACTGGGGTAGCTGCTCTGGAAAACAGCATGAGGTTCCTCAAAAAACTAGAAACAGAATTATCGTATAATTCAGTAATCCCACACCAGATATTTTCCCAAAGAAAACCAAAGCACTAATTTGAAAAGATATGTGCACCCCTGTGTTTATGGCAGCACTCTTTACAATAGTCAAGATATGGAAGCAGCCCACGTGACCGTCCGTAGATGAACAGGTAAAGAAAGAGAGGTATACATGCAGTGGAATATTACTCAGCCATGAGAAGGCATAATTTCTCGCCATTCGCATCAACAAGGATGGAACTGGAGGGTGCTGAGTTAGGTAAAACAAGTCGCAGAGAAGGACAAGTACTGTATGACTTCACTTCTGTGTGGAATATAAAAAGAAAAGCAAACACCCAAAAGCAGAAGCAGACCCATGAACGTGAAGATGGTTGACAGAGGAGAAGTGATTGATAGGGGGAGGGGCAAAACAGGTGAAAGGGAGAGGGAGCTTGAGGGCTCCCAGTTCCAGAACCATGAAGTCACAGGGAGGCACAGCATCAGGAAGATGGTCCGTGGTACCGTAACGGTGTGGTGTCATGACAGACGGGGGTCACAGCACAGTACATAAGCCGAGTCACCATGTTGTATGCGTGAAACTAACGTAATACTGGGTCTCAACTACACAGGGCTAAACTAGTTAATTTAACTCAACACCCTTCTCTTTACCCGTAAGAGGGAAAGTGCCGAGGTCTGCTCAACACTGCTCAATAAACATGAAAGTGAGTCTGGGAGAACAGGGGTAAAATCCCTATTTCGGCAGATTCTAACATAAACATTTAGTATTCACCTTAATACTTTCAGAATTCTCTCTTAAATAATGGTTTGGGTCGGTATCTGGTGAACTGTTAGGTCCCCCAACATTACAGTGTTGGCTGTGCAGTCGACACAGAAATATTTGTGGAAAGAAGGAAAATTGAGAATAGATACATCCCACATAACAAGAAAGGAAGGAATCAAACCCAGTCCTACTGGGAGGCCGCCAGGAAGATATGTGGATTTAAAACACAAGGGCGAGTGGGTTAACAGGGTCCTTGTCAACTGGGGGGCATTTCTGCTCCTCTGCCCAGGTCGCTGGGCAACGTGAGGGGATAATTTTTCATGGTCACAATTGGGGGTCAGGGCAGGTGCTACTGGCATCTGGGGGTGGAGACCAGGGACACAGGATGTAGGCAGGATAGACCCACCACAAATAATTATCCGGGTCCAAGTATCAATCAGATGAAGACTGGGAAACCTTGGATTAATGATAGATTTTCCTGTGAACACAGAAAGGTTTCCTTTGGTGATTTGAGGCTTAAAATATATTTTTAAGGTACCATTTGGCTGTATGCAAACACGGTGAGCTGCTTTGTTGCAATGTACCCGTTTTCACTTTGGGGGAGTTTCAATTAGAATATTGAGTTACAGGGAGCCTGGGTGGCTCAGTCCATTAGGCATCTGAGTCTGGCTCAGGTCGTGATCTCGTGGTTTGTGGGTTCAAGCCCCGCGTCGGGCTCTGTGCTAACAGCTCGGAGCCTGGAGCCTGGTTCAGATTTTCTGTCTCCCTCTCTCTCTGCCCCTCATCCGCTCGCACTCTCTCCATCTCTCAAAAATGAATAAATGTTAAAAAAATTAGAATATTTAGTTATTAGGAATAAAAAGATCATGCTTCTCCCCGTGAGTTGATTTTTTATGGTTGTTATTTCACAAAATATCAATCAGACAGAATACTGAGTTTCTACGTACAAACGGATAGTTTCCAGTAACAAACGTAGTAAATATTTCATTTTCCAGTAATAAGTGTAGTAAATGTCTTACACAGACCATAAACGTAAACATGTTGACGCTGTGTCTTAGAAGGTTGATTTTAAAATATTTTTATTAGTCCGTCCTCTGGACATTTGGCCTAGTAAAACTCCTTCTGGAAGAGAACCAGATTCTATGAGACACCTGTCCATGTGAGCGGCAATCCTCCGTCTAGGCTAAACTGACTCCTGTTCGTCTAAAAATCAGCAAATGAGCCAGAAGGTTGAGGACCGCATGTAAACACGAGGTACAAGCTGTGTCAATACCCCCAGACCACTGTCTGCCCTCAGTTTGTCAGATTCCCTTTTCCCTCCTCCCCAGCACCACGAAAGGTCCCCAAGAGAGTGGCGATAGCAAAGGGTTTGGGTGCTGTTTCCATTTCCGTGGGTTTTGTGTGTAGAACCGGGTCCAGGCAGACGTGAACAGGTGCAGCCTTAGGGCTCTGATCGTCCCCTCGTCAGGCAGATGTGACAGGTGACAGTCTAGTTGCTCTCTTCCCTTTGGAGAACCCAGAGGAAGAATTCACCCCAGATATTTGACAACCGACTGTTGTAACAGGGAGGTTATTTTGTTTTACTCTGATAAAGTCATGTTCACATATCTGGATACATCTAACTTGAGAATAACAGTTAGTGGGTCTTTTTTTTTTTTTTTTTTTTAATTTCATACTTTTCTCTGGAGCTCCTGGGTGGCTCAGTCAGCTGAGCGTCTGACTCTTGATTTCCGCCCAGGTCGTGATCTCAAGGTTCATGAGATGGAGCCCCACATCAGGCTCTGCACTGACAGGTCAGAGCCTGCTTGGGATTCTACCTCTCTCTCTGCCCCTCCCCTGCTGGCTCTCTCTAGGTCTCTCTAAATAAATAAATATTTTAAAATTTTTCCTACTTTTCTCTTGTTTTCAGGTGAAAAAATACTCATCAATCATATGCAAAGACTTGGTGTATAACGCTTGAGGCCTACATAGAGAAATCCAAACAAGGTTCTTCATGACTCAAGGTCCTAGACTTCAGGAAGCCTGCCACTGATTTTGCTTGTTTCGAAATATTTGAAATTTAGGCCAACTTTGTCTTTCATTCTTTGTATTGTTTTGTTGTTTTACTTGTAAGGAAAATAGCAAAAATAATGGATCCAGAAATTTAATCAATGACTAAAAACCATCTCGGAAGCAAACACATTCCTCAAACTCGGATCAAATTACAGAAAATTCACATTAATGATGATTTAGGGAGGGGAACAGTCACCCATGCTTAACATAAATAAATTTTTTAATCTTTATTTACTTTGGAGAGAGAGGGACAGAATGTGAGCAGGGCAGGCGCAGAGGGAGAGGGGGACACAGAATCCGAAGCAGGCTCCAGGCTCCGAACTGTCGGTACAGAGCCCAATGTGGGGCTCAAACCCATGGACCGTGAGATCATGACCTAAGCTGAGGTCAAATGTTCAACCGACTGAGCCACCCAGGCACCCCACCTATATTTAACTTTTTATACTAAATTGAGTAGAGTGGAAGAAGGTAGTCCTAATTTTCTTTAATCTCCTTAAATGCCACTCCCTACCTACTGGAATATTAAAGGAAATGAGGGGTCATTTTGTAAGCAATGTGACATCATGAACGTATACAGCAAACATAACTAATTACGCAAGCTTTGTACCAGTGCTTGGGGTAAAAGCAGACACGAAAAAAATGAGTAAGAGGGAGGTCTGGCTTCGAAGGTTGTCATTTTAAGTATAGTTATTTATTCTGAGAGAGAGACAGAGAGAATGAGTGAGGAAGGGCAGAAAGAGGGAGAGAATCTCAAGCAGGCTCCACACGGCCAGCACAGAGCTGCACACGGGGCTCCAACCCCTGAACCATGAGATCATGACGTGCAGTCAGATACTCAACCGACTGAGCCACCCAGGAGCTCCGAAGGTTGTCAAGTCTTGAGGAGGGCCCCTATGTCCCCCAAAACCAACCAACCATGGTCACTATTTCCAAAAGTGCACTCTGCTTTGTGGCCTTAAGTTGACCACGGAGCTTGGGAAGGCTTCACTGAGGAAGAGAAGTACGGGTTAGATCACACGCAGCCGAGTCCAAATTAACTTTATAGTCAAGAGGAGGCGAGAATGTTTCCGGAAAAGGAGCACCTTGTGTAAAGGGTCACATTGCTGTGAAGTCAGATTGTATAATCAGGAAATGGTAAGACGTACATTTCGTCGTGAAAATGCAGATTTACATTTGCAAATGGACATGCATTCGTCTCTGAAGGATTTTGCAAATATCGGTGCTTAGAACTTTCTCTCACGTAGGCAAACTCTAGCATGTGGTCTTGGTATTAACTTAAGGTAATTGGAACAAAACCAATTACAGGGAGCTTACTGCTGCCTTACAAATTTATGTCCTCGGGCATTACTGAATTCTACGTCATACAGGGTCAGGTTATTTACTAAGAGATGCTAGAAAATCCTCAAATAAAAGTTATGGCACATATACTATTTGTTTGGGATCTCTTTCTATATGTCATGTTATGAATTAATTGCAAAATTGGTGCCTTTGCTCTTAAAGTTTATGAATAGCACAAGGGGGGAAAAATCAAGAGATGCTCTTAACAACAGAACAGTGACAAATAAGTCAAATAGTGATGCTTATCGATAAATGGGAACCACAAGCCAGCAGGCTCTGCAGACAAGAAATACCAATCTGGGGAAAAATACAGTGAAGATGATGTGCCATCCAGTAGGCGGTGAATGATCTACCTAAAGTTAGAACCAGTTCAGTCCTGAGCATTATCAACGCAAAAGACCTCCTTAATTCGGGGCGCCTGGGTGGCTCAGTTGGTAGAGCGTCCAACTTGAGTTCAGGTCATGATCTCCCAGTTCGTGAGTTCAAGCCCCATGTCGGGCTCTATGCTGACAGCTCGGAGCCTGGAGCCTGCTCTGAATTCTGTGTCTCCCTTTCTCTCTCTGCCCCTTCCCTGCTCATGCTCTGTCTCTCTCTCTCAATAACAAATAAACATTAATTTTTTTTAAAAGACCTCCTTAATTGTCTTAAATGTCTAAACACATTTGGGTCCATTGTACTTAAGTGCCATTAATTAATATAAATATTAGATATATCTCATCCTTGGTGATGAGATATATAAACATACACACACATACAGACACACAATATATATATCCATGTATATCAACAGACTATACATCAATAGAGAGAGAGAGAGAGCAACATACTATAGAGAAAGCTGCGTGTGTGCAGGTGCACAATCATGCACAAAATTACTTGCAATCTCATTTTTAACAATCAGGGAGCTACTAGTTGTCATTTGGAAAGTTATCTATATACCAGACCATCACCAAAGCTGTCTGGTATGTTTGCCTTATATATGTTCAAAGGGAAAGGAGATGAACCACACAATTCTTACACCTGTCTCAGAATTAACTGATAAAATCCTGAGCCTTTGTATTGCCAAATCAGTAGGTCAAACAGTCCCTTTGGTACAACTCTTGATGTGAAACATGGCATTGATACAGCAACCAATGTTTTTGTCATGCCCCACCCCCCCCCCAAAAAAAGATCCATCTTCAAGGATATGTGTGATGGTCAGGGTCTTACTGTAATTACAACCAGACATTATGAAGCACACACCGAAACTGTATTCGTAACCCATCTGTAATTCTCTTAGAACAATAATACCTCCCTGTGGATTAGTCACCCTACAGCAGCAAGTATACAAGAAAAATGTTATAATTCAAGGAATTAATTTAGTAGTATGAAACTAGTTCAAAGCCTGCCCAACATATAAATTTTTGAATCTTTCTATCTTGCAATATTGGGGTTCCAGAGAAAACTAGGGACTCATAAACAAACAAACAAACAAACAAAACCAAGTACCGTTCCCTAAAAGATCTTTTAACAGAGGACTGTATCCAAAAATAATATTAATTTGGGAACCGTCACAGATCTATGTGATACCATATTCTTGAAATTCATACTGTTAACAAACCTAGTTGATCGAATGAACAATACCTTCTTTTTCTTTTTGCAAAACTTACATATAAAGGTTTCTAATTCTGTACCTTACACATACTTCTAGTGTGAATCATTAAGGAGCTGACTTTCTCATTGACAGAGTTCCAGATTTTTTTTAAATTGCTTTCAAGTTTATTTTGAAAGACAGAGCATGAAGGGGGTAGGGGCCAAAATAGAGGGGAGAGAGAGAATCCCACACAGGCTCCGCACTGTCAGCACAGAGCCCAATGTAGGGCTCAAACTCGTGAACGGTGAGATCACGACCTGCGCCCAGAATAAGAGTCAGACACTTTACGGACTGAGCTGCCCAGGTATCCCGAGTTCTAGATTTTATTTCAAATCCAAAATGGTGCCTGATATTAACTGTTGAAGACAGCATAGATATTAAACAGAACATGAACAAAAACTAGGCATTAACGAAATGTCTGGCTAAATAATATCCCAAAGTATGGATTAAATTTTTTAAAATATTCAATGGCAGTGTACTGCATCTACATCTAGACACAATATATATTTATCAAGTCAGATATAGACACACTATCTATACCTACATCTAGATAAAATATATATTTATCTAGTCAGACATAGATACATTATGTGTATCTAAATATAGGTACTATATACATTTATCAGTCAGATATACATACACTATCTATAACTACAGCTAGATAAAATATATATTCATCTAGTCAGATATAGATACAATATGTGTATCTACATATAGATACAATATATATTTATCAGGTCAGATACAGATACGCTATTTATATCTCGATATAGACACAATACATATTTATCAGATATAGATACACTATTTATATTGATATAGATACAATATATACGTCAGATATATATACACTATCTGTATCTATATCTACACATAATATATATTTATCTAATCATATATAGATACAATGTGTATCTAGATATAGGTGCAATATATATTTATCAAGTCAGATGTTGATACACTATCTATACCTACATCTAGATACGATATATATTTATCTAATCACATATGGATACAATATGTGTATCTAGATATAGATACAATATATATTTATCAAGTCAGATATAGATACACCATTTATATCGATATAGATACAATATTTATTTATCAGTCAGATACAGATATACTATCTATATATACATCTAGATACAGTATGCATCTATCAAGTCAGATACAGATACAACATATATTTATCAGGTCAGATACAGATACACTATCTATATCTAGATATAGACACAACATTTATCAGGTCAGTTTCTTAAAAATCACTGGATTATACTACAAGGAGAGAAAAAATATTACAAGCTTGAGCAAGGAATTTGGTGTGTGAGTTCCCAACACTTTAAGGAGTACATATTTATTTCAATAACTGATAGCAAGTATTGGTGCACATGAGAGCATGAGGAAAACTTGCTATGCAGATGGCCAGCCATCAGGACCAGGGTGAGCCATGTTAATAAGACATGATAAATCTGGAAAAGAACCAAGTTCTTTACATTATTTAGTCTCCCAAAGAAGTGACTTTCAAAGCGATTCTGTTAACAGATCACCTCAGAGAAGCATTTTGAGCAAATTCAATTTTTGACTTCTTCATTTTCATGCTTTAACATGGAAATTCCCACCCAAATAACCAACAGAAATTATAAAGTCCCACTCGATTGATGGACTGCCATTCCAAAGAGTCCTTTTCCTCTGGCACAGACCTAGGACGCTCTGGGGGTGAGATGCTCAAAGAGAAGTTTATGGGACTCCCACTGCTATCCAGATTACAGCCGTAATTAACACAGAAAATGCAATGACAAATATCCAAAAGGAGCCACAGATATTTTCATTCTTCCAGCATCGCCTCTTTCTGAGCCTTTGGAGGTCAAACCTTTGCTTTTCCTCAGTGCCTGACTGTAAAGTCAGCAGCACAGAAGGCCACTGGCAGTGGTCCTCCCTTGAAGACACACGGTGGGTTCATTTCCCTACAGATCTGGACCCAAAGTTCCCAGGTAATATCCACTCACTTTCCCTCTGTTGGTTATCTCCATAGTATCATGTTTGGGGAAAATACTGATGTCAAAGAGAAAAGCCTGCTCGCTCCCACCTTCTTTCTTGCCTCATCTTGACCCAACGCGCCAAATTTACATCATCCTGAAGTCATGTGCTCAACTTCCTGACTGGGTTTTGGAACTTTCTATTTTTTTTTTTAAAGTTGGTATTGTCTTAGGGTTTATTGGTGTTACTGTGGCTGATGTTTGAGAATCTGGATATTCCACCCTCCTCCTGGGCACGTTTCTGGTCCACTTAATCATAATCATGGTCTGACCAAAGAGTCATTCTTGATATCTGGGTCTCAGGACCCCCAGCGCACTCATTACTCACAACCAAGAGGTCAAATCTTCATATTTTATGGAATGCAACCTTCTATCCCTCATTCATTTCAATCACTCACATACGGAATCACTCACACGTCTTGGAAATTTACTTTCATGCCCCGTGAACACATCTTCATCATCTCAAGAGGGAAACTATCGGGTCCTCAATCCTTGCCCCACCACTCACTCTCCCTGGTAGCTGGACGTGTCCTTCCTCCGTAATTATAAATTCAGTTTTATCACAAGACCAACTATTTAACAAGTCACCATGAGAATTAAGGATTAGACAAATACAGTACTTAGAATGGCAGCTAGAATGTAATATGTACATGATAAATATTGGCAATTACTTCACGGTGCAATTGTGTTGATGTTCTAATTAGTATTCATTAATTCCTGATACTACTCATATAATCCCTTCTCATATAATCGTGACTCAGTAGAAGTGATTTACATATGAAATATTTCAGAAGGTGCTTAGGAATTTAGGGAATTAAACATTTATTTTTGAAAATGCTTTCTTCCTATCAACCCTTCAACACCCACCGTGTCCTTTCTCCTGTGTCATCCTTTATTGATGATTTAGGCTCCTTGCTGAATGAGTTAATGCTGGACTGATGTTCTAAGACTGAGACAGAGCTTTATGGGGAGATTTCTTTGAACCCCATGAAGAAGCTCTAAGTATCTCACGACATGTTACTTCCTTCTTCTCTACCTTTTACATGTTTTCATCTGTTTAATCTGCTTAATGTTAAAACACACACACACACACACACACACACACACACACACTCCACTTGGAAGAGGAGAAAGTCCCCTGGGTTCTTACCTATCAGAAGGTCAATGAGCACGTCAAGTTGGGAGGGAACTCTGCAGCCCATGGTTCTAACCCTGGGTAGACAAGGTAACACAGCGGTTCTGAGGCTGCTATCCTTAAGTTGCTTCTCGCCTGCCATCTGGGGACTTGGATTTCAGCTGGATTCCCCCCAGTCCCTACCTAATTAGGGTGCTTCACGGCACCTAAATTCTTCGTACGCGCCATGTGGGTTGTCTTGTGCAAAAACTTTCCTTCTGCGCGTCTGGTATGTTGGTATGTGCTAGACAGGGGGTGCAACGTGACCAGCCCCCGATAAAGTCTTTGGGCGCCGGTGCCTCCCAAGCCTCTCTCAGGGACAATGCTGCGCACGTGCCGTGAAACTCTGACAGTG
This sequence comes from Lynx rufus, assembly GCF_022079265.1. Classification (NCBI taxonomy): domain Eukaryota; kingdom Metazoa; phylum Chordata; class Mammalia; order Carnivora; family Felidae; genus Lynx; species Lynx rufus. Next base: position 2,937,515 of record NW_025814828.1, read on the forward strand.
GAAGAAGGAAGCAACTCCGCTGAGAAGACTCTAGAAATCTGGTTTCTGGTGTTGATGAGGGAGTGTGGGGCACGCTGAGGGCAGAGGACAGGCTAACAGCACCCCCCCACCCCCAGTGGGGTATGTGTGACATTCCCCAGACACTCCTGGCCACCCAAAAACAGGGGAAAGGAACGAAAGCAAATGTATGACGGATAGAGATCACAGTCCTGCAGGACGGGAGTCTCCTTCAGCGTATGCATCACTTAGGAAACTGCAAGAAAAAGGCAATCTTATGCACAACCTAATCCCCAGACACCTATAGACTCCGTTTCCTGGAGCCCTAATATCACCCTCACCAAGATGGAAGGGGGTTTAAGTGCTGGCCTTGGTGATGTGGGAAAGCAAAGGCAAATGAAAAATTAAATTCCCTGAATGCCTCCAGCCCAGTTACGAGTCCTTGAAACAGGCAGAGTTTCGATGATGACACTCGGCTGGGGGCAAAAGGGCATCTTGGCTTAACATTATCCTAACTCCGCCAGGTTCCCTTGAGTCTCCTTAAGCACATAAAAATTCCTTTGGAAACTTCCTTTATCTCAAGTCCTCCCCTCCCCTCCAGAATCCTGTAAGTGTACTTTAACGTAAGAATTTCTTTGGAAACTTCCTTCATCTCAACTCCCCCAAGAAATATGCTGGCATATTCTCCAAGCTTATGGCCCCTGATATACATCCGAAGGATCTCATGGATGAGGTTTTACTAAACGGTAAAAAAAAAAAAAAAAAAAAAATGGTGATTTTCCTAAGAGCAGCTAGCCCCTCAAGGTCCTGGAAACCTTGCTTCCAAAATTCCTTAGACACTTACGCTGTCCCTGACCCCCTCCCAACCCGAGGGGATATAATCACTGTCACAGCCCCAGTGCACCTCTTTCTACCTAAGGGTCCTGTCCCCATGCTTTAACAAAATGACATTTTTACACCAAAGATGTGTCAAGAATTCTTTCTTGGCCGTCAGCTCTGGGGCCCCCACCATCACCCCAAACCCTCATCACTGTAACCCAACATGAGTTTGGTCTTTGGGGAGTTACAGGCAGCCAGCTCCCCAGGTGGAGGGGTCCCACAGAGGAAAGTATTTGCCACAAATAAGTTCACGGGGAATCACGCGCAGAGAGCCGCCTCCCTGAGTGAGGGTGAGAGGGTTTCTTCTACTTAGGGTTCCCGCGGATCTTCAGAAAGAGGGGTTCTGGCGTCACCTGCAGAGGCAGGCATAATGTGCAGGTGAACTCAGAACCCCAGGCTGTAAGCGCATCTCACGTTTCGTGAACAAAGCTCGCGGTCCTGTCTGGGCAGAGACTCTGAGGTGACAAGGAAGCACGGGGAGCTGTGGACGAGGGCAAGGGCGACGGGCCGGCTCCGAGGGCCAGTGCGGGCTGCACACGGGCCCAGGGCTCCCTCATCTCGGGTACGGGACGCAGGAGGCCTTGCTCCCTTCCCAGCACTGGGAGTTTTACCCCTCATTTATGGTCTCTGTTCTGCCTCACAGCCATTCCCTGGCCTGGTGTGAATGTTCATTTTTGTGTTTCCCTGTTCCCTTAAAATCCTGAACTACTGAGGTTTTTGCGTTTCTCTGTGGTTCTGACACGTCCTAGGAAGCTGCTGTGTGCATAAGACAAGTCGAGGCAGCAGGGCCGGGGTCGGGAAGACGGGTGCGAGCCTAAAAATGACTCCTCTCTCCAGGGACCCCTCACTCTTTCTGCTCCTAATTCGGTCTGGACCTCACCCCATGCTCCCTGCCCTTTGCTCGCTTTCCTCTGTATCCTTCTGCTCTGATGGATCAGAGCTGTGAGTTCGAGTACACGCTGATTTCTCCTAGGGACTCCGCCCACGCGGGGAGCCCGACAACACCCTCCTGGGAAATAGGAAGGAACACGTATTTCTGGGCAGGGAACTCCCTCCCTAATAAGCCACTGTCTGTTCGGTGGCTTTCTAATTGCCAAAGCTTGACCCATAACTCAAGTTCCGGTAAACTTCACCCACAAAGTCCTAATCAAGCTGAAGCAGGGGCACCTGGCTGGCTCCGTCGGTCAAGCTCAGGTCATGATCTCAGGGTTCGTGAGTTCGAGCCCCGTGTAGGGCTCTGTGCCGACAGCTCAAAACCTGGAGCCTGCTTCGGATTCTGTGTCTCCATGTCTGCCCCTCCCCTGCTCATGGACTCTCTCAAAAATATATAAACGTTGGGGCGCCTGGGTGGCGCAGTCGGTTAAGCATCCAACTTCAGCCAGGTCACGATCTCGCTGTCCGTGAGTTCGAGCCCCGCGTCGGGCTCTGGGCTGATGGCTCAGAGCCTGGAGCCTGTTTCCGGTTCTGTGTCTCCCTCTCTCTCTGCCCCTCCCCTGTTCATGCTCTGTCTCTCTCTGTCCCAAAAATAAATAAACGTTGAAAAAAAATATATAAACGTTAAAAAATGCTTTTTAAAAAGCTGAAGCATATATTTTCTCTAGACTCCGAGATTTCTCTTATATGCGCATGAAACAATGTCTATTTTCCAACTGATGGGCATACTTTCTAGATATACTCATTAAATCAAATGCATTATTTTTCAAAGTCTGAATGTCTTTACTGGTTTGTTTGTTTGTTTGTTTACTACTGATCTTAAATTATAAAAAAAAGAGGTGTGCTAAAATCAAAAGATGTTACTTCGGATTTTCTCACATCTCCTTATCACTTTTGTGGTTTCGTATACATGAAGTTCCTTCACTAGGAGATGGTTTAATTCACAGACTGACAGAGAATTCCATAAGAAAAGTCACCCTCAGGGTGCCTGGGTGGCTCAGTCGGTTAAGAGTCTGACTTTGGCTCAGGTCATGATCTCACAGTTCATGGGTTCGAGCCCCGCATTAGGCTCTGTGCTGACAGCTCAGAGCCTGGAGCCTGCTTCAGATTCTGTGTCTCACTCTCTCTCTGTCCCTACCCCACTCACGCTCTCTCTCTCTCTCTCTCTCAAAAGTAAATAAACATTGAAAAATTAGAAAGAAAAAAAAAGACAAGGGACTGTTACGTCCAGAGGCTGCCATGGTTCCCTGACATATGGGCTCCCCATTGAGGTTGCCCACTTTCTGCACAGCTTGCTTCTAGAAAACTCACAGAGGAGAAAGAGACTCCAGGAAAACACTGCAATCTTATATTGGACAAAGGGCTAGTAGCCAAAATCTATACAGAACTCACCAAACTCCACACCCGAAAAGCAAATAATCCAGTGAAGAAACGGGCAGAAGACTTGAACAGACACTGTTCTAAAAAAGACATCCAGGTTGTCAAGAGACACATGAAAAGATGCTCAACAGCACTCCTCATCAGGGAAATCCAAAGCAAAACCGCACTGAGATACCACCTCAGGCCAGTCAGAGTGGCTACAATGAGCAAATCAGAAGACTATAGACGCTGGTGAGGATGTGGAGAAACAGGAACCCTCTTGCACTGTTGGTGGGAATGCAAACTGGTGCAGCCGCTCTGGAAAACAGCGTGGAGGTTCCTCAAATCATTCAAAATGGATCTACCCTACAACCCAGCAACAGCACTGCTAGGAATTTACCCAAGGGATACACGAGTGCTGATGCAGAGGGGCACTTGCACCCCAATGTTTACAGCAGCACTTTCAATGGTAGCCAAATTATGGAAAGAGCCTAAATGTCCGTCAACTGACAAATGGATAAAGAAATTGTGGTTTATATACACAATGGAATACTGCTCAGCAATGAGAAAGAATGAAATGTGTCCCTTTGTAGCAACGTGGATGGAAGTGGAGAGTATGATGCTAGGTGAAATAAGTCATACAGAGAAAGACAGATACCATATGTTTTCACTCTTTTGTGGATCCTGAGAAACTTAACAGAAGACCATGGGGGAGGGGAAGGAAAAAAGAAAAAAAAAAGGTTAGAGAGGGAGGGAGCCAAAACATAAGAGACTCTTAAAAACTGAGAATGAACTAAGAGTTGATGGGGGGTTGGAGGGAGGGGAAAGTGGGTGATGGGCATTGAGGAGGGCACCTGCTGGGATGAGCACTGGGTGTTGTATGGAAACCAACTGGAGAATAAGTTTCATATTAAAAAAAGAAAAAAAAACCTTTCCCTGTCACTCCCTTGTGGTCCTGTGCAAACTGGCCTACCCACCTGGCCACCTGTCCTATAATCTGTCGGTTAGAATCAGGACAATAATTTCAGCACACAGCCAAGGATCACACAGGCTTGGATTTCAGGAGATAAGAATCATAGGTGGGGAAGGGGGTAATGCGGATTCTGACTGCATGACGTGCATCATAAATGTAGCTTTTATCATTATCATTACTGGTTAGTGGCTAGGCATATAAATCATGTAATTACAGTGGTGACTTTACAGAAAGAATGGTATCTACCATAGTCACGGAGACAAAACCTTGTGAGAAAACACGTCTAAAAATGCATGTTGAGCAACAGTTACCACATGACCTCACTAGCTTCACCCTTTCATCGGGGGATGAGACCTATGAAGTCTGCAGCTTTTCTCTTGCATAAAAATACAGCCATGGGTCTCTCTTGGAATGTTCTTGATGCTTTTATGCCCACCAAAATTTAACAGCATGGCTTTTACTTACACATCACGGTGTTATTTATGCTTTGAGAATCAAAACAAAAACCCCACTGTTCCAATAGAGGTCTCACACTCACACACACACACACAGAACTGTATTGATTAACAGAACAGATCGAATCTAAAATAGGGCTTAATGAGTCAAAAAATTCAAACAATCCATTTGAAAGCTAATTATGGTGCCAAAAGCGTCCTTGAGGCCCCTTTCATTAAATCTATGTTTTGCTTTATGATGGAAAACTAAAGGGCCCTTGCGGCTTTCTTTGTAAAGTCATTATTTCTAAAGGGAAAAACTTCAACAACACTTCAGCGACATAATTTGAATATCACACGCATGCTTTCAGCCTGTTTTTCTTTTCCTTTGACATTTTTATAATATGAGAGAAAAATGGATTTATCAGAAGAGTGGGAATAATCAGACACAGGTTATCAAAAAAGAAACCTGTCGACGACCGTTCTTTGGGAATTGTCACAAGTCGGGATAAACCCCTCTTCCCAGTGATCATCGTCAGAGTGTGTGGGCAGCAGCTTCAGGATATAACAGGTGTCAGCGATGACCAACACTTCCTAGGACGATCTGTCAATTCAGTGTTCTTTTCCTGTGTCTGCCTTTGCAGGAACCGTTTTGTCCAGAGATTCCACTCACAAATTATACCCTCTATGATGAAGGCACTTCTGAATCAAATCGCCTCCACTGGTCACGCTTAGGTGCTCCCAAATCTCTGTCCTCCATATCCTGGGGTATCCACGTAGGAGGGATGAATTCCCTTGCCTCCAGATGGGTAAGAACGTGGAGCTCTGCCAAGGACAGAGCTTTAAGGGAATGATCAAACGGTCACAGGGCATATTCCTACTCTCAGTGCACTGTGTCCTAGACAATGCATGCAAATATATAGGCTCAGACGTCACATGTTCTTCTAGATACCTCGTGAAGCAGGAAAGTAAGCTTGCAGGAGAGTAAACACAAGGAGAAGAGATCAGAGAGGGATGACAGAGATGATGTTGAAGGAGGACTTTTACTTTTCTTGCTTAAATCTGTTATAAGCAGATTGGAGGAGGACCTTCACCTCTCTTGCCTAAATGTGTCATAAGCAGAATAGTGTTGGGTATTAGTTTTAAATATAGAAGCATGCTGGGAAACCAGATTACAGTGTGGAACAGAATGCCAGGGTTTGTTTTGTTTTTTTAATGTTTATTGGTTTTTGAGAGACAGAGACACAGAGCATGAGCAGGGGAGGGGTAGAGAGAGAGGGAGACACAGAAGCCAAAGCAGCTCCAGGCTCCGAGCTGTCAGCACAGAGCCCGACACGGGGCTCGAACTAATGAACACTGAGATCATGACCTGAGCCAAAGTTGGACGCTCAACCCACTGAGCTACCCAGGCGTCCCTAGGATTTAGAGGAGACATTGGATAACACACCAAGATGACCAGATTCATGGAACACAAAAGTAAGCCGGGGCCTACACACTTCTAAACAGCATGATTACCATTTAAATAGGATCTAGGGGCTCAGAAGACACAAAATGTCCGTGATGTGACTGAAGAAAACACTTGCCCATAGAAAGAACCTGGGATATCACAACTTGAATGAGAAAAGATAACCGTGAGACATCAACACTGAGACGGAATTATCGGACAAGGATTTCAAAGCAATAAACATTAACTTTCTTCAGCCAGCAATGACACACTTCCAACAAACTAGGGAGAAAATCTGAGCCGAAGAATCAGAAGATAATTTAAAAAGCAGATGTAAATGTACAGAAATGTAAAATACAGTACCTGAAATAAACGAAAGGAAGATTCAATACTATGCCAGACCTAGAAAAGACAAAACCATTCATTTGTCTCACACCTGCCCTATAAGATGAAGGATATCCATTCAAGCAGATGATATAGCAAGGAATTCTCATCCACCCAAAGAATAAAGAGCAGTGAAAATGACAACTGGGTAGATCTAAAGACTTCTTCCTTATAATTTAAATGTCCTTAATTGGTAACAGAAATGTAAAAGCAATGGTAACAACAATGTATTGTGAGTGTCGTAACATACACAAGTAAAATTTACAATAATCAGAAGAGGAGAGAAATGGCCTTATACCACCGTAATCTTTTCCAACGTACAAAAGTGGTAGACTATCGCTTCAAGAAACAAGGTTTAAATTCAAAACAATCACATTACGTGTGGGTGACCTAAATACACCCAATAAAAAAGCAGATATTGGATAAAAAAGCAAGACTCAATTAGATGGTTCCTCCAGAAACCGTGTGAAGTATAAAAGCTCAAATAGGCTACAAGAAGAAGAAAGGAAATGGGTAACCCTGATACCATCAATCAAAAGAAATAAATAATAGATAAAAAAAAATATCAGAGTAAATTCCACACCAATTAGCAGGGATAAAGAAGGTCACTTCATAATGATATAGGAATCACTTCCTTAACAGTTGTTATAACACTCCTCAAAATCCATGCACTTAAACAGCCTCACAACACATGAAGAACACTCAAGTGAACTACAAGGAGAAAAAGACAAACCCACAACGATAATACAGTCTACAGAAGGTCCAGAAAGACTTCAACAAAACAAAATGGCAGGAACCACATAGTTCACCCATGAGACCTAGGATGTCTTTAGAGAAGAGGTAGCCCACAGTAGCAGATTATACAGTTTATCCTGGTGAACTGAGGCAAGAACGTAAGGTCTACAACAGACCATATCTTGGGCCAAACAGGAGATTATAGCTTACTGTGGTGAACTTCAAGAACATTGGCCAAGGTAGACCAGATCCTGGGCCCAATGTATTGAAGTCATAAGCAGGATGTTCTCTGACCATATGGAAGAACTTTGAAATCATAACCAGAAAGCCATCTGGTAAACCCAAAAGCATTTGAGAACAGTATCCTAAATATCCTATGGGTAAAGACAAAAATCAAAAGGGAAATAGTATCTATTTTGAACTGAGTGCCAGGAGGAGCACAACTTAAACAAATGTGTGAGATGTATTACGTGTGGCTATTATTACTGGAGATTGTATACCACCAAATCCCTATATTAGAAAAGAATAAAAGTCTCAAATCAATGATCTCAGCTTCCAGTTTAAAAATAAGAAACACAGGGGCATCTGGGTGGCTCAGTGGGTTAGGTGTCCGCCTTCAGCTCAGGTCATGATCTCACAATCCGTGAGTCTGAGCCCCACATTGGGCTCTGTGCTGACAGCTCAGGGCCTGGAGCCTGTTTTGGATTTTGTGTCTCCCTCTCTCTCCTCTCCTTCTCTGCTCATGCTCTGTCTCTCTCAAAAATAAATACACATTAAAAACTTTTTTAAAAAAAATAAGGAGCAGAGAAGAAACAACAGATGTTGGCAAGGATGTGGAGAAAGGGGAACCCTCGTGCACTGTTGGTAAGAATACAAATGGGTCCAGCCACTCTGGAAAACAGTATGAGGTTCCTCAAACAGTTAAAAGCAGAACTACCCTATGATCCAGGAATCATATTTAGCCAAAGAACAGGAAAACCCTAGTTCAGAAAGATGCATGCACTTTTTATATTTATAGCAGCATTTTCTACAATAATCAAACTAGGGGAGCAGCCCAATGTCCATGGGCTGATGAATGGATAAAGAAGATGGGATATATATACACAATGGAGTGTCACTCAGTGATGAAAAAGAATGAAATGTTGCCATTTGTGACCATGTGGATGGAGCTGGAGGGAATTATGCTGAGAGAAATTAGGGAAAGACAAATACCATAGGATTTCACTCAACAAACAGAGATGTTGAGGCGCCTGGGTGGCTCAATCGGTTAAGCAACCGTCTTCAGCTCAAGTCATGATCTCTTACTTCAAGAGTTCAAGCCCCACATCAGGCTCTGTGCTGACCGCTCAGAGCCTGGAGCCTGCTTCAGATCCTGTGTCTCCCTCTCTCTCCTGCCCCCCTGCTTGCAATCTGTCTCTCTTGCAAAAATACATAAACATTAAAAAAAATTTTTTTTAAATAGTGATATTACCACTAAAAAAAAAAAAAACTATAGACACTCAAAGCATAATAAAGGAACACTAAAACTAAAAAAAATTATTGAACAACTTTATGGCCTTACCTGAGAAAATTTAGGTTTTCACTATGAAAAAGGATGTTAATCACAAGTCCTGTAACACACTTTGTCATGCTGGAATAGCGCGCGCGCGCACACACACACACACACACCGTTGACATATACATGGTGCTAGGTTCATCTGGATAATATGTTTAAAGAATTCTGCGATTATGAAAAGGGATATTTTCCTCTTTGTTTTTGTATCAGGGTATGTTTAACCTCATCAAACAGACTTTTTCTTTTTTAACGTTTATTCATTTTTGAAAGAGTGCAAGCAGGGGAGGGGCAGAGAGAGAGGGACACAGAGAATCGAAAGCAGGCTCCAGACTCTGAGCTGTCAGCACAGAACGCAACGCGGGGCTCGAACTCACGAACCGCGAGATCATGACCCAAGCTAAAGTCAGATGGTTCACTGACTGAGCTACCCAAGTGTCCCTCATTGAATAGATTTTTAAAACTCCCCTCTGGTTTCAGTTCCCAAAACAATTTGTGTAGAATTAGTATTTTGTTTAAACCTTTTAAATGTTTAGAATAATCTCCACTGAAGCCACCTGAGGCTGGTGATTTCCCGGTGGAAAAGCCTTTAAAAACACAATCAATTGACTCCAGTTGGGCTAAAGATTTGGATAAAGGTTGGGGCGCCTGGGTGGCGCAGTCGGTTAAGCGTCCGACTTCAGCCAGGTCACGATCTCGCGGTCCGTGAGTTCGAGCCCCGCGTCAGGCTCTGGGCTGATGGCTCAGAGCCTGGAGCCTGTTTCCGATTCTGTGTCTCCCTCTCTCTCTGCCCCTCCCCCGTTCATGCTCTGTCTCTCTCTGTCCCAAAAATAAATAAACGTTGAAAAAAAAATTAAAAAAAAAAAAAGATTTCGATAAAGGCTTAAGAATTTCATAATGTCCTCAAAGAACCATCTTTGCTTTCATGGATATCAAACGTTCTGTGGCTTGATCTGCTTCATACATCACGGTTTCTGCTTTATTATTATTTTCCTCCTCTTACTTACGTTGGGTTTATTTTCTCCTCTCCTCAAGTGTAAGATTAAGTCATTGATGTAAGGCATTATTTCCTTGGAAATAAGTGTTCATAGTATAAATAACCCTACAAGCACTTCTTTAGTTACAAACTACGTATTTTTTCATAGTGAAACTGAAAGGTTTTTCCCAGCTTTCTTGAGGTATAATAAGTACATTAAAACTGCACCTGCCTAATGTATACAATCTGCTGAGTCTGGACATATGTATAAACTCATGTTCCCAGCACCACAATCCAGGAAACACATACATCCGTCACGTCCTGATACATCATGTTTATATGTTTGTTCAGTGCACAACACTGATTTCTCTGTAATTTCCTTGACACATATATTATTTATTTTTTTTAACATTTATTTATTTTTGAGACAGACACAGAGCATGAACAGGGGAGGGGCAGAGAAAGAGGGAGACACAGAATCGGAAGCAGGCTCCAGGCTCTGAGCTCTCCGCACAGAGCCCGACGCGGGGCTCGAACCCACAGACTGCGAGATCATGACCTGAGCCAAAGTCGGACGCTTAACCGACTGAGCCACCCACGCGCCCCGACACATACATTATTTAGAAGCCTCCTGCTTCTTTTTCAAATGTTTGGAATATTCAGATACTGTCCTCAGTTGTTAACTCAATTCCACGGTCTCCAGAGAACATGTAGGATTTAAACCATCTCAAATCTACTGAAACTTCATTTATGACCCACATATTGTCCATGTTCATAAACACGCAGTGTGCAAAGACAATATATATTGTGATGTTGAGTGTTCTATAAAGGCTAACTGTATTCTTCAGCTCTTTATTCTTCCTGATTTTCTGTGTACTTGTTTCATTAAAAATTTGTTTTGAAAACTGAGTACAATTATGAATTTGTTGATTCTTTTCACACTTTTTTTTTTTTTTTTTTTTTTGCTTCATGTATTTCAAGTTCTGCTATTAAGTCCGTAACCCTGAGGACAGTTATGTTCTCTGAAAGTCAGCTCCAGTGTGTTTGTGGGCAGCTCACAATGGGACCTTGCTGGCTTAATCTCTCTGCCTTTTAGCTGAGGTGTGCAGAAAGCATTTAAAATTGTTTTAACGTTTATTCATTTTTGAGAGACAGAGCATGAGCGGGGAAGGGGCAGAGAGAGGGAGACACAGAATCCAAAGCGGGCTCCAGGCTCCGAGCTGTCAGCACAGAGCCCTCCATGGGGCTCGAACTCACAAACCGCGAGATCATGACCTGAGCTGAAGTCGGATGCCCAAATGACTGAGCCACCCAGGTGCCTCCAGAAATCATGTATGTTTGAGTAGTGATGTGCGCAGGTTTTAAACGTAACACCCCATACACCTTGTTATCTGTTTTCTCTGTCTCAACTGTTCTTTATTACTTTCCAATTTTTTTTTCTTTTAATTTTTGCTGCCTTCTTTTAGATCTTTTCTCTCCGTGCACGTTTGGGCCATAAACGTAACTTTTTTGTTTTGTCTTCAGAGTTTTCCTTAATGTTCGTATCATACAAACTTAACTTGTCCTAGCCACATAGAAGCATCCTTGTCCTATTTTCAAACTTTGTGCTGGGGTGTCGTACTTTTAATTCCACCTGTGTCATTAACCACAGAAAGGTTTTTTACTCTGCTATCCTGTCCCGAGTGTTGGGAAATGTGCATACATTTGCATGTACTTTCATAGACATCATTTCCAACATGCTACATTCCTTTGAGTGGATCCCGATTTCCATTACGTACAACTGTCCTGCTGTCCCTAGGAATCTTTTGCATTTCTTACTGCGTTTTGTCTGCTGGTGATGACTTTTTCAGACTGTGTGTCTGAACAAGTCGGTATTTCAATTTCATCTTCAAGAGGTACTTTCGCTCAGCTCAGAATTCTAGGATGAAAAGGGCTTTTCAATTCTAGAAAGCTAACACTGCCCTATGCCCGGGGGTGTGAGGTTTCTGATGAGACAATGTGGCCATGCTTATGCTTGCCCCTCTGCAGATAACATTAGTTTACCCCAGTTCCCTTTGAAAGGGTCTCTATCACCGGCTGATGGTAGCTGGATTAAATTTGGGGTGGAGGGGTGGAGGTGTCATTATTTAAACATTTTTCCCCCCCACTCTCTCTGGAATTGCAGCCACAAGCATATTATTCCGCGTGGTGTCATCTCAAAGTTCACTTGATCCCTGTTTTCTTCCTCACCAACCTTTGTAATCTTGATGTTTCATTTTGCATAATTTTTTAAATTTCGCTTTTCTTTTGCAGTCTGCTGTTAATTCCGTTGGATATCATCTTTTATTTTTTTAAACGCTTTTATTTTTGAGAGACAGAGCACAAGAGGGGGAGGAGCAGAGACAGAGGGAGATACAGAATCTGAAGCAGGCTCCAGGCTCCAAGTTGTCAGCACAGAGCCCGACGTGGGGCTCCAACCCAAGAACCGTGAGCTCATGACCTGAGCCGAAGTGGGACGCTTAACCGACTGAGCCACCCAGGCGCCCCACTGTGGGCATCATCTTTATCCCAGACACTGTATCTTTTGACTCTAGGAGATTAACTTGGTTTTTGTATTTTCCTTGACTCTCTCTCTGGTACTTTAAACTGGTGAGGAATATTTATAAAGGATTGTTTAATGACCCCATCTACTAATTGTATGATCTGTGTTAGTTCTTGGTCCATTTCCCTCTACTGTACTTTCGTTTCCTCCACATGATCATACTTTTCTGTTCTTTGGCACGTCAGTTAATATTTCACTAGATACTGGCCTTTGTAAATGTTGACACCTGACCTTTGGTCTGGATGACTCTTAGGTAACTTGGGAACAGTTGTTCATGTCAAGCCTTATTTTTAAACATCGCTGGGAGGAGGTCCAGGAGACTTCAGTCTGAGATTGGACTGGTCAAGTAAAATTGTTTTGAATGTCACCTCCCTCTGATTTTTTTATGGGGTAAAATATACATAAAATGTACTATCCTCACAATGGTTAAGTGCATACCATGCCTGCCCCTTGTGATGTATAGGATGTATTCTAACATATCATTTATTTATTGTTTCTACTATCTCTTGCCTGCGTCACACCACAAAAAGTTAAAACCTGCAATGACTGGAAATTCTGGTTGGGTTCAAGCCAAGACGTGTTGATCTAGAGCCTGGACCTGTGTTTGGCAAACAGTGGGTATCACATAATTGTCGGATGAATCAGTCCATTCGTGCCATACTTAAAAACAACAATACAATTTTTGTTTCTTCTTTTAAAAACCATTGTCTAGTGATGGGACCTTACTAAGAGCTGAGAATGGTTGGAACCACTCTTGGTTACTTTCCTGTTTCCACCCCCATGTTGTGTCCCCCCATTTGGTGGACTGAAAATCTGTGTAAAAGATAGTAATCTTTCTATGCACATAGACCTTTATTTTTTTCTGTGTATCTTTACTGTAAAGTGACATGCACATTTATATTATTTGAGAATTCTACAGTAACTGCAAAAATTGGTGAGAATGATTTCACATGGCATAAAGAAAAGAGGTAATAATTGCTTTACGATTAAAAGCTGTAAATGTTATCACTTCTACTTGCAGATAGATGAAACTGAATCAAAGAAACACACATACATAGGAATATAACAGTTCATTTTCTCCAAACAAAAACTACAAGTTGTATTTCTTTTTGTACTGATGTTCTTACTGTAAAAACTGGAAATCTGTAGGGTAAATATCCATGTAATTTAAAAACCATAATGTACTTCAGTCAGAAATACTTTAACAAAAATATTTCTCGTAAATACAATGAAAAATCTCTATGTGGAGTATTTTTCTTCAATAATAGTTTTGACTGGAATAATTTCATTACCTTCTGTGAAGCCACAGTTTCAGATTTAAAACTAGAAATCTGCAATTATTCTGTGTTTTTATCTCTGAAAACAACATTTTATTTCACACTCCATCAAGGTCAATAAAATGGAGCAACCAAAAAAAAAATAAAATTCATTCCAAAAGTTAAGCAAAATTCATACATTTTGCAGAGATTACATTTCCAATGAAAAATAAAAGAGAACATATGTCAGAACCATTCAGAGTTCAAAAAACTTAGTTTGATTAATGCTAGCTATGTCTTTCTTTTCCCCCATAGAAAATATATAGGCACGCTATGTCCTTGAGGCACTGTGACATTTCATCTGTATTCTGTTCACTAAAACTCCAAGATCTCCTTCCAAAATTTAAAGCCTGTCAACAAGGTTATGATCATAGAGAATGGAAAATAAATATTTTCAAAAATGTTCTAAAACACGTTACTATGCATACGTGGGTTCAGGTAGCGTGCAATTCAGTCAACATATGAAATAAACAAAACCACCTTTTCGGTGTGCATTTCACCATGGATAAAATAAACAGATTTTAAGAATCACGAAGAAAGAAAAATAAGCCCGTTGACACAAAGGTTAAAAAAAAAAAAAAAACTGCCTGAGACCAAAGCGAAAAGTAGAATGTAAACTAATTTTTATTTTACTTGAAATAAATTGCGGGCCATAAACAGTAGTCATTTCCCTCCACCTGCAATCACTTAGCCAAGAGGAAATGCTGCATGCTCTCAAAACCTTAGTGTGTCGAGCAAATTTTTATTTTTTTAATGTTTATTTTTCAGAGAGAGAGAGCAAGAGAGAGAGTGTGTGGTGGAGGGGCAGAGAGGGAGGGAGACACAGAATCTAAAGCAGGCTCCAGGCTCTGAGCTGTCAGCACAGAGCCTGTCGCGGGGCTCGAACCCACAAACTGTGAGATCATGACCTGAGCCGAAGTCGGACGCTCAACCGACTGAGCCACCCAGGTGCCCCAATGTTTATTTACTTATTTACTTGAGAGAGACAGAGACAGAGAATGAGCAGGGGGAGGGTCAGAGAGAGAGGGAGACACAGAATCCAAGGCAGGCTCCAGGCTCCCAGCTGTCAGCACAGAGCCAGATGCAGGGCTTGAACCCACAAATCGTGAGATCATGACTTGAGCCGGAGTCAGATGCCCAACCAACAAATTTTAAAAGGCATTCTAACAGGGCACCTGGGTGGCTCAGTCGGTGGAGTATCTGACTTTGGCTCAGGTCATGATCTCACAGTTCATGGGTTCAAGCCCTGCATTGGGCTCAGTGCTCACAGCCCAGAGCCTGGAGCCTGCTTCATATACTGTGTCTCCCTCTCTCTCTCTCTCTCTCTCTGAAAAATAAACATTAAAAAAAGAAAAAAAAGTAAATGTCTACGGGCACCTGGGTGACTTAGTCGGTTAAGCATCTGGCTCTTGGTTTCAGCTCAGGTCAGGATCTCACGGTTCATGAGTTTGAGCCCCACATCCGCGGATGTGCTGACAGCACAGAACCTGCTTGGGATTCTCTGTCTCCCTCTCTCTCTCTCTGACCCTACCCCACTTGCTGTCTCTCTCAAAATAAATAATTTTTTTTTAATGTCTAAAATTTGCCCACCTTCTCTACGTTTTGATGTGGGCACTCTCATGAAACAAGGGAGCCACGAACGCTGACCTGTAGAAGAGATGAGTCACCATCGGGAAGAAACACCACCAGAAGGTTGGCCTTGGTGGAATAATTCAAATGTCACGGCTTTATGCATAAGCGGTGACCTTCCTCATTAACTGGGACTGGTCACAATGGAGTAAAGACACTGTCCAGACTCCCTGTGGGCCGTGCCAGCTTCTCACGATGCATGAGAAGTTCATGTGACACCTAATGTCATTTCACAGAACCTTCAGTCCTGGAAGGGATCCATTTGTTAAGGTAACCGTATCGGACAGAGCACACTAATTAGATTGTTCCCACTGGCACTGATGAACCTCCCCATGGGGGCACTGATGAGGTTTATGGGTAGAAACAGAAGCAGAGTCTAAGTAAGAGATTGGGAGGCTGGCAATTTCCATGATCAAATGACAGTGGCCCCAGAAGGATCAAATCCAGCCACCGACAAACCGAAGGCATAGAGACGCCCCATCATCTCACTGCCCTGGAATCCCGAACCCCATGTTTAGGGAGACACGTGTGATTCCACACTTTGACAATCTGCAGCTTATGGGAATGTGTGAAGGCTTGACCTCAAGGACAGGGAAAAAACATACCACACCCTCAAGCATCACTGTAGCCCATGAGAGTTTGTTTTTAAGGTTGACTCATTTATTTTCAGAGAGCAAGTGGGGGAGGGGCAGAGAGAGAGGGAGAAAGAATCCCAAGGAATCCCAAGCAGGCTCTGCACTGTCAGCACGGAGCCCCATGCAGGGCTCCAACTCACGAACCGTGACATCGTGACCTGGGCCGAGATCAAGAGTTGGGTCACTCAACCGACTGAGTCACCCAGGCGTCCCCAATGGCAGACAGTTTTAAATGTCATTAAACAGTTATCACTGGAGGAAACAGATATTGGTTTTATGGCCGAAAAGAGAAGGCCTCAAAGATCTTTATGTTTGAGGAGAGCATCTTTGGGTTATGGCTGCTGGTGTTCCTTCCAATTTTTTCTTACGTCTACTGTGCCCATAATTGTGTGTGTGGGTGTGTGGGGGTGTCTGTTCCCCCCCTCAATTTACTGAGATGAAAATTACCAAAAGCGAAATGCTGTGTTTAGTGTCTAACACGCTTTTTCTTTCTTATAAAGTCATTTAAAATTTTTTTTAAACCTGTAATCTATTGTTTGTAAATAATTAAAAGGGTTCTTCTCTTTAAATAATCAAATACTTTGGTTTTTGAGTCTACCAACTCAGTCACAATGCTGAGTATGTTCATCACCAGAAAACGTCCTCAAGCTCTTTCCAGGATGGAAAACCACTGTTCATCTTGCATTAGCATGCTCGTTACTTCTCGTTGAGCATCCTACAAAAGTTAAGTTCCACGTACAAATACACCCCCAGCTGTGTTGTTATTTCTACTCAACCTCACGTCTATGAGGGTGACCCATACTATGCCTGCATAGGTACCTGATTTTTCTCTGCTTGGTACATAGTACCCCATTGAGCAAATATACCGCAATTTGCTTATCCACTCTCCTGGTGAATTTTCTTGAGTTTATTGAAAATGCTTTCTTCCATCTACTAAGTGGATTATATACATTTCCATCTTTATTCTGGTAACAGAATTAAAGATAAACACGGACTGATTTTCAGTGTTAAACCCACCTTACATTTACGGACAACATGCACTTGGGAATGACCTCTTGTCCTTTTTTTTTTTTTTTTTTTTTTTACTTTGTTAGATTTGATTTGTAAACTTGGCACCTCGCTGAAGGAAATTCTTGGACGGAACCTCCTCCTCCACTTGATTATTTTCTTTTTTTTTTTAATGTTTATTTTTGAGAGGCAGAGAGACAGAGACAGAATGCGAGTGGGTTAGGGGCAGAGAGAGAGGGAAACACAGAATCCGAAGCAGGCTCCAGGCTCTGAGCTGTCAGCACAGAACCTGACGCAGGGCTCAAACTCATGAACCTCGAGATCACGACCTGAGCCGAAGTCGGAGGCTCAACCGACTGAGCCACCCAGGTGCCCCCTCCACTTGGTTATATAAAGAGAAGGACCTTTTAATTATTTATAAACAATAGAGCACAGGTTAAACAGAATTTTAAAATGACTTTACAAGAAAGAAAAAGCATACTAGTCACTTACTAAACACAGGGCCTATAATTAAGCTATTAACCTATTGTTCCTCACCCTAAGAATTAATCTAATTGTATCTCAAGTACTTAACATTTTCTAGGTGAAACTCCTTAATAGCTAACAGATAAGACAAACAGCGGGAGGCTTATCTTGAATCTCAGATCCAGCGATGCTTTCTAGAATGTGTATCTCTCTGCCTCCCATCCTGTTCCCCAGATTCCTTTCTCGGTCCTACGTCTGTCCATTACACCTAGATGCCCACGTGCGAGATCAGGCTGCCCCTTTCACAGCTATTTGTAACCTTAGGCTCGCCGTACTTTCTAAGCCTATCCAAGCCTTCCCAGTACAGGGAAGCCTGTATTACTGGCTTCCCTCCCATCTCAGACTACACAGGGCTTGCATATCGAGCACTCGCCATGTGTAGAAATGCCTCTTTGAAATCTCTCTGCAGGCTTGACACACAGGCAAGGCACCGCCTTCCATCTAAGTGCCACATGGATGTGGGGAGACTGTCTTCAGCCTGCCCTTCCCTGTATTTACTGAGTGAACTGCCCAGAACGTTTCGTGCACATATGACGTGTCTTAAGTGGTGATACGGACAACTGTCAGGCTCTCTTGGGCGTGAAAACATACATCTTTGCCATATTACGCAAAATTTCAAGACACACACGCACACACACAGGATGATGCCTGACACAGCTAAAGAAGAAGCAGAATGATTCCACTAGGCAGATCTGCAAAGAGGAATCTTCCAAGAATTCGGAATCCAGCTCCTATCTACTCATCTCATACACCCTGCACGGAGAAGGAAACATGCTTCCCCAATCAGAAGAGGAAGGGGAACTTGAAGGGATGCACCATATTTTTCTATCCTCTTCTACACGGAGTGCCATGTTTCATTCTGTTGGATTTCAGTGTTCTAAAGAACATACGTGGAGACACAGCCTGGTGAAAACATACCTGAGAGGGCTCGCGCTCTTCAGTACTTCTGGGTGTCCATCAAAATAACACCTGCATCTCTCTGAACAGTCTGCCTTTAATACTATTAACACCCATCACGCAGGGCTGTGAAGCTCATGTTTAGAACACGGGTTCATGCCGTGCAACCTCCAACACACATGCATGTTAAACAGCTACGCTCTTGCTAAAGTCCCAATGGCTTAATTGTATTAAAAACCTCCAAGTTTGGGGCACCTGGGTGGCTCAGTCAGCTAAACGTCTGACTCTTGGTTTCGGCTCAGGTCACAGTCTCGTGGCTTGTGGGTTCAAGATCGGAGTCAGGCTCTGTGCTGACAGCACGGAGCCTGCTTGGGATTCTGTCTCTTCCTCTCTGTCTGCACCTGCCTCACTTGTGCATGCTTTCTCAAAATAAACAAATAACTTAAAAAAAAAAAAAAACACCTCCAACTTCAGGGCGCCTCGGTGGCTGAGTCAGTTAAGTGTCTGACTCTTGGTTTCAGCTCAGGACATGATCTCATGGTTGTGAGACTAAGCCTTGTGCCCAGCTGGGCATAGAGCCTGCTTGGGATGCTCTCTCTCCCTGTCCCTGTGCCCCTGTCCTTCTCACACATACTCTGTCTCTGAAAACAAAACCAAGGGGCACCTGGGTGGTTCACTGGGTTGAGTTGCCAACTTTGGCTCAGATCGTGATCTCTCAGTTCGTGAGTTCAAAAGCTGTCAGCATTGGATCTTCCCTGCCCCTCACTCTCTGCCCCTCACTCACACTCTCACTCTCTCAAAAACTTTAAAAAAAAGTATCAAAAACAAAGACAAAAAATATTCAAGTGTCACCAGCAATGATAAGCAATATTGAAGCACTGAGTCAATTCTGTGGCGGGGAGGGAAGATACAAACCTGTCACGTTAAGATCGGCAGTATGCCGTAACTATTACATAAAAGCGCGACGGAGAAAATCTTTCCAAACTCCTGTAATTCGTAATGTCCAATGACAGCAGTGATTCAAGTCAACTCGTCAACCACATATTAGACACTACTTTCTAGTTAGATGTATTTTAACATACCATTGAAGAAAGAGGGAAAGACGATGTTCACGTGGAGAGAAAAGTTCCAGTGCAAATTATGCAGAAACACTGCAACTCTTCAATTTCTCAAGGTCGGTGAAGAAATGAAGGTGGTCGGTACCAAGATATTAATATAATAAGACAGAATTGTTTTAACATGTCTATATAAGGAAGGATTTTTACTTTTTTTAGGTATATTTCTATATTTTGAGAGAGAGAGAGAAAACATGAGTGGAGGAGGGGCAGACAGAGAGGGAGAGAGAATCCCAAGCAGGCTCTGCACTGCCAGCACAGAGCCTGATGCAGGGGTTGAACTCACGAACCATGAGATCATGACCTGAGCTGAAATCAAGACTGGGATGCTTAACCAACTGAGCCACCCAGGTGCCCCTATAAGTACAGATTTTTAAAAACACGATTTCCAAGAATTTGTCACCCAATTAACGAGTTAAACACAGAGAGCCCACACATGATCGAAGAAAGGATAAAATAAAACAAAAACTTCTTCCTCAGGAATGCAAATTCTCAGCCAAATGCCCCACAACCAACGAAACAGAACCATCCACATTTGGATTTTTTTTTAAGCATTTCTTGCTAAAAGTAAGTGTGTTTCACAATCTGCAGCTCAGAATGCAGCCTCCAAATGCTGGAGACAAGTATTTGCCTTTAGAGACCTGATCTCCATGATTAAGGTGCCCACATGTTTATTTTCCTTCCCAACCAAAGATTCACTGTTTTCCACCACACTCTTAGAAAGGTCTTACCTCCTCTCTGTCCTGTTTTGTGGTCTTGAGGAGGAATAAGTTATTCAAGTGATGTTTAGGGAGCTAATAAAAGCAATCCTCAGAATAAAAACGGCCAGTCTACAGTACTGAGTTAAGCAGCAGGACAAAGTGACCCGAGTTCCCTCACGCCACTGCGTTCAGTCATGCGTAGCCCTGCTAAAGATTTATTTGGAACACAGATGGACGTGTGCATGGAAACCAAAGCTCTCTGAAAGCCTCCCAAGTTCAACCCCTATGCTTTTCCAGAGAGCTCCTTAGACTTTACATCAGCACAGTCAACCCTCCAATCGTCATTCCTTTTCCACTTAAACAACCCCAACTACTGGTGATCTGGTCACTCTGCAACAAGTCATTTTATCTTGCAGGGCAAAACATTTGTGGCGCTGTCTCTGTCCCCTGATTCTTCAGCAGTTTTTCTGGGATTTCACTGTAGAAGGCAGGTTTTTATTAGCCCAGCTACACCGTTTTCATTTCTTTAGAACTCTTGAATCTTACAAACTAAACATTTCTACGCCAGCAACAGATTTAAAATGCATTCATCTTGTTATCGTTGCCCCACGTCGGGCTCTGTGCCGACAGCTCAGAGCCTGGAGCCTGCTTTGGATTCTGTGTCTCCCTCTCTCCCTGCCCCTCCCCTGCTCACACTCTGTCTTTCTCTGTCAAAACTATTTATGTATCATCTACATGTGTTTATGCACTTGGGGAAACACATTATGTGTGGATATTAATGCATGCACATATGAGTGTATAAAATACAGCCAACAGATGAGATAAAATAATTTAAGGAAAATAAGATATCATATTGCACAATATCATAAATACACATATGCCTGACCAATAACATAAACTTTATGTGTTGCACATACTCTGTATGTTGTATGCATTATACAGTGTATTCTTACAATGAAGAAAGCTAGAAAAAACAAAACATGATTAAGAAACTCGTAAGGAGGAGGGCCTTGGGGGCTCAGTCAAGCGTCCTACTCTTGGTTTTGGCTCAGGTCATGACGTCATGGTTCTGTGGGTTCAAGCCCCATGTCAGGCTCTGTACTGATTCTCTGTTTTTCTGCCCCTCTCCTGCTCATGCTGTCTCTGTCTCTGTCAGAAATAAATAAACTTAAAAAAAAAAAAAAAAAAGGAAGGACGCCTCGCTGGCTTAGTCACTAGAGTGACCCTTGATCTCACGTAGGTGCAGTCAAATTCCACATGGCGTCTTTGTAAATCTACAGAAGTGGTCCAAACATCTCAAGACTGGCTCTCTGTCCCTTGCATGGTGCCAACGTTTGCCATTTGGGGCTGGCGCATGGGAATGTTTCTCTGGAGTGGTTTGTGCCTTCGGAGACTCACCATCCTATGTCTTTCTCCAGCTCTTTCAATACTTTGGCCAAACATTCCCGTCTTAAACTAGCTGGTTGGTGGGGGAAGGGCACGAATCATGAATGATATACTCTATATTCTGAGTTATTTTAACGTATGTACGTTACATAGTTGATTGGCCATTAGTTAAGTTCCTATGTGCCCTGGAATGAATTTGGCACATGTTAAAAAGACCCAGGGGGCACCTGGGTGGCTCAGTTGGTTAAGTGTCCAACTTTGGCTCACGTCATGATGTCATGGTTCGTGAGTTGGAACCCCACATGGGGCTCTGTGCTCAGAGCACAGAGCATGTTTGGGATTCTCTCTCCCCCTTTCTCTGCCCCTTCTCCCCCACTCTCTCCCAAAATAAATAAATAAACTTATAAAAATATTAAAAAAAAAAAAGACGACCCAGGATATTATGAGAGCTTCCTCAACCACCACTGATAAATACTTGTCTAGACCAATGACCTGTCAATTTCCAGAGACAACAGATACTTTTGTGTGAATAATAAGCAGTATTAGTTATCAAAAACCGAGAATACCTATAAGTCTACACTTTCTCTCTAGATTTACGTCTCATTCCACCAAACAAACAACAAAAAAACTATGGTCATTAAGTGTTCCAGTAAAAGTTTACAGTCACTTAGTGACTTCTTGACAAATGCGCGTTGACATTTTAAGAATTACGAACTTTAGGGGCGCCTGGGTGGCGCAGTCGGTTGGGCGTCCGACTTCAGCCAGGTCACGATCTCGCGGTCTGGGAGTTCGAGCCCCGCGTCAGGCTCTGGGCTGATGGCTCGGAGCCTGGAGCCTGTTTCCGATTCTGTGTCTCCCTCTCTCTCTGCCCCTCCCCCGTTCATGCTCTGTCTCTCTCTATCCCAAAAATAAATAAACGTTGAAAAAAAAAAAATTTAAAAAAAAAAAGAATTACGAACTTTATTTAAGTGAGCCTTTAATATTAGGGCTGTAGTGATGGCAAAAACTGAATAAAATAACTTTACAATTTCTAGGTAACTCATCATTTGAAAAATGTATTAAATTCACATTATGTCTTAAGAATTAAAGTTTGATTAGATAACGCAACTCAATTTTGCAGCAAATAGGAGTTAATTCCTTGAGGAACTATGCCAATATATAAAACAGAATAGAATTTCAGGATGCCACCTTTTATCTACATTAAGATTTGTGCTTGTTTGTCAGTGAAAAGAATAATCAATTCTCTCTCTTTCAAGCTTCATAAATATTCACGCGATGTTCTGAACTCTCCCTTCTCATTTTATTTGTTTACTCTTGATAGATGTCAGCAATGCCGATTTTATGTCGTGGGACTCAACCCGCTGGCTCGGGCGTGCATCGTTTCTAATAACTCAACAGGACTGAAACCCTAGACCACCAAAAGGAAGTTATGCTATTTTTTATACTGTATATGAATTAAATGAGCATTCTGCCAACATGCATTTCGAGCATTACTGGGAGAGATCTGTATTTCAAATCTTGGCTAGTTACGGCTCTAGAGCTCCAGACACTGATGTGGAAATGGAACTGCAACATGAAGTTATACGGTGATTTTTAATTTCTACACGTCTCTGTCACGTGCCTTACGCGGTACATGTGAATAGCAGTTGTAGGTTCCTCATCAGCTTGCAAGATATTTGCACATTAAATCGTAGTCAATTTTATGGAGCAGGGAACTTAGCATCTAACCTTGCTCTATCCAAAGTTTCCAAGAGGAGCCCAGCATGGACAGAGCATGCAAAGAAGAAAGAAATCCCCTGGAAAAACATCCACTCTCAGGAAAGAACCCAGAAAGGGGATTCAGAAGAAATTAATCCATATGGAAAGAAGCAAATGTAATAGGGTTTCGTGGGTTCGGCTGAAATTCTTCCCGGACCCAAGCCAGTGCCCAGAAATTTAAGAAAACCCCAGAAATTAGATCTTTAAAATCTTAAAAGACTATATGGTATGTATCAGGAAAAACTGATCTACAGATGACTTACCAGAATTTAACAGAGAGAGAGAGAGAGACTATCCATGGGATTCAGTTAGCCTATGCTGGTTCCAAGAAAATTTACTTTTTCAGAGGACTTATCCCTATGACATGAGTCCACTGCCCATGTTAGGTAACAATGTTTGTTTTTCTCTGAGATTTCTAGATAGTTCGCATTGGGACTCCAAAGTAGGCTACTCTTTCTCTGCCCAGCTCTCAAAATTCCCTGTTCTTCATAGATGCCGATACATTCCTAGTCCTGTCTTGTTCAAACCCAGCCTCATTGGGAAGCTGGCTTCAATCATTTCCAGAATCATCTAAACACTGGTGGCTTTTCTCAAGCTTAAGCTTCACAATCCACTCACCGCTTAACTCCTTAAATCTACAGCTTGAATACTTAGCAGATTTGTGTCTTGGACAGACAGCAAAACATTGGCCCAACAATTTCTCTCTTAAGTGTTTCTACCGCATTGATATTTATTTTGGTAAGTGACAGGTTCTATTGGTTTTGCCCCATTTTTGCTCCTTTAAAGGGTTTGTCTGTTTTATTTCAAGTTGTTTATGTGGATACTTTCATGCTCCTTACCCATCACTTTATTTTTCTCCTGTTTTCTTCCTTTAATTTTGCTCCATTGCATTTGCTTTGGTAAAGCAACAGGTTGACTCTCTTTTAGCTCACTTAAAAGTTAGTTTTTTAGGGGCGTCTGGGTGGCTCAGTCGGTTCAGCGTCCAACTTCGGCTCAGGTCACGATCTCGCGGTCCGTGAGTTCGAGCCCCGCGTCAGGCTCTGTGCTAAGAGCTCGGAGTCTGGAGTCTGCTTCCGATTCTGTGTCTCCCTCTCTCTCTGCCCCTCCCCCACTTGCACTCTGTCTCTCTCTCTCTCTCAAAAATAAACATTTAAAATTTTAAGTTGTTTAGCTACAGACTTTAAAATTTCACTTTTATATTTATTGAAATGAGAAATAAAATACCATGTCTTACAAAGAGTGAAGAAATTAAATGTTCATTATTTCAAAGTCTCATTTTAAGTATTTTTCATGTAATTTTGCTTTTTGTTTTGCATCGTTATGGTTTTACATAATGATATTTCTCTTTGGAGATATAACAATTCCCTACTATATACATATGGCCTACCATAATTTCGTTTTTGTAAACTTTCATCATTTTGCAATCTTAATGTTTACCGTTATGTGAGATCTTCAGAGTAAACCAACAAAGTTAATGTTAGTGTATTATTAGGACTAGACCAACAAAGAAAAGTTGGCAAGTCGAATTATTTAGGTTCTCATGAAAAGAATAATGTGAAGACCCGTATAAATGAGAGGGTTACGGTAATATTATTTGAGATAAACATTCAAGTAATATTATAATGAGACAAATATCAGGCCAGTGACAATTTTTAAAACAGAATTATTACATAGGTCTAATTTTCACAAGAAGCATCTGAGTTAAAGATATTCCATGAAATATATTTTCTCTGTAATACATATTAAATATTTTAAAATGTAAAAGTACAAAATATTGATGTGAAATTTTTAATTGTTTCTTATAAACTACCTACCAAGTATATTAAGTAAACTCGTATTTAAACTACTTTTCTTTGTAAGTTACAGGTTCACTCAAAGAAAATAAACACACTATATACACATATATATGTGTGCATATTATATGTTACATATACCTAATATATTTACACTATGCATTTAATATAAACTTATATATTATGTTTAATATACATTTAATGTTGTAAACTTATATATTATGTATATAATATACATTATATGTGTAATATATATTTGTATATGCAATATATATTTAATATACATTATATATATTCAATACATACTGATATGTATAATATATAAAAAAGAGAAAACATATATAAAGTGTACGAATAAAAGATTTTTTCTAATACAGAATTTTTCTTGTTCAAGTGTGTAAGCCCTTATTCATCTCTAGAAGCCAAGAAAAGTACCCGATTAAATTTTAAGAAAACGTACCTAATTCATTATTTTCAGAATGATTCTAAATATGGCATTTTCCCCAAAATATTTCAGAGTAATAGGCTGAATCCCGTTTTTCCAAATCCCAACAGCAGCTGGGAAGACATCTGGATGGACCAGCACAGCAGGTTGGAACTACATGCGCTCGTATCCAGGAGAAACGCTCATTAATTGAAGAAACTAACACATACAATCCAGCGTCACTGAGAGTCCCTTTACGGTGACTTTCTGAAGCCGCCAGGCCATTCTCTTCGGACTGTGACCATTAAAACCATGACACTTGTTTTCATACCTTTCTATAAAGGGCTTAATTGACTTGGATGTGGGGAAGTTATTAAAAGCCAGTTTAATTAGCTGTCAGACCCCGTATTCTAAGAATTATTTACGTAACTTCTAAAGACACTGGTTTCTCATCTTTCATTTCCAGGGCCTTATTTCCAGGTCTATGGCATGACCTTGGTTTCTAAGAAGTCAATCGTTCAGATGACTCACTACACTTCTCAGAGATCATTCACTGAATGTCAGAGATCTGGATTTCCTTGCGTGTAGGGCTCCCCATAGGCGTGCTAGTTTATTAGAATGGAAAGCGCCTTCTGGAGCTGACTGCATATGGAGACCATCCTTGGGCGCCTGGATGGCTCAGTCGGCTGAATGTCAGACTTTGGCTCAGGTCATGATCTCACGATCCATGAGTTCGAGCCCCGTGTCGGGTCTCTGTGCTGATAGCTCAGAGCCTGGAGCCTGCTTCCCATTCTGTGTCTCCCTCTCTCTCTGCCCCTTGCTGGTGCCTTTGAGTGCTCTCTCAACAATAAGTGGACATGAAAAGAAAAATTTTAAAAAGACCATCCTTGGTAGAGGAATACCGTCTTGCAGATGTTAATCGCTGAGGCCAGAATGAGGACCCATGGAAAGGAAGACTTAAGGAGGGAACCGGATCTATGAGTCCGCATGAGAGGAACTCACACCCGAGTCGCAGACACAAACACGCAGGGCCACGTGGTCACCAAGACAAAGGAGTCACAACTTCGAGTCCCAAACGCCAGGAAACACCTAAATCCTCAAGGCAAAGAGAAATGCCAAGTGCACACAAACAAAACTGCGCATTCTCTATGATGTTCATCAGCCACGTAATCCTCGGGAGCCAAAACGACACAGCAAACCAACCAAAGGTGTTTCTCTCCAACGCCTACGACCAGTCCTAGACGCCAACAGAGATCGCATCCAGGAATCCGTGTGCCCGACAATCAGACTCACAACCCGAAGCCGAGGCGCTCAGTCCCTTGACATGAAAATGAACGACAAGGTGGCCAGACATTCAAGGCGCACGAATTTGAGTAAAGAAAGGTGGATGCTTACATAGGTCGGCTGGTGGCCCGGACGGCAGCCAGCGTCCATCTACGTACACACTCCTGTCCTCTCTTTGCCGGCCCATCTCTCTTTGCCCTGCATTTTCAATTTTTACCACTCGCTCAAATCACAGTCATTAGCCTACAAACAGGCTCTGACGTTAACAACAACTGGAAAACTCGCGCTGGGCTCCAAAGCCCGCACAAAAGCACTGACTCGCTTCCCGAGTCCGTGTGTGAGTGTCCGTGAAACAGTATGTAGGTGCCGTCTGCACACAGTGTGCCTTTGGTAAACCTACCTCAGGTGACGTGCGGTCACGGCTGCAAGCGTTCAGATGTCACAATTCTCCAATGACTGTCCCTTGATGACTTCAGCCCTGGCCACCTAGCAGAGTTTCAGGGTCACATGTGCAGGGTCAATCTGGCCAATTTACCACCTGCATGGGCAATAAAAACACACGTGAATGCGGTAAACATTGAACACACACCGGGTCAGTGTAACTGGTTAATGGGGTAGGTGAGGAATTCAGGGCTTGTTAGAAGACGGAGAAGTGATGGAAGAGATGCCATAGTGACAATAAACGGGGTCTTTAGGAGTTGTTTTGATTTTTGCTTTTTGTTTTTCTTTTTAAGTTTACTTACTTGGAGAGAGAGGGAGAGAGACAGAGTCCCAAGAAGGGTGCATCAACGCAGAGCCTGATGCGGGAGTTGAACTGCTGAAGTGTGAGATCACGACCTGAGCTGGAACCAAGAGTCAGAACCACAGAGGCGCCCCAGGAGGTGTTTTGCAAAGTGTCAGAGAACCTACTGCTACGTGGGCAAGACGAAAGCTGTGGGCCTCGTGGGAAGCGGGGTGGTTCAGGGTGATTCTGCATGGTCGAGCCAACAGCAAGGAGGGAAGCAGTGGATACATAGAGTCTTGTTCTGATCTAGGTAAGCTGGCCAATAATGGGGCCACGTCGAGGGATGGAGAAGCCTGGGAAAAACAAGCTTCGGGTTTGACACGTTTTGTTCACTATGTCCATCTGACGGCCCGCTGGCTGGATCCTTCAAAGTCTAACCCATGGTAAATGAGTGTTCGGAAAAAAAAAAAAAACAAAACAGGGGCGCCTGGATGGATCAGTGGGTTGAGCGACCGACCGACTTCGCCTCAGGTCATGATCTCACAGTTTGTGATTTTAAGACCCACAAGCAAAGCCTGCTTCAAATCCTGTCCCCTCTCTCTCTCTCTGCCCGTCTCCTGCTCGCTCTCACTCTCTCTCAAAATAAATAAATAAGGGGGCGCCTGGGTGGCTCAGTCGGTTGAGCGTCCAGCTTCAGCTGAGGTCATGATCAACGGTCCATGAGTTCGAGTCCTGTGTCAGGCGCTGTGCTGACAGCTCAGAGCCTGGAGCCTGCTTCGGGTTCTGTGTCTCCTTCTCTCTCTTCCTCTCCCTCACTTGTGCTCTCTCTGTGTGTCTCAAAAATTAACACGAAAATTTTAAATAATAAAAAACATTTAAAAATAAAAAGGAATTAATGCATGTAGGGTAAAGGAGTAAGAGAAACACAGGAATGACTGAATTGCATGGTTTCTGGCTATCCCTCCACTCATATTCTGTTCCACCCACAAGACAGAATCTTTGGCCTTTCAGGACAAGTACCAACCACATGGTCAGGATTTTCTCGACGAGCTTAGGCAGTGATCATTTCTCAGACCCCTAGAAAGTGGGAGACATACGTCACCCCTACTTTGACTTTCTCCAAATCTTAATGCTTAAGTCTGTTTCACGTCCTGACACTGGAACTTAAGGTCCATCCGGGATTCCACTGGAGATGAAGCTTTCTTCTTTTCTGGTTTTTATTCTTACGGGTTTCATAAATGGCTGTAAGTAAGGTGAATGTGAGTTTGCTCCCACAGCTAACTTTCAAGTCTTTTAAACACTTAAATGTTCCAGCCTTAAAGGGAAATTTATAGCCCTTTTGGAATGTGAATTATTTTCCATTCATGTTTCCTTAACTCAGTAGATAAGAATAAAGAAGCACATTTCAAGTCAAATCGTAAAGCTCGTCTGTTACTGCACATAATAGCATGAAATTAAAATGTTCCCTTCCCCTTCTATTTGGGAATAGCAAAGTTTAATGAATTATTCTCCACATCAAGTATTTTACTATCACATTTAGTGCCTCTCCTGCCGGCCATCCTTGCTGCAAGCAGAAATCATGTTTTCTTCTGGCCTTCGCAGGAACATCTTCCCATTTGTAAGATCAATGGTTTTACTGTGAAACACGACCAAATCAAACTTTACTGCTCTGTGATGAAAATGACCTTAAGGATAATAACAGCATAAAGCTCCCGACCCAACTCAAACTGAAACTTGACCAGCCATGAAATTCTAGGCTTGCACCCGAACTCATTTTTGGATCTTTTTTTTTTTTTTGAACTCACCCCTGTTTTACTTCTAGGATGAGACCGAAGATGAGTAATTGATATCATATGATACAGTGTATCCGAAGGAACACCACACATTAATATTCCAAAGGCATCGCTCGGAGTTCCTCCCACACCCCCAGTGAGCTGTGAGGGGGAAGGGGGGCATGCCACATTGTGCCTAGAATTCATAAAGCAAAGTATCACCAGGAACTGACTCTGAGGGAAATGTTTAGGGAGACAACCACTGATGGAGCCCCTAGCAGGTACAAGACCCCGAGCACAATATCAGAGGCATGCCAGGAACCATCCCTAGGAGCCCTGAGGACTGGAGAGGTAATTACCGGCCTGTGGGAGGATTTCCCGCTGCTGAAAGGCTCCGGAAGCAGGTGCAAAGGTGTGCTGGGACACATTTCAGACACCTAGTGGCTGCAGGCTCACTATCGGTGACTCTGCACCTTGCACAGGGGGACAGGGCCCAGCCCCAGGGCCCCCGGTCTATGCAGGTTCCTGGCGGTGACTCTGGACGTTGCACAGGAGGACACGGCCCGGCCCCAGGACTCCTGGTCTATACAGGCTCACTGGTGGTGACTCTGGACGTTGCACAGGGGGACAGGGCCCGGCCCCAGGGCTCGTGGTCTATACAGGCTCACTGGTGGTGACTCTGGACGTTGCACAGGAGGACAGGGCCCGGCCCCAGGACTCCTGGTCTATACAGGCTCACTGGCGGTGACTCTGGACGTTGCACAGGAGGACAGGGCTCGGCCCCAGGGCTCGCGGTCTATGCAGGCTCACTGGTGGTGACTCTGGACGTTGCACAGGAGGACAGGGCCCGGCCCCAGGGCTCGCGGTCTATGCAGGCTCACTGGTGGTGACTCTGGACGTTGCACAGGAGGACAGGGCTCGGCCCCAGGGCTCGCGGTCTATGCAGGCTCACTGGTGGTGACTCTGGACGTTGCACAGGAGGACAGGGCCCGGCCCCAGGGCTCGCGGTCTATACAGGCTCACTGGTGGTGACTCTGGACGTTGCACAGGAGGACACGGCCCGGCCCCAGGGCTCGCGGTCTATGCAGGCTCACTGGCGGTGACTCTGGACGTTGCACAGGGGGGCAGGGCCCGGCCCCAGGGCTCCCGGTCTATGCAGGGTCACTGGCGGTGACTCTGGACGTTGCACAGGGGGGCAGGGCTTGGCCCCAGGGCTCGCGGTCTATGCAGGCTCACTGGTGGTGACTCTGGATGTTGCACAGGAGGACAGGGCCCGGCCCCAGGGCTCGCGGTCTATGCAGGCTCACTGGCGGTGACTCTGGACGTTGCACAGGAGGACAGGGCCCGGCCCCAGGACTCCCGGTCTATACAGGCTCACTGGTGATGACTCTGGACGTTGCACAGGAGGACAGGGCTCGGCCCCAGGGCTCGCGGTCTATGCAGGCTCACTGGTGGTGACTCTGCACCTTGCACAGGAGGACAGGGCTCGGCCCCAGGGCCCCCGGTCTATGCAGGCTCACTGGCGGTGACTCTGGACGTTGCACAGGGGGGCAGGGCTCGGCCCCCGGGCTCCTGGTCCATGCAGGGTCACTGGCGGTGACTCTGGACGTTGCACAGGAGGACACGGCCCGGCCCCAGGACTCCCGGTCTATGCAGGCTCACTGGCGGTGACTCTGGACGTTGCACAGGAGGACACGGCCCGGCCCCAGGGCTCCCGGTCTATACAGGCTCACTGGTGGTGACTCTGGACGTTGCACAGGAGGACAGGGCCCGGCCCCAGGGCCCCCGGTCTATGCAGGGTCACTGGCGGTGACTCTGGACGTTGCACAGGAGGACAGGGCTCGGCCGCAGGGCTCGCGGTCTATGCAGGCTCACTGGCGGTGACTCTGGACGTTGCACAGGAGGACAGGGCTCGGCCCCCGGGCTCCCGGTCTATGCAGGGTCACTGGCGGTGACTCTGGACGTTGCACAGGAGGACAGGGCTCGGCCCCAGGGCCCCCGGTCTATGCAGGGTCACTGGCGGTGATTCTGGACGTTGCACAGGAGGACACGGCCCGGCCCCAGGGCTCCCGGTCTATACAGGCTCACTGGTGGTGACTCTGGACGTTGCACAGGAGGACAGGGCTCGGCCGCAGGGCTCGCGGTCTATGCAGGCTCACTGGCGGTGACTCTGGACGTTGCACAGGAGGACAGGGCTCGCCCCCGGGCTCCCGGTCTATGCAGGGTCACTGGCGGTGACTCTGGACGTTGCACAGGAGGACAGGGCTCGGCCCCAGGGCCCCCGGTCTATGCAGGGTCACTGGCGGTGACTCTGGACGTTGCACAGGAGGACACGGCCCGGCCCCAGGGCTCCCGGTCTATACAGGCTCACTGGTGGTGACTCTGGACGTTGCACAGGAGGACAGGGCCCGGCCCCAGGGCCCCCGGTCTATGCAGGGTCACTGGCGGTGACTCTGGACGTTGCACAGGAGGACAGGGCTCGGCCGCAGGGCTCGCGGTCTATGCAGGCTCACTGGCGGTGACTCTGGACGTTGCACAGGGGGGCAGGGCCTGGCCCCAGGGCTCCCGGTCTATGCGGGCTCACTGGCGGTGACTCTGGACCTTGCCCAGGAGGACACGGCCCGGCCCCAGGGTTCCTGGAAGGCCCATATTCACAGCCTCAGAGTTCTCACCTCTTGCTCCACGGAGCTTTGCCCCGCACCGCCCGTGGGCTCGCCCTGTCCCCGGCCTGGACGCCTGGCCCGGCCTTTGTCTCTCAGCGGGGCTGGGGCATCCCGCCAGGATGCGGATTCATGTCCTAGACCGCGATGAGCCAGGCTCCTCCCTCAAAAACAGCCCCGGGACATCCTGAGAAGCACGCGGGACGCCAGGCCCTTCAGCTCCCTCCCAGAAATCCCTGCCGGATTCCGTCTTCCCGAGGTCACGCGAGACTCTGCGAGACCCCTCCAGATCCCGTGAGGCCGCCGTGAGCTCTCGTGAGACCCGGCTCCTCCCGGGAAAGTGGTCCAGCTCGGGTCTCCACCCAACCTGAGCCCTGAGGGATGCTCCTGGTCAGCCTCGCAGGAAACTAACCTTTTTAAACACCTGCCTTAAAGGCGCAGCGCAGTATTTTCCCCCTGCTTTTTCTAACACAAGAAGAAAGGCTGTATACGTGCCAGCAAAAGAGCCCATGAGGATTGTCAGGTATCAGCACACTAATCTGGGGAAAACAGCAAAGCGTGTTTGTCAAGGGGATGAGCTGGGTTCGCCATAGAATTCAATGTACAACGGGGCACCCAAAGCGCTGGTTGTTTCTAAACAGGGCTGCTCAGAATTCACGCGTGTATTATTAACTATGATGTCAATTCTTGCCCGTGTGTTTTGTTGTTAAATACCCCACATGCAAATAATCGAAATATTTTCCAAAGTCTTTGATTGCTCTAAGTTAAATTGAGGACAATGATGAAGCGGGAGGTCAGGGAAGATGGAAATGCCGGGGTGTGTATGGTGCTCACGGATGTCGTCCATCTGCTGACTGAGTTATTCTGTATCTTGGACTAGACATAGTATTGCAGACCAAGTATCTCCAGGTGCAAGTGAGCAACCCAGGACCTCGAGGAACAGGTGAGGTGCAGTTAAGAGACAGAATAATGGGCACGTGGGTGGTTCAGTTGGTTGAGCGCCCGACCCTTGGTTTCGGCTCAGGTCGTGATCTCACAGTTTCCTGCGTTCGAGACCGTGCCTGGCTCTTCACTGGCAGAAAAACGCCTGCTTGGGATTCTCTCTATCCCTCTCCCTTTGCCCCTCCTCTGCTGGCAACGTCTCTGTCTGTCTCAAAAATAAATAAACTAAAAAAAATTTTAAAAAGAGCAAGTACATAAGCAGTTAACATGTGATAATTAGTATAAAAAGGAGAAATAGATACGTTGTCATAGGAACGGAAGAGAAGGAAGGTAGGACTTGCTTGGGCATATGTACGTGGGAATGTTTAGCAGAAGAGGGGATGAAAAATGGCCTGATTCTAAATGATGGGCATGACTCCCTTCAACGGGAAAATGCAGGAAGAACTTTCCAGCCACTGACAACATCTGTTTCAAATTCACAGGTATGCCAGGTGGTAATGGGCAGACATCAGGAGGCATTAATTTTTTTCAGGTGGATCTGTAGTGCAGGGAGAGGAGCAATGTGCTGATGAGAAAGCATTTCCATGTCAGCAGCGACATACGTGTTCCTTCATAAACAGAGCACCGTGGTCCATTTTCAACAAGCGTATGAGCCTGTGTGTAGCAGGCTATCTCGGATTTGAACAAATTGTCTTGCCGAGGTAGAGACACGCATTAGCTGGCTGTAATTTGTACTCTAGGCAAGACATGTTGCAGTTTAAGTGTATGTTCAAGGATAAGGACAGAGAAGGTGGGACTATGGAGACACAAATGAGCGGGGCTTGGTCGATTTGTCTCGTTACTGAACAAAACATATTTGTCAAAACAAGACTCACCAATGATCCCAGTGGCTTTCCATTGGGTGGAGAAGAAAGGAGTGAAGGAACAGAAGCTAGTTTTGGGGGCAGCTGATTGCTGAAAATGTGTGTATGTTGATCGTGAGATGCAAGTCTCTGAGCCAAGTGAACAGGTCCAGTATACAGAAGAGTAATTTCAATACGAAAGGGAAAATAGCCAATACTTGGCAAGAATGGACCTTCTCAAATAGAAATAATGTTCCCCACTCATCTAATGTTCCCCACTCCCATCTAAGAAGTTAATGTGGGGGCGCCTGGGAGGCTCAGTTGGTTAAGCGTCCGACTTCGGCTAAGGTCATGACCTCATGGGTCATGAGTTTGAGGCCCGCATTGGGCTCGGTGCTGACAGCTCAGAGCCTGGAACCTGCTTCCGATTCTGTGCCTCCCTCTCTCTCTGCCCCTCCCCCACTCACGCTCTGTTTCTGTCTCTCAAAAACGAATGTTAAAAAAAAATATTTTTAAGTTAACTTTGGAAAGGATTTTTCTTACTGCTCACTGCAGTATTCTGCATTAATTTAACACTCTTAGAAGGTGTTCAATTAACATCTGTTGCATGAACGTGAAGTCAAATGAGACATTTGGCAGACAAATGTGAGAATATTATACAGTCCTTTTTTGAGCACCTAGTAATTTATAGATGTAGTATGCCAAAATACCTAAGGCCCTACCTTTGAAGGTCCTACTTTATATCAATTTGGCTGGGAATCTGGATGAAGCTAATTCATTATATTTGAGAAGGTAATGAAAGGTTAAGAAAAAAAAGAAGAAACAGCAAGTAGAAATTATAAGTGTTCAGATAAAATAATGTGCTGTATACACTGAGAAAATCATATTTGATGCTATATATACATATAATAATCTCTATATTACATAGATCACCTCTATGGTAGATTACATATTGTATCTTAAATGACCTATAGAGAAATGATATCTACATATTAATCACCGACATGTCAGCACATTTATATTATAAAAGCTGCTAAGTGAAAAATATAGGAAAATCAATATATAGAAGTACAGGGGTAACTGACAAAATGACACATATAGAATAAAAAATTGTAACATTGCTGGAGTGTGGAGAGATCTGAGAAATGTGTGATTGAGTTGAATACATTGTTTTACTTAATCCTTCTCATTATTTCTTCTCAGTATCAACTCATGATTTTTTCAGAGTTTGAATGAACAGTATTGGACACTCTTGCATTTATACATGTGGAAATCTGCCAAAAATTTGCTTTTCAATCTTCCATAACCACCTTAAAGTTCATGATTCCCTCTATTTCCTTTTTTTTTGTTTTTAGTTTATTTTGAGAGAGAGCGCACACAACCAAGCGAGGGCAGAGAGAGGGATACAGAGGATCCCAAGCAGGCTTCACATGGTCGGCACAGAACCTGATGTGGGGCTTGAACCCAGAAGACTGAGTTCTTGACCTCAGCCAAAGTCGGACGCTGAACCAACTGAGCCCCTCAGGCACCCCATTTTCTTCTTTTAACACAGTAATTCTAAACACTAGTCCGCGTGTGTGTGCTCCACACACTGGAAAGACTTCCAGGATCTCTCCAAGTATAGACTCTCCCAGTTTCCATTCATGAAGATAACAAGTCAATGAGCAGCTGGTTCCAGTGATTCGCAAGTCCCAGGGGAAGTGAATTGTAATAACAGACTTACCGTTGGTTTCGTTCTGAAACTGCTGTATTCAGGTTGTGTGCAAAGGGGATCAGAACAAACTTGAATCCTAACTGGATCCCTCAGTAGTCAATACTGATTGCTCAAGGAGCCTTTGGCAGTTGCTTTTTTAATTAGCTGTGGTTTCTTTATTTCAGCAGATACAATAAGTTTCAAGATTGTGGGGGAAAAAACAAAGGAAATATTTTGCAGCTACAAGCCCTGGTAAGTTTATCAAGTGCACATGCATTAATTTTGTTTCATTTGTGGACACAAAGGCGTCGTAAGGAAGAGTTTTTTTACTGGAGGGGGAGGGAACCACACACACACACACACACACACACACACACTCACAATTAAACAATGTGGGTTTTGTATGTATTTTTCCATTTTCAGGAGCACTTGAGGATGCGTTTGCCTAGCTTCATGGCCTAGAGGGGTTCTCATCTCTGCAAATAAAGCTATTTGAACTTGAAAGATTCCCAGCAAGTTGCAACTGTTTTGTGCTCAGTGACTTTAAAGTTTACCAAAGAAGGGATGCGTGGAAATGGCTTTTGTTACCTTGTCTCAACTGTAGAGACTTGAAAGCTAATACCTCTGTTTTATTTCCTGAACCCAATGTCTTGGGCTCCTTGGCGTCTTTTAGGTCAATGATGAGGGTCAGCTGAACTTCAAAGATCTTCCCTTCCTTCCCTTTTTTGCTCAGAGATTCAAATGTTTGGTCCACATTTATGTTCTTTTTCACCTTCTCATGATTTATTAATTGTTTTGGATCTTCCCCTTTTACACTGTCCATACCTCCATCCTCCAGGGTATACTGGACCTTCCTCAAAAAATTAAAAACAGAACTGCCTACAATCCAACAGTTCTACTTCTGGGTATTTTATGCCAAAAGCTTAAAACGAAACAGAAAGGAAATATTAGATGCAGCATAGGTACTCCCAGTTTAGGGAAGCACTGGGAAATGTTTAGTTATGTTATCTGTATGATAATAATAAAGCTACAGAATGTACCAAGATAAGGTAAGAGATCCGTGTTGGGGAAATTTTTCTTTCAGTTTTATTGATATGATCAACATAGAGTGGTACATAAGTTCACGGTATAGAGCATAGGGACTTGACTTACATTTGTCGTGAGATGATTATCACAATTAAGTTAGCATCCATCATCACATACAGATAAAAGGAAAACAATGCTTTTTTTCCCCCTTGTGATGAAATCTTACTTGCTGCTTAAAAACTAAACTGTGGTTTCAAGTTCTCACCTAGGGGGAACATACAAATATTCAACATTTCAAGTTGTAGAAAATTTTTTCTTAATTTTATAAAATGTTTTTATTTTTATTTTTTTAATTTACATCCAAGTTAATTAGCATATGGTGCAACAATGATTTCAGAAGTAGATTCCTTAACGCCCCTTCCCAATTTAGCCCATCCCCCCCAAACCCCCCCCTGCCGTAACACTCTGTTCTCCATATTTAATAGTCTCTTATGTTTTGTCCCCGTTTTTATATTATTTTTGTTTCCCTTCCCTTATGTTCATCTGTTTTGTCTCTAAAGTCCTCATATGAGTGAAGTCATGATTTTCATCTTTGGCTGACTAATTTCACTTAGCATAATACCCTCCAGTTCCATCCACATAGTTGCAAATGGCAAGATTTCATTCTTTTTGATTACCGAGTAATACTCCATTGTACATATATATACAACATCTTCTTTATCCATTCATTCATCGATGGACATTCGGGCTCTTTCCATACTTTGGCTATTGTTGCTAGTGCTGCTATAAACATTGGGGTGCATGTGCCCCTTCGAAACAGCACACCTGTATCCCTTGGATAAACACCTCATAGTGCAATTGCTGGGTTGTAGAGTAGTTCTATTTTTAATTTTTTGAGGAACCTCCATACCATTTTCCAGAATGGCTGCACAGTTTGCATTCCCACCAGCAATGCAAAAGAGATCCTCTTTCTCCGCATCCTCGCCAACATCTGTTGTTGCCTGAGTTGTTGTTAGCCATTCTGACAGATGTGAGGTGGTATCTCATTGTGGTTTTGATTTTATTTCCCTGATGATGATGAGCAGTGTTGAGCATTTTTTCATGTGCCTGTTTGCCATCTGGATGTCTTCTTTGGAAAAGTGTCTATTCATGTCTTTTGCCCATTTCTTCACTGGATTATTTGTTTTTTGGGTGTTGAGTTTGATAAGTCCTTTATACATTTTGGAGACTAACCCTTTTTGAGAGAGAGAGAGAGAGAGACAGACCATGAGCTGGGGAGGAGGACAGAGAGAAAGACACAGAATCCAAAGCAGGTTCCAGGCTCTAAGCTGTCAGCACAGAGCCCGATATGGGGCTTGAACCCATGACCCATGAGATCACGACCTGAGCCAAAGTTGTACACTTAACTGACTGAGCCCCCAGGTGCCCCTCAAGTTGTAGAAATTTGTGGCATGAAACCAAAAATCAAAAACTGAAGGGTGATTAAACAGTAACAAGCATGACCATTATGCCCATATTATATAGCATCATGCCAACCATTAAACTATCTTTTGTCTTTTGCAAGCTTTTAAAAAGAAAGTGAAGTCATTCACAAAACTATTCTAAGTAATATACTGAGCAAATTCTAAGTCATTAGGATGTGGGAGGCAGAGATCTATGCACCTCTTCCGGCTGCCTACCATGATTATATTATGTAACATGGGCATGAAATATTTGAGGAATAGCTGATTATTAAAGTAACTAAAAATGTATAAAAACATAGGAAAGTCTGTTGACTCCCCCTACCCCAGACTTTCCTATGTTTTTATACACTTTTAGTTACTTTAATAATCAGCTATTCCTCAAATATTTTTTTCTTACTAGATTCTTACTAGTGTTACTATTTGCTTGTCTGTGACCAGTTTTCTTCCTAAATAGATTCACCCAGTTGTAAACACGATTTTTCTGTCCATTTTGCAAAGCTATAAATGCATTAGTGTGTGTGTGTGTGTGTGTGTGTGTGTGTAATAAAGAAATAAAAAGGTATCAGAAATCCATGGGGATGTTTATGGCTCAGAACATTGGTGCAAAATCTCCTTTTCTTGATTGAATCTAATTAGCTCTGGGATGAAAAATGTGTAATTTAATTACTGAGGTTTCCATTGGAGAAGTAAGCTCAAAGTACTTACATTTATTCATGTTCAAATTAAAATGAATTCAAGATACACTTGAGTCCAACAAATTGAATATAATCATATTGATAACTTCTGATCAATATGGTGAACTGAAATGATCAGAGAGTATTTGCTCTCCTTTCAAACACAAAGACTGAAAAAAATAGATCTGTCATCAATTCAATATCATGGAAGGAAAATCTGTCATTGTTAGACATCCAGAGAACTCTAAGCCAAAGCTGTAAGACTGAACTGAAGCAAAAAAGTCATGGGAGGAATGGACAATATATACAGTTGTTAACAGGTAGAAGTCGAGACCTCACTTCCACACAGGGAGTTCAGCCCACATGTCCAGGAGCATAGGGATTTTTAAAAATTATTCTTTCTGAGCATTGTTGGTATTGTTACTTTGCATTAAGCCTTGAGTTATATATAAGGAGCTTTTCTGTTGAGCAACCACACAAGAAGGGAGAAATTCTAAAAGACTCCCATTTGAAATATCTGACAAGTAGTAAGATGGTGAGGCTTAGAGTGACCAATAGAGGTTAGCTCATGATCTGGCACAAATTCAACCCTCAAAGCATTAATGATTCGCCAGTGGCAGTTAAAATGAGCTCTCCTTGAGAGTCTGAAGACCCGAGCAAAGCCACTGACATCTACCCTTTTGCTGGAAGACAAAAACAACATAAGAGCCTGCCTTGAAGCAGGGGTCTGGTAAAAATCCCAAGCTGCATTTCGGAGCCCTGATGGGCTAGATCACAGGAGTAGGGGTGAACCAGAATACGTAGACAAGTGAGTCTTGGCAATGGATGAAAACCAGCTTTAAATCTGTCTATATGATGCAATTAGGTCAAGAAAAAAATAAACCCTCTTTGAAGGATGCTAACACCATCCGTTATTTTATTTCTCCATTTTATTTCTCAAAATTTTTACCATTGCCAGCTTTTTATCAAAAAGTAGCAGAGGTAAGGGGTGCCTGGGTGGCTCGGTCAGTTAAGCGTCCAACTTCGGCTCAGGTCACGATCTCACAGTTCATGAGTTTGAGTTTTGTGTCAGGTCACGATCTCACAGTTCATGAGTTTTGTGTCGGGCTCTGTGCTGACAGCTCAGAGCCTGGAGCCTGCTTCAGATTCTGTGTCTCCCTGTCTCTCTGTCCCTACCCTGCTCACACTCTGTCTCTCTCTCTCAAAACTACATAAACATTTTTTAAAAATTTTAAGTACTAAAGGTACTTAGGTAAGTACTAAAAGTAAGAGGAAACAATATCAAATGGCTGAAAGCCTAGATAAATGGAGAAGAAACAAAATTGCCAAAAAAAAAAAAAAATCCAGCTATCACACTTGTCAGATGAGAGTTGTCAATGTCTATGATTAATATATTCAAAAACTTAAATGGTAAGGAATGTCAACAGCAATGGAGAGCATAACATATTAGGTATAAATTCTAGAACTGAAAACAAAACTAAAGCATTGATACATGATTAGTTATGGTAGAAGACAGAATTATTACTGGAAAGAAGCATCCAGAAACAAAACACGTGAAAGCATAATAGGGCGGAAAAAGAAAAAAAAATATATGTATATATGGAATATATATATGGAATATATATGTATATATGGAATATATATATATGTGGAATATATATATGTGGAATACATATATGGAATATATATATGGAATATATCTATGGAATTAATATATATATAAATTACATATATAGACTGTATATATATAGATTATAGATTATATATATATATATATATATATTCCATATATATATATATATGGAAATGGGGAGGGGGACAATCCAACTGGAAAAGATAATCTCAGAATTTGTCAACACTGTTAAGTGAAATCAAATGCACATCTTGAGAAGCCACGTGAACCCCGGGAAAGATAAAGATACACAAAACCCATAATAAAAAACAAGTTAACAAAAAGACAAGTTGTAAAGATGCCATCTGGGGGAAACAATGTTATATTCAGAGGAAAATCGTAAGACATGAATTTCTCAGTAAGATAGTGAATTTTAGACTCAGAGGCAGAAAACAAAAATGCAAGGAAAAACATATGTGGAAAACTAATGTATGACAAAGATTGGAGACACATCAAAGGAAAAAGATTGGAGACAGATCGAAGAACACAAGCTGATTTAGTAAATCAGAAGAAAATGGTGTGCCCCTACAGAAAACCACAAAGGAACAAACAAATAAACAAAAGATCTCCCTCAAACCACAGAGGGGAAGAAACTGCTTTTTGGATGTACACAGGAAAGGTAACACCATATTATTGTAGAAGGTATTACTGAGTGGGGTTTCCTCCCACAAGGATTAGACAAAGATTGATCAAAGGAACACACACAGAAAGGCTTTGGGGAGTTGATTTTCAAACAGGTGTAGAGGTCCTGTTGTGCAAGATGAATGCGTTCTAGAGGTCTGCCGTACAACATTGTTTACAGTTAAAAATACTGCACTTTATACCTAACATTTTGGGAATCAGGTAGATTTCATGCATTTTTTTTTTTTTTGGCCACAACTTTAAAAGTGCTTTTACAGAAAACAGTGACACCTGGGACTATTACTTTTAACATGTGAAATGCTTGGTTTTCAATCCACACTGTTAAATAATGAGAACACTAAAAAAATACTCAAAAATAGATTATATTTGCAATAATATCTAATGTTGAATAGTGTCCGCAAAGGGCTCATA
The DNA here is from genome assembly GCF_022079265.1 of Lynx rufus. Classification (NCBI taxonomy): domain Eukaryota; kingdom Metazoa; phylum Chordata; class Mammalia; order Carnivora; family Felidae; genus Lynx; species Lynx rufus. The sequence continues at coordinate 2,978,754 of NW_025814828.1, forward strand.
TCCAGCATTTAGGAAAATGTACTATTTTATATCAATTATAAAAATGCAACTGAAGAAAAAAATATAAAGTACGCACTTCACTAAATAGGAGTCAAAATGCCAATTTTAGTGGAGTCAAAATGCCAATTTTAGTCACCTGTGTGTTGTACAGGAAAGCCATACTCAGACCAATACCAGAGTGCCTGAAATTAAAAGGACTGATGACCTAGGGGCGCCTGCGTGGCTCAGTTGTTTAAGCATCCGACTTTGGCTCAGGTCATGACCTCACGGTCCATGAATGTGAGCCCACATCTGGCTCTGCTGACAGCTCGGAGCCTGGAGCCTGCTTCAGATTCTGTGTCTCCTTCTCTCTCTGCCCCTCCTCCGCTTGTGCTCTATCTTTCTCAAAAATAAACTTTTTTTTTAAAAGACTGACAATCTCAAGGGCTGGCTATAATAAGAACTTGGAATAACAGTCCCCCTATGATGCTTACATTTTACATTCCAATCAGAATAACCATTATACAAAATATTTTAGCACCCTTAACAAAAGTTGGAAATAAGCCTATCCCATGACCCTGGCCATCTATTGTTATATAGATAAAATTATAGATGTTGATGCAGATTGGGACACATACTCCTATATATCAGAATTTTATGTTTTATGTATAAGTATGTATACAAACATACATATACACACAAAGTTATCGAGAAAGCTGAAAGTACACATTTTTGTAAAGAAACACATTTCAATCACAGTTATCTCCAGCTTAGACACCAAAAAAAAAAAAAAATGCCATGACCAAAGAAATAACACCTTACAGAAAAATTATCTGATGCCTGTTCCATTTAATTAGCATTGAGCAATAACAGAATCATGCTAAAAACTACCAGATTGAAACCCATTTCCCCCGAGGGCTTTATGGAGGTAATCAGTAGGAAAGACAAATACACTACAATTTAAGTGTAGCATATATACAAAGTTAGATCAAGCAGTGATTAAAATGAAAACAGAAATATACGAACAGGTAAGAAGAAAGGGTAACACTAATTTAAAACAAGTGGAGGTCAGCATGCCTATTTCAGAAATTACATCGTTTGATAAAGTTATCCCAAACTTATTTTGTTCTAGTTGGAAATATATAGCCTTAGTTTCTTAAAGGACACCCACGCAAGATAATAAAGGAACATCATCTCTCAAACAATATATTTAATCATTAGAAAAGTAAGCGTGCAAATGTCGTTCAAAATGGAGTGCATTAGACACTGATTAAATAGTTGGAGTAGTGTGTAAATATAGGATGCCCACATTATATTTGCAAAGATAGTAACTCCGGTGTTCTAATGGTCACTTCTAGATCGTGCACATGGCTGTCTGTCCCCAAAAGAGGTGACCCATTCAGTTATCAAGTTGGCAACAATTATACTCAAGGTAAAAGAAAATGACCTCTTTCTATTTAGCAGCATTTTTGCTATTTCGTGTTAAGGGATATTGAGTTTCATATATAATGTCCACCTTACCAAGTGGTAATTATGTAAATGTCCATTTTATTCGTCCATGGCTCTTGTTCTAAAAAGAAATCACCGATAAAAGAAAAGTAGGCATTTAAACCATTTATTTACTCCAAGATGACAATTCAGTGGCCGGTCAAGATGTGTATGAACGGAGGTGAACTTAACCACATATTTGAGAGATCATTTTAATAAAAGCTCTCCATGAAGAAAATAAGTTTGCAATATGAACTTGTAGATTAAACCACCTGCCATCCACCCTCAATGCTTGCTGTCATTAGCTGTAACGCAGAAGGTCTGAGACTTGGTGGCTTCAAATCATTGTTGGAACATTGTTGGTCTCTGATGTAACAACTTAGATTCTGACGTGGGCTCGCCAGGAGAAGATGGCCCTCTTCAGCACCCAGGCTTTTCCACGCTCGTTTTGGATACTTCCCCTGACCCCAAGGTGCAGCCGACTCAACCCATAGCCTCCATTTCACATTCTTCCTTCGTTGCTGGTGGGAATGCGACAGGGTGTGGCCACTGTCGAAGACACCATTTCCGTTTCTTACAAAACGATACATACCCTTCCTATGAAACCCAGCAGTTGGCACAAGGGAATTGTAAACTTGTGTCCACACAAAAACCCATACATGGACGTTTATAGCAGCTTTGTTATCATTGCCAAGAGTTGGAAAGGACTATGATGTCTTCCATCAGGTGGATGGATAAATAAACTGTGGCCCATGCTGGCAACAGAATATTATTCAGCACTAAAAAGAAACGGGCTCTCGAGCCCTGAAAACACATGGAGGAAACCGACACATGCATACTGGGTGGAAGAAGCCAATGTCAAAAGAACATGTCCTGTGTGATTCCATCTCTACGATATTCTGGAAAAAGCAGGGAGACAGTAAAAAGATCAGTGGTTGCCATGGGTGGGGGAGGGGGAGGCATGAACAGGTGGAACACAGGATTTTTAGGGCGGCTCAACTATTCTGCATGATGGTATAATGGTAGATACATGCCATTATACATCTGCCCAAATCCAAACAATGTACAACGTCAAGAGTGAGCCCTGATGTTAGCTATGAACTCTGGGTGATGACGGTGTGTCAGTATAATAAGTGTAATAAATGTACCATCTGGTGGTGGGGGGGGGGTGTTGGAAATGGGGGAGGCTGCATGTGAGGGCGGGCAGGGGACATACGGGAAATCTTTATACCTTATTCCCACGTTTGCTATAAATCTAAAACTACTCCTCAAAAATAAAGTCTGTTAATTCAAAAAAGAAAGGGAGGTGCCTGGGTGGCTCAGTCGGTTATGCATACAACTTTGGCTCAGGTCATGATCTCATGGTTTGTGGGTTCAAGCCCTGCATCGGACTCTGTGCTGACAGCTCGGAGCCTGGAGCCTGCTTGAGACCTGTATCTCCCTCTCTCTATGTCCCTCCCCTGCTTGTGCTCTCTCTCTCTCTCTTAAAAATAAACATAAAAAATTAAAAAAAAAAAAGAAAACAAAAGAAAGAAAAATCATGGGTAAGTACAATCCTAGCTCATGCCCAGGAGGAGAAATTAAATAAATGTGAGTGGTTGGAACGTTAAAACTTGGTCCACACGGCTCAGGTTCTATGTCTCACTTAAGGGCCTTTTCCAGGTGATCCAAGGTGCTGTGGGGGGTAGCAGGGCATGGTTTTGGGGGTGCTGGCTGTGACTCCCAACCCAGCAATCCGTGGTCCCGCTCTGAGCCCTCATCTGTGTCCTTGGGGAGGCTACACACAGCGGTCCAGCTGTCCCAGAAGGACACATCACCACCTGCTGTGTCCTCAGGCTCTGGGGATCACATTCCCACCAATGTGAAGGTGTCAGACGTGTTTGCAGTGGGTCAGGGCCTGTGGGGAGCTCGACTCGCTCCATTTTGGAGCTGGGGTCCCCAGACACTACTGGCCCAGGACTGTGGGGCCCTTGTCACAGCACCTGTCCTGCATATCGATTACCGCCCAAGCTTTCCTGTCTGCCCAGTTACTTCTGCCGTCTTGCCCTGGTCACTGTCCTCACCTCCATGCTTTGGGTCGCTGGTTTCTGCATGCAATCATGGCTGGGTCCCCTGCAAGAACTAATTACCACTCTACCTCCAACTTAAGAAGTCATCCATTTAGTACCAAAAATCCAGCAACATACTGGGGTGAGGGCCGGTTCAAGAACATGGGCAGAGTTAGTGGTTTGACCCTCAGGGGGCCAAGGCCAAGGCTCCTGGGTGCCAGCAGGTGCCTGTGGGAGGCCTACCTGGGGCTCAGGGGGTGCCCTGCTCAAACACGCCGGAGCCCGTCGCCTAGGCTAGGAGACACATGGTGACCCCAAAAGACTTGCAATTCCAGAGTCCTATAGGAAACATATGCTTTCAGGGATGGTTGGCCTCTGGTGTAACGCCTACTGATAACTTCCGGTTACCAGGACAGCAGCACCGTGACTCTCTGAATCCTACTGAAGAAAAGTGTGGAGAGTTCAGAGACTAACTATGAAAGCAGTCTTACTGATTTTCACACGAGCACATTGGCGACAATTTCCACTATTCCTCGATGTATATATTTTACTACTGTTTCAGGTAAAACTATGAGATCCGTGTGTGTTCATCAACTTTCATATAGTGAACATACACATTTTAATTTACGAAGGAGGCTCCTTTAGCAACTGAAATACTCAGGTAATCGTACAAAATCACCACAAAACCTCTCAAATTCACTATGTTCCATTTTTTTTAGGTTAAAATTGGAAAGTTTCACACAGGCTGATGGGCTCACAGAGTTACACACGAGATTGTAAAACATGATAACTTCCTCTTGCCTCCCATCCCAACAGAAAGATGGATGGATTATGAAAAGATTAACACCTTACTTCTTATTATTGAACACTGGTGATGTACTTTTGAAATTCATTGTAAGTTACTGTTACGTTGTGAGCTTACCTTTTGCTGAGAAGGAAATTTGTTAGTCTGAAGTAGGAGAAGCCAAACACAGTTTTGGTTAAGAAGGAAACCAATATCCAGGTTAATGTGTATTAATTTTTTGAAAAAAAAAAAGAAAATAATGCATAGCTCTTTTTTAGATTTTTTTTTTTAGTTTATTAATTTTTGAGAGACAAAGACACAGTGTGAGCACGGGAGGGGCAGAGAGAAACAAAGAATCCGAATTAGGCTCCAGGCTCTGAGCCATCAGCAAAGAGCCTGATGCAGGGCTTGAACCCATGAACTATGAGGTCATGACCGAGCCGAAGTCATATGCTTAACCGACTGAGCCACTCAGGCGCCCCACTGCATAGCTCTTCATTGATGAAAATTGCACCAGAAAAATGATACAAATAAAGGTTCCAGCAAACACGCATCATGCCAGAGAAAACAACTCAAAAAATAGCAAGTAAAACTTGAAAGTAGCAACGTGTCTCCAGATACACATTGCAGAATTAAAACACCTTCAACTCTATTACGAAAGTGTCTCTTCATCTCCAGGCTAACTTGGATTCTTTCAAGATCCAACCCTGTCTTCCAGAGGTGGAAACAATAAACAGATTTACTTAAGCATATAAAAAAAAAAAAAAAAAAAAAAAAAAAAAAAAAAAAAACAGAAAAACATAAGCGTTGTTCTAAAAACCATCAGGACTATTCCCTATATAGGGAATTATAAGATATAAATGAACTTAGAATTTCTTACTGGTTTAGATGAGAAATCTATTCTATCATAGGCATCCTATGAGAAACCTCATTTCTACTGCGATATCCTGTATCTGAGAGCTCATGGGAGTTCGGACGTCCAGTCTTCCCTGTAGTTTTAGAATGGATTTGGCTTTGGGGCGCCTGGGTGGCGCAGTCGGTTAAGCGTCCGACTTCAGCCAGGTCACGATCTCGCGGTCCGTGAGTTTGAGCCCCGCGTCGGGCTCTGGGCTGATGGCTCGGAGCCTGGAGCCTGTTTCCGATTCTGTGTCTCCCTCTCTCTCTGCCCCTCCCCCGTTCATGCTCTGTCTCTCTCTGTCCCCAAAATAAATAAACGTTGAAAAAAAAAATTTTAGAATGGATTTGGCTTAAACACAATGAGGGTTGATAATTTTATGTCAGCATTTCCTCAACATTTACAGACTTATTATTACGCAGTAATATGTTGTATCCCCACGTCAATCATATGGTTTGAAGCTTGAGGCTCACTGCCTTTCGTGCCAGGAAGAGAGGTTTTGTTCAGTTCGTGGTACTTCTGCGTATTCTTTAGCAGAACAAGAAGCAAATTGAATTAGAGAAGTTCAGATAGTGCTGTACTGCTGTGCATAATAAAACAAATTATACTGAAATAAAAATAAACTCGCTCTCAAAAATAAAATAAACATAAAAAATTTTTAAAAATAAAAAAAAGAGGGGGCGCCTGGGTGGCTTAGTCAGTTGAGCACCGACTTCAGCTCAGGTCATGCTCTCACGGTTCGTGGGTTCGAGCCCCACATCCGGCTCTGTGCTGACAGCTCGGAGCCCAGAGCCTGCTTCGGATTCTGTGTCTCCCTCTCTCTTCCCCTCCTCCACTCGTGCTCTCTCTTTCTCTGTCAAAAATAAACAAAAAAATTTTTTATTTTAATATTTAAAAAAAAGAATACAAACTGAATGGATGCTTTAGAAGCTCAAAACAGATTTGGCGAAAATATTCCCTGAACGAACAAAAACAAAAACAAAAAACAATATGGTGGTTGCCCAGGTGTACAAATCTTTGCGAAGTAGCACATTTGGAAAGGGAGTTGAGAAAGCTTTGTGGAGCGACCTAACCCAAATGCATCTCCCTGAAAAGGCTTAAGTAAGAAACAATGTGGGTGGTCAACACTTCGAGGGTTGAATGTCCATTTTGTCCTGGATACAATTATGGCTCTGATTGGCTCTCAGGGCCGTGGGCATTTTTACTCAGGTTTTACGTGAAAGAGAAGACACTCTTCTCTCCAGGACACTCTTCTTGCAAGGGCAAGAAACTTCCCATTTGGTGATAACTAAGTCCTTCTTGGCTCCTTCCCAGGGTTTCCAGGAAGGCTGATTTGGAATCATAACCCACTGTGTTCTCTACCCATGTTAACATAGCCTCATCTTCTCCATCCAAATTGCCGAAAGTCTGTGACACACCATCCAAGGAGAAGTGGGAAGAAAAGCGGTGTAGCCTGCCTGCTGAACATGTGAATCTCCTTACAAGTAACATTTATGGAACCTAAGTTACTATCCATCTGAACCACTGTAGATTATTGTATAGAACCACAAACTCCATACCTTTTCCTCTGCTAAGATCAGGAGTCTTGAGTCTGCCAGGGAACAACTGAGAGACCATGTAACTTAGAAACACATCAGAACGATGTCATCAAATGGAATTAGGAGCAGAAAGACGCAGTAAATATGAGTAATCGATCTGATTCACAGAAAAGGGTCACATGTGTAATGAATGTTCCACACGTCAAACAGCCTTTCATGTAAGGTTAGCAGGCTCGGTCATCCCAGAGGAAATCGTTTCTCAAAGAAATCACTGAATGAAATGCCACAAAGTTTTGGAGAATTTGAACTCACTCCACCAAGGAAAGAAACCATCCATTTGAGGGACTTCTTGAGGGAGGCATGGATGAAAGGAACAGGTGATGTGGGAAAGAAATCAGAATGACTTTAATCGGTAACCATAGTTATCTGGGCTCACTGACTTGCCAGCGACGGGAGCTGTCTTGTCTGTGGGACCTTTTGCAAGAGTTTTTTTTGGGGGAAACTCACCCAGTGTCATAGTTGTGCACAGCTTTTTGGGAGAAAAGCATGCCGCTCAAATATTTCCTAAAAATTCTTGAGTTGTCATCCTCAAATGATTTTTACAGTAATGGTTTAGTCTGGTCGGGCTCCCGTAACAGAATAGCAGAGAGTGGCTGGCTTCTAAACCACAGACACTTACTTTTCACAGCCTTACAGGCTGGACATCCAAGATCAATGTGCCTGCAGATCCATTGTGTCTGGTGAGGGACTTCATCATTCGCAGCTGGACATCTCTCTATTCAAACATACGGTGCATAATAGGTAACCACATTCGGGCTCCTGATAGCAATGACTTGGGGTCCTTACTGCTGGGTCATGTATGCGTCTCACTAACAACGCACATACAGATCTATGATGGGCATGAATTTTTTCAATAAATGTAGCTTTAAATAGTTTCTATCATAAAATTATTCTTACATGAAAAAGTGGGAATAAGGCCAAAGTCTTATTATTTTGGTTGTGGTTTTTTGGCACATTCCCCCAATGACACACATGTACATTTTTGGAAAAACGCATGTCAATGTTAAACTGATCAAATTCAACACTGTTTTAGATGGTAAGATTTTATTAAAATAAACTGATCAAATTCAACACTGTTTTAGATGGTAAGATTTTAGGGTATAGACACCCCAGTGGGCCTGCGTTACTGAAGAATGTATTGGATTTTTCAGTCTTGTAAATTGTATCTCTTAGTTTGTATCACAAGTTTGCAAATCTTTTTGAATTTTTTTAATGTTTTTATTTATTTTTAAGACAGAGAGAGACAGAGCATGAGCAGGGGAGGGGCAGAGAGAGAGGGAGACACAGAATCTGAAGCAGGCTCCAGGCTCTGAGCTGTTAGCACAGAGCCCGACGTGGGGGTTGAACTCACGGACTGTGAGATCATGACCTGAGCTGAAGTCGGACGCTCAACCGACTGAGCCACCCACACGCCCTACAAAGTCTTTTTTTTTTTTAAAGGTCTAGATAATAGATATTTCTGTCTTTTTTACGTATTCAACTCAGCCATTAAAGTACAATACTAGCCATTGGAAATTTATAAATAGTTAGAAGGGCTATGTTCCACGGACGTGTCTGGGTTCCAACAAAACCTTAAAAAAAGAAGCAGTAGGATTGTTTTAACCACAGACTGTAGTTTCCTGATGCCCACTCTGTAGTAATTTCGATGCCCACAATAAGGGAGAGAAATTTAACTGTAAATACATTACCTCAAAAACTTATGCTAGGAATTTTGGTGTTTCCAATGCATTCATCCCAGAGGGTACATATGAAGCCTCACTTTAATAAAACAGATTCTAGTGAGGGAACCGTATAATATTTGGGACGTGTGGGATTGGAGTGAGTTTCTCATTGATTTACCAGAGTTCTAAATGTCTCAAGCAAAACTGTTGAGATCTCAAATATTAATAGACCTTAAAAGTAGCCCCCTACCTTGTTCTCTTTAAAACTTTGCTCATATGTTCTCATTTCTAAAGCAAGAAACGTGGATCTTGGAGTCCTGCAGAGGTACCTTTGATCAGGATGAGTAAATGAATTGCTATCTTGATGAGTTAACCATCTCTCATCTAGTTTGGAAACGTGCATGCCATCATTCCTAGAATCCTCTCACGTAGACAGATGAAAATGTCATGTGGTTTGAAGTCTAGAGCACACAGTAAAAGTTATTGGTTTCCTTACATCAATTTATTCCCTCTCTCAAAATCGGGAAAAGCAGCAAACTGTGGCTATTTTTTCACATGTTACTCCATTTTAATCCAACAAAGTGTTTTCCTTTACTCAATTTTCCAACTCCGTAAAACACAGTGGTTAAAACATGCAGCCTAATTTTAATCATCTATTGACTTTTCCAAGTGTTTTCTTACCAAAACCAGAGATTGTTTTTACTTCATATCAAGACATGAAATGGTAGGGGCGCCTGGGTGGCGCAGTCGGTTAAGCGTCCGACTTCAGCCAGGTCACGATCTCGCGGTCCGTGAGTTCGAGCCCCGCGTCAGGCTCTGGGCTGATGGCTCAGAGCCTGGAGCCTGTTTCCGATTCTGTGTCTCCCTCTCTCTCTGCTCCTCCCCCGTTCATGCTCTGTCTCTCTCTGTCCCAAAAATAAACATTGAAAAAAAAAAATTAAAAAAAAAAAAAAGACATGAAATGGTAAACACACGCACATCAAATTGTGCCCACCACACATCTGCAATTCAACTTTAGAGAGTGTACAGGATACTATTTATCTCAATCGTAATTTTATTCCATTGCTTCGGGAGAGGAAGAGTATGGTCACATCTCTGAAGGCTGAGTTTCACAGAGAGTGACTAGATGTAATTCTGCAAACAACTGCAGCCATCTGAAGGGGAAAATTGACTTTCTTTCCGCTGTCATAATCTCGTTCTTTCTTGGCTCTTTCCATTTGCGGGTGCCCTCATCAGAGGTATTTAGTCCGTTCTTGGAGCTTTTCTACAAAGTTTCCATACACACTGAGATAGAAGAAACAATCTATGGGGACTATGGGTCTCCATGATTTTACGCCCCAGTAGATGATGGTGTCGTGTGGGGCAGGTAACATGTCTTATCTCTCTTGGTTTTCCAGCTTTTTCAGCTCAGTATTGGACACCTGTTAGATATCCACTAGATATTTAGTAAATAAAATAATCAGTTTGATCAAATAAACCACAGGAATAAAGCCAGACAAGGAGACAGAAGATAATTTATATGTAAATGTGACTATTGATCCTTTTGGGTACATTTAATATTTCTCATATTCTAACATCATTATGATTGTTACAGGAAATTCTTCAATACGTTTCACTGGCTTATTAGGTTTTCCTTCTGCAAAGCACTACAGATTCTCAAGCTGATAAGAAAGTTCAATTGTTAAGATTTTAGGTGACAGCAGTCATTAGCATGATTGTCGAATGCATGATTTGCCTTTTGTGACAGGAACAATTGTGTCTTCCTTGTTGTTTTTCTCAAAACGTGTTAAATAAATGAATCTATCCATAAATGACTTCTCAGAGAGAGAGAGAGAGAGAGAACATTAAAACAAACTACTCCTGTCCTTGCAGAACCTATTTTTTTAAGTTTATTGAGAGAGAGAGAGAGAGAGAGAGACAGAGAGAGAACGAACCCCAAGCAGGCTCCTTGCTTGTCAGCACAGAGCCCAATGTGGGGCTCGAATCCACAGACCTGAGCCGAAATCAAGATTCAGATGCTCAACCAACTGAGCCACCCAGGTGTCCCAATAGTAAATATGCTTTGAGAAAGGCAGAAATATATGATTAATGGGAAATTAATGTGGGACTTGGTGATAAAACTGGCCAGTTGAGATAAATGTGAACAGTCCATTTACACAGTGAACCAAGTTTAATTTTCTTAGTGGTACCACATCCCTGACTCAGCAGTTGGCCAGTATGTGGAGACACTATATTATGAATTGTGTAGACAAATGCTTTGCAAAACACACATTCTGATTATCCTTCCCACAACAAGATCTTAAGTTAGTATGCATGTTTTGATATATTATGTGTTCATCTTAATTTTTTTAAATTTTTTTATCTTTGAGAGACAGAGAGAGACAGAGTGTGAGCAGGGGAGGGGGCAGAGAGAGAGGGGGACACAGAATCCGAAGCAGGCTCCAGGCTCTGAGCAGTCAGGACAGAGCCCAACACAGGGCTTGAACCCATGGACCGTGAGATCATGACCCGAGCTGAAGCCAGACACTTAACCAACTGAGCCACCCAGGTGCCCCTGTGTTCATCTTAATTTAACATTCATATCAAAGTGTTAATTGCTATCTGCATTCACATAGATCCTGTTTAAGAAGCAAAAGGAGATATTCTTTGGATTTTTTTTTATAGTTATGTTCCTCGTGTAACATACAGAATCGGAGAGCCACTGTTTTGATAATCATCATTACGTATATTATCTCTTGCTACTCACAGTGACTATCCTTTGACACTAAATGCTACCCAGAAAATGTCGAAAGAATCTAGTACGAGTGATCCTTGTTACCCTAGTATCATCTGTAACAATAAAAATGCACTCAAAATGCACCCTTTGGAAATGTTACCCTGCTGTTACCCTGTTTAAAGATTGAGAATATTCCACAAAAATAAAAGTATGTGTGGACACAAGTGTTGTTTTTCCTTATTCTTGACACCATTTAAGTCATGTTAATTGCCTCAACATGGCTTACATGAGGATTTCATTGTTGGTCGTGTCAAATGGGGTGAATGATGAACCCCATGTCAATGTATGTTTGGATCTCCATGGCAACGTAACAGTCTGTTTGGTAGAAACACAAAGGGAAAAAGGGCTGTTCATTCTTTTCCGAGAGTGTCTCTTCATCCTTTGATATTCAAAAAAAAAATTTTAATCTTTGTTCATTTGAAAGAGAGAGAGAGAGAGAGAGAGAGAGAGAGAGAGAGAGGAATGATCATACGATGGACAGAGGCAAGGGGGGACAGAGGATCCGCAGCAGGCTCTGTGCCGACAGCAGTGAGCCCAATGCAGGGCTTGAACTCACCAACTGTGAGATCATGACCTAAGCCAAAGTTGGACACTCAACTGACTGAGCCACCCAAGTGCCCTGGGATTCACATCATTCTATTTGAATGTCCTGCTCAATCACATCCTTATTTCCTATTATTAATTAGTAATTGAACTCCCAGGATTCTTGTTTGTTGATGATTCTGCATGGTATTAAAAATAATTATCTTGGATCACTTTTAAAGTCTTAACAAAATCCTGGTGTTTTGGGCAAGACTTGAAATTGATTTGTAATATGATGTCAATATTTAGACACCTATCAGTCCTAAAGAAGTCAACTGACAGAAACAGTTCAATGGATGCTCTGGGACAGTTGATGCTCTAAAGAAATAAGCTTAATTATAGTAGGTAAAAATTCTGTAAGCAGCCAGTACACTCGGGAATTATCACATGAAATGATACCCCATACTATGTATGGTAGTACCCCATACTATGCAAAAGTGTAGTTTTCATGCAGATTCCTAATAACATTATGCACATACAACTACAATTCCAAATCCAAGTCCATATGACAAATATATCTAAAAGCCAGTATTAGTGGACTAATTTGTTCAAATTCCAAGTAAAATCAGAATACTAATTTCAAATTTCTATTCACATTTCAAAACGTGAATAACCCAATTTGCGAGCACCAACACATTTATTCACTCAAATTCTAAATAACACCAGGGTACTTACTGGATCACATTATAATGCTAATTAAATATTTCCAATAACACTAGTTATTTATTATTCCAGTTTGTACTTCAAATTTCAGAATCCAAGTAACAGTGAGAATAAATACTGGTACTCATACGATTTCAATTCCAAATCAAACTGTTGTACATATTAACTTATATTCTGACTCTAATTTCCAATTAGAAAATGTATTTATTCACTTAAATTGCAGATAGCACCTGTGGCCTTCTTCATTTATGTTGCAATTCAAATTCTGAAATATAAATTGCTTTTGCACCAAGCACGGAAACTCTTATTAGTTGTAATTTCAAATAACACTGGTGTAATTATTAGTTCATATTTCAAATGAAATCCTAAAATCTGATATCTGTGATAACACGTGCTGTTACACTTATTAGCTCAAATTCAAAATAATGCTGATGTACAGTCAGGTTCAAATTCTATTTCCATATCCAGTATGGCACTTATCTCCTCTCACAATCACTGGTGTCCATATTGGTTCTTCTTCACTTAAAACCAAATTCTAAAATCTAAGTAGAACTGGAAAACAGCCTGGCTCACTTCTTCCTTGGAATTCCAAAGATGCTGTTGGAATCATGAGTCTACCTTGTTCCCAATATACCAGTCAAAGAGTTGTGATAACAATCAGTGACCTTGTGTTCAAATTCCGAGTGGCAGCTGGTGGAGTTCTGGGGATGACGGTGGGGGGTTCAGAGCCGACAGCCAAGAAAGGATTCTTGAAGACGTCTTTGGTACAAAAAGGTTTACTAAACCATGGGGACAGGACCTGTGGGTAGGAAGAGCTGCCTTGGGGTCATGATGGGTAACTCCTTATCATATACTCTCAGGTTGGCAGGGGGTCAGGGAGAGAGTAAGTTTCTAAGGAATTTTGGAAACAAGATTTCCAGGACCTTGAGGGGTTAGCTGCCCTTAGGAAAACTCCATTCATTACCATTTAGTAAAACCTCGGTCAAGAGACCCTTCACATGTATCCTGGGGCAGTTGAGATAAAGGAAGTAGATTTACAGGATCCTGGAGGTTGGGACAATGTTAAGCCAAGGTTTTCTCCTGCCCCTTAGCAAAGTGTCTTCTTCAAGGCAGCTGAGCTCCTAGAGGGACCTCACTCTGCTGGTCTCAAGGACTTGTCAATGGGCTGTAGGCAGTAAGGCAACTTAATTTTCCATTTGCTTTAGTTTCCAACATTACCATGGCAAGGACTTATACCCCTTTCCTTTGTTCTTGGGAGCTGGGAGTGTTTGAGGAATGTTACACAGATGCCACATGTTGGGGGGGGGATGCTAGCTTGTATGCTCCCCTCAGCTTGCCCCGCGCTCCCTCATCAGTACCCATGCACTTAATACATCGTATTTTATTCCAGTACCTAAGCATCTGAATTATGAGTACTGGGATAATTATTCATCTAAATTTCATATAACCCATGCATACACATCCCAATTTAAATTCCGAACTACAAGGCTCAAATGAGACAGATTTGCTTATTAATCCCTATCTCAATCCAATTCCAAAATGCAAATAAAACTGATAACAAGCCTTGATGTGCTCACTCCCTCCCATTTCCAATAACGCTGATGTACATTTTAGATCAGGCGCCAACAGTGAGGCAACTTTGAAAACAAGGTCAGGTGAACTTATATCTCAAATGCCCTTTCTGTTTCAAAGTGTAAATACATCTGACCCCAAGCATCAGGGCACACATATGGTTCAGTTTGCATTAACCCTGCTACTTATTGGTTCACATTCCAGTTGGAAGATCCAAATATCTAGATTTCCAAGCAATGCCATAATTATTGGTTCAAATTGTACATGGCACCCGTGCCCTTATGAATTCAATTTCCAATTCACTATCCAAAATCCAAATCACAGGAATATAGGAGTATTGGTAAATGTATCTGTTCGAATTCCCAATAACATGAGTATAATGAAGTTCCAAATAAAATCCCAAAAAGATAAATAATAAAAAGCGAAAAGATGAAAAATATTTAAAATAACACTGGTGTAGTTAGTAGGATGTACTCTACTTTTTAGTTTAAAATTCAGTTAGAATTCCAAATCCCAGAAATGTCCTGGGAACACTTTGTTGTTTAAATTCTTCTTAATGCTGCTGGCAACTCAAATTCAATTTAAAACCCCAAATTGAGTAATACAAATATAAAAAATGAAAAAATAAATCCCCAAATCCAAATAACACCCATAGCAAGGATGGACACTTTTCCCAATACCAAATCACACTGGTGTAATTACCCATTCAAATTTCATTTAAAATTCCAGGATATGAGTTTCTCCAAAAACAACCATTATTCCACTTATTCAAATTCCAAATAACACACACACACACACACACACACACACACACACACTTGTATGATCTATATATCCACATTTCAGATAACAGTTAACTTCTTAGATCAAACTCAAAATATCAGTTGCTTCCTAATTAATTTTGACAAAATGTACGAGTACATTGATTAGCCAACGATTGTGGTCTAGTTATTCAAATCCTAATTCAAATTCTCCAAATGACAAAAATAAAACGAAAACAACGTCACCAGTGCACTTATTAGCTGAACTTCCACAGGACTCCATTTTCTTTCTGGCTCTAATTCCAGTACCAATTTTCAAATTCAAATAAATTTAATAACCAGCACTGTTCTATGAATGTATTCCTTTAAATTCCAATTAACAATGGTATGCATTTACTTGAACTTTCAAATGATTCCTTACCACTGATGCAGGTGTATTTATCGACTCAATTATAACATAAAGTTCAAATTCCAGCTAACAGACTGGAGCTTCTAGCTGAAATTTCCAGTTGAAATTTCAAAATAGAAATGCCACCCATAACAAGTACTCATACACTTATTAGTTGTAAGTGCAAATAACAGTGATTAATTATAAACTCAGAGTTCAACTCAAATTCGGTAATCTAAATAAATCCAGTAACACATACTTATGCACTTACTGGCTCAAATTCAAATAACAGGGGTATACTTACTGATTTAAAGTCAACTCGAATACAAAGCAAATTCTCATTTCTAAATAACACTAGTACATTTGTTAGTTGAATTCCAAATTAAAAATCAAACACATAAAGAAGACCGTAAGAAGGATTGTTACGTATATTAATTCCAATTCCAAATAACATTGGTTTACTTATTAGCTCATATTTCAAATCAAATTCCAATATTCAAATATATCTGGTAAAAGCACTGCTGTACTTATTAATTCAAATCCCAAATAACTCTGATGCGCTTATTCAAATTTTCAAATAACAATCATTTATCTAAAAATTCTAATCCCAAATAACACTGCTTTATTCATGAATTCAAATTATGATTCAACTTCCAAAATCCAAATAACTAGCATAACAAATACTGGTATACTTATTATTTAACATTCCCTATAAAACCATTATTTTTATTTGTTCAAAATTTTTAAACTAATACCCCCTAGAACAAGCAGTGAGACAGGAAGAGGTCAAATTCCAAGTCACAATGGCGTACTTACTGATGCAAATTAAAACGCGTATTCGGATTTCCAAATAACACCATGTTCTTTTTTGATTAATTTCAAAAAAAAAAACCCACAAATGAACTTAGTTGCAATTTCAACTCAACTAGAAAGGTGCTCCTAATACAAGCTCTAGTCCATATAGTTTAGCTCAAACGGCAAATATTTCCTGTGTCGTTATTTGTTCAAAATCAAAAATCAAAATGTCTCCTTGGTTTTTTGTTTTTTTTAATCTTTATTTTTTAGGGACAGAGAAGAGACAGAGTGTGAGCAGGGGAGGGGCAGAGAGAGAGAGGGAGGCACAGAATCCCACGCAGGCTCCAGGCTCTGAGCTGTCAGCACATATCCCAACATGGGGCTCGAAGTCACAAACCATGAGATAATGACCTGAGCCGAAGTTGGACGCTTAACTGACTGAGCCACCCAAGCACCCCTCAAAATGTCTCCTTGTGAGCATCCGTGCACTTAATAGTCTCGATTGCTCATAACACTTATCTGCTAATATACCCATCTACATTTGAAATGTATGTAACTCCATTAACAGACATGGGTGTGTTCATATGTGCATGTTCAAAATAACTATCCGTACAACTTTTTATTTCAATGTTCTTTCAAATGTCATGGTCTAAACAACTCTGAAAATGAACTTACTAGTTTACAGACTAGTTTAAATGTCGCTAGTTAAAACTTATTAGTTTAGATGTCAAATCTACTGCATATATAAACAATCTTTAAAGTTTATTGCACTTACTGATATATTGTGATATATTAATTATTGTACTGACGATAGTACTTACCAGTTTGTACTCCATTCAAATTCCAAACTCCTAGTAACTCCAATAGTAAAAGTTGAATAGAAACTTGAATCCAAATTTCACACGGAACTTTTGTGATGTTATCTTTACTTCACTTTTATTCTTAAAATGTGTTTCATGTTGCCTGATTCGAGGATATGCTGATTTCATAATAACAGAAGGGAAAAAAGGGAAAAACAACAGAATACAATGAACACATTGCATTCAGATTATTTTCCTCTAATGTTTGTTTGTTTGTTTTTTTCAACGTTTATTTATTTTTGACAGAGAGAGACAGAGCATGAACGGGGGAGGGGCAGAGAGAGAGGGAGACACAGAGTCGGAAACAGGCTCCAGGCTCTGAGCCATCAGCCCAGAGCCCGACGCGGGGCTCGAACTCACGGACCGCGAGATCGTGACCTGGCTGAAGTCGGATGCTTAACCGACTGCGCCACCCAGGCGCCCCTAATGTTTGTTTTTTAATGAAAAAAAAAAAGCTTCTGTGTCAACTGTACTAAAAAAAAAGGGTTTTTTTTTTAACCTTCTAAAAACCAAAGACTATTGCATTTATGCATAGCATTCGTTATAGCACAGGGATAAGTACCAAATGCTTTTATTAAAACATTAATAGGGTGTCCGGGTGGCTTAGTTGGTTGAGCGTCTGACTTCAGCTTAAGTCACGATCTAGCAGTTCATGGGTTCAAACCCCACATGAGGCTCTGTGCTGACAGCTCAGAGCCTGGAGACTGGTTCAGATTCTGTGTCTCCCTCTCTCTCTGCCCCTTCCCTGTTCATGCTCTGTCTCTCTCTCCCCCTTTCTCAAAAATTTTCAAAAAATTAACAAAGTTTAGCATTCATAACCAAATAATTAAATATCATCATTCATATGCAACATATTAACTAAATACATTAAATTCTCACCATGCAGTAAAATTACAGACAAGAGCCCATTCCAATTATCCGCCAACATGTTTGAGTGAAATATAGCATCGCTTTTAAAATACAACTATCAAAAATGTTGAAAGGTGTGTAGACATATGGGAAATAAACATGCCTGAGCACCAGAATGCATCAATGAGGAAAGTAGCAGAATGATAAATTTGCTTCACAGAGAGTTTCACGGAAAGCTTTATATAGTAGCTACTCAGGAAAGTAATACTACGATAAGTTTGCTACAAAACTGGTGAGTGCAGCTAAGGCAGTAAGAAACGTTAGGTTTATGTTGTCTACTTACCAGAGTTAATTTGCAGCTATCGTAGATGGAAGTTATTGATAGCCTATCAATTTGCCACATGATAATGTGTGATACCGTAGAGCTGGCCGTCTGACTCCCAGGGGATAGTAGCACACACCTGATTACACCCAGCAGGTGGGTACACGGGGCTCGGGTGGATTCAGGGAGTGAGATCACAAGCAGGGAGAGCTACCACCTTAATTCTTTAAAACTTTTTTTTAATGTTTATTTATTTATTGTTGACAGAGAGATAGCTAGAGGGCAAGCAGGGGAGGGGCAGAGAGAGAGGGAGACAGAATCCCAAGCAGGCTCCGTGCCATCAGCACAGAGCCCGAGGTGGGACTTGAACCCATGAACCGTGACATCATGACCTGAGCTGAAACCAAGAGTCGGATGGTTAACCAACTGAGCCACCCAGGTGCCCCGAGCAACCACCTTAATTCTTAACAGAAACATTACAGATCACAGTGTTTATGTGTGTTTTATTTGCTGTGACAATAAGGTGCTTTGTTGAAAAATGTTCTTTTAGGGCACCTGGGTGGCTCAGTCGCTTAAGCTTTTGATTTTTGGTTCAGGTCATGATCTCACAATTTGTGAGCTCAAGCCTGGAGTCGGGCTCCACAGTGACAGCACAGAGCCTTTTTGGGATCCTCTCTTTCCTTCTCTCTCTCTCTGCCCCTCCCCTGCTTGCTCTCCCTCTCTCTCCACCCCTCCCCTGCTTACACTTGCATGCATGCTCTGTCTCTCTCAAGAATAAATAAACTTAAAAAAAAAAACAGATAAAATGTTCTTTTGCAATCACTAAATGCCACACCTGAAACTAATATTGGACTGTATGTTAACTAGCTGGAATTTAAATAAAAACTTGGAAAAAAGAGAAGTTCTTTCCACATTGTTTTACTGCAATAAATAATGATATGTCTTTAGTGGAAATGATATCCATAGAGTTACTATGCATACTTCTTTAATAATTAAGTGATTTAATTATTTAATAGTGGTAGCAAAGTGATCAGTACAACACAATGCATATTTATGTTTTAAAATATTATTAACCCAATAAATTTTGGGAAATGTATTTCTTAAGGATAAAATAAATTTTTGAGTGCTTAATGCAAAGCAACCAAAAATAAACTGTTTGGCGGTAAGCATTTTGTTTCTGTGAACAGGAAGTATAAAACACCAAAAATATATGCGAAAAGATGAGAATTAACTGTAAGTAGATTATTTCATGACATAACAAATCACGGTTGGAGTTCTCCTTCACGCTGTATACAGCAGGGAAAGATATGTTTCCCCCTTTAACGTGGTTGAATTCATTATCATACTTTGCAAAACAACTTGCAGCTGCTGTCATGCTGGGAAACGTATCTGAACTCGTCCAACCATACCATTCATCACTGAAAAATCACATCCCACCTTTCGCTAATTCAAGGCAAAAAAAAAAAAAAAGTGCTCTTGAAGTGACCCCTCATCCCGACATCATTTTTCAATAATGTGCCATAAACTGTTTTCCCTTCCTAAATCAATGAACTGACATTCATTGGTTTCAATGGCCAGAAGGGAGAAAAATGATTGCAACGAAGAAAACAGTTACTGGTAAACGTTTAAGCACACAATACAACACAGTTAAGTACACGGTCTATACTTAGGAGGCTTTGGGGACCTGATCAGGTTGCATAAATGGAGGTCTTTGCCCTTTAATCAATGCCTCCTGCTTCCATATCCCTCCACCCTGTTCTATGAGGTTGAGTATTCTAGATTCCTCATGTAAGCAGCATCATTTAGTTCTGGTCCTTCCGTGTCTGGCTTATTTCAACAAATTTACTAAGCTTGGTAGATCCTGTGCTAATTGCTTTATATCACGAAACAGAATTAACTATTTATCTTATCACAAAATAGAATAAAAACTAATAATAAATTGGGTAGGAGAAAGCTTTTGGAAGTGTTGGAAATATTCATGACAAACATTGTGGGGAAGGTTTCATGAGGATGTACGTAGCTCCAAACTCATCAGTTTGTACACACCACGTACAGCTTTTTGTATGTCGATCATACCTCAATAAAGTGGTTTTAAAAATACTAAAGACGGGGCGCCTGGGTGGCTCAGTCACTTGAGCATCTGAATCCTGATTTTGGCTCAAGTAATGATCTGACAGTCGTGAGATCAATCCCCATGTTGGGCTCTATGCTGACAGTGTGGAGCCTGCTTGGGATTCTGTCTGTCCCTCTCCCGCTTGTGAACTTTCTCTCAAAAATAAATATATAAACTCTAACAAAAAATACTAAACGAATTCCAAAATGTTTAACAGATGTGTTTTAAACAAACAAAAACCTGTCAATAATTTCTGGGGCACCTGGGAGGCTCAGTCGGTTAAGTGTCTGACTCTTGGTTTCAGCTCAGGTCACGATCTCACAGTTTTGTGAGTTAGAGCCCCACGTGTGGCTCTGTACTGACAGTGTGGAGCCTGCTTGAGATTCTCTCTCTCTCTCTCTCTCTCTCTCTCTCTCTCTCTCTCTCTCTCTGCCCCTCCCCTGCTTGTGCTATCTCTGTCTCTCTCAAAATAAACACACTTTAAAAAATAATAATTTTGGGGCGCCTGGGTGGCGCAGTGAGTTAAGCGTCCGACTTCAGCCAGGTCACGATCTCGCGCTCCGTGAGTTCGAGCCCCGCGTCAGGCTCTGGGCTGATGGCTCAGAGCCTGGAGCCTGTTTCCGATTCTGTGTCTCCCTCTCTCTCTGCCCCTCCCCCGTTCATGCTCTTTCTCTCTCTGTCCCAAAAATAAATAAACGTTGAAAAAAAAAATTAAAAAAAAATAATAATAATAATTTCTAATACTTTACCCTAATTCCTTAATTCTCCAAGCTTTCTTGTATATATCTAAAAATGAATATTGGTAAAAACACAGTGTATATTAAGAAAAACTTCCCACTGAAATATGAAAAAGTCACATTGTTCACTCTATATAGATAATAGACATACTGTACATGCACAAATACATAAAATACGTACAGGTTTTACTTCTATTTGGTATCTTCTACCATTAAAACTTTACCCAAATATAACTGTATGGTTAAATCCTGTTTTTGGAGGGGCGCTTGGGTGGTTCAGTCGGTTAAGCATCTGACTTCAGCTCAGGTCACGATCTCGCAGTTTTGTGAGTTTGAGCCCTGCATCAGGCTCTGTACTGATGGCTCAGAGCCTGGAGCCTGCTTTGGATTCTATGTCTCCCTCTCTTTCTGTCCCTCCAGCATCATGGTATCCCTCTGATAAATAAACAAACGTAAAATTTTTTTTAAATAAATAAAAAATAAAACCTCTCTACGGAGACTTTAAAGTTCAATTTTATTAGAAATCTGAGTGATATTTCTTCCATGTCAGCTCATGATTTAGAGCCTTTTGAGTGGTTGTTTTGGGCTCACACTTTAAACCCAATTTAAGGGGCTCCTGGATGGCTTGGTCGGTTAAGCATCCAACTTCGGCTCAGGCCATGATCTTGTGGTTCGTGAGTTTGAGCCCCGTGTCAGGCTCTGTACTGATAGCTCAGACCCTGGAGCCTGCTTTGGAATCTGTGTCTCCCTCTCTCTCTTTCTGCCCCTCCCCTGATTGCACTCTGTCTCTCTCTCAAAAAATAAAAAACAAACTCGGCCATGGGTACTTGGAACAGCAACAGAATCTACATGTATTTCTTTTTTTTTTTTTTTTTAATTTTTTTTTCAACGTTTTTTATTTATTTTTGGGACAGAGAGAGACAGAGCATGAACAGGGGAGGGGCAGAGAGAGAGGGAGACACAGAATCGGAAACAGGCTCCAGGCTCCGAGCCATCAGCCCAGAGCCTGACGCGGGGCTCGAACTCACGGAGCGCGAGATCGTGACCTGGCTGAAGTCGGACGCTTAACCGACTGCGCCACCCAGGCGCCCCATCTACATGTATTTCTAACATGTTTAAATGTGCCCAAGTGCAACCTTTAAATTCTGTGATAATACATGCTCATATCTGAAGCAAAGGCTTATGAGATTATCTGTTTGGAGCATTTCTGACAGAGCGGCCATACAAATGTCATTTTTCCTAAGACGTGGGGCAGTGGTTCCACAATCTGAATGGTTTCCTTACAGGATGCCCATGTACCTCACCCCTCCTTTTTAATGCCTCGGGTGCTGTTGCTGTGTTAGCAGAGCTGAGAGAACCCATCACACTATGGGTTTGGGTTTTGGGTTTTCCCCTAGCTGCTGGGCAACGTCTCGAACTCAGTAGAACCTCTATAAATGTTCTAAGTGTTTCTGTTTTTCTCACACGTCATTATCATGATACAAAAGTTTTGTGAAACCATCCAGTAAGTAGTCAGTTTTTGGCAAATTCTTCAAATGAAGAGAAAAGTGTGCACAAGAGGGACAGAAAAAGCCAAATAAATGCTTATTTATAGTTTATTGCTTCATTTAAAAAATCAATATTAT
Organism: Lynx rufus; assembly: GCF_022079265.1. Classification (NCBI taxonomy): domain Eukaryota; kingdom Metazoa; phylum Chordata; class Mammalia; order Carnivora; family Felidae; genus Lynx; species Lynx rufus. Next base: position 3,001,250 of record NW_025814828.1, read on the forward strand.
ATATCTAAATATAAATTCCCTCTTTCTCTTCAGTTCGCCTTTGGACCATGGGTGTTCTGCATCCCAGGATTCAGAGTTCAGGGATCTTCTATTGCATCAGGGTTCTTTCACACAAGGAATGCACTTGAGTGGTATGTAGGTTAATATTCAGCAAAACATCCATGCCTCCAACTGTACCATAATCATTGGCTTTCGTATTACAAAAGCTATTACAAAAAATGAATTCCATTATTGGAGACATTCATTCTACCTACCTATCCATCATATCTATCATCCATCCATCATATCTATCATCCATCATATCTATCTATCATCTATCCATCCATCCATCCACCCACCCATCATATCTATCTATCTATCTATCTATCTATCTATCTATCTATCCATCCAACATATCTCTCTACCATCCATCATATCTATCATCTATCCATCCATTCATCCATCGTATCTATCTATCTATCTATCTATCTATCTATCTATCTATCATCTACCCATCCATCCATCCATCCATCATATCTATCCATCATCCATCCATATTTATGTATCTATCTATGTATCTATCCCTGTTATCTATTATCTATCATCCATAAAGCTACCCATCAGTGTTAACAATGTCTAATAATGAGTATATATTAGGTAGGGAAAAAAATCCAAGTTTTTCCTATCATATTCATTAACTACACCTAAAAATACCAGCTGGCCCTCTTACAAACATTTAATCTGAGACATGGAAGGACCTCCCGGGGACAAGTTGCATATCTTTATACAGACTCAGGTAAGCATTGATGCATTATAAATTAATCCCATCGGTACAAACCCTCTTCATCCTAACAATGGTGGGAGCTACCAGGTTACTATTCAAAGCGCAGGAATTTAAGTTGGTACAGTTAACACCATTTGGAGGTTTGAGGATGCTTAACATTTTTGCTGGACAGTCCATAATTTAGGTCAAAAGTAGGCCATTTATGTGGAATCTACAAGGATTGATTGGCAGTGACTACACCGTACTGAAGTCCGTGCCCACCTGGATGAATACTAGCAGCAGGGCAGAAGGCAGTGGTGTCCTTGTGAGGGTCCATTCCCAACGTCCCGTTTCTTTTCTAAGAAGGAGAATAAACCATGTCACAGAACTTGGCTAATTGCTATGATTGCTTCCAGCACTCAATTCACGTCTGACTTTCAAGGCTACGTAGTGAAATAAGGAGAGCAGGATTTGGTATTAAATTGTCAAGAATTGCTCACAAAAGCTTTCCAAATCTTGCTGTTGTGAATGCAGCATGTCTTATTAAACCTCCCTTCAGACAAATAATTTCACATACGGCCTCCCATTTCCACTGTGTCCCTGCAACAACAACAAAAAAGGCAAAACTAAAAACACTCTCCTGTCTCTAAAATACTTGAAATGTACTGTCTCGGTTTGTGAAAGAAAGAAAATGATGAATTCCTAAAAAGCGTACAGCAGTCGGAGATCCTTTGAGTACAGCCAACACAACTGAGATCCATTTGTTTGGAGGGACAATAGGTAGCTTCTGTTCAAAATAGAGAGCTCATACCAGCATGGTCACACCATCAAGGGCCTCTTCTTCATAACGCAGCTGTGTGTTTATTCAGTACATGGGTGGTGAGGAAGGTTTTTGGTGGGAGAAGCAAAATATGTGTGTGTCACGTATTTGAATATGTGAATGCACACACATTCTGTTTTATGTCCAACAGAAGGAGGGATTATAGCTTGCATGAGAGAGTAAGTCTGAAAGGCTATGAAATTTTGGGGTGGGCTTCAGACAAACTAAACGCATTCAATTTTAATTATAAGTAGTTGGAATGAAGGAGTTAGTCCTCTGGGTTTTTCCCTACAGAATGAACCTACAATCTATTGGACGCACCAGAATATCTGTGCAAGACAAAGAGGGTGTATCACTTCTTACACTGAAAGAACAGCTATAAGGCAGTGTTATCCCAGGTACATGGGACATATGGCTAGCCAAGCTGTGTATCCCAATTCCCAACTGTTGGAAAGACATCTTGAGGGCAGAAGGAGCAGTGTCTGGTCTATGTGCAACAATGATGGTCGAACGAATGAATGAAGGCAAACATGAAGGGTGAAAAACAGTGTGTGTCAACTACACAGGTTTCAGAAGATCGCATTTAACACATTTTCATGCAGAACAGCAACATCAGCAAATACTACGTTTATTCATTTTGCAAATTTATTTTGCTCATTCTGTGTTCCGTGGTTTTGTGTCCTGTATCTTTTCTCTGACTACAACGAGGTACTTCAGGGTAAATTAAATGTGAACTTATGCAGTCCATACTTTTGAAATACAGGCATCAGGGATTATAGAGTTCTCTGTTCTCTCTCATGCCTCGGATTTTGTGGCTCCTTTGTGTGACCAGTGGGAACCTGGATACAAAGCCTACTTGCTACTTCTCTGTAAGGGAATCCACCTTTCTTCCTGGTTGCAGGTGGGTTTAATTTAGCCCTGTAAACAAGTCACCTGTGCTTCTGAACATCCATTTTGTTCCTACCCTGCATGAAGACCTATTATCTCATCTCATATCCTATTATCTTGGCATCCTAACGGGACCCAAGAGACCAGAAGGAGCAGAACAGGCAGATCGTTTCCACGTGTCGGTCGGCGTCCTGCATCTGTAACACCCAAGTATTCTTTGTCAACCGCTCATAGGTTTTTCTCCAGGAGGCCACCACCTGGGTATGTGAACAATTTTCTCCTGGGAAGGATCTGAACCCATACGACCTGCTTCATCCAATGTTTATACAGACATGTCCCATTGTGGATGCCGTGTTCTGGGCTCCTTCGCTCACTGGGCTGGCGAACATCTTGTTTCTGATACGTAGAGTTCAAGATGCATCATCATTGGACCACGAGGGGAACCCTCGGGTGTTACAAGGACTTTGTGAAATAACAAGCACTTCTCAAAAATGAGAAGGTTTTGCAAAGATGGCATGATGTCTGCTACGTAACCCTAGGGTTTCGCTATAATTACCTATAGGGGTGTCCCACAGCTCTCTCAGTGCCATGACCTGTTATGCTGCAAGTAACAATACATTTGCTGGATGGCAACGCTTATAGGGGATTTGCAGATGACCTTAAAGGTGAGTTCTGGGGCGCCTGGGTGGCGCAGTCGGTTAGGCGTCCGACTTCAGCCAGGTCACGATCTCGCGGTCCGTGAGTTCGAGCCCCGCATCGGGCTCTGGGCTGATGGCTCAGAGCCTGGAGCCTGTTTCCGATTCTGTGTCTCCCTCTCTCTCTGCCCCTCCCCCGTTCATGCTCTGTCTCTCTCTGTCCCAAAAATAAATAAACATTGAAAAAAAAATTTAATAAAAAAAAAAAAAAAAGGTGAGTTCTTACTCCCAGCAAGCCAGCACATGGAGTCTACATGCATATTTTTGCTCGTTTTTGTTTGTAGAAATGAAACAAAGAGCATGGTATCTTGTTGGACAACCAGACAAAGCACAGAGGATTCAGACCCCCTTTGTTTCACGCAGCACCCTTCATGGATCAGATCCTAAGAAGGCAGTGGAAGCTTGGGCTCTGTGGGACCATCTTACAGAAATAGGGGCTGCAAGACTGGCAAAGGGTGGTTGAACAACTTGGGCTCAGCAAGAAAAGTGAGGATGTGTCCTTTGGGGCCAAGTTCATGTAAAAGTTCTCATGGAACAGATTTGCTCTCTCAGGGGCTCACTTGGCATTTCCCAGAACTTCTAACAGATAAAATAGAAAATATACTTAAAAATCAAAAACACTTCCTCATCTTGCAAATTAATCATTAGACCATAGAGAAGTCATCGTCTCACGTAAGTTTTACATAAATAAGGTTTAAAATGGTGTAAGTTGAAGTTCTGATTTTTGAGAGCTATCTTTTGCATGCACACTGTAGACATCTACACAGTTAATGCCTTTAGTGTGAAAACAAATTTTAAGCATGCAGACCAGCTCTTAAAATAAATCAGAACACTGGCTTAAATGAAATAACGGAAACAGAAAAAAAATGGAAATATCTTATTTTTCTTTTGCTCTCATGACTGTTATGATTATATGTAAGTTTTTTTTAAGATTTTATTCTTAAGTAATCTCTACACCCAATATGGGACTCGAACTCAAAACCCTGAGATCAATAGCTGCACACTGCACTGACTGAGCCAGCCAGATGCCCCTATAGCTAAAGATTTTTTTATACTGAATTAACACATTGGAAAGATATACATTGAATTCACATCTGATATCTCTAGAAGTATATAAAGAGGAATACAGCATGAAACTGACCTTTTAAAGAATTGATTTTGCTTAGAAAATGCATATTTTCTAGTCTATCAGGTTTTATTTTTAATGTTCGTTTATTTTTGAGAGAGAGAGAGAGTGAGTGAGTGTGAGTGGGGAATGGGAACAGAGAGAGGGAGACACAGAATCTGAAGCAGGTTCTAGGCTCTGAGCTGTCACCACAGAGCCCCAATGCAGGGCTTGAACTCACGAACTGTGAGATCATGACCTGAGCTGAGGTCAGACGTTTAAGCAACTGGGCCACCTAGGCACCTCACTAGTCTATCAGGTTTAAAGCATCATTTAACTAAGTCATATTTCGTGATTACCATGTTTAATATGTATCATTTCACTAATGTAGGTGATCTTACACGTTGTTAACTTTGAGTTAACAATTGAATGAAAATCATGGAAACATATTGTTACCGCCATCTTAAATGATGATGTGTTTTAGGCACAGAATAATCATAGTTCAGCAGACAGAATACCATACCTATGTAAAAGTTAGAAAAAGTAAAGGTATCAGATGATGCTCTATAATTTGCAGATACATGACTATATGTGACAAAACCTTCCTGCCCCTGGTAGAAATCTCACAGATTGTTGGTACATCAAAAACAGATAGGAAGACCAACTTTTAACTCTCTGTCATTCCATCCCTATTATCCCAGGAATGCGGGGGAAATCATGTCTGCAAGAAGATAGGTTTTCTTTTCCTTCCATTTTTGATACTGGTATTTGTCGGTACTATAACCTTGACTCAATGCTCCATTACAACAACGGGAAAATTGGACACTATCGGATGACTTTCTGTTCATGAAGTTGATGGGGTAACAAAAGTGTCAATAATTATGTCGGCAGCATATACTTTTGGCATGAATTGAAACCAAAAATTACAGCTCACCCTCCAATTAATGAGAATCTAAATTAAACACAGATGTTGAAAGTGATGCCTTCTAAATTCCAATCGCTATATCCACTTGCTGTCATATACCTTGATTAGTAATGGCCTTTGACATGAGAGCAGAAAACTTTCTTTCATGAAATTTGAAACTGAGTTCTCCAGTGAAATGGATCCTGTAAGTCACACATTACCATCAAACTAAAGTGACTTTATTTTTCCTGGGGTTCACACAGGCCTGTTTGTCACTGCTTTGTCCTAGCTGTTATTTTGATGTTATTGGTATTTTCTCAAGCAAAGTAAACTCTTGTGATGTAGTCACTTTGGGTAACATTTCGTTAAAAATTTGACTTAATTCAAATCATGTGAGGTATTTAAGCCTTTAAAATTAAGATAGCAGGTGAGGCATGCATGAGCTAGTTAATACATGTTTTAGAAATGATTACTTTCTTATTTGTTGGTTGGCCCAATTGGGTTTTCGATTACTCTTATTTTTAAAATACTTTTTTGGGGCGCCTGGGTGGCTCAGTCGGTTAAGCGTCTGACTTTGGCTCAGGTCTCGTGGTCTGTGAGTTCGAGCCCCACGTCGGGTTATGTGCTGACAGCTCAGAACCTGGAACCTGCCTCAGATTCTGTGTCTCCCTCTCTCTCTGCCCCTCCCCTGCTCATGCTTTGTCTCTTTCTGTCTCTCAATAATAAATAAATAAATGTTAAAAAAAATTAAAAATAAAATACTTTTTTAATATTATATCTAGTATAATAGAGTAAGGCATTACATAAAATGTCCACATGAGGCAAATACACGGTCCTTAGATCATTCTAAATTTGGCCCACAAAGAACAAAGGGTGGCTACATAGACAGCTCAAAGAATCAGAAGTTGCTTGCTCTGAAAGACTCCCAATGACCAACTTTGAATATATTAAAGAAAAAAAAGTGTTACATTATGAAATAAATAGCAGTCGTTTCACCCCAGGACATTTGGTGAGTCTAGAGAACTTTTTGGTTGTTACATCTGGAGACAAGGGTTTGCCATTGGCAGTGAGTGGGTCGAGGCCAGGGATGCTGTGAACAGCGTAGGTTGCACCAAAAAATTATCCAAACCAAACGTCAGTAGAGTTAAGATTGAAAAAACTTGGGGCGCCTGGGTGGCGCAGTCGGTTAAGCGTCCGACTTCAGCCAGGTCACGATCTCGCGGTCCGTGAGTTCGAGCCCCGCGTCAGGCTCTGGGCTGATGGCTCAGAGCCTGGAGCCTGTTTCCGATTCTGTGTCTCCCTCTCTCTCTGCCCCTCCCCCGTTCATGCTCTGTCTCTCTCTGTCCCAAAAATAAATAAACGTTGAAAAAAAAAATTAAAAAAAAAAAAAAGATTGAAAAAACTTGCCTTATCATGAAAGAGCCTGTCTGTCAGCATGTCAGTCTATCCCAATGGTTCTCAACTAGTGGTTAAGAAACCCTAGAGAGAGGAGACTCCATGGGGACTGCTACGGAAAGCCTATTTTAGGTACGCAATGTTGTACAATTTCTGTTGTGACAGTTACCGTTTTCCAAGGTGACTGCATTCATTTTCTAATATGTTGTAAAGATCAGAAGTCCAAGATCAAGGTGTAGATCGGGCCATGCTCCCTGGGAAGGTGCTAGGAAGGTGCCCCAGGGCTCTCTCCACATTGCTGGTACCTCCTTGGCTTGGGCCATAGAAATCCAGTCTTCCCATGATACGGTTGGGTGTGTGAGTGTCTATGAGTCCAAATTTTGCATTTTTATCAGGAGACGAGTCATATTGGGTTACCTCTTACCCTTCTCTAGTATGACCTTATTCATCTTAACTAAAGACATCTGTGGTGACCCTATTTCCAAACAAGGCCACATGCCTGGCTACACAGTTCCATCAAGGAAAGGCAATCCCATCAGTTAACCATCATTATTGCATGCACTAAGAAAATCATTGCCTTCCAGGGTGCCTGGGTGGCTCAGTCGGTTAAGCGTCCGACTCTTGGTTTTGACTCAGGTCGTGATTTCACAGTTCATGGGATAGAGCCCTACATCGGGCTCTGTGCTGACAGGGATTCCCTCTCTCCCTCTCTCTCTCCCCCTCCCCCAATTGCACTCTCTATCTATCAAAATAAATGAATAAACATTTTTTAAAAAAGAGAGAAAGTCACTGATTTCAGAGTAACCGCGATATTTCTAGAAGCAGCATAAGTGCCAGTGATATTCTCAAATTTTACATCTAAAATAAGAGACGATGTCAGAGAGAAGACAACCCCACTGCGTAGACAGAGAATTTGTAACCTTTCCATTCTCACCTACTATTTTAAAACTATCAACTTAAAATAATCAAATATCTTCATTCTTACTAAATTCTATTTTATTCCCAGAAAAACAATGCTCTTTTCTTCTCTTTTTTTGCTAAACTTTTAAAAAAAATATTTTCAAAAATCCTATAGTTTTCCCAAGAAATGAGTTTCAAAGGTTGCCTAAGGGAGGCAAAAAGAATAATTTTGTACCTGCATAGGAAGCAAAAATGCAAGATGCTTCAGTTTCTCCACTGTGGGCTTCAGAATAAGAGACTGCATTGAGTCGATACATAATTTTCTCCATGAGACCTAAAAGGAAATTAAATGTATGGTCGTGAGTATCGTATTTCAGAAAGATCAAGAGGTAAACAGTACCAATAAAATATCAGATGTCCTTGTTGCATCTGGAGCAGAACAAAACACAACCATAGCCACGTGCTACAAAGGAAAGTCCCAAGGGACTGATGAAATTTGGGAAACTTGAAGGAAGCGAAATGTTTAGAAGTGCACTTTTATAGAATACATTTCAATTTGCAAAGTCTTAAAGTGATTTAAAAAGTAGAGTTGAAATACATATTTGACTTTGGCTCCTTTCTGCAAATTTATGTCCATTTCTAACAGACTTTTCAATTGGTCATCACATCGCCACTGAAAAAGGGCAATGTCCCCCTAAATACTAAGAAAAGGTTGGTTGGAAGAATCGGTTATATTTAATCTGAAGAAAAGCATGTATTTTGTCTGTATTTCAGAGCCAGGAACCAGGTCAAGCTGTAGCTGGAAAACATTCAAAGTCAAGAAAGGACTTAAATGAATCTTCTTTTAAAACAGTAAGAGAAACTAAATATTTTTCCTAGATTTCCATTCACTCTGAATTTTTCCAGGTGGTCTTTCCATTCTCTTTATTTTTTTTTTAAATTTCGTAACTTTTTGTTTATTTTTTAAAGTTTATTTATTTGACAGAGAAGGGGACGGGGAGAGAGAATCCCAAGCAGGCTCCGCACTGTAAGCACACAGCCTGACGCGGGACTTGAACTCATGAACTGTGAGATCATGACTTGAGCTGAAGTTGGATGTTTAACTGAGCCACCCAGGTGCCCCGAGGAGACAGACTCTTAAGCAGGCTCGACGCTCAGGGTGAAGCCCAACACAGGGCTTGATCCCATGACCCTGGGATCATACCCTAAGCCAAAATCAAGAAATGGGCGTTGAACTGACTGAGACATCCAGGCTCCACCATTAAAATAACTTTTATAATATGCTCAAAGATTTTTAATTTAGCACAGAATTTCAAATGCCATAGCTTGGGATTCTCTCTCTCTCTCTTTCTATGCCCCTCCCCTGGTCACTCTCATTCTCAAAATAAATTAGTTAATTACAAAAAAAAAAACACCGAAAAACAAAACAGTGGCCTATTTCTGCCCATAATAGTTCTTTACATGTAATTACATACATGAGTGTGTATACAATACAGTAATTTGTGTATATAATATAGTGATTTGTAAAAGTCATCTCTTTTGTACTACAAGCCAAAGAATGGGGTCCCTTCGATTTTTTATGTTACAGTTAGGCTAAAAAGTATTTTATACAGACAATAAGGCATCATGGGATATTTAAAGTGATTTCTTGTGTGTTCAATGCGAATATAAATTTTCATGTAGATACTATAAATCCTATTATGAAGGGCTTGCTTAAATTATTTCTCTTTAAGCATATTTGAGGGTTTAATTTATACCTTAGTTTTATTGTATCATTAGGAACTTTATATATAAAAGATATATATATGAAAGTGGTCAGGATAACAATAAGAAGGAATAAAACCACTTAAGGAATAATAGCTAATAGTCACCAATGTCAACGGATATATTAATATCACAGGATATTTTTTAATGTTTGTTTATTTTTGACAGAGACAGAGAGTGTGAGCAGAGGAGGGGCAGAGAGAGAGGGAGACACAGAATCCAAAGCAGGCTCCAGGCTCTGAGCTGTCACCACAGAGCCCGACACGGGGCTCAAACTCACAAACTGTGAGATCATGACCTGAGCCCAAGTCAATCTTCTTTTTAAATTATTTTCTATCACATTTTCTGTTTATTGTAGTAATTATAAAGTATCAGGTGACTTTAGAGTTACCAAGATTGTAAAAAAATATATATATATATATGCATACGTATGCATATATATGCATAAATATATTTATGCATGAGAAATTGTGTATCATTATAGAAAACCACACATTACAGAAGAAATTATGACTTTATTAGATATACTTTTGCCTGGTTCCAGAAGGGAAAAGAAAGAGCCTTATGAGAGTTCTGCAGGTGATGGAAAATGAATCATTTTAAGTTATACCAAGAGAGATTCACATTCTATTTTCTTAACATAGAGTCATTTTTTTAAGGATGGCTGCCATCTAAAATGACACTCATTTGGGGCATCTGGATGGCTGAGTCAGCATCCGACTTCGGCTCAGGTCATGATCTCATGGGTCGTGAATTCAAGCCCTGTGTCGGGCTCTGTGCTGACAGCTCAGAGCCTGGAGCCTGCTTGGGATTCTGTGTCTCCCTCGCTCTCTGCCCTCCCCTGCCTCTCTCTCTCTCAAACACAGAAAAAACATTAAAAATAAAATAACAAGGCACCCATTAATTGTGCATGATGTAACCGCCAGCACCTATTTCCAGTTTATGTCCACAGAAAACCATATGCACATAAAATTCTAGGTTATAGGCCATGTCTGAGGAAACGATCTAATATACCATTTTAGCATTTTAATGCTTCTGGGCCATAAGCAAGCTGTTTCATTGTTTGCAAACATTACAATTGATGGCACATTCTCGTTTGAATAAATGGCTGTACATTCGCTATTAAAAATGACAAGAGCAAACTATTATTTGCAATCGTATTACCAGATAGGCCACAGAGAGGGGTGTAGGGATTTTGGTGATGAGTAGAAGTTTCATTCTGCAAAGCTCCCATCTTAAATATTTAACTAGAAAGAAATGTGTTGGTATATATTCATTAAAATGTTGTCATTCAGCAGAGCTGGAGAATGGTAACAAAAATATAAAGCCCCCTCTTTCCCCAGAAATGTGTCAGTCACCGTGGTGAGGTTTTTAGAATGTTTATTTGGTCTCTATGGGTATTTGTAACCCTTCAAACCACCTAGAAAATACATATATATAATATAAATAAATATAAAATTACATATACAACATAAACAAATATAAATTTAAAAATATATATTATGTCTAATAAGTATAAATATAAACTGCATATATAAAATAAATATAAATTAAAAACATTATGTATAATAAACATAAAATAAACGCAAATATAAAATACATATATAATATAAACAAATATAAATTTAAAAATATATATTATGTCTAATAAATATAAATAAATATAAATTGCATATATAAAATAAACAAATATAAATTGAAAAACATATATTATGTATAATAAACATAAACGCAAATATAAAATACATATATAATATAAACAAATATAAATTTAAAAATATATATGTCTAATAAATATAAATAAATATAAAATACATATATATAATAAATGTAAAATAAATATAAATATACAATACATATATAACACAAACATAAATTGAAAAACATATGTATAATAAATGCAAAATATAAATATACAATACATATATAATATACACAAATATAAATTTAAAAATATATATTATGTATAACAAATATAAATATAAATATAAAATACATATATAATATAAATATAAAATATATATTATGTATAATAAATATAAAATAAACACAAATATTATATATGATATAAACAAATATAAATTGAAAAATATATATTATGTCTAATAAATATAAATATAAATTACATATATAATATAAACAAATATAAATTGAAAAAATATATTATGTCTAATAAATATAAATAAATATAAATTACATATGTACAATATAAAATAAATATAAATATACAATACATATATAACAAATATAAATTGCAAAATACATATTATGTATAATAAATATAAATATAAATTACATATATAATATAAACAAATATAAATTGAAAAAATATATTGTCTAATAAATATAAATAAATATAAATTACATATGTACAATATAAAATAAATATAAATATACAATACATATATAACAAATATAAATTGAAAAATATATATTATGTATAATAAATGTAAAATAAATATAAAGTATATAATATACACAAATATAAATTGAAAATAGATATTATGTATAACCTATATAAATACAAAATACATATACATAATATAAATATAAAATATATATAACAAATATAAAATAAATATAAATATAGAATACAGAGATAATATAAATAAAGATATAGATATATATAAAATCCAAACATCAGCTTAGACAGAGGGAATGATTTTTTTTTTTTTAATTGCATGGCTGTTCGTTTTCAGAATAATTATTGTGGAGACTATAAATATTGATGAGTAGTGTTGTCGCTCCTTCACAGTCTCTTTGTTTATGTGACTGGTGACTATGTCGGGGCCACTTCTGACATTTCACCTGTTGAATTTTTTTTTTCCCCAAACTATGAAGGTAACGAAGTCAAGCTTTGTTCTTAAACTTCCTAAGACGGAAACAAGTTCTCCCTGCAGCCCAGTTGGGCTCAATCTCTCCAGGCGACTCCAGCAAATGTTCCTCTTCTTTCTCTCTCCATCACTGTCACTGCTTGTCCTGGAGATAAGGGGTCAGAGATGCCTTGTGGAGAGCTTTCCAGGATGGAAAACAAGTGGTAATTATTATCCGTGCAGCACAATGCTATAGTCGTTCCAGGCATCCTTCTGGTTCAAATAAAAACCCAAATGGCAGAAACTTTGGAACATCCACTTCCAACATAGACTCTTGCACGTGCTAATTCAAAAATGCCAATATTGAATTTGTGTGGTCAATGCGAACACAGAGAAGAGAGGAGACATGTTCCATTATTGGACGTCCATAGACAACATTATCTTAATTCAATGACATTTTTTAAGTTGTTTTTGTATTTTTAAGTAAGCTCCATGCCCAATGTGGGGCTTGAACTCACAACCCTAAGATTAAGACTCACATCCCGTACCGACTGAGCCAGCGAGGTGCCCCTAAAAGATGACATTTCTGTGTTTCCTTTCCACACATATTAAAGTATCACATCTTATCAAAAATTGAGAAAAACTGGAGATACTCAGCCATAGACATTTATGCCATCGTTGGAAATACTCAGTTCCCCCTGGTCACGTTTTCTCTCTCTCCTCTCATCCACATACAATTTGGTTTATCTTACTTATTTAATCTAAGAAACGCAACTTGAATGTCTACTCTGTGTCCCCGTCATAGTCTCTAAACGCAGCGAAATATCTACATCTTGTTTATGTCATAAATTCGTAACAATTATACCCGTTGAAGTTGCTTAGGATATTTAACCTAAAACATGTTTAGCGTGTGCGTTTACATATCTGATAGTCGATGTGAACACTATTATTTAAACACATCTTGTCCAGCTTTACAAGGAAAGTTAAGATCAAGGGATTCACTGCATTTTATGAAGGAACCAAATTTTGACCGGCTAGAGTTTTAACGTTCTGTGTGTGCAAAAAAAAGGAATCATATTGCATATTAGTGTTTTTTGGCTTCTACTAATTATATTGACTCTTTACCCACAGTGTATTTTGTTTTACAACCAACCAGACGCATACTGGAGGTTAAATTTGAGATAACCTGAAGTTATGTTATTTCTAAATAAATGTGAAATCTTTTGTCATAGTTTTCTTTTCTTCCGTTTCACCAACTTTACCAAAACCAAGTATTTACATAGGCGCAGATTTGGAAAGGGCAGAACCCTGGTATTATTATCATTGTATTAGCTGGCAGATAACGTTGGCCTTGTTGGTGATTATGCAAATCCCAACCATTTCCCAGCAAAATAAGATTAAGCTGTGCTTTCTCTTTTTGTCCGTGAATTCTGAATTCTCTTATTCCTATTTTTAACAAATGGGGTACTGCAAAGCAAGAAGGAGGTGGTCTGAAAATCAAGTTAGATGGACAGCTATCATTCACGTGGTTTAGATAAGGACTTTAGGGATCTCCTTTAAATACTACAGAAGAAAGAACGCACGTGGATTCAGATGAGAAGCTTTGGGCTCCTACAGCACCCGTTTTAGGTTTTCTACCACACCGAAACCTGACAGCTTGAGAAGACAGCGGAGGCACGTTCATTTCAAATAAACAGACCACACTCTCCCACTGGCTCTTGAACCAAGCGCTTTCAAGAGCGAGACATTTTGCCTTCTTTCCACAATGGACGAAGTCTCCTGAAACCATTTTTTGCAATACACTCAGCTTCTTCTCTGCAGCCACCACTGACCAAAACTTGAAAAGCTAGCTTTTCTGCGAATATGGCAAGCTTGATTTTAATTCTGGAACGTATGGAAACTTTTTTTTTTCCCCTGCATTAGTTTGCCAAATAGCTTAACTGCACACCACTTTTGCTCAGCCCATGTGTGAATACTGATGAACATTTAAAAAATGATCATTGATTCAAAAAAGAAAAATCAATCCACTAACAGGTGTCTCACTAAGCAAATGTCAAATGTCCAAATGTCAACAGACAAAACCTTTCGGAAATCTTGCGCTTAAGGATTACGATAACAGCAGCAGGAAGTACATGAATGTGTATGAGTGTGTTATAAAGTCCATATGAGAATAAAGCATTTCTCACAAGATGGGGATCTCCAAGAAGGAAGTGGGAGAAAAAAAGCTTTACGGTAGATGTGGGCAACCTGAGTATTATAGGGAAATAAAGGATAAACTAGGCAGAGAGGGAAAGGTTAGGACCTGAGGACCCTGGGTGGGGAGGAACACGTATTTTGGAACAATGCTGGGAGCTTTGACTACAGCAAACCCCCTCAGATGTAAGGTTTGTCTTAAGAATGTAACAGATACCCTGTACTCCCTCTCAGGTTCCGCTCAGGAATATGACTAAAGACCTAACTAAAAATAAGTAGTAGATCGTGAAATGTAAGACCACAAGGAATGCAGCCAATAAGGATAGAACCTGAGAAAGAACAAGGGGGAAGGGGAGGAGGAGGTGACCAAAACCTAATGAAACAAGGAACCTTCCCATAGTCCACGGGCATTCACTTTCAAGTGCCTCCTCTCTGTGAAGAGAGCTTTCATATTTTCTTCCTTTCTGATCTTACACTCTGATAAACTTTTGCCTGCTGCTCATTCTGTGTCCAGCTCTTAATTCTTTGCAGTGGCCAGACAACAAATCCTGGACACTGAGGTGAAAAAATCCTGCAACATTAGCTGGATTTTGGTAGATCCCCACAATTTCAGAAGCAAGAGGTAAGGTGAAGTTAGCTTAGGTAAGGCAACCCCATGGGCCGACTTTATCATTTTTGTAGAAATTAAGGATGAGTATCTAGAACATTGGATTATAAAGGAAATGGGAGGCTTTGCTCCTTGGGAGCCATGAAGGAGATTTCCCCAAACTACAGATAAAAGAAAGAACATTTAGGGTATCTTAGGCAATTATAATAAATTGAATTAGGTTTTATGGTCACACTAACTAAAAATCATTAAGTTCTAATGGTGAAATCCTGATATGTTTTATGTGTATCATCTCAGTAAAGATTTCATTAAACAAAACAACCCCCCCCCAAACTCCAAAACTTTGCATCAGGAATTATTATTATTTCTATTTACACAAATTTTTAGCACACTACCACAAGGCATGTAGCTTTTCAGACCTGAGTTCTGTTCTGTTCTGTTCTTACATGTTGAAGATTCTCTGAAAATATGGGAGAATGGGTTCAGCCATAAGGAACAGAGGGTCTTGTGATAATCTACAGATAAATGACAATAAGAGATGTGAACCGTGTTGGAACAGAGCGGGGCGGATAAACATTTCCACCAAGGGAGAAAAGAATTGGACACTGGTAAGGTGCAGACATAAAAGTCTCAGAGAGATAACAGAATATTTCTTCCAAAGTACAGTCTCATCCAATAAAAACAGAAGCCATATTAAATATTTGAATATTACAGGATTTCTAAGTTACTTCATGATTATCCTTGAATCAAGATTTCGTGTGAAAATAAAATGATTCTAAGTTACTTCATGATTATCCTCGAATCAAGGAGATTTAGTGTGAAAATAATACAGACAATGATAGCTTTTCTTCAAACATGTCAGAGAAAGCAGAATACTGATAATTGAAAATATTTACATAGAATAAATAAGATAGAAGACATAAAATAACATGTTCTGATTTTTATTTTTATGTGTGTAGGTTTTTTGTTTTAGTTTTTGTTTTGGTTTTGTTTTGTTGTTTTTGGTCTTACTCGCTACTCCCTTGGGACACACTGCCAAATGATCATTAAATATAGCTTATGGAATTTACATGTGAGAAGCATACAAATATGCAATATTGTCCCTGGAGAGAAAGGGATTCTTCCCAGTGTGGTTCAGTAACTTATAAAAGACCAAAAGTAAAAACTGTCAATTTCCAACAATAACCATATCGCTTCTATGAAGATAATTATTTTGAGAGGGAACCATCAACAAAATCAAAAGGCAAAGGTAACCTACTGAGTGGGACAAGATGTTTGCAAATGACACAACCTATCTATCTATCTATCTATACAGATACATAAATATATATATATATATTTATATATATATGTATGTGTGTGTGTGTATATATATATATATGGGTTTGCTATATATATATATATATATATATACAGCATATATATGTATATATATATACATATACATATACGTATACATATATGTATATGTATATACATATATATGTATGCATATATACAGCATATATATATGTATATATATATATACAGCAAACCCACAGGTACACAGAATTTATACAACTCAATATGTAAAAACCAAATAATCTGATTAAAAATGGGCAGAGGATGTGAATAGATATTTTTCCAAAGAAGACATCCAGATGGCCAATAGACACATGAGAAGATGCTCAACATTGCTCATCATCAGGGAAATACAAATCAAAATGACACTGAGATACAACCTCACACCTGTCAGAACAGCCAAAATCAACAACACAACAAACAACACATGTTGGCAAGGATGTGGAGAAAGAGGAACCTCCATGCACTGCTGGTAGGAATGCAAACTGGGACAGCCGCTGTGGAGAACAGTATGCAGGTTCTTCAAAAAATTAAAACTAGAAATACCATATAATCCAGTAACTCCACTACTTTGGCCATTTACCCAAAGAAAATGAAAACACTAAGTTGAAAAGATTCATGCACCCTGATGTTTATAGCAGCATTATTTAAAATAGCCAAATTATAGAGGCAGTCCCAGTGTTCATGGATAGATGAATGGATAAAGAAGATGTGGGATATATACAATGGAATATTACACAGCCATAAAAAAGAAAGAAATCTTGCCACTTATAACAACATGGAAAGACCTAGAGAGTATGAAATAAGGGAAATAAGTCAGTCAGAGAGAGACAAATAGCATATGATTTCACTCATGTGGAATGCAGGAAACAAACAATAAAGGAGGAATAGACCCATAAACTGGTGGGTTTCAGAAGGGAGAAAGATTGGGGGATGGGCAAAATGGGTGAAGGGGAGAGGGAGACACGGGCTTCCAGTTATGGAACGAGTAAGTCACAGGGGCAGAAGATACAGCATAGGAAATATGGTCAGTGGAATCGTAATAGTGTTGTGTCATGAAAGACAGTAGCTGCAGGTGTGGTGAGAACAGAATGATGCACACACCTGTTGAATCACTATGTTGTACACCTAAAACTAATGTAACATTGTGTGTCAACCGTTCTTTGATAAAAACAAAAAAACTTTTTTTTAAATTTTTTTTTCAACGTTTATTTATTTTTGGGACAGAGAGAGACAGAGCATGAACGGGGGAGGGGCAGAGAGAGAGGGAGACACAGAATCGGAAACAGGCTCCAGGCTCTGAGCCATCAGCCCAGAGCCTGACGCGGGGCTCGAACTCACGGACCGCGAGATCGTGACCTGGCTGAAGTCGGACGCTTAACCGACTGCGCCACCCAGGCGCCCCAAAACAAAAAAACTTTTAAAAAAAGAAAGGAAACTTAACACATGAAGTATTTTCCAAGTGTCAGAAAAGTATTTATTATTCCTCCCTGTGTCCTCACAGGGTTGTCCCTCTGTGCATGTTTAGGTCCTCACCTCTTCTTTTTACAAGGACACCAGCCCTGTTAGATTGGGGTCCACCCTACTGACCTCACTTTACCTTAACCACATCTTTAAAGACCCCATTGCTACATACGGCCACATTCTAAGGCTTCGAGTTACAAATATTGGAGGGACCCAATTTCAGCCCATGACACATACCTCGACCTATTTTGCAAATCAGAAATAAATTTACAGAACTTAAAAATCTTTTCAATGGGGCACCTGGACGGCTCCCTGTGTTGAGTGTCCAACTTCCTCTCAGGTCACGATCTCACAGTTTGTGGGTTCAACCCCTGCATCGGGCTGTGCACTGACAGCTCAGAGCCTGCAGCCTGCTTTGGATTCTGTGTCTCCCTCTCTCTCTGCCCCTCCCACACTCGTGTTCTCTTTCTCTCTCTCAAAATAAATAAACATTAAAAAAATGTTTTTAGGGGCGCCTGGGTGGCTCAGTCAATTAAGTGGCCGACTTCGGCTCAGGTCATGATCTCGTGCTCTGTGAGTTCGAGCCCCACGTTGGGCTCTGGGCTGACAGCTCAGAGCCTGGAGCCTATTTCAGATTCTGTGTCTCCCTCTCTCTGACCCTCCCCCATTCATGCTCTGTCTCTCTCTGTCTCAAAAATAAATAAACGTTAAAAAAAATGTTTTTAAAGTCTTTTCAACAATTATACAAGGGAAAACAAACAGGATTATTAAATGCAGGCCTTTGTATAATCCAAAATCCCCATTATTTCAGTATCTTGTATGTTTAGTCATTTAGGCACTTCATCGATGTCACAAGACCACATAACAGCAGAGATAGAACCAATGATTTAAAGGCAAAACAAAATAAGGGATCATGTTTAAACTAAAGGAGAAGAAAATAGTACTAGCTAAATATGTTTGCTAAAAAATACAGTTTTAAAGCTGTCTGCACACAATGTTTATCATCAAGACTCTCCAAAAAAGAATCTCTGGAAAAATACCAATGCTTTAAAACTGACCATGTAATTTCATATGCATGGACGCACATTTTCTCCTGTGAATTGGCTTATTGATTTCTAGAACATAAGTACAGAAATGTCTCTGTAGATAGTGATTTTGGAAAACCTGGGTACTGGGCAGATATGTACAAGTTATATATAAACAGACACACCAGATGGAATTTGTCCCTTACCCCAATAGTAGCCAAAAAACTAGAACAGTATGTATCATGAAACAGTCTTTCAAAAAACATTTATTGATAATATGTGAATATTGAGAAATAATTTTGAAACATGAAAATATAGCCTTTTGTGAAATATATATCTTTAACTCTACAGAATTTGATTATATGTATTATTCTATCCGTCTGTTTTTACGGAAAAAGATAACTTTGCGATCTTTCCTGTCAACTGATACAAATCTATCCCATTCTTCTGAATTTTAATTATATCTCCCTGTCCCGATATAACCTCATTTAATTGAGCTTATACATATGGACAACAGTTTCCAGTTTTTAGTGCAAATGTTTTATAAGGGGTGCCTGGGTGGCTCAGTTGGTTAAGTGTCTGAGTTTTGATTTCAGCTCAGGTCATGATCTCATGGTTTGTGAGTTCAAGCCCCATATCAGGCTCTGCACTGACAGCATGGAGCCTGCTTGGGATTCTCTCTCTCCCTCCCTCTCTCTGCCCTTCCCCTGTTGTCTCTCTCTCAAAAAATAAGTAAATAAACTTAAAAACATTTTTAAAAAATATTTTTGTATATATTCTTTTTTTTATGTTTTTAATCCTGATTTATTTCTGAGAGAGAGAGACAGACAGACAGACAGAGACACAGAGAGACAGAGCATGAGTAAGGGAGGGGCAGAGACAGCGGGAGACACAGAACGCAAAGCAGGCTCCAGTCCCCTAGCGGTCAGCCCAGAGCCTGATGCGGGGCCAGAACCCACGAACCACGAGATCATGACCTGAGCCGAAGTCAGACGCTCAACCAACTGAGCCACCCAGGCGTCCCTGTATATACTCTTTTTGCCCATGCAATCATCAATATACTTAATCCCAGCATTCTTTTTTAAAATATTTATTTATTTTTGAGAGAGAGAGAGAGAGACATGCACAGAGCATGAGCGGGGGAGGGGCAGAGAGAGAGGGAAGCAAAGAATCTGAAGCAGGTTCTAGGCCCTGAGCTGTCAGCACAGACCCCTACGTGCGGCTCAAACCCATGAACCTGAGATCATGACCTGAGCCAAAGTCAGACCCTTAACTGACTGAGCCATCCAGGCGCCCTTCAATCCCAGCTGGGTTCTAACTGCTGGGTTGAGGGTTTGTGAAACTAAGCATGTTTTCCTACATTGTCTTCAAAAAAGTTTTATTAACTGTGTTTCCTTCAAAATGTAAACGATATATGAAGATATTTGAATGCCAGGCTTCCCCAAATTCTTGCAGACTTGAGTATTATGATGAAGCTTGTAAAAGTGTGCAAAAATAAATAATAAAAACTTGTATTTATTATTTTGCTTACCATCTAATTAAGAGGAAAGATGATCAGTCTTTCCTTCCTAAAACCACTGGTCCTTACCCAACATGTACACCATGCTGTGCCCAAATAAAATAAAGGAAATAAAGGCATACATAAATGTTAAAGATTATATAGAGAAAACTTCCCAGAAATAAGAGTTATTTCTTCAGACTGACAAATCATATTATCCCCAGAAGAAACGTCAAGCTGAAATATTTCCTGAAAATTCCATATGTTCCAAAGATAGAATCCTTACAAGAGCATGTCACATGATCAGCTCAGCTATGTGCAGATTGGGCATGATGGCAGACTTCAGTTTTCTTTTTCTTTTTTTTTTTTTTTTTTTTAACGTTTATTTATTTTTGGGACAGAGAGAGACAGAGCATGAACGGGGAGGGGCAGAGAGAGAGGGAGACACAGAATCGGAAACAGGCTCCAGGCTCTGAGCCATCAGCCCAGAGCCCGACGCGGGGCTCGAACTCACGGACCGCGAGATCGTGACCTGGCTGAAGTCGGACGCTTAACCGACTGCGCCACCCAGGCGCCCCCAGACTTCAGTTTTCAATGCAGAAATGCTCAACGTTGGAAGACCGTGTAACAACAATGCATGGAAAGAACTGAAGGAACACATGTGATCCAAATGGCTTAAAAAATGGTCACACTGTCATTCAAATGTAGGTCCACATGGGAGGAAATGCAGACATATTTATGGCTTTAGGCACCGTAGTTTGTTTGAACCCTGCTGGAAAAAAAATTCCTGCAGGAATAAATATATATATTTGAGAGCAAGAGAGCATGAGCAGTGGACTGGGGCAGAGGGATGGAGGGAGAGAGAGAGAAGGAGAGACAGAGAGAGAGAGAGAATCTTGAGCAGGCTCAGAGTTTAATATGGGTCTTAATCCCAAGACTGTGAGATCATGACCTGAGTGGAAATCAAGAGTCAGACACTCAACCAGCTGAGCCACCCAGGTGCCCCCTGCAGGATAATTATATTATGTTAAGGATTATATTATTATTATTTTAAGGATTTTATTTATTTAAGGATTATATTAAGGATTAAATTATATTAAGGATTATATTATAATCCTACAGGATTATATTATATACTAAATTATATATTATATATTACAATTCCTGCAGGATTATAGTATTTTCTATTGCTGCCATCACAAACAACTAAAATTTTGTCATCTGTAAACACACCCATCTATTATCTTGCAGTTCCATGGGTCAGATGTATGAACGCTGTGTGGCTTAGTTGGTTTTCTTTTTAGGGTCACCCACGAACTGCAAGATCATGATCTGAGCCAAAGTCAGATGCCTAACTGACAGAGCCACCCAGGCATCTCAGAAGCTGTGTTTCTTCACTCGTGCTGTCGTTCCTCAATTTACAAAGCTACCCCCAAGAAATCAGGCTCTCTCCTGCTTTGAATGTATCCCATCTCTCTGACTGTTTTAGTGTTTATTTCCCATTCAAGTACCCTTGTGATTTTGCGTTGGGTCCATGCAGGGAATACAGATAATTCCCCTATCGCAAGACCAGTTGATTTATATCATAACTAAAACATCAAGGTACCTTCACAATGGTTCCTAGATTAGTGGTTGGTTGAAGAACTACGGGATACAAATCTTGTGCGTATGTTTTTAGAATTCTGTCTACCACAGTTTACCTTCTGGCCCCAAAGATTCATGTCCCTCTCAAAACGAAAACACATTCACCCTACGCGAAGATCCTTAGAAGTCTTATACCATTTCACTAGCTGCAAAATGCAAAGTCTCTTTTATAACACATCAGCTCAGAACTCCCAAATGTTATCATCTAGTTCAGGGATGGAGGAAATTCCTACATGTAATAATACATCCTGGGGCACAATTCCGCAAGTCCATGGTCCCGTAAAATGGAAAAAAGAAACACAATTTATCTGCTCCCAACATGGATTGATGGGCTGTGCACAGAATAAGGAGTATAGACATTCTGGTTCAATCAGTGGGGAGGAGAGAAACGGAAAGTTTACTGGGGGTCCTTGGACCAGATGAGTTTAGAAATCCAAGCAAGCAAACTCCATTAGGTTTCAAGGCCTGGGAATAACACTCTGGTTCTCAGCTCTACCTTCTGGGCCACCGTCTTTCCTTTCTCAGTCTCTGTCCCTACAGAGTCCAAACAGGCATTCTACTGATACCCAATTCTCAAGAACTTCGTGGGTCTCCAGTGTATGTCATAAGGATTGACTCTGTTAGCTCAGAGCTAACAGAGCCCTGAGGCTCATACCACACCTTTCCAAGATGATTTATTGTCTGTTTTTGGCTTCTACTGAAAGCTTGATGAGATAATGCTCTTAAGGTTTCTAGGTACTCTTTGGTTTTAAAGGGGGAATGTAAGAGTCCCTTCCTCAGTCTCTTCAAAGGGCCCTTTGTGTAAAAACTTAGCCTTTTGTGACCTCTAGCCCTCTAGATAGGCAAAGAATTCCTCACACCATAGATGTGTGGTTCCATTTTAATAGTTCTTTTTTTTTTAATGTTTTTATTTATTTTTTTTTTAATTTTTTTTTTTCAACGTTTATTTATTTTTGGGACAGAGAGAGACAGAGCATGAACGGGGGAGGGGCAGAGAGAGAGGGAGACACAGAATCGGAAACAGGCTCCAGGCTCCGAGCCATCAGCCCAGAGCCCGACGCGGGGCTCGAACTCACGGACTGCGAGATCGTGACCTGGCTGAAGTCGGACGCTTAACCGACTGCGCCACCCAGGCGCCCCTGTTTTTATTTATTTTTGAGACAGAGAGAGAGAGAGAGCATGAGCAGGGGAGGGGCAGAGAGAGAGGAAGACACAGAATCTGAAGCAGGCTTCAGGCTCTGAGCTGTCTATTAGCACAGAGCCTGATGCGGGGCTCGAACTCACAAACTGTGAGATCATGACCTGAGCTGAAGTCGGACGCTTAACTGACTGAGCCACCCAGGCACCCCTGTTTAATAGTTATTAATTGATCTCTTTCTATCCAATTTTACTATTAGCAAAAGAAATAAACCAGGTAGAACATTTGATCTTTTGCTTGCAAACATCCTCAGCTAACTATACAAAAATGTCTATAAATATCTAAGTAATATGATTTCCTTTTTTTGTTCTTAACAGCTGGGGATCGTGATTATGTATTTGCAGCCTATTTTAGATGTGTTTGGCTATATTGGGGTTCAAATAGGTGACTTAGTTTCAATTAGGAAAATAATACAATCAACAAAAATCAGATGGTGAGGTGTGTGAAAAGGCAAAGGAAGTAGAATTTTCTTAGTCATTCTTCATGGCAGTGATTTAATAGGAAGTTGAAAATAGAAGATTAAGGAAAATATAAATATACAGTTATACACATTAGGGAAATAGATGCACAATATGCTCATCATATAAACACCTGCAAGGCATCCAATTTTATCTACTGTCACACACACACACACACAAATGTTACCCAGATGAAATCCAAAGGGACTCAAATAATGAAATGAAAAGAATGGGCAAAAGCCAACAAGAAAAATGGAAAAAACAAAAGAAAGGAGCTTCTGTTATGAATTTTGAGAGAAGGTTAATTTAGTGAAAAAAATCAAACAAACACTAGCCAGCAACAGGAAGAATGTTCCTTTCTGATTACCGAAAATAGATTCCACCATAAAGCTTTAATTGTATCTGGCCACCAAATACCACAGCACTAGCATATATAAAACAAATCATATGAAAAATGAAAGGGGAAAATACTCTTTGATAACCGATCTCTGTGATCAACTGATATCACAGATCACTGTGATAATCGAATATCCCTTGAAATAGGATATAAATCATCAGTCTAGGGATTGAAGGTCCTCTTTGTTCTGTGAAAAGTTTTAAAAATTATATGTGAATAAAAAGTGCTCTTTACTTTATTCAATCTATGACTTATAAAGTAGACCCCATTTTTAAAAATTTTAATAGAAAATGATTTATAAAACCTAAGGGACCGTTGGACAAACACATCTCTACAGTAATGGAATATCCCTTGAAATATGGTGTAAATCAGTATAGAGATTCAAGTTTCTCTTTGTTCCATGAGATGTTTAAAAATTATATGAGTCAAATGTGTTACTTTTAAAATATTTTAAGTTTATGCAAATGTGCTTTTGCTGTATTTACTGAATTTTTTCACATCCTTGCGTTTTTCATAATATGTTTTCTGTAGCTACATGTTTTTTTTTAAGTCTTTAGTATACAGATGGCCCTTCAACAGTGTTACCACCCTATAGCTGGAAATCTGCTTATGCCTTTTGACTCCCCCAAAACTTAATAATAACCTTCTGTTGACTGGAAGTCTTACAACTTAATAAAGTTGATTCACACACTTTGTTTGGTATATGTATTACATATTGTATTCTTACAATTAAAGTAAGCTGGAGGAAAGAAAGCAGATTAACAGAACCCATAGGGGCACCTGGATAGCACAGTCCATTACGTGTGAGTCTTGGTCTCAGGTCAGGTCACAATCTCACAGTGTGTGAGTTCAAGCCCCGCATCGGGCTCTGAGCTGATGGCACAGAGCCTGCTTGGGATTCTGTCTCTCCTTCTCTCTGCCCCTCCCCAGTTTGTGCTGTCTCAAAATAAATAAATAAACTTAAAAAAAAAAGAAACCCTAAGGAAGAGTAAATGTATTTACAGCACTGTCTCATATTTATCAAAAGAAATATGCATGTAAGTGGACTTCACAGTTCAGATACGTGTGGTTCAAGGATCAATTGTCTTTATCTTTTTAAATATCTTTCCAGGCAGTTCAGTTTTTCCTCATGTATTTGTGCTTGCATTCCTTTTACTGACTTCTTGCTCCCAGGGGACGCAGTGTAATTATTTTGATTCAGTATTTAAATATGGTGTTTCTTTTTATAATGATTTATTTTCTACGATGTTTTCTTTCCTTATCTCATTTTTATATTCTTTCTATTCCCTATGTCTCTGGGGAGAGGAATCGCCTGGATTTTTCACGGAGCAATGAAGGGTTAGATTGCTGGTCATTTTAGTTAGCCAGAATAGACCAAAGTCTGGCTCACCTGGTCTCTTCAACCTCAACACATTGAAAAGCCCAAGTTTGCATTTCCTTTACAAGCTCACCTTCCCTTCTGTGATGCTGTGCAGGATGAAGGAAAACCCTAAATCTCATCCAGAATACACCAGACTTGACATACGCCAAGTCAGGAAGCTCCTCCTTCTGGAGAATTTCACGCGCTGAGAGTATCAAGCTTGTGTCCCCTGCTGGTCTTGTGGCTGGGTTACTGTCCAGAATTTCTAGTGTTATGCCCCCACTGGGTCCTATAATCTTGTCTCTGTTTCCTGTGTTTAGTTGGTTTCGTTTCTTTTCACCTGTTTTTATAGACAATAATTATATTTATTTTTTATTTTAGAGACAGAGAGAATACAAGCAGAGGAGAGGGGCAGAGGGAGAGGGAGAGAGAGAATCTTAAGCAGGCTCCACCCTCAACACTGAGCTCAACAACTCTGGGGTCATGACCTGAGCCGAAATCAAGAGTCAGACACCCAACCAACTGAGCCACCCGGGCACCCATAGAGAGAATAATTATAAATAAAATCCCCGGGTTTCATCATTAGAAGTTAGACTTTCCTGCTGCACATGTAGGCTTTTCTACTTTTTTCCTCCAGTATTTCTACTGTTTATACGATCATCTCATTAGGCAGGTTGCAATCTTGCACGATTATAATTATAGACTGTCTGTAGCTGTCTTTGTGCAACAATTCCCTGGAGGTCTCCTGTCAACTAATACAAGTTCAGGCTGCCAAAGTGTCTTTTAACACTATGGGGTGACATTACCTGCACATTTCAAAGCACGTGCTCGGTACGGTCTCAATAAAGCCTAGTAGTCTGTGGGTAGGCATTCCATCATCCGCGTGCTCATAGTAGAGCTCCTGAAAAATAAAATAAGGACATATTTCTTCGCATTAAAGTACTGAGGAGGGCACCTGCCTCCGGGAAGATGGAGAAGGTGGAGTGTTCCATTTTCTGTCACTAAATGCTATGAAAACCACGGGACAGTATACAGAACATACAAAGACTCTGAAATGCACAGAGAAGGCAGATCATAGAGGGGACTTGGAAGTTAAGGTGGTGAGTCTGTGTTGTTTGTCTTTCCTTTCCTTCCCTTTCCCTTTCCCTTTCTCCTTTCTTTTCTCTTTTCTCATTCTATAGCCCAGACGGGGAGCTGAAGCAGGTAGCAATTCAGAAAAGTCAATAGTAGCTCATTAAAAAAAAAGAAAAAAAGTCCCCCAAAGCCTCCTCTCTCTAGTCAGAGGACCAGGAAAAGACAAGGTGATCAAGACAATACTTTCAGAGAATCATGAAACGTTATGGCTTCACCCCACCCAAGAGAGGCAATGACAAGGCACCCCCCTTCAAATGTGTTATACTTCTATAGTATTTTTGAAATGTCAAAATAAAGAAATAAACTTAAAAAAACACACACAACAAAAAGCAATAATGCTAATAATCAGCAATTTCAGGACCAGCGTACTCCACTTAATATCTTGATCTATTTTTATTTTTTCCCTTGGGGTTGGTGAAGAAACCAGTGCTCAGATTCACGGTCTCTAAGAGTGGAGCTCAGACGAGGAACCATACCTGGGTCCGTTCATACCTCTCCCCCCATTACCCCACCCATCCTCCTCTGCTATTGATCTATGCGCAGTCAGAACGCAGGGACTGAACTCGTATCTGGCCTCCAACATCAGCTTTAACGTACTCACCTAATTGCCCACGGGCAAATTGAGTAATAAATTGGATAGGTGACCCTAATTTGGCAGCTTCTGACATTTTCTAATCTCTTTAAATAACATCACACAAATGAAAAAGTAGGTGTCGGTAGTACTAAGCCTTAAGGAATATGAGATTTAAAATAATTTTGGTAGACAGACTTAGTAATAGCCATTCATAAAGAAACAGCCTTTGTGACAAAAGGAAACTTAGTGACCCCAGGATTAGTCAACTTTGGGGAAAGACTTTGAAAGGAAAATTCGATGTTTGGTAAATAGAATAACTTAACAAGCATCCATGTGAAAAATTCCCAAACTCAGAAATATCATAATAGATCTCTCTAAAATAATTTAAGTACCTGAAACACTTAAAATATTATTGATAACAATTAGCAGAGGAAAAATGGCTTTTAAGATCTATCTTATAGTAATACATTGCTTAAAAAAATCTCAGAATCTCTTTTAATTGGTCTCATAGTGGTCCTTAATGATTTTTCTTTTAATAAAATGTAAAATCTGTCCCTTTTTGGGTTGATTTATCTGCAATGATGTTCAAAGGTGACTTCTCCCCTCCTGAAATTCACTCTTCCTATCACATCTGTCATATCTGCCTAGGTTATCTTACTACCATTGTTTTTAGGTAAACATTATTATTATTATTATTATTATTATTATTATTTGAGAAGTTTTAGATTTAAAAAAAGAGACATGAAAATAGTACAGATAGGCTTGTCTACCCTAAACCCAGTTTCTGCTATTACCTTCATATTGAACGCTTGTCACAATGAATGAAACAATTTTGATGCATTATTCTTAACTAAACTCCATACATTATTTAGTCCTTGGTAAAGTTTTTATGTAATGTCTTTTTTTTTAATGTGAGTTCTAGAACCCTCCATTACAGTCAGTTGTCATGTATCCTTGGATTTCTCCAGACAGCTTCTCAGACTTGATATGTTTTTGATGACCTTGACAGTTGCGAGGTATACAACTGTTTGTAACATGCCCTTCCATAGGGATTTGTCTGATGTTTCTCATGATTAGACTAGGGTTATAGGTTGCAAGAGAGACCACAGAAGTAAAATTCCATTTTCATCACATCACATCAAAGGTACATACCCTGGACTTGACCGACGGATAATGTTGCCTTTGGTCAACTGGCTTGAGGTTGTGTTTGTCAGGATTCTCTACTACAAAGTGAATGCTTTCCCTCACTTTCTGCACAATGTTCTTTGGAAGGAAGTCCCCATGCAGCTCACATGTAAGGAGTGAAAAGGAATCCACCTCCTTTGTGATGCCGTATCTGCATAAATTATTCAGAATTCTTCTGTAAAGGAGATGGGTCTATATTCTCCATCACTGAATTTTCTCAATCATGTATTTATGCCAGTATGCACTAATGGATGTTTATGTAATCATTTGCTACAAAGGCGACCCTACTGTGGTTGATCAGATCGTTTCAACGTGGGCCATTGGGAGTAAGTCCTTATTTTCTGGCATGACAAGATGTCGCATATTTCTTATTCTGGTGGTAGGATCAGGTATTTCTCCAAAGAAATGCTGGTTTCCCCGCTACCATTTTTATTGCTCATTCTTGGGCTTCTCCAAGAGCTCAGCAGTCTCCATTGGTCAGCAAGTGCTAGAGAGAAGATCCAAAGACTTCCAATCTTGTGTCTTACCAGTTTTCTTCTCTGTGCCTAAACTGATGCCATCAGTATGAGACCATTCATGAGACAACCAAGTCCTCCTGTTATCCAGCTCACCCATCAAGTTTCCATATTCTGCAGCGCCACCACTCTACTCTCTCTAGAATCCAATTCTGATCATTGTACTCTAAAAGCCTTTCATTGACCAATCTATCCTATCTTCTTCAGCATATTCACGTATGTATGAACAGCATTCATGTACACTTTACTAGGTGTAATATTCAAGGATTATACAGGAATGCAGGGAGATAATGTATAAAGACAGACTCATATGTTAAGGTATGTGTCCCCAAATTTTATTGGTGGCCCTGAACGTAGAGAAGACCCCAACGTTCAGAATGAATTCCAAATCTCTCAGCCTGGTATAGCTTATTATTCATCCTTCAGGTCTCTCAACCTCCATAACCTTATCTACTGATACCCCCATCAACCCTTCTTCTAGATTGAAGACACTGGGAAAAAGGTACATGTCCTCAAATCTACATGTACACACCTTCACACAATCTTCCATTGTGGTGCTTTTGTCCAATTTCTGCAACAAAGTCACACAGCTGAATTAATGCTTTTAGTAGGTGTTCTCTATTCTTTAGGATCCTGAATCAACTGCAATTTTCAGATCCTTTAATATTAGTTGTACTTCCATTTGCATCACGTGTTTGTGTGTATATTATATATATAATTATATATAATTATATTTATAAAAATAGGAAACATAAGTGTAAATTACATTTCATCATTTTGTGGCAGCATTTCATCAATATTCTCTAGACGTTACAAAGAATTCTTTGGGGAGCCTGGTGGGCTCAGTCGGAGGAGTATGCAATGTTTGACCTCAGGGTTGTGAGTTCCTGCCCCACATTGAGTGTAGAGATTACTAAAATAAATAAACTTAAAAAAACACAATTCATTGTGGTTACATTCTTGTGAATTCTCTAAAGTGCATACTTGAGTCCTATGCCACTGACTTATGATTTCTACTTTGTCTATTCTACAATCTCAGTGGAAACCTAGCCACTAATGTTAACTTATTTTTAATACAATTATTTTAGGCTCTGTGTTTCCCTCTAATGATTCTTTCAACCAGCCACTTTATATACATTTGTATTGATTTAAAACATTTGATCTTATGGAAAAAATACAAAATATGAATATTTATATAATAGTCTCACATTTATATGTCTGCAAGAAAATTATTAAAAATTGAGTGTCCAGGTTCAGTAAAACACTAAAGCTGTTTAGCTACTGCTAAAGCCGCCATTGGAAATGGACGTTGCTAGAACAACTAGGAAGGACAAATTATGACAGTGCATCTAGACTGCTTTCACCAGGATTTTGATTGTTACAAAGGTGATTCATTAAAGAGAACCTCAGCATAGTCTTAACTTGCTTTTCGGGTATATGATTGAACATCTTTTTTAATCTTTAAGAGGCATATGAATGCCTACTTATAAACTGTGTTCCAATCATTAGCCAGTTTTGATGTATTCATCCTTACTAGGCTAGGTTTGAGTCATTTATGTCCTATCCCTCTTACGTTGCAGACAGGGCATTTCAAAGCCTGTGAGGAGGTGCAGTGCACATTAGCTGTTTGGAGGTAGGGTTACAAAGGCAAAGAGATATCCTAGATTCCTGGTGCTTCCAACCCAAGGCTATCTGGAAGAATGAAAGACATCTATTCCCACAAATGTCTCAACTTGTGAAGGTTTCAATGTGATCACACATGTCGTGGCTTCCTAAAAGAGGGCGGAATCCTTCTCAAGTGAGTGAACATGCAAACACACACACTCCATCTGGTATTTTTTTAGACACAATATTAGGCAAAAAAAAAAAAATGTATGCAATGATCAAAGAATCTTAACCATGCTAAATGAAAGAAATTGGTCCCTAAGATAGATCTATAGGGGCTCATCTTTTGGAATTATGACAAGGAGTTTAAGATAATTCTTACAAATAAAAATGCAACAAGAAAAGGTGAGTAGAAAATGGGGAGATTTCAGGAGCGATTAGGGCATCGTAGAAAAGAAAATATTCTAGAAGTGACAACAATTATGTGAAGTCAATTTACTGGCTAGAAATCACAGCAGACTATATACAACAGAAGGATCAATGAACTTGGAAAAGTCATTCAAAGTGAAGCATAAAGAAAAAAACGTAAACTGAAAAGAGCTAGATCTAGAACTTTATATCCAAATTACTTTCATAAATAAAGCGGGGGGAAAAAGGCATCTTCTGATCAACGAGGAATGTGTCAGCAGATCCAGCTGGGAGAAGCTGACCAGCTGGAGGTCAATTAAAGAAGATAAAGTCTAGACCTACAGAACGGAATAAGAATCACCAGAAATGTCGATATGTAGGTAGAAGGACACACTATTGAAGTAAACACAGCCTTTCTTTAAAACCATGACGAAACAACATAAAATACATTGTAGGGTCTATGACATTTGGACAAGTTTATTTTCACCAGTGCACCAAGAATAGCTTGAGGGAGGTAAATAGAATTCTACTGTTACAGGTGCTTTATCTTGCATAATCAATCACATAGTATTTTTTTTCAAGGTTAACCATTTAAGACAAATATTGCAATCACTAGATTGACTACTGAAAAATTTAGAACTAGCTAAAAATAATAACAGTGAAAATGGAATAGCAACATTATAGTCAAACACAGAAGAATGTAGAAAAGAAATAATGGAGGGCAGAGAACAGACAGGAAAAACAGACAATGCATGTGAATTTGACCAAGTGAAATACAACCGTATCAGACGTTACATGGTGTGAAAAAGAAGAAACAGTGCAATTAAAAGAAAGATTGTCAGAATGATAAAGAAGCAAGAACCTGTCATGTGCTCTTTATTTTTATATGTATTTATTTTTATCTTATTTTTTAATTTTATTTATTTTTGAGAGAGAAAGCATGGAGGAGGGGCAGAGAAGGGGGTACACAGGATCCATTGTAGGTTCTGCAAGGACAACAGAGAGCCCGACATGGGGCTCCAGCTCATGAGCCAAGCTGTGAGATCACGAACTGAGCCGAAGTTGGACACTTAGGCGACTGAACCACCTAAGTGCCCCTAAATGTATTTAAATAATCAGACACGGATTGAAAATCATACCTACACAATATGCAGGAATGGCTCTTGGAATCTCTACATAGTAGATATAAAGATAAGGACTCTTGTCAGAGATAAAGACTATCTTACTGGGGAAAAAATAGTGAAATGAATGATCAGTGATAATGTTAAGCACTGTGAAAAGCCAAGGAACAGTCCAGAAGCCCTGTGTCCAGTAGAGTAGCAGAGAGAGAATGATTAGTCCCTAATAGAACAATCTGAACAGAACTAAGCATTCCAATTTAATGGAGATTTGGAAGTAGGCCAAAATTCTTACCTTCCCATTTGCCATTATTCAGCCTTCATGGGTTCATAAATAATAATCAAAGGTATAGCATCAAAGTGGTTTCCAATCTTAGTGTAACCATCAGACAGGGCTTTCTAACAAGCTGAGGTTGATGTCTTCATTCTTGTTAACCACATTCAACTCATCTCTGCTTGCTCATTTCCATAAATGAGGGCCATCTTGATTGTTTGAAATCATTGAATCTCCTGGGTTGGCACTTTCCCCAAATCGGTAAAGTCATGTTTTATCTTTAATGGCAAAGACGTGATGCCTCAGCTCCAACTTCTTTTTTCATTCAAAGCATGGCCAGGCTCTTCCCCAAGGAGACTTGATTTCTCCTTCCTGGGCACTGAGTATTGACTGGTTACATAGTCCTCATACTTACCGGCAGGGATGGGAGATCACGGAACAGCTGCAGTATCTCCATAACAGGGTTGGAAGTTCTTAGCTCTCTCTCCTAACACAAGAGCCTCTCATTCATCTACCCCAGTGGTTCCCAAACTTGAGTGGTTAGTATTCACTAAATCACCTCTAGGTTCTGGAATGGAGCCTGAACATCTGCATTTTAGCAAGTTCTCTTATGATGCCCATGGTGCTGGTCTTTGGAGAATCAATGATCTGTTCCCTGTTTTCAGTCAATGACTGTCACCCCTTCTCCTCTTTCTTACATAAAACCATATAGTGTATTCTTCATCATTTAGCAAGGTAGGAGTTTTCTTGTCAATGCCTTTCAAATCTTCAGCAACATTCAAATATCAGCATGTGTCTTCTCCATGATATTGAACCTTTTTTGAGTGACACTGTATAGCCTATGTCTACGACCATGTATGGGGCAACTGAGCCTGTGCCTTCAGGATTTCTGAATTTAATTTCCTCATACCCAATGGCAATTTCCATATCTAAAAAAATTCATAATATTTTCTTGGATGCCAGTGGAACTCAATCTTCTATGCCTTCCTTTGCTAAGACAAAACTTAGGATATTTTCCTACTGAGGTGATCCTAATTAATTCCTAAAACAGAAGTAGATCCAAGAAAGGTCTACATGCCAAAAGGTAACTTATGAAATAGCTAATTTTTGTATTCCATGCTTGCTTTGTATCAAAGGCAAGCAAAAATGACATTGGATCATTTCTCAAAATGTGTGTCTCCTGGAATAGTTGTCTGTACTCCTACCAGAACCACACCACAAAGTATTATCTGGGCTCAAAGTTGGACTGATAACTGATGACAGAATTCTTTCCCTCTGACTTAATGATACATAAGCCCCAATATCCATCAGTTACTTCTGGCACTTTGAGTGAGATGTACTTCCTCCCATTAGTGTCCATAATCTACTGTGTTTATGGGGTTGTTGGGGTCACCAGAGTCCCCTCAGCAAACGTTGGGTCATCCAGAGCTGTTTTCAGTTCAGCTTGGCATAACCAGAATTTGTAATCAGCCAGCACTCTCTCTGCAAACAGTTAAATCCGTGAGTTGTACTAACTGGCAGAACATAAGTACTCATTGTGAAATAATAAAACATACAAGTGTCATTCGCTTGTGATCACAAATGGCTAAGCAAGAAAATGGACAAGTGTCACTAACTGGTGCTGAGAATCCCACGAGGACCCCACCCTGCATGGGTGCCACTTGTACAAATGGTTCATTGCTACAATTCGTGTGGAGAGGAAACCTTACCTCTCTACTCCTGTCCAGTTCATGGATAATGTGTAATGGGTAACCACAGAATATCTTCAGTCCCTTGCTTTTCTAGAATTATGCTTTCCATGTATCTGCTCATAAGCTCATGGCCAGTACAACTGGAACTTGTATGTTGGCCAGAAGTGGACCACAGTCCTTAGCTGATAGTCACCAGCGAACTTTTATGGGTGTGAACAGCAAAATCATTCTTTGGTTAAGCTGAGAGTTGTATATTGGTACATGGCCTGAATAAATTTCCCATGTAGCCTGAACAGAGTTAAAAGTTTAAGGGTTGGGGAGGATAAAGAGAAGGAGAAGAAAGAGAGGGAGAAGAAAGAGAGGGAGAAGAGGAGGAGGAGGGGAAAGAGGGAGAGGGAGGAGGGGGAGAAAGAAAAAGAAAAACAAGAACAAGGAGGAGGAGAAGAGGAAGAGGGGAAGGGGGAAGAGGGGAGAAGAGGAGGAGGGGAAAGCAAAAGAAAGAGGAGGGGGAAAAATAGAAGATATACAGAAGAGATAAGTGAAAAAAGTGAGCACAGAAGCACAGCCCTGTATAAGAGACATAGCAAGCATATGCCAGTGATGTTTACTCTCGTGGTTCCAAATTCCTAGGGCCCCACATTCCTCCCATCCTCAATTTCTATCAGATACGTCTTTTCAATAACAATGAATTTCAATTTTTTCTTAATAGATTTTGACTGAATTGGAAAAAAAAATGTGTTCTAAGTAATGCTGTGAATGCTAGTCTGTAGAGACTGTGGTTTGATGGACAGATAAATCAGGCATTTTTTCTTTACCTCATCCTCAGAAGCAAGGTTCTCCCCTGGGACATATGTAAATCCTGGGTGATGGTGAGGTTTTGTGATAAGTGGGGAGTAGCAGGGATACTGCCCTGTGCTCACCAAATGCTTTTCTTCTCAAAATACATTCCCCAGCCTCCCTGGAAGTTAATAGGGGACCGTGTGACTATTCTGGCCAAAGGAACTCATGTGGATGTGAGTGTGCCACATTAGACCTAGTGGACCCTACACCTGCCCCTTATGTGATTCACTATAATCTCTCCTTGCCAATGTTAGGGTCCTTGGAGGCCATATGCTGTAGAAGAAAGAAAATAGGACTTTCCTGCATCCTTGAGCCATTGCTTAAAAGGGAGCTGACAAAAACTTCCACAAAGGAATTTGCTTGAGCAAAAGAGATCTGATTGTGTGAGGCCAGAGAGGTTGTTGGAACTATTTGTTACAGCAGCTAGCATTACTAATAGTGACTGATACAAAGGATGAAATGGTTACAGGTTTTCTGTGTGTTTAAAGATGTTACAAACATAGAATAAATAGAACTGCATATGTAGAGTAGGACAAGACGGCAGACCTATTCCACCTCCTGGAGAGATCTTGCACAACTCTGTAAGCCAGGAATTCCAGAATTCCATCATCTCCTGGCCTTCTCATTCCATGCTTATTCTCTCCGTGGAAATAGGGTCAGCAATTAGAAACATGAAATGGTGCTTCTGTCTCCACGGCTGTACCCCATGAGAGATGTGACGTTCAAAAATAAAAGGTCCAGTTTGAGCCTTGGTTCTAGGAACTGACAGGGACCCTCTTCAGTGTATGTTTGATTCCACTTGAAGTGTTGACATGAACCTCCCATGAGCCTAAAAAAGCGCACTCTTCCCTATGCTGGTTTATTTATTGCCAAGGTCCCTTTACTAAGGTATAGGAAGTGCAATTATCCTATAGTAGCACCATTGGCTGTAATGACAACTTTATTCCTGGACCCAAATCAGCTGTGAAGCAAATAATGTATTATCGTCATATTAGGACACGTGTTAAAATGTGTGTTAAGCTGTGATTCCATCAGACAAGCTGATGTGGCTTAAAATACATGTGATGGCAACACAAGAAAAGATTTTATATTGCAGTATGATGCATTTATAAAAATACACAGAAGTCTCGTGTAGCAGTGACTGCCTCTGTCCAACATCACCTCCCTAGACTTAGAAGCCTTCTGTATTTAACAAATGTGCCAATGGATCATGAATGAATATCATTCTTTTTAGAGACTCCTAAAATTCTGAAATGGAAATATCTTGCTCCAGGATTTTTCCACGAGAACATAGAGTCTTTTTATCTCTTGTACGGAGGTTGGCAGAGCTGGAATCAACAGACACTCAAGCATGGGGTATGAAAAAAAATTGGACCACCACAGGGGGCCAGCCAACTTCTCCTTGTCTTATTTAAGTAATGCAGTTTCCTTCTTGCAAAATCTTAGAGGTTTAAATTTTCTTTCTTTCCCCTGAGACAACAGCATGATTATGATTAGAAGTCTTAGATGTTTACTTTAAATTTCTTTGCAATAATTTGCCTTCTGAGCTTGAACCCTCTTCCTGCAGCCTAAAGAAAGTACATTGATAATGGTTGTGTAGAACTTTGCAGAGTGGAACTGCTCTATGGGCCTCAATTCGGTGAAGAGCACACAGGCCTGAAAGAAATCCATGAGGTCAGAAGATGAACAGCTCGGTGAGATCTTAAATAATTGGAGACTATCTGATGTTTCACCTTATGCAGTGGCATACTGAGATAAAAGTAATCTATTTGTAGGGCTACTCCCTCTACATTTTGTACAAAGATGTTGACATTTCCGTGGTCCTTACAAAGGTGGTTCGGGTGACACATCACGAGAAGAAAGCTAAAAACTTGAGACTTTTCTTAGGTATATATTGTCATACTTTTTCATCCATAGTTTCAAATCCAATCACATTACAGGCGATGATCTGCCGAGAAATAGTATCCAAGAGCATGTGTCCACTTTAAAGAGGATATACGGTGCATTCTAATACAGTCTTCTTCCCGACAGTCATAGCATCTTGTTTGTGTGAGGGTTACGACTATACTTTACAATAACTGTTCCCATTTAAATGATGCAGACACAGGATGGGAGAAATGGCATTGCCCTAGCTCTGCCTGCAGACAGTTCCCACCATGCTGCAAGGTGGGAATCCAAACCATCCCTTTGGCTCTTGTGTGGACTGGTTGATTCACTGGAAGTCAAGACATCCCAAGAGACAGTCTCTCTCTGCCCCATGGCTTCCTCATGGCCCTCCTGTCACAGTGGGTATTGGGGTGTGCAGAGGGGTTTACAGAAATCTCAGAGATCTTCGCCAGTGATTTCCTCCATCTGTTACCTGCTTCTCATGTTTCGTAAGTCTTCACAAAATCTACATCTGAAGTTGTAGGTGGCAGTGCTAGGTTTTGCTACTCAGATGCTAATTTGAATTTTAAAATATTAAAGAAGGTATTTTTGAAGAATACAATAGTTTCATTGCCTTAAATGTCTCTCTTCTAAATGTGGTGTTACACTTTTTTAAAAGTTTTATTATTTATTATTATTATTTATTTGAGAGAGTGGAGGGTGGGGTAGAGGGGCAGAGAGAGTGAGAGAATCCAAGTAAGTTCTGTGCTGGCACAAGGCTCAAACTCACAAACCTTGAGATCATGACCTGAAATCAAGAGTCAGGCATTTAATGGACTGAGCCACCCAGGTTGCCTTGGTGTCATACCATCTTTCAAATGGTATTTTCGTTTTACGAAGGAATAGTCTGCCCTGATCACAGCACCCTGTGGGATTTGCAGTGAAGGACCCTATCGTCTCATCTCACCTAATGAAGATTGAATGACTGCAGTAAATAGTTAATAAGTTAGCAGTGCCCTCTTCCTCACCGTGGCTTTAAAGATCCACAAGATTGATGTCTGCAGAACTTCGGCCCCTACTGCCTTGCACCACTAAAAAATGGCAGTCATTTTTCTCTTATTAACTGAATGTCAGTTTGTTAAAGAATCATCATTCTGGTTATCAGAATTCATTAATATTAATACAGTATAAAGCAACAGAAACAGCTGGGTGAGGATTTGGTGTAACCTCACCATCAGAGTTGAAATCTCCGCATGTTCATTTGCTCAAGTTGGTGACGGAAAAAAAAAAAAAGCACATAATTGGTACAAATGAACAGATTTCCTGTTTCCACAGTTTCTTAGAAAGATATGAGTGACAGTTCTGAATGTAACGATACACATCTGAACATTTGGAAGGGTTGAAAACGGAAGCAATTTTCTCCTCTCTTCTTGTTATTACAATCAAATTACCTAAGTAGCTCAGATAAGGTGTAATTCAAGGTTTAGAGTTCCTCAAATAATCACATCAATTTCCCAAATTTATGGGACTGCAAAGAGAATCCCAAAACCTTAAGAAAAAACCATTTGTGCATTCTTACGGAAACTGAACTGGTGACCAGACGTGCATGTTTGATGGGTCAGTGTTAATAACTATATATATCACTCTTTCTTGCTAGACACATAAACATTTACGTGTGAGCTTCCTGTAGAACTATGCCGTGGGCACCTGTGTGCCTATGGATGTGCGTCCATGTGTACGAATGTTTGTGTACAAACCTGGGGAAGAAGCAATGCTTTAGAAATTATAGACATTAAAATCACCACTCGGGGCACCTGGGTGGCTCAGTCGGTTAAGCGTCCTTCAGCTCAGGTCATGATCTCAGGGCTTGTGGGTTCAAGTCCCGCATCGGGCTCTGTGCTGATGGCTCGGAGCCTGGAGCCTGCTTTGGATTCTGTGTCTCCCTCTCTCTCTCTCCCTCTCTCTCTCAAAAATAAATATATTTTTTTAAAAAAATCACCAGTCAAATGCTTTCGT
This sequence comes from Lynx rufus, assembly GCF_022079265.1. Taxonomy (NCBI): domain Eukaryota; kingdom Metazoa; phylum Chordata; class Mammalia; order Carnivora; family Felidae; genus Lynx; species Lynx rufus. Next base: position 3,039,687 of record NW_025814828.1, read on the forward strand.
TTCATCTCAAGGACAAAGCAAGCATCTAAGCAGTTAACTCAAAGACAATTTCCTTTCTAGTGTGACTCTTTCTTATAGATATCCTAGGACACCACCCAGAGATGAATAGACCTCAATTTGGAAGGAAAGATCAACAACTGTCCACGGGAGTAAACAGCCCATGAGGCAGGAGTTTGATCTGGAGATGCTCTCTCGGTTCTGTGTCTCTGGAATGTCAGATCATCTCTCCACGGAGAATAAAATGGCCCCTGTGAGTGTCAGTCATCCAAGGAAGTAGAGATTATAATCCACTTATCTGCACAGTGTCTTCAGTTTAGCCCAGTATCCTTTTCCAGGAACTTAATTCTCAGTAAAGAGCTTTTCATGCAAAATCACGTTGACAAATAGTTCTCATTACTATATATTTATTCATGTTCTTGTGGTTGTTTTCACAGTAAGGTTTTGGAATAAAAGGCATCCACGGTTAGCTCGCGAGCCTATACAAATAGATGGAAATAAAGCACCATCGTGGCCTGGAGCGTCTGAAGAAGGGTTTGCAAAAGCCCCTGTCATGTGTACAGCTCACAAATGAAATACTCTGTCTTCTCCTGGTGAACTTTGGCCCGTTTTCTCCTTGGATGTCTTGTTAGAGTGAATCTGGACGTGATTTGCAACAAGTACTCTTGATTTACTTTTCAAACTCCAGAGTGTTTCATGTGGAGGTTTCTCACATCGCACACATATACGCAAATATCTGTGTGTCTTTTTATGTGTATACACCACATATATCAATAAGTACATGTGCAGATAGATAATTGGTAAGAAACATACATCATAGTACACTTTCAATGTCACTTTTGGCAAATGCATATTATTGGGGTGTATGTGACGGGGATATTTCCGTGTCTGAGCACGCGCTCATACTAGCAGGGTTTTATTGATATGGGTATACACTAACAGTATAATTTGACAGGTTTGATATAAAAGTGTTTGGTTTTGGGGGGGGTCTTTTCTTTGGCTGGGGGTGAGGGGACATGGCAATTGTGGGAGGTGCTTAGGGAAGTCAACACGAGACAAAGATGTACCCAAGGTGAAATTAGAATCCTGTTCTCTTTTTAGCCATGAAAATGTAAACTACACTAAATTAAGTTACAACCAAGTAGCCCAAAGCTGTACATTAGCTCTTTGTCAACTCATATTGTATGTGACACCTTGTCCTTTGCCCTTCTTTGCCTCTGGCCAATTAATTTACTCTTCTTTTCCTCCTTTATTCCATGATGAGAGTCTACTAATTCTGTACTCACTCCTTTATATGTGTACAAACATCCAAATTCCTATGTATATTCATATGGGGCAAATTTCCAATATAGATTTTAAATTTAAAAAAGGTGATTCAGAAGAATATTTTTACAGCCGCATTTGTGAATTCTTAGGAATTTCTTAGGGAAATTGAATTGGTGAGCAAATGTACATTTTTATGGGACAGTATTAATCAGTATATATATATATATATATATATATATGTCACGTTCTGTTTATTTTTTTTATTTTTTATTATTTTTTATTTTTTTTCAACGTTTTTTATTTATTTTGGGGACAGAGAGAGACAGAGCATGAACGGGGGAGGGGCAGAGAGAGAGGGAGACACAGAATCGGAAACAGGCTCCAGGCTCTGAGCCATCAGCCCAGAGCCCGACGCGGGGCTCGAACTCACGGACCGCGAGATCGTGACCTGGCTGAAGTCGGACGCTTAACCGACTGCGCCACCCAGGCGCCCCTGTCACGTTCTGTTTAAACACACATACACATAAATATGATTTCTTTTTTATTATAATGTTGCAACTATTCACAACACATGAAATCATGCATTGTTTTTGGTATAAAATGGATGCCATAGATCTTGGGGGGGGGGGCATTTACTTTTCTGGAATGCCGACTCAAAATTTAACTTTTAAATTTAAGAAATACAATTTTGATGGGGCACCTGGGTGGCTCAGTCAGTTGAGCATCCAACTCTTGATTTCAGCTCAAGTCATGATCCTAGGTTTGTGGGTTGAGCCCTATGTTGGGCTCCATCCTGACTGTGGAGCCTGCTTGGGACTCTCACTCTGTCCCTCTGCCCCTCCCCTGCTCTCGCACACACACAAATATATATATTTTTTTTAATAAATTTTTTTAAATAAAAAAATATATACATACATACATATATGAAAGGAGCATTAAGTACGGTCAACATTGTTTATTTTCTTGACTCCAAAATAGCATGTTTGTAAGCTCTGCTTGGTGCCCAAAGCAAAGACTTTGCAATTTTACTTGGGGTCATTGTTTAAAGTCCATGAGATTTAGATATACCATGACTTAACCAGTAAGAGCCAGAGTGAAAACACAGCTAAAGGCTGTCCTATCTTTGTTGAGAAAGCAGCTAATCGGTTGTGATTCCAATTAAGTCGCCTCTGGTGCTCAGCTGAATTCTTTCTTGTTGGAGAACATAGGTAATAAAAACTTGTAACATTACAGCTTACACAGATATCAAAGATGCATTTGTACAATGTTGTTTAGTAGACCAAGAACTGACACTCAAAGGAGATAAACAGCGGGCAGATTACTTAATTAGGGAGTCACTGGAAGATAACCAAAATTATCAGTTTTGTTCTATGCTCTTCTCATGTGGCTTTGACAGAAGACTGGGTTGTCAATGATAAATAATAATAATAATAATAATAATAATAATAATAATAAACAAAAACTCCCATTCAGGAATTGCTTACTGGGTCAAGTTTTCTCCACTGCTTAACATATTTTATTTACATTTAACAATTCTGTGAGACAGATAGGATTATTACCTTTTTAAAAATTTTTTAAACATTTTTCAGAGACAAAGACAGAGTGTGAGGGGGAAAGGGCAGAGAGAGAGAGGGACACAGAATCTGAAGCAAGCTCCAGGCTATGAGCCATCAGCACAGAGCCCAACACAGGGCTCGAACTCAAGAACCATGAGACCATGACCTGAGCTGAGGTCGGATGCTTAACTGACTGAGCCACCCAGGCACCCCTCAATGGTGTCTTTTGATGGCATAACTATCAGTTATATTATGGTCAATGTATCTGACTTTCCTTTATGGTTTTTTAAAGCACACTTTAAGAAACCTTTCCCAACACAAGATCACAAAGGTACTTTACTATGTGAACTTCTAATTTTATTGTTTGAAATTTAGGCCTACAATCTGTGTGAAATAAAATTTGTATATGGTGTGAGGTACAGATCCTCCTCCCTACATAGTTACCTACTTGAGAGAAATACTATTTAAAAAAAAAATGTCTGTTATTTATTTTTTTTTTTAGAGAGAAAGTGTACATGCATGCAAGAGAGAGAGAGGGGCTCAATCCCACAACCCTGGGAACATGACCTGAGCTGAAATCGAGAGTCAGACACTCAACTGACTGAGCCATGCAGGTGACCCAGAAAGACCGAGAAATACTATATACTGAAAAGATTGCTAGTGCATGTCAAGGTTTGGTATCAAAATACAAATATCTTTATGAGTGGATATATGTAATGTCTCTACTCTGTTCTATTAGATAATTTATTTAGTGTAATACCACACTGTCCAAGCCATTATAATTACATAATAAAGCTTAATATCTGAAAATGTAAGCCCCTCCCCCATCCAAGTGTTATCCCTTCAGAGTATCTGAGCTGTCCTTGACCTTTTACATTTCCATACGCGTTTTAGAATCTGCTTGTGGATTTCTACACACTAGGGTTTTGACTGGGGTCGTAGTTAAGCTACAGATCATCCTACCAAGGTTTGATATTGTAACAGTATTAACGCAATTTTAAATATTCTCTTTTGCAAATGGATTTTCTAATCTTCAGTTCCTAGTCTATCTATATACATTTATGCATTGATCTCCAGATATCCAAGTGACTGATTAACCAAATATTTCCAATTTCTCAGTTTTAGCTAACGTGAATGAGTTGTTTTCTTTAAAAAAAACAATTTGTATGGGGCGCCTGGGTGGCTCAGTCGGTTAAGCGTCTGAGTTCAGCTCGGGTCACGATCTCACAGTCCGTGAGTTCGAGCCCCGCATCAGGCTCTGGGCTGATGGCTCAGAGCCTGGAGCCTGCTTCCGATTCTGTGTTTCCCTCTCTCTCTGCCCCTCCCCCATTCATGCTCTGTCTCTGCCTCAAAAATAAATAAACGTTAAAAGATAATTTGTTTAATGTTTATTTATTTTTGAGAGAGACAGAGCGCGAGCAGGAGAGGGCCAGAGAGAGGAGGAGACACAGAATCCAAAGCAGGCTCCAGGCTCTGAGTTGTCAGCACACAGCCCAATGTGGGGCTTGAACTCACAAACTGTGAGATCACAACCTGAGCTGAAGTCAGATAATTAACCGACTGAGCCACCCAAGCACCCCAATTTATGTTGATTGCTGTATTTAACCAATCTTGCACTTGGGCAATGGTGCAAACTTTGATTTTTTTAAACCAGTTTGTGAATATTTTGTTTAGGATTTTGGATCTGGGTTTATAAATGGTATTTGCTGGCCACTTGAGAGGCTACATTTCTAACAAGGTGCTGGGAGACCACACTATTGTTTCTTTCACCGACTAGATTGAAGGCAAAGAAACCTGGTGCTGCCATTCACCAAAGACTGGGTTTTCTGTTGTGACACCTTCTTCAAGGTTGCAAAGAACTCAGCACGTGTGAATGCCCTGATGGCTTGCAATCATGACCCCATGTGCACCTGCTTCAATGGGGAGAAGATGGGGATACAACCTACACCCCCAGGTATCACAGGTGAATTGTGATGATGGCTTATGTCAGCAAAACTCGCCCTCAGCCTGCCTCATTCAGATCAGTCAGTTCATAGTTTGAGTCTGCTCTATGGAGCTTTGACTCTTATAAACTATGCCCTCTTTGTGAAGGTTGCTTCGGTCGTAAGCAACAGAAACTTGCTGTTGATAGCTTAGGCACAAAAGGGACACCCATGCAAAGGATACTGGTGTGTTTCACCCACTGTCAAAGAATGTGTCTATAACAGAGTGGACCAAGACAGCTCTGGAGGGTTCTGAGTGGGAGTGGTTGTACTTCATTATTAGAAAGCTATCTGGAGGTGCACATCATTTCAGATGCCCACTCGTGGACCAGTCATCTGACGCCATGCCTTGGGCTCTTACTAGAGAGTTATGGACACACATTCTGAGATGGATACACATCTAGAGATGAAAAGGGGTGGATGCAAAGCCATTTCCAGAAGATGTGATCAGTACTGGAACCAATAAAAAACTGTGAATCCAAGAGAAAAGCAAAGTGTTGAGAAAGGCAAATCATATCCTAATTCATTCCAGGTGGGATATTAAGAAATAGAGGAAGGGTGCCTGGATAGCTCGGTTGGTTAAGTGTCTGACTCTTGGTCTTGGCTCAGGTCATGATCTGTTTATGGGTTTGAGCCCCATATCAGGTTCTGTGCTGATAGCATGGAGCCTGCTTGGGATTCTCTCTCCCCCTTTCTCTCTGTCCCCCCCCCTCCCCCCCCCCCCCGGCTTGTGCTTTATCACTCCATCTAAATAAACTTTTTTAAAAAAGAGAAGAGATGCCATACATTACCAATGTCCTATTTATCTCTTTTGGTCTGTTTAGTGGTTGATTTTTACGCACATGCACACAGCACACACACACACACACACACACACACACAGAAACCCAGGGCTATTCCCAAGCTGCATATACAGAGACATTGACTGTGGTCATAATGGGAGGAATTTGGACTGGTGAAATGCAAGGTTTACTGCTGGCCATTCCATTGAATGACAAACATCCCCAAAGGGGAGACGTAATGGTGTGGATCATCCTCACCTAATTATGAGAGCCAAGCAGTAAAATGTTGTCTGCACTGTGCATAAAACATAACAGTGCAATCTGCCTACATCATCCACAAGAGGAGAGCAAACAGTCACTGAGACCGCAAAGATGTGCCATTTGCAGACATCCCTGTGGCTCTAGGAGTAGAGGCTTATTTTTCAGGAGCGCTATCTGTGATGTTGGGAGCTGGTTTCCTCATTCTAGCCACGAGGGCATGTGGCCCTGGCAGGTGAAGGAGGAAAGAAGATTGAGCTGTTGTCACCATAAGTCTTGTAAAGGTGACAAGGAAGCCATGACTATCATTTTCACAGATAAACAGATGACCCTCTTTATTTTCACTATGTATTTTAAGCCACGATCTTGTGTGTAAAAATCATGAATCCACACATTGCAACATCACTGATTGCACAGTTTATATATTCCTACTAGCCCAGGGTCAGACTATTTCAATATATGTCTTAATATGTTTCCATCAATAGGAATACTATTGTGACATCCCAAAATCGGTTTCTAATATCTAAACCCAGATAAGACTGTGTAGTGTTTTGCTTTTCTCTCCCCAATGAGGTAATGTACTCTGAAAATTTAGCTCTTTACAAGGATTTATGCAAAGTGAAATTCTTTGTGCCCCAAACAATATCATATATCCTATCCTACACAATGTGCAGAAAGATACAGTGAGCTCATCTAATTGATATGTGAAACACTACCCATCTGTATCTATTTGTTACACAGAATCTTTCACAATTCATTCAAAAATCAAATTTCCATAGTAACAGTATTTTTTTAAAATGCACTGACCCATCAAGTTGCAAGTTCTCAGTCATAATCTGGCAGCTGTCCTTAGGGGAGCTAAAAATAAATACTGAGTTTATGGAAAGCAACTCCATAAAAGTATATTCCATTTTTACAAACATGTTTTTGAAATAGACGTTTCGATAATATCCTTGTTATCAAACTGCTTACCGTTTCTCATCATGTATTTGGTGCTGAGTAGTTTTAGTATATCAAAAATTCTCCAAATTTTAGAGATGTTGTTGCTCTAGTTCCAATGTTGGCCAACATACATTTCCATTTTCTGTAGTTGGTAGGGTCCATTTCAGAGAAATCATGATGTCATTGTCACTGGAACTGCCTGTTCTATAAGCTAGGGACTGAAAAATCAAACTGTCGTCCTAGGTGTACCATTGAATAGACCATCTATTTCAGTACAGGAAGCCTTCAGATAGCACTGACACCCAGATGTTCCTGAATGGATGGTTACACTCCATGGAGGTATCACCTCAGTTAGCAAAAACTCCTCCATGCCCCTGGCACAGGGGCCTAAAGTCACCCAGGCAAGCCTCTCACACAGCATCGGAGGTCTGTTGGAGTTTCCTGGACACCTAAAACCTCCTGCAGATAAGAGCTTTACATTTGCCGATGGCGTGTATTTGAATGGTCACACAGAGGCTCTCTGGTAGGTAGAGGTCAGAGATGTCCCTAAATATCCCAATGTGTACACGACAGCCCCACGCCACACTAAAGAGGTATGTGAGATCAGAGAAAAATGGAGGACACGGGAGCGGGACTGGAAGTGGAATAATGGATCGTGCCTCTACGGGAGGAAGCCCCCATAAGATCCCAACAGTACGAGGCACAGAGAGCCTCCAAGGTTGGCAAACACATCTGCATGGGGGCGGGGGTCACACGTCCCAACCCCGTGGGGTCAGAAGCCCCAGTGCCCCCGACTCTCCCAAACTTCAGCCCTGTGCATCTCTTCGTCTGGCTATTCATCTGTTTTCTTTAGCGGCCCGTTTGATAAACTGGGAAACAGGAATGTCTCGCTGAGTTCTAGGAGATGCTCTGGCAGTCTACTCAAATGTGAGGAAGAGAGCTTCAGACCTGTACCAAGCTGGAGAGACGTTGTGGGCCGTCTGGGGACCTGCTATTTGAAACCGGCGCCTGCAACTGGGGCCTGGTAGTCTTGTGGGGCTGAGCCTTATCCTGTGGGGCTTGATAACCTCTCCGTGTACATGGTGTCAGAGTTCAGTTCGACGTAGGGCAACCAGCCGGTGTTTGAGGAGTGAAAGAGACACACAAGGAGACAGACACGCTGTTGGGAGTGGGGGAAACTGGAGGGGTTTCTAATATTCTAATTCAAGTAGATCTCGAGCCCCAAATATCAGCAGTGCCAAGGTTGAGAAAGGGGGTTCCAACGCCAAGAGCTTCTCTACCTTGCTCTATTCTAGAAGACTGCGTGTCTTCGTTCTAGCCTCTTGATTAAAAACATGGCCTTTCAGGGGAACCTGGGTGGCTCAGTCGGTTAAGCATCGGACTTCTCAGGTCATGAGAAGACCTGACCATCTCAGGTCATGGTCTCACGGTTTGTGGGTTCTAGCCCTGCGTCGGGCTCTGGGCTGACTGCTTGGAGCCTGGATCCTGCTTTGGATTCTGTCTCTCTCTCTCTCAACTAAATAAACATTAAAAAAAAAATTAAACAAAACACAGCCTTTCCACTGGGGACCCTGCCATCTCCCATGTCACCTTTGATGCACTTGCTAAATTACCATCTATCTTTTACAAGGATTTATCACCTCTTCAAGCTTCCCACATTCAAACCTTGTTCTCTTGCCTGGTTCCAGGGAAATTTTAAATTCTTACAAATTGTCATCCCTATCAACTTAGTATTTAAACTATTACCAAGCATTCCGAAAATCTTTCTCTGCTACTCACAACAAAACCCTTCAGTAACGGTTAACACAATTCTTTCAATATAAACTCCACTCTATAAAAGTTTCAAAGGAGGAAAGACTGTACAAGCCAGAATATCAGTAGTAGCATACTTAAGATAGTGACACCAATCATTTTATGGTTTTATATAAAGCATATATATGCTTCTCTAGGTTTTATCAAAACCTCATTACAAATATCTGATATTCTGTAATGAATTATCACTCTTTCAATTCCTCTTCTCTTAAGCAACATTTCCCATCTGGATGGCACAAAGTTCCCTATTTAATCTCAAACTCAGCTCATGTGAACTATGCTAATAGTGTTTTTTGTTAATATATTGCAGTAATGATCTGTGTCACAAGTACATTGTTTACAATACGCTTACAGGATCCAATGGCCACTTGTATTAACATAGACTGGCTTTAAAAAACCCAGCAAGAATTGCATAACACCATTCGCTGGCTCTATTGGTAGCATAATCCATAATGTGACCGCATATTTCACCAAAGCATTAGTGGTATGGTTGTTCAGATGTTATGTGTCTGCAATTACATTAAATCTAAAAACTTCCCCCAAAATGAGCTTAGTCATTGTGTAACTTGGTTTTGTTCCTTGAGTAAACATGTGAAACACTAATTACATCCTGTTCTCTGTCGTTCGTTTCTAAACGATCAGAGGAAACCAGGTCTGGCAACTTAGACAATTGCAACATAAAACCACTCATGAACACCCTTCAGTTAATTGTAAACTAGAGAACTCAGACCAAGCTCTTTGTTCAAAGGAAGTGGCAAAGCTAGACAAAATAATGTTTTTAAAAGTGTTGCGGTGGTCATTGGGCCAATATCTGGGGCATTTAGCGTAGATTTTCTTCTAGGGTTGTCTCCCAATACTTGCAGAGGTTGAGAAAACTTTTCAATAGCCTCACTGATTTAAAGAGGAAAAACTGAGCGCAATGCCCACAAGCATCGATAAAGCTCCCATGCTTCTTGGTTTGAGACTCCTAAATGCTGTATCTTAGGAGTAAGTGTAATCTACTCCAAATCTGGCTGACACCAGAACTAAGCCCCACTGAATCCTATGTAATACATCATCATAATCTGGGATTAGCAGTGCTAACTAGCTACCTAGTGGCAGCATATGCAAATTTTTTTCTGGATGAAGGTAAAAATCATTTGAGACCTAAGATTATCCATATTTTGTCGTGGATGATGTCTGGCAGTGAATTTGAAATGACTAGGTACTTAGAGAGACCAAGAAAAAAAATAGGGAAGCCTGGATGGCTTAGTCAGTTAAGCATCCGACTTCGGCTCAGGTCATGATCTCACGGTTCGTGGGTTCGAGCCCTGCGTCGGGCTCTGTGCTGACAGCTCAGAGCCTGGAGCCCGCTTCAGATTCTGTGTCTCCCTCTCTCTCCAACCCTCGCTTGCTCACACTCTCTCTCTCAAAAATAAACATTAAAAATTTTAAAAATAAATAAAATACAGCCATAAGGATCCACTCCTTTCTGTAATTAATAGGAACATCAAAAATAAGGTTTTCATGTACAGAAGTTTCGAAAACCAGAGGCAAAATCGGCCAAATTAACATATGCAGTATATTGCATTTGAAAAAAATGGAGACTATGCGTTCATCTCAAGAATATGTGGAATTCTTACAACATTTTTCATGTTTTGGCTATACAGCAAATGTCAACAAAGTTAAAAACAATTGAAAGCATGCAGAATATATGGACCATAGGCCAATTCCCAGCCATCAATAGTCAAATACAATGAGAAAATCAGAACGCTTGAAAAATAGGAAAGCATGTTCTTAAATGCTACGTATTGAAGAGAAGTCAGAGAGTATCTTAACTAGATGGTGAAAATGTTCTATCTTCCTAGGATAGAGACTTAGATCAGTGCACAACTACCTTTTTGTGGTTACATGCGGATATGTGTAATTTTGGCTAAAACTTTCCCTCTGTTTCTGCATGAAAGACATCCAACACTCTGAGTTGAGAACAACACCTGGTAGCCTTTTGTCAATATTTCCATGCAACCCTTTGGAAACATGTGCCGAGACAATCAAAAAGAATGAAAGATGTTGAAATTGAAATATAAAACTGTCACTTACAGATGTAGTTGTGTATGTAAAAAATCCAAAATATTTTACACAAGAATGGTAAGAATAAATAAGTTTACTGGTGTTGCTCAATACAACGCAGATGTATAGGTTTTTATTAATTTTAACTATACACCAACAAAATGCAAAATACATGCTATCCATATATCACAGAATTGAACATGTACCTACAATGCTAACAAAAGATGTGCAAGATTCCATGATCTCTACAAAGATACATACAATATTAAGGTAAATAAGAATATAGAAATAATGTATGCAGTGTGCCTGGATTAGAAAACACAATACAATAAAAACATCAATGTTCCTTCAAGTTGATGTATGGATTAAATATAACTGTATATACCATACTAGCTGGAGATGCTAGAATTTGTGTGAATATCCAAGTGATCAGGAAAAAGAATATATTGGAGCACCTGGGTGGCTCAGTCGGTTAAGCATCTGACTTCGGCTCAGGTCATGATCTCACGGTTTCTGAGTTCCAGCCCCGCGTCAGGTTCTGTGCTGACAGCTCGTAGCCTGGAGCCTGCTTTGGATTCTGTGTCTCCCTCTCTCTCTGCCCCTCCCCTGCTCATGCTCTGTTTCTCTCTGTCTCAAAAAATAAATAAAACATTTTAAAAATTTTAAAAAAAAGAAGAGGAATATATTCTTGAAGGAGAAGAAAAAAAGGGTGGTAAGCCTACCCTTCCTTACTGTACCACTTGAATGTGCTATAAAAAGGCAATCTGCTATTGGCAAAAGAGATTAAGCAGATCAATGGAATGACAGAGAGTTTCAAACACACAAAGGTTTCTGATAAAGTGAAATGGCAGAGCCCTGGAAGAAAACAATGGTGTTTTTGAGACATAGCGCTGGTTCAAGAGGACCCCTGAAGAGAAGGAAATGTATCTAGGCCTACACACCACACTGGACACATGAACTCCTCGTTGATTCCAGCTCTGGATGTGCACACTCAATAGCTCGTCCAGCATACAACATGAGAAAATAACTTTCTTGAGATCTGCATAAGGAAGATGTGGTTCAAGAGGACTCAACTAGCACTGACCATAAAGGCAAAGACTAGGGGCGCCTGGGTGGCGCAGTCGGTTAAGCGTCCGACTTCAGCCAGGTCACGATCTCGCGGTCCGTGAGTTCGAGCCCCGTGTCAGGCTCTGGGCTGATGGCTCAGAGCCTGGAGCCTGCTTCTGATTCTGTGTCTCCCTCTCTCTCTGCCCCTCCCCCGTTCATGCTCTGTCTCTCTCTGTCCCAAAAATAAATAAACGTTGAAAAAAAAAATTAAAAAAAAAAAGGCAAAGACTAATACATGAAATTGAAAGACAGCTACAAATTTCTATTCATCAACAGTCACCATTAAGAAGATGAAACACGAAACCACATAGTGGAGAGCGAGAGGTAGATGATAGATAAAAGACTGGTAAATCGGTAGACAGGTATGTATAGACTTCTATTACAACGGAAAGACTACTGTCTTTATCGTGGGCTGTCCAGTTGCCCCAAAAGTTTGCTTCTTCATAAGGTTCAAAGGAGCGATGCATTTTACGAGCATATGCATCATGAATGAGCAAGACAAGCGGTTGTGAACATTTTAAAGCATATTACAGACACAGTGTATCACAGAATAGGGCAAAGATCACGCTCAGTTATTTGTACTAAAAAAGGCAAAGGGTCACGTCATCCACTGCCTCCCTCAAAAAGTGAACACTTCCCAGAACTGCAACATCTCCTCCGTGCAACTTCCCACATAATCTTGGGCATTTCGTTCCTTCTGCCCAGTATTATATTTGTGAGAATAGTGCAGGTTGGTGAACGCATTTTCATGGCGGAGCTGTATTACATAGAACACAATTTATTAATCCATTTTACTGTGGATGGACCACTCTCCCATTTTGGAGTGGTCACAGGTAACACTGCAACGTTTTTTGTTTTTGTTTTTTTTTTAACCTCTCTACAGGTACACGTATGTGAGTGTTTTGGGAGGGGTGTGTACATAACCACAGAATTTCTAGATCACATGATGTGGTAGGTGGCATTACCACCCTGAAAGACATCCATGTCCTAATTCCAAAAACCTGTGGATATGTTCCCTTACGTCTTCTTGGTCGCCCTGTCTTCCTCTTATACGGGCGCTCTGATTACATTGGACGCTTCTATATAACTCCAGATTCAAGATGGAAAAAGAAAACCCAAAGGTTTAAAGCAGCCTTTAAAATGTCTGTTCCAACCTATCTGCAAATAACTGTCGAAAGCACTTGTAGCCTACTTATACATCACTGGGCTAATTAAGGGAAATCGTCCACCATTATTTTTTTTTGATCCAGGTTTTATGAGCCCCGAGTCTAACAAAAATAAGTGTGACAGGCATTAACCTTCTAACAGGAGTTGATGTCCAAAGGGGCCATCATACGGTTCTCTGTAGAAAATAACTGTGCACTGAGCACACGGTCAGCATTCTTGATTCAAAGGACCTCAGCAGACAAGTGGGTATTTTCTTAAAGGCAGTTTGGGGAGAAGCACATGTGATCTTCCAACCAGATGGATGGATGTCCTGTGCAAACACACTTCAAAAGACATGAGTTCTAATGAAAACACACACTCTTAGCAATTGATACAAGTGTGAGAATTTCTAGATTTTCATTTTCTCAAACTGAAATCAGGGGGAAAAAATTACTGTTGTTTCAAAGGACAGTTAATACAAATATCAAACTAAGTGTGGAATTCTCCACAGAAAAAACTATAGAGATTTCTAATCTAAATGGCTTACCTCAATCACCTTATTAGATTATCCTTAGATTTCTAATTTATTAGACTTATCTGTTAGAAAGATTGACATCAAATGTAACTGTGTATCATTTCACTATAAAAATCTTCTATATGACATTCCTGTCATATTAAGGGTGAATATAAAAATCATTTAATACAGTTATAACTTTAATATATGAATATCCTAGTATTTAAACATCTCTGGAGATCTTCCTTTTAGTCTTGGTCATGTTCATCCAGGAAAATGACAAGTTCCCCTGGAGAAAGAAGGCTTAGGGGAAATTTTGAGTTTTGCCACATACCAATTCATTAATTCTAGGGTATTTCTTCAAGCATACCCTTTCTCCATTAAAAAGTTCTTCATCTAGGGGAGCCTGGGTGGCTTAGTCAGTTAAGCATCCGACTTCAGCTCAGGTCATGACCTCATGGTTCATGGGTTCAAGCCCGGCATCTGGCTCTGTGCTGACAGCTCAGAGCCTGGAGCCTGCTTCAGATTCTGTGTCTCCCTCTCTCTCTGCCCCTCCCCTGCTTGTGCTCTCTCAAAAACAAACGTTAAAAAAAAATAAAAATCTTAATATGTTCCACATCTATGAGTTGCCTGGAGTCTGGACACTGGGTGAAACGTTATGATCCCCCACTATATTGAATGTTGCTTTTGCCAAACAGATCTAGAAAATGTCTTGCTTTCTATATCAAGCAGCATCTATCAGGCTACTGCATTTTGTGAGGTCCAATGATCAATTAGCCATTGTTAGAGACTGAATTCCTACATGTTGTTACTTCATCCGGGGGTATAGTTTCCTCAGCCCTGTAGACTCCACTCTCCCAGGACCCCTTTACTCACACTGAGATCAAGAACTGAGTATGGCTGTCATCTTAAAAAAAAAAAAACAAAAAAACAAAAAAAAAAAAACACCTTAGGAAAATCTTAAAAGCAAAATCTGAAAAGATGAAACTGTCTTCAGTTAACAAAACTATGTCCCAGAACAAAATTCCAGAATATTTACTAAAATATCTATAACTTGGTGTACCTGGGTGGCTCAGTCAGTTAAGCACCCAACTTCAGCTCAGGTCATGATCTTGTGGTTCATGAGTTCAAACCCTGCGTCAGGCTCTACACTGATGGCTCAGAGCCTGGAGCCTCCTTCAGGTTCTGTGTCTCCCTAAGTTGTGCTCAGTCTCAAAAATAAACATTAAAAAACAACTTTAATATTCATAACACTAACAAAAAACACTTGTCAAACTAGAAATCTATACCAAGCAAAAATATCTTTCAAAAAACAATGAAAACTTTTTTGTTTTGGACATACAAAAATCTGAAAGATTCATCACAAGCAGATCTGTAGTATAAGAAATTTCAGTTCAAAGTGAGATTATGCCAGATAGAACTATGGATCTAATCAAAGCAACTGAGAACTACAATGATAATATGTGGGTCAGTGTGCCAGATCTTTTTTATCATTTAATCTCTTCAGTAGATAACTGAATATGTAAAGAAAAGTTAAAATGCTGTGGTTTATAGCATATGTAAAATTATAATGCATGACAACATGGCACAGAGGGAATACAATTATTCCAACATTTTTTTAAGTTTTTATCTATTTTTGAGAGATAGAGCATATGAGTGGGGGTTTAAGGGAGAGAGAGAGGGAAACAGAGAATCCCAAACATGCTGAGTGCAGAGCCCCATGTGGGGCTCAAACCCGTGAACTATGAGGTCATGACCTGAGCCAAAATTGAGTCAGATTTCAGTCGGTTAACTGACTGAGCCACCTAGGCGCCCTACCAACATTCTTTTATTATTCATGAGATAACATCGCCAGAAGGTAAATTGTAACAAGTTAAAGATTTACACTACAAAGAAGGTCATTTCATAATAAAGGGTTCAATTCATGGAGGATATAACATTCTTAAAAATTTACATGTCTAATAGAACTTCAAAACACTAAATACTAGAAGTAAAAATTGAATTGCAATGAGTAAGAGATTTCATTTTCCCTCTTTAATAATTGATAAAATGAGAAAATCAGTAAGTATATGGAAGTAAATAAAAGATTGGGACAAATCCCATAGTCTTATTTTCATAAGAGCACCAATTTTTGAAACATGTTGATTCAGGTATAATGGAAATACACTAAATGGCACATAAAGTGCATAATTGGATATTTTGATGTATATGGACAACCATGACAGCAAAACCCACATTTCCCTCCTTTTCTTGGTAATTTCTCCTATATGTCCCATCTACTACCCCCCCCCAACCTTGTCAAAGAGCCTTGATTCAAGGAGGCAATCAAGGAAAACTACAAAATATCCCACACTGTGTGACAGGAATGATGAGCACACTAACATTCATTTGTGGGGATGCAGCTAAGGAAGTATTAGAGGAACATTGATAGCTCTATATACTTGGAGCAGAAAACAAGTGTATTGTTATCCACCCAAACTTCCATCTCAAGAAGGCAGTCCCCCCACCAAATTTTTTAATTTATAAAGGAAAGAATAAAGAGAATAGAGGCAATTGACTATCCACTATCCATGGAGTCTTGGCAACATGTGGCAAGGACAGGATGATGCATGTGGCAGCGTGTGTGGTGGCTGCTGATAATGAAGTGGGAGAAGGAAGGCAAACAAAACCTGCCAGGATGCTACAACACATACATGCACACACTGTAAACTACGTGCATCCCAAATACAAAGTCCTATATTACTAAGTGACCAAAACATGATTCATGAAATGCATGAAAACAAACCGCTTTCCCCTAAAGACTGCATAGAAAGGTTTTCAAAGTCACAAGGTATGAAAACAAGGAAATTAAAGATAACCACAAACCAGAAAGAAAGGGATTTTTGTCACATGAATTCCTCCGATTGGTTCTTGTTACTTCTAGATTAGCAATGGATAGAGGTCACAGATTCTAATTTAGAATGGGGACTGAAAAAAAAAATGTGTCCACTCCCCTCGTTTCCAAATCAATAGATTCTAACGTGCTAAGAAACACTTAGGATAACCCAGCAATAGAAGGCACACTATTTTTCAGAGAAGTTTATAGTTAAAAAGTCGTTTTATTAAGAACCGTATTTAAATTCAGCACTGCAGTCTAGGTAATAGTCTTCTCCATAAAATATGTGAAGGTCATAAAGATGTTAATTTTTTCAATTCAGATTTATTCCTTGGAATGCCTAAATATTTTTTTAGAAGCTTAAGAATATTTACAAATAGGGGCGCCTGGGTGGCTCAGTTACACATCCGACTTCAGCTCAGGTCATGATCTCCTGGCCCGTGAGTTTGAGCCCTGAGTTGGATTCTGTGCTGATAGCTCAGAGCCTGGAGCCTGCTTGCCATTCTCCCTCCCCCACTCATTCTCCCCACCCCCTCTCTAATAAATAAATCAACTTAAAAAAAGAAAGAAAGGGGCACCTGAGTGGCTCAATTCGTTAAGCTCAGGTCATGATCTCATGGTTTGTGAGTTCAAGCCCTGTGTCTGGCTCTGTGCTGACAGCTCAGAACCTGGAGCCTGCTTTGAATTGAGTCTCCCTCTCTCTCCACCTGTCCCCTGCTCACATGCTTTCTAAAATAACATTAAGAAAATATTTATAAGTAATCAATATATTTCAACTCTACATGCCAAGCAGAACATGGTCTCAAATTACTTCTGTTACATGTTTTATATTTAACTATTAAAATAGCATTCACATACATTACTACCATAAGATCCTGAGCCCTCAGCAACATGCTTTGAAGATCACCATAGAAAATACATTGATTTTCCATTTTTATCTCCTTTCACTTGTTATGTGCCCCGAATCTCTGGGCATTAAGCAATGCTATCTCATCTGGTTGTGTCATCTTTATGAAACCGAATTGTGCCGATTGACTTTGAGAAACCTGCTTTGTTCGTGGGCTGGGGCTGGCCGCGATTTGCTTCAGGATCTGGAAGCTTCTCATCCGTTGCAGGGACAGGCTGGTGGCCATATCTACACATCTATCCCTGTCACAACAGATCTATTCACAGACGACTCTGAGCATGAAAAGCCCCACTGCATATTTGTAACCCATTTTTTCGGGGCATTTCCAGTTTCACTGCAAAAGATTACTATCTACAGAGTCTATTCCCCAAAGCTGAACTTGCTTATCATTCCCCACATTATAGACAGGGCTTCAATCTTCTTGGCCATTTTCCTTAAATGGAACATTTCGGAAGCCGAGATTTTGATGATAATAGTGGCTGGTAGGAAATAATGCAAAAAGAGCATTCAAAAAATATATAAAGAGAGAGGAGAGAGAGAGAGAGAGAGAGAGAGAGAGAGAGAGAGAGACAGACACACACACACACTAAGGGGTATACTTTTCACCAAGTTTTATAGATTTTGAAATTTTTAATGAGAAGCCTACCTGATTAGGATAAAGAATTTCACTTCATACAGGTGGACATAATGAAAAGTTGAGCCACTCACTGGCAAACAACACAAAAACTATCTCATTCCGGCTCCCAGAGATAAATGCTATTTAAACATTCTCAGGACACCTGGCTGGCTCAGTCAACAGAGCATAGGACTCTTGATCTCGAGGTCATGAGTTCAAACCACATGCTGGGCATATAGATTACCAAAACATAAAAAAATAAGAATCTCATCTATCTTTCTGAGAAGATTTATACATGAGGAGACCTACATTCGTGATAACTAGGTGAACTCTGCAGTGTGTAATGAGATACTAAGAAGATGGTCCTCCTTCGTCTGGGACTTTTGAGGTTGTAAAGTCGTGCTCACATCTTGCTTGCCCCCTTTGCACCTGTCCTCTGGCATGGACCACCTCAGCCACAGAGACTCAAGAACACCCCCCCTAGATCCTGGGCCACCTGCATGCACAGTGGTATTCCAGCCACTGAAGATACTAAGAACTCAGACAAGCACCTCCTATGCTCAGGGGAAGCACCTTGCTGTCCTTAACCATCAGCTTACCAGGTGGGAATTTCTACTCAGGCAGAAAACCAGGCTCCTGCCATGTAAGCCCTTCTTTTCTTAGACACCCGCCATCTTGGGTGCCTGTTGGCCAATGTCAAAAAAGGGCTGGCTGGTAGAACTTGTCATTTTTATGGCTGTTTGGTGGACGAAGGGTCCCTCCATCATAGCTGGAAAGAGACGTTCTAGCACCCTCTGTCCATTCCATGTTAAAGGTGGTGAATGACAAGGAGTCTTCTGTTCCCAGAAATACCACGGATGCATTTTTTGTACAAACACACACATTTAAAACACCTATAATATTGCATACTCCATACGTTGAAATGCATACCTAGGAAGGCATAAATGTAAGGGAAATTCTTGAGGGTCAGAAAACCAGGATGTTTAGATCAGGTAAGTCACTACAGGGGACTTGCACCAAGGATCTCCTGCTCCTGCTATAGAATTTGCAACTTTTTAAAGTTTAAGTTTGCTCCTCACTTTCTCACTTAAAACTTCTGGGCCTGAAATTAAGACCATGGTCTGAAGTTTCCCGGTCTTGGCATATGACTGATCTATTCTATTTCCATCTATTTTGATCACTTGTTTATCTGTATTGTTTACTCCATATAGAGTTTTGGGATTTACTTGTTTCACAGGACTTTAGTTTTAACTCAAGGTTAAGATTCTTGTTCGTACAAATCGTGAGTAGATCTTCTCAATGGCTCCTTGGTACCTGGGAAGTTTCCATTGTCTTGAGAAGGAATTACATAAGAATTTTCTTCATGAGAAATGCTGGCTACGGGCAGTTTTCTCATGTCGATCCATTTGCTAATGACTGAAATATGCTGTAATTTAGGAGGTAAATAGTTTCATGAAAATGTTCCCAAGGTCTCTTGTATTTGGGGGATTTGAAGCTCAAGAAAACACCAGCTTCTGTATTTAAGACGTCTTGAGGGGCATCTGGGGGGGCTCAGTGGGTTAAGCATCCAACTTCAGCTCAGGTCATGATCTCAGTTTGTGGGTTCGAGCCCCGTGGTGGGCTCTGTGCTGACAGTGTGGAGGCTGCTAGAGATTCTGTCTTCCTCTCTCTCTGCCCCTCCCCTGCTCTCTCAAAAATAAACAAGCACGATTAAAACTGTTTTTCCCCAGACTTAGATATGTTGCAATTTCTATACCCCTCAACTGCACCATGTTTAATTTCTCTAATCTAAGAGAATATAGAGTCTTGTACTTGATAAAAATCACTAGTTTTCTCTCCCCCCCCCCCCCCCCGCCAAGAATTGCAAGAAAGGGTGTGTATCTTTCTGTCAGATCTATCGCTAAATGTGGCCTAGAGGAGTCCTTTGTATTAAGTACTTTGCCAGGAGACACAGCCTTATGTTTTTCTATTGGTCATCAAAATTCCCGGCAAAGGCCACTTGGTTCTGTGTGGGAAACAAAAGAACAGATTTGTTGAGCGACACTAAAAACGTCTGCTAAGCTTTTGGGTGGAAACTTGTTTGTCCAAGAGCTTCTGAAGTCCATCACAAGGGTCTTTAGAAAAGCCCCATCCATGCTGCTAGTGAACATTTCACCACCGTGCAAGGGATTCAATTCCTATCATTTCAGATCATTCCTACTGTGCATGAAGGAGCCACGACCAAGTTACTTTTTGAGAGTCCAACAAATGGTTTTGTTCCTGGGACGAAGTCGGATATTTCCGTAACACATGCCCACATGCCGCGTAGAGAAGGCAGGTGGTATTGTTTGGAAACACATGAGAGAGTCGACAAGAGATTAAGCTGGAGAGGGTGACGGTCCCAGCCTTTTATATGCTGTGAGGGCAGATCACACAGGATGCTTTAATTACAGGAGCCCCTGCTGACGCTCTCTGGTCTCTTGAAACACGCGGCAATAAATTAGGCTGGGCAGGATCTCCTCCCGGGAAGCTGTCCGGGTTCGGCTTGCTTTCCAATTCTTCATCACAAGAGAAGCTCAGAGCGCCCCTCGCAAACCTCAGATGTCACCGTTTGGATCACAGCTGGGCAAGTCTGTCTGATGACCCGCGCTTCATCATAAATGAAACGTTTATCCTTTTTTCCTTCCATTAAATGTCACCGAATAAAATATCACATTTAAAAGCGGTCTGTTCTACAAACGTACAGGATATTTTATTCACATGAACTGTTGAAAGGGTGGCAGGCAGTTGGTTTCTATTTGAAGGCATGGCATATCTACCTTCTGAAATTTAAATCCTTACAGAATGGGTCAAACTAGTAGCTAAAAGGATAGTCTTTGCAGCTAGAAGGCTCTGGAGGAAATAAAAAGTTGGACATCAGAAAGTACATAAACTCAGTGCAAAGTCTGGGATTTTGGCATGAATGGGCTTATAAGTGCACGGACCTAAAGGGCAGAAGGGAGGGAACACGACGTTCTTTCCAACTGGTAAAAACAAAAAGTTAGTCAAGATGATTATGTATTTATAGGCATCAATGCTTGTCAGTTTCAAGAACAATTAATAACTGACCGTTTTCACAACAGTAGGCCTAGCCTTCCCCTCCCCCCACATTTATTTAAAAAAATTTTTTTAATGTTTTTATTTTTGAAGGAGAGAGAGACAGAGCATGAGCAGAGGAGGAGCAGAGAGAGGGACACATAGAATTTGAAGGAGGCTCCAGGCTCTGAGCTGTCAGCACAGAGCCCGATGTGGGGCTGGAACTCATGAACCGTGAGATCATGAGCTGAGCTGAAGTCGGACGCTTCACTGACTGACCCACCCAGTCACCAACCCCCAAGGCCTTTTTCTTTTTTTTTTTTTTTTAAAGGAGAAGAAATCTGTCTGGTTCTGGACTAATGCTGGATGTTAAGGGGTGGCCCTATTGCAAGAATCCTGATTCAGACAGAACTTAGACCAAATTAGCCATATGTTCAGCTCCAAGGTGGCTGTGCTCGGACAGTGTATGTGTGCTGACGTTAAGAGAAAGCATTCTTCCTGTTTGCCCCTTTGATCATGGCTTGCCCAGATCAGCATAAAGAATTAGGTAACAGAAAGTAACATATGTGATGGACCTCCAACCTACTGGATTTCACGTAAGGGAGTCCTAGAAGTTTGCTTTCCTACGGAGTATTTCATCACACCCCATTTGGATTGAGCAGCAGGAGACAGATCTATAGGGAGGAGAGGACCATGGTTTTCTGAGGACACTGCCAATGAACACAAGAAATTTCACCGTGGTTCCTGGCTTCGGAAATGAGTAACTCCAAATATATGCATAGTTTTGTTTGAACAACAAGCTATAACAAGCAGAGGATCCCATAGAAAATTTGGGCAGAAAGGCTATATATGCAATGAATCTGGAGTGTTCACATCAGGTTTCCCTCAGTCACATGTTACAGCTCTTTACTCTTCAATGAAAGGTCATACTTTTCACATTACATCACCTCAGATTGAAACTTGACAAAATAAGGTTGCCTTCTGTAATCAATGTTTCGTCCCAGAAAGTTATATTCCTCTCTGGCAAAACCTGAACCCTGCACTCCAAGTCTTGTATTTGGAAAGGGAAATGTTGTAAGTTGCCTTCAAGATGAATAGACTGATAGGTTGACTATATACGTCAACCTATGTATAATATATAGGATGATTTATAGTATATAGGTAGTATATTTAATGTATTGCCAACTCTGTACAACCTATATCAACTCTATAGGAGAGAACGTTGTATATGATAAGCTGTCGTTACTTTTATTTCTTGAGGATGGTGATTGTTAAACTCGAAGCTTCATTCCTGGGGCAAGATTTGAGCAGACCCACCCCCATAAAAATCCCCTTCTCCCAATCAGATGTGTCTGCTATTTTCCCTACTGGAAAATATTTCAACTGGCCCAATTCACAGTTCAACGGATGTCCGAGTTGGTTCCTAATATGCATACCACTCTTCTCAGCTCACATTTATACAAACTCTCCCTGGAAGACTGACAAGTTAGGGAGTGCAGTGATTTTCATATAATGAGATCTAAATGATTATTCCCTAGTATCATACACCCAATTGACTACCAGAAATATCAGCCTCCATCAATTACTTCATTCTCTAAATCCTGCTTTTTCCAAATTTACTTCTGGATTTCACATTTGACTACAACATATATCACGTTCTACACGGCCATTAATCATCTTTAAGTCCAGATTTTGGCAATATTCGTAGGACGTATCATGGCAGCATATCTAATCACCTTTGCTACCCAGATTTACTACAGCTGGACAAAGCCATCAGAAATAACCAAGTAAGTTTTCACTGGATTTCATATCAAACAAAAACTATTTCTATGAAGTTAAAACTATAATCGATTTAGAATAACACATTACTTCCCAAGCAGAGTTCCATGTGAGGTCGAAAATGTTTTCTCTGTTCCACAAAATAGATCTTAGGAGCCTACATTTGGGGATGTTGTCTTTAAAAGTCATCTATTGCAACGTATATTATTTCTCCATGTTTACATAAGAGCAGTATTCAATAAATGAGGAGGTTCCATGAGTTCCTGTTTTCCATATCTATAAAGCTTTCCAAAATGAACAAAATGGAAAATAGCATGCAAATAAATCAATTAAATTGTGCAGTTCGTTATCAGCAAATTCTAAAGAGTGCAAACAACTCATACCTCAGGGGTATAGATGTATTTGCAACCACATACAATGAACTGTCAAAACAAATTTAACAGAAGTCAGTTAGTGAATCATGTGAGAAATTCTTACTAATTGGAATAAAAATAATTGGTTTGTTTAAGCCATGCACAAAAGTTTGGGACCCTCAACACCATAAAATCTCAGTAAAAAGTCTAGCAACTTTGGTCCTAATTTTTGTTTCCTCTGCAAATTAATGTTCATTTGAGGAAACACATACATTTATGAAATTTACATAGTATTTTGCCACATAACACATGCATTTTTGGAGTTCTATATTCCTGAAAAAGGACTTCTAAGAAGGGTAGTTAATATCCCCTTATTCAATGCAAACTTTACATATCATGTAAATCATGTAAATCATGTAGATATTTCGTGTTCTTTAAATTATCTGTAAATACAGGATTTTAATCTTTGGATAAATTTCAAATAATGTTAATTATTTTAATATTCCATCTGTGCAGGAAAATTTGCTGACAGAGAATAGGCTATCTTTTTACAATTTGGCGATGTGTAAACTCAAACTTAGTATTTATCTTATGTAAATATTGTATACCTATAAATTACATGCTTATGTTGTTTCAATTTGCTAACTGCATACATTAGCCTCCTTTTAAAGCCATGTTAAAACCTATTCCATTCTACATATGGCAACATTTTTCTCAGGAGATAAAGCAGTAAGTAGAGAATAAGGCAAAGGAAACAGGATGGTCAACTTCTGCTTAAAAACATGTTTTCCAGGGGCACCTGGGTGGCTCAGTCCGTTAAGCATCCGACCTCAGCTCAGGTCATGATATCACAGTTTGTGGGTTCAAGCCCCATGTCTGGCTCTGTGCTGACAGCTCAGAGCTGGGACCCTGCTTCAGATTCTGTGTCTCCCTTTCTCTCTCTCTGTGTGTCTGTCTCTCTCAAAAATAAATAAACACAGAAGCACCTGGGTGGCTCAGTTGGTTAAGCATCTGACTTCGGTTCAGGTCACGTTCTCACCATTCATGAGTTCAAGCCCTGCATCGGGTTCTGTGCTGACAGCTCAGAGCCTGGAGCCTACTTTGGATTCTGTGTCTCCCTTTCTCTCTGTCTCTCTGAAGAATAAATAAAACAGAGGCGCCTGGGTGGCTCAGTTGGTTAAGCATCTGACTTTGGCTCAGGTCATGATCTCATGGTCTGAGTTCGAGCCCTGCGTAGGGCTCTGTACTGACAGCTCGGAGTCTGGAGCCTGTTTTAGATTCTGTGTGTCTCTCTCTCTGCCCCTCCCTCACTCATGTTCTGTCTCTGTCTCTCAAAAATGAATAAATGTTAAAAATTTTTCAAAGAAATGTGTTTTCCAAAGTATTTGGACATGTTACATAATGCCCAAAACACCTTTTCAAAATCAGCTGCACAGTAATTAAGATACCTACTAGGAAATGTATGTGTGCAACTTTGTGGTCATTCCACACGGAGACCAAACAGAAGTGAATTCACGGGAAGGTCATGATTTTAAATTACTGGATGTTCCTGAGGATCCTTGATGTCTCTGCTCATACCTGGCTCCTGACTCTCAAGGACGTGACCTTCCTGAGTTACCACTTCGCTGCTACTATGGTTTTCTTTGCTTTTAAGTAATTTCTTTCATTAACCTCCTGACAATAATCCAATGTTATGCTGTGGATGTCAAAGTATTTCTCAATGAAATGCAATCATGAACACCGTGACCCCATGTTAGCAGGTTGCTACGGGATCATAGGACATGTTGGGGGAGGGGGGGAAGGGCAGAAACGAAATAAACATTTGCTGTTGTTTGCTAAGGCTAGCTACGGGATAGGTCAGGATGCTTGTAATTGTATCTGCTGCAAATAACTCTCCATAATTTTCTTGAGTCTCCTGTTCACGAAGACTTGCAAACTTCGTATAGTTGTGATAGCATCTCATCCCATAGCCAAGGGAACTAAGAGCTACTTTAATTATAGTCAATTACCTCTTTTCCCCAATCACTGCATGGCTGCTGCCCTTTCATTCACAGTTCTGTCTAGGTCATTTGATAATACCTGGAAATGTCATAAGCTGATCAGATCTGCATTTTAGCCCATTCCAGTTCTCCTTAAACATTCTTCATCATAAAGAAAAAAAAACGGGGTGGGGAGGGCAAGAAATGGTCGTAAAGATTTTTCTCCCCACTGGGTAATTCAAATATTTTCAATAATGATTAAATGTGGCTCGTGTGTACGTGTGTCTATTTTTTGAGCAGGAAATCGATCTTGTGTAAACCTGGTTATCCCAAATTGGCTGAAAATACTTATGACACTACACAAATGGGTGAAGTTAACTATTAACTATTAAGATGCCCAAAGGTATCTTTGGCATACAGATCGGCAGATGTTGAAAGAGTTTGATCTCTAGGATCTAGGATCCTAGGATCCCGGATTACAAAGGAAACAAATTGAGGAGTTATTGGACACTGGAAATTAGTCAACATACGGCAAGAGAAGAGGAATACTAAACAGTCTTTCTATGAATACGTAGCTCAAGGCAACAAGAAATTAGTTCAGAACAAATTGCAACAGCAGACAGCCTAATAAATGACCCTAAAAAGGGCCCATCTGCCCAATCGGGGTCTGGGTTTTTCCATGAAGACGTGCTGGGGGCGAAGTCTCACACCTCCTGGAGGTGGCCTATTGTGATGGACAAAGCCTTTCTGCCCTGGGACACCTTGCTTTCTCATACTTCTTACAGGACAATGGATTCCCCAAAAAACAATCTAATGACCTTACCCGTAACCGGAGTCATTTGAAAACATGATAACCTAGGTCCCCATTTCCGCAGACTCAATAGCTCTACCTTCCTAGAATGGTTCACGTATGAGAGGATTTGGATTCCTTATCTTAACCCCCTTCAACATGCTTTGAAAACGCTCATCTAAGCAAACACTTCTTCAAAAATGGAACCCAGAACTGAAGGCTATCATGCAGGTATCAACTGACCGAGGAGAGGGAAAACAGGCTTACCGCTAACCGTGAGGTGTTTCTGGAAGGATGCCTTCACGCTGGACGACCTAACCCTGCACATTGGGGAAAGAGCCCTCCGAAGCTTTGTGCACAACATCCCTAGGCCAATTACGAATTATGCTTTCTTTCCCCTTATAGTTATGCTAAAGATTTCCGGATTTACATGCCTATCTCAATAGGCAATTTCTATCTAGACTTTATTCTGTCCATTAACGTAATGGCGAATTCCTTCCAATCTCATGCCATCTTAACGTTTCCCCTAAACATGATCCATACCTTTAAGTTATTGATAGAGGGGTTGAAGAGGCCATATAGGTAAGGGTCTTACTTGTCAAGTTTCTCCCCAAAGAGTCATCTTTTTTTGACATGGCTCCATCACTCACGTCACTTTGCGCCAATATTGAATCCTTTGCAATTTTGGGTCTCTATCCCTGTGGATGTAGTGATAACTTCACCACACTGATTTTCTGTAGGCTTTGATAACCACTACTTTCATATTTTGGTTTTTGAGGATTTCTCCTCTTTCATGGACCTGTGAAATATGAGTGTCTCCCCCAATTTTCATTCTCATCAACTGGGTTTTCATACCGTTCCACCACCCTTGGATGGGTGCTTGTAGCTTTAGCTCAGTGTGAACCTTAGAGGCAATATCCAACTTTCTAGAGCATGTGTCTACCTGATATCCCATAAGCCATGACAAACAGAAGCTTGGCCCAGATAGGTCTCTGTTCCTACATGTGCAGTTTCCATCAACGACCATTGAGAGAAACAATGAGCTTACAAGTGAAGACTTTTTTGGTCCTTCATCCCCCAGCAAAATAGCTTAGAACACTAATTGGTCTCCAAAATATTTCTCCAACTCCTCTCATCTAACAAGATGTATCATCTATTTCTCAATTATCAATCCTATTAATCAATTCTTAAATCCATCCACTCTTTGGAAACGAGTTAAGAACTTTCTTCTGCACTCCTATGACTTTTGACAGCGCTATAATCACCAATTTTGAGATAAGGGTTTATTTTCGCCATCGTAGTAGAAATAGATTTTTTTTTTTTTTAAAGAAAAATGGGCACCTGCTGGGATGAGCAATGGCAGTGTTGTATGGAAACCAACTTGACAGTAAATGTCATATTTAAGAAAGAAAAATAGGGATAACATGTATCTATGTACGTTAACACAAAAACTTCTTTATATTGAAAAGAAAGAAAAATGGGATTCTAGATCAGGAGAAAAACCTACCACACGCCCTTGAAAGAAAGAAGAAGTTGAGGGGTACCTGGGTGGCTCAGTCAGTTAAATGTCTGACTCTTGATTGACGCTCAGGTCATGATCTCAAGGTTCAGGAAACTGATCCCCACGTCAGGACTGAGCGTGCTTGGGATTGTCTTTGCCCCTCCCCCACATGCATGCCTGCTCTCAAGATAAAATAAACTGAGGATAAATTTTAATCCTCAGGATTAAATGCCCAAAAATTGCCCTTGGTTTCTGACATTGGTGATTCATTCTGCTTTTGCTCATGTACACTGAGTGATGTGTTCGTCAACCAATTTAGCCACCGGGTCTGTGGTATTTAGTTACAGGAGCTTGAGGATGAAGACAGAAATCGGTACCAACATGTGCAGTGTCAGTCTAATGAATACCTAAAACCTCGGAAGCAGCTTTGGAATTGAGTAATGGACAGAGGCTAGGAGAGCCCAGAGGTACATGCTAGAAAGAACCCACATCGCCATGAATGGACCTGTAAAGGGGATTCTTAAGAGGACTCAAGGAAGAGGGAGAAGAGCCACCTTCTTACTGAATCGCTAAGGGGCTGTAAGCAGAGAAAGGTAGGACCCTAGACAGCAGAGCCCTTCTGATGATGTCTCCCACAGAAACAAGGACCTGTTTTTGGACAGTGGACGACACGTGATCCTTGTTTACCAAGTGGCCGTGAATTTGGCCAGACCGAGTTCATGCCCTAGCATGTTGGCAAAGGTAGACCTTGTGAGTGACGGCATTGGATGGTCCACACTTCGTTCGGAAAGAGCTTCAGCTCAAAGAGCAGCCCGGGTCCATGTGAGCAGTTAGCAGACGATGGGGAAACAGAAGTCATTTCAAGAGAAAACCGCTCAAAGAGAAAACAGAACTCGGGCATCTGGAAAGGTCTCAGCTGGTCCATATCCAAGGCAATGGATGGATCAACGTGTTGGGGAAAGAAGGAGGGTGTGGACACAGAACCGACCGATGAGGCATTCGACAACTGTCTAAACAGAAGCCAAGATGGTTGTGCAAGACAGCAGAAGCCTGACCGTGAAGGCAACTGGGATTTGCTCCATCGGGTCTGAGACTTGGTTCAGGACTTCTTACCCTTTTTCGTTCTTTCCTCGTGCTCCCCTTTGGGACGGGAAGGTCTGTCCTACATCTGCCCCACCACGTCCTTTTGCAAACACACACGGTTTACTCTCCCAGGTTAACAGCTGGGGACGACAGGCCTCAGGATGAACAGGACCTTCAGTCTCACCCAGACCTGACTCACATGTTCAAGATACAGAAGGTGAAAGTAAATTCTCAGACTTAGAAGAGGAAACACCTTAAGAAGAATCCTTTCTCTTGGCGGAGATTTCTTTTTATATCAATATTAATATTCGGCCCTGGCAGAATCCACAACCACCTGTCGTGTATAACACGTCAAGTGAGCCCTAATGCGAGCGCTTTTAATATGAATAGACTTCCGGGATCTCGTTCTAAGCTAAATCTGTAAATGAAAATTCACAGCTGGTAGACGTGCTGATACCATCATGAATTAGAGTTACTGAGTCCCGCAGTCATTATAATGAAATCCCAGTAATCAATGTTGACTGACTGTCACTGCCCATATGGTAAGGTACCGATTTCCTAGATGCATGAGACCATCGCTAAAATGCAAAGAATATTAAAAACCTCTGGCATGGAAACCTTTCTACTCCCCTTAATTACGTGTTAATAGTTCACAACGCAATTTCTTGTATTAAAATATCCCACGACGTTGTTCCGTATTTAGGGGAAACCATGAGTTCGACTGTTGGAGGCTTCCTTCCCCTAAAGACTTAAATTCAAAGCCAATGTCTGTATTATCGTGTGAAAATGCACTTAACATGTTTGGTCGAAGACCTATTGCATCACAGGACCACTGTTTACTTCACAGACAGAAAGAAAAAAAAAAAAATCAAAGTTCATTAAGTGCAAGTAGGAATCTCAGCACCGACAGTCAAGCCTGTGCTGTGTCTCCTGGTCTCCAAGAGGAGAGCTTCCCACTTTTCTTCTGACCTTGAAACCCTCAGCACCTGCCTGACTCCTTCTCACGTGATGAAATCAACCTACAGAAACTCAAACTACACAAAACCAACAACTACCTTTCCCAGAAAGTTTAGTGTTAGGTGCCAAGTATTGGTTTTCCATTGTTATTATCACCAATTAGCAAAGACTGCATAGCCTAGAAGAACAGGGTCACCTTACTGTGCTGGAGATTCATGGTCCACGCACAAAAACACAAGCACAAATCCTCGGCAGTTTTCCTTTCTTTCTGGAGGATCCAGGGAGAGCCCGTTTCCTGCCAGAATCCAGCTACGGGAGGGCGCCACGCAGGGGGCGGCGCCACGCAGGGGGCGGCGCCACGCAGGGGGCGGCGCCACGCAGGGGGCGGCGCCACGCAGGGGGCGGCGCCACGCAGGGGGCGGCGCCACGCAGGGGGCGGCGCCACGCAGGGGGCGGCGCCACGCAGGGGGCGGCGCCACGCAGGGGGCGGCGCCACGCAGGGGGCGGCGCCACGCAGGGGGCGGCGCCACGCAGGGGGCGGCGCCACGCAGGGGGCGGCGCCACGCAGGGGGCGGCGCCACGCAGGGGGCGGCGCCACGCAGGGGGCGGCGCCACGCAGGGGGCGGCGCCACGCAGGGGGCGGCGCCACGCAGGGGGCGGCGCCACGCAGGGGGCGGCGCCACGCAGGGGGCGGCGCCACGCAGGGGGCGGCGCCTTTCACCCACGTAGACTGTATTGAAAGCTATATTAGACACACCTTTTCAGTACAAAAAGAGGTGCTACTGTATGAAACCAACAACTTTAAAATCAGAGTGATGTTTCCCAACTTTAATTGTATGATCAGGAGAGAAATTTGGGAATTAAATCTTGTCCAGAAAATGCTGGGAAATAAGTAGCTTCTGTGTAAATAAGCCAGCAATCAAACATGGTGTCGCAAGGCCAGTTTCAAGGTTTTGAAATGAAGGAAAATGAAAATGGTAACGGTAAACAGGTGTGACTATGCACAGCATGCAGTTGTTAGGGTCCATATTCCAACATATTGGGGAACCTTTCAATGTACAAATTCTTTCAGGTACACGAGGTACCAATACTCACGCACGGATATAATGTTAGTATTCTGGATTTAGTAGAGAACCAGACTTCATTAAGATAGTTCCAGTAAAAAAAAAAAAAAAAAGGCAAACGAACAAAACAAAACAAAACAAAAAACCATTGGTCTATTCAACGACAAGACATTCCTACCTTTTGCCCAAGCCTAACAAAGGCTTATTTCCCAGTTATTCTAGGAGGTTCACATTGCCCGGATAAGAGGAAACAATCCTGTTCTAAAGGAACTCTGCACACCAGTTTCCCTCATGACCACCAATCTAAAGATCTTTAATAAAGCATTAGAAGATCTAAGTCCAACCTCATATAAATGTTAATACATCAGGCTTAAAGGAGATTGATTCCAGGTATGCCAGGGTAGGCTGGCTTTAAGCACACACGTGCTCAGCGCGCTCAGGACCCCCTCACTCCAACCTCCACGCACCACCAGTGACCCACCCAACCAAAAAAAAAAAAAAAAAAAACCAAATTCCAACCACCACCACCAAAACCAACAAATAGACCCAAGAAATTATTATCTATAGGTATCAGATAAGGGATTTTAAAAAATGCCACATCCAATCTTGATGAAAATTCTCAGCAAACTAGAAACACAAGAGGCCTGACTCAGCGTTTATGAAGAGCCTCTAAGAAAAATCTACAGCTATGTATAATAATGGCAAGTGACTGTTTTCCCCCAGTATTAGAAAAACAGGGCCAAGGTAGCTTTTCTTGCCTCTTCAGAGTTAAACTAGAATCCCAAATCAGGTTCATGCTGACAGCCCAGTGCCTGGAGCCTGCTTCAGATTCTGTGTCTCCCTCTCTCTGACCTTCCCCCATTCATGCTCAGTCTCAAAAATAAATGAACGTTAAAAAATTTTAAAAAAATAAAAAAGGAAATATTGTAGGATTTCATTTATGGGGCATTCTGGGAAAAGACAAAACTCTGGAAGAAACAACACTAGTGAGTGCCCATGTCTGGGGCTGGAGGACTGGGTAATAGAAATATTTTGACTGTAGTACAAATACGAATATTAGGTTTCTTAAAGCTCTTCCTAAAGTCAGTAAGGTTTTACTATACATATATTCTATTTATTTAAAAAAAAATTTTTTTTAACATTTATTTTTGAGACAGAGACAAAGCATGAACGGGGGAGGTTCAGGGAGAGGGAGACAGAATCTGGAACAGGCTCCAGGCTCTGAGCTGTCAGCACAGAGCCCAACGCGGGGCTCGAACTCACGGACCGCAAGATCATAACCTGAGCCGAAGTCGGCTGCTTAACCGACTGAGCCACCCAGGTGCCCCTATTTTTTTTTTTTTTTTTTTTAAGAGAAAGAGTAAGAGCAAGTAAGGGGCAGAGGGAAAGAAAAACTTAAACAAGGTCCACTCTATACATAGTCCAACACAGGGCTCAATCCCAGGACCTTGGGATCACCACCTGAGCCGAAATCAGGAGTTAGACAGTCAACCACTGAGCCACCCAGTCACCTCAATAAGTCTGCCTTCAAATCAAAAGGGCAAGAGAGCTATGTTTGCAATCATGCAGTCAAGATCTTTCTTATAGGTGGGACAAAAATGGAGCTCTATGGTTATTTTGGAGTACCCTATTTATAGAGGCAAAAGAAGCTCTTTTAAAATTTTTAACATTATTGACAGAGAGAGAGCATAAGCATGGAAGGGGCAGATAGGGAGACACAGAATCTGAAGCAGGCTCCAGGCTCCGAGCTGTCAGCACAGAGCCCTACACAGGGCTCGAACTCACAAGCTGTGAGATCATGACCTGAGCCAAAGTCGGACACTTAACTGACTGAGCCAACCAACCGAGCCATCCAAGCGTCCCTGAGGCAGAAGCTCTTTAATTTGACGTAATTTTTAAATTCAAAATGAAAATCTTCTACTTTTAGGGTACGTAGGTGGCTCAGTTGGTTGAGCTCAACTCTAGGGTTCAGCTCAGGTCCTGATCTCACAGTCGGTGGGTTCCAGCCCCTTAGTAGGCTCTGTGTGGACCGCATGGGGCCTGCTTGGAATTCTCTCTCTGCCCTATCCCCTCTGCTCATGGTCTTGTTCAAAACCAACACCAACAAAAACAGTATTATACTTGTATCGTCCTTTACATTGGATTCTGAAACAGTTCTGTGAGGTAGGTAGCATTTATCATTTTAGGATAGCATAAGACAATGCAATCTGTCACCCCAAATGTGTCTCTTTGGCATACGCATTATTTTAGGCTGATTGCTTTTAAGAAGCAGAAGGCTCACAAATTTCCCTTGACCTTCCCCTAAGGGCCTGAAAGAATTTATATGTAAGACGCACTGCAGGAAAGGAGCAATCACCGTAGAGACCCACGTAGAATAGGAACCAGGTCTGAGAGACGAAGAACCCCAGCAAAGTCAGTTTCTGAAAATTCCTGTGTCCCATCCCTTCTAGATGGCCCAGCAAACGTTGACCAAACATTTGTCTTCCTCCACTTTGAGGTCCCAGACCATAACCACTTCTCAGCTCAGCATGGCCTTCAAGTTTCAGTTGCCCAACCGCCTGGGTGTCTCCTATTCTTACACACATACACGATCATGTTTGATTTTCCCCTGTTCACCGTCTTGTGTCGATTCTTAGACCAAAGAAACCTCGCGGTATAGAAGAAATTTTTCCCTAACACTGGGGAAACACTGAAATCCAAAGGAAGCAATTAAACCCTGAGGAGACAAGAAGTTAAAGCTACAATCCATCTCCGGGTTTTCTTAGCGTATGCGCAGTGTTCTTTCCCACACCCCACAGTTCATTAAGGCTTTGAATCTCTGAAAAGGAAGCGTATCACACGTTCCTAGAACACAGCTGCGTTTGCAGGCGGGCACCCACAGGTGATCGTGGTCGGTGATTGCCTGCCACGATTTTCTTGGAGGCAGCTAATGACAGTCAATACAAATTAGAGCAATTTCCTCAGGATGAGAAATTAACCTGCTA
Source organism: Lynx rufus (assembly GCF_022079265.1). Lineage (NCBI taxonomy): Eukaryota > Metazoa > Chordata > Mammalia > Carnivora > Felidae > Lynx > Lynx rufus. Next base: position 3,073,040 of record NW_025814828.1, read on the forward strand.
GAGTCTTGCCAAGAAGGAGGGGCTCGGGGGTGGGTATATGTTGTGAAGAACCCAAATCTTCAGGACATTAAAAATAGGTTGCAGTAATTGGAGAGCGAGAGCTGCGTCGGCTCCCTTTCCTGGTTACCCTGGCATAGGCTGGAGCTGTTTATTCAACTCATTACCCTAAATGCACTGAACTGCAATTATTTAGATATACAAGTTGTAGAAGCTGAATCACATGTGCACGGGTTGCTGTTTTCATGTTAAAAAGGCAAGCATCAAGCTATGTTTATTCAATTCGATACAGTCCCCCTAAAGAGCTCTTGGAGAAAACAGCTTAGTGGGAACCCAATGAACAGAACTAGGACCCGAGGAGGTAGTGAGAGCAAGAAAACGCTGTCTAAATCAAGGAAAGAGAAGTACAAAATAGGTACAGAACGTTGAAGCAGTAAGAATAGGGCCAAAAACCACCACCTCTTAAATATCGTAATGAGCTCTTTATGCAAGTTTCTCCATTGTGCTTGGATTTCTTGATGGACGATCCTTATTTTTTTTCAATCCCAAGCCTGCTGCACAGATGCTCAGAGAAATTGGAAGAGATCAGGAATGAATAGAGGAAAGGACAGAGCACGGAAGAAAGGAGGAAATGTAGTAGGATGGACATTAACTAGGCATCAGAGGGCTAGTGAAGGTGTCAGAGGGGGAGCATTTAAGTTGTGGCTTGAAATTCCAGCTGATGTGCTGTTGGAGCAGGGAGGGTTGCAGAATGCGATAGCAAATCAATCTCCATCTCATGTGGAAAGAATACCATTTGGCGTGATTTATGATGGAAAGAAACAAACCCTGAGCCAGTGCAGCAAGGCAGGGGTCCCAAACCCCGGCCCTAGCACCTTGCACAACCAGGCACGGATGGATACAAGTATGCTCCAGGACAACCCCTACAGCATTCAGACTGGGAGCCGTTTGGGGATGGGCACATTTCAGGAAGAAAAATCAGGAGCCCACTGCCCATGGCCCATTTTGGCCTCCCTGTCGTACCCATTTTCATTTGTGGAGAGGTCAAATAATATAAGTAGTCTACTCAACCTCTCTTCCCAGTGGTGGGAATCTTTCAGTGAAAGGCAGCATCTGGTCAATGCCAATACCTGCCTCTGGCACATGCTTTCTGAAGCTCCCGGATCGTAAGATTCAAATGCCTGGAAATTGGGTTGATGGTAACTGCCAGCGTCCTAGTCTCCTAGGAGAATCTGAAAGAGGAGCTCGTACCACACCGGTTGATAACGGACTCTCAGGTGGAAAGGTGATGGGGGAAGGGTAGGGCAGGAAGACAGGGAAACAAAGATGTAGTCACCCCTGCAGACGATCTTTACTTGGAGCCCTAGGAGACCTGACTCTTTCACAGCTCCTGTTCCCAACATGGACGGGTCCCCCAGACTCAATAAGTGATTGTTGGACACTACTAGGGTGTTCCACATTTCAATTCTGACACTATCTTCCCAGAGATAGTGTCCATGTCACAGGTCAAGAGCTCAGTCCCGCAAGACTGCACGCATCCCTCACTTCAGACACCAGTCCTATACCCCAGACTGTTCCCCGTGCTTCTGACCAGATGACTATAGATCGGAGGTTCCGACAACCTCTCTCCTAGGCTTAGTTAACTTGCTAGAGCAGCTCACAGAACTCATAGAAACACTTACCAAGGTTCACCAGCATCTTACAGGAGAGGATACGGGATATGAATCAAGAGACATCTGTAGAGATTCACAGAACAAGGTCCAGAACAAATGAGCATCTGTCCTCGTGGGGCTGAGGATCCGGGTCAACGGAGGCATATGAAAGCACTCTGACTCCCAAGCGGCCAAAAGCACTTGTCTTGGGTTTTTATAGAGGCTTCATTGCAAACTCATGATTGAGTCACTGGCCATTGGCTGACTCAATATCTAGCCAAGGTGAGGGGGTGGGACTGAATGTTCTAACCCTCTAATCACCTGGGTGGTCCTCGTGGCAACCAGCCCCTGCCCTTGGAGGGGAGTGGTGTCTAAAAGTCACCTTCCTTAATAACAAGACACCCATTTCACCCTGAGGGCTCTGAAGTGTTTTCAGGAACCATGGAGGAAAACCAAATATATCTAAGCAATATGTTTTGGTCTTGTAATAAACAGATAAGTATTTGTTTTAAATCGTTACATCACTGTGCAGTTCAGTAGTCCTCAGCCCAAACGAGCTTCAGAATCACCTGGAAGGCTTGTTAAAACGTGGCGACTGGCCCCAACTGCAGACTTTCTGATTGATGGGCTGTTGTTCGCCCAGCGTCTACACAGTGAAAACCATTATCGTCGAGTGTAATTACTTCATCGAATTAATCCCACCTGGAGGAAAACGGGCTGACCTTTTGCATCCTATACCTGTCAGCTGGTGGTTATAGGACATCCCTGGGTGGTGGGATGGCTTAACCTCCTCGATTATAGCAGCCAATTAAATCCCAAAACCAATTCTCCAGGATAGGAGCGATTTCTATGTGAGCCTTTAGCAGTGAGCGTATCGCTACTGGGGCTGGGTATTATGATTATATTTAAATGGATTATTATGATACGGGGTAGAAAGTACAAATATTAGTATTTGTGCTTGAGAGTGACCTAAGGTGTTTGCTCATTTTTGTCATGAATTTGTGTCTGAGTTGCATGAATTCCCAGTAGTTTTGAACATGGTTTGCAATTAGTGGACAGCTTGTCGTCAATTCTTATTTATTGAACTGAATTGGGTATGGGAACAAGAGTTTCTCAACCATGGATCTTCTTCTGTGGGCTGTATGTTTCAAACCCTGTGGGAATGTCACATTGTGTTATTTACCACAGACCTGTGATATTTTGGACATCTGGTATGTTAGGTCAGTTTTATTGAGGCACAGTTTGCCCATGGGGACTTTTGGGAGGCGAGTAAAATAGTTTCTCCTGTCTTGTGCCGGTGGTCATGCAATTATCTTTCATTTTTTGTTTGTGTTTTAAATAACATAGGATCTGACACAGTAAAATAACCTCTAAAGTTAAATCTGAATGACACCCCGCAAAGCCAACAACATCATGGTAACGGGCACAAAGGCATCCTTGAACAGACGATGCAATTGGTTCTGTTGCATTTCGACGATCGGGGCTGTGCTGCTGTGGTCAATCTGAGTGAGCCAGGAAACGTCTCTTCTACTCACAAAGTGCTGTGGCCGGTCCTTCCTCTTGGCAACAACTGCGTGAGGCAGGAGGTTATGACTCTGCATTCTTCACGTGAGGAAACACGGTGTTCCGTAGAGGTGCAGAGTGGACAAGACCAGTAAGTGATAGGCTAGCAGGGCCGCTGACGCTGAATGAATGACCCTACAGATGAAGAAGGTTAAAGCAGCTGCCTTTTGGGATATTGCAAGCAAAAATGAGGAGTGATCTTTTAGGGCTCACATGCCCCTTCTTCTCTCCATCTCATGGGCAATGCCCGGCGGCTTGTGGAACTCGAGGACGGTGGGTTTTCACTTTAATCATGGAGTATTTGAGCACCATCACTAATGTTTTATTGGCATTCTCTGAGGTGCTTCCTTGGTGCACTGAGTTCTTGAGAATGATTTCTAGGATATCTCCAGGCTACCCTCATTTCTCTGAGAACGTATCTTTGGAAAATTAACATGTCAGTGCAGAACGTATGATGTCAGTTACCCTATGGCATTTCCTGACGGTTTCACCTGTGACCTTTCATTCCTACCACCTTTGGAGAGCCGGGTAGCCTGACTCCTGCTTGCGGGGCACAAGAGAGCTGTAAAGGCTCGCCTGCCCAGGCTAGCACATAAAACATGTGCTGTTTTATGAGATACAGGGATAGACGCACAAGGCAACACTAAGTTGAGAGTATCCCAGTGTGACAAGTATCTGTGTGGGTGCGACGTCTCAATAAAAACTGATATTCCCAACCAAGCGGAAGGCGGTCCTTATCACAGTTAATTTATGAAAAAGACAAAATCTGAGCCCGGTGCTTGCCTACACATAACATCGTCCTACCTACATTTGCAAATGGTGCCTCACCCGATGTTCACCATTATCTTTGCCATTCATGCCACCTGTCGATTACTTTGGTTTCAATTGGAGAGGGGAGACCTACCTAGTGAGTGAAAATGTGAAAAGGTACACACCTGAAAAGGCAGGGAATCCAGATGCTGGTTCCGCTATAGTTGATCTGTACGATGATGGATGAGTTATGTAACTTTTCATCAGTCTTGCTATCTGGAAAAAGAAGCAAAATTATTAGACCAAGAGGGCCCCCTTGAGGACTAAAATAAGGACATGGGTTTAGCAAGTGGCTTACAGTGACATTTATGATTTCCTGGGTTTTCTGGCAGGTGACATCCAGGGTAGAGGACTGGGCAGAGAGGGGTCTTGTTCACACTTTGCATTAAGAGCATCTTAATTTCGCCTCTATGTTTTAACTTCTTTTTCTCCTGTTTCTTTTTTATTCCCATCTTCCATTCTCTTTGCCATAGGCGGTGGTTGACTTTCCATACGGCCAGAGTCGGCAACATTGACACATCCTGCCTTTGCCCTATTTCCGGGGTTTAGCATGTCAGCTGTGACTCCATAATAGCAAACAAAGACAATAAGCAAATTTCCTGTGGAAATTTCCTATCCTTCATAATTTGTATTCTTCCTAATTTCATTGACATCAATGCTGTCATTGTATTTATGAATATGGTATACTATACACTGCAAAAACCATGTCCTTATTTTAGTCTCTCAAGGAGAGATTCGGGACCTTGGCAATGAGCAATGAATGTGTAGGCTATGGTGTTTTGGTCTTCGGCAATGAGAAAGTTCCTAAACCCTCCCTAAAATAAGGACATGGGTTTTGTGTCGTGAACAAAGCGTGTTTCAGGGTACGAGAACCCATAGGTCTCCTGAACGTGTCCTATGTTTGGGAGAATAGGGAGGGTTTAGGAACTTTCTCATTGCCGAAGACCAAAACACCATAGCCTACACATTCATTGCTCATTGCCAAGGTCCCGAATCTCTCCTTGTACAGCTTAAATGTGTGTGTGTGTACATGCGCGTGTGTGGGGGAGTGTGTGTCCACAGAATTGTCTTACTGAAAATATTATTTTGGTTGCACAGGGTGTTTTTATTTTAAGGAGAGTTTGGGACGCTGGATATTGGAATCGAGACAAAACTGTGCATTTTTGTTTGAGATGTATCTTACATTTCAGGCAAATGAACTTGCATGTCTTTCTTTTTCTTTTTTTTTGTCACAACATCCATTTGTGTTCTGGCCACAACATCCATTTGTGTTTAAGCACAAGAGTCTGCTTATATAACCACTGAATTTTCCCTGTGAAGAAGAAAATCTAAGGGGTTTATAACCAGCACATTGAGGTATGCCTTGTTTAGACCGAATCCAATGTTTGGATTGGATTAAAAAGTCCTTGCGTTGAGTACCTGCTCAGAGGGAAGGGTTTGGGTAGATATCCCTGTGGGTCTTATAAAGACGGACATACAGAATGCCTTGTCTCTGGGACCTGACAGCCAGCAAGAAAAATCAGTCTCGTTTGCAAAGAAACCAACCCGGGGTGACTTCCTCTTTGTGGTCTCTGTGGTTTTCTTCCTTCCGTTCAATTTCTCGGCTCCTTCCCTCCACCTCCAATGGCAATAAAACTCCCTACAAGACACCGCGTCTCCAACGTGCCAACGGCTGCAAGGCAGCCGCACCCCTTAAATTCCTTGTCAAGTGTTTTGATATCAACACAGGCAAGACTTTTCGTTCTGCTCTCTCTCCACTGTTCCGCATGTCCGTGCTGCCGATATGTAGCCACGTGCGAGGACGAGCAGATTTCAGCGGGACCTGTGGGGTGGGCCCCGAAAGCAGCCGATTAACCCGCGTGGCTCTGTGCTCATTGCTGCAGCCGTGTGTGCAGCACGTTTCCATTAGCACCTCAGGGAAACCACTGCGGCCGGGGAGGAAGGACTGGCCTTGCCTTCATTCCCAGCCAGTGTTTGCTGACCTGATTCAACCTTCAGCCCTCTCGTGTCCCCGAAGGGCTGCCCGGTGTTCATTCCACTACAGAGTTGTGACCGACACTGGAGAGGTCACCAGGGTGGCGGGGACAACGCAAGGGAGATGACCTTTGGAAAAGCTGCCCTGGGCGGCGCGGTGATTGCAACCTAATGTTTCGGTCACTGGTGTTCCTCGTCAATGGCTCAAGCCCTCGTGTGACACGAGCGCTTCAAAGCGGGATAAGAGGAGGCTGGGAGTGTTCGCATCGCTTATGTAGGAAGGCTTTGTTCTGGCTGAAGCTGCGGTCTCTTTGACTGCTGGCTCTGTCCACATGTTTGGCCGTGAGCTGTCGATGCAAACATCTGCAAAATACAGCACGGTGCTTGACAGCGTGGGTTCCGAAGATGCCTCGAGTTATGTACCTTCTGACATACGTACGTCGTTACCAAGTGGAGTAAGCGTCTAGAAGAATGTGGATGGGAAAGAGGAGCCCCATCCCGGTTGGATGTGCTCAGGGCCCGTCCAGGGTAGACTTCTCTGAGAAAGCGACCTCAACGCTAACGTCTAAACAGGGCGGCTGGGGATTCAGAGGGTGCAGACAGAAAGGCAGGCAAGCCATGACTCTGCATGAGGTCCAGGCTACTCCTCGGTGTAGGTGGTATTTTGAAGTTGCGGGAAGGGATCGGAGCTCTAAGAAGGCCCCGTGCCGAGTGCGGTGTGAAATGGCAGGATGGAGTGGTAAGCAGGGAAGGGACCGGCTGTCTCTTCTGCCTGGTTACCTGCTCCAGGAGACAGGAAAGCCCAGCCCGGCCAGAGAAGTCTCCAGAAGGAGAGGCCTGGTACGAACGCAGAGCAGGAGCACTTTGCCAACATCTTCATGGAGCATAGGAACGTGCATGTTTCCCTTGGGAACAGGACCAGACACTCGTCCGGGGTGGCTCTCCAGACGTGGGACCAAGGAATCTGCATCTTGAGGAACCTCCTGGAAGACTCTTCTTCATGCTCCGTTTGACAGCTGCTGATTCAGTAAATAGGGCCTGGGCATCAGGTTAACAGGAAAGGGAGAAGGAGAAGAAGGAGGAGGAGGAGGAGAAGGAGAAGAAGGAAAAAACAGGTTCTGTTTCTCTGGAGAACCCTGACCATACAATCTCCTACCACTATGTACTGTTTCGGGCTCTTGGGATTTTCCATCAGACCCTAATTTAGATGATGTTTCCTGTCCCTAGGTATGGATTTATGTCATGTTTCTTACTCACTTTGAAGATTCTGATAGGATGGATGTGCCATGATGGCCTTGACCATTTTCACAGTGACGGACACTTGGTGAACGTTTATAGTGGTAACAAGCAACAACACTAAAATCTGTATGCAGTTGTAATAAAAGCTGTTCTGGCAAAATCTATGTCTATATCCTGTATTCCAGCATCACCGAGAGAAATGTAATATGAGCCGTGTATGCAAGGTTCAAATTCTCAAGTAGCCGCATTTAAAAAAAAAAAAAAGGAATGGCAGAGATTAACTTTTTAAATGTAATTTATTGAACCCGATGCATGAAATAGGATTTCAAAACTCAGTATAAAGCATCATGAAACGATTCTATAGTTTTTCTTCTGTAAAGAGCCTCTGAGATTTGGTGTGTATTTTAGATTTAGAGCATATCTCTGCATGGACGGAACATATTTCAAGAGCTCACAGAAATGTGTGCCTACAGAATGCTTTTTCACATTATGCATGGGCTCTGTCTATACTACAGTCTACACACTTTTCACTGGGGAGAATCACTATTCCAGAGGATAGGTTTTTTAAAAATGGAAATCCAGAATCTCACAGCATGGACCCTTTTAATACCGATATAACCCGGTGGCTGTCAATCTCCAAAGGAATGCTATCAGCATTCTATAAACTTAGAGCTTATGGTACTTCCTGCTAATTTAAACACTGCGTGAAGCTTTTGTAGGATATTGTCAAGGAATACCCTTGGGGAAGGACTACAGGTGAGTCTGAGCAATAAATATCCCCAGAGATAGGAACACTGAAGCAATCCAAAAGTTCATCTGAGACATGGGGCTTTTTGTTACGGCTGAAGGCACTAGCAGATGTTGCATTTGCTATTAATTTAGGCATTAAGAAATTGATCATTAAGATGTTATTAAAAATTTACTGAGAAAGAATATCCCCTGGTCACAGGGTGAGTAAATCCTAAATCCGCCCCACGCCCCTTCCTTGCCAAACTCCCCTCAGGTCTTGGGTGACCTTCAATAGTTAAGATTATTGATATTAATATTGAAAGGTGACAAAGGACTTGCTTTGTTGAGTTTCTGATGCAAGCACAGTTGCCTCATACAAGATAAAGTTCCAGGAAACAGAAATCTTTTTTAAATTTGTTGATGTTTTTCAATTTTATTGAGGACTAAGGGACAAATATAATTGTATATATTTAAAGTGTAAAATAGGATGATTTGGTGCGGACGTTGTATAATGATCGCAAGACAAAGACAGTAAACGTACCCAACGCCTCACATACTTAACCTTTGTGTGTGTGTGTGCTGAGAACATTTACCATCTATTTTTAGCGACTTTCAAGAAAAAATTCTGAGGCTGTAATGCACATGGTGACAGGAGTTCATAATAAGGGATTATATACTTAACCATTAGATTTTGTTTGTTTGTTTGTTTGTTTGTTTTTTAATTTTTTTTCAACATTTATTTATTTTTGGGACAGAGAGAGACAGAGCATGAACGGGGGAGGAGCAGAGAGAGAGGGAGACACAGAATCGGAAACAGGCTCCAGGCTCTGAGCCATCAGCCCAGAGCCTGACGCGGGGCTCGAACTCCCGGACCGCGAGATCGTGACCTGGCTGAAGTCGGACGCTTAACCGACTGCGCCACCCAGGCGCCCCAACCATTAGATTTTGTAAGAAAAAAGTATCTCATAAAATACCCATAAGTGCGTCCTTAATGTGAAAAGAATACTTTTATACCAGAAAAAAAAGGCCCCCTAAGGACTAGGATGTAAATATCAAATTAAGATATTTTTAGCAAACGACAGGCTTCTGGATGGCTCAGTGGGTTAAGCATCCGACTTTGCCTCAGGTCATGATCTCACAGTCTGTGATTTCGAGCCTCGTGTCGAGCTCTGCGCTGACAGCTCAGAGCCTGGAGCCTGCTTTGGATTCTGTGTCTCCCTCTCTTTCTGCCTCTCCCCACCCACACTCTGTGTCTCAAAAATAAATAAACATTAAAACATTTTAAAAAATGTTTTTAGCAAATGAAATGACTGATCAGTGCACATGATTCCAGCATCGCAAAAGCATTCCGAACTTTCACACACCAGGGTTACCAAACTGAAGAGCTTGATAAGAGAAATAACAAACATAACAGACTAGACTTTGCCTTGTCTTTTGTAGATAGTTCTAGAAGATTCTGGTGATTAAAAAAAAAAAGAAAGATGGATTGCTCCTTTTTAAACTTAAACATGGACAGCCACATCTCAACTCAATTAAATAAGCCTAGAGCAAGCTAAAGAAATGATATATGCAACTCATTCATTCATTCATTGTTTGAGAATATCTACACCAAACTAGGTACTTCAGATTGAACCAATGCCAAATTGGCAAAAATAAATAAATAAATAAATAAATAAAGAGGGTTTGAGCTGATGTTTATTTACTTTTTTTTTTTTAACAAACTGCTTGAAGAATTAATAACATGAGTTGAGAACAATAGATTGTCCTGAGATAACACAAAGAACTAAAGAAATCTCAACTCCGTTACGAGTGCTGGCTGGTCTGTTAACGTTAAATCGTGTCTTTTGCTTTTATAAACCGATTCTCCTGCCTTGGAAGTAATCCCATAGCAAGGAAATTCTTTTTAATTCAGGTATCTTGTTAATTCGTAATGCTTCCTCTTTCAAATCGTCCAGATAATTGATATTTGACTGTTTTAAATGTTGACATGAACGACTTAAAACTTCAGGGGTCATAAGTGCTGTAGTGGTGGCCAAGGTGTGTGGATTGCAAACTTAGAGTTGCCTTTTCGGAGACTCTCCAAGGAATAGGTCATGTTAGAACTGCAAGGGAAATTTGCAAGTTTTTCCTCTCTCTTTTACACCTTTAGAGCACAGGCTGGTGTTTTTAATCACCAACATAAGTGTGAAGGATATATTTTAAGTAATTTGTCTGGCAGGATTTAGGAAAATGAATTATTTAAAATAGACCATGGCCCCAATTTTGCTTTTGCACAGCTACACCATTTTCTCCTTTACAAGGACCGTGTGTCAACTGTTTCCAGGTGAGCTCTGTCATCATGCATTCTGGGAGAAGTCATGCCCGGGTCCCAACCTGAAGGTGTTAAGTGATGGACCAGAAATAAGACAATCTCAGCTCGCTTGTGTCCTACATATGACAGAGCGATAACAGGAAGGCAGGTTGTTTCTAAAAACAGCACATGATTTTACTACACATACTTTTCCGCAATACTTTGCTCTCTGTTCTCGATAGTGAAATATGTGACTGATTAGGAAACAACTAGGAAGACACCTACGAATGTACTTAAAAATCTTAGAAATTTTTACCTCTTATACAGCAACGGACACGATCATTTCCTTTGGTCTTCTTTCCAGACATGGTAAAATGGGTTAAACTTCATGCTTTGAATTTTCTACCATATACTTGATCAGACTAGATTCCTGGCACCAATCTACAGAAAAAATATATATATTTAAGATACATATAGCATTGCACTCATGAAATACCTAGTTTATTCATTTGCATTGAGATATAATTAACTTATAAGATTGGATTCATTTTAGGTGTACATTCTAAATGATTTGATACTTGCATGCATTGCAAAAATGATTACCAGAATAAGCTTAGTTAATATCCATCACCACAGTTATAATTTTTCTCTTCTGATGCAAACTTTTAAAACTTACCCTCTTAGCAACTTTCATTTAAACATATTTTTTAATGCTTATTTATTTTTTTTTTAATTTTTTAATGTTTATTTTTGAGAGAGGGAGAGAGAGCAAGCATGAGCGGAGTCAGGGCAGAGAGAGAGGGAGACACAAAATCTGAGGCAGGCTCCAGGCTGTGAGCTGTCACCACGGAGCCTGACGCAGGGCTTGAACTTATGAGCCAAGAGATCATGACTTGAGCCAAAATTGAACGCTTAACCAACTGAGCCCCCAGGCACCTCTATGTTTGTTTATTCGTGAGAGAGAGAGACAGACAGAGTGTTAGTGGGGGAGGAGCAGAGAGAGAGGGAGACACAAAATCTGAGGCAGGCTCCAGGCTGTGAGCTGTCACCACGGAGCCTGACGCAGGGCTTGAACTTATGAGCCAAGAGATCATGACTTGAGCTTAACCAACTGAGCCCCCAGGCACCTCTATGTTTGTTTATTCGTGAGAGAGACAGACAGAGTGTGAGTGGGGGAGGAGCAGAGAGAGAGGGAGACACAAAATCTGAAGCAGTCTCCAGAGCCTGATGCGAGGCTCGAATCCATAAACCATGACATGAGCTGAGCTGAAGTCCAACGCTTAACCTACGAAGTCACCCAGGCGCCCCTTAGCAACTTTCAAATATACAACACAGGATTGCTAACTGCAGTGACCATGGCATACATTATATCTCCATGACTTGTTTATTTTGTAGCTGGAATTTTGTACCTTTTTTGTTTACCTTTACCTATTTTATTCATCCCCAAGCCTCTCGCTGTCTCTGGCAACCACTAATCTCTTTATCTATGAATTTGGGATTTTGTTTATTTGTTTGTTTTTTAGACTCCACATGTAAGAGAGATTACAGGGATTTGTCCTTCTGTCTGATGTATCTCACTTAACACAATGCCCTCAAAGTCAGGCCATGTTTGTCCCAAATGGCAGCATTTCCTCCTTTTTACGGCTGAATAATAAATCATTTTATATATATCACATCTTCTTTATTCATTCCCACTGATGAACACACGTTGTTTCCACATCTTGGTTCTTGTAAATAACACTGCAGAGAATGGGTGGGGAGACACATGTATTTTCAAGATTGTGCTTTTTTTCCCCCTTTCAAAAGATACCCACAGGTGGGATTGTTGGATCATCTGGTAGTTCTCATTTTAATTTTTTAAATATTCTCCGTACCATTTTCCAAGGTGAAATAAACCAAAGGTGCAGAGTTTGAGAGGCATTGATTGATTCATTCCTCCCTCATACCTTTCTAGGAAAAGATACCATTATCCCCATTCTATAGATAAGGAATCCAAGGGTGAAACAGGTTGGTAACTAGCTCTGCTAAGTCCAGACTCTGTTACCTGAGTCCCTGGTTCTAACGTCTGCACCACACTTTCGAAAGGAAACATAAAGTAAGAGTCTTATGCTGAGGGACTACCTCCACTTAACAATCTCGTATGGTTTCCGTAGGGGACAATTGTGAAATGACAGATTTGTAGAGGTGAGGAGGAGATTAGAGATTGCCAGGGACAGGGGATGGAAGGGGTCAGGGAATATGCGATGTTGCTTCTTTATCATCTTGGAAGTTACCCAAATTTATGCATGTGATGAAATCACATAGCACTGCACACACATGCATGCACGTGCCAACACACCTAGGTGCCTATAAAACTGGAGAAAAGAGGCACCTGGGTGGCTCAGTGGGTTAAGCGTCCAACTTGGGCTCAGGTCATGATCTTGCAGTTCGTGGGTTCGATCCCCACGTCGGGCTCTGTGCTGACAGCTCAGAGCCTGGAGCCTGTGTCTCCCTCTCTCTCTGCCCGTCTCCTGCTTTCTCTGTCTCTCAAAAATAAATAAACGTTAAAAAAAATTAAAATATTTGAAACAGCTTTCTAGGTGTGAGTGGGTGAAGGTTCATCAGCAGATGAGCAGGTTGCCAGCTGGAGGCAGGGACCCAGGTGTGGAGGCTGACACCTCAGCGCTAACAGATTTTCAGGTAAACTACGGGGTGTGCTCGTGGAGCACTGAGGAATCATGAAGACATCAGCAGCTGTGTTCTTTTTACAACTACTAAATAACAGGAGGCATTTATTTTGCCGGAATAGGCGAAATGGTTCCTCATTGGAGCGTTCTCAAATGTAGTCTCCATACTAAAAAAATATCTCCGATCCCAGCCTTGGGCAGTGGGGGTGGGTGGAGGGTGGGAGATGCAAACACATCCCTCAACTTTAGTGTGATGCCTGGGGTATACGTCATATAGGATATACACAAGCTAAGCGGGAGAAATATTTGATGTTGGCAGACCTCGTGAGCCAGCTGCTCATCCTGATGAATGAGAATAAATTCAGCTCCATCAGGCGTTACACGACTTAGTTGACAATTAACTTCCACCAGGATGTGCTTTTCTCTGTGACTTTGGTTTTGCACTGTTTTTATTTCACCTGTTTTTTCAGCTATACTTGGTGACTACTCCCGGTTGTTTGTGACCTAGAGCTGACTTAGGCACAGGCTACCGGTGCTTCTCAAATGTAACATACATGGAGAGCTGTTAAAATGCAGATTTGGATTTGCTAGGTCTCTCTCTACCGTGGTCTTCTCTATAAGATTGTGTGGACTGGCATCCTATCATGGAAAAGGGTATGCCAACATTCTGACTCTACAGAGTTGAAACCGAGGAATGCCAGTTTTCCCCGAATGTTGTAATGTGGATGATAGGTAACGAATCCACTAAGAGATAAGAGGAGTAATTACACGATCTATCTATCTATATATCTATCTATCATCTATCCATTCATCCATCCATCTACCCATCATCCATCCTACCCTCCATCCATTCAATTATCTATCTAACATCTATCCATCCATCCACCCATCCATCCATCCATCCATCCAATTATCTATCATATCTATCTATGGATCCATCCATCCATCTAACCATCCATTCTATCATCTATCTATCATTTATCCATCATCCATCCATCCATCCCTCCCTCTATCCCTTCATTTATCTATCTAACATCTGTCCATCCACTCATGCACCTATCCATCCAGTTATCTATCTATCCATCATCCATTCAATTATCTAACATCCATTCACCCATCCATCCTGCCCTCCATCCATTCAATTATCTAACATCTATCCATCCATCCACCCATCCATTGAATCATCTGTCTATCCATCCATCCATTCATCCACCCATCCAATTAACCTTCTATCTATCATCTATGTATCATCTGTGCATATATGTATTCATGTACACACACAGAAACCAAAATACAATAACCCATAATCATATTCTAAATTTTTTTTTCAACGTTTATTTATTTTTGGGACAGAGAGAGACAGAGCATGAACGGGGGAGGGGCAGAGAGAGAGGGAGACACAGAATCGGAAACAGGCTCCAGGCTCTGAGCCATCAGCCCAGAGCCCGACGCGGGGCTCGAACTCACGGACCGCGAGATCGTGACCTGGCTGAAGTCGGACGCTTAACCGACTGCGCCACCCAGGCGCCCCCATAATCATATTCTAAAGAAAAAAATTAACCTTGTCAAAGAGTTGAAAGAACTGGAAATAAATATAATGATAGCAAGTTTTGATAGAATGAATCTTTGGTACTTTCACCAAAATATGTTTACACATGAGCTGAGCAGCCCTTCAAACTCAAAACACATATGCCCCCCCCCCTTCCCACCACTCTTAATATAGAAAGTAAGAGAAAGTACCTAGCCACTCTAGACTGGCCCTGGACACCTGTTAGATGGGTAGCCATGGACAACAAGGAAGAGAACTTAGAAATTAAACTCTACCTGGTTTGTAACAATGCTTTCTCTACAGTGATTTCTTGGCGTGTACAACAAGCCAGATATCTTGTAGGTTCCTAATCCACATAGAGATTGCCAGGACTGCCTGGTACAGGAAGCACGTGCATGTATCTTCCTATCTTACTTCTGTTCCCTTTGCTTGCTAATGATCCATCCCGACACCAAAAAGCATTACTGGTACCACACTGTCCATAATCTCACTTTATTTTTAATCTCTAGATGTCCTCTCTTTGAGTTCCTACATGTTTTCTCTGAATCTTTTCCACTTTTGGTATATGGATTATTTCAGGATCAGTTAGAACTTTGTAATGTTTCATTTTTGTTAAAAGGTTATATTTAAAATAATTTGGATGCCAGGGGCACCTGGCTGGCTCAGTTGGAAGAGCACCTGATGCTTGACAGTCTTGGGGTCGTGAGTTCAAGCCCTATGTTGGGTGTAGAGATTACTTAAATAAACAATTCAAGATTTTTTTAAAAAAGTAAAAATAAAATAATTTGGATAACACAAAGGGCTGACATTTTATTACCAACACTTCCTGAAAAAAAAAAAATCAAAGGGCCAAAAGTAATGTCCGGTTACCTGACAACATTTGCATTTGCCCTGCACTTTCTACCACACTGTTTAAAATATAGACAGCTTTGACAGAATCTAGGAGCCATTGATCTAAACACATGTTTTCCTATATGTAAAGCATACAGTTGGTTTTCTCAATGCTTTATTGCATTTATGATGAGCATGATTCACTGGGGCCCTCATTCCCAGTGGATTTCTTTGGATAGAGCTGCAGGTGCTAAATTCTAGTGAGCAACCATCTCTGTTGCATGCAAATGTTTGCACCTGAAAATGTTGAGGCATATTTTTAGACATGTATTTAAAAGTTAACATTATCATTTTATGTGCTACCCAAGATTATCTGAAACTCTTCTCCTTTTTCCAGGTGGTATATTCAAATGTTAGCTCTGATGCTGATTGGTGGATAACAATAATATTTCCAATGAGTTTTCTTTATTAATTGAGGATAAGATTTGACCGTAAGTATATTTGTAATGCTCAAAATACCCTACGAAATATCAAAGAAAAAAATCGTATGTGTTGTTAGAAATTTTTAAAGTGCTTGAAACATGTTTCAGGCATTTCCTCACTTAACATATTTAAATAACTTTACATGTTTCCTAATAATAAATAATGAATCATGTCCTTACCATTATAAACAATGCCTTCCTTTGTGTTCATAAGAGTCCAGACATGAACATCAGTGTTTGAAAGATAAGCTGATGTTTAAAAGGAGCTTTAAATTTAAAAAAAAGGCATTGGGGCATCTGGGTGGGTCAGTCGGTTAAGCACCCGACTTCAGCTCGGGTCATGATCTCACAGGGGCTTTGTGAGTTCAAGTCCTGTATCAAGTTCTGTGCTGACAACTCGGGGCCTTGGAGTCTGCTTCAGATTTTGTGTCTCCCCCTCTCTGCCCTTCCCTGCTCACACTCTGTCTCCCTCTCTCAAAAATAAGTAAACATTAAAAAAAATTAAATAAAAAAGGGATTTAAAAGATGAGAATTATTTTCTGTGACATAGAGAAAGGAGGCATTCATGTTAGTTATTGCTTGATCAAACAGGGCGGTGGGGAGTCTCAAGGGTCCTATGGGTGGTGTTGATAGGAACATGCTTTATTCATAGTGGCTTGGAAACTTCACTACCACTAACACCCCACTGCCATGACACCAGCACTACCTGGGTTATTACTGGTGTTATTACTAATGGTCCTAAAATGTGACTAACCTTTCTATCAGGCGGCATTCTCAGGGCTGTGTCTCCAGTAAGTCATTTAGTCCTTGGGGTAATCTTATGTTTCATCCCAGTATCATGGATGAGTTCACCACTTCTGGTGGTAGAGTGTTGTATAAACCATGCTCGTGGCTTTGTTTGTTCTTGCTCTCTCCGCCTTCCTACTTATCTGCTCATTCCAACTGCTGGCCTTGTAGACTCGAAAGAAAAATGGCAGCCTTACAGGGTTTGCTAACCTGCCGTCATCACTGGGTAAGGTGACACCCTGATGCTGCTTCTCCAGTTGCACCCTGGTTGATGTACCACCATGATTGCCAAGGAGATGGTCTATACCTTGGATGGACTAATTTGTAGCTATTAAAGTCGTGTGATGGAACAATTTTTACTGATGCAATAAAATAGGTGTGATATATATTTAAAATTTGTAATGCTGATTGCACCTCTAAAGTAACATACAATCCTTAAGTTTGTTTGTTTGTTTATTCTGAGTGAGAGTACAAGTGCAAGTGTACGTGCAAGCGGGAAAGGGGCAGAGAGGGAGAGACAGAATCCCAAGCAGGCTGTGCGCTGTGAGTGCAGAGCCTGATGCAGGGCTCCAGCTCAGAACCGTGAGATCATGACCTGAGCCGAAACCAGACACTTAACCGACTGAGCCACCCAGGCACCCCACAATCCTTACTTTGAGAAACAATGAAAACACCACAACAAGTATGTATTCAAAGTTACAGACAATTTTTTATGCTATGTGTTTCAAAAGTTCAGTGAATATTTAAAAATGAATATACTTTACATTTATAATACAAAATATATTTAAACTTAGGGATGTTTGTGTGTGATTTTAAGTACCTTTGGTTGTGGGCATGGGAATAAATACACCAAGTCCCTGAATTTCTCCAATCCATTTTAAACCAAATGATTTAAAATTTCTAACTTACCAAAAGATTTTTTTTAGTGTACTATTAAGTTCATAGCTTAACTAATTTTCATTGTGTCTCTAATTGCCCGAGTTCCGTTTAAAATGTATACCCATGGACAAATAATGAAAGAATAAAGAAATACGAGAAAAAGCTTGGACATCATATCCACCGGAAAAAAAGAAGCCATTAATGAAACCAGTTAGTTTTCAAAAATAAGATAGCTGGTTTGTTGACAAAAGGTGATTCCTTGCCCACTGTGTCTGTATATCTTAGGTTGAATGTTGTTATGCACAAAAAGTTTTATTTACCTCTCTATAAGTGCTTTTTCAGATTTTCACACTCCTTAGATGATTTCTCTGCTAGAGCTATGCAATCTAGAAATTATAGTAGCTTTCAACTGTAAAATTTAAATGGATTCTAATGGGAATTTTTCATTAAACTTCTTCTCTGTCTTGGTTTTTTGTTTTGTTTTGTTTTGTTTTGTTTTGTTTGTTTGTTTTTGCCTGGCCTATAGATGACTATTTATTCTATATTTTGTTACCAATAAACAAATTCCCTTAACATTAACCCCTTTCTTTTGTCCTTCACACAGACACATTTTAGCATATTTTGACTTCAGTAATATGAAAAAAGATGAGTAATGTGACCCATATTTTTGGCATAATATTAGACATTCAAACTCAAATGCTTTAGCTGATGCATATGATTTTCTTGACACAGAGGGTAACTTTCAGGAGCAGAGAAACCATTTTTCCCAAGCTGTAAATGTGTATGGGGTCCTGGGAGATGTCTGCCTGGCTTCTATCTATGGAAATCATTATCTGACGATGTGCCACGGTTTTATATACATGTCCCTGTTACATGTTTCATTTACAATTTCAGATATTTTAATACATATTTAATCCATTCTATATGTGTTTTCAAACTCTTACAGGACACCACAAATTCAGGGCCACTCTGATTTCAATGTTAAAAAGAGACATTTTTCACTGTCTTTGACCTCTTTCTATGAGTTCCTTGCAAATGCTTTCCAATACTGATGAGTATATTGGAACCTCCTTAGAATAGAAAAATAGATGGGGTCGATACAATTTTCTAGGTTGTAGTTTTGGTTTTTGATTTTGTTTTTACATTATTCAGATAAATTGATTTTCATTTTGTTCATATTGATTTGGTTTTGGCTAAAATGAAAATATTATTTAGAAGTTATGAGGGGCAGTCTTTTTATTAAAAAAAATTCATTCTACCTACATGCACGATTTCTTCTAACCAGAGGATTTGTTTGTTTGTTTGTTTAAGTAGGTGGGGCTTGAATTCACCACCCTGAGATCAGGACTGAGCCAGCCAGGGACTCCCCCTAACTAGAGATTTGTAATCTAATTCTACACCATTGTTGTTGTATTTGCTTATTATTACACAGTAGTTTTGCAATATATTTTTGCCTTAATCTTCTTACCAAAGTTCTTTCAGTTGTAACATTGGAATAGTTAAAGAATATTCAATGTTTGAAATGCTCTTGTTAGACTTTAAGTAGGAATTTTAGTTTAAAAAAAGGAAACCGAACCAGGAATGATATTAATAAGCCTTTGTTTTTTTCAGAACAATGCATCTACATATTTTCAAGTATTAATAAAAAGCCAATTTGCCTCTCAAATGCCACAAACACATATTTAAATTTCTCTGGAGAGTTTCACTATTTTTGTTTCAATTTAATTAAATAGCAAGATAGCACTGATTTCATAAATCTCTGAATCAAAGCTCTCTACAACACAATTAAAGAAGGTTTTTAAAGTAAGCGTAACCCTGAAAAGCAAGGGGGAAATTCATTATGCTTTAAAGTGAAATACCTTTATTTGAACTGAAATTGCAGGAATAACTCTGATTAAGCTACTGATATTTTACAAAACTAACATCTCTTCATGTTTCAAAACTATTGATTTCAAAGGGATCCCCACACCGAGTGTTATACAACTGTAGGCTTTGCATTTGCCTGTGAGTCCCTAAAATTGAGAAACCATTCATGAGTTTGGAAAACTGTGGAGATCTTCCTCTCTACTCCCTTTCTTTCATACCCTACATCTAATCTGTCAGATGAATCCCTTTAGCTAGACATTTCACATATACCAAGAATCAGGTCCCACTTCTGACTGAATTCCATGGCTCACTCCTACCCTGAGCTGCCATGTTCATTCCCGTGAATTTCTGCTGGCATCTTTGGTCACCACACTTGGGCGCATCCCCACGACTTTTCTCAGCACAGACTAATTGGTTGCCATTAACTCTTTTTTTTTTTATGTTTATTTATTTTGAGAGACAGAGTGTGACTGCGGGAGGGGCAGAGAGAGAGAGAGAGAGAGAGAGAGAATCAGAAGCAGGCTCCAGGCTCTAAGCTGTCAGCACAGAGCCCAGTGTGGGGCTCAAACTCATGAAGCGCGATATCATGACCTGAGCTGAAGTCGGTTGCTTAACCGACTGAGCCACCCTGGTGCCCCTGCATCAGCTCTTTCAATAGCACCTGCTACTCTATTCTATTCTTCTAAAATGCTGCTTAGTCTATTTTTTCTATTCTTTATTGTCTGTGTCTTTTACTAAAATATAAGACCCTCAAGGATAAGGATCTTTCTTTTGCTCATCAGCACTCTGCCCAAAACACCTGTGTATCAGAAAACAGGTATGCGATAAATAAAGGAGAATGTGAACATGTAACTGAGTGCCTTCTGTTTCTCTTAGAACTGAGTTAACTCAGTATTGCATAATACCCAGCGTTGCATAACACCCATAACAGCACCTGATGGCTAAAATAACTATTGCCATTAACTACAAAGCTTTCCACCTTCTTCAGCCCTTATGAAAGTATTTTCTCTCTGAACCCCTAATACAATAAAAAGTCAACAACAGACCCATATTGTGACTTTCTAAATGAAGAAGTATTTTCTCTCTGAACCCCTAATACAATAAAAAGTCAACAACAGACCCATATTGTGACTTTCTAAATGAAGAAGGAAATCTTTTCACTTGTGTCACAGCATTAAATGAGGCTGAAATTCAAGCAACACCAAGACTAGAGAGTGGCCCCCACTTTTTGATTGTGGCACAGATTATTTTTGGTATTTGGTAACTGGTTTTATGAAGGAAAAAATCTGAAGGGTCCAAAATATTTTATCATGAACTTAATAAAAGAAATAATGGTGATATGTAGGGTTTTACTTTGCAGATGCCCATAAGGAAAAACCAATCATATTGTTTATTGTAGGCATAATAATAAATTCACAAAACTCTTAGTTGCATCGTGATATGGAGACATTGACTATAAATAGGGGAATAATGTATGTGCTGCTGAAGTCAGCACTACGAAAGAGGAATAAAAGAATTTCCTTAGTTTTGAGAAACTGTGATCCTACCATTAAATGTTCTTCTGTGAATTTTATCCCGAAGTTTAGAATTCTCTTAGGTGAAGGGCTGTTTTTAGTGCTGAGAAACCACAGGTGTCTGACATAAAACAGGCATAATTTTGACAAGGCGAGTTCATTTTGAAACACTGTCAGGAAGAGAAACTTAACAGAAGACCATGGGGGAGGGGAAGGAAAAAAAAAAGGTTAGAGAGGAAGGGAGCCAAACCACAAGAGACTCTTAAAAACTGAGAATCAACTGAGGGTTGATCCAGGGGTGGGAGGGAGGAGAGGGTGGGTGATGGGTATTGAGGAGGGCACCTGTTGGGATGAGCACTGGTTGTTGTATGGAAACCAATTTGACAATAAATTTCACATTAAAAAAACAAACAAACAAAAAAAAGAAACACTGTCAGGAAGTATTACTTTTGGAAATGTTAAAAAAGCCAGAATCACTTTTGAAGTAGATATAGAGAGTGCAGGCATCTGTTTCTTTGATCCTTTAAACACACCAAAAGTAGTCACATTTGTATACTGGATATTCCGTATTTTTGGCTGCACAGAATTAGGTACAAATGTAGAGTAGCTGGTAAACGCAGAATACAGCAAGACCTGTGATATCCATTGGTATCAATATTACACATCACATGTGTTAAAGTAAAACATGGTACTTTTGTATTTCTCTACAAAAATAATACTGCTATCCAAAGTCATTTAGAAGCTCAGGAAGTACAAACCACTAATAGATTTT
Organism: Lynx rufus; assembly: GCF_022079265.1. Taxonomy (NCBI): domain Eukaryota; kingdom Metazoa; phylum Chordata; class Mammalia; order Carnivora; family Felidae; genus Lynx; species Lynx rufus. Next base: position 3,094,639 of record NW_025814828.1, read on the forward strand.
CATGGTCGAGAAATACATATTCTGAGTGAAAAAGAAAAATATTATCATACCAATAGATACATTTTACCACATCCAACACCAATTCATGGCAAAAACCCTCAGTAAACTAGGAATAGAATGGACCTTTCTCAACTGGATAAAGACTATCTATGAAAAACATGCGGGTGACATGATAATCAATGGTGAGAAACTCAAAGCTTTCCCACTGAGGTCAAGAAAGAAGACAAGAATGTGTCCTGTCACCACTCCATTTCATCATTGTCATGGAACTTCTTCCTAATGCAGTAAGGCAGTGAAAAGAAATAAAAGGCATTCAGGTTGTGAAGGAAGACATCATACCGTATTTGTTCACAGATGACATGATCGCCTATGCAGAAGATCCAAAATAACCAGTAAAAAAAACTTCAGCAAACAGTAAGCAATGACAGCAAGGTTGTAGATACAAAGGTAATGTACAAAAGTAAATTGTTTCCCTATATACCAGTAATGAGTCAGTGCAATTTAACATTCAAAATAAAATACCATTTATATTATAGCATTTCAAAAATGACATACTTGGTATAAGTCTAACAAAATATGTACAAGGTCTATATGAGGAAAACTACAAAGCTTTGATGAGTAAAATCATAGAACTGGATAGAGGTGGCCCATGATAATGGATAGGAAGATTCAATATTTGTCAGTTCTTTACAATGTGATCTATAGACTCAATGCAATTCCAGTCAAAATCCTAGAAGGTTATTTTATGGATATTGACAAACTGATTCTAAAGTTAATATCGAAAGGCAAAAGACCCAGAATAGCCAATACAATATTGAAGGAAGACAAAAGTGGATGATTAATGCTATCCAACTCCAGGACTTACATAAAGCTACAGTAAAAATAATAATAATAATAATAACCAGTGTGGCATTGGTAAAGCAATAGACAAATATATCCACGGAACAGAACAGAGAGCCCAGTAGTAGACCCTCCTGAATATAGACCAACTGATCTTGAACAAAGAAGCAAAGGCAATACCATCAAGCAAAGATGTTTCTTCAGTAAATGAAACAACCAGATGTCCACATGCACAACAAATGAATCTAGACGTGAACATTACATGTGTCATAAAAATGAACTCAAAATGGATTATAGACCTAAAGGTAAAATGCAAAACTATAAAACCCCTAGAAGATAGTGTAGGGAAAACCTGGATGATTTGGGGTGTGTGATGACTTTTTAGATCTCACAGAAAAGACACAGTCCATGAAAGAAAGAATTGATAAGCTGGACGTCATTAAAACAAACAAAGAAACACTCCTACTCAGTGTAAGACAATATCAAGAGAATGAGAACATAAGTCACCGGCTGGGAGAAAATATTTGCAGAAGACACATCTGAAAAAGGACTGTTTTCCAAAATACACCAAGAACCCTTAAAACGCAACAGTAAGAAAACAACAACATAAACAAAACTATTAAAAAACGGGTCAAAGCCTTTAACAGACACCTCATCAAAACACACATGCACATGGCAAAATATGCATGTGAAATAACGCTCCAGACCATAAGTCATCAGGGAAATTATGTGAATTAAAATCACGATGAGATATCACGACACACCCATGAGAAGGGCCAATTACAGAACACTGACAGCACCAAATGTCCCTGAGGATTTGGAGCAACGGGAACTCTCATTCACGGCTGGTGAAAATGCAAAGTGGTACAGCCACTTTGGGAAGACAGTGTTGTGGTTTCCTACAAAACGAAAGAAACTCTTACAGAAGATCCCGCAATGACACCCCTCGGTATTCATCCCCAAAGAGTTGAAAACACGTCTACACAGAAACCTGTATATGAATGTTTATAGCAGCTTTATTCATCACTGCCAAAACTTGGAAATAATCAAGATGTCCATCAGTAGTAGGTGAGTGGACAAATAAGCCATTGGTGTGCCAGATGTCAACAATGCAACACTATTCAGAGCTATAAAGAAGTGAACTAAGAGTTCATGAAATACTAAGCTAGAACCTTAAATGCACATTACTATGCATCAGCTGCTTATCAAGTGCCTTCACCTGAAAATAATCAATATGCCAAAGCAACATATTTGGGCTTGGTATGTTCTGATTTCCTTCAGTACTTTCACCAAAAGGCAAGCACGAGAATATTATTAATAATAATCAAAAACTGGAAACAACCTAAATGTCCATCATCAGTAGAATGGGCAAATAAACTGGGATATTCATACAATGGGATACTACACATGAAATATCCTCGATGGAAAAATAATGTATAAATTCCCTCTTGGAATAGAGGGCTGTTGTGTCCTCACTTCTGGGGATGTCTCAAACCTTAATTCCATGCCCTTTGTGCTTGTCACAAGGTTAAGGAGCAAAAAAAAAAAAAAAAAAAAAAAACCTCATGGTACCTCCAATACCACACCATTTCAGTATCCTTGATTAGTTTGTAGGGCTTCACCTACTAGGAGAACAAATGCATATCACCTCAATTACTTATTTTCTCTCCATGATCATTGATGATGTCACTTGTTCCTTACAATCAAGTAGTTCTTTTTGAAAACCCATATTGTGTTTCTTTAGCTCTCTGTTTATCCTTCTACCCAACTGCTCATATTAATAAAAAATGTATCTCTATGCCCTATCTCGACCACTAGTAAGTCTCTGTCTCTGTTAATGCATTATGAAAATTTTAAATTCATTTTTATTCTGTCAGAACATTCCAAATTTCCTGGCCCACAGACAGCATCAATAAGTAACCTCGGTCTTGCATAGAGGGAGATGTCTAATCTTCCCAATTAGAGAGGTTTAAAAATAAATGTATGCAATTTGAATACATAAATATTTAGGGAATTAGATGAAAATTTAAAATCTCTAACTAGCATGCGTTTAAATTTAATACGAAATAACATCTTAATTTAGAAACACTGCTGTATGACATAATTTAACGCATAGTTTCAATACATTTTTAAAAGAATGTCTTCCAAACATGGATACCCAAGTGCAATTGTTCACGCATATAAAATTTATTTCCACCTAAGGTTTTTGGGTTTCTTTTTAAAGTTTAATTTTCTTTTAGAGAGATTGCACGCGTGTGCGTGTGTGTGGGGGAGAGGGGCAGAGAGAGAGGGAGAGAGAGAATTGTAAGCAGGCTCTGCAGTGGTAGCACAGAGCCTAACGCGGGGTTGATCTCACAACCCAGCCCAACGTGGGGCTGCATCTCACAAACCAGAAGATCGTGACCAAAGGCAAAGTCAAGAGTCAGATGCTAAACTGAATGAGCCACCCAGGTGCCCCCATCTAAAGAATATTTGAAGTCAAGCAGATTTTCCTTCCTGCATGATGTGGTCACTGGAATTTTACTGCAAGCCACAAGTGCCCATTTCTATAGCATTAGGGCTTTATTTTTCCATTCTACAAACAAAGCCCTATGGTACAATTTTTTTTTAATGTTTATTTATTTTGAGAGAGAGAGAGAGAGAGAGAAAGAGAGAGAGGGAGAGGGAGGGGCAGAGAGAGAGGGAGAGAGAGATCCCCAGTCAGGCTACACACTGTCAGCCCAGAGCCCAACATGGCGCTTGATCTGACAAACCATGAGATCATGACCTGAGCTGAAACCAAGAATTGGATGCTTAACCAACTGAGCCATGCTGGCGTCCCATGGTATGACTTTTTATATGGTTTTAAAATGTTTAAAACTCACTTGGGTGTTTTCGTGTGGAAATAACATTAAATATTAAATCACTGATTAGTTATTTGTGATATATATATTAGTAATATTATAAATATGTATATGTAATGTATAATTATATACAGTAAGATATATTATTAAATATACATATACACTATACATACATATATACTCTATGCTTATATATTACAGTATATATACTATATATTATTACATATAGTCATGTGTCATTATTACTAATGACTAATATATATTACTAACACTTATGTATTAGGTATTATTCTTAGTACTTATGTATTAGTCATTAGTAATAATGACACATGACTGTATATAATTGCATTTGCTATATATATAATTGGTTAATATAATATGTATTTTATTTCTAATGTGTATATGTTATTATACATAATAATTATATAATGTACATAAGAGTATAATATACATAACAATATATAATGTATATTATGTTATAATTTTATTATAATATGTACTTATTACTAATTAGTTATTACAAATGCATAGTAGTTATCCATATATACATATACTCATATTAGTAACATCAGTTACAAATTAGTAATATTAGTTATTAGTACTAATGACATATAACTAGAATTATATATACCAGATATGGCATATAATGAATAACTAATATAGATGTAAGTATATAATATTAAATATATACATATAAACTAGTTCTAAGTAATGATCTATATACAACTGTATAATTATACATGATCTATATATAACTGTATATCTAGTATAAACAATTAGTAGTAACTAATATGTGTGTATACGCACTTATCTGAGGGATTCATTCGAGGCTCACGTACCTTCTTCAGAGATTATATGGGGATTCAGTTTCAGCCAATTGTGGAACACCCCTGTCTCGACTCCCAGTGTGTGGATTAACTGCATCCCGGACCAGCGTGAACACTACATCCTGCCCTGTCGGCTCCTCGGAGGCCAGCCCGATTGCTGAGCCTGGACCTGCTGCCTTCCCGCGTCATTCTTGTTTGCAGCACTTTGGGAGCAAGAAGGAGGGACGGAATGGTGTGGCTACACTTCTTTTCTGCGTACTCCTGTCTCCTCTTGCTATCCAGGGCAGTGTGCGCTCTGTCTCCCTTTCTCAGGTATTCTGGTTTCCAGGTTTCTGGGAGGCATTCTCCTTGGAAATCCACGTCTGCCGCAGAGGGAAGTCTTAGTTTTACTGATGACGTCAGTATTGATGTACACACTCAAGGACTTCTTCCTTTTCTCTTCTCCTCTCTTTTCTTTTCTTCTCCTCTCCTCTCCTCTCCTCTCCTCTCCGCTCTTCTCTTCTCCTCTCCGCTCTTCTCTTCTCTTCTTTTTTCTTTTCTTTTGAGGGCTTCATGGCAGTCAATCAGCTCCATTAGTGTTTTATTGACATTGGTGTTTCCAGTATTGGCTTTGAAAGCAGAGATGGTTTAAAAGAGTCCCAGCCCAGCAGCAGCTGCATGGGGTGTGCATGGGTGACAAACGGAGCAAACTAATAGGGGTTCTCCCCTCCTTCGAAAGCAAACCCTCAAGCGACTCCATAGTTCTGCTTTACAGTGATTGTTCTAAATGTTGAGACAGCCCCTAACTTTACCGAAGAATGAGAACCAGATACACAGTCTGGTAAGCTCTGTACATAGTGACGTAGTACATTAAGCCCTCCAATTTTAGCCTTCTATTCTCTTATCATCCTCCAAATAGATCTCGTAAACTGTGTTTAAGAGAGTTTTTAATAAAATCTGTTATGGGACCACCATGTATTGACTGCATTTCAAGGTTTTTAAATTTAAGTATAACAGACAAGTCCACACAAGCTTTTTAAATTTAAATAGAACAGAATCAGTGAGACCAACACTCTCTAGGCTGTAATCCCAATGCTTTAATTTGAAGGAGATATTTATAATAGGAATAAATGACAGCATATAAACAATGAGTGTAAATGTGGATGCAACCAAGTGGCACTTCAGTAGGCGAATGGATAAACAAACACTAGTCTGGGGGCACCTGGGTGGCTCAGTCGGTTGAGCATCTGACTTGTGGTTTCGGCTCCTGTCACAGTCTGCGACCTTGAGCCCAGAGTCGGGCTCTGCACTGACAGGGTAGATCCTGCTTGGGATTCTCTCTCTCCCACCTCTCTCTCTCTGCCCCTGCCCCCTCTCTCAAAATAAATAAATAAACATTTTAAAAATAAATAAAATACTAGTCTGTCCACCCAATGGAATGTCATTCAGCAGTAAAAGGAAACAAGTTGAAAAGATATGTAGGGAACTTAAATACATTTTACTAAGTGAAAGATGCTGATCTGAAAAGATGACAGACGGTATGATTCCATCCAGATGACATTCTGGAAAAGGAAAAACTATGGAGACATGAAAAAAAAATCGCTGGTTGCCTGGGTTTTGGGGGAAGGAGGGATGAACAGGCAGAACCCAGAGGATTTAGGGCTGTTGATGATAGTATAATGGTGGATACCTGACATTATACATTTGTATAAACCTACAGAATGTATAACACCAAGAATGAAGGCTAACGTACACTGTGGACCTTGGGCATTATGATGGGTCAACAGATCCATCAATGGTAATAGATGTACCACTCTAGTGAGGGGCGTTGATAATGGAGAAGGGTATGCACGTGGCAACGTAGGAAGTATATGGACAATCTCTGTGCATTCCCCTGAATTTTGCTGTGACACTAAAACTGTCCTAAAAATGTGAAGTCTACAGAAAGCATAAGTCTGGGTTTGGCCCACCTGATTCGCAGCTTCGATCCTAACAGTGTGATCTTTGAGGATCCTCTCCGGATCATTCTATAGGCTTGTGCTGTTAGCACGTGGCTTCCGAATGCAGTGGGGAGTCTTGCCGCTCGTGTGGGAATTTGGAGGGAGGGGACAGAATACCACTCAGTGGCAGGTATGCAACAGGGCCTGATGTCACCTCCCCATCTCGTGGCAAAGCACACAATGACAGGCGAAAGATCCGCACCGGGAGCCAGCACACGTTTTTGTAAGTTGGAAGTCGTCTTTAGGAGAAGTAAATCAGCAATGTCACCAGGCCAACTCTCAATGCCTGACAACCACAGCGTTTCGGCACCAGCTTTAGCTCAGAAGTGGCAGCTGATAATTAAGTCAAAATCTCAACATTTGCTCATAAGGGTCCCTTTTCTGCAACACAATAAAATGAGTGCATGAAATTGCAGAATAATGATGTTTTTTAGGGTGATAACCTTGACCTTGCTCTCATTACAGGGGGAAAAAGTTGGCATCTTGGCTCCTATTAATTATTGAAAAAAAAAACGCTTGCAAAATTATTAGCCAACAGTAATTTAAGGACAGGAGCATTTACAAGCACAGTTTTCTCCAGCTGGTAAGAGAGGGTGGAATAAAAGACAAAGTCTGAGAAGGAGGTGATACGCCATCCTGGATTAAAAGATACACGGGACCTATGATTTCACATCACAATTCTCAGGTAGCTTAGCACATGCGTTATAAGTGAGGAATAGCTTGAATACGTAAGCATTGGAGGAAAAAAATGACAGCAAATGTGTTAGAGGGAAGACTACATCTTTCTTCTCTGAGAATTATTCAGCAGACTATATCCATATGATATATATTTTTTTTGTTCCGTAGTAAATGTGTACATAGCATTTAATTCTTTGCGTTAACCACGTCACAAGACCACGTATGGTTCTCCGTTCTTAGTGCTTTGAGGGTAACAGTGGTGTGGACCCCTCTTTGGATGAAGCACTTAAAATGTGGGGAAATGGACATATTATAAGGTCTTCAGCTTCCTTTTTTGAAGAAGTCAGTACCATGGGTATAACACTTTTTTCTGTGGAGTTTGCTTGATACGCAGAAATCGTATCAAAGGGGCATACTGCTCAACTTCCCTAAAATCTGGGTCAGTAATCTTTGGTTTTCTGTGCCTAATGCCTGTGTAATCCGTAATCTATTTTTTCTATGTTTTATTTATTTTTGAGAGAGAGAGACATGGTGTCAGCGGGGGAGGGCAGAGAGAGAGGGAGACACAGAATCCAAAGCAGGCTCCAGGCTCCCAGCTGTCAGCACAGAGCCGGACATGGGGCTCGCACTCACAGACCTCAAGGTCATGACCTGAGCCAAAGTCAGATGCTTAACCAACTGAGCCACCCAGGTGCCCCCATAATCTATTTTAATGTATGCAATCTACTTAACCTATGGCTGGATTAAGAGGAGAATGATATGGACTCTGTGCATGTTAGTATTTATATACGTTTGACTCACTTGGAAGCAAAATTTGAGGCCACATTTTTATCAATTTTTTGATAAAAATTTAACAATGTTTTAGGCTCAGTTTTATCAATCACGCCTGGTGTTTTTGTTGAAACCATCTGACAGCAGTAATAATATAGCTAAGAATTGCCTTGTACATATCAAGACTCAGTTCCTCCTCCACTCGTGATCGGATAAAGCTTTTCATTCATTGCAACTTTTAAAATGTAAAACTTCAAGGGCACCTGGGTAGTTCTGACAGTTCCCCAGCTAACTCTTGGAAGGTGAAGAGCCCTTAGTACATTGTATGTTTTCGTATGCCATCTGGCTTTGTTAGATTATGTTTACACATCAATTATTCTTGTTTGTTTTGTTTTCTTCTTTTGAATTTTAAGTGTGAGTTTACATACATCTGCTAAAAATGGATGTAAATGAGGCACAGAGGCACGTACGCCAGAGTAGAAAATGTATGAAATGAGATGAACGTACTCTGGCTGAGAGCATATTTTCTCACGAAAAATAAAACTTCTCTTCCTCCAAATTAACCCAGCGGCCAGAGTGTGGATTCAAATAGCTGTATCTTGACGTCACTCGCTTAAAGGTATTTCAAATGTTAAGTGCTCACATTCCTCCTAGAAGTCTGCCTTTCTTTCTCTCGGAATACATCACCATGTCCGAAAATGATCAGACAGAAAACCGTGCGTCCCCACGAGAGTCCTGTCTTTCCCTCGTGCCACACACCAACCCCCTATCAGTCGTTGGTCTATACTATGTGCTTAAAGAAATGTCTGCAGGAGGGATCGGCCTGGCAGGCTGAGTCTGAGATACATAGCAGAGACTACATCATCTCCAAATTCTGGGACGTGTGGGAGGGGATATTACAAATGGTTTTTTTATTTTTTTTTTATTTTTTTTTTATTTTTGGGACAGAGAGAGACAGAGCATGAACAGGGGAGGGGCAGAGAGAGAGGGAGACACAGAATCGGAAACAGGCTCCAGGCTCTGAGCCATCAGCCCAGAGCCCGACGCGGGGCTCGAACTCCCGGACCGCGAGATCGTGACCTGGCCGAAGTCGGACGCTTAACCGACTGCGCCACCCAGGCGCCCCTACAAATGGTTTTTTGAGGAGGCACCAAAGTCGTAACCACAGGATGTGAATCGCCGGGGGCCCAATGCAAAAGAAGAAACATGAGGGAGAATTCCTGGACACAGAAGGCACAGAGTCCTGGCCACAAGCCTCGCCCATGCTGGGATCTGAAACCACATTGGATATTTCCTTTCATGTGCTGTCTGTATTTTTTCTTAATGTTTGATCTTTTTCTTTAACTGGAAAGTCACCTTTCCAAGCATTGGATGACTCAAAAATAGGAACAAAATAAATAATTCTAAATGTTAAAAAATTCGCGCTTCAGAAAACAGATATCGGGAGTTGTAGGGAAATTTCTACAAAATCAAATTTCTTAACTTGGGTCTGAAAATAGCTAACACACCTCAAAGAGAACCCTCTGTGTGTTAAGAGAGCCTAGTACCTTTGGGGACACCTGGCTGGCTCGGTTGGAAGAACATGTGACACTTGATCTCAGGGTCATGGGTTTGAGCCCTACTGGGGTGTAGAGATTACTAAAAAAAAATAAATAAATAAACAAACATAAAAAAAAATAAAAGAATAGTATCTGTGATGTACCAGGGAAATTACAATCACGCTCCTTGACCTTACCAAGAATTTTGCCAATGAAAGGGCTCAGATGGAATCGTTGGTATTAATAATTCTCTTGCCCCTCATTTTCTGCTAGGGATAATTAGGTTAGTAAAAGCTAATTAACTAGCTCGTATCAAAACTGCCAGCCAGGAAGAAAGCTTCAACTCCATCCTGCCAATATGCAGTCACACGCCTTGCATTGCACACTATTTTACCTGAGCATCACATATCACATTGGTGGGCGTATAAAATATTGGCCAGTTCCCAAATGGCGCTTACAAAACGTGTGGAAATGTGTCAACATGACGTGATGTGCGGGCTTCTCATTGTGGTCACATTCAGAATGTATTTTAAATAACACTGAATATCAGGTGGTAAAAGCTTATTCTCACATAAATTCTGCCAGTGTCAGAAGTATTTTCATTGTGAAGCCTTTTCTCTCCTTTCCGTGACATACAAAGGCATCATCGACTGACAAAAAAGAGAAATCAGTTTGAAACAGCGTTTTGCAAAAGGTTCAAATATCCATTTCAGGAGAAATGTGCTAATGCCTTCTAGAACACCACTAGTCACTTCTTTTGGTGCTAAATCCGTAGCATTCTAAAAATAAATTATAAAGTAGGCTGTCCTATTGAGGCCAAATTCTGTTTCCTTTCGACTTGGATATTCTCCTTGCCACCTGCCTCCGAGGAAAAAGCCTGTCTTCACAAAGCAAATGAAGACTTGACACAATTATGTCAAAAGTGGGTGTCAAAAGATTATTTCCGTCTATTTCCCCACTTAAAATTTTTATTTCACATAATTGCATTATTTATAAACTATAAGTATGCAATTAGACTTGAAGTACCTGTAATATGACCGAGTTCTCATCTCCCTGATGGTGATGTAGGTAGAAAGACGTGAAACGTGGATTGCATTGGACTAGAAATTCAATTTTTCCTGGGAGGTTTTCCCAGGGTGTTCATGCAGTGACAGGGCCATGCATTTGCAGAGTGCTGGAGCTCCCCGGCTGCACTGGCTGACTTCACTGCACACCTTTGACGTGGGCACAGCTGGTAAGGTCTACATCCAACAGCCTGGGGCTAGAGGCAGGGATTTAATTTGACAAGGGGCTGGGCTGGTAAAGTTGAACTCAAGTCTTCCGCTTTCTGTGAATCCAGGCTGATTTCTTTTTAAAAAATTTGTTTCAGAGAAACTTTTGACCCTGGAATAATTTTTAGATTTGCAGATAAATTCCCAATGACAGCACAGAATTCTCATCTATAACCCTCAGTCAGTTCCCCCTTCCATGAACATCCTGCATAACCATGCTTCTCTGGTCAAAGCTATGATGCAAATATTGGTGCCCCCTCATTAATGAGAGTCCAAATTTATCAAACTCGTGTTGCCTTCTTAAATAGATAAAGATGTGCCAGGTACCTCTTATATGCCAGGATGGTGCTTTTTATGTGCATTTTCTAAATAAACCCTCGAAGTAACAGATGTGTATGTTGAGTCTGAGGCTGGTGGGTCCAACTGTCTCAAGGTTGGGCAACCTACACTTGACTTATCCAGGATGGAAAAAGAGGACCATCTTACCAGAAGACTGTATTAGCCTAATTTCTCTACTGTGTTGATGTTCATCTTTATGAGCAAAATATGTTTGCTGATGAATCTGTTTTTTTTTTATCATTCTTGTTCTTATTTAAGCTAATTATGTATTATATTCAAAGTCTAGACAACAGATAACATGCCTCACCTGCCCAAACTCTCAAAACGGAGTAGGTTGGATTTTGACAGCTGGAAGCTTCCATTCAACAGAGGCAAGAATACTTTCTAGGTAAACTTTAAGACACGATCGGAAATGACTGAGATCATAGAACAATTTACAATATCTCTTTAGAATCTAAACACGTTCATGTAAAACAACCACCAACCCACAGTAACTTTCAGCGGGGTTAAGGTCAATCTTGATGGCTGTGTTTGCCAGCTGTATTGTCACGAGTAAGGGCAAGTTTCTTCAGGGAGTTACATAAATCCGAAACGCAGCACAAAAATAGCATTTACAGATTGCACGTTGATAAAAATAAGTGTCTATTTTATATAACCATATTTTTAAAAGGTGATGCTTCCCTTGGATAATAATTTGGCGTTTGGAAGACAATACTGTTGACTTTTATCTATGAGTATTACTATTCTTGTAACCAATGTGAGTACATGCTTATCACAACACGAGAGTGCAGCTTGCTAAATGTCCCAGGATGACGTACGCATAGAAATCTATGACTGAGGGTCAATCTGTGCACTACCTCCTAAAGCTGACAATGATTGGTTGACCTTACAAAATTCCATCAACCATTTGTTTAAACAATCATCATTTTCCGAGTATCAGTTTGGTCTCTGAGAAAATAACATGCCCTAGTTCAAGATTGTATATTCAAAACATAATCTCCTTAACTTAAGAGGTTATAAAATCGCGGGGCACCTGGGTGGCTCAGTTGGTTAAGCGTCCGACTTAGACTCAGGTCATGATGTCGCAGTTCGTGAGTTCGAGCCCTGTGTCGGGCTCTGTGCCAACAGCCTGGAGCCTGCTTTGGATTCTGTGGCCCACTCTCTCTCTTTGCCCCTCCCCCCCACTCACGCTCTGTTTCTGTCTCTCTCATCAATAAATAGATAGATAGATAAAATTGTCTCCCGCAATACTTTTTCCAACTACGTTGCTGTGTTGATATAGATTCGTTGTGGAAAATACCAGAAATTCTCTTCAGATGGATTAATTAAAATGGAACACGAATGCCTCTTAGGGAACCACTGACTTCCTTCCTTTCCCTCCATAAAACCTATGATGAATGATCTGTATTAGAAATTGCTTCACCCATTACAAATGGTTAAACCAACAGAAGGACGCCCAATTTAACCTTATTTGCCAATAACTTGACCTCTTTATACATCAGACTTAAGTGCCATCACGAAAATCAATGGCTATATTTTACTTGTCATTTGCTTTTGCTTTGGAGTCGGGTCCTGTGCATTTGCTAGTCTGCTCTTTTTTCTCGTATGTGTGGTGTCTTTTTATCACATCGTAGTCCCTAGAAGGATGTTGAAGAGTATCCAAAAATAAATTAACAAATACCTTGCTCAGGTATGATTCATGTTTTGTTTTTAATGTCCGCTCTAGAATGGCTGGGAAAACCAAAACTAAAAATCTGCTCTGGCGATTTGTTTTTCCCCATCTGCACATGTGTGTGTGTGTGTGTGTGTGTGTGTGTGTGTGCTGTCCGTCCCTGGGAAAGAAGGGTGATGTCTTTGTGACTCCTGGAGAGAGCCTAATGGCAAAATCCCTGGGAGAATAACAGCCTGTGCTGATAACATCCCTCCCTTCCCGGGGAATCTGGGCCAGCTGATCTTCCCAGGCAAACTCCTTCCAACATGCAGCCACAATTAATTATTCCTTGTTGTCACAACGCACCCAAAATATCTCATGAGTTGTCAGCCTGCCACTGTGGAGAGGTGACACATTTTGACAACTACCTATTTGTTGATTTTGCAATTTACATTGCATGTGACAAGTGCACTTTAAGACAGAAGTTTTTGCCTGTTCTTTGTTTTGACCCTTTCAGTTTTCCACGTGAGTTAATTTTTCCGGTTACGGTCATGATGCCGGCTTGGGGTTTGGCCTCCAAAGGACATCTTCGGTCTCCTAGAGAATGCAACAAAGTGGTGGGTGGGCAGGGGCGGAGACAGTATCTGCTGGCTTCAGTAAGTGGAAAAGCTGGTGGCAGGGGCCTACTGCTGTCCCAATATAGCGAGGCCATCTGCAGATATGGGGATCCGCGGCCATGACACATTTTGACGATCAGCATTCTTGAGAATTTGCAAAAAGTGAGTTCACCATAAACAAGCCTAGATGATTCTAGTTGCACCAGACTTAGAAAAGTCCTCGCTACCATTCATTATACAAGGTTCTCATTAAAAAAAAAAAAATTGTGTGGTGTCATTAAATTGTAAATCAAAGAGATTGCTAGTGTCTTTACGAAGTTAGTCAAAGTGTTCAAGTGTTTGATTTAAAAGTAATAGAACGGTAGGATTGGGGAGGAAGAGAGAAGAGAGAAGGGTCCCGTGTGAGGTCAGTCGGGTGGAGCCCCTCCTTCTTACCTGGGGAGCAGAGAAGACGGTGTAAGAGAGGCTCGGAGGTGTTATACATACTGCAGATGTCCTTCTACACGAGGCAGCAAGCCATACAGGGGATGCGCACGTCCCTAAAATTATACCTCTAGAGAAAATAGGAAAAAACATTTGGCTTTAGGACTGTATCAGATACCCGACTTTACACGTACTTGCATAACACATTTTTTCTTAGAAGTTTTGTCTTTTCTGTGCATACCCATGGATGGTGTAATGGGAAATCCAAAGGATGTCATGCTCTCCTACATGTGCCCTTGGTCTATTTGGTTAATCAGTAGGACATGGTTTCCTTCACCCGTGTAGGAAACACGGTAAATCCAGGGTGTTGCCAAAGACACAAATTATGCTTTACAATTGCACTGAGTCCTATGACCTATCATCATGGTGATGAAACTCATTGATCACATATCAGGCCGTTCATAAGTTTAATACATGTTCTGGAAAACATTCATCACCAAAGGCAATGCACATAATTTTAATTGGCACAGCCCCTGGATGCTTCAGGTGCAAATGGTAAGTCACACATGGTGACAATCACTTTGAAAGAACTTCCTTCCTGGTGTTCACTTCAATTCCCAGTGAATTTTTCTGTTCACGGTTGTCCCAGGCAGCAGTAAAGGGAAAGCTCTGTGTTTCTCTTCTTCATGGAAAGCAGGGGTGATTCTAAGATGCTCAGTAAATCACAGCTCAGCAGAAATAGTTGAACAGAAAAAAAAAGACATTCAATAAGCCCAACTTTTAAACAAAAATGTTTATTTATTTGAGGAAGAGTGAGGGTATAGGGGTAGAGAGAGGGAGAGAGAGATTCCCAAGCAGGTTCCATGTTGTCAGTGCAGAGCTGGACGTGGGGCTCAGTCCCATGAACCATGAATCGTGAGATCATGACCTGAGCTGAAATCAGGAGTTGGACGCTTAACCAACAGAGCCACCCAGGCGCCCCTCGATCCGCCTGATTTTAATGAACATCTACTACATGGTCCTGCATCACAGCCAGAAACAAAAGAGACTGCATTCGTAGAAATGGTTCCCTCAATGGAGCTGAACAATTGATGATAAGGAACCCCAAATCCCAGTTTGGTGGTTGGGAGTCACAAGGGCGTGATGGCATACTAATGTAGACGCCATGGAATTAGGACATTCCAGCAGCTCTCTGAAAGATGAGCCTTTATTGTAGCTCATCTGGCATGTATGTTCCATCCTTCTTGGGAGAGTCCTTGGTGTGCTTTTACTGTATTTAAGGTTGACTCTCAGCCGCTCAGCTTTGGGGTCTGGATGAATCACGTTTTTGTTTTTTGTTTTGTTTTGTTTTAAGTAGGGCACAGGGTTGTCATCTGTGAGTCCAAAATCTTGTCTTCTGCTCCCATTTCTGAAATGAACAGCACTGTGATTCTTGGTCTACCTAGTTCCCTGGGGAAGGAAAGGCAAAGTGAGACCATATTTGGTGGCCCTTTAAAGTTTGCTTACTTATGTAAACTCTCTGGAAGACCAGGCGTGCTGACGTGCCTGGACACAAGTTAAACGAACCAGAAATCAATCAAGACTTGAATCTCGTTTCCCCCTTCATGTCCTGCCTAAACCTAAGCCCTGCATGTGGAGAAATGTATAAGCCACTGACTGTAAATAATAAAAAGTGACACATACGAGCATGGGCCAAAATATCTGTCCAGCCATGTTAAATCGAGGTGAGAAGTGTGTACTTGAAAATACGACACTTGCTGGAAAAAAGGTGTGAAACAGAAGATGATATCGATCCAGGAATGGAACGCAGGGCTCATGCTTTGCTAAAAAAAAAACCAAAAAACAACAACAACAACAACAACAACAAAAAAAACCACAATGCTTAAATTACTTCATTTAAAAAAAATTTTTTTAACGTTGATTTATTTTTGAAACAGAGAGAGACAGAGCATGAATGGGGGAGGGGCAGAGAGAGAGGGAGACACAGAATCCGAAACAGGCTCCAGGCTCTGAGCTGTCAGCACAGAGCCTGACGCGGGGCTCGAACCCACGAACCATGAGATCACTGACTGAGCCACCTAGGTGCCCCTAAATTACTTTAGATAAACATTGTGTACTGCGTTCCTTTTAAGGAACTATAAGTTCTTTAAGTTCTTTTTTTCTTTTAAGTTTTTATAAGTTCTTTTTCCTTTTAAGAAACTATAAGTTCTTCAGCTCTCTACACTTTATAGTACTAGCGATTTTACTGTCCATACAATTGTCATTAACTCTACATAAACACGTATATGATGCTGTCATTTTTTTCTCTTTGATCTGACGGTCAATGTTTTCGAGCTCCTTCTTCAGCCAAGAGGCCACAACTGGACCCTAAGGGTGTGACTTCTGTCTCTCTCAAAGCTTTTTTGTCCCCAGGGGGCACCCATGGTCTGACTTGAATAATCCATTCAGATGCAAATTATTTCACCTGGGCAGGAGTCAAGAGCACTTGGGCACTGAGACTCAGTCCTCACTTAAAATGCAGTCCCTCAAATCTTAGGTCACAAAAGGAAAAACAGGTGTTTTATAATGACTTCTTGACAAGGTACAAGTGGGGAGGGGTCGATGGGAATGATGGTCGCATTACAAATGAAACGGAAACTATGGGGCTATAACAGCCATGGGCTAATGATGTGTTTTGGTGGCAGCTGGTTAATTTGGGAAGCATGGGGAAAAATCTGGAAACAACCAGTTACTGATTAAGCTTGCTAAGAAAGAGGAACTTGTAATCTTTCTTTCTTACAAAATCAAAAACAGGACAGCCAGGATGATGGATTGAGAGTACTTCTGACTTGCTCTCTCGGGAATAATCACAATATTTTATGGGTTACAGTAAACCCTGCATCACAGGCACCAAGATCATTCGTGGCAAAAAAGTACCAGGTCAATCAAAGGAGGAACGTTGTCCCTTTGCGTTAGCGTGATGGGGCCACGTTTGCATACTTGTAGTTATAAGTCACTCAAGTACAGTAAGGGTCCCACAGACATAAATATTTGTATTAAAAATTATTTCCCACTAAGCTTGAATGTCTCCTCAAATACCTCAGACCTGATTTTGCAGGTAATGACCTGCCAAAAAGAATCCAATCCAAACACAACTTGAGAGACAGTGTTGTTATAAACCTGTTTTTAAAAGAAGGTATGCATGTCTTTAGATACTCATGGCATGGTATACTGATGCCTTGTGATATATTTAGAATAACAAACTGAAAATTATTTTGAAACTGCATAGATGTGTGTGTGCACACACATATACACCACATACACACATAGAGATTTCTAAACTGCACATATATATATGTATACAGATAGTGTATACAGAATATGTATGTACTCATGTATGTATACCTATATATAGGGAGAGAATCATAGGTAAATAGATACATAGATAGATATGTGGATAGATGGATGGATGGATAGATATTGGGATGGATAGATACATAGATAGATAGGTCACCTATATTATATATGACATGTGTTGCATAATTAAGGTTCCCAGTTTTAATCCAAAAGTGAGTTTATTGCTTCCAGGAATATATATTATATATAATAATATATTACAATATACCTACATATCAAGAACACACACATAAAACATATATCTATATACATATATGTAACATGCATATTTACATATATGTGTAATAAATGTATAGAACAGAAATGAAGCATACCCATATAAACATGTATTAGAATATATAACATAATGTATAAATTCAGAATTGAAGGTATGATTTTCTCCATTTCCAGAAGAAGAATTTGAAATGTAGCTCTTTAAACGTGTTATAAGCTGTTATAAAAACTGTAAAGAATATAGCCAAAACCTCCTTCTAGACACCAAAAACTACTATCTGTTCAATACAGCACTTACTGCCCCCCAAGCCCCACATATATTTCAAGCACTTTTACTTTTTAAATTCTACATAGGAAATCCCAAAGCTCTTGTAATAGGCATAAATAGCATACCTCTTAGGGATGTCAGAGAAGGCAAAAGGATCAGAGCCTGGAGTCTGCTTCAGATTCTGTCTCCCCCCCCCCCCCCCCCCACCGTCCCTTCCCTGCTTATGTTCTGTCTCTCCCTGTCTCAAAAATAAGTAAACATTAAAAAAATGCAGACCTTCAAACTCTAAATAATCAAGTAAGGGGATATGTTCTACAAGTGACGACAAATCAAAAGTAGTTTGAAGAAAAGAGACTACCAGTCAGTGTCTGGAAAGAAAAAAATAACCGCAAAGACTAAGTGCTTGCTTGCAGAGCTCTGCTTCTAGGTTAAAGTGTCTAGGAACTCAGCAAACTGCGCAATACCTAGGAATCGTGAAGGTCAGTTCTGGCAAAGTTTCGAAATGGAATTTTTGTGGGGTGATCTTAATGTGGAAACATGGTTTCTGGTGTGAGGTTTGTCACTGACACGGGCTTGCTTTCCAAGATACGGGGCTCCATGATTGGGCAGGTTTTGGTACCGCTGTTCCTGGTGTGATGCTGACATTGATAGATCAGGGCGGGTTTTTTTGTTGTTTGTTTGTTTGTTTAATATAATTTATTGTCAAACTGGTTTCCATACAACACCCAGTGCTCATCCCAACAGGTGCCCCCCTCAATGCCCATCACCCACTTTCCCCTCTGCCCCACCCACCATCTACCCTTAGTTTGTTCTCAGTCCTTAGGAGTCTCTTATGGTTTGCCTCCCTCATTTTCTGTAACTTTTTTTTCCCCTTCCCTTCCTCCATGGTCTTCTGTTAAGTTTCTCAAGATCCACATATGAGTGAAAACATATGGTATCTGTCTTTCTCTGCCTGACTTATTTCACTCAGCATAATACCTTCCGGTTCCAACCACGTTGCTACAAATGGACGGATTTCATTCTTTCTCATTGCCAAGTAATATTCCATTGTATATATAAACCACATCTTCTTTATCCATTCGTCAGTTGGTGGACATTTAATTTGGCTGTTGTTGAAAGTGCTGCTATAAACATTGGGGTACAAGTGCCCCTATCCATCAGCCCTCCTGTATCCCTTGGGTAAATTCCTAGCAGTGCTATTGCTGGGTCATAGGGTAGATCTATTTTTAATTTTTTGAGGAACCTCCACATTGTTTTCCAGAGTGGCTGCACCAGTTTGCATTCCCACCAGCAGTGCAAGAGGGTTTCTGTTTCTCCACATCCTCGCAGGGAGTTTTTGAAACCAGTTCTGGTGTTTCATGTGGCTGTGGACAAGGAATAATCAGTCTCCCCCTGTCCCTGATTTTGAGCATAAGACCTTTCTATTCCCATAAATTTCCAATGCATGACCACATACACTCTCTTCCCTTGGTCCATTTTACCTCCCAATCCTCTGGTTCACATGTCCATATCTGAAATTGTCTATCTTGGCTCTCTTTGGCCTCCACAACTCAATGTAACCTGTGTGGTTTCTGCTTTCAAATTTTGTCAAAATATGCCTTCTTGTGAGTATCAATTTTCTATGCAAGAATTTCAGGGGTCCCATAGTCCTTTGTATAAAATTCAAAATGTAATAGGCACACAGCCATCTACAAAAAGACAAAACCAAGGACAAAAAACCCCACAGAAATCTAGTAACTGAGAAATAGTGCTGCTGACACTGCTTACATGCGTGGATAACCAATCACGCCTCTCTCTAGAAAATGTTTTGCTTGTAATTTGAAGATCGTTTTTAGGTTAAGAGTTTTATGGTATTGCTAAGATGTAACTTTAATGAACCTTTCTGTGTCTCCAAAAACCATATTCATTGATACCTTTTCTGTCTTCAATTCTTATGGTGAATGTGGGTGAAATCAATGTTTTGGAATAAAACTTTAAACGAGGAAACAAAAGTATTTCAAAACCCTCCTTTCATTAGGAAGACAATGGATTCATATGTTGTTTGTGTTTCTGACAGACACTTATTCAAGAGAAGCTTGTGGCTTTCCATTTAGAAATGATGAAAAAAAAAAGTCCCATCCACCACAGGGTTGTCCTCAATATCCCTTCCACTCTTCATCTTCATTTAATATGCCAAATTCTTTGTCCAGCCCTGGCCAGGAGGAGCACAGGCTACCTTTATCAGTGCCTCCTGGGCTTAGGGGTGGCCATGGGACCACATTCAGGACAATGTAAGTGTGATTCAGTGATAGCCAGGAAACGTCCTGGAAACAGAGATGTGATGAAGGATCCACCCAGATCTAACTTGGATCCATCCATATCTAACCATAGGTTATGCATCAGTCTTAAACCATGAAAACACACCGGCAGGGGAAAAGGCAGAAGAATCTTTCATGGTGATGCCATCCCCTTCCATGCACTCCCAGGGAAAATATCTCCAGCTGCTTAATGGTGGTAGATACTATTCTTTCTGTCCAAAGCACTGGATGTGTAGCACTTTTTGCAATTCTAAGCAATGCAAATCCAGTTTTAAATACAGTTTTTATCGGGGCGCCTGGGTGGCTCAGTCGGTTAAGCGTCCGACTTCGGCTCAGGTCACGATCTCACGGTCCGTGAGTTCAAGCCCCGTGTCGGGCTCTGGGCTGATGGCTCAGAGCCTGGAGCCTGCTTCCGATTCTGTGCCTCCCTCTCTCTCTGCCCCTCCCCTGTTCATGCTCTGTCTCTCTCTGTCTCAAAAATAAATAAACGTTAAAAAAAAAAATAAAAAATAAAAAAATAAATACAGTTTCTATCTTAAAATGGTAAAAGGAATTCTCCCGTGTTCAGTTGACCCTTGAACAATGCCAGGGGTAGGGGCACTGACCCTGTGTGCAGTCAAAACCCCATGTATAACTTTGGACTCCCCTAAAACTTACCTATTAATAATAGCCCACTGTTGACCAGAAGCCTAACCAATAAGTCAATCAACACATATTTTGCATGTTATAGGTATAATATACTATATTCTGACAATAAAGTAAGCTAAAGAAAATGTGATGAAGAGAGGGGAAAGTGGGTGATAGGCATTGAGGGGGGCACCTGTTGGGATGAGCACTGGGTGTTGTATGGAAACCAACTTGAAAATAAATTATGTTTAATATAAAAAAAAAGAAAAGAAAATGTGATGAAGAGAATCATAAGGGCTAGAAAACACATTTGCAGTCCTGTACTGTATTTATAGAAAAAATATCCCCATACAAGCGGACCCACGCAGTTCAGATCTGTGTGGTTCAAGACTCCACTGCATTTCTCTTCTAAAGTAATTTATTACAGCCTATGTTTCTATGGCTACAGTTGAATAAAACTGGTTTCACACGGTTTCAACACACATGTGATATCCACACCGTGTGATATAATGAACATAATGCATATTTATGGAAAGACAATCATCCCTGAAATTTCTGGAATCTGAATGCTCCATTGTGGGAGATCTATTTTAAAAAAATGACTGCAGTTCAGACATACTCTATTTTCAGAAGCAGAATTCAAATGGTATGCTTTGTAACTTCTTACTTCTGTAATTGATATTGGCAATGTCAACTCTTCCGATATTTGTGTAGGACAGGTAGGTAAATGTTTGGGATTTCAGGCCAGTGTGGCATCAGGTACGCAGAATGACATTTTTTTTTTTAAATAAAAATGTGGTCTGGATGTAAAGCTGATGTAGGGTAGAGAAAAAGATGTCTTTCTTATACATGCAAGAGTGTTGCTGTGTCTGTTTGGTTAAACTACTGAAATAAGCAGTATAAACTGACTGTCTTTAAATATCACGCCTGACAAGGATTGGAGGTGATTCGAAGGATTAGAGGAAGCTCAAAATGTTTACAGTCCTTTCTCAGAGGCCAGCAGGTGGACACACACATGATGCCCCCCTTTGCAGAGGTTCAGCTAGGGGTGAGAAGGCAGTGGCAATGCAGCATAGCACTACAGAGCATCTGTGTGGCTTTGGAGAGAAGGTGGTTATGTGACCACGTCTGGAAGGAGTCTACACTTGCCTGGCATTGAACTTTTTCAGCCAACCCCTTTTCTTTGAGCTGCTACGTGCTCTCATCCACCTTCTCCCAGATTCCAACTCAATCAATCTTACTGCTGCCTTTGCACTGTGTTCATGGAGCCTAAGGCATGGACGTCCCCAGGAAATGGAAGAGAATGAAAAGATATGCCAAAGAAGGACATGGGTGGGTGTTGTAAAGAGGGTGGTGAATGCATATTTATGATGTGATTGAATATGTTAATTAATCGATTGTGCAAGTAGTTAGTGGGAAACATTCCGCTGTTACCCAGCAGGGCCTATTTTGAGGCATTGCAAGGGGACTGAATATGAGGGCATTTGCAGATGCCTCGTTAAACATAGCAGATTGAAAACTTATTTCCCATAAACCCACAAAAAAGAATGTGTAAGTAAGAGGCAAATTTTTTCAAGACAGAAATAGGACAGCAGATGACCACGTGTTAAGATTTCAACAAAGTAACACAAGCTGGAAAGCAGATGGATGAATCCTAATGTCTCCAGATTGGAGAAACTCGGAACGCCTCATCCTCGGGAGAGTAAAACTAGGAAATAGGACAACTCTTGACCCTAAATGCCAGAAATGCTTGGAAATTGGTGAGACCAGAAGCCTCTGGCGGTGAGGGGTCAGGTGGAGATAAAGCAGGGCTTTCCTGAAAAATGAAATCTCCCAGCCCCAGTCCATCCCACGTGGCTGGAGAATCACCTCCTACTGGGCCTGGCGGGGACCCAGGGGAAATCGTGTATCTCTTGAGGGGACTCCATTCTTCCAGACACCAGCTACAGCTCGTGGAGCAGGGTGGAGTCATACAGAAAATGGGCGCATTAAGGGAAAGTCGCACACCACATGCTGAGCAGCTCAGCCACTTTCCACACTGGATTCTCAAATTGCTGACAGCAGGGGTTAAAATATTTCTCTCGAGGAAAACTGAGAAGTCCAGAGAAAACAGAAACAGATACTGATATTTACATGTCCCCACTGAAAACACATGTCCCCAATTGAAGTGTAAGTCTCAATGACTTAGCAAAATCTCTCCAGTCACATACACATTCCAGTCTGTTTTGGTGCAATTAAGGATCAGCCTTAATTGGTGGTACTCTACCCAACGGGAGAGAGACAGACGAAGGGACTGCTAGAACAGTCGTTCTCAAAGTATGGTCCAAGAGCACCCGGGGTTGCACAGAATCGAAACTTTTCATAAAAATAATGGGACTTGACTTACAGTTTGCATCCCTTTTAAAAAAAATTTTTTGAGAATGTACTGAGATGCTTACCACAAGTTATGTGGCTTTAGATGTCACAACAGGCAAAATGCAAAAGGCAATATCAGGCCCCAGGTGTGTTTCAGGAAGCTAGACATTAAGAAGGGTTGCAGGAATGTAAGTAAGACATTGTGTCTATTCTAGTTTTCTCTTTTTTGGAAAGCAGTTATTTCTAAAATTATTCCATTAAAAACACAGATACCACATTTATTTTTGTGGTTTAAAACTAAATAAATGAAGAATGGTTTTAGAAAGCCTTAGTTGTAATTTCGAATATGGTAAATACTGATGGATACTCACCTGTAACACATATCTGTGTGGTGCACAGATACATCATGCTCATGTATCGCAAAGGTGGGGAGTGATCTTGCAAGTGGTGATTTTCACTTACCTGGTCTCGGGGTTTTCATCCTCTCACCGTAGAGAGACACAAAACTCTTTTTGCCTGGTAGGAATGTGCTGGAAGAGGCTGTCTTTAACTTACATTTGGTAATTTCCCTGTGTGTGTGTGTGTGTGTGTGTGTGTATTCACACATATACGTCCATATATATATACCATATATATATATATGTATATATATAATATATGTATATGCATCATGTATATTCATGGGGAAAGACAGGTAGATTGATGATATAGATAGATAGATAGATAGATAGATAGATAGATACAATAGATTATAGATGATTTAGATAGGTGGGTAGGTAGGTAAATAGAAAGATAAATAGATGATAGATGACAGATATGATAGATTATGGATGCTTTAGATAGGTAGGTAGATAGGTAATGGACGATGAGCATAATCCCCATGATATCCTGTTTCCTCCTCAAAACTTCTAGATAATTTCACACAAATGGATGTATCATAATAAGACAGCATGTTTTGCAGCTGTCCCCCCACCCCAATTTCTCATGTATTACTTCATTTGATCCATTTGTTAATTTCTCCTTAACAGGCAGTTTGGCCGGTATTGGGTCTCATCTCTGAAATGCGCAATATCAATGGTGAGCACATAAATTAGGTCAGCGTCTCTATGTCTGAAAGCAGTGTGCAGGCGATGTGTTAACTGGTTCAGAAAAGATGGATGTTAGCTCTTCATGTCACGAAGAGTTTGCACCATCTAATAACCCATCCAAAGCTTTGTTTTCACGTGATCTTTTCCCCAAAGTGCTGTGATATTTCCAAGCCTAACCCCTGCAATAAAAGCAGGAATGTCCCTGCTGTCTTACAGGCCTTCTGTCCCTAGCTCCCTAGATTCAGATCAAGAAGCAAACACATTTCCCAGTTAGAAAGCACAATGTAATTTGAAATATAGAACGGAACCCATTCCAAGACTAAGAAATTAATGCCCACACCCAAAGGCACAAAGTAATTATTTTCCAAAGAGTGTGCCTGCTAATCCATAAGTGCCAGATGCACACAACTTCAATAAGAGTTGCTACGGAGAAGGAATATTAAACAACTCTTTGTACCTATTAAATCCTGCCCTTGTCCTATGCCACATGACGCAACGTTCTATAAACATCGCAGCAACTCTCTCAAAAAAGCAGACCCAGCCGCCTCACTTGTCTATATTTTAATTCAGCCATTTATGGCTTCACCCCCTTGTTAAGGCTTTGTTTATGATCAGCTTGATTGCGAAGCTGGGAACTGCTGCTGGGAATCAGAATCTGAGGAGGTGCACGAAAGAGACAAAAGAAAAGTAAGGTGGAGTCGATAGGAAGGTACAGGTGAGCAGGGAGAATAGCATTGCGCTCTCCTCTCTCCGTGTGCATGGTTTAGACTCTCACATGTCACGTAGATTTCCAGCTCCCTAATGGCTAATGTGGGCTCCTTTAGCATCACTTTCTCGACAGTCAGATGGTGAACCAGGTTACCTTTATGGCTGGTAGACCATAGCCAGATGGTCCTGTTTTCACCCACATCCCTTTCCGAAAGATTGCTGCAGACATCCACGGGCCTGAGAGATTTTCTCCCTTCACCTGTGCCCAGTGACTGACCTATGCATTGCTGTAAGAAGTGAGACCTCTCGCCTCAAGCAGAACAGACTCTGAGCTGCAATCCACACTCCTGAGCTCCCCGTGGGGCCGGGCTGGGATTCCTTGGCCTCTCACCTGCCCATTCTGCTCCCATCACTTTCTGACAAGATTCTCCTGTGACCACCCCATGCTACAAACCTTGGGCTTGTATAACGAGCCCCGTCTCAGCTTCTGCTTCTAGAAGGCCCGAGCAGTGTTTCAACACTAGGCTGATTACCACCTGCTGCTCCAACAGCTCCCAGGGTTACCTTGAAGAGTCAGCCATTCCCTGTGTGGTCCCTCCGGCTTTGTGGTGACAATCAGCGGAGGGAGGCACAAAGCCCAGCAGGGATGCTGCGCTGTGTTGGCTTCGGATGCTCCACCATGCGCCTCTGAGTTGGCTCCGTGGAGACAAAGCCCACAGCGATGCTGCGGTGGGTCACGCCCAGCCCCGTTCTCCTGATGCCTTTCCATCCTCCCATGGAAAGGGGAAGGAGTCTCTGTCTCCGATTCTGCTACCCTGATGTGAAAATATTCTTGCTCCTGGAAGCACTGGCGAGGTTCTTCCATACCTTCTACTCAGGAACTGGTCAACATGCCAGGTGGGACAGATGGCTGTTCAGACCGCTCGCCATTGGTACAACGTGGATGTCTGGGTGAGTCCATTCTCAAGAGCTCCTAGCACTCTGCTTCGCGTTCATCCCAAACGGGGCTCTACTGTAGCGAGAGATTTCTAAAGACAGCAAGTCCTTCTGGCTAAATGAAAAACAAAAGAGCTTCTTCCAAAAGCAGGGCACAGTAAGAGGAATCTCCAGGAGAAAATAAGAGTGTAGAGCACTGGTAACTTATGAGTGTTCTTTAGCCACTGCTTGCACTGCACATAGGCACGTGGTTCAAAGGCTATGGCCAACACATGGCCCTCCCCCTTCTTCCTATAACACGAGGGCAGGTGGAGGAGTAGAGCAGACACAGTCTTCTCCACCTGCCCTCGAGACATGCCGAGAGAGCACGAGGTCCTAGGGTAAGCAGGGTTTACAGCGAGCTGGGATCTCTCTTCTGCACTGTAGAGACAAACAGAAAACATGCGTTTAAACCCGTATGTGTGCCATTCAACAAGACATTCAAAAATATAGACAAGACAGCACACTAAAACATTTTATAAGGCATGCATGTCTTAACAAAGTTTAGCAGAATATATAGGGAAATATTAGGAAAGAAAGCATGCCTGATCAAAATCAATAAACACAGTTAAGATAGCAGGTCATATGTATCGGGATTGCGGCTACATGTTCATCATCTGCAAGTTCTCCCCAATGTTTTAAGACATAAGTCAACGCTTGACGGAAAATAAGGACCCATGTTCTTGAAATCGAGTCCAAAAATATTATCAGTTCCCATGAAGAGCCCATGCAACTCAATGAGGACTATCCTAAAGCTACCACATACGAACTGGTTTCTTGTGGGTCATTTCTCAGAATGTTCAACCAATCGTCTAAGGTCACAATTACAAAACAGGGCTAATGAATGAAATGATTCAGAAGCCAGACTCATATGGAATATGCTTCCCTACAGATAATTCATGCCAGGTTATCTATCAGGATGCCTGAAGCCAAGAAACGTGCAAATGCACACACACACACACACATTACACATACACTACACATATATACACATACTACACATACACATTGTACACTAGAAACACGTTGCATACACGTTACACGCACATTAGGCATTTCTACACATAACACACTACATATGTACATATTACACACGTTACACCTACACACACACTTTGGAAATCTGGAGTTGTGCTTCTGGAAAGGCACAGGTGGACGCTTCTGGTTGAGAAGCAATGCTTTGGAACAATACACAGGTTGTGCAATTCCAGAGTGGACTCTGAATTCACGATAAATAATGCAGTGACTCTGGGCATGACGTGTCAACCCTTGGCAAAACCTTAAGTACACTGGTTTATGTTTTAGTCACGCTGTAGCATTCCCTCTCCTCCAGGAAAGACTAAAGTGTTCATCCATTTAAGAGAGGGATTGCGGGAGCGCCTGGGTGGCTTAGTCGATTAAATGTCCAACTCTTGATTTCGGCTCAGGTCATGATCTCACAGTTTGTGGGTTCAAGCCCCACAGTGGGCTCTGTGCTGCCAGCTCAGAGCCTGCTTGGGATTCTCTCTCTCTCCCTCTCTCTCTCTGCCCTTCCCCTGCTTGCTCTCTCAAAATAAATGAATAAACTTAAAGAAAAAGAATGATTCTATTGGATGCATAGCATTGTACCTCTAGGCCAGGAGAATGATACAGAGCTGGTGTCAAATGTCCATATTAGCAGTGGGGTATGGATGTTACAGGTTCTCTAAGCTTGACACAGGACTCAAAAATTAGAAAAAGTTTCATAGGCTTGGCACCGTAGAAACATACATCTGACATAGCATGTGGTAAAGTGTCATAAAAATAATACGTATTATAAATACACACAAGATGCTATTCACCTAACATGTATCTATCACTATATCAAAGTAATATCAGTTTTATGGGGAGTTCTAATTATTTTACAAAACCAATGTAGTCACGGTATGACTAATCAAGGGTGAATGCCCATCTCCCTGCATAGTTAATCAAAGATTTATATTTTGTATTTCTTATTTTGCCAATGTGATAAGCTAAAAAAATGGTTCCGTGTCTGTGTTTATTTGCCTCTTTTTTAAATTACTAGTGAGACTAGCCATTTGTCATAGCTTCTTTTACCATTTAAATCTGTTCTGTGGATACATTTTATTGTATTTTAAAATTATTACTGTGGTCATATTAGTATACATTTTACTTCCTCGTTTGAGGCACTCATTTAAAAAAAAACACATGAAAATGGGCCCACTGTTCCTTCTATGTGTTGAAACGATAAAAGAGACAAGACAACGATTTCAGTTTTGTTTCTTTGTTTACAGTTTCTGGCTTTTATAGAGTCAAGATGGTCCTTGAATTTTGAATCATGAATTTTGCTATCTAACACCATGCTTTTATGATTCTCTGCTGTCATGTCAAGCTTAGGAAGGCTGTTCCACTCCCAAATGTATAAAAATATCATTCCTCTTTTCTCCGCATGATTTTTTTTTTATTTTGAGTTTTTTTGTTTGCGTGTTTCTTTTGTTTTTAAGAATTAATATCTTATTTATGCAGGTAGCGTTCTATCTTTATACTAGCCCCCAGTAGATAGCCAGATGTTCTAACACTGTTTATGGAAATGGTTTGCTGATTGGATCTGATCTGATGTATGATAACTGCCTTATGTGCACGGATCTGCCTCTAGACTTAACATCTTGTTCTTTAATGCTGTATTTCTCTCTGCCCCAGTTACCCACTATTTCCATTACAGTTAGTAGGGAAGAACCCAATAATATTTGAGGGCAATAGTCCTACCTTACATTTCTGTCTCAAATACTTTTTTTTCTTAATTATCATAGCATATTTCTCAACCCCAATATGCGGGACCCAGTTTGGTTAAGTTATGCCAAACCTCCTGTCCATTTGTTTGAACCACATCCCATTTATAGATTAATTTAAGATGCATGGGTATCTTGGGGCGCCTGGGTGGCGCAGTCGGTTAAGCGTCCGACTTCAGCCAGGTCACGATCTCGCGGTCCGTGAGTTCGAGCCCCGCGTCAGGCTCTGGGCTGATGGCTCAGAGCCTGGAGGCTGCTTCCAGTTCTGTGTCTCCCTCTCTCTCTGCCCCTCCCCCGTTCATGCTCTGTCTCTCTCTGTCCCAAAAATAAATAAACGTTGAAAAAAAAAAAAAAAGATGCATGGGTATCTTGAGCTTAGCATTTCAAAGCCATAAGAAAAAAAAAAAAAAAAGCAGTGGTTTAAAATAATAAATATCCCAGAAGAATTTGGTAAGAGCACACTGTGTACATTTCCAATATGAGATTCTCTGGACTCTGCTCTTTTCCTGAATTATTTTTAAGCCCCGGGAGCCGTAGGATATTCTGATGATACATGGTCTCATGACGGAAGCTGAATTTCGCATGGGCTGCTTTACATCAGACCTAAACCAGTAAGATTTAGTAACTGATCTTGCAAGGAAAGAACATTACGCATTAATTGACTTCTGCGGGCTTTTCATCTGTGTTGTCTCCAATGCAAACAGCTGGTGTAGCAGGTGGTATACTAGAATGTGTACAATGGTGGAGAGTATGAACTCAAATTTTTCTTAAATAAAACAACTAACAGTAGATATCCCAGATCCTAGCTACCGTGGTATAGAGAGAGCACTTAAAATGATGAAAAAGGCATGCTACAATTTAATTCCTTGGCTTTCAAAAGCTGATTTTGCCTTGTTATCAATATCAGATTCAAAATTAATCAGTATTGTTCTCTCTTCAAACACATGTAAACAAAATGAGACTGATGGAAATAGACATGTAGAAAGCATGAATGATTTCTGTATACACCTGGCTGAGAACCAGGTCTCTGGAAGTTCCCCCCCTCCCACACCCCAATCTCCTGAAGTTTTATTCTCAATGGAAACAAAGTGGTAGGAACATCATTAAACAAAACTAACATATTTAGGCAATGGTGTGGTTTTTATCTAAAGGAAGGGCTTCATGGGGTGCCGGCATGGCTCAGTCGGTTAAGCATCTGACTTTAGTTCAGGTCATGATCTCGCGGTTCATGGGTTTGAGCCCCACATTGGGCTCTGTGCTGACATCTCCGAGCCCGGAGCCTACTTCAGATTCTGTGTTTTCCTCTCTCTCTCTCTCTCTCCCTCCCTCTCCCACTTGTGTTCTCTCTGTCTCTCAAAAATAAACATTAAAAAATATTTCAAAAAAGAAAGGAAGGACTTCATCAACTTCCAGAAAATCAATTTGCTGAGTTTTAAGAAGTCATTGCCTCTGTATCCTGCATAAAAATATTTCTCTAAAGTCAACACACACACACACACACACACACACACGCACACACCTTAGAGGAAAGAAAGCTCATTCTTCTGACATTGCCAGTTTTCGAAAATGAATATTTCACTTTTGAGTATTAATAACAGTGTCAACTTGTTAAGCCTCATTTTGGTAAAGGAATGGTTAATGAATATTTTATGTTTGCTCTATGGGGCCACAGCATGTGTTTCTAGATGTTCATTACAGAATGTCACAAAATGGGAATCTCCATTTGTGGGAGATTTGAAAATATATTGCCACAAAATTGATGCAAAGACTACTTCCTCATAAATTCTAAAGACTCCACAGTAATAGAGGAACAGATATTGTTGTGTTCAGATCGCAGAGGTCAGAGCAATTCAAAAGACTCTGTATCTGATCTGTTCTAGAGTATTCTATGATCTCCAAGGACACACACATCATGTCTTCCATCATATCACTAGGTCATTCATGACCTTGTGTGCTATCAACTCAAATAAAAACACAAAGCTACCAATGGGAATGATGGGTTTGTTCTGTCCTTTGCCAAGGTAGCAATGACGCTATAGCCACCTATTTGTATAGCATCCCCAGGAATCTCTCTTTCTCTTTCTCTCTCTGTTCAACCATTCCCTTGTCACCCTGTCAGTCAAAACCCACATTGTCTCTGCATGCTGAGAGTTTTTCCAGCCCCTATTCTGGATCTTTTCTTTGGCCTTCTTCCACCCCCTTTGCTGTGTCAGGAATGTGATTGTTTTGTGAAGACAGATACATAAAGAGAATACATAAAGTTGAATTTTGCATAAGGCAACAGGTATGGAACATATGAAACTCCCATAATGCAAATATGTATGAGGTTGAACATGATGATATACTACACCAATTCATCTGATTGGAAAAAGAAGATGTTCGTTTCTCATCAAAAATGTTCAGAATATGTCTCCTTCCTTTTCCTACCTACATGCATTTCACAAGCAAAGATACTCCTTAAGCTAAGATTGTATCTTTGATACTAGTTTTTTTGCTTTGTTTTGTTTTCACGGGAGGAGGAAGATCTCAGGCAAGAAACTCTATAAATAGGCTTCAATGTAATTGCATGCCATTTTAATTGAAGCTTTCATAATCTCTACAATAAAATTACTACTTTACAAAATATAAACTATATATTCCAGTAACTATCAATCCCACTGACAACCTTCTTAGTAAATGCAAGAATTTACCTATATCACCTCTCCCTGCAATTCTCATTCTATTCATAGAGGCCCTCATGGCACTGATTAGGACCTATGTCAGGGAAATTTTCTCCAAGTCTCTTGTTCTGCCCTCATCTTCTTGTTGTCGTTGCTATTTTTGCAATGGTGGCTCTGTTCTTAAACCACGGCATAAGCTCTGATTGACTTGAGAATGAAGACATTTAGTAACACTGTGTCTCAGCCAGTTAGCCTTCATGAACTTTTATCTAGACTTCATTGCCATAAATCTGAATGCTGATAAAACTGACAATGTATGTGAATAACTGCTCATCAATGAGAAATATAGGATGACTCTTTATGGATTAAGTTAAAGCAATATTTTAAAGAAAATTACACTCCTTAATGGGTCACGAGGAAATGGTAGAATACAGTTCTGGCCTCTCTTGTGCCTTTCTAGATTATATTAGTGTCTGCACAACAGTCTTTGTGACAGGGACCTGAGTGTAAATTTCTAATCCAGACCCCGCCACCTGTGGTTACCTCATTCGTCATTCTCCTCTTTTCTGTATCTTTTGTGTCAGAGTCATGGGGATGATTTAGAATCATATTAGATCTTGTTGATGCAAAACACTAAACTTTTTTTGGGCAATAAAGATCATAAAGGAGCCCCCCCCCTCCCTGATTAACTGCAGGGATAGGTTCTAAGACATCCAGTGGATGCCTGAAACCGCAGACAGCATAAAACCTGTATGTGCTATGTTTTTTCCTGTACGTGCATGCCTGCGGTAAGGTTCGGTGAATAAGTGAGGCCCAGTAAGAGATTAACAATAGTAACTAATGATAAAATGCCTTATTGTGCTGTTCTCATGCTTCTTCTTGTGATAATGTGAGATGATAAAATCCCTACGTAATAAGATGAAGTGGGGTGAATGATACAGGTGTTGTGAGGTCGTGTTAGGCTACTGACCTTCCTAGCACATCTCTGGAAGAGCGTGTGTTTCCAGAATGCTATTGACCGAGGGCAACTGAAATTGCGGGTAAGGGGGGGGAGGATGCAGTCTGTAGATACTGTAGAAAAATTACAAAGCATAAACACAGAACTATAAATACTATAAAAATCATCTTGAATCTCATGAGTCAAGGATAACTACTCTCCGGGAGTTCTATCATCTGACATACTCTATGGCTTTAAATATCCACACAAATTTTTATTCACAAAAATGGAATCTACCAAGCACCTCATTTTTAGTTTTTTTGTTTTGTATTTTTTTTTTTTTTTGCTTTTCCTTCAGCTTTTTATCCTGGACCTTTTTCCATTTCGATATACATACACCGACATCATCATTTTTAATGGCCACCGGGTCTATCCGTTCACTAGTATTCCTGTTTTCCTTGTTTGGATAGCCACGACGTTTCCTCATGTTGATGGCCACTCTCCAGGCTCAGTTTTCAAGGTAGAAAACTGAACACACCTACCAGCCACTCTTTGTTAGCTCACCCAGCTAGAAATCAAAGGAAATAAATGCCCTGAAATGCTCAGAAGAACACATAACTTGCGAAATTCCCTGTAGAGGACACATGAAACATAAGATGAAAGAAGAAATCAAAACCGAAGGCATGATCTGAATTCTGCTTCTTGAGGTAAGAACCGTGCTGTGTTTCTCTAAAGAACTAACTTTCTAGAAGTTTCCATCTCTACAGTGGACCCTTGAACAACGCAGGTTTGAACCACTTGTATGCGGATTTTTTCAATAAGTGCAGTGCAGTACTGTAAATGTATTTTCTCTTGTGTTGATTTTTCCTTAATCACATTTCCTTTTCTCTAGCTTACTTTATGGTATGAATACTGTGTGTAATACATAGAATTTACAAAAGATGTGTTAATGGACTGTGTGTATTGTTCGTAAGGTTGGTCAACAGTAAGCTATTAGCAGTTAAGTTTGGGGGAGTCAGGACTTATATACAGATTTGGGGCTGCACGGGGAATCAGTACCCCCAGCCCCCAGTTGTTGGAGAGTCAGCTAAATTTTTCATCTTGTGCAAGTTGATGAAATCCAACATCTTAGGAATTGATTGCTAATAGTAATCCACTGTGGAAACATATCACTGACTGGTATTATTTATGATGGATAAATATTTAACATGAATAGCATCATTTTATGAAGCAGGTTCCATATAAGCCATGTGTAATTTGCATTCCATTGGACCTACAGGTCATAGTTGGGGAAGGTAACATGTATTTTACTCTCTAATTTTTTTTTTTTTTCAAACTTGACCTAAATCTAATCTAAATCAGGACGTCCTCACAAATAATCAGGACTGGCATGCTTTTATAAATTTTGTGATAATAAATAATAGAGCAGAGAACGTCACTTTGCTAATTGAACACGTGATTTTATCCAAAGATAATCTGAAATCAGATGAGATGAAATGGTCCGTCGGGGGAGGAAGTGATCTCCTCTCTCCACATCCAGTTGGGCATCAGACTAAATTCCGCTCTGAGGAAGCACCTGCAGGGAAACGTTGCCTGCAGCCTAAGCCTCTCCTCCTACTCAGCTGGACTCCTGCCCACCCAGAGCTGCGAACTCCCCCCCAAGGCTAAGACAGCTGCAAGAGAAAGAACGCTCATCTTCATGAAAATAGGCTTTGAAGCCCTTCTGCGCATAAACACTCTTCATTTGTTAACGACTTAATCCTTTAATTAAAGCTCACTTTGTTAGGTGGCTGGGCTTTCAAAACCGGCCCATGGAGATATTTGCATGAGTCCATTAAAGACCATCAGACCACAGGAGATGGTTGAAAATATGGTCCCAGGCTTATGGTAAAGCTAGGCAATCTATCCCTCCCCAGGCTGGGGAAAAAATTACAGAAGGGTTTGTGTTGAATTAGGTTTCTCGAAACAGAACTCTTCCTTTGCGTCCATCTGAACGTGATACGTGTCGTTGTATTATTCACTTTTTAATAACTCGGCAACGTTAAGGTTCTTCCTTTTTCTTTGCCTTTGAGTTGAAATTGTAGAGTAGTGAAATGGATTCATGGAATTAGCAATCTAAAAAGGCTAAGAGCTAAATTGAATTGGGTCACTACAATATTGTTTCGCTGGCAAGGGTGGCTATAGTGTATCCTTAGTTCAGGAAGGCAGTTAATCGAAGGTGCAGTCTGGGTGGTGTGTGAAAATCTCATTTCTGCATTTAAAATGCCTGTGGGTGTTTTAAGCTTAAGGGATAGAACTAATAATATTGACATTTTAGCATACTACAGGTATCATGCCAAATGGGAGGGGTGTTGTTTTGTATGGTATATCTGGAGAGAGAGAGAGAAAAGTGACAAAATGCAGAAGTGATTTTCAAATTAGAAGAGAATGCACATTTAATGACCACTTCTTTTGAGGGGGCGGGGGGTGCATCCCAAGAGATGAGTAATCACATATAAGCTAAAACGCAGTCAGACATGAGTCAAAACAGAAAAATAAGAACTAGGAGAGTTAATAAAAACACTCAAGAAAGCGGACAAATAAAAGGTGAAAATATCAATATCTGTACGTCTGATATGGCCACAGTAAGGAGACTGAAAGCAATCACACTCAAAGACGCCAAAGGAGTATTTTTAAATCTCCTGTAAATGTGTTCATAGAAAAATGGGGCTACTGTAGAAAAGGACCACATTTTAAATTAAAAAAAAAATAAGGATTAGAAAAGGAGTTGTTGGCCAGAACGGACTGAGAGACAAGTTTTGGCATCCTTCAGGAACCCACCGAACATGGTAGAAATAGAAGGGCAGCTTTTGAAAGTGGCGATCAGGAAACAAAGAGCAGTGATCTTTGAGAGATAGAAGACAAATTAGTTGACGCCCATTACTGCCCCAGCATATTGTCTTGAGAGTGTTTTCCAGACATGACCTAGGGAGGCAGAGTCCAGGCAGAACCCAAAAAACTCTCAGAATCTCAGGAGACCAGAGTAGGTTGGCTTCTTTGGACAGAGCACCAGAAAAGAGGTCTTCACCCAGAGAGAAGGATGGAGATCTGTCCAGAGGCCTGATGCTTCCGCTGAAGTAAATATCAGTGCATTTAGATGAGGAGACTACTAGTCAAACTGCTCAAGGCTAAAGAAATAGCCAATTAAAAATATCCTATGATCTACTGAAAGCTACATGCAGCCAGGAAACGAATCACCACAGATGAGAGGGAATGTTTCCCCAAGATGGCCCAGGACCAGGACCAGCCCCTGTTCCAATCAACCATCCTGGAAAACTTGATAGAATTTTGCCTCAGTAGGAGATTGTTTGTCCAGGCCTGACAACCACTATGGTCCAGACTAACAAATCTGTGAAAGAAACAAACTGTGTCCATGTGATTTAAGTGTATCCCAGAACAAATGCCTAGGATATCTATAGGAACTCAAAAATATCCATCACCCAATGAAGCCACATTCACAATGTTTGACATCCAATCAAATAGATTGCCCAAGACATAATCAGTGCACAGCAGTCAATTGTGTTTCTATATACTGGCTGTTAGAATCTAAACTGGAATACCATCGGTCAAAACACATCTTTTACTTTGCCATGAACAATACATCATGCACGGGGGCAAATGTAACAGAAGATTGTAGAGACCTGCACACCATTCCTCAGAAACTTGAGTCTGAAGACTCAGTATTGTCAAGATGTCAATTATCTTCAAGTTGATCCATACATTAAAAAAAAAAAAAAGAATCCCACCTGAATTCCCAGTAGGCTCGTTGGGTAGAAAATGCCAAGTTGGATTTGACAAATTGGATGGAAATGTAAAATACTTAGACTGGTCAAAACAATTTTGAAAAATAATGAAGCTGAAACCATATATTACCTGGTTTCAAGTCTTTAATTGGAAAGCTACTGTAGTACAAGACAGTATGCCATCCCCAACAACAGAGACTCATCAACGAACAGTCTACAATGTGTGGACATAGACACACACATATTTGAACAACTGATTTCTGAAAAAAATGGTGCAGGTAAGTGCAGAGAGGACAGTATTTTTAAGCACATGATCACGGAAAAGATATCCATATATAAAAACCAAAAGCAAAAACAAAACAAAACAAAAAGAATACCTCAACATTGCATCATCATATTAAGGATTTAACTCGAAATGAAGTAAGCTTGAATCTAAATTGAGATTGAAAATCTAAATGTATTAAATTTCTAGGAGAAAACATAAGAGAAACGTGGCAGAGGGTCAGCCAGTGATTTCTTAGATAAGACACCAAAATCACAACCTGTAAAATATCATAAGTAGAACTTCTTTTTTTTTTTTTAATTTTTAATGTTCGTTTCTTTTTGAGAAAGAGAGAGAATGAGTGCGGGAGGGGCAGAGAGAGAGGGAGACACAACCTCCAAAGCAGGCTCCGGGGTCTGAGTTGTCAGACGGAGCCTGATGTGACACAGGGCTGGAACTCACAAACCGTGAGATCATGATCCGAGCCGAAGTCAGACGATTAACCCATTTAACCGACTAAGCCACGCAGGTGCCCCTGAACTTTAAACTGTGAATGTATCTGCTTTTCAAAAGATACCACTAAAAGAATGAAAATAGAAATGGCAGACAGAGAAATCACATATCCAATAAAAAACCTATAATCAGAATATGCAGAGAACTCTCAAAACTGATTAATAGAAAACATTAATAGAAAACATTAATGAAAACATAATGTTTCAAAAAATAGGCAAAGATTTGAATAGACACTTTACTGAGGAAGATATATGCATGGCAAAAAAGCTCATGATAGCAGGCTCATGGGATCAGTCATTTGGGGAGCACGATTAAAGCTAAAACATGACTCTGCTGGTAAAATAGCTAAAATAAGAAATCCTCACCGTAGCATGCAGGAGAATGCTACACGGGGACGGGCACTGTCATTCACTGCTGGTGGGAGTAGTAGTAAAGAGTGGAACCACTTTGGAAAACAGTTTGGCAGTCTGTTATCAAGTTAAATATACACCTATCATACACCCCTGTCTTTCATTTCTGGTATTTAACTCCCAGAGACACCAAAGCATTTGTGTCTATCAACGCTTGCAAGCAAATGTTCATAGATACTTTTGCTAACTGGAAACTACCAAATCATTCATCAGGGGAAATGGATAAATAATCTATTGGGTATGCAAGGGAGAGCTGCTCAGATACACGAAGCAATGCACTGTTGATACATGTAAAAATATGGATAAAAATAATTGTATGCAGTGAGAAGAGTCAGACCAAGAGTAAATACTGCGTGATCCCATTTATTTACATTTGCAGGAAATGCAAAGGAATCTGTAAGCCCAGAAGCAGATCATTGTTTGCCTGGGGAGTGAGGCAGGTGCTGGGGTTTGAAGGGCTCAGTAAGGAAACTTCCGAGGGTGATGACAATGTTTGTAACCTTGATTATAGTGATGATTTCACAGATGTTTATACATCTATATCTTTCAACATTAACCAATTAGTAGACTTTAAATATGTGCCCTATGTCAATTTTATCTCAGTATGACTTTTAACACACTGACAGGTTGACTGAGTTGCACTAATTGAGGTTTGAATGCTAAACAAACTTCACACTATGGGATAAAATCTACTGCGTTATTGTGTGCTATATTTTTGTCCCATCTCCTCTGTATTTCTTTAATTTCTTCCTTTTGATTAATGTATTTTTTGGTAACATATCTACCATATCTTTGCTCTTCACCTTTAAATGTTTCTTAAATCTGTATTGATCTATAAATTTTAAATCTGTAAATATTACCTTATTTATTATTTATTTATTTATTTATTTATTTATTTTTACTTTTTAGAGAGAGAGAGAGAGCTTGAGTAGGGAGAGGGACAAAGGGAGAGAGAGAATCTTAAGCAGTCTCCATGCTTAATGCAGAGCCCAACATGTAGCTCAATCCCATGATCCTGGGATCATGACCTGAGCCCAAATCAAAAGTCAGACGCTCAACTGACTGAGCCACCCAGGCATCCCTGTAAATATTACCTGTTTTTGTTGTTATTTTTTGAAGGGAGGGATCTGAAATAATTATGGGGTAAAGCTTTCATATGTGTTAAATACAGTTAACTGGGCTTTGGATATTGAAATATTTTGTAATTTGAACGTGTAAAATATAAAAAAATGGGTAATAGGTTAAAAAACACTAGAAATGGGTATGTTGCAAAGTTATGTAAATAGCATGTTGAAATTCCGTTGGGAGAAAGTACTAAGATATCGGTAATTTAACCTGTATAGGAATTGACAATCATTGAGTCTTTAACAAATTTTTTTTGTTAATGTTTATTTATCTTTGAGAGAGAGAGCAAGAGCATGAGCATGAGCAGGGGAGGGGCAGAGAGAGGGAGAGGGCAACACAGAATCCGAAGCAGCCTCCAGGCTCTGAGCTGTCAGCACAGAGGCTGACATGGGGCCCAAACTCATGAACCACAAGATCATGACCTGAGCCAAAGTCGGATGCTTAACACACTGAGCCAGCCACCCAGGGGTCCCAACAATCATTGAGTCTTAAGGGGGGAAAAAAATCCAGCCTTGCTAATAATAAATATATTCGATTTTAACATGTTGCTATAGTGCTTCTATTAATTTCAGATTGCACTGTCCCGGTTTGACGTGAATGTTGTGGAACTCTTTCTTCCAACCATAGTCATGACTTCGTAAAAGCATAGGTTTGGGGAAAGCTGTTCATTAATCTGAATGAAAAGCCAAGAGACGGTTGACACACTCTGATCTAGCAATTCAATTACTGAAAAAGTATACTCATGATTTCCTCCAAAATGTGGGCCGAACAATTGGTAGTTCAAAGGTGTTTGAGATACTATTTCTTATTATGTCAGAATGTTGCAAATAGTCTAATGCCTGCATGTTCTTATAACAACATGAAGCCCAGAGATTGCAATGAGCAGGTGTATTGTAACAGCATGGGAGATGTCTTATGATGTCATGTTGAGTGGAAGCAAAGTATAGAAAAGTAGCCTTGAAAGACAAGGAGACAGAGTCAAGTTGCATAAGTTAAGAGGCTAAAGAGAAATACCCATAAAATGAACGGTAAGTAAAGTACATTTATCTCAAAATTTTTCTATTATGGGATTACATTATTTTTATAACTAAAATAACAGGGGGAAGCAAACATGGTCATAACTATGGGGCATGGAAATAAATGAAGTATAAACTACATTTCCAAATGTGCTTTGCAGAGGCACACCGACATTACAAGAGATGTGGAATTTTGAGGAAGTGATACCGTAGGAAAGGGATCCTTATTTTTGAGAAAGGATGACCGTAATGCATTTTGTGATGGCTTCCACACAACAGCTTAAGGCAAGATAGCTACGCTGGAAGGAAGGAAACATCCAGGGGTGGAAAATTATTGCCACATCAGATTTAGTTCAAGGACACACCCTCTAGGTCGCGGTGAATTTCCGTCTTACACTTGCAAGAAGGAGCAGACGGGAACGTTACTTTGGGTGTTAGTATCTTGAGGCTCTGGGTTCCCAAACTTGGAGCTGGATGGGTCATGTACGCAGAGGCTGATGATCAGGCGGACCGTGTCCGTGAGTGTCTCTGTGCGTGCATGTGTGTGAGGGAATGAGGGTGTCCGTGGATGTAGCAGGTGGGGAGGGAAGACAACAGTGGAGACACCAAGTGTGCCTTGAAAATGGCGCCCTCAGGGGTGCCTGGGTGGCTCAGTCAGTTAAGAATCCCACTTCAGCTCAGGTCACGATCTCATGGTTCTTGGGTTCGAGACCTGCATCGTGCTCTGTGCTGACAGGTCAGAGCCTGGACTCTGCTTTGCATTCTGTGTCTCCCTCTTTCTGCCCCTCCCATACTCATGCTCTGTCTCTGTCTCTCAGAAGTAAATAAACATTAAAAGAAATTAAAACAAACAAAAACAAAACGGTGCCCACAGTCCCACATATGTATGACACAAAAGCAGAAGCCTTCTCTTGTTCACATGTGAGTCCTTCCTGTTGCCCTTTGGGCAGGAAGTCTTTATAGAGGACACAGGACTCACATGTCTGAGGGGCAGTTCCCCAGAGCCAACAAAGCCAATGCACGAACTTGGAATAGGGTCACAGAAGAACAGAACGAAGACCCAAGCCCTTCCCTGCTCCTTGGTGACAGCA
Organism: Lynx rufus; assembly: GCF_022079265.1. Taxonomy (NCBI): domain Eukaryota; kingdom Metazoa; phylum Chordata; class Mammalia; order Carnivora; family Felidae; genus Lynx; species Lynx rufus. The sequence goes on from NW_025814828.1 coordinate 3,134,907, forward strand.
TGTGGGTATTCTGCTAAAATTTTCACTTGTGCTACAGATGTCTTGCTTAGTGACTATGGAAAAAGATCACAAATGTCGTAACCCTCTCTCATGTGCACTCATGCCCACCCCCCACTCCATCTCAACTGTCGGCCTGTGGCATGCCCATAAAATGCCCACAAAGCAGCCCATTCGGTGAGCTGGTGGCTCATGGTCCCACGGTGTCCCCTGAGGATAGAAAATGATCCATCAGAGCTAGGTATTCTGGAGTAGTACCTGTTTCAAATTTCCTCATGCTTCACTGTCTCCTCACCCTCCACTCGCTCCCCCTGCCCCAGTCACCCTAGGCTTGTGCTCATAGGATGAAATTCATCCATACCAGGAGTGACAGGTGCATCTCACCCCAGCCCCCTCCAAATATTGTATCTGCCCAAAGTATCTCAAGTTGGTTGGTGTTCACCTACGTGCATGTAATATTTGGGCATTTTGAGCTTCCTCTTGGATCCTATGATTCAATGTAGCCATTATTTAAGTGTGTGGTATTCCAGGAAAGGGTGGCATGGGAACTGAGGAAAACTTCCTTTCTACCAAGGTTCCCCCGAGGCGCCTGAAGTCTGGTGATATTTTTCTTGTATAACAGTTAACAAAGGATTGAGGTGGGGGAAGTCATGCAGTGATCTTAAGTGTACCTTAAAATGGTAATGTCACAACAGCTGGAACACCTCTACAGTAGCCAAGCTGAGTATTCCAGGAAAACCTAAATTTTTCCTTCCAAATATTCAGAATGGCTCCACTGGTTTTAAATCTAGTGGGGGAGACATAGCTAAAGCCAATTCATATACTGCCTTTCCTAGTCAAGTCTCCATTTGAAGTAACATCTTCCCATTGGCTCCATAATGGGATTTGAATATTTCAGATCCATTGACCACATTGACCACATCACCATGATGTTTAAATCTGGTGAGTAATTTCTTTCTTAATTTCAGGTTATCTTTTCTTTTAACATGGCTCCATAAATCCTTTGGGTATCATGGATCATGGACCCTTTTATCTTGTTAACAACCTTATGTAGTTGTTAGAATCTCCTGGGCAAATTGCCATATTCACAAAAACGCATTCCATATGTAGATGGCATCCGGTCAGAAGACATAGTTTTTTTTTTTTTTCAACGTTTATTTTTATTTTTGGGACAGAGAGAGACAGAGCATGAACGGGGGAGGGGCAGAGAGAGAGGGAGACACAGAATCGGAAACAGGCTCCGGGCTCCGAGCCATCAGCCCAGAGCCTGACGCGGGGCTCGAACTCACGGACCGCGAGATCGTGACCTGGCTGAAGTCGGCCGCTTAACCGATTGCGCCACCCAGGCGCCCCTCCATGCATTTTCAACTAGAAAAGTTATCATCAACATATGTATTCCTTATTCACATTAAAGTCACATCCCTTCTCATGAGCAAAATAAATAAATTGATGAAATGTCATTTTTATACTAGATGCTACCTTTTGTAATTTAGAATGTAAGCAGATTGACGTAATTAGAATATTGAGCTGAATTAGTATGTGTGTGATGCAAATAATAACAGCTATCACTAATAACTAAGGATGCGGAGAATGCAAATTTTATATACACAGAGTAATCTGTCAGCCATCTGACTGAGAATGTCAGCTGTGAATTTGGGTAGTAGGCATTAGATCTTGAGAGAAGAGACATATAAAGGAGATACAACTGAAGTATATATGTTTTTAAAAAATCAACTAGCCATGCAATTGCCCTATCAGATAAGGATCAGAGGATGACCAACATGAGTCAGAGCAAGATGAAAATGGCAGAAGTTACCTGGTGGCTCATTGATTCACATCTGCTCATTAGCTCCCATCAAACTCTGGGCTTAACACTCCACATTGAGATAACGGCTATCAGATTTCAGTGTCACAAAATCCCCCTGGTAAGTTTCTAGAAAACTTGGTTTCCACTGGATCAATAACACCATGTTTAACAATCATCCTCAGGAACATTGGCAAGTCACATGGATCATGGACAATATTTGTGAAGACTATTTATGAGGGTGGAGGGAGAGAGAGAAGGAGGAGGGTGAGGAAAAGAAGAAGGGAGAGGAAGATCAATTGATAGGCAATTATACTTTAACATTTCATTCACAGACTACAATTTGGGACCAACTACTTATTTAAAAAAATTTTTTTAAATATTTATTTATTTTTGAGGTGGGGGGGGGTGGCGTGGGTTAGAGAGAGAGGGAGACACAGAATCTGAAGCAGGCTCCAGGCTCTGAGCTGTCAGCAGAGAGCCCAACGCAGGGCTTGAACTCACAGACTGTGAGATCATGACCTGAACTGAAGTTGGACGCTCAACCGACTGAACCACCCAGGACCCCAAGGGACCAACTGCTTCTTAAAAGTAGTGTTTAACCCTATGGTAGATAAAGTACTGAAAGGTGAAAATGATGACCTTTTTAACACACAAAAAGCAAGATGAATTACACATATTATAGTACAAAAGGGACTATACCACACGCCCCTCCAAATCCCAATTCATTGAGTAAAATATCACATAGAAACAAAGTGAGAATTTGTAAAAAGGGGTTTGCTAAAAATGTGATGTCATAAATATTTCAATAAACTATAGACTTCAAAAGAGATGTTTTACAAGCATTTCTTGCAAATACTGTTCATTTTGTTTGAATAATATTATAATACTTGATAGCATTGGGGGGACAAAAGGGTCTTCATACACTCAACTCAACGATTTAACAGAAAGGCACTTCTTAGGGAAACATACACTTGCTCTGAATAACTGTTAACTGTTTTTTCCCTAACTTTTTTGTCTCCTTTCTTATTCCCAAGGAATTAAGCCCTGCACAATGGAAAGGCAGTTAACATGTATCGAAAAGATTCCACCAGGTGAAGGTGAGGAGTACATTTCTAGGAAATAGAACAAAGTGGGAGGTGAGGAAATAAAGGACATTTTCATTTTATTTTATTCTCAAGTGAAGTTGTCAACCCTTTGGGAATCTGCCCCTGAGTCACTCACTGAGTCTACAGTGTCCGATCCTGAAGCAGTTTGTTGATTTTTTAGATGACTAACACTTATTCGAAATGCATGAAAAATGGCCACTTATCTCTGAAAGATGTCTCCACTTTTTTGTGTGAAACGTGATACTTTTCCTTGAAAATCAAGTCCATGGAACACACAAATTAAGTTAGTTCTGAAATATGAAGTTAGACCCTAGAAACCAATAACCAGGCTATTGACTGCCCCAGTACCTTGTCTTATAGAGGTTTAATAAATACCTTCCAGGGCCTAGTTAATAACACGTTATTGAGTTTTAGGGGGAAGAAAGATAGCCATCGTTTTTCACTCTGCATTAAACTGACGAACATAGAAATAATAAAACATACAATATGATAATGCCACCACATTTAACTGATCTTGCATGAAAAGGTCATCTTTTGAGCATTTTCGCTAGATTCAAATGAAGTCTCTAGATATACAAGATGGATATTGAAACATTAACTATGAAAAAATCAAAGGGTGCCAGTTCTCAGATAAAGAAAATCTTGATCTCAGTTCAATTGTGCTCCCATATATATTTTATAAGTCGTGTAGTTATTAAAATGCTACTACATAATGGACTTTGAAAATGCATTTTAAGTAATTATTTTTGCTTTAGAAAAGATATGGCAATATTGAAAATTGCCAGTGATTTGCCTTTAAGGAACAGAATTCATTCTCTTTCCCTGGATCCTTTAGACTAGCACTGTTTGACAGAACTTCCTACAATAATGGGAACACTTTATATGCGAGCATTACAATATGGTAACACCGACTATACTTGGCTATAAATTGTATCTACATTGGTGTTAGAGAAAAACTAGTCAAGGATGAATCCCATACGTGAAATTCCACATATTTCATACAATCGCATGTAAATACAAAACTTGAAACATCCTTTAAAAATATCTCCACGGATTTCAATGTACATTGAGGGATATGTACATATCCTTCAGAATTATATGAACATGTAGGAGTCTTTCTTTTGGTCTCTTTGGTCATGACTTTGAAAGGCACTTGGATCTCATCCCAACCACAGCACTTTTGGACAGAACGTGCCCTTTCATAATAAAGTATCTGAGGAAGTTAAGGCTGCAATGAAACAATATAAATTCTCTTTGATACGAGACCCTAAATTACAATGTTGTCAGAGATTTAAAAATATATTATTATGATTACTGATTATTAGCAAACTGATGGTCTGATTAACATATACATATATATTTACCCATAAGCCTACATGCAGTCTTTTTTTTTTTTTAATTTTTTTTTTAACGTTTTATTTATTTTTGAGACAGAGAGAGACAGAGCATGAACGGGGGAGGGGCAGAGAGAGAGGGAGACACAGAATTGGAAGCAGGCTCCAGGCTCTGAGCCATCAGCCCAGAGCCTGACGCGGGGCTCGAACCCATGGACCGCGAGATCGTGACCTGAGCCGAAGTCGGCCGCCCAACCGACTGAGCCACCCAGGCGCCCCAAGCCTACATGCAGTCTTAATGGATTCTAGAGAAAGCAAACCTAACTTCCATTTGATGAATTTCCTGGCTCAGGCAGACCAACTTTGAAGTGCATTCATGTGGAGGATGGAGACATATGGACGGGAAAGAGTCAGTCATTCATCCACAGCCATCTCAGCTCAACTAGCCTCTTCTAAAGAGAAACAGAAAATGCATATAAAAGGGTAGTGCTCAGCCTCCACGTGTATAACAGTGACTGTTTGTTGCCTCTGCACATTGTTTCTAATATATACACACTCTCTGCTTGGATCTAGGAAAAGGAAGGGAAAAATTTTTCTGTAAAATGTCAAGATCATAAAGCTTTTAGGTTTTGAGAACCATAAAGTCTCTGTTACAACCAACCACTCAGTTGTAGTGTGTTAGTGCCCACACAGCCATAGGCAATAAAGAGTTGCCCATGGTTCTTTCTCAATAAACACTGTTTACAAAACCAGATGTCAGGCTGGACTTGGTCCATGGCCGTGGTCGGCTGACCCCTCTCATCCAACTCGGGCGGATTCAACACTTACTTATAATTTTCTCATGGCCAGTTTGGAAAGCTGACCTCTTATTTTCAGAGTATGTATGTACGAACTTCGTTTTGCTTTAACAGTAAACATTTTCTCCAAACCCAAGCATGGACGCATCAGCGGCGATGGTGGTCACAATGGACAAGGCCACCTTGCTTACAACAAAGTCTTTAGATATCCAACAAACTCTTAAAAGAGCTCAAAAGTGGTCTTCAAGTCCTCTGAGAACAAGGGGATATTCAGCCATTTTACAGTTGATCTTGTTATAGTTATCTGAGAATTAGTTGGATGTTGAATGGGAATTGCAGCACTGACCTAGTGCCTCTCTGTTTATAGAAGAGAAGAATGGATTTATCCGTTTAAGCCTGAGGGAAATGATTGCTCATTTTGGTTGAGCATTTAGAATATAAGAATGCAAAACACTGCGACAGCCCACATCTGTTGGGTCTGTGACAGCAAAAATCCTGTACAGTTAAAGCTTAGTACAGTGCATGCCAAAGGGGTGGGGAGAGAGACAGAGAGAGAAAAGAAGGCGAAAGAGGGGGAGGAGGAGAAGAACAAGAAGGAGAATGAGGAAGAGGGAGGAGAAGAAGGAGGAGAAGGAGGAGGAGAAGAGGGAGGAGGAGGGTGAGGAGGAGGAGGAGGAGGAGAAGAAGGGAGAGAGGGGAAGGGGGAGGGTGATTAAGCACATTTTGACCTCTGGGGCTTTGCTGTCCCTAAAGGGATCACCTCTCCCAGGACTAACCAGTTCCTGCAATTCGTAAAGATAGGAAACAACTATAGCTCACGCATGTGGTTTTTACGTACAAACCAACAAATCTGAGACCCACACCCCAACCCTCCTCTGTAGGGCTCTCATATTCCAGGTTACTATCTCCTGCCCTAATCTCTCCAGAGCCAGGTACCAGACAAGCAGGGACAGCCTTTGTACCTGAGGGCCCCTGAAACTATTCAAGCCAGCCAGTCCTAAGCCTGCTCACCTGTTCCTAAGCCTGTTCTCCTGTTCCTCACCTGTACGTGAATTATAAAGGAAAATCAATAAGGAAGAAAGTAGGAGTAGGGATTCACGTCATTCCTAACATGGGAGCCAAATGTGGAACAAAATGATAGTAAAGGTTCTTGTCTGTTTTCCTCCTGCTTTGCCTCCCGACCACCCTGGGGCTTCCCCTGGGGCCCCACCCCTTGGGAACTGTGACTCACAAACTGTGGCTTCCATGGCGATCATCTTCTGGTCTGTTGACCTGACTGTACCTCAGATGTCCTATAATGTACTAATACATTATATCATGAAACTATATATTCAATATGTATACATTATGTCATATATTATATTATAGATTTATGTTCAGGTATATTTATATATTATATGCTATATATTATAAGTACATATATCTATTATAAATACCTAAATACTATAAGTGTGTTTTACATTTTATATATTTTACGTATATGTATAAATATATGCGATATTTACATATAATATACATAAAATTTGGAATATTGGGATAGTGTACTACCGAAATTATATATATAAGTATGTATTATATACACACAGAAGAGTGTGCCATCAAGGGCTACATGGGGGGCGGGGGGAGGGGGCAAAACCAGTTGGCTAAACGTCACACACAGAAAAGAGGTGTGGATGCCCTCTCTGTGCAGAGGTCAGCGGGTTGCATTGCCACAAGTAATTCTCGCAGGTGTGTTTTCCTTGTTTGAAGCCTCTCGCTGTGCTTTCACGCAGGAGTGTCACTGTACCCATATAATGTCTTACTTTAATAAAATAAAACTACCTAGAGTAAGCGTTAGCCTGTGTAGGTCCTCACTGGCGATCAGTAGGACCTCTGAGCCCTTGGATTGCAGCATGTTCTCAGGTGAGTTTGAAAACAATGACTCCAGGGGCGCCTGGGTGGCGCAGTCGGTTAAGCATCCGACTTCAGCCAGGTCACGATCTCGCGGTCCGTGAGTTCGAGCCCCGCGTCAGGCTCTGGGCTGATGGCTCAGAGCCTGGAGCCTGTTTCCGATTCTGTGTCTCCCTCTCTCTGCCCCTCCCCCGTTCATGCTCTGTCTCTCTCTGTCCCAAAAATAAATAAACGTTAAAAAAAAAAAAAAAAAGAAAACAATGACTCCAAACTAGCAAGCCAGCTACGTTACTGATATGTTCGTTGCCTTTTTTTCCATATTTCCAACAAGATGTTCCAATGGGATAGGCTTCCAGCTCTGCTGTAATGCCTGGAAACGTATACAGCTTTGTGTAAGGTGTGAGGTAAACAGACAAGCCAGTTTGAAACATCGACCGAATAGAGTCCACATCACAAGGACAGTACATTCCACCTAGTGCTATTGACCCAGCTGAAGAAAGGACGATGATTTGTGTCTCATCAGGTCAAAGGAAATGACAAGAAACCTTTCTTCACAAGTTCAGTGTATTGGGATAATATTACAACCAGAACCAAGTCTGATACCTTCATCATGCAGGCTTCTGTCACTAGGTTGTTTGCAACTGTCCCCTGGAGATGGAAATTAACATGTGCCAGTCTCCATGGTCATAATTTGCTCATAGAAATCTGCTCTGAAATTAGGAGCACATAGAAGAGGGAAAAGTAAAGCAAGACATCACATTACTAATGATTTTTAAGCCCAAGAGTGAGCACTGAACTGCAGTGACAAGATATTAAATATGCTTGAATATAGAAAGTTAAGCTTTTATATTGGTTTGTAGACACATATATTAAAATCAGAAAGAAATAGTTTAATTACTCATTAATACCACATGGCAAATATAAATGTGTGCATCCGTGTTGACAGTTAACAACGGCTTTGTGCTTTATCAGTTGGGATGTGTTTTCTCAGACTCTCTCCATGGGATCCCTACAACTGAGCACGAAAGTAAGGGCAGGTCCAAGTGTCCATCCGTGGAAGAACGGATAAAGAAGATGTGGTGTATATACATAAGGGAATATTATTCACCCATAAAAAGGGATGAAACCTTGCCATTTGCAACAACATGGATGGAGCTAGAGGATATAATGCTAAGTGAAATAAGGCAGAGTAAGAGAAACACCATATGATTTCACTCATAGGTGGAATTTGATAAACAAACCAACAAAATGAAGGAGAACACTGAGTGACATATGGAACAGGTGAATATTTATATTGTACACCAAAAACTAATACACCACGGTATGTTGATTATACGTGAATTATAAAGGAAAATCAATAAGGAAGAAAGTAGGAGTAGGGATTCACGTCATTCCTAACATGGGAGCCAAAGGTGGAATAAAAACCACAGGGTTCCGTAGCCTTGACCTCAAGCACTTTGCATCGTCCTGCACACGCTGTGTGTCTTGATAATTAAGGGGTGAAAAGAGAAAATAAATCAACGGTGGGGAAAGAAAAGCAGCCAGACATGCAATACATCAGAGAGAGGGGATGCAAGGCCAAGATTCAAGCACGGGGCATAGAGATACCGGGGCACACACTCACTGAAAGAAGACAACACCGGGTCAACGTAAAAATAGAGTGTATTCGTTTCCTGGGTCTTCCATAATGAACTTTCACAAATGGGATAGCTTGCAAACACAGAAATGCATTCTTTCACAGTTGTGGAGTCTAGGTCTGGAAGGCAGGTGTTGTTAGGACCATATTCCCTGGGATCACAGGAGAGAATCCTTCCCCCCCCTCCCTGCTAGCCATCCTTGGCTGACAGTGGCTTCACGCCCATCTCTGTCTCTGTCATTACAAGACATTTCCCTGTGTGTCTACTTTACCACGTGGAAGTCTCCACTCCATGTCTATCTCTGTGTGTCTGTCCTCTTCTTATAAAGACACCACTCATCTTGGGAGAAGAGCCCACCCTACTTCTCCACTATGACCTCATCTTACAGACATTCATTCATTCTCATGACATCTACAAAGACTCTATGTCCAAGTAAGATCCAAGTCTCAGGAGCCCGTGTTTGAGGACACCAACTTTAGGGTTCAACCCACAATATAAACAATAATTTAAAAAATGGTCTTATATTGGGGCGCCTGGGTGGCGCAGTCAGTTAAGCATCCGACTTCAGCCAGGTCACGATCTCGCGGTCCGTGAGTTCGAGCCCCGTGTCAGGCTCTGGGCTGATGGCTCAGAGCCTGGAGCCTGTTTCCGATTCTGTGTCTCCCTCTCTCTCTGCCCCTCCCCCGTTCATGCTCTGTCTCTCTCTGTCCCAAAAAAAATAAATAAACGTTGAAAAAAAAAATTAAAAAAAAAAATAAAAAATAAAAAAATAAAAAATGGTCTTATAGATAGTGAGACAGACAGCCATGAAGACCTGAGATGTTCACACACAGGAAGACTGTAGAATGTTACACCCACGTTCCCGGGAAAGTCTGAGATCAAGTATAAACAACAGCAAGAAAAGAGACAGACCGTTCTTTCTACTGTGATGGTAAGATGGCCTCATGAAATAATCTTTTCAGTTATTCCCTGAAAACAGGTAGAATAGCACTGGTTTCTGTTTGTTGTACTTTATTCCCTCTCCGTCTCCCAGTCATTGACATGGTTAAATTGAGGGCCAGTTCCCTACACAAGACGAGGGCGCCTACTCTGCCATTTGCTGCTTTCTCGTGAGCCGCAAACAGCGATTTGCACACTTGATACTGAAGGATTATGTAAGTTCCTGCTGGCACTTAATAGCTCATCAATAACGTGTCAGGAATACGTTGTCAAGAAGTTAAAATCAGTCTGTTCGAGAAGGGGGAGATTTTCATTTTACCTTCCAGCACTTATCAGAATGACATGTGTACAAGTTAGTCCAGTGTAAGATGTGCAATAAATTAGGGCATACCAGTACGCATATTTGTTAATTATAGGGTATAAAAAAGAATAAAGAAAGAGGTATTTTCTTAGAAGATCTCAGAAAACACTCAAAAGACATAAAACCAATCAATCACTCAGAAGAAAGAGGCTGAGGAACATGAATATAAGAAATACTTTAAAAAAAGCTCACAACTTTGGGAAAGTTCTCTCTGCTTCTTAAAGCATTAAGTCAGAGAAGCGAGATCTTTCTCTCTACACATCTGAGGGATTTTATTCAGGAATGTGAGCCAGGCCAGGACAGTTTGACAATTGCCACAATGGTTGGGAACCAAGCGTGCCCCCCAGCATCCCACCCCCTCTCTCAATCCTATCTCATTCGTTAACTTTCTGTATCGAACGTTTTTCAAGTATCAGCGACCACTCCGCCACCAACTGAACTGATAAGCCGTTGGAGGGTGAATTGCTTCTAATGATATAAAAACACCTGCTGTACCCAAGTCCTTATCTGCTTCTCAATGCCAACTTCTCAGTGTGTGAACTTTTCCAATAAAACACATCATGGGTCCAGCCCTGGGATAAGATACAAAATGCAGCAGAGAGAGAAGGAAAAGTGTTGGTCTCCCGGTTGTGAGTTCCAGACCCACACTGGGTGTAGAGGTTACTTAAAATTAAAATCTTTAAAAAGAGAGAGAGAGACACTGATAGTGGATGTGTCCAACAACAGAACTATGGTTTGTAAAAAATATTTTATATTTATCCTACTATGCCACTTTCTGTTGTGGATTTCTTCCGGCAGGAAATGAGAGAGAAAACCTTAGCAATGAGACTGAGGAAGAGAGGAAGGGTGAATAACTTTAAGGAAGAAAATTACAGTGATTTTACTGAAATTTGTAGCCTGAAAAGGAAAACAGGTCTAGGCTCTGAATTTAGACTTTATTTATTTCTGTTATGCCACCTGACTCAGAATTTGGAAATCAACAATGACTATACTAGTCTGTGTAGAGCGTTCCAAGGAAGTAAAAAAAAAAAAAAAAAAAATAGGGAAGTCTTGTTTATTCTCAACCAGTATGGGGTCAAAATGCCAAACTGAACTTTACATTCTAATATTTATTTTGTCTAATAGGGTACATTTTACAGAAAGAATCATATATTCTATAATAGCCTATTTTAACAAGTATCAATCAAATGGTAATTTTTTTAATGTTTATTTTGTTGGGGGGGGGGAGAAGCAGAGAGAGAGGGAGGCACAGAATCCGAAGTAGGTTCTAGGCTCTGAGCTGTCAGCACAGAGCCTGACTCGAAGCACGGACTGTGAGATTATGACCTGAGTCAAATAGGATGCTTAACCGACTGAGCCACCCAGGCACCCAAAATGGCAAATATTTGATGGTGGGTAGGTATCGCTGTACAGCATCATCAAAAAGGAAAGGAGTCATCCAAACATTCAAATCCAAAAGCACTGAAAGAAAACTGTGTAAAGTATACATTTTTGAAACTCAATATGGCTTCCATAATTTGAATTTGTGAGATATAGAATAAAAACGCCTCAAAGAACAACCGCATCCGAATTCCAAAGGAGATACTTTGTCCCTGCCAGGGAAATTTTAAAAAGTGTTGTTCATGCAAAAGAAATTTTTAAAAAATTAAATAAGATGAAAAGGTCAGCTCTCCATAAATAAGTTGTGAGCAGTTTTATGGCTTTGGAAGTTTAATTCTACACAGTAAAAAAATGTATGACAAACTGCAATTCTCTGCATGATGAGTGTTAAATATAGTAGGATCCCATCAGATATCTGCATTTGGGGTGCACCAGGTGGTTTCAGGTTGATGGGTCGTCAATGTTTCCATTGGTTCTCGTAGTTTGAACCTTTGTACACAGGTGTGCCCGCCTGCCCCAATGTATGCTAGAGTTCTACAAGATTACGGTATCAGTCCTGGGGTTACGATTTTTGGATAATTGTCCAAAGTCTATTGCATTTCAGGTCATTTTACAGAGTGCCTTCCACACAAAAGTTCATGTTGCACATTTCTGTTCAAGCCAGAGGCCAAAAGTACTACAGGCAACTCGTTCATTTCTCATTACAGAAAAAAAAAAAAAACAAAACACCTGATATTGTTCAGTAGCAGGACTTATGCCAGACAGAAGCAAACTGCCCTTTATAGGAAGGAATGCTTTATTTGAGCTTTTAAGTGAAGCATAAAAATATCTCCTGTAATACCACCTTCCATCTTTATAATGCTGTGGAATTTACATAGTGCTTTTCATGCATTTTCTCTTTTTATTCTTGCAGTGAAAAAAAAATTGAGAGGAGGATAAGCATTATTAGCTCATTTTATAGAGAGAAATAAATGTAGCCCCAAATCATTGTGTGACTTGCACAGTGTCTATCGGCTGGAAAGTGAAGCTAGAACAGGAACCCAGGGTTTCTGAAGCCCCGATTCTCCCTAAGAGTCTTTGGTCCCACTAACAAAACAGTTCCCCAGGGGTATCCCCTACGTTGCACTGACTTCTTGGACACAAGTCCTGAATTTTCTCTCCGTATCTGTTACCTCCTGCATGACACTGGGTGAACATTCCCTGTGGCAAGAACGTATCACTCTTTGATGCCATGGACCTGCTGGGATGCTCTGTGTGGAGAAGTCCATTGTGTGCAAGAACACAATGCATAGCACAGAATTTTCATCAGAGACAGAAGCATATGCTGGCTCATGGCTTCTCTTTCTGTCCTACATCACGGATATCGCTTGGATCTCCTGGGACCTATAAATGTATGGCTTGAAGATAACCACGGTATGAGAAAATCACAACCCCTGAAATGATTGAGAAATGACATGTGTTCTGAAGATGTGAACAAGTATCGACATCATAAGTGCAAAGTTCTAACCACAGGATTGCTCATGAGGATGTAACCAAGTTGTAATTATTCTGACCCAAGCCTTCATACCAGTGACTGGTTCTCCCAAGAGCCTTTCCTCAGAGATGAAAATTCTTTCCTTTAGAATAATGAATGGGTATCACAATCAACTAAGAAAGTGTCTCAAGCCACACACACACCTATATGGCCCCTGTTCCATCCCAGGCTGTGTCAGGAGGCAACCACAGAGGAAACCACACTAGGGAGGAGAAATCTGTGTACTTAAAAATCATACTGAAAACATCCAATCTTCCTTCCTCTTCCTTGGAGTGTTTACAAATGACTCCTTGTATATTGATCCCACTCAATGGATAGTCTTTTCAGAAAAGGGGTCATTCGGGAAAATACGTCCAGGAAGTAATTCAAAATATTGTAGAGAGAGTAGGAATAAAATTGGAATTGTGCAGATTGTTCATAGAGACGACAGTTTGCACCTCCACCAAGGGTGACTGGTGGAAAAAGATATAAAGGGTAGAAGGAGGTGGGCACTGATGGAGAAGCCATTGGAAGAAAAACAGGATTCACAAGTACAATCCAAGCCCAGCCCAGCCACGATGCTTCAGGGAAGAGGACAGCTACTATCCAAAGTCAAAGAGAAGGACTAGAGGAGAACAATCACAGGATTTGGACCAACAAGTAAATCATTGTTGGACTCCATGAGTGCATTCTGGGGAGGTGTTGAGACGACACTCCAGACTACAATGTTCAAAAAGGAGTAATCATGAATACATGACCTCCCGCAGGATGGAGAAGGACTGGAGCAGGTTGGTTTGGGATGCAAGATAGTATCTTCCCAGAGGGCAAACCGGTCACGACTGAGCCCCAAATGAAGGACAGCAAGGAGAACATGGTGGCAGGTTCCCTCTGGTGTCCCCATCAAGGTAGATAAGACGAACACTGTGATTGTGGTCGACTTTAGAAGGAAGCATACTTCTGTTCTCCTTTGCATTCTTTTCTGTGTGTTATTATGAACTTCATTGAGCCAATACCACTTGCTTTTTGGATAACTTTTGTGCTTTACCTATTTATTGGCATTGGATGAAAAATCTTTGGCTGTAACAGAGGCTGGCTTGCCTAGCACTCTAAATAATGATATTAAATGTATGAACCTACATATTCTTTGTCTCTTCTCTGTCTCTGTGTGACTAACCAGCAAGATTTATGAAAGGTGATTCGAGGTTTGTTTTGAAAGATAATATAGGTATAGTTTTCTTGAAAACAAAGATGGGGGAACACTGATAATAACAGGGTTTAATTCCCTAACTGCTTAAAAATGCAGTCACGTTCCATGGAGCTATTCTTTTTCTATCTCTCTCTCTCTCTCTCTCTCTCCCTCTCTCTCTCTCTATATATATATATATATATATATATTTTTTTTTTTGCTTTGACAGTCTCTTGGCCATTTTTCTACTTATTAGCACTTCCATCAGAAGGAAGGAAAAGGAGATGAAACCATAATATGTCAATTTGAGACACAGAGTCTTATATTAGGCACATCACCACTGTGAGGTGTCTAGACGATTCTTGCTCCCCTGGGAGGGTTCAAAGCCGCCAGCCCTGTGTCCCTACAAAACAGTGGAGATTTCCAGCAAATGCACTCCATCCTTCTTATTCTTCTGTATGATTATCACATTTCACACTTCATCAAAACAGAGGCTCTAAGGCAATTATACTAGGTGGGTTGGAAGTAAAAATATTAGACATCGTTATCTGCTAATAGGAAAATTGCCTTAAGAACATTAAGAACTTTTAAAAAAAAGAACATTAAATATAGACACAGATTTACTTCATATGACTTCCACTTTGAACATAAATAATCTTGTGGTTGTTTTTCTTTCTTTTGGTTAATACTGACTGAACATTCTAAAAGAAACAATTAATATAAGCCAGGATGAATGGATTCTTGCTTTAGATAACTTGTGTTGATTTTACAGTCATTCCATTTTGCTAGCAAGTTAAATTATTAAAGAATCCCATGTATGTCAGTATTTATAGTCTAGCAAGGATTATCACAACTTAAATCTGGCTTCTACTGGATGTTCAACTAATATAGAAAAGGTAGCCAAGAATACTCAATGGGTAAAATATAGTTTCTGTAATACAAGGTGTCGAGGAAACTGGATATTCACATGCAAAAGAATGAAACCGGAACCCTATCTTACATAAAGTTTAACTAGAAATGGGTTAAAGATTTAAATGTAAAGCTTGAAACCATACAACTCTTAGAAGAAGGGATAGGAGAAAAGCTCCTTGACATTGGTCTTGGCAATGATTTTCTGGATATGTCACCCACGGCAAAAATAAACCAGTGGGTCCACATCTCATGAAAAGGCTTCAAAAGATGAACAAGATGAAAATCTTAAGTAACGGAGGGAAATATTTGCAAACCATATATCAGGAAAAGGATTAGTATCTAAAATTTATAAGGAACTCAACTGCAAAACACCCCAAATAAACCAATTAAAATGTGGGCAGAAGATCTGAATAGGCATTTTTCCAAAGAAGACGTGCAAATGGCCAACAGGTACTGGAAAATTTCCTCCACATCACCAATTATCAGGGACGAGTAATCTCTACACCCAACATGGGGCTCAAACCCACAACCACAAGATTGAGACTCACATGCTCTTCCTACTGAGCTAGCCAGGTGCCCAGGGAAAAGCAAATTAAAACCACCATAAGACATTGTCTGACACCTGCTAGAATGATTATCACCAAAAAAATATAAGAGATAACAGGTGTTGGTGAGATGTGGAGAAAAGACAACTCTTGCACTGCTGGTGAGAAAGCAGACTGGTACAGCCACCCTGGGAGAACAGCATGGACGTTCCTCAAATAGAACTACCATGTGATCCAACAACCCCACTTCTGGGTATATATCCAAAGTCAATGAAATCATTATGTTGAAGAGATATCTGCACCCCACCCCTCCATGTTCATTGAAGCATTATTTATAATAGCCAAGACGTGGAACAACCTGGATGCCCATCAGAGGATAAGTGAATAAAGAAACAGCGATGTGTGTGTGTGGTTCAGCCATAAAAGGTGAATATGCCACTTGAGGTAATATGGATGAGCTTTGAGGGCATTATGCTAAGTGAAATAAGTCAGACAAAAAAGACAAATATTGGATGATCTCACTTAGATGTGGAACCTAAAAACAAAGACGAGAAAGCACAGAAACAGAGTCGACTGGTATTTGCCAGGGGCTGGGGTGGGGGAAATGGATGGAGTGGTGAAAAAGTACAAACGCTCAGTCATGAGATGGAAGTTGTGGGGTCTAATGTACAACACGATGACTATAGGTATCCACAATGAATCGTCTGCTTGCAAGTTGCTAAGCAAGTTGATCTTAAAAGTTCTCACCACACACAAAAATGGTTAAATGTCCTGCGACAGATGAGTTAACTGGCCTCATTGTGCTAATCATGTAGGAATATATACATAGATCCTCACATTAGACACTTCAAATGTTTCTTAATATTTATTTATTTTTGAGACATAGAGAGAGACAGAGCATGAGTAGGGGAGGGGCAGAGAGAGAGAAGGAGACACAGAATCTGAAGCAGGCTCCAGCCTCCAGGCTCTGAGCTCTCAGCAGAGGCCGACACGGGGCTTGAACTCACAAGCCGTGAGATCATGACCTGAGCCGAAGTAGGACGCTCAACTGACTGAGCCACCCAGGCACTCCACGTTGTACACTTTAAATGTACACAATATATCAAATATGTCTCATTATATATTATATTATATGTCAGTTCTTTCTCATAAATCTGGAAAAGTTTTTTAAAAATTAAAAACTGGCACATAGTGTGCCTGTCTAATGCTTTTCTGAGACTCAAATTTTAATATCTCTTAGAGTCATTAATACACGGATGACACTAAACTTTGAGAAGCCTTACTGTTAGTAAGAGTTAAAGTATGGATTTTGCTTTTTTTTTTTTAAATTTTTTTTTTTCAACATTTATTTATTTTTGGGACAGAGAGAGACAGAGCATGAACGGGGGAGGGGCAGAGAGAGAGGGAGACACAGAATCGGAAACAGGCTCCAGGCTCTGAGCCATCAGCCCAGAGCCCCACGCGGGGCTCGAACTCACGGACCGCGAGATCGTGACCTGGCTGAAGTCGGACGCCCAACCGACTGCGCCACCCAGGCGCCCCTGGATTTTGCTTTTAAACAGGTTATTTTACAAGTTTTTATTAAACAACAAAGTAAAATTGTGGTAAAATTCCAAAAAGCACATAATTTCCTTAGGGCATCGACTTAATTTCCAGTGATTCTACTATTCAAAAGGTGCTAATGCACACTTATTGAAAACGATTTGACTTTGAGACATTTTCCATTAGCACTAATATGGGTAATCACACTCCTTCAGTACAAAGTATTTTATACAGACGTTGTGAAAGAGCCGAAAGTCACTATCATATTACAAATCCGTTTTGTAAGTGGCAACATTTAACACTAGGCTCATCAGCAAAGAAAGCTGGGGTAACACTCTGAACAGCAGCACCAAAAAGACCGGCTCAAGTAGATGGTTTGGGTTCATGGAATCCAACCATTCCTAGTTCAGATTCAACAACCACAAAAAAGCCATGTTTCAAACACCCTGGGATTTTTACAATTGTACATACGATGGGAAATCCCTAAGTTAAACACAGAGTAACTGAAACCTAGAAGAAGAAAGAAGGAAAATGGAAATCGTGATATAAAGGTTGGGTAAGAGTCAATAGAAGAGATTAGAAATGTAGTACATAGGGTTCCATTCGCAGGATGCCTTTAAATTCCAAATATTGCTTTCAACTATGTACCCTTGCCTCCCTCATACTTTTGGAACACAATGCTGTGTTTAAATTCCTAAAGTATATAAAATTCCACTACCGTTTGCTTTTTTTTTTTAAGTAACCTCAACGCCCAATGTGGGGCTCAAACTCATGATCACAAAACTGAGAGTTGCATGCGTTATAGACTGAGCTAGGCAGGCACCCCAAATTCTGCTGTTTGATGGCACAAATCCATGCTATTTCCTCATGGTTGTATTTACTTCACTATTTTATTTTATTTTATTTTATTTTATTTTATTTTATTTTATTTTATTTTATTTTATATCTTATCTATCTTATCTATCTTATCTTATCTTATTTCTAAGTAATCTCTACACCCAACATGGGGCTCAAACTCAGAACCCTGAGATCAAGACTCTCCCTCTCTACCCACTGAGCCAGCCAGATGCCCCAGGGCTTGACATTTTAAATAGTTACCTTTCAGAGTGCCAGAGTCAAGAGTGTCTGACCTGTGCAGAGTCACAGTCAGGAATGTATTTAGCTGTTTTAAACCAGGAACTACACTAAGTGATTAATCCTGCTGATGATGGAGATGCCATAAGGGAGCATTCTAACCTAAGTTGGATTTTCCAAGCAAAATGCAAAATACCACACACAGGTGCTTCAGCAATTAAAGACAAATTCATAAAGATTAAGTGTCAATGATAAAATGTGAAATATAAATGATGATAACACTTAAATGAAAATGCCTAATATTGGTTCTTTGGTAACAATAACATGTAGTAGATAAAGTATTTAATATGATAATCATTAAAAGGGGGGACAGAGCCCACATATATAGAGTAAGAAATGATGTCAGGACATCACAGCTATGAAGGACACGAAGGAATGGAAAGCAACCTGTTTGATCCATTCGTAGAAAATGCACCTGAGCACTCCAATGATGTGGCTGATTTGCTGTATGTACATATTTCATTTTTCCCAGAAGAAATGGGAACTGGAAACTGATTAATTATATAATCCCAGAGAGACCAGACCTCATTCCCCGCCTCATCCACTCTCCTCCTCAAAGACAGCATTTCCAGATGGCTTTACAGTTCTTTTCCCCCCCTTGGAAACAAGACTTACTTGCTAATATTTACCCTGATTTAGAACATAGAAAGGGAGAAACAGTTCCAAATTTTTATCACGAAGCAAGCAAAGCATTGACATGAAATCCAACAAGTAGAGGACAAACAACAACACAGGGATAGAAATATTTTCAACAACTAGCAAAGAGAATCCAGCTGATGTTTAATGAAAAAAATCACTGTGGTGAATTGAGATTTATTTCGAGGACAAATGTGAATGTCCATTATATGTCAGTTTACTATAGGTATTCATCTAATCACAGCCTACATAAGTCATTGCCATAAGTAATGAAAGGCATTGAAAAAAACTTAAGGCTTGTCCTTCATTGAGAGAAAAAAACACGGGCTCCTGGGTGGCTGAGTCAGTTAAGTGTCCAACTTCAGCTCAGGTGATGATCTCGCAGTTCGTGAGTTTGAGCCCCGTGATGGGCTCTGCGCCGACACCTTGGAGCCTGGAGCCTGCTTTGGATTCCGTGTCTCCCTCTCTCTGCCCCTCCCTGGCTCGCCCTGTCTGTCTCTCAAAAATAAAGAAACATTAAAAAAATTTTTTGAACACAGTAAAACAGAAATACACGTATATTATATATGTTTATGCATGATGTTAATATATATCATGCTAATATATATGCTATATAAACTATATATATAAAGATTATAATGTAAATACAAATAACGTTGAAGGTACTAGTTAATACAGTTAAATCAGTAAGCATGAAGGGCATCCATATTTGAAGAAAGGAGGTGATTTTTATCATCACTGCAGAGTTTTGATTGCATGGGAAGAAAACCCAAGGATGTCAAGAAAAATGACAGCAAATAACAAGGTTACGAAGTTAGAAAAAATGCATAGGATATGTATTCTATAAATTTCGAGAAAAGGATTAGAACATATAACGGGAGGCAGAATTTATAGGAGCATTGAAACGATATATATTTGACAGGGACTGGGAAGACTCATGAATCTATTTTGAAATGTTCTTGAGGGCAGCATAATCCTGATTCTAAACCCTAATAAAAACAATAAAAAGGAAGAAAATTGGAGTCTAATCTTTCAACAATCTTTTTTATCGATGCAAAATGTAGAAAGTTATATATAGTTATTATATATAATAATATGCATTCTGTGATCTAATTATATGTATTATAATTATATATTATAATACATAATACATACATACATAATACATAATATTATATGTATACGTATATTATATATTATATATAATACATATATTAATGTATTATACATATGTACATATATACTATATATACATATATAATATATATATATACACACATACGTTTCTAGTGATAAATCAAAGGAAAACGTATCACAGAGTACAGCCTTTTCAAGCAGGATTAATTTCAGGAGTACAAGCATATGAAGGTGGTTAAAATTTGAGTCATTTAAAGTAAACAGGCACATTAAAAGAAAAAGGAAAATATAGATGTGACATCTCCGTAAGCGCAGAAAAATACATTTTTAAAGGATGCTAAAATGAAGAGGGGGAGGAGCCAAGATGGCGGAACGGCCCGGAAGTTTCTTTTGCATCTCTCCTCCCTGAAATGCAGCCAGATCAACACGCCAGCATCCTGCACAGCTAGAAAACCGATTGGAGGATTAACACAACAATGTGCACAACCTGAACCTCAGAACTCGGCAGGTTTGCGGCAGCGCGGAGAGGTCAACTGGAGGAGAGAGAAGCCGCGGAGGGCAGGGGGAGCTGTTTTTCCTTGCCTAGAGAGGACACAGACGGGGTGGGGGGAGGTACAGGGAGCATCCCCCGCCCCAAAGCAGCCGGAGAGAAAAGAAAGAGTATGTAAGGGACTGAACAAAAAAGGGAGGAAGGAGAGGGTTTAAATCCCACGAACCTGGCGGTGCTCTGGAGGGAAGGGCCGATCCATGGGAGCAGAGAGCGACGTCCCCGGGCCACGCGGGGAGCGGCGGTTCCCCTGCTGGGAGGACATTTAGTATTGTCCGTGCGGCCACCCCAGTGGACACCAGAGGCCCCAGCGGACCCCAGGGAACGACCACATTCGCTGGTGCTGGAACAGGGTCGTTGGGGGTGAAGCCTGGTGCCGGATGTGTGTTGTGATTTTCCATAATCCCTGAAACGCTACCACACGATCACGTGAACTTTTTCTGGGGCGGGCTGGCCCCCGGCCGCAGTCTCCAGGCGTGGGCGGCAGCACAGTCTGGCGAATGTTCCTGGGTGCGGCCGGCACCGGCCATCGCTCCACGGGAGCCTCCTGCAGAGGATGCGAGCAGGTCAAAGCCGCGGTCCCTCCGACGGGAGGGGTCGGGAGACACAGCCTCATCTGAGATAAAACTCGAGGGAGGTTCTGCCTGGCAGCCTCACGGCTTGGTCACGGACAGGGTAAAAGCCGGGAGCGGACGGAAGCCGGAGACAAAGGACAGGTGCGCGATTGCAGGTCGGAGAGATCACAGAGTTCCAAAACTAGAGCCCCGGCAGCTGGGTGACGCCATTTTCACCGCTCCCGCGCATGCGCATACACGCACCTACGAGCGCCACAATTCACCCCAGTAAGCTAAGCAGCGCCATCTGGTGGAGAACGAGGTCATTATACTAAGCCCCGCCCTACTGGGCCAACCTCGCTCTTCAGGAACACAAGTCTCTCCGCTGGCTTAGTTTACAGACTATAAAGTGCTTCATAGCTTGACTTCTACAGGAAACCAGATGTAATTTCAATCATACTTCATTCTGTTCGCTGGTCCTTTTATCCGTTTTTTTCTCTCTTTTTCCTTTCTTTTTTTATTCTTAAATACAGAAATTAAAAAAATCTATTTTTATTTTCCATTTTTATTACAAAGATTTTTCTTTAATTTTTCTACCATATTTTTTACTTCTTTGTAGATTTTTTAAATTCTATCTTACTTCCATCATTTCATTTTATTCTATTTTATTGTATTCAGTTTTTCAAATTTTCAAGCGTTTTCTTTTTTTTTCTTTTTTCCCTTGTTTTTTATTTTCCTTTTTTTCTTTTATTTTCTTTCCCCCTTTTCCCCTAATCTATTAATCTTCTTTCAACAACCAGACCAAAACACACCTGGGATCTAGCATCCTTTATCTGATTTCTTTGTGTTGTTTTTAATTTTTTAACTTTTTTTACATTACTAGTTCCTTTTCTTCCCCCAAAATGACAAAAAAAAGAAAAAAAAAGGAATTCATCCCAAAAGAAAGAACAGGAAAAAAATGATAGCCAGGGAATTAATCCACATAGATACAAGCAAGATGTCTGAACCAGAATTTAGAATCATCAGTACTCATTCTAAACGTCAATGGTCAAAACACTCCAATCAAGACACAAGGTAATTGAATGGATAAGAAAACAAGATCCATCTAGATGCTGTTTACAAGACACCCATTTTAGACCTAAAGTCACCTTCAGATTGAAAATAAGGGGATGGAGAGCCATCTATCATGCTAATGGTCAACAAAAGAAAGCCGGAGTAGCCATACTTATATCAGACAATCTAGATTTTAAAATAAAGACTGCAATGAGAGATGAATAAGGGTGTTATATTATAATTAAGGGATCTATCCACCAAGAAGATCTAACAATTGTAAATATTTATGCTCCAAACATGGTGCACCCAAATATATAAATCAATTAATCAAAAACATAAACTCATTGATAATAAGACTATAATAGTATAGGGGACTTCAACACCTCACTTACAGCAATGGACAGATTATCTAAACAGAAAATCAACAAGGAAGCAATGGCTTTGAATGACACACTGGACCAGATGGACTTAACAGATATACTCAGAACATTTCATCCTAAAGCAGCAGAATATACATTCTTCTCGAGTGCACATGTAACGTTCTCCAGAATAGATCACATACAGGGAAACAAATCAGCCCTCAACAAGCACAAAGGATCGAGATCATACCTTACATGTTTTCAGACCACAACACTATGAAACATGAAATCACTCACAAGAAAAAAGATTGGAAAGATAACAAATACTTGGAGACTAAGAACATCCTACTAAAGAATGAATGGGCTACCCAAAAATTAAAGAGCAAATTATAAAGTACATGGTAGCCAATGAAAATGATAACACCACAGCCCCAAACCTCTGGGATGCAGCAAAGGCAGTCATAAGAGGGAAGTATATAGCAATCCAGGCCTTCCAAAAGAAAGGAAGAAAGGTCTCAGATACACAACCTAACCTTAAACCTCAAAGAGATGGAAAAAGAATAACAAATAAAACCCCAAGCCAGCAGAAGACAAGAAATAGTAAAGATTAGAGCAGAAATCAATGCTATCAAATCCAAAACAAACAAACAAAAAAAACCCAAAAAACAAACAAACAAACAAAAAACAAACCAGAAGAGATCAATGAAACCAGGAGCTGGTTCTTTGAAATAATTAACAAAATTGATAAACCACTAGCCAGTCTGATCAAAAAGAAAAAGGACCCAAATAAATAAAATCAAGAATAAAAGAGGAGAGATCACAACCAACAGAGCAGAAATACAAACAATAATAAGAGAATATTATGAGCAATTATATGCCAATAAAATGGGCAATCTGGAAGAAAAGGCCAAATCCCTAGAAACATATAAACTACCAAAACTGAAACAGGAATAAATAGAAACTCTGAACAGACCCATAACCAGTAAAGAAATAGAGTTAGTAATCAAAAATCTCCCAATAAGAAACCAGGGCCAGATGACTTTCCAGGGGAATTCTACCAAACATTTAAAGAAGAGTTAACACCTATTCTCTTGAAGCTGTTCCAAAAAATAGAAATGGAAGGAAAACTTCCAAACTCATTCTACAAGGCCAGCATTACCTTGATTCTAAAACCAGACAAAGACCCCAGTAAAAAGGAGAACTATAGACCAATTCCCCTGATGAACACGGATGCAAAAATCCTCAACAAGATATTAGCCAACCATATCCAACAATACATTTAAAAAATTCACAACGACCAAGTGGGATTTATACCTGGGATGCAGGGCTGTTTCAATATCTGCAAAACAATCAATGTGATACATCACATCAATAAGAGAAAGGACAAGAACCATATGCTCCTCTTAACAGAGGCAGACAAAGCATTTGACAAAATACAGCATTCTTTCTTGATAAAAACCCTCAAGAAAGTAGGGATAGAAGGATCATACCTCAAGATCATAAAAGCCATATATGAAATACCCACTGCTAATATCCTCAATGGGGAAAAACTGACAGCTTTCGCCCTAAGGTCAGGAACAAGACAAGGATGTCCACTCTCGCCACTGTTATTCAACATAGTATTGGAAGTCTTAGCCTCTGCAGTCAGACAACACAAAGAAATAAAAGGCATCCAAATCAGCCAGGAGGAGGTCAAACTTTCACTTTTCACAGGTGACATGATACTCTATATGGAAAACCCTAAAGATTCCACCAAAAAACTGCTAGAATTGATTCATGAATTCACCAAAGTTGCAGGATATAAAATCAACGCACAGAAATTGGTTGCATTCCTATACACCAACAGCGAAGCGACAGAAAGAGAAATCAAGGAATCAATCTCATTTACAGTTGCATAAAAAACCATAAAATACCTAGGAACAAATCTAACCAAAGAGGTGAAAAATCAATACGCTGAAAACTATAGAAAGCTTATGAAAGAAATTGAAGCAGACACAAAAAAAAGGGAAAAAGATTCCATGCTCCTGGATAGGAAGAACACATATTGTTAAAATGTCTATTCTACCCAAAGCAATCTACATATTCAATGCAATATCTATCAAAGTAACACAAGCATTCTTCACAGAGCTAGAACAAACAATCCTAAAATTTGTATGGAACCAGAAAAGACCTTGAATAGCCAAAGCAATCTTGAAAACCAAAGCTGGAGGCATCACAATCCTGGACTTCAAGCTGTATTACAAAGCTGTAGTCATCAAGACAGTATGGTACTGGCACAAAAACAGACACTCAGATCAGTGGAACAGAATAGAGAACCCAGAAATGGACCCACAAACATATGGCCAACTAATCTTTGACAAAGCAGGAAAGCATACCCAATGGAATGAAGACAGTCTCTTCAGTGCTCACTTTGGCAACACATATACTAAGACAGTCTCTTAAGCAAGTGGTTCTGGGAAAACTGGACAGTGACACGCAGAACAATGAACCTGGACCACTTTCTTACACCATGCACAAAAATAAACTCAAAATAGATGAAAGACCTAAATGTAAGAGAGGAAGCCATCAAAATCCTTGAGGAGAAAGCAGGCAAAAACCCGCAGCAACTTCTTACTCAACCCGTCTCCGGAGGCAAGAGAAACAAAAGCAAAAATGAACTTTTGGTACCTCATCAAAATAAAAAGCTTCTACACAGTGAAGGAAACAATCAGCAAAACTAAAAGGCAACTGACGGAATGGGAGAAGATATTTGCAAACGGCACATCACATTAAGTGTTGGCATCCAAAAATCTATAAAGGACTTATCAAACTCAACACCCAAAAAACAAATAATCCAGTGAAGAAATGGGCAAAAGACATGAAAAGACACTTTTCCAAAGAAGATATCCAGATGGCCAACTGACACATGAAAAAATGCTCCACATCACTCATCATCAGGGAAATACAAATCAAAACCACAATGAGATACCACCTTACACCTGTCAGAATGGTTAACATAACAACTCAGGCAACAACAGATGTTGGCGAGAATGTGGAGAAAGAGGATCTCTTTTGCACTGCTGGTGGGAATGCAAACTGGTGCAGCCACTCTGTAAAACAGTGTGGAGGTTCCTCAAAAAACTAAAAATAGAACTACCCTACGACCCAGCAATTGCACTACTAGGCAATTATCCAAGGGATACAAGTGTGCTGCTTCGAAGGGACACAGGCACCCCCATGTTTATAGCAGCATTATCAACAATAGCCAAAGTATGGAAAGAGCCCAAATGTCCATCGACAGATGAATGGATAAAGAAGATGTGGTATATATGTATATAATGGAGTATTACTCTGCAATCAAAAAGAATGAAATCTTGCCATTTGCAACTACGTGGATGGAACTGGAGGGTATTATGCGAAGCGAAATTACGCAGAGAAAGACAAATATTATGTGACTTCACTCATATGAGAAATTTAAGATTCAAACAGATGAACTAAAGGGAAGGGAAGCAAAAATAATACAAAAACAGGGAGGGGGGCAGAACAGAAGAGACTCATAAATATGGAGAACAAACAGGGTTGCAGGAGGGATTGTGGGAGGATGGATGGGCCAAATGGATAAGGGGCATTAAGGAATCTACTCCTGAAATCATTGTTGCACCATATGCTACCTAACTTGGATGTAAATTAAACAATACATAATTTTTTTTAAGGTTTATTTATTTATTTATTTTTTAATTTATTTTTGAGACAGAGAGAGACGGAGCGTGAATAGGGGAGGGGCAGAGATAGAGGGAGACACAGAATCTGAAACAGGCTCCAGGCTCTGAGCTGTCAGCACAGAGCCCGACGCGGGGCTCGAACTCACGGACCGTGAGATCATGACCTGAGTCGAAGTCGGACACTCAACCGACTGAGCCACCCAGGCGCCCCTAAGGTTTATTTTTGAGAGACAGAGAGAGACAGAGAATGAGCAGGGGAGGAACAGAGAGAGGAAGACGCAGAATCCAAAGCAGGCTCCAGGCTCCGAGCTGTCAGCACAGAACCCGATGCGGGGCTTGAACCCACGGACTGCGAGATCATGACCTGAGCCGAAGTCAGTTGCTTAACCAACTGAGCCACCCAGGCGCCCCTACAATAGATAAATTTTTAAAACAATTTAAGAACTAAAAAAAATAGTCAA
Organism: Lynx rufus; assembly: GCF_022079265.1. NCBI lineage: Eukaryota > Metazoa > Chordata > Mammalia > Carnivora > Felidae > Lynx > Lynx rufus. The sequence goes on from NW_025814828.1 coordinate 3,161,435, forward strand.
AAGAAATAACCACTTAAAAATTAAAAAAATAAAAGGATGATAAATTCTAACTATAATTAATAAAATATATTGCCAGCATGGAATAGAGAGGAGCTTCCCTAAACATACAAAGGATTTCTACTTAAAAAATAAAACAGAAACCTCAACAACTCCTCAAACAGCATATTTTGGGGCTGGAATAGTGAGAGTCCCCTGAGATGAGGAATGAGGTTAAATACACCCGACAGCCATGGGTCTTTCCAGAATGCATCAGGAATACCAGGTAGCATACTCAGAATAGTAGGAAAATCAATGAAAATAACGTGATTGGAAAAGAAGAACCAACCTTTGTGAGCTTAAAATCAGAAAAGAAATCTACAACTAAGCAATGAGAATGAGTGAATTTACCAGTCAATAAACAAAACAAAACATACAAACAAAAAGAAAGAAACACCAAAAACATCCACTGTCTGCCAGTAAAAGAAAAAAAAATTAAACTTCCTTTAAAGATGTCATAATGTTTACAAGGGCATAGATAATATCACATTCACAATCGCACCTTGCCACAGTTGTGCAAAACGCACAGAGAAAAGTAGAGGACACATCCGTCAGTATTGGGGTATGTTGTGTGTGCAGATGGGAATACTGTCAGTCATAAAGGTGTTAGTTTTTCCAAAAGTGATCTATGGAGTCAACGCAGTGTGTGTGTGTGTGTGTGTGTGTGTGTGTGTGTGTGTGTGTGAAATAGAGGAGAAAAAGAAGAAGGAAGGTGGGGGAGGAACAGAAGAAGGGGAAGGAGGAGAAGGAGGAAGACAGAAGAAAGCAGTAGAGACGGGGATCCAAACACTGGCGATCAACCACACTCCTCATGTAGACATACTGACAATAGATACTCATCAAAATGATCAAAGCCATAATTGCCAGCAGGCTCTGACCACCTGTATTAAATGACCACAGAACACAGTAATGTAGAACCTTCCTGAATCACTCAGATTCAGAAATGAGGTCATTGCAGATAGAGCTAATTTAGATGAGGTCATGGCACAGTAGGGAGGGGCCCTGATATGCCTGGTGTCCTTATCAAAAGGGGAGACACAGACACTCATGCAGGGAATGTCGTGTGCAGATGCAGGCAGAGATGACAGCAAGGTGTCTATTAGCCAAGAAACGATGAACACGGCCAGGCAACCACCAGAAGCTCGTTGAGAGGCACAGAACGGATTCTCCCTCACATCCTCAGAAGGGACCAATGCCTTGATCTCGGGCGTCTAGCCTCCAGGGCCATCAGAGAATAAACTTCCATTATTTAATCCCACCCAGTTTGTGGAACTCAGCTCTGGCAAGAGTCAGAAAGGAGCAGTCGTGCTGTTAGCAAATGCTTTACCCGGCTGACCAATCTGAGCAACTTCTAGGGCCTTTATGATGCTTTTATTCTTCCTCTTGCCCTCTTTCCACTGACTGGTAGGGGACACAAGGATTAAACATGGAAACTATCTGCAGAATGCAACCGTTTTCCAGAATCTGGAAATCATCTTCCCTTCCCTGAAGCATTAAAAATATTTGAAGGAGAGTAATACTTCTAATTATAGTAAAAAATAATGCTGGGATGGGCACTAGCTAATTGCACATGCCCGTTCAATTTTCTTGTAATGTCTATACTTTGGTTTAGAATACAAAGTGAACTTACGTTAAAGAGAACCAAGTTTTGTTGAACTGGTGTTTCTAGAAGTCTCCCAGCTTTATTTAAGGAATATAAGGTAATGATAAAGACAGTAACAAATTTACTGAAGATTCATACTGACTTTTCCATGACTGGATGGAAGAATAGTGTATCATCTGCATTCATTTTGAATATATATAATATAATATAATATAATATAATATAATATAATATAATATTTATACTTGGATACCACATTATTTCAAATATATGCCTTAAATATGGAACATGTGTCCTCATTCGCTGCAGCACCTCTTAGTGTATAGAACCAAGGATGAGGGAGATGTGGCATTTCTTCCCCTCTGGGGTTTATCATTATGTGTCCTTGAGAGGCAACAAGGAAGAAATGGATTAATTAATACCGTAGGGAAGTTCTCTTTCCTATTCAGTAAACTGGGCAGTATCCCGGAGAAACGCATCTTACAGGCAAGATAGTTCCCAATTAAAATGAAAGTTCTGTGATGCACAAAAAAAGTGAAACAGAAACGATGAAGAAAATGCAAATTATATTGATGGTATATATGGTTTAACACCATTTACGCAGAGCATCTATGAATTTACTGCCATTGGGGTAAAATTACCAGAATTGAATTTGCAACAGGAAAAAAAAAAAAAAAAGGAAAAGAGACATGTAGTTACAGCATTTTTTGTAGGAACAAAACACATGACAAAAATATGAATACAGACGTTAATGAACAAGTGATACATACATTTCATTTTCGCTATACCTATCTATTTTTTAATATATGATGTGGTCTCAGTTCAGAAATGGCAAATGCACATAAAACAATTCCAAAGACTAAATAATGCAACTGGCTCAAATTGATCTGTGCTACTGTCCTAGAATTCTATTAAAGAAAGATTAAGGGGTTTTTCCATGTAAGGTATAAAGTAAGAAATGAAAGTCTGAGCGATTTCAGGGGGAAAAAATCAAGCCTTCATACAAAGACATGATTCTGAATGAAATATGAATGAAATGCATCAGAGTAGATCCCTTCAAATAGCATAAATAGCTCAGGAATGGCAAGATAAACTCAACCTTTTACTGAGAAATGATAAGGTTATGAAAGGGGGAAATGTCCTGTATAGTTTTCATACCCTCAATCGGACTCATTTTCCATGGTCTCACCAAAATAATTAAAAACAAAATAGAAAGAAGGAGGTATTTTGAGACTTCCTTTTATCATATCTATGCATTTAAAGTACAGAGTTCCAATTTCAAAGTAAAACTAATCAAAGCCTGGTTAGTTCAGATAATTGCTGACTTTTGTCTAAGTTTTAGAAAAAAAAAGAACATAGAAGGAAGACCCACAGATACGTTATTAATAACATTTCTTCGGATGTATACATTTCACATGAACTGAAGGTATCTCCAGTGGAGCTCATCTGAGAGGAAAAGAGAAGAAAAACAAAGTATGTTCTTTCCCCTTCACATTTTTATTTTGGTCTAACACTTATTGGGTCTTCACAGAAATGGAAATAATAGGATTAAGAAAAAGCAATAGACTGCTGGTGACAATTAGGTAGATTTTTTAAAGAGTAAATTGTCAAATTTATGATGTAAACGCGAACACAGTTCTTTGTGACCTATTTCGCTTTACCTAGACAGCTCATTATTCAGCAGATTCTCCCTCATTCCCATCTACTCCTTGGGAGTATTTGTGAACATGCAATACAAACTTAACGTTGTTCAATGTATTTAACAAGATCATGGGGTCGTAGGACTTTGGAATATTATTTTCTGAGATCTATTGGACTTCTATGAAACCATGCTGCTGAAATCATAGTCCCATAAAGTTCTTCTGATTTTGAAAAAGGGTAGAGAGAGATCAAGAAGGTATGAGATTGAAAGATCCTATAAATTTGTAAGAGAGTGCGGCGGCCTGATTCTAATAAATCTTATTCAAATAAGAGACGGACACAATTGATAGAAGTGTAGCATTAATCCCCAGGTAAACTCTACAATATGGACACACGTAATTATCTAGCTCCACGTACTGAGTTCTCTGCCACGTAAATTCTGGAAACAATTCTGTCGAGCATGAGAAATGCAGCTGTGAGATAAAGGGTGTGAGTTTTGGCTAATGTATCAGCCTTTCTCTCCTTCCAATTTTGTTATCCTAAAGCAGAAAAGAAGAAAACCGTTCAAGGCTTTCTGGAGTTTTTCATGTATCAACAAGTTCCTGACTTTAAAAATCCATCCTAACCCCTACCCCCCTTTCTTTCCTCTTTCCTCTCTCCCTCGTGCCTTCTTTCACACAAACCAGCTGCAAGGTAACATCTTCCAACTCAACAGTGTTTGACCTCCTGAGTGCTGGATTGTCAAATCCTGTAGGGGACGCTTCACTTGTGCCATGGTTAAAGCCAAACACAGTGATGACAGAAACATTCCAGTTTGAAGTCAGAGCAAGGCGGATGGTGTATTATCCACGTGGAGCGGTAGCCAAGGCATTGGGGCAAAAAAGTGGTCAGCGGGCCTGGGAAGGTAAATTAAGAGAATATCATAAAAGTCTTTGTCTACCAAGTTATGACACTTGTCCTTCTTCCTTTTGAGCAGTAGAGCATACTTGGCTCTTTAGTATAACAAAGTCTTGCTCACAAATGTGTTAGACTCTATCCCAAAGGGAGAGATTGGTAGTCATAAAACCACCCTGTGGACTATGGCATGCACCCAAGTAAGTGGCAGCAGGGACATATGGTGGAGTGCAGACATCTGGTTGAGTCAGGAAGGGTTTACTCTCGGCTGTAATTCCCATCAGTTGAAGAAAACAGTTGAAGGAGAGAAGGGCATGTCATAAACACAATTCTCGGAATCAAATAGAAGGGGGGTCACCACTGGGTGAGAAGCCTCATAAATTTCTGGATGATGGAATGCAGATGGGGACATATCGAACAATTAAACAACTTCAAGAAAGGTGCAGCCCAGAGAGTGCTAGAGGAGGTAGTGACGTCATATGTCATGAAGAGGCTGGCAGCAAAGTCATAATCTGTTGGGCCAAATATAGTGATTTATGTAAAAATATTGTATGTTCTATAAAGTGACCACCACCATCAAGCAATAGAAACATTGTGAGTTCTAGTTAAAAATTGTCCCCTGGGGCGCCTGGGTGGCTCAGTTGGTTGGGTGTCCGACTTTGGCTCAGCTCATGATCTCATGGTTCCTGGGTTCGAGCCTGGCGTCGGGCTCTGTGCTGACAGCTCAGAGCCTGGAGCCTCCTTCAGATTCTGCGTCTCCCTCTCTCTCTGACCCTCTTGTGTTTGCACTCTGTCTCTCAAAAAATGAATAAATGTTGAAAAAATTAAAAATAGATAAGCAATTAAATTAAAATTGTCCCCTAAAGTGCCTGACACAACACACAGAAGAATCTGTATTGATAGCTAATTAAGACTACACTCATATGGGGGCGCCTGGGTGGCTCAGTCAGTTAAGCGTCCGACTTCAGCTCACGTCACGATCTCGTGGTCCGCGAGTTCGAGCCCCGCGTTGGGCTCTGGGCTGATGGCTCAGAGCCTGGAGACTGCTTCAGATTCTGTGTCCCTCTCTCTCTGCCCCTCCCCCATTCATGCTCTGTCTCTCTCTGTCCCCAAAATAAATAAACGTTAAAAAATTAAAAAAAAAAAAGACTACACTCATGTTTTTTTCTCTGATTTTTTCTGATAATTTTTTTCCAAGTATTTTGCCTTTCTGCTGCACATGAATTTGTCCTGACTGAAGCTCTAGAATTTTCCTTTGTAGCAATATGTTAACTGAAATTAATAACATATATAATCCATTTATTCACATAAATAAAATTTCAACAGATAGAATTTTATTTTTTTGCCTTGTTTTCACAAAGGCTATATTTTTGCTGGTGGTGGTGTTTGGCCATTTGGGTTTTTCATTGTATTAGTTTCTTACATATCTACTTTTTACACACATAAAAGGGAATAGCTAGTGTTTTGGCTAATGTATACACCTGTGAATACAGGTAATTGACATCCCTACCAAAATAAAGGATATTTCCATCACCTCAGATGCTACAAGACAAACGATATGTTACATTTTCCATATGATTCAATCCAAAATAGTTTGATTTTTCCCTGTGATTCCTTATTTAATGGGTAATTTGGGTAAATACCTTATTTCACGGGTAATTTGGGTAAATACTTATTTAATGCGTAACAAAGAAGATATATCACATGTCACTCATGTTTTAACATTATTACTTCCTAAAAGAATAAGATTTTGTGTATTGTGGTGTAGATCTGCTGGGCTGTGAATATACTCAGATTCATCTACAGATATTTTCATTTTCCCCTCATTTTTGAAGTACAGTTTTTACAGATGGAGTCATATTTCCTATTTCTTCGAGTTCTGGTAGTTTGTGCTTCCAAGAGCTCGATCATGTCATCCGTTTTACAGGGTGTTTGTCACACAACTGTTCACAGTGTTCTGTTGATATCTATTTCATTTCGATAAGATTGGTAGCCATGTGCCTCCTTTCATGTCTGACTTTACTAATTTGATTCTTCTCTTTTTTCTTAGTCTGTCCAGCTAAAGACGTGTCAATTTGGGGCATCTTTTCAAAGAACCAACCTTTGGGTCCGTTGACTCTCTGTAGTGGTTTTCAGTTCTCTATTCTGTTTTTCTCCACTCTATTCTTGAAGATTTCCTTCCAAAGGCTATTTTTACTAAATATACAATCATAGGTAGATACATATGTGGTTTTTTGCCCCCTTGGAAGAGACTTTGTCATGCCTAAAATAATAAGGAAGAAATGGTCAGGATGTCGGAGAATGCCAAGCTCTGAGGGAATGATCCTAGAGAAGATATAGTTGTGATAGCGTAAGACATATTTAAACTCAACAACTAGAAATGCAGAAAGATGGGATTGTCTGAAATTTATCTTAAGGGCCAGTTCTATGGACATGACATTTCAGGGCACCTACACCACCATGAGACATGGAAAGCGAAGGCAGCCGGGCGGGAAGGCTCAGCTGGTGTCAGACAATGCAGGAGAAAGTCAGTATTGATAAGGCACAATGCCATCTGCTTTCCCAGCTACAAAGGAGTCAGAGAATTTTGCCAATCTCTTAGTTGTTGTACATAGGAATTTTTTTTGTATCACCAACTTAGTTTCTAGTCTCCTTTAGATATTATTTTATAAAGCTCTACTCAAATTGGCTGTATAATACATCGGTGGGCTCTTTAAACATCTTTATTGAATGATAATTTACTATACGTAACATTCGGCCATCTTTAAGTGTCTGCTTTAAAGACTTTTAGTAATTTACAGAACTGTGATCATTTACTTATTTCAAACTAATTCTTTTTTGGCATCATAAAGTTCTTTCCCACCCAACCTCCAATTCCCTCAGATTCTTTTATCCACAGATCTTCAGATAAGGCAAAATTGCTAAGATATGGCACAAAGGTGGTCGATATTTAACATGAATGAGCAAATCAAGCAGTCTTGGTATAATAATAACTATTAATATATTAATGTTTTTCAAGAAACAGAAGAAAGCATAAAATGGACACAGGATAAAAGAAACCATGATAATAGACATTTATGGGATGCTTCTGTGAGTTCCTTCTCTTCATTTGGTCCTCAAAGCAATCCTATGAGGTGGAAAACGTCTGTGTCCACTACACCTGAGTGACAATCACTCTGGAAAGTCAGCTTCAATGAATGATCTACTTCTGTGTAAAAAAACTTCACAGAATGAATTCCTTGCTAACTCCAGGTTCATATAATGACACGTGTGTCTAGCGGGGACGAAAAAAAGTGCTGTTTTTCCCTAGCCATTTTTGTATCTTATGACTACTAGTCAAAGAATATGTCATGGGACCTTCCATCTGAAACTGATGCCGTCTTGCTATTTTCTCCAAACACACATGCTCAGAAAATGTTGTCCTCTATCTGAAGCACAGTTGCTATGCTTTCATATAAGAATGCTAAAGTATTGGGGCACCTGGGTGGCTCAGTCGGTTAAGCATCCGACTCCTAATTTTGGCTCACGTCATGATCTCACAGTTCACGGGCCTCACATTGGGCTCTGTGCTGAGCGGGGAGACTGCTTGGGATTCTCTCTCTCTCTCTCTCTCTCTCTCTCTCTGACCCTTGCTGGCTTGTACACGCACTCTCTCTCACTCTCTCTCTCTCAATATAAATACACATTTTTTAAAAATGCAAAATTATTAGTATGTTACAACCCTCTGAATGTAATATGTGTGTTAGTAGTTCTGAATAATGGGCACTTTCTGCAGCACCTGGCTGGCTCCGTCGGTGGAGCATGTGACTCTTGATGTTGGGGTCATAGGTTTGAGCCCCACGCTGGGTGTAGAGATTACTTAAATAAATAAATAGGTAAGTAAGTAAACTAAACTTAAAAAAAAGAGTAATGAGCACTTTCTTAAACCTCATGTTCAGGGAACGTACAACATAGGGGTCACCGCATACAAAAAATTTACAAATTCAACAATATGTCTCATACGTGCAACCTTTGCTTTTGAAATGTGTGATGTGTACGATTTGAACGTTTGTGAAAAAATATATATAATGATCTCTATCTATTGAACTAAAAAGTATGCCGTGCTACAGCAGGCTTCAAGATACCTCAAACATATCCAAGGGGAATGAATGAAGGTGCAGAAATGCAAGAAGGCAAGAAAGAGACTATAAATTGTTGGTCTCCTTTGAATACGTGAGAAAAGACTTAGCGACGCGGAAGTCCTGCAATTCACAGAGGCTGTGTTCACTCCTAACAGTGCAGCAATAAAGATATTCTATTTTTTTTACTTGTTTATTTATTTTTGAGAGAAAGACAGTGAGCAGAGGAGGGACAGGGCAAGAGGAAGGCACAGACTCCAAAGCAGGCTCCAGGCTCTGAGCTGTCAGCACAGAGCCCGATGTGGGGCTTGAACCCATGAACTGCGAGATCATGACCTGAGCTGAAGTCAGATGCTCAACCAACTGAGCCACCCAGGTGCCCCAAGATATCATCCTATTGTATTCACTTCAAAGAGGCCATGAGTGCAAACAGTCCCTAAGCACATGGGTGCGGAAAATCGCCACCTGGGCTCCATTTAGCCAAAGGATTTGGCCAAATACCCTCAAAGTATTAACATCCTCCCTTTCCTGCAAAATGAAGCTATTGATGGCTCCTTTTGAGCGGGATGAGAATGACTCTCCTAAAGAAAACTGTCATAATGACTTTGGTTTCCTTGGTAACTAACAGTAGAAAAAAAAAGAGGGGACAGTGGACAGATTATAATCACATTTTCACAAGCTTAAGGTCAATATTTGCTTTGCTTTAGGGAACAAGGAGAGACCCGTTCCCAATGTGGCTCTGGTCAAACAGAAATACAGCAACCAGCCACTGACGTCCCAGGAAAAGTCTGGCGTCATGTACTGGGGACACCTGTGCATCCCAGGTGGGAAGCCTTGCCTTAACACGCGAGAAGGCACAGGATACGGACAGAGGCCTCCCAACCACTTGGTGTTGGTTTTGGAGATTTTTTAGTATTGAAAACCCAATTATAACATCAAATTAAAACTCAATGATAGGATTTTAAAATTATCTTTTATAAAACTTCAAGACTAAAACATCTCGTGTTAATAAATACAGGATTGTAATAGCTGCATTCATAATAGGTATAAATGGTGCTCTCAAAAATTCAAACACGCTGAAATATATTTTGAAGCACATGAAGGCATATTTCGGGTGATGTTTTTAAGATCTTTTTTTTTTCCCCACAAGGGGTTTTAAAACACCTAGTCCGAACCACACTTCTACCTTTAACACGTTAAAAAGCACAGTGACCTTCAAAGAAGCTATTTGTGGTCCCATCAGATGTATAATATGGAGCACAGAATTAAAATGGGAGATGTGAAAATACTGAGCAATTTATCTCCCCTGACCCATCACTGCAAGGCATCAGGATTCTTAATCACACCTTCTAAATTAGTATCTTTATGTAAGCAAGTCTGCCCGTGAGGAAGGGGTAAATTAGTAACATAGAAGGAATTCATTACTTCTCTCAGATAGCACAAATCTACTTATTAATTACATCTGTCCAGGGCATTCATTAGCGTCATACTAGTGTGGAAAAGCCAATGCAAGTGTAAAGGGTTCAAGTACAGAAGCCAAAGCAGATGGAAATAAAGCCAGACCCTAGATGTCTCAGCCTCGTGAGCTATTTCCAGTAAGAACAGAAGCCATGCAAGGTTCTTCTCCCGGGATGGCAAATCTAACAGAAAATCAGGCGAGGTCAGGCAGCATTTACAGGGCATCCCACGGGTACGAAGGCAAGGGTGTCTCAGCTTTGATTGCACGGATGAATCCCCGGGGCGTCTGGACACAGAGCCAATGCTGAATCAGAAGATCTTGGGTGGTGGGGCATAAAAACTATATACATTCCCATTCGCTGCCATATTCTTTCTTTTAGTTATTTTTTTTTTCAATTTTCAAATTTACTTTTGAGAGAGAGAGAGAGAGAGAGAGAGAGACTGTCAGAGATGGACACACAGAATCTGAAGCAGGCTCCCGGCTGTTGGCACAGAGCCCGATGTGGGGCTTGAACCCGTGAACCACGAGAACCACGAGATCAAGACCTGATCACGGATGCTCAACCGACTGAGCCACCCAGGTGCCTCTCAGTGCCATATGCTAACCAGGAAGCAGCATATCCCAAATCTTCTGGGAAAAGAAAAAGAAGAAAAGAAACAGAGACGGACTGAGTCATCCTGGGGGACCTGTTTCCATTAAGTCGTGCGTGACTTTTAGATTCTTTACCTTTACATTTAATATAAATCTGAGCGACTATTATGTGCATGGCTAAATGCAGACACCCTTCAACACAGGACATTTTGTAGTTTGCCAGTGTTTCATTAGGATGGTTCTGCAAACCTAAATTAGATTCCTATCCAAACAAACCAAGCCTAAAAAAGTCTATATTAGGAATAGTGTAACTATTTTCTCTTTGTTTCACTGAAACAGTTAAAAGAATGAGGAAGAGTTCTAGCAATAAACATGAAATCATTGGAGGTTACAGTGTTTTCAACCTCCAGATTACAGGCTGATAAAGCTCATTCTAACCCCCTTCATCCTGAAAGAGTGTTCCAGTAGGATAGATACAGCTTTGTTATTTCTAAAATTCATACAGCAGTTAGGGAAATATTTATAAATATATCATTCTGCAGGGTCCCTGTTGCATGCAGTAAGTGAGATATCATCCATTTTCCATGCCTGGGTTGCTGAATGATCATTTGTGAAAGCAATCACCCTTTGAATATAGCTTCTAATAATCCTGTCCATCAATCACATTTTTTTCTTAATCCATCCATGCACCATTTTAAATGCAAATAAAGATCACCTTCCCAATATCTATGAAAATTAAATCCCATCACAAATGAAAATTTACAGCCCTATCTTATATTAGTTCATAGAGCTATATTCTCGATGGCTAAATCTCTCCAACACAGTCAAATAAAGTTAAGGGAGAAATCTAATTTGGCATGCTAATTCAGGCTTATGGCATTGACCTCTCTTTTTTTCACTGTGTCATTGTCGAACTGGTGACCCCACCCCCCAGCCACGGGACTCTGCAAGTCTGGGATACCCTGGGAACCACTGGTTGCCTACCTTGGCTGCTCACTTATGTTGAGCTCAGAAGTGGAGAAGGCATCATGGCCAGCCAAATAACAACCCTCAAGGATGCCCACATCCCAGTCCCCGGAAACCTGTGCATGTGTGAACGCGTTTGGTAAAAGGGACTTTGCACATGTGATCGTGTTAAAAATTCTGAGATGGGGAGATGATCCTGCATTATCCAGATGGGTTTCATGTAGTCACAACGGTCTTTTTAAGAGGGAGGAGGGACGGTCACGGTCAGAGAAGGAGATGCGAAGATAAAGCAGGGGGCGGGTGATGCACTTTGAAGACGCAGGAAGGTGCCTCTAAGAAGCCAGAGAAGCCAAGAATCCAGATTGTCCCTTAGAGCCACCAGAAGGAATGCAGCCTCGCGAACACCTACAGATTAGCCTAGCAAGACCCATTTTAGACTTTGACCTCCAGAAGTGTCACACAGTCTATCAGTGTTGTTTTAAGCCGCAAGATTTGTGGCAGTTAGTTATAGCAGCCGTAGGGGACTCACAAGGACTTAACCCAGATTGCCTCCATTTGGACCATTTTAGTCTGTGATGCAGACTTCACGGAGGAGGTGACATGCGTCTTGGCCGCCTTCCTAAGCGTGACTACATCACCTGTGACATGATCCAGAGACTTGGGAGAAAACGGGAAAATGTCATCGTGCCTTCAGGCCATTTTGCTTGGCTCTCTGTAAGGACCCAACCCACGTCCCCTCTGCAGGACGACAAGGTGGAACTGAATTACTCAGGAAGAAAAAACCCACACCCAATACCCAACACGAAACAGGAGACGAAAGGGAGACTTTGCAAGACTCCCCGGGGTTGCAAGGCTCAGGCCAAGAGCTGTGCCCTTCACTCTGCTACACAACAGCCCACTGATACACAGCCTCTCACGACAGGGACACCGAGGCCGATGGGTGCCCGCCTCCCCGGGAAGGCACTTAGAGCAAGCCCCATGAAGATTGATATTCCTTCATTTTAACCCAGAACAGCATAATCACAGCCTGACGACCGGTCGCCCCCACCTAATCCTTCCCCTACTCCCTCCCTGCACCCCAAGGCAATTCGGTCCCTGGGCCACCTGCTCCGTCGTAATTACAGCCTTGATGAAGATAAAGCATGTTTGGATCTTTGCTATTGAGCAAGATATCATTATCCAGCCACGAAGGGATCACTCTCCCGGGAGCCAAAGGTCAGTGTGAGTTGTGAGTGATGGATCTCTATTCCACTGGCTGCAGGCGCTCTGCAAATATTAAATATCTGTGAGCTTCCTCGACTTCGACGGATGTTTCTAATTGCAGGGGGACGGTCTCCGAGATGTATATGCAAGGGTGCGAGGAGAGCACAGGTAGGTTTTCTGCTCGCGGAAATAATTTACGGCAGGAGGGAGTGGTGCTGAGAAATGGTATGGCTCCACAAAATGTATTTTAAAAAATGACTCATGATAAATTCTCACGTTCACAGACTCATCGGTGTAGCTTCTTTCACAAATATCTGTTCACGGAAGGAAAGCACTGAGCTCCAGTTAAATACCTTAATAATAAATCCTGATTTTAAATGGTACGACCAAATCTTCAGGAAGCGACATCGTTTGATTTTTCCCCTAAAAGGGTAAACCGTGTAAAACTGTGATTCTAAAAATATGAAGCATGTAAAGCAAAGCGCATGTATAAAATAACGCATCATTTGTAGTGATTAAAATTTTTTTTAATGTTTATTTTTGAGAAAGACAGAGTGTGAGCAGGGGAGGGGCAGAGAGAGAGGGAGACACAGAATCCGAAGCAGGTTCCAGGCTCTGAGCTGTCAGCACAGAGCCTCACACGGGGCTCGGACCCACAAACCACAAGATCATGACCTGAGCCAAAGTCTGACGCTTAACTGACTGAGCCATCCAGGCGCCCCAAACTCAGAACTCAGTATGACCCACACACTGAGCTGAGAAAACATATTTTGTGATTATATTCTAGAGAGATATACATATTTATATGACATTTGTTTATTGATATACTGATAATATATGCACACATTATTAAAATTATAAATACTATATTAGTATGAATGTAGTATATAAAATTTATATCCCTATGATATGGCATACTGTGCAATATGAATTAGTATTGCATATAAATGTATACACGTATTCTTTAACTTCATCCCATCCTATATCAACACAAGATGTTGTCATTGTTTTTTTCCCCATTCCACACATGATAAACTGAGGCCCAGAGACTTAGCTGTCTTGGCCCCGCCCAGATCTACAGAATCAGAATCCTGGGGCGGGCCTGGAATGTGCATTTGTAGTGCATTTTACAAGTGCTCTTTAAGTAACCCAAAATCTGAGAATCAATGCTTCCCCAGTTAAATTGGTACCAAAGCTGTTTCTTTAGTTTTACATTCTAAGGACTTAGAAATTCAGTGACAATTTTGCGATGATAAACGCGGGTCTTTTGGCTAATTATATGTTGTATTTCTCATAGAGAGATGTATAAAATGTGAATGGTAATCCTCTTAAAGCCACCCCGAGGAAGATAAGTGATCAGAAACGTATCACTGATCTGCATTGATGTAGTTCCTTTCTTTAAAATTTTTAATGTTTATTTATTTTTGATAGATAGAACACAAGGGTTGGGGGAGGAGAAAAGAGAGAGGGAGACACAGAATCTGAAGCAAGCTCCAAGCTCTGAGCTGTCAGCACGAGCCCGACGCGGGGCTCAAGACCATGAGACCCACGGACCAGGAGATCATGACCTGAGCCGAAGTCGGTGGCCCAACCGAATGAGCCACCCAGGCGCCCGTGCATTGATATATTTCGAAAGCACGAAAGACACAATGTACATTCTGTATAAATTTGTATATACCAAAGAAGTCGTGTCTCTTAATCAGATGCAAAAGTACTAGTGATTATAAATGTCCAATATGCTAACAATGACTGTGTTCATTTCCCAGGGCTGCTATACACAAAGCACCTCGTGCTGGGTGGCCCCAAATCCTGAAACAGTCTCTCAGTCGTGGGGACCAGAAGTCTGAGATCCAGGCGGGTGGGGCTGCTGAGATCCAGGTGGGGTGAGGCTCGCACTCCTCTAAAGGCTCTAAGGAGGGTCCTCGCTGCCTCTTCCAGCTTCTGGGGCTCCTGGAAATCCTTGCAGCTCAATTTGCACCTACACCATTCCCGTTTCTACTGCTGCCTTCGCAAAGCACTCTTCCCTCTGTGTGCATCCACATTTCCCTTGATTTCAGTAATTGGATTAGGGCTCCCCCTGCTCTAGGATGACGTCATCTGGACTTGATCACATCTGCAAAGACCCTGTTTCCCAATAGGGTCACCTTCCCAGGTACTGGGTGGGCACGAAGTTTGAGGGGGCACGAGTCAACCCAGTAGGGTGATCTTCAAGATGAAAAACGGTTGCCTACTTCACCTTCAAGATGAAAAACGGTTTTCCTATTACACGGGAAGAGCACATTTGCGTCATTTTAGACACGTCTGATCTCAAGGAGGATGGAACTTGTTGCATAGAGGTGACCACTACAGGAACCACATCGTCCCAGTTCTAGAGATTTCCCGGACATCACAGTGCCTACGGTTAACAATACTTTATTGAACCCTGAAAATTTTGTGAAGAGAATTGATCTCAAGTCAAGTGTTCTTATCTCAAAGAAAAGGAGGGTGAGCAAGAGGGAAATTTTGGCAGTGATGGATATGTTCGTTACCTTGGTTCATAGCAGTGATGGCTTCATAGATCTGTGGCTATGTTCACATGTATCGAATTGTCGTGCGTTTCTTTGTATATCAATTATACCTTAATAAAGGTGTTAAAAAAAACAGGAAGAAAATCCATATCCCCCACACGTCAGAGGTAAAACTCTGATGGAACAGGTCAGGAGCAGGGGGTGATGTGTCTATGCACACTGGATTCCCATGCAGGTGGAGGGCACGTTTGATTGGATTCATTTTCCAAGATACATCCATTTTCTTCTAATGCTACATACAAAGTTTTCCTGGGTGTTCCACTGACCTTTCCATAAATCTGTTATTCTTCTCACATTCCTCTCCACAGACCCTTTTTAAAAAAAATGGTACTTGTAGAAGGAAGATACAGAAATCTATTACACTTTCCTTCCTTGAACCTTTTCCTTTGGTGATGTTTTTCTCTTCCTTTCTGCGTTGTGATAGCATCTGTTCTCTATGTACAAACCATGAAAGGACTTCATGGTCAAGACACTTCCTTGGGTGTTTATTACATAACCAGGTCTATTGAAGTTTTGTAATTCTGCTAATCAGCATAAATCCCTGAAGGAAGATTTAAGAATACAGCTAAACTTTCCTGTTTATTGGCTGTTTTATTTTGCATGCATTGGATGCTCCTATCTAAATATATTTGGTTTAATTTGTTTTATCGCAGTAACTAATTTGTTGTTGAATAAGCTGGATGCACACTGCCCTTACCATCTACCTCCCAAATTGATTTCCTAAGTGTGAAATTAAAATGTCACAAGAAAAGCAAACTTTAAACAATGGGTTGCCATGCCTTCTGACGGATGCTATACTCCCACCACTAAATCCAGCTTCTCCCGTTATATTGGGAATACAATTAATAATGATTAACTTCAGAATATGGCTTATCACGTCATTCTGTATTTTCTAGGAGAAAATTAATTCTACACACAGTAAAATAAGCCTATCTGTCATGTGTTAAAGAGCTATTCAATTCGGAGCCAGGATTTTGTTGAAAAAAAAAAAATGGTAGTCCTTTGGTATCATGCTTTTTCCTGTGATGGGAGGAAGGTACCAAGGTAGGTGTTTAAGGAAGATCTACAGGTCCATGAAAAGGTGAGGAGAAAGGTCTATAACACTGGAAATCCTGCATGTTTCTCTGGCCCCGTGTGCACAGCCTTGAGCTCAACTCCATACGGACAAGTAGCCTGCAGATGACAAGAGGGTCAAAAATCACATCCCACTGAGGGTCTCTTATAACAGTATAATAATTGCTCCCAAATCTTCCTCCTGGTCAGCTGTTTCGCAGATAAATGCTTTTGCTCATCAAGAGGATTGGGCAAAAAGAAATAAATAGTTCACTCCCTGAAACCACACCATCACCACAGGGAAGTAACTTGTGTGAATGTTTGCAGAGAGCTGGTGGGGATTCCACGTGGAGGACATTTCTACAGAAAGAAGATGGCATCATGGAAAGACAGTGGGCTTCTGGAGGCCGGTGGTACCCAGGGGAAGCCAGTTTCTTGGCTTAGAAAAAAGTTATAGAATAACTGCGAGTTGCTGCATCTATGTCTTACAAAATCATATTCACATCAAAGATAATGACCAAATGCACTATTTTATGTGTTAAATTAGTATGTAATGATTTAGGAGCAAAGAAAATGGCCTATCAGCAACTGAATTCTCATGCAAACTCTTGTGTTGACTACCCATGAGACTTTGAACAACTGTCCATGGGACTTTAGGCCATTTGCTTAATTTTTCTGTGCCTAAACTTCCTTAGATGTTAAAAGGGGAGAAAACCGGACTTTCTTCATAGTGTGACAGACAAATGGTGTAATACATCCTGAATGCTTACAGTCATGTCTGGCGTGTTTTATTTATTTTATTTTATTTTTTTAATTTTTTTTAAATGTCTGGCGTGTTTTAAATACACACATGCCTTATATATTATTCTTACAGGGGAAACCGTAAGACGGAGAGCTTCCCTTATTTGTCAGTTTTCTCAGGGACAAAACAAAGGTTGGAGGGGAAGAGTACATTTCTGCAGTGGAGACTTGGAGAATATTTTTGATTCCCTTAAAGGCTGATAAAAGAGACAATCTAGAACTCTGTTGAATCACACCCGTTATGGATGGTTATACTTGGAGGACACATGGGATCACTGTTAGCATCAAATCATAGAAGCACTTCTTGTCATTAATTCTTTATTATGAATACAATTCCCCCAAAGGGAAAAAGTATCACTGGAAAAGAAATTCTTATTATTTCACTATAAAATAAAAATGTAAATACATGATTTTGCAACGGGCTTAAAGCCACTGTTAAAACATTAAAATTAAAAGGGAAAAATCCCTGTGTCCAAATAATGATTCTTTCCAAAGTAATATTTTGGTTTGGTTTTTTTTTTTTTTTTTTATAATTGTCCTTTTGAGAGAGTGATTACCTTGAATCATGTTCAATACTTTGTAATGTTTCAATAAGCAAATAGAATTTCCCCGAAGGGCACTTGTGGGACTAAATTGTTTGTTCATAATTTGCTTTCAAAACATTTTTTTCCAAGGTAAGCGAAGTCCTGTTTAATTTCCCATTTAGACGATTCTTGAATTTCTTACGAAAATCACATTACACTGAATTTTTACTCTGGCATTCAGATTTTGACACACACACACACACACACACGCATTCACATGCAAACATGGGCCATAATGTCCTTTTTTACATTATAGTCCGCTCTTATTTAAGCATTCTTTCACAATTGGCTTTAAAGAATCTGCAATACCTCATTTCCCTTGGGCAATCAGTCCACTTTAAATATTTAACATTTAGCAGGGGGAAAAGGACAAGGCATTGCCATGTTAAATTGTGTAAGAGTTATTTTTAGGGTGGTAGAATAATGCTAATTTCTTCTTTGTACATTTTCTGCATGTAAAGTTCTCTTTCCTTTAACTGACATTACAAAATAAAAGATCCACTTGCCCCCCTGTAAGTTCTTTGTCTTTATCCGGTAGATACAAGATTTTTGTCATATTATGATCACTTGGAACTGATGTATTTTTTTCCCCTTGAATTCTTTACAATATTAACATGTACTTCCACAAAAAAATAACAATATGCCATTATATACCTGTATCCCTTTCACGTATGCATTTATCTATAAACTCTCCTTTCTCATTAGCTTCCTTACGTTTTGCAAAATGTCATTTCATTTGTTTATTTTTCTAGAATGTGCCTGGGAATGTCTATCATAGGGAACAAATGGTCTTCCCATGAAATTACAAGTCCTAATTAAAAGAATAACGGTTCTAACAGACAGCCTGTATTGAAGATACAGCTCTCTGGATAGACGTAACAAAGACTTTGTCTTTTCCAAAACAAATTGTTTGGTGGGGGGAAAAATCACACAAACCAGAAAAACCCACACGAACCATCTTGTGACACAGAACAGGGATCGGCACGTTCTCCACAAGGGTCAGATAATCCATATTTTTTTAAAAATTTTTTTAACGTTTATTTATTTTTGAGACAGAGAGAGAGCATGAACGGGGGAGGGGCAGAGAGAGAGGGAGACACAGAATCGGAAACAGGCTCCAGGCTCCGAGCCATCAGCCCAGAGCCCGACGCGGGGCTCGAACTCACGGACCGCGAGATCGTGACCTGAGCTGAATGAAGTCGGACGCTTAACCCACTGAGCCGCCCAGGCGCCCCAGATGTTCCATATTTTTGATAGTGCACACCACATGGTCCACTGTGACCTGAGCACACAGAAGCGGCTGTTGGCGAAATGCAGATCAACGCGGGGGCCTGGCTTCCAGCAAAACTTTACAAAAATAGGTCACAGGGCCTGATGGCCCTTTGTAGTTTCCGAACCACTGGTGTAGAACCCGCCTAACAAGGATCAAAATATGCGTCTCACCATTTATGCAATGCCCAGGCTTAAATTAAAAACCAAACACAGTCGGTTAAGCGTCCAACTTCAGCTCAGGTCATGATCTCATGGTTCTTGAGTTCGAGCCCCACGTCGGGCTCTGTGCTGACAGCTCGGAGCCTGGAGCCTGCTTCTGATTCTCTCTCTCTCTCTCTCTCTCTGCCCCTCCCCTGCTCGCCCTCTGTCTCTCTCTCTCTTTCAAAAATAAGTAAACGTTCAAAAAAACCCACAAGGAAAACCAAGAACACATAAGCGGTGCAGGAATCCTGAATCCCTGCAGAGTAGATGCTGGATGGTTCTGTGTCCTGAGTATTGTCTACCTGTATATATGTTTCGGCTGCGGCTTCCGTGAAACCAGGGACAGGGTGCAATCCCAGGACGCTGCAGGGCACAGGGGCACAGAGGTTGTCAGGGCACAGCACGTCCACAGAGCGCATTTCCTAAACAGAACGTTGTAGAAGTGAGGGCAGAGAAGAGAAGGGGTACCTTTAAAACAAATTGCTTTCCGTTCAGCCCAGAAAAGCAGGGAAACAGAACTCTCACAGTGCCCTTTGGACCAGAGAGGACCGGACACTGTCCAGGCCAGGCCGCCTCCACGGCCCCACACTGTCGAGCAGAGGGTTTCAGGGACTCCCCTCCACCGGCCTGGGGACAGCAATCGCCTTGTGCAAGATGAGGGATGGAAACCGCCCAGCTACACACACACCCCACACCCCACTAGCAGGAAAAAACTGCCTTACAACCAGGTCTCCCACGTATACATGAGATAGGAAATGTTCAGAATAAAATGTGACACAGTGTGACTCGATCCAGAAACTTTTCACCAGCGTCCACGGTGCTGTTTTAGAACTAGGCGAGGAAGGGCAGACACTGCAGCAGATCAGATAGCCCGCTGCCCCAGTGGGGTATCTGCAAGAATTCGTCTTGGGGGGGGTGGGAAGCAGACAGGTGAAGACGTGGAGATAACCCAGGTTTCTATTTTTAACTTATTGCTAATTTCTATCTCAGAGATAGAGGGAGCACCGGCAGGGAGAGGGACAGAGACAAGAGAATCTCAAGTAGGCTCCAAGTGGAGCCCCACGCGGGGCTTGATCTCACAACTCTGTGTTTCTCAGGGAGCAGCTGCAGTCACCACACCTGACCCATAAGAGGGCGCCATGCTTGTAAAGACCGAAATTTGAATACAGTCTGATGAATTCATTGGGATGCACAGGAAAATGTTCGTCGGACAGACATCAGGCACATTTAAATAGTTGTTTACTGGGTCAAGTAATTGTATGAGTTAAAACTCTTCCCCCCACATGAATAGCTTGCTATAAACAGTGTTAGGGAATAAAAATGACTATTATTCTTCCTAATTATCCAGGCACTCGTTGCCTTACCATGGAATCCAGCTGGAGGTGTGTTATTCTAGGATAGTACATGCAACGAGACCAGTTGGATGGAAGAAATCATAGAAACAGGTCAGGTTTTAAAAATTAAATTTTATTCTATGGTTTAAGGGAAGCTAAATCAGCAGGAAATGAAATCCTAGCAAAAAAAAAAAAAAAAGAACTGGAAAATGAAGTTTTGGCCTCAGGGGAAATATCAAAAAATGACTAATGCGACGGGGAAAAGAAACCCCAAAAAACCCCAAAACTATAGCTCAGATTGAGCATGTGGAAAAAAAAAAAGAAATGGAAATCACTAATCAAAAATGTATGACAGAGTCTTCAATAATAAATGATGTGTAAACACAACACTATTGGGACCTTGTACATTGTGGTTTAAAAAGAAGAAAAAAATGTAAAGGATAAAATAGCAGGTGCAAAAGAGGTGAATGTCTTTGTCCAGGTAGGTGGTACTTTGGCTGCATCAGGAGGAAGGGAACATTTCCTTTACCATCAATGGAAGGGACAGGTGGCCCAATGGGCTCCCATCAGGGGGCTCCTGTTCCTTGGGATTGAACGTGCTCTTTCAGCAAGGAACCAATTTCAGCAAGGAACAAATACATCTCCTGCCACTTACCCCTGCCTTGTTCTCCTGCTGAGAACCATACAGGTATCTTGGAGCCTGGATATCGGGAAGATAGCTTTGGTCAAAGCACCATGAATTCAACGAAGCGATGGGTAGCTTTGGTCAAAGGGGTACGGCTTCTTTCTGTCTTGGTGATTTATCTGGTGAATTGGTTGAGTGCTTCCAATCTTCGGGTTAACAAGTAGAGAAACATTTGGGAAAAGTCTTCCAGGAGTTAGGGCGAATCTGGCAAACAGCCCAGGTTGGTCTGGAGCCTGTTTGAACATCAATAGCAGTCAGGCAAGTGACCTGCCTTCAAATCCTCATGGGGACCGGTCAGGCCCTGAGATGGTCTATTACCATAGCAGGTTGCTTGGTGTTTAAAGAGGAAACTCGCTGTCCATTCTGACATTTTCTACAACTATAGACAAAACACTACTATGGACCATCCGTGAATATGTATGGAGTACTTTTATTTCTCTTTGCTTCATTCCCTTGGGAAAAACAAATATTTTCTATCTGTGGAAGAAGTTGGGCCAAGGTGTCAACAGTACACATCATTTCCCTTTTGGTCTAAAGTAAAGCATTTGTGATAAAATTTAATAGTCACTGTGGTGATTAATTCCATGCATCAACATGACAGGGCCATAGGGTGCCCAGATACTTGGTAAAACATTACTCTGGGTTTGTACATAAGGGCGTTTGGGGGTGATCTTAACGTGTGAATCGGTAGACTGAGTGAAGGAGACTGCCCTCCCTGACTTGGGTGGGCCTTGTCCAATCAGTTGAAGGACTGAATAGAACATAAAGGCTGCGTCTCCCATGAGTAAGAGGGAATTCTCCTGTCTGACTGCCTTGAATCTGGGACATCAGTTTTCTCCTACCTTTAGACTTGAACCAAAACATCAACTCTTCCTGGGTCTCAAGCCTGTGGCCTTCAAACAGGAACTATGCCATAATAATAACAAATAATAAAAATAGTTGCAGAAATCTAGAAAGAGTGTAGAGATACGAAAGGAAAGCATTCCATTTCAGACCAACGCCCTGAATCTTTCAAATACTTCACAAAACTTTTCTTTAAACCATCGCTGCATATGATACACAGATTTTGCCTTTTCTCAGAGGAAAATGTGGATTTTCATCAAATGTGACATGACTTTTTTGAGCCTGAAAATCCTCGAGTCCGGCTGAACCACATGCAGACGCCTGGAACATAACATAGATCACAGAAGAAATTACCTAGTTGACCACCTGGGAAACCACTATACAATATCGAGGGTGCAGGAAAACACCATTTGAAAACCACTATGTGTGACCGTTTATTACTAGCAGTGGGACGGAAATGATCAGTAACAGGTGTGTAACCCATCCTTGCTCATCCCTGGTAAAGAAGGAAGGAAGACAAATGGGTCAAATCTTCTGGAAACATGCTGATAAGACACATCCTGCCTGGCAAGCACTCCGTTGTAATTTGTCAGCGGGAAAGTCTCCGTGATCCCTATGCATGGAACGCTGTGCGTAGGGTGTATCTAGCCTGGACAGAATTGCTTATGGAAAACATGTACAGGACATGGCCTCATGGAAAATTGTCCATAGGCTACGTAACTGAGGAGAAACTGGAGACGTCGTATGAGCAACATGGGTCCCTTCGGGGTAAATAATGCGACTGCATACATCGATGAGTGAATTCGTGTAAGTCTGGCCAGCGCTTGTGTTGATATGGTAAGAAAGAACTCCTTATGGTGGTAAGGAGTCCCCAGACCACCTCTGTTTCCGCTGTACCTCGTTTTGCCATTTGCATCATGGATGGACCTTGACAGCATTATGCTACAAGAGATGAGTCAGAGAAAGAGGAACACCGTGTGATCTCACTTAAATGTGGAGTCTACAAAGAGCCAAACTCATTGAAACAGAAAGAATGGTGGCTCCCAGGGGCAAGGTCGGGGGAAACAGGGAGGTATTGGTCAGAGGGCACACACTCCCCGCTCTAGGATAAGCAATTTATGAGATCTAATATTCAGCATGGTGACTGTTGTTAACAACACCACTAACTATAATATACTGGAAAGTTGCTAAGAGAGATCTTAAGTGTTCTCACCACACACACACACACACACACACACACACACACACACACACACAAATTAGGCTGGAATTATGCAGGCTAGAGGAGTTGTTACTTAACCTTATCCTGGTAATTCTCTCAGTGTATGTGTATCAAATAATCACGTTGTATACCTTAAACTGACACAGTGTGGTATGTCAGATCTATGTCAATAAAGCTGAGGGGAAAAAGTAAAATGCAAAGAAAAATATAAAGTATCTTAAGCAAAGGGAGTGTCAAGCTACTCTCATTAGTTAGTAAATTCATTTGTCACATGAGATATTCTTTAACCAACACTTGATTTTAAGAAAATATGCTTCAGAATACTTCTTTAAAATATCTTTGAGATAATTGTTTTCTCTTTAATTTTTTGTCTTTCTTTATTTCATGTCAGAATAAAAAGTGTCATGCTTTCTTCTCTTTCTCCCTTCCTTCTATTTTGTACAGGCCCTGTATTAAGGACTATTGGATAATACTTTTAGCATTATTGTGGAAATTTCAGGCTCTGTCCTCAGTGGGATTCTCTCTGTCAGCTTCATGGAAAAGGTCTATGTGCCAGGGACCCTGGTGCAAGGCAGTGATCCCATGAGACATAAGCTATATGGCTCATGAAAGAGGCATCCCCAACATGTACTACGTAGTTATGAAAAGAGGCATCGTCTTTGTAAAGTGTTTAAATTTTTAAGAAAAGGTAATTCCATTAGAATGTACAACTTTTACTGTCCATGATGATAAAAATGGACCATTTGCTACTAATATCACCTATAGCACGATGGCCTGAAAGCACATACTTCTCTATAACAGTGGGTGTTGAATATTAAACAGTGGGTTAGTTATCTATCACAGTGTTGCTGTGTGCCCATGTCAATTAACAAGTTTCAAAGAGCCTTCTGTTGCCCAGATGGCTGGGAGGTAGAATTTTCTGCAGCTTCCTCACTCATATGTCTTGTACCAAGGCTGCAATGCATTAGAGGTGGGGCTCATACGGATGATCAGTGGAAGCATCAACATATGGCCCACGCGTATGTCTTGGGCTTCCTCACAAGATGGCAGCCATAGCGTTTCCTTAATACCAATGCTGCTGGGAATCTATTCGTTTGCTTGCATGTTATCTGCAGGTCTTCCTTGGTGAAGCGTTTTAAAACATATTTTGACACATGTGGGTTGTTTATTTTCCTATTATTGACTTTGGGCATCTTTCATATAAGAAATATATTTTAGTAGGTCTTATGGGAAATTGTTTTGCCAATGCTTCAATTTCATACATCTCAATCTTACCTATCTTATTGTTGTTGAAGGGCAGGTTAAGTGGGTATATATTTATAGGTGGAAAATTTCTTCCTAGAACACCTTACAACATTACACCATTTTTATGGGATCTTTGGTTAATGACAAGAAGCTGAGAGTCTTATTGTCAATCTTTGTAATTATTTGTTTTCAATTGGCAGTGTTTCCTTTATTCTCATTCTTTTTATTTGCTCTGCCCACTTGTGAACTATTGAATCTGATTGTTTTGAGCGCAGCTGTGTAAAAACCACTCAAATTTTCCATCAATTCTTCATATATTGCTACTCTTTGAGAGTTTGCATAGATATATATATTTTGTACCATGTTTACTAATCTCTTTTGCTCCTGACCTGTTTGATAGTTTACCTGTGTTTATCTATGCCCTGCCTCCTTTATAAATTCCTTCATAATAATCTTTTCTTTCTGCCCCCCACACTATGCAAATTACTGACTCTTTCTTACACATTTCTAATCTATGTTTGATTCTGAAAATCAAGGTATATATTTTTAAAGTAAGATTTGTGGGTTTTCAGTCTAATAGGTCTCTTTGGTTTACTTCCAGATTTGTCATTTCTTGATAAATTTTGTCTTCTTCTCTTGCTGTATCTGTTCCTTCTATTATTTTTTTTTAGACAGACTTCCTTAAATTCAAAAACTTAAACTATTTTTAGCGATTAATCATTTTAATCCTAGTGGCGATTACTACCTTGTGTTATAGGATAAAGCAATTTTATTACACCAGCACACATCTTTTAAGAACTTGACTCAATTCTGATTTTGGTCCCAGACATAAAGCAGATTAAAAGTTGGGTGTGTAACTTTTTAATTTTAGCGTGTGACATCTTGGCTAATGCTGTTTATCTCACACTACAATCCCTTTGCCCCATTCTCTATTAAAAATCTTCATTCCTCTACACTTTTCAGATAAAACACCCACATCTCCAAGAATCTATATCTACATCCTTTAAGATTTAGCAAATGACGTCTTTCTTCCTTTAGTATCAATGGTATAAATGTCTATTTTTACAATTGATTTTAAGGAATCATTCTCATATGCCATCCTCACTGCATACATCAACCCATTACGGACACAATCTATGTAGATTTGTTCACCAGAACTTTGCACATAATAGTTACTCAAATGTGAGATGAACTGAATTGCTCAAGTAAGCTGTTTTGAAAATATCAATGCCTAAATGTACTCATACATGATTTCAACATTTTCGGTCAGAGTAGGAAGGGGAACCCAAAAGCACACTACTATTTTTTCAGACAAATGTAAGTATTTCCTCATATAAATACATATTCAAAAACTAGTGACTTAATGTATTTTTAAATATTCGTGTGGCAGAGAGAAAGGTATTAGTTCCTAAACAATTACAATCAGGAAAGGTGAGAAATAAAATAATATAAATATGAAATAATTATTTCATGAAATAGAATGAATTTACTTTGAGACACTAAAAACTTTATTGGGCTTAAGAACACTCTATTGTGTCCTTGCTGTATGTGATAGGATTGCCCACACTGTGGATTTAAAGCAAGGACAGTTTTATTCAAAAATAAATATCACGATGTGCCCAAAATATCACATTATGCATGATGACAACAGAAGAGGGCACAGGAAATGGGCATTATTTCACTTCAACCAAATACAGTTTCCAAAATATAAGGAGCGGACAGTAAGGGACTAAAACGTAATTGGCAATCATTAAAAGGCAGTTATGATTCCAGGTACCATGCAAATGTCCCATTGAATCAACACATCGACTCTGAAAGGGAGAGATCATTCTCCATTTCTGCATGAATAAAGACTAAAGACAACCGGCAGTTGCCCAATCACACAACTAGCAAAGGTCAGAGCTTCTATGAAAAGCTGGACACCCTACTCCACCCCCAGCAGTCACACCAATGAAAGTGCTCTTGCCTCATGCAACCCTTTGCTCAGGAAGGAGGATACCATTGGTTCTATCCATCAGCGTTCCATGTTTTATTCCCCCCTACCATCTTCCCTGTCTACTTTCCTTTCAACCATCATACTAACGTGTGTTTCACCGATTCCCAGTTCCTGACAGTAAGAGACGATTCCTATATCATGTATACTCACCATGATCATTTTTTCTGATGCTTATGTATTTTTGAGAGACAGGTAGAGGGTGAGTGGGGGAGAGGCAGAGAGAGGGAGACACAGAATCCAAAGCAGGTTCCAGGCTCTGAGCTGTCGGCACAGAGCCAGATGTGGGGCTCCAACTCATGAAACATAAGATCATGACCTGAGCTGAAGTTGGATGCTCAACCACTGAGCCACCCGGGCACCTTACAATATTTCTTTAAGTTTATTTATTTTGAGGGGGAGATAGAGAGTGCAAGTGGGGGAGGAGCAGAGAGAGAGGGAGAGAGAATCCTAAGTAGGCTCCACGCTGTTAATGCAGAGCCCAACATGGGGCTTGAACCCATGAACTGTGAGATCACGACCTGAGCCGAAATCAAGAGACGGATGCTCAACTGAGTGGGCCACCCAGGGTCTCTATATTATTTCTTAAAGAACAGTTTTAATTTTTGTGGGACAGAAAACAATACTTCTAATATACATTTCTTTTCATGCTTTAGTCTGATGATAGTTGAGCACATACTGATCACACAAAATTTCTCAGCCAAATTTATGTGAATGAGTTAGGGCTTCATAAATGTTTTCTGTTTCCTGATGAGTTTTATATGCTATGGGAAAGACACAGTATAAGATTTTAAAGGACAAATTATGTCATCAATATATACCTGTAATTAGGAACTTACTGGACATGTCATAATTGGATTAAAATTGTTGTTAGAAGCTGTACCTTGACCAAAATGAAGCAGTAAATCAAGTTTTAAGTAGCAAGATACAAAAATGCTGGTTTAAAGGAACACACGAACCCCAATGTTTATGGGAGAACTCTCAACAATAGCCAAATTATGGAAAAAGCCCAAATGCCCACTGATGGATGAGCAGTGGAATATTACTCAGCGATGAAAAGGAATGAAATCTTGACATTTACAACAACGTGGAGGGAAATAGAGGGTATTATGCTAAGCGAAATTAGTCAGAGAAAGACAAATATCATAAGATTTCACTTATATGTGGAATTTGAGAAACTAACAGAAGAACATAGGGGAAGGGAAGGAAATTAAGATAAAAAGAGAGAGGGAGGCAAACCATAAGAGACTCTTAAATACAGAGAACAAACTGAGGGTTGCTGGAGGGGAGGTGGGTGGGCAGATGAGCTAATGGGTAAAAAGTAAAAAAGTTTTCCAAGAAATTTTTTAGTTTATTTATTTATTTTGAGAGACAGAGCATACAAGTGGGAGAGGGGAAGAGAGTGAGAGGGAGAGAGAGAATACCAAGCAGGCTCCACACTGTCAGTGCAGAGTATGGGGCTTGAACTCATGAGCCACAAGATCATGACCTGAGCTGAAGTTGGACACCCAACTGACTGAGCCACCCAGGCGTCCCCAAAATTTTAAGTAACAATTGAAGGAACACTTAGCAATGATAGCACACCAGTAAAATTGCTATTTAAGTGGTTTAGGTGGTAGCAGATTATGTCTATTTTCAACAAAACCAGATGTAGTCATACAGGTTTGTTGAGTTCTATTCAAGTAATGGAGGAAAGATACATAGACCAGCATAAAAACGTTTTCAATAAAATTGTGATGTGGATTTAAATTTATCTTTACTTTCTGTGGGTTATTTTCCCCACTTAAGTGAGAGAGAGAGAGAGAGAGAGAGCATGCATAAGTGGGGGAGGGGCAGAAAGAGAGAGAGGGAGAGAGAAAGTCCCAAGCACACTGCACTGTCAGCACGGAGCCTGACACGGGGCTTGAACTCATGAACCGTGAGATCATGACCTCAGCTGAAATGAGGAGTCAAATGGTTATCAATTGAGCCACCCAGGTGCCCCTTCCCCACTTAATTTCTATTGATTATAATCTTTGATGACCAGAAGAATCTTGTCTTAATAGTGATCTCTTTATTCATTCATTTCCTCATTCATTATATAAATATTCATTCTATAAGCATCTATTGAATATACATGACAACACACAGCTCCCGGTCTTGGGAAATTATCAGCAAATATTATCATCTGATATGTTAGAGCTTAAGCACTAGCTAGATAGACAAAAAGATAATAGATATATAAATTATAAACATCATAGATATGGTTTATAAATATAGTTTAGAGACAGATAGAGATACATAGTATAGGGGCGCCTGGGCGGCTCAGTCGGTTAAGCATCCAACTCTTGATTTTCGCTCAGGTCATGATCTCCCAGTTCATGAGTTCCAGCCCCGCATCTGGCTCTGTGCTGTCAGCTCAGAGCCTGCTTGGAATTCTCTCTCTCTCTCTCTCTCTCTCTCTGACCCTCCCCTGCTCATGCTCTCTCTCTCTCTCTCAAAATAAATTAAAAAAAAAAACTTTCGACACATAGTACACAGATACGTATACAGACACACACATATAAATTCTAATTGCTGTTCTCATGAACTGAAAAATGAACACAAATACATACGTGTGTAGATCAACACAGAATTTCCACAAACAGCATCAAAGCCATTGCTGGGACATGTAGCGACTCTAGTCCCATAGGTGCTATTATTTGTTCTTTGTCTCCTTCATTTCACACACTCTACACCATCACCTATATATATGCAAACTGTCTAATTTTGTTGCTGGGTCATTTTCATGCTGCGATTCGTAAAACCCAGGCCACAGTTCAGAGTAGGTCTTTCTTGTACAGACACGTGCTTTAGAGGTCCTGCTTTTTACCTAATTTGAAACCAAGTTTCCTTCTGTTCGTTAGAAAAGGTCCATGAACTACAAGGGCAGCAAATGACATTCGAATATGTCAGGCAGGAAAACCCTGGCGAAGATGATTCGGGTGATCTTTGCTCACTTGTGATGTTTATGGATAGAGATCACCTAAACGTGTGTTAGTGGAATTTTAAAGACTTCTTGTGAATGCAGGTAGTTGGTGGTTACGCTAAAAGAAATTGACTAAGCACCCAGACTGAGGTCATTATCTGCCTAACCCAACCATTTATTTAGAGGGTTATTTTTTAAAATAATCTAAACCTGATAAATCCGGTGCCGTTAAGGGAGATTTGTAATACTCCACTGACTTCATTTTTAAGCCTCTGTCTTCGGGTGCAGATAGAATCGAGTGCTTTTGCGTTCTTTGAGGCATATAAATGGTTTCCATTGTCGGCCGTCCCCTGGGACTTTGTTAGTCCCTGTCAGGGATCAGAGATAAGGGCCGGGGGATGAAGGTGACGGGAGAGAAGAACACAGTGTTGATAAAAATCAGAGCGCCCTTCTGATACTAAGGGTGCTGTCAAGCAGCTCCCTGATACAAATAGCTTTGTGGGCTCTTTGGAATCCAACAATTTCACTTTCTTCGCGGGAAGTAATTACCCTGTCTGACCTTCCTTCCACGACGGGGCCAGGCTCCCAGATACCAGGCAGCTGGCTTTGCCCCGGGGCTGCTAGGGGCTTTCCTTCAATACGTCTTGCAACCGCAAAGATTTGTAGGATTCCGCTTGGGAGAGCCTGTCATTATTTTCTGCTCAGACCAGGGAAGAGTGAGAGGAAGTGTTAATGGCTCATGCGGGTTCCTGGTGTCCTGTTTCCAGCACATGTGGGCTTCAGGAGAAAATCTGTGGGCGTGGACTCCTTGTGAATGGTTTTTGTTCAGCACTAACATGTTCATGTTTGATTAATAATTACATGACCTATAGGAGAACATGATTACTTGGGGCCCTTTCAAGGCTCCTTGACCAATCCGCCCACAGCATTCTGGAAAACTCCGGCAAGTACTCCAGAGGGTTATTTAGCACATTTCCCTGGCACTGGCCCTGGTTTCTGTAAGTCCTGTGTGCTTTAAAAAAATTTTTTTTAACATTTATTCATTTTTGAGACACAGAGAAACAGACTGCAAGGAGGGGAGGGGCAGAGAGAGAGGGAGACACAGAATGGGAAGCAGGCTCCAGGTTCTGAGCTGTCAGCACAGAGTCCGACGTGGGGCTTGAACTCATGAACCATGAGATCATGGCCTGAGCTGAAGTTGGAGACTTAACCAATGGAGCCCCCAAGGCCCCCTAGAAATAAGCTTTTGTTCTATATTTACTCTGCTGACCCAGGAAGTATTATCATCCCAGCACTTAGAACTAATGATGCTATACCCTTGAGGATTTATAGCAACCTGAGAATAGATGCAGACTTAAATATATAAAATTTTGTTAATGTTTACTTACTTTTGAGAGAGAGAGAGACAGAGTGAGGGCAAGGTAGGGCAGAGAGAGACGGAGACACAGAATCCAGGGTCCAGGCTCTGTGCTGACAGCTCAGAGTAGGGCTTGAACCCATGAACTGTGAGAATCATGACCTGAGCCGAAGCCAGACGCTTAACCAACTGAGCCACCCAGGTGCCCCTGGATATATAGACAGACAAGCATTAGGCTGCACACATAGACTCGTGCACACGGAGTTCAGGCTTCACCGCCCGAAACAAGCATCGGACGTTCACCTGCCTGTCCCTCTCAAGTCTCAGCTCTGTTCTCCCATCAAGCCCCATCCACAGAAACACAGGCATGACACTTAAAAGCAGAGCCACTGCAGTTTGACTCATTTCTCTGAAGCAGAACGTCCTTTGTTCTCAGGATCCTTAATGTACATGGTTCAGGAGGAGCTGGGGACAAGAGAAACCCTATGATCAGTCCTCCGTCCTGGGAGCAGAGAGAGGGGAGGGAATGGAAACATGTGCTACGCGCCCTTAACTGAGTTTGCCGCAGATGAAGATATGGTTAAAATAGGAACAGTTCCTGGAGAAAGAAAGAAAGAGTGAAGAAAGAGTGAGCAAGTGGGAGACAGAGTGAGAGACAGAGAGAGAGAGAGAGAGAGAGAGAGAAAGGACAGAAGGAAGGATGGATGGAAGGAAGGCTGGAAGGGAGCGTCCCTGTCTGAATGGTATTTGGGGAGACAGAAAGTACGCAAGAAATTAGAATGTAGTTTATGTTCTGTGGTCAGGGAAACAGTGGCATCCTTAGCAGATGGAAAACTTATAGTTCATGGCAGCCTGGATCGTCAGAATAGGCTAACATTGGATACGGCACGTCCCGGATGCTGCCTGGTGAAAAATGGGCCTCATTAAAGCTGATTTCCTTTGGTTCTCTTTTCTATGATTGCACAAGTGACTAAACTATGAACCCGATCCCCAGCCCAAGGCTCTCGCATCATAGAAATGTTAGGTTAGATGGGGGCACCTGAGTGGCTAGGTCGGTTAAGCGTCCGACTTCATGGACTCATGGTTCGTGGGTTCAAGCCCTGCGTCGGGGTCTGTGCTGACCGCTCAGAGGCTGGAGCCTGCTTTGGATTCTCTGCCTCCCTCTCTCTCCCTCTGCCCCTCCCCTGCTCATGCTCTGTCTCTTGGCAAAAAAAAAAAAAAAAAAAAAAAAAAAAAAAAAAAAAACATAAAAAAAAAGAAATGTCAGATTGGACAGAAAGCAGACTTTCTTCAATGGGTTTTCCCATGCCCAGAGAGCTAGTGGATCCCTAAAGTTTTCCACCTATCCGTCCATCTCTTGGGCAATTAGAAACACTTCCTATGGTACCAGCACCATTTTTTCAAACACAAGTGGTAAAGTCCTGAAGGACCATGGCAAGACACGCAGCACGTGGCTGTTGGTTTGCTTTTAGGTGATTGGTTGTGTCCTGGCAGAGTGCTATTTGCAGGCGGTCCCTGCAGCCCACGTGACCAGACACCCAGGATCACAGCACAGTCCCGCCACACTCTGGAAGCCTCGGTACCCCCAGGCACCTCAAAGCAACACGGTGAAACGAATGGAAACAGACTTACACTTTCAGCTATCACATGTAATTCGCTTGAAAGCTTCCCAAACTGAAATTCAAAGAGAATGAAAAAGAAGGAACAACAGAATGACCAAGAATTGTGGAGCAAATTCAAAAGTCATAGATTACGCACGCTGGGACTAGCAGAAGGACAAGAAGCAGATAATGGAGTAAAAGAAATCCTTAAGGTCATAATGACAGAGTGTTCCTAAATCAGTGACCGACAGGGACCTCATAACACAACTCGGGATAAATACCAAAGATAGTATCTCTGGGTTTCAGAGTCAAACTGCAGAAAATTGAAAACAAAACAGAACAAAACCTTGAAAGAAGCCAGAGGATGAAGGAGAAACACGTTGCTTATACGTAAACAAAGATAAGAATTTAAATGGATGTCCCATCAGAAATCACACAACCATTGGGGCGCCTGGGGGGCTCAGTGGGTTAAGCGTCCGACTTCTGCTCAGGTCATGATCTCATGGTCTGTGGTTTCGAGCCCTGCATCAGGCTCTGTGCTGACAGCTCGGAGCCTGGAGCCTGCTTCGGATTCTGTGTCTCCCTCTCTCTCTGCCCCTCCCCTGCTTGCCCTCTGTCTGTCTGTCTCTCTCTCTCAAAAATAAACAAACATTAAAAAAAAATGGGAAAAAAAAGGAAATCAAACAAGCAGGAAGAGAACAAACTGGCATATTTAAAGGGTTGAGAGAAAACAATCACCAACAGAAAATTCTATGTCTAGTGAAATGATCCTTTAAACATGAAAGAAAAATACATTTTCTCATAGAAACAAAGGCTGAAGGAATACATTCCACAGACCTGTTCTGCCAGAAACGTGAATAGGTTGAAGGAAAATTATATAGATCATGTAGATGGGAACTTTGGATCTGATAAAGGAAACAAAGCTTCAGATAAAGAATAAAATGGAGGTAGAATAAAATATTTTAATATTGTATGCTTAATTGAGCTAATAGATAACTCCTTGTAATTATAGTAATATACTGAGTGATTTTAACATACAGATAAATGAAATAAATTAGAGCAATGCTGTAAAGGAGAAGAGAGGAATTAGGGACATTTATTATAAGTTACTTTCATGGAACATGAAGTGATACAATGATTATTAAAGGTGGATATCAATTACTTTAAAAGGTATATTGAGAATTCTAGGAAAATGAATACTTTTTAAAAAGAATTAATATGGGAGGAGGGTGCCTGGGTGGCTCAGTCAGTTAAGTGTCCGACTTAGGCTCAGGTCATGATCTCACATTTCGTGGGTTTGAGCCCCACGTCGAGCTCTGTGCCTACAGCTCAGAGCCTGGAGCCTGCTTCAGATTCTGTGTCTCCCTTTCTCTCTGCCCCTCCCCTGTTCGTCCTCTGTCTGTCTGTCTCTCTCTCTTTCAAAGATAAACATTAAAAATAAAATTAAATTAAAATTAAAAAGAGAATTAATATGGTGAGAGGGACGATAAATAGAAATTATACAAAATGCATAATTTAACCAAGAGAAGATAGAAAATAGGGAAAAAGAAAGAACAAGTGTAATAAAATATTTATAGATATGGTAGATATTAATCTTACTGTATAAATAATTCCTTGAAATGGGGATGGTCTAAACATGGATTAAATGACAGAAATTATCAGAGTGGATAAACACATAAGACTCAAAAACGTTGTCCCCAAGAAACTCAATTCAAGTATAAAGACACAGATAGGAAAAAAGTCAAGGGATGGGTTGTTTCCAACCCAAAGAAAGCTGGAGTAGCTATATTAGTTTCATACAAAGCATATTTCAGGGCAAGGAAAATTGTTCAGGGTAAAGACACACACATTATGCAATGACACTGAGGACAATTCTCTAAGAAGATGTAAAACTGTTTATTATGCATGTGCTGAGTAATAGGACATCAAAATACACGAATAAACACCTCTCTTTTATTTTCATTTCTTTTTTTTTTAAAGGAGGCTCCAGCCCCCACGTGGGACTTCAACTTATGACCCTGAGATCAAGAGTCAGATGCTCTACTGACTGAGCCAACCAGGTGCTCCAACACCCCTCTTTTAGTAACTGGTAAATCAAACAGGCAGGAAGTCAGTAAAAATGTAGCTAACCTGAGCAAGACTGCCAATCACCTTGATCTAACTGATATTTATAAAATATTCCATCCACCAACCACAAAATACATGTTATTCTCAAATTCATATGGAACATGCACCAAGATAGACCACACCCTGGACCATCAAACACTCCCTAACAACCTCAAAATAATACAAAGCATGCAAAGTATGTTTTCAGAAACCAACAGGAATTGAACATGAAATCAACCAAAGAAAGATGTTTGGAAAATCCCC
This sequence comes from Lynx rufus, assembly GCF_022079265.1. NCBI lineage: Eukaryota > Metazoa > Chordata > Mammalia > Carnivora > Felidae > Lynx > Lynx rufus. The sequence continues at coordinate 3,196,021 of NW_025814828.1, forward strand.
AAATATTTGGAGAGCAAAGAACACAATTCTAAAACACACTATTTAATATTTACAATATTAAAAGTAAATCCAAATGTAAGGGGACCTGATCAAAATTTGTGAGATGCAGTGAAAACAATGCTTACAGGCACATTTTTACCACTCAGTGCATCCATTAGAAAAGAAGAAAGACTGACAATCCATAATCTAAGTTCCTGCCTTAGGAACTTGCAAAAAGAAGAACAATTTAAGGCTAAAGCTAGCAGAAGAAAAGAAATAATAAAGAGGAAAGCAGAAATCAATGAGCTTGGAAATAGGGAATCAACAGAGAAAATCAATGAAAGCAAAAGCTGGCTATTTGAAAAGGTCAATAAAATAAAAAGCCAGGGTAGAGGACACAGATGTTCAGGGCATATCACGTATATATGTCTATATAGATTGTATATATTTATAATACATACATTTAAATATATTTTATATATAACACATATTGTACACTTTACAAAATAAAAATCGTATATTTGTAAACCTAAATACATGTTTATATGCAATACATATGAATACACATACTAATATGTATTGTATAGAATATATCATATCCATTATATACATACGTCTATACATATATAATGTGTGCAACAGTGAATCGCCCTTGTAGTTGTTTAAGACCAGATGTCACACAGCCTTCTGAATAATAGGAGACAATTCCATTCCAACCCTAGGTATTGAGCATTTACACTATGTTGAAATGTATCAAACAGAAAGATGGATAGAATATTGGTGCTAATCCCAAGTTGTTCACAATGTAGGACAGGAGGAGCATTTGGTGCATTGTGGGGAGGTACAAAAGGATGGATTTCAGAGTGTGGTAAGGAAGGGATGAGGTGGACCCCAAATGCCAAGTTCAAATACACTGATATTTATTGATGAAGGGCCCGCTATGATCCGAGTGTTTCTATATACTGAGTCTATAGTTTTACTGGAACTCTTGGAGATGTTATGGATCCCAGTTTTACTGGAAAGGAAACAGCCACACAGAGAATTGACATCGTTGGGATTCGGGGATTGGTCGGTGGGGGACATTCTTTCAATCTGGCTCTGCCTGCCCCCAGCTGGCACAATCGTCCCCACACCAGTGCATTCCAGCCCACGTTCCCTGGAACCCCGGGGTCCCCTGGAGGAGGGAGCCCCCACAGGCAGAGCAGAATGAGGAATGAAACGAAGCATACATTCCAATGTGTGTGTTGCATGAGTTTGGCTCGGCAGAAAATTCAGCTGACGGAACATATCGCTGCTACGTTTACATGTGGAACCCACCACACTGCACACTATTCAAGTATGAGGGACACATCAGACATCTATCTGCACCCATGTTCTGTGCCCTTTTACACCTATTCAACCCAAGCTCTCTGTATAATAGGACACCATAGTTTTCATCTTAGGAGAATATTTCTAATCCTCAGTGTGCCCATGCAAGGGTTTGTTATCAGTTAATCAGGATATGTGTGTTTCACTTTGTTAGAAAATTGGAGACACTTCCCCAACCTAATGACCCAAGGGTAGAAGATGGATAAGAATAACATAAGCAAGGGACAGATCTGTTGTGCTCTTAGTAACATGAGAAAACACTAACCGCTATCCCTCATTGAAGTTTTCTTTGCCCCCAGATGCTGATACGCCCTGGGGGGGGGGTCTCAGAGAGAACCCAATGTCTCCTGGCAGCCAGGATGTCCTCTGGTCCCCACACTCTCCCTGGAAGGTCATTTTATAAAGTCTGTGTCTTTGAGCGCCAAAGTAAATGGAAAGGCATCACCGTTCTGTTTTCTGTTTTGGAGCAGAGTTCTCCTGGAGGTCAGGACAGGGACCATTCAATCTTTCTTTCTTCATGACATATCCATTCAGCTTGGTTGTAAGAGCTAGATTTGAAACATGCTTCCTTATTTGCCTTAGCCACGGCATGCCACGTTAACAAAAAATACCAAATCCAGTACAGCCGTGGTTTTTGAGAGGGGCCTCTTTGCGCACTAGGCAAAAATATTCCTCTTCATAGATTACTAATGCCATGTTTCTATCATTTCTGCATTCCAGCCCCACCCTGGAAATGCTAATGACTTACGATCCTCTTGAGAAACTGTAAACGTGCACCATGGCGGTCAACATCGATCCTACAAATAATCACGTTTGAATTGTTGGCTAATTTCACTTCTTGGGTGGATTTTAGTTTTACAGAAAAGAAAAAAAAAGGTATGTGGCCAATTCCCTGGCTGTTCACCATCTCCTATGAGGCGGTTTTGCACATTCTGCCTTTCATATACTCAGCCCTACGCATTTCCTTAGAAGAGTTACCTGCAGGAAACACAATGGACTTCCCAGACTGGAAAAACATGAACATGAAATCTATTAAAACAGAACAAAGAAAAATGGATTTCTTTCCCCTCAAAAGGAATTCAAGACTACTAATTCACTTTTACATTCTTTAGTGAATGGATGGTCAAAATGGTCTCGCGTAAGCTAGCTTACATGGAGTATGGACAATGCATCGTGTATCCCTGCAGATTAGCAAATAGTTTCCACATCATGATGTTTGGTTAGTGGTTACACACATCATGTGGTGTAAGACCCCCCCCCCCACTTCTTTTCTAGGAGATGAAGAGGAAGGAAGGAAAGAAAGAAGAATAGAGGAGAGGCAGGAGGAGGCATGGAGAGAGGAAAGAGGAATCTCTGAAAAGACAATGAGGGCGGAAAACAGGCACAGGTGCACACGTGTCTCCAGATGTTGCATGAGCCATCTGCCCTGACTCTGTAGATGAGTTTTCAAGATGAGTTTCACCAAAGTCCTTCTTTCCTTCGGGTGGGCTACCATTCGGTCTCTGCACTCCTAACACCACCTGCCTATAGAGAAGGGATTGCACCTGTGTCTGTATGTCTGGAAAAAAAACTACAGAAGGTATTCCTTTAAAAACACCTAAAATCCTTTTTGTGTCATGAAAGGCAAGTTTTATATCTGCCCCAAATTATAATTTCTAAGAATGTCAGGTAACTATATGGCTTTTTGATTTTTAACTGGTAGCCCAAGAATTAAGATATACAACAGAAAGGTAAGTATAATAAGATATATAAGTATTTAATGGTGATATACAACTATATATATTATCTATTTATATAACTACCTATCTATCCATCCCTCTACCACCTATCTTTCTATCCATCCGTATATCTATTGATCTGTCTATGCATCCATCATATCTATCCATCATCCCTATACCTTTCTAACATCTATCTATCTATCTATCTATCTATCTATCTATCCATCCATCTACCTACCCACCCACCTATCCATCCATCCATCCATCCATCCATCCATCCATCCATCCATCATATCTATCTATCTATCTATCTATCTATCTATCTATCTATCTATCCATCCATCCACTTACCCACCCACCTATCCATCCATCCATCCATCCATCCATCCATCCATCCATCCATCATGTCTGTCTATCTATCTATCTATCTATCTATCTATCTATCTATCTATCTATCTTCAATCATCTATGAGCTATATGTATATTAGCTACATGCAGACAATTCACTCCTGAAATGAGTGTCCCTTTCTTCAGCATGCATGTGTTCCAGGAAAGGTTACCAGCCATTTTGGAGAGTATGTGAAACATAGTGACCCAATATGGGTCCCGATACGGGAATATGGCACACCAAGAAGCCAATTCAGCTGTCTTTGCAACCGAGATAGACACAGGAAGAGCAGTCCACCTTCTGGTAGGGAGCAATGTGCCCCTTTAAGACACTCTGGCAGAGGAAACAGTCAGGGGGTTCATATGGAAGCCCCAAATGGCAGGGTCTCTTCAGGGAGTGAGCTCTGATTTGCAGCTGCTGGTGACTGAGAAGGTTCTCTCTCCACCCCCTCCCTCCACAGAGCCTGCCTTGGGGAAAAGAGCAGCGGGATTTATTTATGAGGCAATGGTAAATGACTCTTTCAGGCCACACTGGCATGGCTCGCTATTCAGTAAATAAAATGCAATCCTTTCAGACTGCTGGTGTTGCCTTGCAGGACTAATATCTACCTGGAGGCTAACAGAGTTCTGTCCAATTTTGGCCATGAGAAATTATATTCCAGATTAGATGATCTGAGCATACAATACCATAGTCTTGAAATAATGGCCTGAGTTACAATGGTTTGTGCTATAATTCTATCTCTCATTGCTTAAAAAAATATCTTCTCAAAATAAAGATATACTAGTATCAGATTGTATGTGGCACTGAACAGACAGAAATATGCTGGTCCAGGAACAGTGACAAATGAGCACAGGAGGCTGTTTAGAATTTAGAAATATAAAGAGCTTGCTTACCGCAGAGATTCAGCAAGTCGGTTACTCCAGATGTCCATGGGTCTTATAGCAGGAGATGACCCTGGAAATAACATGAAAGAAGGTGACTTCAGTCTTCATTTATTTTTCTCATTCAAGGGAGACCACTTCTGCATCGGTGAATTCAATTAGGAGGTTGGAAACCCGAATGTAAAGATATATTGTGTGCCTTGAGACGTCTAGCATACCATCAAAGCAAACAGGAAGTTCAGCTCAGCCTATAAAACTAATTACCGGGAGATCTCTCTGCAAACAACCGCCTTAGAGTTTCTGAATGTGAAGAAATGGGCAGCAGCTTGGATTTTAGCTCTATGGTACTCGTATGTTTTCAGGCGTGACGACATGCTCTTTGCCGACTTTTCAATCCATTTTAGGAGTACGCGCACAGACGGTAATGCGTGTATAATATATGTTCTTGGATTATTTCTGCTTCTGTCCTGAAACAGATGTTTGTGCTTAGAAATAATCTCTGCAGACGATTTCACCTAAATGGGAAGGACTGATAAAGGGAGTTACCATATTTGTGACAAATACTGTGTGCAATTCCTTTGTAACTAAATCTGCACCGTTTTGTCAGGTAGCAAAATTAATGACTAATGGGTAGGGGGCCCTTTAGAGGTTGCAAAGCTGTTTTGTAGTGCTTACACCCAGAATGATTTTTCAAACATGTGGATCTAATGAAGGTCCTATTAGTCATGGATCAGCCATAACCCTGTGGGCGAGTTTCTCCACCCTTCTGACGTTCTCTGTTCTCATCTGTAGGGATGCTAGCTGGATAACGTGCAAAATGTGTGATGTACTATTGAAAAGGCACAGTGCCTATTAAGATGATATTATGATGATGATGGTGATGATGGTGATGATAATCATGGTGATGAAGATGAAGAGGAGAAGGAAGAACATGAACATGTTGAAATATTTTTCTGTCTTGGCCTGAATTCCCTAAAAGCAGCACCTGCGGTGCGTGATTTATTGCGAGCGTGGAATATTCCCAAGAAAAGCTCGTAAGAGGGTAAGGGAAGCCAGTAGGGCAGGGGAAGCAAGTTACGTGAAATTGGTGTTTCAGCTGGAGTCCGGCCTTATCCTGGGCCTGGAGGGAGCTCTGAGTTGTGAAGAATATCTCCAAGTGGTCTTCCTTTGAGGGAGCGCTGAATTTTGTGTCCTCTCACCAAACACTCACTGGTTGGGAGCCAACCCAGAGGAGGAGTGAGTGACCTCTTAGGCATTTCCGGGCAATGTGGCTCTCATCAGCTGAGGGCAGCATTTCTAAACCTGGGTGCCTTTGCAATATTACCAGGGGACATTTGGTAATACTTGAACACATTTTTTATTTGACTGAGGATGCTACTGACATTGAGTAAGTAGAACCCAAGGATCTTATTAAACAGCTTATAATCCACAGAACAGCCCCTACAAATGAATTATCCAGGCTCTCATGTCAATAGCCCCAAGTGTGGAAAGCCCAAAGGACATGTTTCTGAAGAAGAAAGAATCTTTGTGGGATTGGCAGCCAATACTCATGGCAGCTGGTGAACATGTGCAATGACCCAATGAGGAGAGTCTGGCGGGGCGAACCAAGTCTCCACTGGCATTTGGATGTCTGTATTGGCAACTAATTTGGAAGAAGAGCTAGTCATCTGTCTTCTATTCAAGATAGCAATTCTTTAGGGGTACCTGGGTGGCTCAGTCAGTTAAGTGTCCGACTTTGGCTCAGGTCATGATCTTGTAGTTCATGAGTTCAAGCCCCACATTGGGCTCTGTGCTGATAGCTCAGAGCCTGGAACCTGCTGCAGATTCTGTGTCTACCTCTCTCTGCCCCTCCACCCCTCATGCTCTGTTTCTCTCTCTCTCAAAAATAAACATTAAAACAAAAAGAGAGCAATTCTTTCAAAGTCAGGAACTTATTTTTCTTTTCTCCGTGAATGCTTTCCAAAGATAAATAGCTGGCTGATGCCAACCCAGGTCACTCGGAAACTCCATTTTGCCAAGGACTTGGTACCAACTGCAAAATTAATGTTGGTGTTGCTGGGAAATTCTGAAGGAGCTGACAGGCTTTGAGGAGGTGATGAGAACCCACTCCTGTGATGAGGTTTCCTTGCAAAGTTTGGATGTTTGATTCCCTAGTGCTTTCATTAACATAATTGAAGGGAGGATTTATTTTGTGCTGGTTAAGTGAACTTAAGGAGACTAATTATATGCTGCCCTCCTTGCAACATTAATTTAGTCTTGGAATTCTTAACAGCAGGGAGAGGACGTGCTTAAATATTATACACAATGAATGTCTTTGGTTGTCTCGAGGACAGGGACGATGGCTTTTGTCCATTTGAATTACTGACAATTCATAGTATATTTCTATGTGTTTAAGTAATGAGACTATTTGCTCCTGATATTCATGATTAATAAATCAGAAATAGGAGAAATTGAAAGGAAGGGTATCTCTTGGGGAGATATCTTGGCAGCTCTTTGCCAGAATGATTGATGTCTTGGTTCTTTCTTTATGTGACTTGGAAAATATACAATAGACTGTGGAGGAATATATTGGTTTTTATCATCAAATGGTGTTCGGGGCAACTGTCCCTGCTATTTTGTGATTTCCTTCATTTCTAAGCCAACGTGTTAATTTAAAAAATATATATGCAATATAAAAATACATATATGTTATTTCCAGCTTCTTAGAAGGAACTGCTTTTGCAGAAATATATCGGTTTTATTAAATAACCAAAGTCAGAACTATGACTCTTGACTCTTGCTCTGGAGTAAAAAAGAAATGAATCAGCAGCAGGTAGCACAGCCAGCAAGACACGGAGTCTTCTAATAAAAGTACTGGGTGCAAACCTAGAAAAAAAATTACTTCTATTTTTTGAAAATTAGTACAAAATTCCCATTTTTTAAAATTCATAAAATTCACGTTACTTGTGTCTCTCCCTGAGTGGCCTGGCTTTTCTCAGATATCTAGTTGTAAAATTTTGAATTATGGTGTGGCGCTTGCTAGGACGGCCTACTCTGGAGAAATGGGGAAGGGGCGGGGATAACACAATGTGATGTCATAGGGTTGCAGGAAAAATAATACTTCAGAAGAACCAAAACGAGAAGGATCGGATGCAGGTGATACTGAAAGAGGTACATGGGTACAGGTGAAATTCTATGAAAAGCATAAATTGCTAAGCTATCAAAGAAAATTTCCGAAAGAAGTAACAGTTCCATTTTAACAGGTGAATTTCAATTACTTAGTCGCTGAAAATAACCTGTGTTCTTGACTCAAGTCTTCCCATAATCAGGGGCGCCTGGGTGGCTCAGTCCGTTAGGCGTCCCACTTCAGCTCTGATCGTGATCTCATCTTCCGTGAGTTCAAGTTCCGCATTGGGCTCTGTGCTGACAGGTCAGAGCCTGGAGCCTGCTTTGGATTCTCTGTCTCCCTCTCTCTCTGCCCCTCCCCCACTCATGCTCTTCCTCTCTCTCTCAACAATTAATAACCATTAAAAAATAAACAGTCTTCCTGTAATTGAGTACCTTGATGGAGGTTGTACTTAAGATGTGTTAGGGAAGGTGGTTGGCATCTCAGGTAACATACTGGTCATCTGAGCTTGGTGGGCCTGGCAGGGTCTGAGTCCTGAGCCCCAGGTGGCAGGTGTGGAAAACTGACTTCATTCATTCCCTTGTACAGTCACCAGGGACTGAGGTGGGAGGGAGGGGGCTTTGAGAAACAAAAACCCACACACCCAATGGGATGTCTATCCCATGAACTTTCTGGTTTTCACAACCACTGTGGACTTAAAATAGTAACTACACATCTGTTTTAAGAGAATAAAAACAAAGCAAACAGAGTCAGATGGGACCGGCTATGGGAAATTCTAAGCGGACATGCCCCAATCTCCAATCATGTATGCATTGTGGGAACGGGAGCCCATGGTGATGCGGTGGTCAGCCTCATGTGAGACACAAAGGTCAGAAGCCATCTGCTTACGGGCTTCAAGCAAAGGAAGTAAAATCTGCTTACAAAACGCACAAAGGTTTGCCCCATAATTCACAATTCTAAATAAAATTTATAGAACTTACTGAGATAAAAGTTGAACCCAACCCCGTTTTTATGGGCCTTATATTTAGACTATTTTTTATGATGATAGGATGGCTTTGTGCTGTCATTTTCAAAGGCCCGTAAAATCAGCACCACCTGTCGCAGAGAGCTGAGATTTATTTTTCAGGAATTTATGGTTTCAATCAGCGTTTGCCTACTGGATTACTGGTTACGCACCATTGCAATCCACAGGGAAGAAAGCTTTTTACTGATAATGATTCGGATCACATATTACTTGGTTACTAACCAAAGCAATTATCATGGGAATCAAACTTTTCATATATTCCTTGAGAGTCACGGGATTCCAAAGAAAAGGATGATAAAGACAGAAAATCAGTAGACTCCACCAATTCCTTCCACACATACCGAGCACCTGTCACGTGTCACAAGTCTCAACAGCGGAGATGAGGAGGAAAAATCTAGATTCTAAGCTTAAACGCTCATCCCTTAGAACCACGGTTCAACCTCAGCGGAGGGTGAATCCATCAGAGACAGATCCTGAAAGATATGCTACTTTGCCTCATGTAGCGAAGTATCTCGAAACAAGAAATATTTTGGTATTGAAAATCGGTTTTGGAGGCCGGTCACTTACATTGACATACACTGGGTGGATTTAGACGCGTGTTCCCTTGGACCCAAATCCTGGCTCTGGTTAACTGTGCCAGTGGATAATTTATGCACTCACTGGTTCGGTGGCTCAGATGCCTGGTGGAGGTAATGGAAGGAGACAGATTGCCAACTCGAGGGGAAAAGAGGAGTAAAAGGCATTGTGAACACACACAGCAGAATTTTAATGGCCTTACCCACTTGGAGATGTGTCAGTCTCTAATATGTGTGGCATTAATTGAGTGGTTTATTTATTTTCTTCTCAGCATTCTTAACCGACTGAGCCACCCAGGCGCCCCAACTTCTCAGCATTCTAAAGGACAAATACCTCAAAGCGAATCCTATTTATAAAGTGTATCTCTGTTAGGGAAGCTTGTACTATATATTTATATTTTGGAAATCTCTATTTATTATTCCAATGCTTCAACATCTTGGTTAGGTGCACAGACATTCAAGGCAAACCTTCTGGGTTCCAACTGTGGATTCAGTGATACTAGCAGGGAGAGTTCAAGCCAGTGACTCCCCAACTCTTTCTTTCTCATTGTCCTCATCTGTAAATTGCGAATAAAGTACTAACTACCTCATAAGGTTCCTACAGGGACAGATGAGCAAATACACGGAAGCTGCGTGGAAAAGTATCTTGCCCCTATTAAGTGCTATAAAGTGGTATCATATTTAATGATTGATCTATATGTATTAATTATATATTATATTATTGTTATCCTACTACCAGCAGAAACCTTCTGCCTCGGTTCCAGACTTATGTTCATTCAGGTAACACACATATTTATTTTGGTGACGTCTGTATCAGGTATGATGGTGCCTCTGAGTAGCGGTCATAGCATCCCTCCTTGGCTGGGTACCCACTACACTTCCAGCCACTGACATGTACCATTTTAATCCCCATGCCCACCGCAAGTTATCCTCTGGCTCATACACTGCACTGTTAGCTGGGTAATCTTTCTCTCCAGCAAGAACGTACTTTCATAAAATGCGTGTATTTGCTGTATATCTCTATGCAAAGCCAGGGCGCAGTGCTTCACATTTGCTGTATTCAGCGTGTGAATAAAGAAATGGGGCAAACCACCTGTGGAAGTGGAGGGCCCTTTAAAAACGTGTGTTCGCTGATGCCTCTTCAAATCTTGGCCAGCCCCCCCGCCCCCGTCTCAGCCACGGAGTAAGAGCTACATTCAGTGGGGAGCCACCTTGTGCCAGGAACGTCACCTCCATGAGCTCTATTTCTCATAGCGGCTCCCCAAATGGGTAGAGTTTCGAGAAGCAGCCAAGACCACATAGCCAGTGAGCCCAGCATCAGGCTCTGAGCCCCTAGACCAGCTGGGTGTTAAACCTGGAGGACTGCCATTCCTACGGGAGTCTCTGGGGTGGCACAAAAATAATCAATTTAAATCTATATATTTGTCTACATGTAATGATGATGAAAGAATAAGCCAGCTATATGGACTCGATGGGCCTTTCCATTTCTCTCAACCCTGGCACGTGCCCTGACCAACGTTTTTGTGACCTTGTTAATGCACGTTATGTTTTGTGTGATATGACTACGTGGTGATTTAAATGTACAGGCGTTTAAAGTTCCAGATCTCTTCTCTCAGCCTTACGCAACAGTAGGGACAAGTGGGTTAAATAGCCAGTGTTTGTAAAACGCTTTGTGATCTGCCTGTGTTTTTCCTACTTCAGTGTGTTTCCAGTGGAGAGCAGAAAAGATGGTGAACTCTGGGAATGCTGCCTGGGATGTTATTGAATTACCGGTGTCCTGTTCAGTGATTTACAAACTGTGGGACCACAGACCTTAAGGCACTTGTGTTCCAGGGATATTCCCCAAATTCCACTACTGCGTATGCTTTCTTTCGATTTAAAATGTACATTCATGGGTCGCCTGGGTGGCTCAGTCGGTTAAGCGTCCGACTTCGACTCAGGTCATGCTCTCGTGGTCTGTGAGTTCGAGCCCCGTGTCGGGCTCTGTGCCGACAGCTCAGAGCCTGCTTCGGATTCTGTGTCTCCCTCTCTCTCTGCCCCTCCCTGCTCATGCTCTGTCTCTCTCTCTCAAAAATGAATAAATGTTAAAAAAATTTTTTTCAATGTACATTCATGATAAAGGAGATTTCTTAAATATGTGATACAAATTGTAATCACCATTATGCTGCATTTTGCTCCTAAGGAAAAGAAAGAATGATCTTACTACATAATAAATGAAGCTGGAAGTTAAAAGGATGATATCTGAAATTATTCCATTTGTGTTTTAAGAGAGTTATTATAATTCATTTCATATTTATCTAATTTTGCCATAATTCATTTGGTTCTTTCATCTCACCTGTTTTGTTGGACTTAATTTATCTCATTTATTATTACAGGCATTGGAATCACCGGGAAATAACTCACACCACAGGTAATGATGAGATGTTAATATGCTCCAATAAATTATCTTTATTTCTTCTGGAGTTATACTCAAAGACAGATAACTATGTGCCAGCAGTCAACAAAGCAAGAAAAATACTTTCAGATACTTTCTTCTAGGCACACACAACACAGTCCTGACTACATATGGGGGTTTTATGGTAAGAAATAGCCCGATGGATTCTGTGCCATTGTTAAAATGCAGCATGCTGGCTTTGGTGTTTTGTTTCGTTTGTTTCCTGGTTTTAGGTTCTTTTTCTGCCTTTTTTTGATCATATCCTATTGAGCTGGGATCACAATATACCAACATTAATTATATACCTGGTTAACAGATCTTTGTAGAAAACTGAAGATCTATGTTTACACAATATGTATTTGCAAGGATTCAATAAAAAGTTAAAATTTAAATTCAGTTTTTAGAAATTAAAATTCTATTGACGGGGGTGCCTGCATGGCTCAGTCAGTTAAGCATCTGACTTGGGCTCGGGTCATGATCTCATGGTTTGTGAGTTCGAGCCCCACGTCGGGCTCCGTGCTGACAGCTCAGAGCCTGGAGCCTGCTTCGGATTCTCTGTCTCCCTCTCTCTCTGCCCCTCCCCCACCCACAGTCTGTCTCTCTGTCTCAAAAAGACATTAAACATTTTAAAAAAGTGAAAAAAATTCTATTGATGAATCTGAACTAGAGTTTGTAATAGGAGAAGTGGGATATATCTCATTCCCATTATTTACTAGTTTGCAAAGTAATGAGTTGATTCACAAATATTTTCTAAAGATAATCAACGTGCATATTTTTAGCATCATCACAAACTCACGCATTTAAATATACATTTAAATGTATATATATATTTTTTTTTTTTAATTTTTTTTAACGTTTATTTATTTTTGAGACAGAGAGAGACAGAGCATGAATGGGGGAGGGTCAGAGAGAGGGAGACACAGCATCCGAAACAGGCTCCAGGCTCTGAGCTGTCAGCACAGAGCCCGACGCGGGGCTCGAACTCACGGACCGCGAGATCATGACCTGAGCCGAAGTCGGCCGCTTAACCGACTGAGCCACCCAGGCGCCCCTTAAATGTATATTTTAATACATTTAAATTATTATCCTTATTAATGGTCAGAACGTATCATCTTTTGCCAGTGGGAGCCTATTCAAGTCGGCTCTCGAGTCCTTTAGATACCATCCTAGAAGTCTTTCAAGGTTTTGCTTCCTAGTGACTACCCAGTTAATAGAAAGGAATTCTTTTTTTTTTTTTTAGTTTATTTTTTTTGAGATAAAGAGAAAGGGAAAGTGAGCATGAGTGGAAAAAAGGACAGAGAGAGAGGGAGAGACTGAGAATCCCAAGTGGGTTCCATACCATCAGCACAAAGCCTGACATGGAGCTTGAACTCACAAGCCATGAGATCATGACCTGAGCCGAAACCAAGAGCCACCCAGTGCCCTGACTTCTTCTTTACAGATGAATTGTAAGTGAAAAATTAAGAAAGAAGGGTATCAGTAAACGATCACTATTTTTCAGCCCCTTAGGAATTAATGCATTTAGGCAATGATCACCAAGGCCCGCCAACATCCCAAAGAGAGAGACAACCGTGTCTTTGTAGATCCTGGCGGGAAGGCTCCATGCCACTTATGAAGAAGTCTTGCCAAATTCAAGCTAGTCTTGAATCTGGTCAAAATTCTAGACCCTGCAATTTAAGTGCAACAGAGGTCCAAACTACCTGGTAGGGAGTTCTAGAGCCAAAACTTATTAGATTTCTCCTGAATTGATATAAGTAGCCAACTGCTTTTATCTCCACACCCGCCACTGGTCAAGGTCCACCAACTGAGGGATGTGCACACGTGAGGGGAGGCAATACTATGCAGAGCAGGGTAATTCTCACAAAGGGATGAAACTAGAAGCAGTTAGCAGCCAACATTTCCAGCAGATAAGGAAAAGGAGGCCACTCTGAAGATGGGTCACTTAGGACCCCTGTAATGTATGCCACCAACCAGTCCATAATAACTCCTACATGTCAAGCTGTTCCATGTCTTTGAGATCTTAACAAACCTCATTGTCAATCACTCACTGCCAACTGCTTGATGCCAATTTAAGCTGCTTGCAAGGTCACACGTATGGAGCAAAAGTTGTCCAAAGGAATATTAATGAAAGCAGAAAACATGAGCTTGGGGAGTGATTTTTCACATTAATAGGTTTTACAGTATAGTCTACGTTACTAACCACCTCTTTGTCACGTATGATAGGACTCTCCTTTTTCTTTCTTAGCTTTAAGCCATCTCTCCCTCTCCATCAGCCTCTAGGCATTAATGACCAGGAAGGCAAAATTGATTCTGGAAACACCAAAGAAAGAGTGGGTATTGTTGTCATTGAATATTGCATTCTGATACATGATCTTAGGTTTCTAGACTCATGATCCTATAGCTATGATGTAAATTAAGCTGTTTGAAAGATTGGCAATGGACATTTCTAAATACGTATTTTGAATGTGATTTCACCACTTCATGTCATTACATAAACCAACAGATACATTGTCAAGAAATCTGCATGGCTCCAAAAATCCCAAAGAAAACAATATGACCTTTCTCTATTATGTAGAGATTACTTTTAATATTTTGTTTTATATTTGAGTCATTGTCTATGGGTAGAAATAATATCATATGATGCTTACCATAATATTCACATGTTCTACACCTTTTTTGAATATGCATTTTTCAATTGGTAAATAATAAATATCGTTTGCTATTAAATATTTTTCTGTATTATTACAGTACTTGATGGATTATATGGATATAGTACAAATAATTTATTCAGCCCTCTAATGATAGGGATTTAGAAAGTTGGGGTATCCTTTTATTTACTTTTATAAAAAAGTTAGTAAAAACCTCACTGAATACCTTAAAATGTCCCCCATCATTTCCTGAAGAAAATTCCTAAGATGGAATATATCATCTGTTTTTATTTTTCAAGTGAGAATTGTGTTGATACCTCTTCCAGAAAGGGCAAACCAAAAACAAACAAAAAAAATGCAATCCAGCAAATTCTCAAGCTGAATTGGGATGGAAAGTTCTGGTTGATGAGTCTTAAGAAAAGCAATTCAGGCCTAAAAAATTGTGATGTGTTAACAAAATGCACCAAATTTTGACTACTTGGAATGAGAGCAATATATATTATTTTATCTTCTTTTATTACTTCATGGACATTTGGAGAAAATGTATATGTATTTAATGCATTCACACCCTAATTTTCCTGTGAACATTTAAAAGGTTAAAGACCACTTACTATGTATGAGTTTGTCTGTAATAGGAAATTAACTACTCATGCAATTAAGGCCCCTGCTTGGAGCTCCCAGTCTGACTTTGAAGTGCTAATAAGACAAAATTACTCAAATCCAGGAAAGAAATTAGGAAATGTAAAATGTTAATTAAATTCAGAAACAGAACTAATACAAAAACCAATGTGAAATGGAAATTAAACACGGGGAATATATATGTGTGTGTGTGTGTGTGTGTGTGTGTGTGTGTGTGTGTGTGTGTGTTTAGATAGCAGGTAAAAAGAATCCCAATTAAGTAGAAAATTACAAATAGATCTTTAAAATTGCATCAAGTGATTTTGCCCACCTTTAATAAGTTCAGTGATGGTTTCTCAGAAGGTAAATAAGGATCCAATTACAATAATTGGGTGGATGTTTCCTTCACAAAAGTACAGTCCCATAATTATAACAATTGAAAACAGAAAATCAACTTATCGTCAGATGTCATGCAAGGGCCTTTTCTAGATGGAATGTGGTGGCTAGGATCCCTGAATTTTCCTTTTAGCTCCATTCCGAAAATGAGAGTCATAATCCCAACTAAACCGGGGCGATATAGGTGGGGTTTACCATGTCATGCCCTCAAGGAGACCTGATCCAAGGTAACTGTCCCATAAACTTCCCAGGTGATTTGAATTTTGACAAAAATTCAGTGGACCAGGGATCCTTCCAGATTCGCTCTCTGGGTTGCAGTGAAATGGCACTTAGGAAGAGTTTCCTCAGAATCACATCGCGTGTTACTGCTTCTCCCTCCCCTAAGGCAAATCTGTTTTGAACCTTCAAGGTGGTTGTTATTAGTTTTTTAGCACATGGTGAGCAGGAAGAAAATGCAATTTAAACCAATTTAAACCAATGCATTTCAGACCATATGTATATGTGTTTCACACTTCCTGCCACATATTTCTGACAAAAATATTATTGAAGATGATGTTGAATCATTTTTCTTAGATTTAACATGTACTAACTTTAAAGATGCATCCCAGCAAAGACACTCCTGGATCAATAATATTTCTTGACAAATGTTGCACCTTTCCAATACGGATTTAATTTTTACTTTTAGTATGTGTTGACTGTTAGTATTAAGTTTGTGTTTTTCTCACGAAATTATATTTCAATTGAAAGTATGAATTTTTCGTTTTTTGGTTTTTTTAGTAAGCTCCACGGCCAGCACAAGCTCAATGCAGGGCTTGAACTCATGAACCTGAGATCAAGATGTGAGCTGAAATCAAGAGTGGGATGCTTGAGCGACTGAGCCGCTCAGGCGCCCCATGAAATTTTGCTATTTTATTTGTTCTTTGTTCAGTGATACCAAATATGTGTGTGTGATATCCGAGGTGTCTCTCCTCGAGAATTCGTGTTCTCCATTTTTTTTCACTGAGGTATAATTGGCATATACTATTACGTTTGTTTTGGGTGTACAACATAGTGATTTGATATTTGTATACATTGTGAAAGAGTATTTACTATAATTCTAGGTACTGTCTGTGACCTTACAAAAGTAATATGGTATCATCAACTATATTCCCCATACGGTACATCACATCTCCCCGACTTATATGCATTTTATAACTAGAAGTTTGAACTTCTTAATTCCCTTCACCGTTTTGCCTTCCCCCACCCCTACCCCTTTCCTTCTGGCAACCACCCATGTATTCTATCTGAGTCTGCATTTTGTTTTGTTGGTTTATTTCGCTTTTTAGATCCACATATGGCGAAATCATGCAATAGTCTTCTTCTGTCTGACTTATTTCACTTAGCATCACACCCTCTCACTCCATCCATATTGTGACAAATGGCAAGCCTGTATTTTTTTAAATGGTTGAGTAATATTCCATTGTGTGTATGTATATGTATGTGTGCGCGTGTATGTGTGAGTGTGTATCTTCTTTATCCTTTCACCCATGGATGGACACTAATGTTGTTTCCTAATCTGGCTACTATAAATAATACTGTAATGAGCTCAGGGGGCAGGTATCTATTCAAATGAGTGTTTTTGTTGGTTTTCTTTGAATAGATGACCAGTACTGGAATTGCTGGGTCACATGGTACTTGTATCTTTAATTTTTTTTAGGAACCTCCCTATTGTCTGCCACAGTGGCTGCACCAGTTTGCATTCCCACCAACAGTGCACGGTGGCTCCTTTTTCTCCACATTCTTGCCAACACCCGTTGTTTCTTGTCTTTTCTATACTAGCCATTCTGACAGATGTGAGGCGATATCTCATTCTGGTTTTGATGTACATTTCTCTGATGGTGAGTGATGATGAACATCTATTCATGTGCCTGTTGGCCATCTGGATGTCTTCTTTGGAGAAATATCTATTCAGATCCTCTGCCCCCTTTTTAGTTGGATCGTTTGTTTTTTTGTTAGTGTTATCAATTTTTTATGTTCTGATTTTTTCTCTTATTTCTCTTTGGGACCCTGATTCCAGGTATTGTTCCATAGGTAATGGTACTATAAAGGCACTAAGAGATTGGAATAGGAAAGGATTGGGATATATACACATATATATGAATATATATAATTGTGTGTGTGCACACACACTGTTGGTGGGAATGCAAACTGGTACAGCCACTACCAGTGGGAGGAAGACGGTAGGGAGGTTCCTAAAAAAGTTAAAGACACAAGTACCATATGACCCACCAATTCCAGTACTGGTCATCTATTCAAAATAACAGACAACATATATATGTGTGTGAGTTGTGTGTGTATGATATAACACTTGTTACCTCATGACATTGTGATGTGTTTCTTAGGAAAGTATAAATATACAAGTACAATCCATCTTTTATTCTAAAGTGGTATCTATTCTTTTTCCTGTTGAAACCATTGTTTTCTTTACATTAATTTTATAGGAACGGCAGTATTTTGTTGATTTTTTTTAGTTAAAAAATTTTTAATGTTTATTTATTTAATAAATAATATTAACAGGGGAGGGGCAGAGAAAGAGGGAGACACAGAATGTGAAGTAGGCTCCAGGCTCTGAGCTGTCAAGCACAGAGTTGCTGTGACCTGAGCCGAAGTTGGGTACGTTACCGACTGAGCCACAGAGGCACCCTGGAACAACAGTATTTTAAATATTAAGAGTTAATCATACCTACACGAATTATATTCTAAAACTGGTGTGAATTCACAGTGAAATTTCTGAAGCTCCTCAGTTAGCTTAGGGATCCCCATCTTCTTAAGGGCAATGTGCAGATTTGCCAGTCTGAGACAGAAAGGCAGTGTAGACAGAAAGTATTTCCTGTCAATTCCCCAGGGTGGACCGTTCTGGGACTTTGTCTGGTGGGGCAGAAATAACACAGAAAGCTGTCACCCTCTCATGCAGGTTGTGATTAAGCAGGTGTATGACCATCCTTTCCAAAGTGCGTTCTTACTCAGAACACTCATTTCAGGAGATTATCTGAGGGAGAACAGTGTGGGTAGGTCCTGGGGTCAAATAAAAGGTACGGACTTGCAACACATAGCAGAGTATTAAAATCTCTGAAATCTCCTACAGGGGAGAGTCCTGCTCTCCTTTCTCGTCCCCTGCATTTATTTATACACTTTTTAAAATGTGGGAGTGCCTGGGTGGCTCTGGGTGGCTCAGTCGGTTGAGCGTCCGACTTCGGCTCAGGTCATGATCTCACGGTTGGTGGGTTCGAGCCCCGCATCAGGGTCTGTGCTGACAGGTGAGAGCCTGGAGCCTGCTTCAGATTCTGTGTCTCCCTCTCTCTCTGCTCCTTCTCGGCCCGTGCTCTCTGTCTCTCAAAAATAAATAAACGTTAAAAAAATGAATAAAAATTAAAATGAGGCATTTTCTCCTCCCTAAGTATGGGCATATCTTTTTAAAAGATATGATAGAAGGTGAAAAAATTTGCTGAATTGGGAATACAAATAAAATACAATCTTTATCCTCAGCTTTCTTGTGTAAGTATTAAGTGGGCTGAAGAAAATACTTTTTATGTTTCCCTTTATATCTGAAGATTTATATCTCATGGCAATAGTTAATTCATTTGACTATTTTTCCCCTAAATCACAGCACATGCCTTTTCCCCACTTTATTTTCTGTGAGGCAGATACGTTTTTGATAACAGAATATATTATCTGAAAATATAAGAATATTCTTTTCTTCCACATGACCATATTTTCCTCCAGTTTAGCAAGAAAACAATGAAATGTATCCTTTGGAATATCTTCAGTTGAATCTAGAAACCTATGCATTAATGCTAATTCTACCAGTTACAACTTATATCATGAAAACACATGTATATAGGGATCTGAAAACCAGGCAAGACTGAAATATAGCCTTTTGGAAGTAGCCAGAAGAACATTGTCTTTAGTTTCAAATTTGCTTTTTTTTTTTTTTTTTTTTCCTGGAAAGAGAAACCTGCTGAGGGATGAAACGGTCTAATTAACTCTCGGGTTCGTCGGAGACACATGTGAAAAAAATAAAGGTGAAAGGTAGCAGTTTCCTGTCTTCATTCGTAACATGTCTTGTCATCCACATGCAAGGTTAGTTATTTCTAAATATCTCACCTTGAAGATGTAAGCGGGCTGTCACAAAGGTATGCGATGGTGCTCAATTTCGAAGTCATTTTTAAGAGAAGAAGTGCTTCCAGTTGGAGACACTTGTTACAAAGATGCATAAAACCGCTGGTTTTACTAAGCTCTTTATTCCACTGCCTGTAACATGGATTTAGCCCAGTGACAGTAATAACTGACTAATATCTAACCGGGCTCCAAAGCAACTCAATGATGCCAGTGCTTTTAAGGTTTGGGCAAAGAGTTAAGGGCATATATTATGGGCAGCTATCCATCATAGGAGAGCATTACTAGCACAGATCTATATGCAAACACCATATCATCTGATCTAGAAAAGCTGACAATGTAATGCCAAGGTGTTAAGGAGTGGTGACGAGATCAGTATCTTGAAGAGATACCTGCATTCGATGTCCATTGTAGCATTAGTTACAATAGCCAAGGTATGGAAACAGCCTACGTGTCCACTGATAGATGAATAAAGCAAATATGAGAGAAATGGAGAGAGACAGAGATGATAGACAGATGATAGGTAGGTAGGTATATAGATAATAGTAGATAGATAGAAAGAAAGACACACACATGGAATATTATTCGACGTCTAGCAAGAAGGAAATCAAGGAATTTTGTCATTTGCCACAACATGGATGGACCTTGTGGGCATTCCACTAAGTGTGGTAAGCCAGACACAGAAAGGTAAGTGACGCACGGTCTCACTCACGTGGAATCTATAAAAGTTGAACCCAGATGGGGCGCCTGGGTGGCGCAGTCGGTTGAGCGTCCGACTTCAGCCAGGTCACGATCTCGCGTTCCGTGAGTTCGAGCCCCGCGTCGGGCTCTGGGCTGATGGCTCGGAGCCTGGAGCCTGTTTCCGATTCTGTGTCTCCCTCTCTCTCTGCCCCTCCCCCGTTCATGCTCTGTCTCTCTCTGTCCCAAAAATAAATAAACGTTGAAAAAAAAATTTAAAAAAAAAAAAAAAAAAAAAAAAAAAAGTTGAACCCAGAGAAGCAGCAAGTAGGATAGTACTAGCTAGGAGCTGGGAGAAATGACAATATGTTGGCCAAGGGAGAAAAAGTTACATTTATGCACAGTAAATATGCCTGGTGGTCTAATATACAGTGTGGTGACCACAGTCCATAACACTGTGTTGTATACTTGAAAGTTGCTAAGGAAGTAGATTTTAAATGTTCTCACCACACACACACACACACACACACACGGTAAATGTGAGGTGATGGACACATTAATTCAGTGGATTGTGATGACCATTTCAAAATGTGTGCATATGGCCAAACACCATGTTGCACACCTTAAATATGTATAATTTTTGTCAATTATACCTCACAAAGCTGGGGAAAAGGATAATAAACAGCACCAGCATATTCCAGGAGGATATGCGTGTCACTTTGGTACACCCTAAGATTGTTGGAGAGTTGTAACAAAGCCCACAGTCTGAAAGGTCATGTGAAGAAAAGTCTCAGCGAGCAGAACAGAGTTTTATAGAATTATCAGGAGAATCAGAATTTTGATAGGATCCTTCCGCCACCTGGAAGACATCACTTCCACATTTGGGATCTTTCATTGACTTGCGAAGTGACTTCCATAATCTCACGAAGGTCTAGGGGCCTCGGTCTTGTTAGTACAATTTGCCAGTTCCCCCATCACATCGTAAATCCTACTTTAAGACGGGTGAATCCTAGAGAATGAAGTCATCCGGATGCACTTTCTCATGGACATTTGATGTGGGGACTTTGGAGTTCCGAGGTGTCATGCCATGAAGGCACACTCAACATCCCAGTGCTTGTCTTCTGACTCTGAATCCTGTGCTCTTTTCAAAACTTCTGTCTACCTCCCGTCTTCCATGTTTTGTATAAATGCCCGCCCTTCTTTTGCATCTACCTCCGCTTTCTTTATCTTAGTTCATGTTTTCATGTGTGCATCCGTGGAAGGTTTAGGCGAGCGCCTCAACTTGGGCATTTCTGTATCTCGCGCTGGACTCGGCGCGCTTTACTCAGCGACTTAATCCTAATTAAGCCCTTAAAAGCATCAGTCTCCCAGAGCTTCAGTTTCGGTTTAACCTTTGTTTATCAGTTAATCGTTTATTGTCCAAACTGCACAAGAAAAGTGCTTGTGGAAGATTCAATAATCGGCCCCAAGTTCTGACTCCCGTGCTCTGAAGGATATATCCACAAGCTTGCCATGTTCTTGGGGGTTTGGGTTGGACCATACGACTTTTTGTGGCCAATGGAAATGAGCCACTACTATGTGAAGAAAAGACAAAAAAAAAAAATGCCTGCACAGATATCATCATCCTTGGGCTTCAGTGATACGCCCCTGTCCCTCCTGTCTGAGCTCCTAAAGGAGCATCGATGAAACATACCTGACGTGAACTGAGCCTTGGCCCCAGCCTCAGGCAGGAGCAGAGAGGCTGAGACTAATCTACGCCAACAATCCTTTTCAGAATTCAGAAGGGAGGTCACGCTGCACAAGTATTATGGCCCAGGTGCCATAATAGAGTGCTTACAGATTCTTTCTGAGGTAATTGACACACATTTTCGACGAGTGGCTTTTTCTCTCGGTGCCTTGTATACAACATCCGCCTGCACCTTTGCCCTAATAAGTAGCCACTTCAAAGCCGGAAAACCCATCAGTGACCAGCCTCTACAACTGTGTTTCCAGGAAATCTTAAGAGCTGCACTCATGCGCGCGTAACCTATCTGTAGTCGTCTCACCGCTTCAGCACGTGGCAACGACTTCAGCTCTGGCCTTTATAAATATCAGGGCTCGGAAGAGGGAAGAGGTCATGCATCCTCTGTAAGGCACAGGCAGGAAAGCCGTATAATTAGCTCACCTAAGCCAAATATTATCATGACTGCAGAACTGTGGCCAGCGCTGGCTGTCATGCTAATGTCCCCTTTCCCTCCCAAACTTAGCAGCTGCTGCTTTTACGTTCTTGAAGAAGCCACCCGTATAACATTTAGCCTTCACGTTATCTGAGAAAGGGAGTAGTATAGATTACAGCACCCACTTCCCGCTTTTCCCTGGACCTAATCCTCTTTTCTAAGCAAGAGTTGATAACACAAAGGCCAGCTCCTCCCGAAGTCCTCCCCTCCATCCAAGTGCGTCCTCTGTTTGACAGAAGCTTCATGTCAATGATTCAACCCTTTGACCTACTCTGGATGGGAAGATCTGTCATATTAGCAATTGAAATTGGATTTTTCCAACCAAATGAAAAGAGTATCTGACTCGACTCATTGTACATTTAAATCACCCCAATCATATATTTTTGTATGGCATGCACTTTTTTTTTTCCAAGAGGACAAGAGAAGGGGCATTGAAAAATCTATAAGAGAAAGATGACCTAACTGAATAACTATATCACAACCTCAAGAAATATTGTCCACAGATAAAAAGAAGGCACCTGTCCCTGTAAACACAAGACTTAGGTGGCATATGGAGCGCCCGGGTGGCTCAGTCAGTTAAATGTCCAACCTCAGCTCAGGTCACGGTTCGTGAGTTCGAGCCCTGTGTCGGGTTTGTGCTGACAGCTCAGAGCCTGGGCCTGCTTCAGATTCTGTGTCTCCCTCTCTCTTTGCTCCTGCCCTACTCACGCTCTGTCTCTCTCTCTATCACAAGTAAATGAACACTAAAAACAAGAAATGGGTGGCATTTCATCTTGACTCAACCATCAGCCCGGGTATGCAACGATTCAGCCATCAGCCTGTAAGTTAGACCAAAACTGGCACTGAAATCCAACTGATTTCTTTTCTACCCGGGCACTACCCAGAGTCCATTGAAAATTGTACTACACTGTCAACATACTCCTTGCTAACACCCGAACAAGTAATTCAGGCACATGGCAGACCAGCCCATGTGTGAGAGCCAAGAGACATATTTGAGGAACTGCCTTTAGCTCTTCAGTAAATTTAAAACAAGCCACATCAAGAATGCTGGTGAGGTTATACCATCACACTTCAGGGGTTTTTTAATGCTGTGGTTCCACTTTTATGCAATAATTATGCCCTAAGTGAACAGTCCTCAACCTACACGGTCAAGAAAGGAATGCCTTCCGTAACCCAAACTATAACTGACCCATCACTCCCTGGGACAGAATTTAGAATGGAGACTCATGCTTTTTAACAGCAAGCCAGGCAATAATCAACAGTTGGGGTTGAGCGGCTGATGCAATACTGTGCTTTTTGGTTACTTATAAAGACAGAGAGTATCAGAATTGAGTGATAAGTCCTATTTTAATCTGTCACCACTTTCCAATGACAAGGGCCAGCTACAATCTCTTCCACTCAGACCTCCAAGCTACCTGTCCTAATCATGAATTTGTATTCAGCAAATAGGTCTCTCTTCTGGAAATTGCACTTAATGGGAACATCTTATCGGTACTCCGATATCTTAGAGGAAATTCAATGTGGTGCAGATTGAGGGACATGGAGATCTTGGCAAACTGATTCCTAGGTTGAGAGGCAATCCTCTGATCGATGATCAGAATGTATGCGAATTTAGTGGCTTTCAGAGAAACAGGACAGTGAGGCTACGAAAGCTGCACAGGTGACTTCTATCCCTGAAGCTTTGTGACAGCAGAGATATGTCAGGGGTGGGTCCAACTTTATTTTCTCCTTCATCCAAATCAGAGCACGGAAATTAGAGTCAGCAGTGATTAACAGTATCACATAGCAAGTATGAAGTTCTAGGATGCAGTGACGTATACACATCATTTAACAATTTATATCAGCAACATCCAATAGATGGAAATATTCTTTACAGAAATTTCTATTGGACGCTGCTGATATTAATAGTTAAGTGACATGTAGACCATGTGGTAACCGAGCATGAACAGTGTTAAGGATCCACGGACACCTTGGGTTTTCATTTATATTCAAGCAAATTTCAGTTTTAAAGTAAATAGCCACACACTGAATATATTGGACAATACAGATTTATGGTTTTTTATGTATTTTTTTCAAATTGTAGACTTCACTTTTTTTCTAAGAAATTTGATGCTAGGAATGCTTTTGGGTGTATTTGGAGGGATAGATATACTCTTCCATAAAGGTAAGGAATAAGTCAATGCACTGCATATCCCCCATTTTACCAGTTCCTTTCCCCCCAGAAAAACCTTTACTATTAAGTAAGTAATAGTAAGCCAATGCCACATCAAGCCAATGCCATCCACCCGAATGATTCCAATTTCAATCATATATTAGCTACAGGGACATAATCACTGACTATAGGATTGTCTTTCAGATGGAAACTTGTGCACCATAAAATCATATTTGGGGACTGGTGGGGATATACACCTCATGCTGGAGAGAGGTTAGAATAAACAGGGCAATTTGAGGTGAGCCAGAGCATGGAAATGAGTCAGGAAGGTATGAGTTAGTCAAGAATATCAGCTAGTCTGAGGAGGTTGGTGGACCAATTACAACATTGGCCATGGGTTTTCAGCCTGCTGTATATCTATATTCCAGTACAGATTTTTTTTTTCTCTTGAATCTCACTGTCTCTTGTCACCCCAGACAAGTTACCCCATCTTGATGTCATCCTAGAGCAGGAATCCCTCAGTCAACTGCCAGCCAGCCTCCAGGAGGAGAGCCACCAGTCTGACACATACGGGCCAAAGCCCTGTGGCCAACCAGCCCCGACCAACAGGCCCAGGCAAGTAAGGTCATCCTAAACTCAAACAATGGCAAGCTAAACAATCATGTCCGCTCTTGCGGCAGATGGGGAAGGAAAAGCACAACAGACTGATGTTTAGTGGGGCAAAGTTTGGTTAAACATGGGACGGCATTAGGCAAGCCCGTGTGAAGGCAGAGGTACAAAGAGCATCCGGAATTCAGTTAGAAAGGTCAGAAAAGAGGCTACTGCATGGGAGAGAAGTCAGTTCAACCTCCAGTCCTGTGTTCACTCTTTTAGTGTCTGAGCCAGGAGGGTGTGGTTTCTACCTGCTCCTAAATATGGAGGCACATAGACACGGTAATTCCCCAAAGATGCTTCTGCAACAGAGGATCCCTAATACCTTTTATCTCCATGCTACACATGCATTCTCCGATTTATAAAGCATGAGATGCCACCCATCACCTTTGTAAAAATATAATTATTTGAGCTTTTTAATATTTGAGGTTATAAAGGACTGAATGCATTCCTAAGATAGGCATTTTGAATAAAACGTATTAGAATGACTTTATGGAGACTTGGATCAGCGGGGATTACAAAATGGTATGTGAAACTGAAGAGTCTATTGAGGGAAAGTAAGTAGCCTTTTCCATCCACGTTGCTAGGTCATATAATACCGAGTGCAAATAAAAAGGTTCTCGTTATTGTTCTCAGTGGTTGGACCTTATATAATGTCATAAATGCAAAGGACTTCAGCAGATTCATAGGTATGAATTTATATGTAGGTATATATAGGTGTATATATATATATATATATATATACCTATGTATATATATGTGTGTGTGTATGTATATATAGGCATATACTACATATAGTAATACATATACCATATATAAAAGTATATATAGATGTACATACTTATATACACTTATATATATATACTACATATTATATATACTATACACACACACTTGTATATCAGTATTTACTTATACCAAAAATATACCAAAAAAGAAATATAAAACATAAATTAAATATATATATTTATAAATACATAAATTATATATACTATATATTATGTATATACTATATACACACATGTACATATAAGTATTTACTCATACATGCCAAAAAATATACCAGAAAGGAAATATAAGACATAAATTAAATATAAACTTACATTTATATACAAATAAATATGTATTTATATCTATACATATATATGCTATATATGGAGTTATAAATATATGTAAGCATATAAATATGTGCTTATATACACTTATATACAGCATAGTACATATATAAATGTACTTATATACAGTATATACTTATGTATATAAACTTGTATCTACTTATAGACTTATATAAATGTATAAACGTATATAACATATTTTATATAAATTTATTTATATTTATATTTATATTTATATTTATATTTATATTTATATTTATATTTATATTTATATGCCACAACTGGTTACATGAGGTCCTGCTGTCATTTCTTTTTTGGTAGGAAGTCAATTTAAATTTTATATTGGGTCTTCTTCTGTTTCCAGTTAGGATATAGAAAATATGAAGAAGAAATCACTCTTATGTTATGAAACAGTGGATATGGTACAAATTGTATTTATTATGAACACATCAGAGATTTGAGGAAGCCAAGAAACCTATTAAGTTAAATTGTAAAGGAGATGAGCTCTCTGTGTGAGAGAATGGCCAACGGCTGTTATTATCCCCAAGGAGTTGGAGGAAGGAGTAAGAGAAGGGAGAAGGCAAAAAGATAAGGAGGAAGATGTGTTCCAGAAGCTAAATTGCAACTAATTCTCCATGGCTGTATGGTCCGGTGAGACGGTTAGAATCCTGAAGAGAGCCACAGAAGGATTCTGCATTTCCCACTGACTATTCACACAAGGTCTGTGCAAATGTACAAAGAGCTCACTCGTGCCTGAGGGCAGGATGGGAGACTTGGTGTACATCCGCAGTCACTAGGTATTCAGGCCTCATCCAAGAGCCATGTAGCCATGCTCTGAAGGCAGAAGCTTGGGACAAGAGCTAAGAGTCATCCTCCAAAGCACTCCTGGCCTTCCTAGATTGTAAGGTGACAGTCTTCTAGAGTCTGGGGGAAGACCATTGGTGCAGAGAGATGCCTCCCCCAAACAGAAATATCAGAGCAGCAGTAGAGAATAAGGGGAAAATCCTTAACAAACCTAAAAGCTGGCCACTGGGCAATAAACAAAAAAGGCCACACATGGAATGAAATTATGCAAATGTTCAGCAATTATGCTGAAAAAACAAAAACAAAAACAAAACCTAAAGCCTACTCTCAAAACACCTGAAGGAATTAGTCAAGTTCAATCAAATCAAAGCTGTAAAAGACAAATTTAGTGGAGATAGAGGTCATAATAACACAGCTTCACATTCTAGTGACTTAATAGGAAAAAGGATATATTTTCCCCCTGAGGTTAAAGATTATATGGTTCACATTCTACCCTTCTTTAATCAAGATACCTGGTGTGCAAATCAAGCATCATGAGACATGCAAAGAATTAAAAATTGTAAATGTGTAACACATGTTTAAAAGAGAAATAGTCAATAAAAGCAGACCCAGAGGTGGTCCAGATACTGGAATTACCTGACAAGGAATTTAAAATAACTATGATAGATTGATAGGTAGATTGATAGATAAATTGATAGGTAGATAGGAGTTAATGCAGAAGATGCACAAAAGAATGAAGACTGGATGTTTTCATAAAAAGATTGGAATTCTAAAAAGTTACCAAAAACTAATAGTGGAAGTTAAAAACTTCAGTATGAAAAATGACATGTTCACTAGATTCAGCCAACAGGAGATTAGAACAGCAGAAGAAAAAGTGTATGATATGTTGACATAACTGCATAGAAAAGTACCCAAACTGATAAACAAAAATTTTAGGGCACCTGGATGGCTCAGTCGGTTAAGCACCTGACTCTTAATTTTGGTTCAGGTCATGATCTCATGATTCGTGAGATTGAGCCCTGTGTCGGGCTCTATGCTGACAGCTTGGAGCCTGCTTGGGATTCTCTCTCTTCCTCTATCTTTCTGCCCCTCCCCACTTGCAACAGCATACACGTGCGTGTGCGCGCTCTCGCTCTCTCTCTCTCTCTCTCCCCCAAAATAGATAAACTTTAAAAAACTTACATGAAAAAGTGGAAAACAAACAGAATAGAGCATCTGATACCTGATGGGATTTATTGGAAGCTAAACATATGTACATTTGGAGTTTCAAGAGATGTTGTATAGGAAAGGCCAGAATAAATATCTGAAAATGAAATAGGTGAAAAAATTCAAGAGTGGATAAAACACATCACCCAAGTTACGTGAGATGCTCAGGAATCCCTAAGCAGCATTAGTACAAGGAAAAGTGCACTTGGTCACACTGTAGTCAAGCTGGTGAAAAAGGAAGTGATACGTAAACCTGAAAGCAATCAGACATGAAAGACATGTTTGAGGCAGAGAAACGAGAGGGAGAAAATCTGACACGTCACCATGTAAGGGGAGCCCAGAAGACAATGGATTGAAAACCAACTTGCTGAAGGTACTGTGCTCTGGAAATCTTGCAACACCAGAAATGTAAATAATGGAGCCTTAAAATGTAGGAAATAATGTAGTTCTAAAGGGACACATAGAAAACAACCCACCCACATTTAGTAACAGGTGGAGGAAATATTCAAGGAAGACAGGGAAGGTTTGAACAAAGTTACCTATTTGAAATTTATGTAAGGGTATACCCAGCAACTTCAGAGTATACATTGATTTTCAAGTGCATACTCTGGTTTCTCTTCAGATCGTATAAATCTTTCGCCTTTTACTAAAGATTTTCAAGTGCACTTGGAACACTCAGTTATGGGCTGCCCTAAAAATAAAGCTCAAAAATCATTAAAACTCTAGAACCACACCCAGGGTATTCACTGACTAAAAGAATATTGTACATTAAGAGCAATTACATAGGTAGACAATCTCCCAGGTACTTCAACAAAGCAACGGGGGTGTGAATGTGTATGCAGGCACCTGTGTGTGTTTGAGTGTATTTGTGTGTGTCTGTATTGTGATAGAGAGATAGAGAAACAGAGAGAAATAAAGAAAATCTACATGTTTAAAAATTAAGAAAACATTAAAAAAATCAGCAGTCAAAGAAAAAACAAAGACAAGAGAAAATAGAAAACATTGACCTGCCTGATGATGAAAAGACCAAAATATCAAATATGTGTGATGTGGTTAAACAGTGCTTAGATTTAAGAAAGAGCATAAAATCAATAATCTCAGATTCTACATTAACAAGCTAGAAAAAACAAAATGAAACCATGGTAAGTTGAAGAAATTGATAAAAATTAATGCAGAAATTAATATTTTAAAAATATGCAAAACAGAGATATCAAGATTAGATGGGCTTTATGGGGGAAATTTTAATGAAATTACAAACATTTATAATGAATGGTAAGGAGAAAGACAGAAAACAGAAATTAGTAATACCAGGAGTGGAAAGGAGACAGCAGATGTTCAAATGATGAGAAGGCTATACTATAAATAATTTTATGATAATAAATGCGGAAACTTACATAAAAAATTTCCTCAAAAACCAAAATTTACCAGTTGGATATGTATCAGGGGATATGTAACTATTACAATGAATTTCATAGAGGATAATAAAAAATATCATTAAAAAAACCCGTCCAGGTGCAGACAGATTTAATGGTAAATTCTCCAAAACATTCAAGGAAGACATGAAAGCAATACTACATAAACACTGCTAAAAAACCAGGAATATTTTCCAGTTTGTCCTAAAAAGTCAGCACTACCTCGAAACTGAAACCTAATAAACACATCACTAGATTAGAATATTATATCTCTAGTAGCTATATACCTACACTATCCAATATGGCAGCCATTAACCACATGTGGCTATGGAATGCTTGGCAATTCAGTAGTCCAAATTGTAACACACACACAAGAATTTCAAGACTGTGTATGAAATGAAAAATATCTTAGTAACTTTTATAGTGATTAAACATTCAAATGATAATACTTTGGATGTACTGCATCAAATACATTTAATATTAAAAAAAATATTATAAGACAGCCACTCCATGAATGGAGATGCAAGAATGCTTTCCAGAATGTTAGGCAATTGAATCCAGCCATGTATGTAGAAAAGTGGTTACCTCATGACTTTGAAAAAGGAGGAGAATGTACACTCTCTGATATCAACATGTACCATATTACTGCCATCAGAACAATATCACTGTGTCATTTGTACACAGGATATTGTGCATTGATAGCAATTAAATAGGTAGACAATCTCCCAGGTACTTTAACAAAGCAACAGGGTGTGAATATGTAAGCGGACCGCAGGAGGAAACAGGAAGCCAGAGAGAGACCCAAGCATACATTTCGATAAATGGTGTTGGGATAGCTGGCACATCAAAAAACATGAGAGCTTACACTTCTGCCTGAAGACTTCTAGCGATTAATCCTATACGGGATATGTACCTGAGTTTAAGAGAAATATTTGGGAAGAAATCATAGGAGAATTTCATCTGACCATGGAGTAGTACGGTTTCATTGAAAGGACATGAAAACAACCAAATATGAAAGAACAAATGGGAAAATTAGACTCAATCAAAATTGGTAATTTGTACATATGAAAGGCACCATTGATAAAATATTTAGGCTAACCATAGACTGAGAAAAATGATATACACATATATTTTGTTATGTATAAATCTCTATATGCACATATATATTTTTAGAGTCACATCCAGAATATATAAACAATGCCTACAAATGACCAATGAAGGAGAAAATGCAATTAAATGGACTAAAAATGGGTAATTCACAATTGAATACGTAAAAATTGCCAATAAACACATGAAAAGTTGCTCAAAATTAAATTGAAAACAAACTACCAGAATGATCTGAATGACAAAGAATGACAATTCCAATTATTGGTGAAGACTGGGGACAGGTGGCATTTTCACACATTGCTTGAAAGTACTCAGTTGGACAACCTCTTTGGAAAACCTGGTAGATCCTTATGTAGAAATAAAAAATATCTAATATTAAATATTATATATTAAAATTGGTGATTTCTTAAGACACTAAAAGTATATCAATCCTACAACTCAGCAAGTCCCAAGAACGCAAAAAAGATATGTCCACACAAAGACATGTGCACAAATGTTTATAGAACCTATATGTGTAACAGCCCAGACCCAGAAGACGGCACAGATATCCAACGTCCGGAGAATAGATAAACAGCTGTATATATTTCCTCAAGGGACTACTAATATGCACTCAAAATGAATGACGTATTGATAAATACAACACTATAATGCATTCCAGCAATGTTACAGTGAGGTTAAAAAATGATACAGAAACACATAGTGTTACGTAATTAATAAGAAATACAAGAACGGGGAAAACTCTTCCATGGCAATAGAAACCACCAAATGGTTTCCTCTGGTGTGGACTCCACACCAGATGGGAATGGGTTTATGGGGCGGGGATATTTGTAGGATACGGAAATGTTCTGTGCATACACTGGGTAGTTGCAACATCGAATGCCGGCGATCGACAGAAAAGCATTAAATTGAGAATTTAAAATCAGTGCATTTTCTGTGTGTGAACGGTATCTCAGTAAATATGTATATTTTAATCCAACATTCAATGCTTCTCCATAAAACCTGAAAGAAAATGACCTCTCTCCAGCACAAGGCCATAAAAGAAAAACAAAAGGCAAAAACAACTCTGAAGCAAATGATTTAATATCTGGCACAAATTCTATTTAAGAACCAAACGTACGTTGAATGTATTAAGTGTGACACAACTGAGTTTTTAGCATGAGAAATAGCCCACAAAAAAAAAAAAAAAAGGAATATAAAAATTCCAGTCCAAACCCTACTAACATCTTTTGGGGATGTTTCTATTCTTTGTTGGGTTATAATTTTCTCTGATTGATTTATGAAACATACTCTTTTATCTGTTCGCATGCTCTGCTGTGTTTAAGGAGTAAGGAACAACAAAAAAGACAGAATGACCATGCTCGATGTTTCAGCCAGGAGCCAAAAGATGGATTGAATTTGGAGAAATTGGTGCGAGCAAGTTTAGCTCCAGATGCAAATGCTATTAAATTATATCCCATTTTTATTCAAGCACGGTCAGCTTCACATGTTTTATTGTATCCCAATTTGAGGCTAAAACAAGCCGCAGAATTTAAATCTTTCTTGCTCAGCGTGTGATGACAAATATGGTCTCAGTCATCGTTTCTGAGTCACCTGGGTGTTTATACTCTGGGGAGAATGTAGCCCTGACCTTCCGCATGTAGGCAGTAGCCGATAAAAATAACAGACCTGTTTACCAGTGGCAGGCAAAAATGGAACTGCCTTCTCACTTGCACATGTCACAGAAAAATCTATTGAGACAAGAGACAGGCAGCAATGCAAAGATCATTAACTTAAAAGGCTCTGTCAGAAACCTCATCACACAATACTTTGCTCACAATGTGTAGCAGAGCATTTGGGTCTCATTTGGAAGCCTTGAAGCTTTCAGATTTAGCGCGTAACTGAGAATTTAAGGGGGGAAACACACCTTCGTGAATTTTCATGAAATGAGTGGGCTTAAAGACGAGCCCCTCTCATTTTAACCCATAATATCACAGACTCCCCCATGCACTTGGGGGATCCACAACGTTACATTGTTTCTAACGAGTTGAAAGCTTCACATTTTTTCCCTCCCCAAATCATTTATTTATTTATTTAAGAGGTCTACCAAATAGAAGAATATTATTTCTAGATTACGGTCATGATTTGTAGGTAAGATAATCAAATGAGATAAGCAATCGTCTATAAGGTCCATTTTTGTTTTTTCTTTCATTATGTCATAGATTTCTAGATGTATAGTTACTTGTGTCCATTGGAAGCATCAGAAAGTTACCTGTTACCATGACAGTGTATGTGATGCTATCAATGAATTTTAAGAGAAAAATAAAGGAAAAATATTTTTCTAGCATCATTAAGAAAAAAAAGCAACCAAATTTTAAAAATTACCCATCTGGTTTACAGGTTTGTTAAGCACACAGGTGAACGAAATAAAGAAACTTTGTAACGTCTTTTGATTATTTCCATTCACTGAAATCTACTCTTTCACAGCCAGTGTTCTGCGGCAAATAGTGAAATTCAAAATCTTTAACTTCATCTCTCTGCAGTAATGTGTCATTTATCTGGAATCATTCATCCATGAGTTCTTCCACGAAAGTAGCTTTCCCCAAATCTCACACATCTGGAGGAAAATACTTCTACAAAAGTAGGTGATGATTTAATGTCATCCTTAAGTACTCAGCGCTGTTTAAATGAGAGCTTCCCAAATGGTGTTGTCAAACACATTGGTGCCCTAGGTATTTATTATCTGATACATGAATTTTTTTGCATTAACACCTATTAAAACCCTGTGGAATTGTTACTTCCACAGATCTATTTTAGCAGATGCTAACGTACTGTGTTATCTTTAAAACTAATGGTATTTCAAAGAATACAAGTACAATAGGGTAAATACATCTTAAGTAAGCAGCCTCATGAATTTGCAAAGCAGATGTATCCGTGTGGTCATCACCCGGAAGAAGATACGAAACATTTCCATCATCCATCAGGAAGGAAGATTCTTCATGGCCATTTCCCCCCAAAAATCCTTATCTCAAGATCATTGTGGATTAGTCTTGTCTGACCTTAGACTTTTTCTGTCAGTGGCATCACATAGGAGGTGGGCTTCTGAGTTGACCTTCTTTCACCGAACAAACTGTCCCTAAGGTTCATCTATGCTATGGTCAAATCAGTAGCATTTTGTTTGTTTAATGGTATTCCATTGTATGAACATGACACTTTTTTTTATGGGCATTTAGGGTTTTTTTCCCAGCTTAATTATGCTTATTCTTGATAACTCAGGGTTACGATTACAGAGATCAGTGATCGTATGATAGGAGAAATAACTTTATTAATTTTGAACCATCATGCTAATTCATCTAATTGATACTGAATGACCTAACTGTATTTCATTTTTAATATGGTAAGATATTATAATGTGAAACAACTCAAGAAACAGACATAAAATCAAAATGGTCCAAAGTAGAATCCTCTTAATATTATCTAAAATACACATTTTAGGGGCACCTGGGTGTCTCAGTAGGTGAAGTGTCCGACTTTGGCTCAAGTCATGATCTCGAGGTTTGTGGGTTCAAGCCCCATGTCAGGTTGTGTGCTGACAGCTCAGAGCCTGGAGCCTGCTTTGGATTCTGTGTCTCCCTCTTTCTCTGCCCCTCGTCCACTCACACTCTGTCTCTCTCTCCCTCTCAAAAATAAATAAACATTAAAAAAATAAAATATACATTTTATCTATTGGTTTAATATTCTCAAAGAGAATTTGGTAGTGACTCTAAAACCTAAACCTAAATCTAAATCTAAAATCTAACACCAGCAACAACAAAAGTTCACTGGTACCTACCAGGAACTGACTGAAAAATCCACTGGTGTTAGATCTCACCTCAGATTTCTGCCTAAGAAACATCCACCTCTAGAAAATTGTGTTCGAGTATTTAGAATTGCATATCATTCTTATAACATCTACATGAACACTAAGGC
The DNA here is from genome assembly GCF_022079265.1 of Lynx rufus. Taxonomy (NCBI): domain Eukaryota; kingdom Metazoa; phylum Chordata; class Mammalia; order Carnivora; family Felidae; genus Lynx; species Lynx rufus. The sequence goes on from NW_025814828.1 coordinate 3,230,597, forward strand.
CATGAAAAATTCTCACTCCCGAAAATCACTCTCTTTTATGCATAGGCATTTCAGGAAATTCTGGTAACATATCATTTTTATTGTGAATCCTTGCTGGTAGTTATCTTTTTAATTTTTCTTTCTCCCAAACTAAGAGAGGTGACTTCTTCTTCAAAGCATAATTTACTTTCTGAAGGAGGCATTCTTAACCAGTGATCCCTATATGGGCTGAAAATTCCTATAACTATTATGTGCAAAGGTACATATAAGCATTTGTCTGGTCAAGGTCAATAGTTTTGATCAGAAACTCATAGGTGTTTATGAATCCAAAAATGTTAATAAATTCTGCTTAAATAATGAGACCTTGTCTAACCTTGCTGATATCTTGACAAATGTCAGAAAAGAATAATTTCTTATAATTTAGGGAACCAATCTGTCAGTTGTTAAAAAGCAGCGATTCCTGTTTTCAGATGGCAGCAAAGATTTCTATAAAAGTAAAGATTTCACCTTCTGGTAAATTCTTCCAAGTTTCAGATTGTTCAAAAACTAAGAAGATTTAAAGAAAACGAAACTTTTGCCAGATTATCGAACCCATGCAATTGCACGGCTATGGTTTCAGACTTTCTGACCACAAAGAAGATAGGGAGATAAATTATATGCATAATGTGATTTCATATAGGGACAAAGTAGACAAGTTATATTCACAGATGTCTTCTTAGGAAGTTGTAGGAGAGTTTCTTTCACATTATATTTTATACTTAGAAGGGGGTATTAAAATACCTTTCAATTTAGTTTCTTTTTAATTTTTAATGTTTATTTATTATTTTAAGAGAGAGAGAGCACGCGAGCACAAGCAGGGGAGGGGCAGAGAGAAAGAGAGGGAGACACAGAATCCAAAGCAGGTTCCAGGCTCTGAGCTGTCAGCACGGAGCCCGACACGGGGCTCAAATCACAAACTGCGAGATTGTGACCTGAGCTGAAGTCAGGTGCTTAAACGACTGAGCCACCCAGATGCCCCCAATTTAATTTTAAGAGCTGGTTTACTCCAGCAGTCCACTGATTTGGAATGAAGGTGGTTCGATTTCAAACTGGTCTTTGTAGAAAGAACGAGTGAGAACTTGTTAGAACTTGGGGTTATAAATCTTATCTAAAGAACTACATCAAATTGAAGCTGAAATTGGATACGTAAATACTAATGATTTATTTTACAAAATCAAACTCACATAAATACGTTACTGACCCTGGTAAGTTTATCACCTCTTATAAATTTTTAATCACTTATTGGATACACACACACACATTTTTTTTAAATGTTTATTTATTTTTAAGAGAGAGAGAGACAGAGTGTGAGTGGGGGAGGGGCAGAGAGAGAGGGAGACACAGAATCCAAAGCAGGCTCCAGGCTCTGAGCTGTCAGCACAGAGCCCGACGCGGGGCTTGAACTCACAAACCGTGAGATCATGACCTGAGCCGAAGTCGGACGCTTAACTGACTGAGTCACCGGGGCACCTCGACACATACATTTTTTTAAATCATAGAACTATAAGGAGTCTTTGAATAAATTCCATCTTGGGTGAAAGAAAATGACTACAATTTTAATATTAAAATTGCATTTTTTAATTTCCTGGCAAGACAAAAACAAAATCTGAAAACCAGTATAACTTTGGAATTTTTGGTCACACAAGCCCCAAGGGAAAAATAACGGATTGATGAAGCCAGGACAAAAGGTACTTATTTAGATGCTCTTGAAGCATTCCAAATGCCTAAGTAACTACATGCAACATTCACTTGTCAAAGCCAAATCTTTGTAACCAAAAGAAGAGAAAAAAGAACAAGGCATCTCATTTTGGAATATCAGGTTCCTGATGCGGCCACGCTTATGCCTGTAACCCTGCCCTGTTCCCTTCTTGAGCAACCAGCTCATGTCTCAGCCATGCCTAATGGCCTGTGACAGCTAACATCCTTCACGGAAAGAATGTCATACTCATGACTCCCTTCTCCTCGATTCACTGACATTCCTCACAAGTCACCTTAGGTTCAGTTTCTCCAGGAACTGTGCCCTGATACTCTCCACCAGCTCACTCCAAGGCGCGTCAGATGACAATTCTTTGTGCTTCTGTGACACCCACGTACGCTTCAATTGCAGGACTTTCTATCTTGTGCCTCAGCTGTTTGTTGACTCTTAACTTTTGCACTGTGGATTGCCAGAGGGCAGGTGCTACATTTTTCATCCCTTACGTACTTAGTCCCAACACAGTGTCTGGACATATATTAAATATTGTCAGCCATGATTTAAAAAAAAAGAGATGAACAATAATTTTACCGGTATCTTGCCTTTATAGCTTAAGGACAGTGAGAATATTATTTAATTTCTTTGGAATTTATTTTGATTTTGGAAAAGCTGTTCCTGTTAAGCAAATCCGTATCTATTTACTGAGTTGGAATTTTACCTGCATTAATAATTCTGGAGATAAAAGGACCCTCAGCTGAATGCTTTTTTACATTGATCATTTGAGTTCCAACAAAACCTGAATTACGGATTAGATGGTTTCTTTAAAAAAAATATTAAGTCTTTGAACTGCATGAAAGAAAGTTGTCTTTGGGGACAAATGTGTTTTCTGAATTCTTTCTGTTACTTTCTTTGCTCCTGCCCCAGTCAATCTGTTCCACGGTTTCTTGTTTTCTGGCGAATTTCTCAGATTGCCTTACTTTCCTTTTCATAGATTTGCATTCTATTTTACATTCTTGACACGTGTATTTTCAATTATTGCACAACTGCTGTCATTTCTCTCCCTGCATCACATTTTACTCTGATTCAGCCCATCTCACAGTATGTATTCCTTCCATGTGACACTCCAATGCTTAAGAACTTTCATTAGTTCTCATGATGAAATTCCTTCCATTCAAGACTTCCAATACTCTGGGCTCCACAACCTTGTCTCACCTTCCCCCTCACGTTACCCATAACCCCTTTGCTGGAACCTGTACAGATTGGAATGCCTTTGGCTGAAAGTAATGAAACATTAAACACCAAAGCAGAGTGCTCCCATGTTGACAAATCCAGTGGCTCAACAAAATTTGCAGAGGATCACCCTCCTTCCATCTTTCCATTCTGCCATCTTGCTCTTCAAGCTAGCTTCTTTCCTTCCCCAAGAGGGCAACTATGGTCCCACACATCATACCACACCTGACAGAACAAAAGTACAACAGAAATACACCATACAGATAGTAACATCCAGTGGTAGAGGAGAAGCTGACTCGTCCTTTCCAGAAACCCCCCCAGGACACATTATCTAAACTTTCCACTTGTTTGAACCAAGGACTTTCTCCCTTCTAGTCAAATCTCAAGAAAGTGTTTGGACTTCCGAGAATGGCTCACCCCAAGGAAAATTATCCTTTGATTAAGGGATAGGGTCAAGAGTTTTTGAGACATCTTAGGGTTGGTTTCATATCTGAGACATACCAAAATTATATAAAAAAACCAAAAAACCATCTTTTATTTGTTGTCAGACCATTGTCTATTCTGTTCTCTGCCCCCTGAAGCTTAAATGGATGGATTACATCAATGGGATCCTCTGACAGCGGGAAGCCAGGTTAGTGATTCCAATGGGGATCTCTGGCAGGAAAAAAAGAGGGTTCCTGATTCCAAATTGGTGCAGTGATCTGAAAACTTGCCTCTGTCTTTATTTCTCTGGGTGTAGGGCTGCACTCCCACCAGCCCTGTGGGTCCTACCCTAATATTTGGGCGTCTGCTACACCCTACACTATTCTGGAAAGGAATCCCCCTGGGTGCTACTTGCTACAAAGAGAAAGGGGAATTTGCTGCTTGGTAGGGAACTAATGCTATAATACATTATCTGTCTTTATTTATAGATTCTTGACATTAACTTTTGTGTCTTTCCTACTGAACTGTAAATTGGAAATTCTCTATCTAAAGCCCATGAGTGTGCACATTTTTCCATGTATGTACATTTTGGCATTTACCTAAAAGGCCACCTGCTTTCATTTAAGGAATAATCACAGAGATATATGTAAGCTGGCTAAGCTCTTAGCCATAACATAGAGTTTATATGTTTTCTTTTTTTTTAAGTTTATTAATTTATTTTGAAAGAGAGAGAGAGCATGCACACCAGAAGTGGAGGGGCAGAGAGCAGAGGAGAGAGAGAATCCCAAGCAGGCTCTGTACTACCTAACACGGGACTCCATCTCACGAACTGTCAGATCATGTCCTGAGCCAAAACCAAGAGTCGGATGCTCAACCAACTGAGAAAACTGGGTGCCCCTGTATATTGTTTCTTAAGTTTAATATCACGTATGAGAAGTATTTTAAAGTCACGTACATGAATTGGCATGTTGGCAACTGGATTGGAGGCAGCTTGACTTAGAAATATTTATTTAGAAATATTCTTCACTGTTACCTTTAAACATGAATTCCCTTGTTCACTGTTACCTTTAAACATAAATCCTATGTGTCTTTATTCCTGAATATAATTCAAAGTAATTACTCAATTACTTACTATTTAAAAGAGCTTTCTGAGCTGTGTACACCATGACCCATAATTTAGATATGGCATTTGTAAGGTATTAGAAGAATAAACGTTGCTATATATTTATATGAAAAATGTTTAAATGAATGAAGAGATTCTAATCAATAGAATTAGCATTCAATATAAAATACTCATCAGAACACAAAGTTTAGAGCAAATGCTACTACAAATAAATAAAAGTAGTAATTAAGCTACAAGAAATTTCCAGTCAAATAAGTCAAGCTGTGATGCTAGACTTAGACACCCGATTTTGTGAGTAAATTACCTTTAGTGATGACTATAATAGGGACAAAATGTATAGACTACAGAATTAAAACCCATACAAAAAATCTAAACACTATTGTCAAGGGACAGCGTATAAAATGCAACCAAACAACTGATTTAAAGGCTTAGGGTAATACAAATTAACGTGGTCATATAACCAAAACTTTAGTTTTTGGATGAGAAAGATTAGAAAATATTTGCATAATATAAACACTGGCTAAGGAAGTGAGTGATCAATGATTTGGGAGGCTTTGAGAAGAAATAACTTTTTAAAAAAAAATTTATTTTCAGAGAGAGAGAGAGCACATGAGCAGAGGAGGGGCAGACAGAGGGAGAGAGGGAGAGAGGGAGAATCCCAAGCAGACTCTGCACCCTAGGCACAGAGCCCAATGTGGGGCTTGAACTCACAAACCATGAGATCACGACCTGAGCCAAAGTCGGACACTCAACTGACGAAGCCACCCAGGTGCCCAGGAAATCACTTCTTGATGGCAAAAGCATCTGAGAAATAATTTCAAGGTTATTACATGGTCTTTTATTGATGATTCCAATATTTTAGAGACTAGCTTCATTTTTACACTTGACTTGGTTGGACCCAGCTGTGGTTCTAGATATGGACAAACTCACTACGTAACAGCTGGAATTTATGTCACCGTGACAAATCTGCATTGGCTCTGGGGACATTACAGCAGACCCCTGAACAACTCACGGGTTAAGGGCGCCAATCCCTTGCAAAGTCCAAAATCCATGTGTAACTTTTGACTCCCCCTACATGTAACTACTAATAGTGTATTGTCGACCAGAAGCCTTACAGATAACAAAAACAGTAATACATATTTTATATGTTCTATGTAGTATATACTGTGTTCTCATAATAAAGTAAGCCAGAGAAAAGAAAATGTTACTTAAAAATCACCAGAAAGAGGGGCGCCTGGGTGGCGCAGTCGGTTAAGCGTCCGACTTCAGCCAGGTCACGATCTCACGGTCCGGGAGTTTGAGCCCCGCGTCAGGCTCTGGGCTGATGGCTCAGAGCCTGGAGCCTGTTTCCGATTCTGTGTCTCCCTCTCTCTCTGCCCCTCCCCCGTTCATGCTCTGTCTCTCTCTGTCCCAAAAATAAATAAACGTTGAAAAAAAAAAAATCACCAGGAAGAGAAAATACCTTTGCGGTACTGAATGCCTAATTTATTGGAAAAAAAATCCACTTCCAAGTGGACCCACTCAGTTCAAACCAGTGTTGTTCAAGCGTCAGCTTTCATTTAATTGCTGTTAATCAGACAAATGTGAAATGGGTCTTTGAGATACTGTGTGGTGATAGTAAGACTTAACTCTTCCTCTTCTCAGATTCCTTCTGACATTCTGAGTTCAGAAAAATCACCTGTACAATCAATTAATGTATTAATTACAGGAGCTCACGTGGACATTTTTTCAAACCTTTGTCCCTCAAAGCGGAATTCTGTTATATCAGAAAATACCACCACAATGTTGGACTTTACACTGCAAATGCCCTTTATCTCGGTAGCCATTGACCATCTTTTTTTTTAAGTGGTTAGATAGGAAATGTTGCTGGTTTTACGTGAAAACTACTGAACTCTGTCATCTTAGTGAGAAGGTAGTCGTAGATAATGTGTGAACAAATGGGTACAGATGTGTTCCAGGAAAACTTGATTTATAACAACTAGCGGTAGGTTGTGGTTGACCAGAAGCATTAGACTGCAGAAGATAAAGATGAAAAAAAGTATAATGCTGAGAGCATTTTGTTTTTATAAGGACCGGAGGTGAGGTGGAGATTGCTTTTTGATTAAAGGCGGTTGGAACTGGACCCTGCTGACAAGCGAAATGAGGAGAACACGGTAAAACAGGGGACTTTCATGACCTAGGCAATATGCAAGTTATCCATGCTGACTGTCCTTAATTTCTGAAAAAGTGTTTTCAATCTCAACCACATTGTATTCTGAAATCGTGAGGTGTGGAGACTTGATTGGAAGTCCACTCGAAAAAGTGCCAGTGATGAGGGACCTTTGCTACATTTGCACAACATATTGTAAAGACTGAATCGTGTTCTCTGTGTGGTGGCAACCGCTAAAGACAGAGAGGAAGTACAAAGCAGCGCGTTGTCAAAGACCAGGTCCCCCTAGCTGTCACGCTATTGCGTTCCGAGTTTGCCAACCAGTTCCTGTAACACAACAGGAGCAAACACTACACCATCTTTTTTTTTTTTTTTTTTTTTAAGAGGATGATCTACCTTTGGTAAAATTTTCTTTCTTGAAATGTGGCAGTTTGGGAGCTTAAATGTGGAAGGGGGAGGGAAAAAAAGCATTTAGCAGTATAAACGCTATCTTTAATATATCTCAGTTTAATATACCTTTAATATACCACTGTTGGGAACATCTTTTTATGTTTTGTTCAAATATCTATCGTTGAAAAATGTACTTTTTAATACAAATATTATTATATTTGTATTATTTGTATTATTATATTATCAATATTTCTTTGTAGCAGATACTAGGGATGATTTCCTTTTACCCTTAAACTGTTACTGTGCACCATGACCCATCGTGTGTGTGTGTGTGTGTGTGTGTGTGGTTTAGTTCAACACCCCACTTTATGTAACTCTCAAAATAACTGTTTATAGGCTGCTGGATCTCCATTCCCAGGTGTAGAGACCTACATGTACCTGGGAACCCCTTAGGCTGGCCATTAACCATATGACGGTCCACCTTCCCTTATTAAAACTGACACAACCTTGAATTTACAGTTCAGACCTCCCATGGGGTCAGGCTGAGTCTAGGAGTTTGTCCCATCTTCCCGTCTGTTATGTCACTACCTTCCCTTCCGGCTCCCTTGGGGACACTTCCTCAACATCTTCGTTAACTCCACTTCTTACGGTTAAATCGATACTGTATGCTCTCAGTCTAATGAATAAATTCAAGTAGACAATGAAATAGGAATCCCCACACAAGGCGATGGTTGAGGTTTTCAAACGTCAGATACATTCATGGAAATTTACCAAGCCAGTGGTTCGTTCTCTTACATGAGAAATATGAAGAATCACACTGCTAAAAATTACCAAATCACCTTTTTTTTTTCCCGAGCTCTGTCATTGTAGTTGAGAGGTGACGTAATCAAGTGTTGTCTGTGTGGTTGTACTTCCATGGCATTTGGAGGGGGAAATGGGCTCAGCTCTTTGAGGCAAGGGACACTTGTGCTTGTCTGGTTTGAGAAAGCCTTGTCAAAAATGGTTGTGTCGGGGTGCCCGGGTGGCTCAGTCGGTTGATGCTCCGACTTCAGCTCAGGTCATGATCTCATAGTCTGTGAGTTCGAGCCCAGCATCAGGCTCTGGGCTAACAGCTTGGAGCCTGGAACCTGCCTTGGATTCTGTATCTCTCTGTCTCTCTCTGTCCCTCCTCTGCTCATGCTCACTCTCTCTCTCTCTCTCTGTCTCAAAAAAAACATTAAAAAATGTCTTTAAAATGGTTGTGTCAAATTTTAAATTCACTGCTCTTGCATGGGTAAGACACATGGGGAATAGTTAGGGAGATCTTCAAAGATGTTCATGTACTGATCTTCAGCCGCTAAGAATGCGTTAGGGTTATCCAGCCAAAGTAATTGGGTTCTCTGATGGAAGTAAAGTTGTTGGCTGACCTAAAGATAGGGAGATTATCCTGGGTTATCTGAGTGAGCATCATATAAATCACTTCAATTTGGAAGAGGGGGACATGAGAGTTGGTGTCACATAGACAGCAGCATGAGGAAGACTTGACTGGTGACTGTTAGCATTGAGGATGGAAGGAGCCATTAGGTCAGGAATGGAGGAAGCTTCTAGAAGCTGGAAAGGACAAGGAAACAGATTCCCCCACCCTTAAAGCCTCTGTGCTATACATAAAAGAACTACCAAGAGCTTGGTTTTAGCCCAATAAGACACCCAGTCCACTATAGTAATAAGATATGCACGTATAGTGTTTAAGATGCTAAGTTTGTGGTCATTTGTTATGGCGGCAATAGGAGACTAATCCAGTCATCACTGACCATCACCCAAAACCTCACCTACCCCCCAGAGACAAAGGCCAATGATTGGGTATAGGATGATAATAGAATCAGATGGAATGAGCGTCAGGAAAAAAAGAGAAAGTTAAACTTATTTCACATGCCAGAGAATTTTCTTATGTTTCTTTTTCATGGAACCATCCATCCACGCTTTGGGATTCCACTGGCTTCCATCTAGTTACAATATTTAATTAGGAATCCTTCCCCCTTCTTGCCAAGGGTTGAGTGGGTGACCTACTTAGGTCAAGGGATCGATGCCTTTCATCTTACACCTATTAAGTGGGGGATTGATCAGCGGCAGGCAGAGAATGCACTGAGTTAAGTCCACCAATCAAAGATGGGCAAACGCAGAGATAATTGTGAATGTCAGCTCTGGCAGTTCAGGGCTCCTCCTAAAATGTCACCCAGAGGAGCAAGATTCACGTTGCCTGTGGGGAAAAGGCTGTTATTTGGGTAAGGACACAGGAGATTTGTTTCCAACTCCCACTGAAGATCAGTTTTGTATAGATTGAAGGTAAAGGGAAAGCATTCACATGTAAATGTATTTTTTTTAGGCAGTAAAATGCCCAGACCTGAAATTTGAGAGAATGCTGAGCATTTCAGAAAGAATGTTAGGTTCCTGCTGTTTTGCAAAGTGAGTACAACTGTGTTGAATCAGGCTGGAGACATTCCTGGTGATATTATTTCATCTGAGGCAGTGAATGCCTGTTACAGAAGTCAAAAGTTAGGCAAAAACAAAAAAAAAATATTCCAGGCTTAGTGCCTTTTCTTGAATAATAAACTATTAACATAATAAAGAAGCATTATTTCTATTTTCCATGGGAGATTATGGGTGCAACACATACTTTAAAGCAAGAATAAAAATGTGCATCTAGCTTTGAGATGGTCCCTTTTTCCTTGCCTTTTTTTTTCTTTCAAAAGTCTTGATCCAGGCTTGTATGTTAGTTCAGATCCTCTGCGAAACAGAAAGGACAGGATTAGAGGACCAAAGGTTTATGAGGGGATATTTGGGAGAGAACATGAGGACAGAGCCTGCAGGGAGTAGGAGAGCCATCAGACCAGATGGGCATGTATCCAGTGGTGCATTGGGGCGGGCAGGCAGGCAGGAAGGTGGTGAGGAAGCATCTTGGCTTACAGCACAGTTCAAAGACAGATTCACAAGGCTGTGGAAGTATTCTCAAGTCAGTCACAAATCATCTGCCAAAGGCATCCTGTGACACCGAGGAACAAACTTGCTTTTGACTCCCTGTGGCTTTTAGGCACGGGTAGGGAACACCCCCAGGAGGCTGAAATTTGGTTCAAATGCAGTGGTGGATTCCCGAGCTCAGTAGCTGGGCTCCCCAATCAATGATGCATTCAAAGATGTGCCTGGCACATTTTTATGGCTGCCATAGCTGACGACTGCTTGCTTTTGGCCTCTCATTGTTAGTCAGCTCCCATGCAACTAATTTTTACAGTCTGGAAGCATGAGTTTTAGTGTTGCTTTGGCCTGGAGTCCAATTCGTTTGGGTGGGCCCCAGATTACAACCACTGATGAGAGCTCTTGGTTGACTGTCACTAAACCAACTCTTCATGTAGAGAGGATGGCATGCAAGATGTTCTCAGCAGCTCATTGGACAAAGTCTCCAGAATCATGTTGGTTTTCTAACTAACAAAAGGACAAGTGAGGGTATAGGATACTTAGGTTGCCACCATAGATGCCTTGAGTTTCATACAAGAGGGTGTTAGCCTTCTGGAATCAAGCCCTGAGTCTCCTACCCATGGAATCATACGTTGGGCATGTCTGGAGCCTAAGATTATCCCTAAGGAAGATTTTGACAAGGAGTCTTTGCATCCTTTATGATATGCCCTTTTGAACTCAGTAGAAGAAAAATCTGCTTCTGCCCCTTAAAGAATCTTATTTTCTTTACATTCAGAGAGGAAACAGTATTGATTAAATGTTTCAGGGAAAAAAAGATGGTCATCGTAGTGGTGATGATGATAATGATGGTGGTGATGATGGTGATAAAGATGATGACGATGATAGTGGTGATGATGGTGATGGGGTTAATGATGGTGGTGTTGAAGGTCATGATAATAATGGTGGTAATGATGGCGATGGTGATACTGATGATGGTATTGGGCTTCTTGTTTTTCCAAGTGCCCCCTGGTTCATAGATGGCCATCTTCTCACTTTGTCCACCCATCATGGACTGGACAAGGTGGATCTCTGCAGTTATTTTTTTATTATTATCATTATTTTTATTTGAGAGAGAGTGTGTGAGCATGAGCAGGGAAGAGGGGCAGAGAGAGAGAGAGAGGGAGGGAGGGAGAGAGAGGGAGAGAATCCCAAGCAGACTCCACACTCAGCACAGAGCTTGACATGGGGCTCAATCCCACAACGCTGGGATCATGACCGGAGCTGAAATCAAGAGTTGGATGCTCAACTGACTGGGCCACCCAGGCACCCCTGGGGATCTCTTTTATAAAGACACCAAACCCATTCATGAGGTCTCCACTGTCATGACCTGATCACCTCCACAAAGCCCTGCCTTGATAACATCACCTTGGGGGGTAGGGTTCAATATATGAATTTGGGTGGAACACAAATATTCAGTCTATAGCACCACTGAGAAGCTTTATTCATATGGTTGTAACAATTTTATTATGCATCAAATGTGGACATAATATCCTCTTTGGCAAGTAGGAGTGACATCGTCATAAATCGTTAATGTGTGAAAAGAAATTGCTTCTTCCTCTGACAGAGGTGATTTCCTCAGACTCTGAGCTGTTTATTTGAGGCCTCTTGCAGTGTTCAGAATAAATATCTGACAGGACAGCGACATTCCCAGTGACTTAGGTGTTATCATGCCTGGCTCGACGCTATCTCTTTGCCTAGCTAAAGAGAAAGTTTTTTGATTTGTATTTAATCTTTTCCAGTTTGTAAGTCTGTACTAAAATTGGCATAATTCATAAGGATTGAACTGTGGATTTTGTGGTATGTATGGCTTCTGGTTATTTCCTGTGTATTATAAATATAATTGTGAAATTGTTCTTAAAATCAACCATACCTTACGACTGGTATACAGAAGAAGGTATGAAATTAAAGGGAGGCTGGGTTCAGTTTATTAAACATCAGATTCTTGATTTCAGCTCAGGTCATGATCTCACAGTTCATGAGTTCAGGCCCCGCATCGGGCTCTGTGCTGATGGTGCAGAGTCTGCTTGGGATTCTCTCTCTCTCTCTCTCTCTCTCTCTCTCTCTCTCTCTCTCTCTGCCCCTCCTCCACTAGCACTCTCTATCCAAATAAACAAATGAACTTTTTTTTAAAAAAGAAGGTATGAAATTAACAGATCTACCTTGCATGACCCAGCTGTTCCTTCGAGTATAGATAGAAACTCTCTGGACTCTAGTTCACCATGGGGGAAACAAAGGAGGTTTCAGTGGCTGTAAATTCTGGTATTTGAATGAATGTTTATCATTGGCTTGAATGCAATGTCTTCTATGGGCCACAAAATGTACTCGTGAAGATCACTGATCTTCTTTACGCCTTGAGACACGAAACACGAAACAATACCTAAGTAACGAGGGAACAAAGTTCCACAGTAAAAACAGCAACAATCCTGTGGTGCCACAGATGTGCAGATCAATCTCCAGTTGCCCACAGAGGAGGTCTGTGGGTTCAGGACATATCTCAACTCTCTGAGCATCTGCTGTGTCACATGTACGAGATACTTAATAATACCAACATGACAATATGATAAAGACTCGATGTAAAGTGGAAGTAAATTTTCAGGTACGTGATTGGTGCCCATGAAGAAGCTTTTCTTTTTATTATTGAGGAAATGGAAGAGTGACCTCATCATGGCTTTCCCATTTATTCTGATGGCAGTGAGGAATAGAAAGGCAAATCTACAGCGTGATCTTAAACATCTTTAAAACATGAAAGAATTTTAAGCGTTTTGGATGACATGCATGCCATCCAGGATTCCCTGAGGCTATTTGTTAGAAAAAGAAATGAAAACTGATGCCCACAGTGAATGCTGTGAACAGATACAGCTAATAATTCTTGCATTGCCTCGACATGTTGAAGAAAGCATGTTCTGTGTCCCATCTTGTTGTCCCATTGTACATGGGCTGTGGAATTATTTCATTCCACTCGATTATTTCATTACACAACCAGAAAATCTTCTCACAGCATGTAACGATAGTGGAAATTACATATTTATCCATGTCAGTGCCTTGTTTATCCCTACAGATGCTTCAGTGTAGTTCAACAGATGAAGAGTCTACCATAGGGCCAGGCTGGGCAAGGCTTTCAGACAAGACCTTGTATGTGGTGCTTTTCAGCTCTGAGAGGACCAAGTCGAATATTTAGAGCTGGTTGGCAACTCAGTGGTATTCTCTCTTACAACCCAATTGACTTTTGTATTTTGCTTTATACATATGAAAACAACCTACAGGACACACAGCAATGTATTTCGAGCTTTCTGTGGGCATACCCCAGCTCACGGACTTCTGAGCGAGAATCCTCGTTCCATGCAGGTGAAGAATATAGAAGGGCACATAGGCCCTCTTTATTTTATCATTCAGTGGAAATACGCCCTTCTAAATAGAAATTTTAAGACTTTGACCTTTAAGCGGACTCCAAGTAACCATTCATGGCCAAGATGGAATTGTGTTCATATTCATCATGTAGGCACAGAGAAGTGGTATGGAGGTATTTGAGGAGCTATAACTGACATGAAATCTACATTAACTAAAAGAGTGAATAATCACCGTAATGAAATTTAGAAGAAAATGTGCCGTACAATAATGACAAGATGAGGATTTCAGAGAAGGGGTCACTCCAACTTTATGTTTAACCAGAATTAACTGAGAATCAGGATGTCTGTTTATATTCCAGTAGACTCAGTCTTCCATGGGAGTTTCACTCGAGAACAATAAGCACTGGTTCTTTCAAGAGGAGACAGTAGGTAGGTATCAGTTCTCACTTCCATAATTTGTAAGTTGTTTCCTTTCCCATGTATATTACTCTATGCATTTCCTCTACATATTCAGTCACTGTTAAACACTGGAAGACCTTTCTTTTATTGGTATTGTTAATAGAAAATGTCATAAAGTGTTAAATATTTTGAAACAATCTTTGAAACAAAGGTTTTATCTGGAGAGGGTGAAGGACAGGCTTCATCAGTTATTATCTTTCACAAAAAGAAAGATGTGGCAAGGAATATGGAGGAACCCCTTCTGTAATCCTTGAGGTACCCTTATGGGTGTGTGGCTAGCCTTCTTCAGATTGTGAAGTCTATGTAAGTAATGAGGAACCCACAATTTTCATATATCCTTTGTCTTCTGGTGCGTGGAGATACCACGCACAGTGGGTGCCAGGCTGAGAGGCAGACATGTACTAGGGGCACCCTTCATATCTGTTCACTTCTGAACCTTGTGCAGATAGTATGAAGCGAGATAGTCCAGGAGAAGCTCCCTGTGGAGGGTTCATTCTAACAGAGGCTCCCATGATCCCCAAACCTGGTATTCACATCTTTGCATAATTCTGTTTCATTGAGTGTTGGCCATCCCTTGATTTCCTTGTATCCAAAAGCATAAGAGAGAAGTGATAGGATGTCATAAAAGCCTAGGACTTCTGTCTTACTAACCCTCTTCCTCTTTTTTTTTTTTTTAACACTTTCTCAACTTATAGGGATTGATAAAGTAAGTAGTCACGTTTGAGAGCTTCACATGGCTAGGATATTAGGGTGGCCTCTGACCAATTGTTATGAACTGAATGTTTGTGTCCCTCACAAATTCATATATTGTAGCTCAAAGTCCTGATGTGATGGTATTTGAGGTACGGCGTTTGGGAAATAATTAAGTTTAGATGAGGTTGGGGGCTACCATGATGGGCTAGTGTCCTTATAATAAAAAGAGACAGCAGCTCTCTTTCTCTTTTTGTCTCTGCAGGCACACTAAGAAGGGGTCATGTGAACACACAGGGAGGGGGTGGCCATCTACATGTCGAGAGAAGAGAACTAAAAATAAAACCCTACCTTGTTGACACCTTCATGTTGGACTTCCCAGTCTCTAGAACTGTAGGAAATGAATGGCTATTGTTTGAGCCACGAAATCCAGGGTATTTCTCTATGACAGCCTGAGGAACAGGCTCATTGACAACAACAATGAAAACCTTTATCCAAAAAGCCTGGGAAGCTAGATGACTAGTGTCAGCTATTCTGGAGAAATAAAGTCTAGCAGATAATTATCCAGGGCAGTAAATTGGTCGTAGGGAATGGATTACAAGGATGAAAAACGTGTCCCATGATTTGCTCAAACATCTGAGTCTCTTCCATTTTCGACTTCACGTCTGTCTTATTTGGCTCATTATCCACTCTATTGGCAGAAGCCAACTCTTGAGTTCAAGGAATCTTGTCTGCCTTTGGAATTCTGGCAGTCACGTAGGATTTTGTTTGTTTGTTTGTCATTTACTCAAATCTTTAGTTCCAATGCTTAAGCCAAAAGTTAGGGGGTGGATAGGGAGTGGATGGGGATAGTTTTGATGTTGGAACAAAGTGATTGGGTCCCTATCACTGAGTGTGGAAGATGGGTTGCATATTGGGAGAACCCAGAGGGAGCTGGAAGGCATAACTGTTACCAGCGCTAGGAAAGACCTGCTGGAGAGTGCAAATCAATAATTCACAATCTGCATCTGATAAAATTACTGCTAATTAAGTCTTCCCAATCAACAAGAGGAGTCATTCATTCACGAGGCTAGGAATAAATCCTGCATCAAACTTATGCAAATAGTGATTTTGCTCCTTTAATCAAACTTACTCTGGTACTGACAGCACTAAATAAAACATTACATATCTTCCTTCCTTCCTTTGATGTTCTAAGTCTCTTGTTCATTATAGCTATAACAAGCTCAAAGCAACGAATTACATGAGAATCATACAGAACTGAATTACGATGCATATGCTTAACTCGGGTTGGCCCATTAAATAGCAAAGGGGACTCTGTTGTCATTTATATTTCAGTGGGATCTATCCATGGAGGCCACAAGTGTCATTACAAGCATTTAGCAGGAGGATAAGAGGGATGCTAAGGAGGTGGCAGTCAGCAGTGTTCTTCAGTTCCTATTGCAAAAGTCAGAACGAGGAACGTTGGCCTCAAGTTTCAGCAGAAATGAGGTTAGCTAGATTTCATTAAAAATTTTGAGATGCAAACGTGTGAGTAAGTGGGTATCTTCGTATGGCAGAACGAACGATAACCCTTCTAGGGCTCCTGGGTGGTGTCTAACTCTTGACTTTGGCTCAGGTCCTGATCTCGCGGTTATGGGTTCAAGCCCCGTGTTGGGCTCTGCACTGAGAGTGCATCCTGTTCGGGATTCTCTCTCTCCCCACCCCATCTTTCGAAATAAATAAGTAAACATGTAAAAACCAAAAAGCAATAACCCTTTTATCTCCAAGTCTATATCAATAAAAGGAGACAGAGAGAGAGAGAGAGAGAGAGAGAGAGAGAGATGATTGCCATTACTCATCAGTGAAAACAGAGGCTGCGTGATATGTAATTTTTCTAATACATGGTTCTGGATTTCAGACTGTGAACCTAATAAAGCTGAAAGACTTAGTTCACATTACAAAGAGTCCAAGAGAGATCACTAAATATGGTGAAGTCTTATCTGACCACTCTTCCTTATTTCATTTCAATACATGGGATAGAAAGATGATAAGAAGTTGGAAAACAATTGGAGAAATTAATTCCTATGAGAATATTCTTTCTAGTGTTTTTTCAACTTAAAAGAGCACCAGTAAGAGTTTCTCGGGAAAGGGTGACATATTAAGAATGTAATGTCAGGCGTCTATGTCTGAGCAGGTGGTTGGGACATTACTTCCTTCCAGTGTGATCAAAAATACTGTTCTAGGGTGCATCGGTGGCTCAGTTGGTTGAGTGTCTGACTCAGTCTCAGCTCAGGTCATGATCTCACAGTTTGTGAGTTCGAGCCCTGTGTTGGGCTCCATGCTGACAGTGCAGAGCCTGCTTGGTATTCTCTCTCTCCTTCCCTCTCTGCTCATCCCCCACTCATGTGCGCGTGCACTCTCTCTCAAAAATAAACAAACAAACCAACCTTAACAAAAGGTTTTAAAAATACTCTCCCAGCAGGGTTACTTAGTGGAAAGAATCTACCTGTGACTGTTATGATAAAAGTATGTTATAATATATTATTTTCTTACAAGCATGACTTACTCTGTGGCGAAACTCTACACTGTTGGTATCTCTCTAAAATAAAGATGCAACAAAACGTGGCATATATTAATAGCTCTGCTTTCTCAGTACATCCATGATCGGAAGGTCATGGCAGTGTACATCTTTGAAAGAAAAACACCTTTGATCTAAGAATGAATATAGTTTTGGGGCTTGGTGTGTGTGTGTGTGGGGGGGATATGTAGCTGTGTTTTTTAGGTGTTTGTATTTAATCACCATACACACTGAGTTATCTCTCTTCTATCCACTCAACTCACTTAGTGTCCCACCCAAATACTTTAGACGTAGCAATAAAAAGACAAATAGCCCCATTTAAAAAATGCACATAGGATCTGAATAGACTTTTCACCAAAGAAGAGGTAGAAATGGCTACCAAGCACATAAAAAGATGTTCAACACATTAGTCATTAGAGAAATGCAAACCAAAATCTCAGTGAGATACCACATCACAGAGTGGCTAAAATTAAAAAAAACATGTTGTTAAGTACTCATGAGGATATAGAGTTTGGAGCTCCCATACCCTCCTGGTGGGACTGTTAAATGAGGGAGCTGGCTTTAGGAAACAATTCAGCAGTCACCCCAAATATTAAATGCAGAGTTGCCCATGACCCAGCATTCCTTCTCCAGGCTATATATGTAGGAGAAATGAAAACATACATCCACACAAAAAGTGGCCCATAAATGTTCATAATAATTACACAGAGGAAAAAAAAAAAACTTCAACGTCCATCAACCAGTGAATGCACACACCAAATGTGGAATAGCTATATGATAGAATATTATTCAGTAATAAAAAGGAATTAAGCACTGATACATGGGAAAAAATGGATGGACCTTGATCGTGTTATGCTAAGTGAAAGAAATCAGACACAAAAGGCCACCTGTTGGATGATCCCATTAGTAAGAAATGTCTAATATAAGCAAATCTATAGAGACAGCAAGGAGGTTAGTGATTTCCAGGGGCTGAGGACAGGGTGCGGACAGGGGTGACTGCTAATGGTTTGCAGTTTTCTTTGGGGTGATAAGAGCATTACGGAATTAAATGTAATGATGACTGCAAACACACTAACATGTGAAATATTGAAAAGTGTGGACTTTAATGTTTTCTGGATTATACTTCAATAGAGTTGTTATTTAAAAAAAAAATCTAGGTAGCTTTTCACCAATAGGTAGAAATTAAACAACACCACTTTTTTCTTTTTAAGATTTTACTTATTTTTGAGAGAGACACAGATGTGGGAGGGGCAGAGAGAGAGGGAGAAGGAGAGAATCCCAAGCAGGGTCCGCACTGTCAGCACAGAGACTGATGTGGGGCTCGAACCCACGAACGGTGAGATCATGATCTGAGCTGAAATCAAGAGTCAGACGCTTAACCGACTGAGCCACTCAGGCGTCCCTAAACAACACTACTTTTAAGCAACCAATGGGTTGAAGAAGAAATTAGGAGGAGATGTCTTGAGACATCTGAAAATGAAAATACAGCAGAAGTGGCTGCATTAAAGAAGAGGAAAGGTCTCCCATCAACAAACGAACTTCACCCTCCAAGGAACAAGAAAAAGAAGAACAGACTGAGGCCAAAGTTTGCAGAAGGAGGGAATAATGAAGAATTCAGCAGAAATAAGTGAAATAGAGAATAGAAAAAAAAACCAATGAGACTAAGAGTTGTTTTTAAAAAAATAAGAAATAAAAAAGAGATATTAAAAAGGTGCCACAGACATCAACAGGATCATAATATACAACTGAATAACTATCTGCTAAAGGGTCGGATCACCTACAAGAAATTGACAACTGAGTTCCTAGAAGCACACAATCTAGCAAGCTTGCATCCTGAAGAAGGAGAAAATGGGAACAGACCAAAGTCTGGTAAAGAGATGGACTCAGGAATGAACAACCTCCCAATACAGGAAAGCTCGAGATTAGATGACTTTGCTGGTGAATTCTGTCAAACACATAGAGAATTAATGACAATCCTGCCATGTTCTTCTAAACAGGTGAAGAGGAGGGGATACACCCAGACCCATGTTTGAGGAGCCCTTGTTACTGTTCCCAACCAGGGGCTCGCCTTGCCTACACCTGGGCACACGCCTCCCCCCTCCCCCCCCCCAAGGCAGCTCCTGGCCTGTGCAGAGCTTTGCTGAGCTGTGTAGACACGCGGGCGGCCCCTGTCGCTACACTGCGTAGACCAGCAGCTTCTCAGCAAGTTTACCAGAATCTATCAATCTCTCCCCAGGACTACACGGTCACACACTGGGCTTCTGTGCACAGTCACGAGGTCACCTTTTCACCTATGCTCTCCTTTCCCATCCCATTGACTCAGGACTTCTTCTGTTCTTGTAAAGGTCCTCACCTCCTACTGAGTCGCCTTCTGTCTAGATATCTTCATCCTCCCTGGCCCTAAAGATCGGCTTCCTTCCATCCTTCAGGATTCACTTCTCACCAGACGGTCACTTGTTCCTGGGCAGTTGCCTGTCCGAGGACGCCCCCCGTACACCTGCTGTATTTCATCATCACGTCCTGTACAATCCAAAACACCTCGCTGTGAAAGTGGGGTGCTTTCTCCTTGTTCCT
The DNA here is from genome assembly GCF_022079265.1 of Lynx rufus. NCBI lineage: Eukaryota > Metazoa > Chordata > Mammalia > Carnivora > Felidae > Lynx > Lynx rufus. The sequence continues at coordinate 3,250,238 of NW_025814828.1, forward strand.
ACTGCTTCCTTTATGAGCTAACAGGTCAGCTCTTCTCTCTGAAACTGGGTCTGTCCCGGAAGCTAGCAGGAAACCAGGCACATAAACACCGCTAAATAAATATCCGTTGCATAGACCCATTTTAAGAAAGGGCTTTTGGTACAAACGATTTAATGCTTCAGAATGTTGGGTCTCCTGAGCTGTAAAAATCAGAACGTCTCATAAAGGATCACCAGTGTGAATATATTCTAACACAGTACAGAATTATTTTAGTGGGGCCATGAAATAAATTTCATGGTAAAACAGAATTTCCAAGTGAAATTTCCAGGGAAAAATGGCAGTGGAGCTTTTACGGATCATGACCTTACTTATGATGCAAACCCCATTCGTCCCAATCGAGGGTCTTATGTCATACAATTCTCTTCTTGTCATTTTGAAATAATCACATTTTCCTAGAACCAATTTTACAAGTGATGAATACGGTAATTCCCCAATTTGTATGAAAGCAGTGTATGAAATTTCTCCGAAGTAAGATGCTGCAAATTCCCAGTGTAATATTTTGGAGCATTTGAGCTCAACCATCACAAGACAGGCTCACTGTGCGGGACGGTGATGAGACCCTTAAAGGAGCCTTGGGAGGGGCTGATGGGAAGCCTGGTCACCTGGCTCCAAGTTCGTAGGTTGTGAACCTGGTCCCAGTGCCAAGCCATCCAGTGTCCTTCTCTTCTGACACAGAGCGGATAATGCCACCTACTGGGTCACTCCCGTGGCTTTAGTGCATGCCCTGCATTTGTGTTTTTCCTCTGTGAAAACATCTTGTTCATTATCGTGGGACATATACACGCAGTATGAAACAGGAACAGATAAGTATAACTGTAATATTTGTATCATGTATATGACATTGTGTGTAGTATGACCCGAAAATCAAACGAGGAAGAGACCTACAAAGTTTAAGTGATTTGCCCCAGGTGTGGGAGGGGAAAGGGAAAGGTATCAGTATAAGTTATCTCCCTTGTCACAAAATCCTCTCTCTCTCTCTCTCTCTCTCTCTCTCTCTCGGTGACAGAAGACGTGAATGGAGTTCAGAGTCACTGTCTAATTGTCTTGTATTGACATGTTTTCAAAACTGATCCAAATGCATAGCAAGAACTGTTAATGGCTTGGTAAAACACGTATGTATACATTCACACGTCTATACGTAATATAGGTACACATATGGTAAGAGTCACACATGTATATTATTTATACTTATCAACCCATAACATATACTTATTTATAAGGGTTTGGTGTCAGTACAAGACAATTAGACAGTGACTCTGAACTCCATTCACATCATCACCGTCTGGGGCTTCCTTCTCCAACGTCAGGCAGAACTCCCCCCGTGGGTCGCCCAAGAATCATGCACTGGGAGAAACTGTGCGAAGCTGACCCGTTACAGGTTGGGTGTGTCCATTTATGTCTGATGTTTCCTGAAGGTTCCTGAATTGGAGCACTAGGATTTATTACTGTTATCACTGCCCGTTCTTATGGTGCTGGGTTTGGCATTGAGTTTGACAGAATAATGCCCTTATACAAACACACACATCTTTTTAACTGTACATAATAGTGTGTGTGTGTGTGTGTGTGTGTGTGTGCGCGCGTGCACATACATCCTTAGCTGGTAAAAATATTTTCTAAAGCACAAAGCATAGCTGATCTTTGGTTGTCCTACAAGTGAACTGGGGGAAAACTGACCCTTGATCCTATAACTTTCTTCAATTTGCAAGTATTGGCTTTTATGTTGCTGGCATAAGAACATGAAAACAAGAGACTTGTTATGTTGGATGTCTACGCATATCCAACCCAGTGTTTGTTCTTGTCTTTGATGGAGGTGTAAGGCCATGATCTAGACTACTGTTGTCCAACCCAATGCTCATGTTAACACACTCACCACGTGTCCCAAGAATCTTCTTCTTTTTTGTAAGTGTATATATTTATTTTGAGAGAGATAAAGTGTGAGCAGGGGAGTGGCAGAGAGTAGAGAGAACCCAAGCGGGCTCCACACTATCGGCACAGAGCCCAACTTGGGGCTCGATCTCATGAACCGTGAGATCATGACCTGAGGGGAAATCAAGAGTCGGTTGCTTAACTGGATGAGCCACCCAGGTGCCCCAAGAATCTCCTTTAATCATATTACTATAGGCTTAAATTACTTTCAAATAAAGGATAAACATTGTACTTACCTAAAGATCATTCAAATAGTTAAACAAAAGTAAAGATTCATGTTCAAAAACCATATGTAACGTTTACAGGAGTAAATCAGAAAAAAATATACAATTTTTACATTTCAAAAGAAAAGTCTGTATGTTGTGCAGGCCTTTCTTCTCCCCACCAAAAATAAGTTATGAGTGTGTATATATAGACTGCATATATGGGCATATGTAATATATACAGTATATATTATACACTATATACTATGTCACTATATATAGCATACATAATATATACTATATGTATACAATATCGTATGTCTCATAGTATATATTATGGTACATATATGTTATATACTATATATGTGTCATTATTTTTATATGTTGTGTATATATGTAATATAGCCATAATTATGTATATCTATATAATTATATATTTGCAATATATATAGCCTAATAAAATTATATACAGTAAAAACCTTGGTTTGCAAGCATAACTAATCTGGAAACATGCTTGTAATCCAAAGCACTCATTCATCAAGTTAAAACTTAGAAAGCTTTGCTTATCTTGCAGAACACTGACAGAATGAGTTACTTGCAATCCAAGGTTTTACTGCGTATGATTTTATATATATATATATGATAAATAAGATTATATATAATTATGTATAATATATACTTAATAGCCAGTATTACAGTATATACTAAGCACACACACACACACACACATACATACACACATATATACTTATATAAGCACACATGAATAAGCAAGTAAGACTTGCTACTGATCGGGGCACCTGGGTGGCTCAGTCAGTTAAAGCATCCGACTTTGGCTCAGGTCACGATCTCACGGTTCATGGGTTCAAGCCCCGCGTTGGGCTCTGTGTTGACAGCTTGGAACCTGGAGCCTGCTTCAGATTCTGTGTCTCCCCCCTCTCTGCCCGTCCCCTGTGCATGCTCTGTCTCTCTCAAAAATTAATAAACATTAAAAAAATGTACACCTCAGTATGATTTTCTAAACTTTATCACAGTCTCTTTTCCCTTACTCTGTGTGCTCAGGTCTCCCAAGTGGAGTGTTCCCCATACATGAGATAAACAGCACAGGCTTCTACTTTTCATGCCAAATGAACAGAGAACAATAAAAAAAAAAGTGAGTCCACATTGATAAGCACAGTTCCTAGAAGTCAGCAAGACAGAGTGACCACTTTCTTCAAATATTGTTTAGAAAGAATCAGATTACCCAGGACCCTTTGAGATTTATAGGAGTTTATAACAAATTCTCAAATGTGCCATTTTGTTTTATCTTCAACTGGATGCGGGGGCGGTGGGGGGAGGAAGCAGGTCTAACCAACACGGTCCCTCGTTGGCAGGTCAAAATGCACACAAACTAAGTGGCTTGTGTGAGGTCACTTGACCTTCCTTTGGCCAGTGCAGGAGAAAATGCCAGGTCACCTGACTCTGACCCATAGGTGCTGGGGTGTTTCGCTCGTATTTAAACACATGCTTTGCAGGCTAACAAGCGTCCTTAGCACAAAGATCCAACTCTTTTCCTTTCCCTAGAGGTTCGGTGTAGATTTATCTCCATTGTTGAAAAAGGAAGAGGGGTTCGTATTTCACTTATTGATGTATCTCTTGTGACCAAACATTGATTCAAAAAAAAATGCCCTCAATTGTTGCCCCTTTTTACAATTCTGTAAGAAAGCACTTACAGATAGGGTTTTCACACTATCATTATTTTAACACTATCATTATTTTTCTGGACACGCACCTTTAAAAAGACCAGTGGAACCAAAGTTACTATCATCATCCGTTGCAACCAAGAAACATAGCAAATACGGCCCTTATGTTTGTATTTTGCACCTGTAGCTCAGTCCTAAATAAGGGGTCAATGAGAAGCTGAAGGTGTATTTTTTTCTCCCCCCGCGCCTCTTGGCACATTAAAGATCATACGGTCTCTACCTTCTGTACCAAGGGGACAGGCTAAGCATCTGGTTTTAGACTAAAAGGATGCACAATAAAAAGAGACATTCTGCATAACCATAGTTTATAGCAAAAGTATTATTTCATATTATTTCAAGAACTGAGCCTCAATACTAGATTTTGTTTGCAACAGACTAGCAACAAACATATGATTTTTTTCCCATTAAAATCTAAGAGATGTTTGTTCCCACCACAAACTACGTTCCGCTTTCTCTCTGACGCAGTTGTTTACAGAGTGTGGTTGACATATGCCTGTTCCAGTCACTTAAACGGGCCTCTCCAATAGGCTTCGTCTAGCCGGAAGATGCCTCACCGGTCCACACCGGACTTGTTACCGTAAAGAACAAGGGGCGGGGCAAGAACTACCTTAGTTCCCGCTTCTTTTGATGTCCCATGGGCATCATGGAACACTCTGTAAAACTTTAGGATAAAACAGAATAGGGTTCATGACCAATTTACGAGCACGCCTCTTAGGAAACTCACTTCCGAGGTGATTTTGGTATTACGGTTCAAAAGAAAGTACAAAGGAGGATGCTGTCCCAAATAGGATGTGTTTGGGGATGCAGGAAAAGGATGTGACAGAATCAAGACATAGGTGTGGGTTTTGTGGAAGGAAAATAGTAAGAAAAATCCCCATAAGAGGTTGAAAGGAACGAGTGTGACTTTAATCAAAGGGACACAGTCCCACTTTTATTCACTTATTTCTAATTTTCCCTCTTCGTTGTTCATCTGAGTTCACAAGGATATTTCTCTTTAAAAATTTTTTTTGGAATGTTTATTCATTTTTGAGAGGCAGAATGTGAGCAGGGGAGGAACAGAGAGAGAGAGAGAGAGAAAGAGAGAGAGAGAGAGGCAGATTCCGAAGCAGGCTCCAGGCTCTGAGCTGTCAGCACAGAGCCCGACGCGGGGCTTGAACTCACAAACCATTGAGATCATGACCTGAGCCGAAGTCAGATGCTTCGGCTGAAGCCCCCCCAGGCGTCCCCAGGAGGATATTCTTAGTAAAGTGCTTCAGCACCCCACAGCCGAGGTAGAGCATCGCGGAACAGGACGCATGCGTACACACACACACACACACACACACACACATACACGGTCTACTTTTCTAGTAAGAAAGGAAATAATAATAGCAAAATATGGATGAAATCAAACTGCAATCCCACATGATGCTGAATTGAAGATAATGCCTACAGCATCCAACTGTATGGACATGTGGCAAAGATCCTGCCATCTCTAATGAGTAAAACTACCATGGGCTCAAACCATGCACTGTTAAGGGAACCACTGTGATATTTGCTTATGATAATTATATTGTGGGCTCACATAATGAAAGTCAGATTTCTGATGTTTATTCATAGGAATATTGCCTTATGTCTCTCCAACATTTCTCTCAATGTTACAGAGCAATTAAGCACATTACGGTAGATGAGAGAATGGAACATGAGGAACTTTATGGCTTGTTGGTGGAAATACCATGAGGAGAATCCATACATTCTGGGAATCTTGGTTCCAAAGTGCACACTATTCCTTCCTACTTTATTTTCCCCAGAAATCCAGTGTTCAAGGCTCCCAGGAGGACAGAGGTAAATGTAGGATTTAATTTTCATGGCTTACGATTGAAGGTCATCATTCCTCTAATTTTGTGCCCTGAACACCAACAAAGATAGTGTCATTTTAAAGTTCCAGATCATTTCTTACATAACTGTCAGCTGCTAGTTTTTTTTTTGTTGTTGTTGATAAAGGGAACAATTAAGTGTTTTCCTAGCACACATGGATCACCCAACATTCAGATACTTTTGCATACTTTGTGCAGACAGGCGGTCAATTGTTATTTTCCCTAGTTACCCCTGATAGTTAATTTAAAATACAAAACGTCAGGGGTGCCTGGGTGGCTCAGTCGGTTGAGTGTCCGACCTCGGCTCAGGTCATGATCTCATGGTTCCTGGGTTCGAGCCCCCTGTGGGTCTCTTTGCCGACAGCTCAGAGCCTGGATCCTGCTTCGGATTCTGTCTCCCTGTCTCTCTGCCCCTCCCCTGCTTGCACTCTGTTTCTCTCTCTCTCAAAAATAAATAAACATTAAAAAAATTTTAAATGTGAAACGTCAGCTGTCCACATTGTAGAATATCTACATTAACCAAGAGGCACATCTTAAACTGTTAGTTTGTGCCTTATTCCTGTTAGTGCGTAGGATCCATTTATATGTGATTAAAAGGGGATTTGGAAGAAGGGTGAAAAGTTTTGCTGTGATGAGCCGCATTTAGGTCCATAATAAAAATGAGGCTAACAGGTGTGAACGGCGACCGGGTGTCCTGCTAGTTTCTTTCTTTCTTTTTGTTTGTTGGGACTTTGCCTGCTCCCGGGATCTGGTGTCCGTTACCCGGATGCTTGTCTCAGTGGTGTTGAGGGCAGAGGAGGGAACTCCCGAGACAACCGCTGACCACTGTTGTCTTTGACCCTGCGCACATCTGGGAAGCGGGGCTCCCCGGAACCCCCATGGGGACAGCTCAGTGTGCCGGGGCTCGTGGCACTGTGATGGTTGGTGGCTCCTATTTGACAAAGCATGAGCTGAGCCCACACGGTTCAGGTGGCCAACACACCTGCCTGTGAACCCGCCTCTTCTCTGTGCTTTCTCCTCATTCAAATGCTGCTTCTTTCAAAAGCAGGCTTTATAACAACACGTAGGGTCAACATTTACAGCGGGTCGCATCTCCCTCTCCTTCGGTTATAAATTACTTACAGTGGGTCCTGGTGTAACTCTGTCCCCTTTATGTTGTCTTACCTTAACAGGCCAAGTTTCCTGTTCTATATCCATCCATTCACGTGAGAGGCCGGCATAGCAGGTGTTTAAAAATAGTGCTTCAGTAAAATGAGATCCCAATGATTAACGACACAAAAGAAACCTAAAATTGTAAGTAAGACAATAGGTGATGCTGATAAATTATTTTTTTAAATAAAGGAACACTCTACAAAATCATATAGGCATCTGAATGTGTGTGTGCAGGTGTGTGTGTGTGTGTGTATGTGGGCGTGTGTCTACATGCAAAGAGCTCTAAAATTTAAAGCTATCACTTTTCTCAAGACAGAAATGACAGACTTTTTTTTTTTAATCTTCCAAAATTCCTACAGGAGACATAGATTTCCGAACCAACCGGCTACATTACAGAATAGTTGATAAGCACAGCAAAGCACAACAGATCTTACCACTGACGCTGTGTAATGCTTCCCATATTTGCAATTGGGCATCAGCTGATTTCCCAGTTTTTCAAGAGACATCTCCACTGGTGTACGTTGGGGTACCAGAAACGTATCTCCCCATTTCCTCCCTACATCAAGGGACGCACTCAATACCAAGGTCCTGCATTCGGGACCTGAGACGAGGGACTTGGATGAATTTGCTTTTCAAAGCTTCTCCCAGCTGAACCTGCTGGCAATTTTTCTCAATACCCAGAAGCCCCCAAGCCATTTCTATTAGGAGCCTCTGACCTCAGACACTAGAATGAAGACTTTAATGCATTCCACCTGTTCATTCTGGCCAGCTGCTTCTCCGCCCTGGCCAAACGTGGAAGAGGACGCACCCTCCCCATTTTCTCTCAAGCCCTTGTCTGGAGGAAAACACAATTATTTGTAGGCTTTCTAAAAATGCGGGTAGTCGCTTTGTGAAAAGGTAGAGTCCTAAAAGACTGCTCTCTCTCTATATATATCTATATATAGATATCTATATATAGATATCTATAGATATCTATATATCTCTCTATAGATCTCTCTCTCTCTCTATATATATATATCCATTTATTAAAATATAATCATGAGCATCTGCAGACAAAGTATTGCTTTTGCTTCCTTAGCAGAGACTAGATTTACAACTTTTTTTTTCTAATCAGGTGGTCCAGAAGAGGTAAGATGATGAGATGAGAACATTTTGAGGCAGTTCTGAGAAGGAAATGAAGAGCCCTGCCATCTGACTGCTTTGAACTAGTCTGATGGTTCATGGCTCGGTCATGTTGGGCTCCGCTAAAAGTGACCAAACGTCTACTTTTATTCCAGTTTATTTGCTGATGACGAGTCTGGACCTGTTCCGCTCCTCTTGCTTCCTGCCGAAACACTGTACACCACAAATTATCCTGAGGGTAACTAATCCAGAACAAATTCTTGTTCGCGAAGCCCTCTTAATGCCGCCCTGTGTAAGCCCAAACGCTCCTCTCTGTCGTGTGAACGGCTCACCCAGATGGCTCACTGGTCTTGCGTGTGCTCTGCCTTTGCTGCAAGTGACCAAACTCGAGCTGGATGCCGGAAGTGCCCCTGGTCATCTCTGACCACTGGGCTGTATCAGTTCTGGAACACAGGGCTGTAAAACGGCTCTACCCCTCTCCCTGTCCCCACCACCTCGGAGAAGGATGGTACTTCATTTCTCACGTTGCTTTGGCTTTCCACGCAACAGCTTTCACGGCGCCCAGGGCCCCCTGACCGTGACCGTCATGGCTACTTCTGAACATTCTCAATAGTTGGGGACAGTTGGGAACCAGAAGCCTCTCCAGCACTTGAGAAGTTGTGGGAAATGTGGGGACTCCAGCCTACACATCCCCAGCTGAGGGCTCACCACTCCTAGCAGGTGAGGTTAGGGTGCTGTGTCTACACTCCCACTGGCACTGGGTACCATCTCCAAAGCCTACTGCTATTCTGTCCTTTCACTTCACACACTATCCCTGGCACACGGCCTGTGAGGAGGGAGACGGTCGGTAAACGTTTGCTGAGTGAACACATGAGGGAACGAGTGCATGAAGGAATGCATATACTCTTACCATTTTTCCAGTTAGGATGCACAAGAATGTATATATACATGGTGGAAAAAAATAGTGACTCTCCCTCTAGCTAAAATTTGCTAAAGACTCGGTTTTAAACATTTTTTTCAATTTTGAATCCATGAACATGGCATTTCCATGAAATATATATTACATATACATATATGTATGAGAGTATTATACATTCACATATATATACATGTAATATACACCTATATGCAATATATAAAATATGCATATAAATACATAAAAATGTATTACAGATTATATAATACGTGGTATATATTTTATGTATTTATATAAATACATGCTATATATTTTGTTATGTATTTATATAAATACATGCTATATGTTTTATGTTTTATTTATATATTAAATATAAATATAACATATGTTGTATATAATATATAAATGAATGTGTCATACTGTGAATATTAATAACATTTATATTTTCCTTTATATAATTATAAGATAAATACTATAATTATATTACAAATAAAACATATGATGTAAATTCTGTATATACAATATTTCTATAATATAGCAACTTAATATGCAATATATTATAAAACATATTTTTATATTATACAGTCTGCATATATTATATATGCTATATTATATATTATGTATAGTTTATATCACATAAGCATATAATATGTAGTTATAATAAAATATAATAGGAAGTATACTACTAAATTATTATTATGTAACATATGACACATATATTTATCTCCCGTTTGCCTCATACTAGCAAATAACCCCAATCAATATGTAAAAACCTTCAGTGCTGCACTGCAGCAAACAGTCACAGGATTTTCTGGGTTTCTTTATCTGACCATCGGCTAATGCACGGGGACACGTGTGCACCTGTGTGAGAAATTCCTGCTGTCTTCCTCACTGGTGGAGTTGGGGCTCTCAAGCACACTACCTTCGTTTGAACCCAACCTGTGCTGCCTGGCGGCCACACGTTCCCAACTCTCAACCTCTTCCACTTTAAAGGAGGGGTATTACAGGTGCCTGTGCCTGGGGGCTCTCCTGAATGTTAATTAAAAGGATAAGAAACAGCCAGATGCACTTGTGCGGACATGGCCAATTTGCTCTCCACGGGCCCGGGAGGCACGTTCTGCCTCTTGAGTTTTACTCACAATTTCTTGCTGTCACCCGAAGATTTACTCAAACAAGGCTGTTTGGATGCGGGAGGGCATTATGATGTCAAACTCAATGCCAAACCCAGCACCATAAGAACGGGCAGTGATAACAGTAATAAATCCAAGTGCTCCAATTCAGGAACCTTCAGGAAACATCATCATCACCGTCTGGGGCTTCCTTCTCCAACGTCAGGCAGAACTCCCCCCGTGGGTCGCCCAAGAATCATGCACTGGGAGAAACTGCGAAGCTGACCCGTTACAGGTTGAGTGTGTCCATTTATGTCTGATGTACCGCGTAGCTTTGAAAATGAAAACAGCAGTCAAAGGGGTAGGAAAAGTAAATAACATAGGCCACCTACAAAAAAAGGATGGACGCGTAATTATTTGCACAAAGCATTAGAAAATACTGTGATATTTTATTATTAAAAATGCTGCTGAAAAGTTTATACATATGTGTCCAGCCATATATATCTTCTATCATTACTTAAGGCAAAATCAAAAACAAAATTTCAAAATAATAACCCAAGAAACCATTAAACCCTGCGTGCCTGTGAAGGTCAAGGATAAAAGCCTAGGAAAGTTTTTTTTTTTTTAACTTATTTTCTTTTTCTCATTTTTTTTCTCATTTTTCTCTTTTTTATAGATAGCAAGTATATTTTATTCTCATAGAACTCTATGAAGATTCTATAACTTCTTTCCATGTAGAAATAAGATATCATTTACGGTGTATTAAATTTCTTTTGATCATATCCTCTGTAAAAGCTATTCACTTAACAAGAACTCTTTTTTTTTTTTCCTTATCCAAATGTCACAAGCCTGATACATTACTGTGCATATTGCTAGCAGAAGACAATTGGAAATACTAAACAAATATTGGAATTCACATTACAAACATACCAGACCCACACTGATGCCAAGCATCACCTCTCGGGTAGTTGTATGGAGAGTCTATTTGCCGTACCCCGCTGGGGGTAATACATAGCTTGCAGAAATGACCTGACAATACCTTTAGAAAAGGATGAACTGGGGACAAAACTTGTACCCGTGACACGTCTAGCTGCAGGAAAGGATTGTTGGTTGGCCATGTGCAAAGTGGGGATTATCATAGTTCACACATGTATATACAGAGACCCACTCTCAAATCTTAACCCAGATGGACGACAGAATTTATCGTGGGACTTCTATGCACCTGTAGGAACTGTCTTTTGCTAAAGGGCGTTTTCGAAGACGTTGGTATCGATCGTTACTGTTTCAGTGTAGGGGTTCAGTACGCGAGCGTTGTGCCAAGGGGCAAGGACGCTGGACTTATCTCGTGGAGCGTCCCCAACGTAGCAATGACTTGTAAGCCTCGCTTTCTGAAATAACCATAGTCAAGCCCAGAGACAGGATTTTCAAACATCTTTGGCTGCTACTTCCTGATGTTGCAATAACGCTTGAAAGACAAACTATAAAGTAACCATTGTTCTTTTCCCTTCCACCGTAGGAAACTCAAAATATTCCTTCAGATAAAATTAAAAGGACAATGGGAATGTGAGGAGGTGTTGGGGGCAAATGTCCAGTCCCCAGCTTGCCAATTTTAAGTGGGGCGAATAATTCCCGTAACTTATCTTGACAGCGAAGGCGACCCTAACTTTGCAGAAAAACCCATGCAGAGGGCTTTTCACGTTCTGTCCTTTCACGTGGGTTTGTTTTCTCCCCGTACGATTCATTGACCAGTGACTGATACACAAGTCTCACAGTACTTTAGACAAGCATATGTGTTATCCCATAAACGATGTAAAGAATAAAAAAAAATCTTGCTTCCTGATAAATAAGGGACTTACTGCTTAAAGAAAAAACAGGAAACACACATGCCCTCCTTCAATCTGATTAGCTAAGCTGAGCAGGTAGCCCGGCACCCACAGCCCTTTCTGCAGCTGCTGGGGAACACTGAGTCGTATTTACCCGGCGGGGCATGGCCCCACCCCCACTAAAGGCGAGCTTTCTTTCCTTTTTGGCAGGACCCCTGGGGGTGGGCAGCAGGTCTCCCTAAACATATTCAAAGAACCACAACCACAGACCAAGACTTGTGTTTTGTTTTTTGTTCCCGCAGTGTCTCTGTGTGTGTGTGTTTCTAATTCAGCAAGCTTTACATAAACTCCACGCTGGGGATGGGGGATCCATCTAGGTGGTGCAACTCCATGGAGGCTAACACACACAAAAATAAAAGTTTGCTAACACAACGGTCGGTCTCCTAACAATGCTGTCGCATGCATCCCAGAAAGGGGGGTGAAGAGCCCCACCACACAGACAGTCTGGGTCCGCTGTGTGACACCACATCGTCCTACAAATGAAATGCGTTAGAAAACCCCATGTGTTTGCTTACCACGAGGAATTAAGAACATCCTCCTGTGTCCTGGAGGAAACAGAGGTGAATGACTAATGTATATATATATATATATATTTATATACATACAGACCACAATGGAAAGCACAATCTTGCTAAAAGGTCTTTCAAACTGAAAACACCAATAAAAGCTTTTTTGTTGGTTGTTTTTTTTTTCCTTTCTCTGTGTGTCTTTTTGTTGAAACTCACAGCTATATACATTTGTTTTTTCTTTTTTTTTTTTTACAAAGTTTCTTAAATATAGTTCAGGCTGGCGAAACACCTCTTTGCACAGAACTATACATATGTTACTGCATAGTCGGCTCTTGTAATAATAAAATTCTACTTCTCCTTCTGTCTGGATGATAGCTCCATGCACTGGGTAAAATCCCACAGACTCGTCCTTCCCTTAAGTAGAGCCATCCGTCGTATGGCACATATTGTATTTTTCAACTGTTAATTAAAAAAAATTTTTTTCTTAAGTGTCCCTGGCTGAGTCCCCAAAGTGTCAGCTTCTATTGTTAACACGGGAAGCATCCAGGTCCTGGAGACGGTGATGTCCTAGCCAAACTAAACGTTCTCTGGAGAGGTGGAGATGTTAAAGCAGTATTGTAACAGCAATGTATACTTTTTCACATTTCATAGGGTCAGAAGTAGATCTTGTCGTACTGGGAAATGCCAATGGGATGGGTCTACAGGGACACGATGGTGGCCCTGTTCTTTTTGTCTTATGTCAGTGGGATGACCCACACTCCTCGTGGGCACACGTTGCTTCTCTCTTTCTCCCTCTCTCCAGTGGGAAGGAGCAGATGTAGCGGAAAGGAACAGCAAAGCTATACTCTAGTGGTCGAGTGTCCGTGGGGGAGATTGGTACTGTTTTGTCCTCCGCTGAAGGTGTTGAATGTGTGCAAAGGCTGCATGCCCGTCAGTGTGTTTGGGATCATGGTGATGGTATTTGGTGTCATGAGCGGGATGTCATCTGGAGACCTGCGCAGTGTCAGGGTGTAGTCTGGAGGACAGGTGAGCCTCAGCGTGTCGTGAGCCTGCAGGGACTCACACTCGTGGTCATGTTCCAGCTGCTTCATCTGCAGGGACATGATCTCTTCGTTCTGGATGTGAGCAATGTCGTTTGTGGTATTCCTCTGGGGACTAGGGCGCCTGTGCGTCTCGTGGCGTCTCTTGTCCTTCTTGTAGTACAGAGCCGCAAATGCCAGAATGTTGAGGAAGAGCAGGGAGGCCCCCACGGCGATGGTGACGCTCAGTTCAGTGGAATAATCCCGTTTGGTTTCGATGAGGACGGTTGTGTCCTCGGGCCCTGTCTTATGAGGGTCCTTGGAGTGTTTGGGGTTGTTAGCGGGAGTGATGGCTGGGCGTTTGGTCGTGGGCCATATCTTGGCGGGAGACCGCCGGGTTCCATAGGGGAAGGAGGTCATGTCGGGAGGAGGGACCTTCGTGGTTGTTGACACGTACTGGAATATCTCATTCAGGTTGTGCAGGTGGGGAACCAGTTCCAGCCAGAAAGCCACCTTGGTAGCTCGGTAGTGATCCCTCACTCTGGGCTTCAGGCCAATATGTAGATAGAGCTGGTCTTTGGGGTTATACTTGGACCAGGCCACTTCCTCAAAGCGATTGGGTTTTGTATGAATGAACTTGGTGTCCTGAGGAACAGGCTGATTTGGGTCACTGGGGACAGAAGGAAGAGAAAAGAGGGAAAAAAAGGTCACACCCTTCGACATGTGACAAGTAAATCTCGCCATCAAACAAAACGGGGAATTAGGACCATTTAATTGAGCTCACCAAGCCCTGTTTATGAACACCAAGTACTCAAATAGCAACGGACACACTGTGGTTTAATTCAACCATGGCTACCACTTTGTATTTTCCTTAAAGTCTTCTCTTCCTTTTATTTTAAAAATAATTCCTGGTGGCAGAGGTCTGGCATTTTCATAACATTTCTACTATTTTTTTAAATGCATCAAATGATCTTCAAAAATAAAAAAAAGTAAGAAAAAAATGGGTGTAGGAAATTTTTTCAGTATTTCAAGTTTAGCTACTCTTGAGCCATAAATCTCAACCGAAGCGTGTTGTCCACACAGGGACATTTGGCAATGTCTGGGGACATATTTGGTTGTCATGTGTGGACTGTACCACCATGAATGAGTAGAGGGCACAAACATCAACAGTATTGAGGTTGAGAAATCCTGATTTAGAGGCAATTGTTCAAAAAGTAGGCATTTTCTTTCTTGCACCAGGGTGGCTTCTGAGGTGGACAAACACACACTGAAGTTTTAAGAACTAAAATTGTGTTAAAAATCAAATAAAAATAGGACTTGCCATTGCAAAATGTGAAGACACGGTGAAATGAAGGCACCGCGAGTTTGCTGTCTTTTTGAAAGAGGAATAGTTGAATATTTGAAAACCTTTCCAAGACTGAGCCACGTAAATATCAAATAACATTCCATGAATTCTAAGAACGGTGATAAGATCACAGCTTTACATATGGCGAAGCTAACATGTTTAGGAGAAGTAAAACACGGTGCAAGAAATTGAGAGTTTTTGTAGATGTTAAGTGTGCCAGGCCAACTCTGAACCCAAGAATTGTCTTGTTATTTACATAAATGGGCACAGGCCGAAAGGGAATCACCAAAATTAAAGGGAAATCCAGAAAACTCGGTACTTTAAACATCTTTGCCACCAACTCTTTTACTATAACAAAGAACCTCCCCAAAATATCATATTCTCATTTCTTCCATCTATTTCTACGGTTGGCAAGGTGAAGTGTAAAACATATTTCATCTTAATGTTTATTTGTTTTGAAAATTTTGAGGTCATGCACAGTGAAATGTCAGCTAGCAGACAACACTGACCGTTCAGACGTCATGGACAAGCCAGAGCAAGTTGGGATGTGCACACACAGATCTGGCTCTTGTCACTTCCGTTTTCCATGGAACAACGTTCTGGCAGCATGGACAGAGCTGCCTCTAGCCACTGCCTATATGCTCACATGCCAGAACACTGGCCAGAAGTCCTACCTGAAAGTCCCAAGTCCACACACATGACCGTGCATTGTGCAGGATGCAAACGACACCCTGGCCAACTGGTGCATGCAGCCTTTGCTAAAAGAAGGACATTCGCCCTCAGTCTGAGGCTGTCAAAATCATCTCCGGGCATTAAGCTCTGAGGCTCTCCCTCATTACAGCTGTGAAATCTTGCGCAAATTTCTGAAGCCTCTCTGGGCCTAATCATCCTCCTCTACAGAATGGGTGACGATACTGGGATTAGAAGTAATTGATGGAGGCTCAATAATCATAACAAAATTTTTGGAAACTAGTTACATCCTAGTAAATATTATCCCCTTCGGCCAATATACAAAGTAGAATGCCTAAAAATTGCTTAGGGAGGGAGAGAGGACTGTAAAGTAATATACTGTAATACCCACAGCATGTACAGGGTACCATATCCTGCATATAGTATATGCCATATAAAAGTATACTGTTTACCACCGTATGTATGGTATGCTATACATTGTAAGTAATATACATCATAGCATGTATATTACATGGTACCTAGTACACATCACAGTATATTATATTACATATTGTATGTATTGAATACTACAGTATATACAGTATAGTATACACTTCATATAGCATATATTCTATACCACAGGATTTATGGTATATGCTATATGTTATATCCAGTATATGCTTCATAAAAGTATAATGTAGAATATATACTCTGTGAAAGTATACTATATATCATAGTATATACTGCATAATGTACACTATATATATGGATATCTATATCACTAGATATATAGCTATATATAGATACATATAATTATATGTAAATATAACTATATACACGGCATACAGAAAAAGAAATTTTACTACTTAACTGAGTGCACACTCACTTTTATTTTACTCATGAGATCAAGAAAAAAGAATACAAATTTGTAGATCCTAGTGCATGAGTTTTCTTTCTTATCTGTTCATTTACAAACATTAATATATTTAAAATCTTTTTATCTGATTTTTAAAAATACTTGCATGTTTCAGAACCATGTTGGATTCAATATAGCACCTCATGTTTCTTTTATTTGAGTCTTCTGAAATAAATTTTTGAAAAAATTCCTATTTAATTGGAATGTGCCACGGAAACTTTTGTCACCGATTTTTATTTTCTAAAAGCAAGGAAAGGTGGTAAGGATTCCTACTATTTTTCCATTGATCTGATTTCACTGAATTGGGTCTATTAGCTGTGTGGACCTTTTATTAAGCAGAGGGCATCTAGGAAAAAGAGTATTCTGTTCATGTTGGATATTGGACTCTTTTTGATGAAATTCGGTGTGCATTTGAAAGGTAAAGAAACACATTTATTTTGTTCTCAAAGAATAGAGCAGAGGATTTTGAAAATCCAGATAAGTAAGCTTTAGCCTGATACAATCTATCTATTAAAGTTCTTGGAGGTGCACGGTCAGAAGCCTTAAACCAAGATAAACTCACAGAGCTTATGAAAGTCCATCATTTTCCCTTGTCAAACACTCCAAAGACAGCAAGACCTCTAAGTGGGATATCAGTGTCTTGCTTTTTAGACTTGACTTCCGCATATGGCATGTTTTAATTTCCAGGAGTAAAATTAAAGATCGTGATGATTAAGGATAAAAGCAATGGACGTATCTTCTCTCCCGTGAAAACCTCAATGCTACCTGCATCCACATTTCCCAGCACCTGAGACACACATTTTCACCTGTCACAATTTATTTGAGACATCATCTTGGCGGAGGATAGTCAAGTGCATTTCTAAGCCCTTGTGATCCATGTTATTTGCTAGAGGTAGGTAATGTGATTCCTGTAGAAACACCAGTAAACTCTCTGATGGGCTCCTTTTGATGACACAAGATTCTCCTCACATCTAGCATAACGTAGTACCTGGTGTTTGTTACCAGATGTCTAAGAAGAAGGCTACCACGTGCACCTACACAACAGGTCAAGATGTTCATTCACTCTGCTTAAAATGCTTTTTGGCCGTAAAGGTCATTTTAAGACCAGACACGGGCTGCAGTTCTCTCTAAGCCATGCACCCTAAGGGCCTCTTGAGTTTTCGCAAAGGTTGAAAATAAATTCATCACAGGATACCAACAACGTCAACAGTCAAGATAGCATCTCATTAGACCTACACCGAGAGCCTTGGTCCTGAGACCAAGTCAAAAAATTGAAATCTGTGTTGGTTGCATTTGCCGTGCCAGAATTATCTTTGCATTATCTGAACTCCAATGGCATTTAAGTAAGGCCCTCGATGGACAATGCATCATCTGGTTCCTTAAAGTGCTGATTGTTGCAATATGTCCTACAGAGACCAACTTTTCTTTGGTGTCCCCACAAAAGAGTTCAGACTGAATCGGTGTTTGATCCACAAGCACCTGGATGCTATGGACCAGTCAGGGCTCGCATTCCCAAAGAGATTTTCTATGACACAGGTTGTAATTCTTTCTAAGCCTTTGTAAGCCTTGGGATTAGTTTTCATTTTTCCTTGACATTGCTTTTCATTTAGCAAAACTTTCCACATCAGCTTTATTTTTAGGCTAGTACTTATTGTTTTGGCCTATGTTGTTCTTTTCCAGCACTGTTTCGATTGAATCTTCTTTTTTTATTTTTAACATTTATTTTTGAGAGAAAGAGAGTGTGAGCAGGGGAGGGGCAGAGAGACAGAGAGAGAGAGAGAGAGACAAGGGAGGGGCAGAGAGAGAGGGACATACAGAATCGGAAGCAGGCTCCAGGCTCTGAGCTGTCAGCACAGAGCCCGATGTGGGGCTCAAACCCAGGAACTGTGAGATCATGACCTGAGCTGACTGGCACCCTGGCAGCACCTTGGCTGAGTCTTCTAAGCTGGATCATGGAACCTTCCTTCCTTCCCTCCCTACCCGCCTTCCCCCTTCCGTGACTTCTATACGCATATTCCCAACATTTACTTCTCTGTGATCCACAACAACAAAATGTTGGCATATCATGTATTTACATTTAAAGACAGACATAAGGTCACACCTGTGAGCTGTGGGTTGTACGAAAAGCAGCACCAGGGTATATGCCTTGCCTAACATCCGAACAGTAAGGAACAGCAGCGTGTTGTCTGTAAGGTACAGAAGACTGGAAACAGCAGCCAGTGATAATGGCAAAGCATGTCCTGATGCCATGGACTCCTCTCTCTCTGTAGACAAGGGCTGTGACAAATGGCTGGGGAGATGTTCTTATAATCTAGGTCCTGTCCCTCTAGTGCTGGTGGGGAGCAGTTGGTGGTCTCTGTGTCACGGTCTGAGAATGTGTTCTGAAGAACAGAGTTAACCAGCATGCTCACACTGTGGCATCAGACATGGTTTATCCTACGTTGTTCCATTGCTGGCACCATTTTGGCTCACCTTCCCTGGGACCACCGAAGCAGCCCCCACCAGGGACAAGGAAATACGCCCCTGCAGAGAGCCTACTGCACCACTACCCTAATTAAATAAACGAATAGCAACCACCTCTCACGACTTTGCCAAGTATTGACAAATACCTAAATCACTAGACTGCCCACCCGTTCCATCCTCTGTCTCCTTGTTCAACTGGCCGCCATGGAAATATTATCCCACACATACTGACGGGAGACTGGAAGACTCCACTTTGCATTTCACATTAGAGGAAGTTCTGAGTGACTCTCTTTAAGGATGATTTGAGTCATTTCAATGACCTTTCCAAACGAATGAAGAAAACTGACTGCATTAATATCCCTAAGTATTATTTCAGCCGTGGCCCACAGGCACCGCGGAAGTAAAAATAGCTCCTATTTGGATCCAGTCCAGGTTCTTCAGCCTGACATCCACAGCTCTCCATTGTGTCTTTCCCGTTTGCTCAGGGAGAGCTTGACTCTCTCTGAAGTTCTAGACTCCACTTAGATGACACCTGTTCCCCCAAAGCGGATGTCCTCCCCCTTCCGACCCCTTTTCCCATCTGTTCTGGCTGTTTTGACACCTTCATGAACACATACCATGAACGGTCACACGAATGCCTTTGGCCGTGATTAAGCCCAGGCTATTTAACAGTTCCGTCACTACGTTCCCCACACGAGGGTGTGAACCACAGGCGCCGGGCACAGAGATTTTAGGAACCAAGCTATGACATGAAAAGAAGCACTCAATAGCAGAATGCTGTGGTATTTTTAATCCTGGCTCAGCCTTTGATAGGTCTTGGTGAAAATATCCATTTCGCGCTAGGAGATCTTTCCCATCGCGTGACACTAATTAATTTCCTTTACCGTTCTTCTTTCTTTTTTAAACGCCAAGAGGGCATCAGCCCCAGAGCTCTTGGCAAGGCAAGAGGAGCTAACGAGAATTTAATGGCTTTGTTCGGAGTTTGCCATTTTTTTCATGGTTCAGTTACACTGCTGATGAATGATCACCATGTAAGAAAAATCATATAAAGTCCATTTCCAAAACACATAAGGGAAAGAAGTATGTGGTTTTAACTAAAGCGAGTAAGGATGTTTTGATATTACTTAAAGAGTGCTATGTTTGGATGAAAATGTAGGGAAAGCAGATGGCCATCATTTGGGAAATCTTTCTGCTTCAAGAGCATGACACTTGGTTAGGAAAGGCATCACACACCTGAGTTCAATGACACAACTGGGCGTCATCCTGCCTTTAAAAGGGGTGATGAGTTGAATTGCTCCTGCATCAAATTAATACCATATGCCAAAGTGCTAACCCCCAGGGCCTCAGAACGTGACCGTATTTGGAAACGGGGTCATTCCAGATGGAATCAGTGAAGATAAGACGGGGCAGGTTGGACTTCTAAACCAATATGACGGATGCCCTTAGAAGAAGACGGCCATCTGCAAACAGACACATAGGGAGGCCGCCACATCACACAGACGCAGAAACCACAGTCACGTGGCTATAAACAGGCAATGCCACAGATAGCCTGCAAAGCAGCAGGAACTAGGAAGGAGCACAAAACTGTCCCCTAGAGATTGGAGAGGGAACTCGGCCCTGCCAACACCTGCATTTTGCATTTCTAGCATCCAGAACTGGGCAACGATAAATGTCTGTGGTTTGAAGCCACACCGTTTGTGGTACATGGTTACAGTACCCTAGGGATGTTATAATAACATCATAAACAAGGGGTGACATAAAGATAGTCGTTGACTAGGGGACGCCTGGGGGGCTCAGTCGGTTGAGCATCTGACTTCGGCTCAGGTCATGATCTCACGGTTCATGGGTTCGAGCTCCGCATCGGGCTCTGTGCTGACGGCTTGGAGCCTGGAGCCTGCCTCGGATTCTGTGTCTCCCTCTCTCTCTCTGCCCCTCCCCCACTCGTGCTCTGTCTCTCTCTCTCTCTCTCTCTCTCTCTCTCTCAAAAACTACATAAACATTAAAAAAAATTCATTGGCTTGATGTCAATCATCTCCTTGTTGAGGAAAGAACCCTTAGGTGACAGGCAAGCATCTGTCCCAAATATCTGTACATCCTCCCTCCCCTACTGCCTCCTATGCCCACCGTGGTTAGACCAAACATGTAAAATGTGACAGTTGGACGTGGGTATCCATACAATACACTTGCCACTCTATAAACACGCCATACTTTTGCTAAGACCTCCAAAACTCTGAAGACAGCGTGCACACAGTAACATTTGGAATCGTTGTGAAAGAATGAGCCCTGAGCATTGAGCCCTCAGCACCACGAACCCTGTCTCTAGAGCTGCCTCAGACTCAGGCACTGCGGGCTGCTGTCGTGTGGGCGCCTCTGTCCCACATCTGGAGTGCCACGGGAAGACGCACATTCCCGCGGAGAGGGAGAGCGTCTCCGATTTTAATTCAGGGCAAGAGGCTCAAGGTTAATGAGAGAAGCCCACCCAGGTAGAACAGAATGATACCTCATTAATTTCCACAATCACGTTGCTAGACAGGAGAAAAATGAAAAGTTGCTGTGACTTTGTAGCCATTTCAAATGCTGGGGAGTCGGGGCGCTTGGGCGGCTCAGTCGGTTAAGCATCCGACTTCGGCTCAGGCCATGATCTCACGGCTCGTGAGATGGAGCCCCGCGTCTGGCTCTGTGCTGACGGCTCGGAGCCTGCAGCCTGCTTCGGGTTCTGTGTCTCCCTCCCTGTCTCTGCTCTCCCTCACTCACTCTATCTCTGTCTCTCTCAAAAATAAATAAAAACATTAAAAAATATTTAAATGTTGGGGAGTCTTCTGATGCCTGGGTGGCTCAGGCGGTTGAGTGTCAAACTCTTGATTTTGCCTCAGGTCATGATCTCACAGTTCGTGGGATCGCGCCCTGGGATGACAGTGTGGAGCGTGCTTGGGATTCTCTCTTTCCCTCTCTGTGTACTCCTCACCCATCACACGCCTGCTTTCTCTCAAAATAAATAAACCTGAAAAAATAAAAACTTGGGGAGACTTTTCTATCCTTGTTTGCTTGGAAGCTGCTCAACAGGATATCGGTGGACCTGTCGTTATGTGTGCCTCTTGTGGGTTTTGTACTACATTTAGCTGAGGTCCTTTCCTGTGAGGTATGTATATACACATATATATGAAATATATATTTGTTTATGAAACAAATATGTATAAGTGATATATAGATGAATAAGTATTTGCCAATATATGTATATACAGGAAATAAATCTCATAACTGTAGAGAAACATACATACGTGTGTGTTCATATATAGTATAAACACACATGGATCATATTTCTTAGATGTATTATGAGACTGAATCTGTTCTCGTGGCTACACAATAAACACAAATTGCCACGTGGTACACGTGTTTTGATAACCCTACTATTTACCAAAGGACACAGGGTCCTATTTGATAACCCTACTATTTACCAAAGGACACAAGGTCCTATTTGATAACCCTACTATTTACCAAAGGACACAAATTCTGGGATTGGCTTCCAAAGGTATTGCCGTTTACCCCCGAACCCTGGAGTGGCAGGTAGAAACAGACTTTTAAGTATGCAATGAGCGCCCTTAGTAAAAATCTGGTTGGCAGAAAACAATTTAAGGAGGAGGAAAAAGCGAGGCCCCCCACCATTACCGTGTGTGAATGCATCTTGCACTCCGTTCGTCACGGCAGAACCAGACAATCTAGGAGAAGAGCAAGAAAAACCTGCTGTGGGGAAGCACGTACCCGGTTTTGGCAAAATTGGTCCAGTAGGTCATGACCACTGCGCTGAGCATGACGTCGTTCTTGGAGAAGTTACAACTGAAGAGTTCAGTAGGGCCAATCATGGGGATCCCAAAGACGTAGGGGACTTCGTCACCATGGGCTGAGTCCGCCCAGCTGGGCTTCATTTCACTCTGGCAGTGGTGGTAGAAGGCATAGAAGTAAGTCGGGGAGCCGTACTGAGCATGCAGGTCGGCCGTGGCCACCGCGGGGGCCACCCACTGGTGATCCGTGAAGAGAGCCACCAGGGTCTTGCGCCGCGTCTCGGGGTTTTCCTTGTCTGCCCAGTCCGTGTACATGAACTTGATGGTCTCCCGCAGCGTGTCTTTCCCCTCTGGGTAGCCGTAAAGGTTGTCCACAAAGTTGGACACGGAGAAGTCAAAGTCGTTGGGCGTCACACCATCTTCGTTGTCCACGATGCCGTCGACAAACTTCAAGCCTTCCCCCTGGTTGACACCAAGCATGATGTCGTAATTGAGGAACTCCCCCTGCTCCATCAGGATCTGAGGGTCGTCTGGGATGACGTCCCCGTCGATGACGGGGCCAAAGGAGATGTGGTACGTGGCCGGGGTGATGGTCTGCTGAATGAGCTCCTTGTAGTTCTTATTCCGAAGGCATTCCACCATGTCCGTGGTGTCCAGCATGTTGCAGCCGACTTTATCTGCCAATATCCGCGTGTACTTGGCTGGCTGGTAGTTCACTGCCCAGCTGGACAGCGCGGTCCCGCTCTGGATGATTGCCTTCTGGAACAGACCTGCAGGTGCAACGTCGTACACGTGCAAATGAAAACCCGGAAGACAGAAAAGCAGCGTTTACTTAGCAAAGAAGGCTCTGATTGTCTCTCGGCATGTGAATTTCTGGATACGGTGGCATTCAGCGCTTTCAGGATTTTTGGGCTCATTTCCATCTCCTTCTCTCCTCCTCCCCTTCCCGCTGGACATTTGTTTTATGGGATGTTATTACGCACGCACGCACGCACGCACGCACACACACACACGGTTTAAGAAAATGGTAAAAAAACTTTTAGCTCCAGTGGTAAAAAAACGTGCAATCTGTTTATCACTCCACAATTTAGGGTAGTCTTGCCATTGGCATCCCCAGATGCTGTTATAAATAAACCCACCCAGGGTAATCACCTACCTCCCATTCCTTAAACATATGCTTTGAGCCAAGAAGATGTTAAAGACCATTTTGCCTCACTGGCAAATCCAGGTACCACGTCAACACGCAGAAAGAAAAAATCCACTAAAATCAATTTCAGGGTAAAAATTCAGAGATGTACTTCTGTTTCCACCCTCAATATATTGGATGTATTAAGCTTTCACAACTAAAATATTAATTAAGCTAGCTATTCCTAAAGGAATCCTCACTTGATTGCCCAAGTAAAATGCATTAAAAAAAAAAATCACTGGTTTCAAAATTGCATCCATTCGAATCCCAGACTTTCCTCTAATGTATTCTGCCACATGTTCAAAATGTCTGTTTCATGAGAAATTAAAAAAAAGGGCAATTTGATGAGTAAAATTCTGTGTGGCTTACAATATTCTCTCAGTTCTGTCTAGTGCATGAATGTTGGGAAGTAAAAAAAGATTTTTTTTAAACCCTGTATTTTTCACTACTACAGGACAAGAGCTGATGGGGTATAAAATGATAGCATTCTGTTTCTTATCTCTTCCTGCCATTTTCTTGAATTCCAGCATGATGTAGCTCTCATGCCTCAGGAGACGCTGGCAGAGTAATTCAGCTGGGAGCCCAAAAGTTTGTGCCCTGTAGAGTTTTAAGGTCATGCAAGCAATCAAGTGAGGAAACATGATTGCAATCAGGAAGATGTGATTCTAAAGACTGGAAGATTGCCCAAAGATGACACACAAGAGAAGACGTTAAGTTGATCTGGTTTTGCTCAATGCATCATCAAAGTCATTTGGGGGCCATTCTCCCAGAGTTTATAATGCTCTCAGACATGTACAACTACTGACGTTTGTGTTTGGCTCTAAAGATTGATGTGTTGAAGCCTCTTAAAGAAATGATGTCAATATGTGATCGATTGAAGATTTTCACAAGTTAAAATAATCAGGATTATAAAAATTTTGCTAGATGTTTTTTTTTTTATCCTGTTACAACTATTGGCCATGACTGATGTAGCTATGTGTTTGTGTGTGTGTGTGTGTGTGTGTGTGTGCTACAGAATATAATTTGTGATAAAACTTGAATAATTGGATAAAGAAAAATACCACTCATACTTCATACTATAAAATTCAACCAAAATGTTTGGTTAGCATTTTACTGTCATTCCTACTTGGCTATCTAGCTCCCCCTCAACGTTGTTTTGTACAACTGTGTGTCCAGTAGATGCATAGCTTTCACACTGTGTCTCCCAGACCACTGTATGTCTTCAGCACAATTCTTAAATATTTTAATTATTGTTCCTTTGAGTAAATGCATGTGTTCCTTATAACTTTCTTGTCTTTTTAATCTTGGAGCTTCTCATTTGATTCTTTGCTATGATACTGTGGCAAACATCTTCAAGAAAACATCATTTTCCATGCATCTGTTGATTGCTTTTTTTGGGACTACATCGCTAGAAGTATAATTCTAAGGCCAACTATCTAGTTATTTTCATAGTGCTCATTACATTGCTGGGTTGTTTTGAAAAGCTGCTGTGTAGAGACGCGACCCATGCCCAGCACTGCCATGGAGCTTGATCACTTCCGACACGCTGATTTAAGTAATTAATGCTCTTCCTCCAATTAGATTTGGTTTCCTGTGTTTGATTACTAAGGAAGCTGGTCCTGACTACTTGCTAACTTGAGAACTGGGATTACATCAGTTGAAAAGTGGGAAAGTCTAAATATTTTCTGGAATGCTATAGGTATTGATGTTGCCAACAACCCCTCTAATTATCCACTGTTTCATTTTTGTAAAAATGAAGTGTTAATATAAATGTGAGCCCATAACGTGACCTCTCCTTAGACACTATGAAATAATCTATAGCCCTGTCACCTTTGATTTGACTGATGGTTGCTTATGGCTGTTGGACTGAGCATCCTAATAACAGGTGCATTTTGAACCTCCTTACTAAGCCGCAAATCTACTGGTCACATCAGTGCCTGTGACTAGTTAAAATTTCTACTCGAGCTCAACATTTGTGTTTCCTAAGAGCTACAGAATACCTTGAGAGGAAATCTGAACTTCAACACTGGAAGCCGAAAGTGGAGAAGCAGTTGGGAGGTAAAATACCAAATAGGAGAGACAATCAGGGCTTTCCTGATAGTTGTTCTGTGCGCAGATATCCATGAATCCCGCACAGCCAGTCTATTCTGCACAGAAGATCAAGGCTACCCTCTACTCTGGCACAGTTTTTAATAGCTAAGGAAGAATGGTGGGAATAGGTTTGAATCAGGGTCTGGGAAGTTGGGTTTCTTCCCTGCCTCCATCACTTGCTGTGTGAACCTAGGCAGGTTATGCAACCTCTTTAAGCCTCAATTTCCTTTTTGATAAATGAGGGCTTTGGGGTAGATACACTTCAAGGTCCTCTTCAGTTTTTTTGATTCTATTTTATTAAAATTCTATGTATTTATTAGTCTTTAAAATATTTTGACCTTTTCATTCCTTTTGCAAGACTCTTTAAAGAAAAACAAATAACTCCTTTAAGGTTTCAAGTGCTTTTGATGAAAATGGTTCAAATAAAAATGGTGCAATTCTTCAACCAACCAATGACATGGAAAGAAATATAACATGACCCTGATAATTTAGATCATAACCGAGAATGTTTATTTGCATTTTCCTGGGTTGTTTATTGGTTTTTTTTTTAATGTTTATTTTTGGGAGAGAGAGACAGAGCACAAGCGGGGGAGGGGCAGAGAGAGAGGGAGACACAGAATCCAAAGCAGGCTCCAGGCTCCAAGCTGTCAGCACAGAGTCCAACATGGGGCTCAAACCCATGAACCGTGAGATCATGACCTGATCCAAAGTCGGATGCGAACTGACTGAGCCACCCAGGTACCTCTGTTATGTTTTTGTTTTTGAGGGGGGAGGGGGCCAGGAAGTTATCATGAATGCATCTAATTCCAGTTGACTTCTCTCTTAAACCCCTCCTCTCTGGACACGAGGGAGCTACCCCAAGTTAGTGTGGGTGACCCAACTGACTTTTAAAACCACACGACCACAGGCTGCATTGCTTATGGAATGTAAAAATGTGCATCCGTCTTCCACATGACTGTTTCTCTTCTGTATTACCTCTCCCAAGTTGAAATGAGAAGGCCTTAAAATTTAAAGGTGACCGAATAAAGTCAGGAAGGCAAAAGCAAAGTGTTGGTCTTCCTCTAAGAGTCATTATGTTCCAATTGTTGTAACCAGCACTGAATTGTTGTCATTTAAATGGTTAAAATACAAACAAAGCTGAGCCGAAAGAAAACAATGTGAGGGGCTCCTGGGAGGCTCAGTTGGCTAAGCATCCAACTCTTGGTTTCAGCTCAGGTCATGATCTCATGGTTCTCGGGTTCAAGTCCCACAATGAGTTCTACGTTGACAACGCGGAGCCTCCTTGGGATCCTCTCTCTTCTTTTCTCTCTGCCCCTCCATCACTCACGCCTTTGCATGCTCTCTCTCTCTCTCTAAATAAAAGAAACTTAAAAAAAATTTTTTTAAAGAAAGCAATGTGAGCTCATGTCATCTGGGGACTTTGTGCAGAGGATTCGAGAGAGACTTATGGTGACACCACCAGCAGGCACCTTGGATATGAACTCCACATGTGTTCACCAGTCAGCCCTGGGAGTCGTGCACCAACACGGGGATGCCCTTGTTACCTTCTGAATAGTGCGACAAGGTCAACAGACTGACGCAAGACGCCCCCGCGCCTGAGCCGAAGATGGTCACTCGCTTGGGATCCCCGCCGAAGGCCCCGACATTCTCCTCAATCCACCGAAGTGCCTGGATCTGGTCCAGGAGCCCATAGTTGCCTTTGGCCGCCTGGTCACCGGTACTTAAAAACCCTACGAGAGAACACAGGATATTTTGGGTTGTTGATGACAACAAAGCACGTAAACATCTCCGGTATTTGGAAATAAATCTCCTGGGGGCGCCTGGGTGGCTCGGTCGGTTCAGCGTCTGACTCTTGGTTTTGGCTTAGGACATGATCTCTCCGTTTGTGGGTTCAAGCCCCACATGTCAGGCTCCATGTGCTGATGGTGTGGGGTCTGCTTGGGATTCTCTCTGTCACTGTCTCTCTCTCTCTCTCTCTCTCTCTCTCTCTCTCTGCCCTTGTCCCTCCTGGCTCGCACACATACTGTCTCTCGAAATAAATAAATAAACACTTAAAAAATAAAGAAAATATATCTCATGGTTTACCCTGTTCATTCTTTGGTTGTCTTCCTATAAATGAGAAGCAGCAGTGGAAAGCATTTTTCATGGCAGGAAGGATTATATTATGTAAATAATCGTGATGATGGTTATTGCTTCTGTTTCTATCGGTTCTGTTTCTGATGATAAAATGCCTCCTCTATGAGTCTGTACAGGGCTAACATATCAGGCGAAATCAATCTCAAATATTTATAATATATGATAATACCAGAGACCATAAATTTTACTAGATTCAAGTTATCATTTGTCTACACACGTTGGTTGTAAAATGAGAAAGTCCTCCTTGAAAAAATTTTTCAGGGATTTCCTAAAAGAAGTTTTTCAGGGAAAAATAAGTGTGTGTGTTGGGCTGGGGCATCTGTGTGTTGGCGTCTGTGTGTAAGTGTGTGTGTGTGTGTACAGAAAAGCATTACAGGTTGTCAGCTTTTCCCCATTGAATTCCTTATTGATATTTTCATTCTTTTTAATGCTTAAGTTTCAAACTAAATGACAGATCCTGGGACTCCACTCTTACTTAGTGCCCACCCCTCTCTATAAATTGAGGAACCAATTTCACCAAAGGCATCACATTCCTAATTCGCCCTTAGAGGCTGCAAAGAAGGCAACCCAAAGCTTTTCCTGTAGCAACGTGGTCAGATGGATCCCAGACTCGTCTGTCTCTCTCTCGTGGCAAAAACGATCGTGACCTCGAAACAAGCCTTCCCTCTGATGTCTGAAGTCGTTTTCCGGACAGACAGGTCCTCTCCTTCTCAAATTCGAAACTACCGCTGCTTGTTCCAGCTTCTGCCAAGGTTAACGCACCGCACCCATGTTGGTCTACCTTTGTATCCACTTCTGTCTTGCCTAGGCCTTCTGACAAAACAACACCAGATGCTAAAAAGGTGTTTTGTTTGCTTCTTAGTCATTTTTCTTTCTTATGTGCCCTTGCCCCCAAACACCCCCTTCCATCCCACCTCCTTCTTCCCAGCCATTTCAGTAAGTGCTTATTACGCTCCTACAGCCACCTGCTGCAGTGTTTGGGTGAAGACAGACTGACTGAGGCCCTGAAGTCACATGAATCAAAACCTGGTTCTGAAAATGCACGAAGTGCACTCACGATCTCCTGTATCTGCAGAGATGCATGGCCAGGGCATCTCGAAGATTCAGGCCTCTCCAGCATTCTCAGGGGTGGAGCTGAGATGAGCTTGTCATTAGTGGGAACGTTCCGACATTACCAACCCCTCCCTTATTTAATTAGCAATTACTAATTAGCGTTTCATGCCAACGAGTGTTCCCTGGCTCTGGCATTCATCGTGCAACCTTTTGCACAGTTTCTCATAAAATGCATCGCGCCCTGCTTGGGAGCAAAGGCCCTTTCATGCAGCTTTATGTATGAAACGGGCTCATAATGGTAGTTTGGGTGCCGTTTAATAACCATAAGACAAGCCTCTCTTTCCCCATTAAGGAAAGCGGTGATTCATTCCTAAAGGCTCCAGTAATTTTCTGGCAGAACCCCTCTGTCTTCAACACATCCTTCCTCCACTCCCTCTCCCCCTCTGTGAGCTCTCCCAGAATGACCTATTTGCTTATTTTGTTTCCGCGGGGCACCAGTGAGGATTTGCAACATACGGTGAATCGCTAGCCTTTATGGAACTGAAGCCCCTCCCCAGCAAAACATGACTGTTGTAACCTCTCCAATGGCAGGCTAATTAATATTCTATACCCTGGCAAATCTTAGCTTTTCTAACAGCCTCCTATTGAAAGGTTTGATCTTTGCGATTCTGAATTCCTTCCAAAAGTCCTGAGGGAAACAGCTCTCCGTGCATGCCTGAAGTTTAGCAAATGAACGTGGGTTTTTTTGAAGTTGGTGTTTCCATAGTTGCTGCCATGGAATCTTCATTCACTGCATCATCCAGGGATTTTTTTCCACCGTCTCTTTTAATTTAAACAATCAACAAGGCAGAGTTTTTATTGCAGGTGCAGAATGAAGGCAAGCAATTTTATTTTACCCTGCAAGAATATATTTCTTTCCTATTCTGATTGTGGAAATAGAGTGCTTGATATAATGCAGAAACAAGATGTGTATCAGTTTCCTATCATGAAGTTCTATGAACGTGGGAGTAGATAATCCGTTTGGAAACGGCCATGCACATCACCAAAGCCGAGTGCTGGTAGAGGCGTCCTTAGAAGTCTGTCCCCTCGAGAAGCACATCTCTTTCCATATACGCTGTAGATGAATTAATAGAAGCAGCCCCTTGGCTGGCTAAAACGAGAGATTTTAAACAAATGGCTTCTTTCACTGATAAGCACTCTTGGCTCCAAATCCGTTAAGCATTTCAGCTGATGAAACATTTGGCTTTTGAGATTTACTGTCTCTGAAATGAAGGTTGTAAATCAGTCAGCCCCCCAGCCCCCCTCCCCCCGCCCCAACCCCCCGCCAACAACAGAACAATGAGAGAGAGACAGAAAGCACATACTTGAACTCAGACCTACTGTGACAAGATCGGGACCCAATTTCATTCCAAGTGCTAGAAGGAACCAAACAATATACATACTCACAAGAGATAAGCTCAGGTGTCCAGTGGTTATTTTAAAATATGGTCCATGAGAGGGGTGCCTGGGTGGCTCAGTCGGTTAAGCGTAGGACTTCTGCTCAAGTCGTGATCTCACAGGGGTTTGAGCCCTGCATCGGGCTCTGCGCTGACAGCTCAGAGACTAGAGCCTGCTTTGTATTCTATGTCTCACTGTCTCTCTGCCCCTCCCCCACTCATGCTCTGTCTCTCTCTCTCTCTCTCTCTCTCTCAAAAATGATTAAACGTTAAAAAAATTTTTTTAATATGGCCCATGAGAAATGCCCGCAAGCCAGAAATCACATTTCCCGCCTTGCTCGTTGAGTGAAATGGACATTGGGTAACAATGAGCACTGAAGTCGGTCTTCATACTGTGGCTAGGATACACAGATTCAGGCTTTTGTGGTAGGACATCACAATCTAAAGGTGTCTTGCTCTTCTGAATTGCACCATAGGGCTTAGGAGAATGATTCCAGGTCGCGTGGCTTTTCACACAGGCAAGTCAGTGGTTGTAACGAAGCCCGATGGTGTCAGATGTGACGGCCCTTTTGTTCTTCTGTAATAGAACTTTAAAGCTACAGTTAATTTTCTTTTAGGACATAATTCATTACATAAGTACAGGAGACCTTTTCTTGGGTGACCATTAACTAAAAGATAATTACCAAGAGAATACAGAATATTTTAGTGTATAATTTTATTGTGTGTATTCACTGGTGATTGGTGCAACTGGAGTCTCAACTGTACTTCTAAAAGAATTTCTGAAATACAGTGGAGACTATAAATTATTATTAATAGTACCTATACACATATGTATATGTAGGTCATATATGTATATACATATTTGTATAATGTATATGTATATAGAATGTATATGTATAAATATGTCATTGTGTGAGAACACACGTGTATATAAGTATGGGATAGATTAGATAGATAGATGATAGATAGATAGATAGATAGATATAGGGATGGATACATAGATATAGATGGGTGGGTGGATGGATGGATAGAGAAACAGATACAGAGTAGCATGGGAATTGACAAATCATTAGCCATTATTAGATCATAATACCTCTATCTTATAAATTTAATAGAGCAAAAGCAAAATGGAATGTTTACACAAAAATTCTTCAACAAAAATAGATAGAATTCACTTTAGGTCACATCAAGGGGCCTGGAAAGGAATCTATGATAAGAATAGAGCAGAGGTATAAAAATGAAAATCAGCCACATAAATGCAAATGTCTATTCTCTGATGTTTATAGGAAATCATTCACTGAGTGCACTTATTACAATGTGAAGCTGAAGTTTCCTGCTGGAATCATTTATGATTTAACAAAAGGGTATATACTTGCACAGGATGGATGGAAGGGGAGAAAAGGTATATATTCCAAATCTTTGAGCCTGATGGGGGACAACTAATTGAAATTTAATGTCTCTACTTGTAGTTTTTAGTTTACTTAACAATGACATGAGTCATAACTTTCTACTGCATTTAATTATCACACCAAAGTCATACAGGGTCAAAATCTATTTATAAATAGAACAAAAATTTATAAATCTATTTATAAATCAAAGACAATTATGAACACACACGATTTCTGTAGCACAGGTTTCCAAACAAAGGGTCCATTAAATTGTTAACGGGGATCCTTGCATTATTTCCATAAAGTATATTATATTTCCACACAGTATTTACACTGAGGCTGTGCAGGTTTTTCATACTACTTTAGTTGAAATTACATTAATTCACAAACTGAAACCAATTATATTCCGGACACAAAGCACAAAATAAGAAACACAGTTTTGTTTAGTATATAATATAGATCAACATATGAAGGTTAATAAGTTTCACAGTGATGAAATTTGTGGCAATGGCCATGTTGGAACCAGATCCTTTGAGCCAACGTTAGATGAGTTTCCATTCAAGACCCCATGCTGGAACATTCCTCTAGATTTGTGGGACTTGCATTCACTCGGCCCTCAAATCTTTTTGCTTTTATTTCTGAAACAGCTAGTATACCTCATCACTCTGCTGGGTCCACACCCCAGTGCCCAAGATAAGACTTCCAGCTCACCCCTCCATCCTGGCTGCTTCCAACCTATTCGTTACCATTAGTCTAAACATAGTGCTCCCCAACTTGAAAAAATTGACAAAACCCATGAAGATGAAAACCTGAAACCCTCTGACACTGAAGTTCTATTTCTATGCTTTCTAGATATATATAAAAAAATCTTTATTTAAAGGTATAAAAGTTGCCAGCCACCCAAGGAGCAATTCTTTGTGATTGTGACTTTGAAAATGAGAGAAGACAGCAATGTCAGTGCCCGTGCATAAAAGATTTGTTGCGTAAATCATGTTGGCTGAACCATATAATGAGAGGTTCTTGATTTCTGTGGACACAGAAAAACATCTAAGATGTCTCAGGAGAAAACAGTGAGTTTCTGAATACCGTGTGATAAGATCTCTTTTTTATGAACACAATAAAGCGGGGTGTAAATTATAAACTCTGGAAGGAAATCCAACATTTAAGTGTTTAGCTCTAGGAATGTGGATTGTTTACACTTAATCCTACATCTGGGTTTACATTTTTTTCCAATTTTTGCTTTCTTTAGCAATCACTCTCACACACTCCCACACACACCACACCACCCTAAAGCAAATATGTTTTATAGTCAAATTCCTTAGTGGGACTTCCAGAGCCCCTCCGTGAGATAGCATGTCTATACCGCTGACCATGTCCTATGTATATTCTTCAGCAGACAGACAGACCACGTTAGTTGTTTGTTGACTGCCTCCAGGAAACGCCTTGCATTTCTGTATCTCTTTGCCTTTTTACACACAGCCTGCTGCATCCAGGATGCTCTTGACCAAGCTGCGGTCAGCCTGTAACCTGCCTGGTACACATTGCCCGCGTCTGCCTTCCTCCTAGAAACCTGGCCCCACTGCAAGGTGCACCATTTGCTCAGGGAGCACAGCACCACCTGTAGACCAACCCCGTCACCTCCCGGCTGCAACCACTGAGGCAGGATTTCGCACCTCATTTTCCTTCCTTCCACCGAGGCAGGTCTCTTTTTAAAAGTTTCCTGATGGCCTCCAATCTCTCGGCTCGGCAACTTTCTTTCAGTGACTTTCTATCCTAGAACGTACTGCTCTCTAGGAAGGATGTGTGCTTGTAGTTCAGCAGCAGGTTGGAATCGATGGTAATGCCTTGGGCATGCAAGTTGAAGATTCCAAAGCCCCACGTGGCTCCAAGGTGGAATCAAGAAATCCCATAGCATTGCTTGGGGGAAATAACTGGGCACGACCAGTAACATACAAAAGCACTGTGCCTGGTGTCCAGTGTGTATTTTTAAAAAACGGTCACCGAGTACTATGACTTCCTTGACATCAGAAACACCGCTATTTATTTCTGTTTCACGTATGCGTAGCAAGTATGAAGAGATGCCCTTTGATTTAGGAAATGAATCCAGAGGAAAAACTGGTCACAGGTCTACTTAGATTCCGACTTTAAGATT
Organism: Lynx rufus; assembly: GCF_022079265.1. Taxonomy (NCBI): domain Eukaryota; kingdom Metazoa; phylum Chordata; class Mammalia; order Carnivora; family Felidae; genus Lynx; species Lynx rufus. Next base: position 3,284,328 of record NW_025814828.1, read on the forward strand.
CTGCAGGTGATAGATGAAGAAAACATGTGGCTTATGCCAGATTTCGCATGAACGTGATGCATATTTATTAATTCTGTTTACTAAATGTTCATTATGTGCTTAAAGTCTAAGGAGAAAAGCAAGGCAAGAAAAAACCCAAACAAAACAAAACACCCCACCACATAATCTACCTTTTCTCCATGTTGTGAATTAGGGAGATGCCATTCTACCAACATTTAGATATACCCAAAATGACCCAAGCAACATGCTAAAACCTGGGGTGGGGTGGGGCGGAATACAGTATTTGAGTAGATTTCTACAGATACCTTGAAAACTTGTACAATTTTTTTTTTTGCATTTGCAAGCTTCTATTTGGTTTTTTCCTTTATTAAAAATTTTTTTCAACATTTTATGTATTTTTTAGAGACAGAGTGTGAGCAGGGGAGGCGCAGAGAGAGAAGGAGACACAGAATCTGAAGCAAGCTCTGGGCTCTGAGCTGTCAGCACAGAGCCCCACGCGGGGCTCAAACTCACAGACCGCGAGATCATGACCTGGGCTGAAGTCGGACGCTTAACTAGCTGAGCCACCCAGGCGCCCCTTTCTTTCTTCTTCTTCTTTTTTTTTTAAATGTACTTATTTAAATTCAAGTTAGTTAATATACAGAGTAGTGCTGGTTTCTGGAGTAGAATTCAGTGATTCATCTCTTACATAGAACGCCCAGGGCTCATCCCAACAAGTGCCCTCCTTAGTACTCACCACACATTTAAAAACTGATTAGAACTGAAAGTTCTATTTTTGGCATCAAAGTGTATTTATAAAGCATACATAGGATGCACATTTTGTACACGGTAATCAGAGCCCTCTAAAGTGCATATAGAAGAAAAGCCAATTTACACAACAGTATTTTACAAACAGGAAACATAATTGCCATAATTTCTTCTAAAGTACAGTAATTCAAAATATGCTGCTCTGTTTCAACATGATTTTCTAGCCTCCGTTGCACATAAGCATGCTAGTGGAGATACTCACAGTGTTTCCTAGTACTTACCGTTAGATACTATCTGGGGGCAGACCAGAACTACTCTGGTCTGTTCTTATTTTTCCATAACATAATCACAAGAACTAAATGAAATAAGGACAATGCATTCTCTCTCAACTCTATCAAAACTTGACATTATCTCGTAGCTCACACAATCTTTTCTGTGCCCAGAAACATCCCTAGGTTTTCCATCACTGCTTTTCTCCAGCAAATCTGGAACACAGATACGGACGTTGTTTTAATTGTTTTTAAGGTCTGTTTATTTTTGAGAGAGAGAGAGAGAGAGAGAGAGACAGAGAGAGAGAGAGAGAGAGAGAGAGAGAGAAAGAGAGTGTGAGCAGGTGAGGGGGAGAGAGAGAAGGAGACAGAATCTGAAGCAGGCTGCAGGCTCTGGGCTGTCAGCACAGAGCCTGATGCAGGGATTGAACCCACGAACCGTGAGATCATGACCTGAGCCGAAGATGGGTGCTCAACCTACTGAGCCACCCGGGCACCCCCGGAAGTTGCTTTAATTAAGAAAAAACCAACACCATCTCAGATGAAATAGCACACTCTTGAGTAATAAGTAAGCGTGAGGGTATATGAAAGAGTTAAAGTCCCACTGCGAAGTTTAGTTTCAGGAACAGAAAGGTCTTTAAAGATGACCTTTTCCAGAACTGAGTGAAGGCACAGCTGTGCACATATCCTCCGCGTATCACGCGCTAAAGCAGTCCCTTTGGCTGAACGCTTTCGAGCGCTCGCTGCTTCCTTACGTTGTCACTTATTATAGATCATGCCCATGACCGTTCTAACACCAGTGTTATTACTGTCTTTGCTATTTTTCTCAGAGCTAGCTGGTATGCCCACGACTCTCAAGGTCCTGTTCCCCACAAACACAACACAGCTGGGGAGGCCCTTCCTAAGGCTCATCACAGTACCTTTGCTCACACACGTGCAGTCTTGGTGGACTGGAAGATGTAGAGATGTAATGTAACCTAAGGCAGCAAGGGAGGAGGCTAGGGGAGCCTGCAGGGCTCAGTCGGTTCAGTGTCCTCCTCTCGGTTGCCACTCAGGTCACGATCTCACCATTAGTGAGTTTGAGCCCCATGTCTGGCTCTGTGCTGATGGCACGGAGCCTGCCTGGGATTCTCTCCCTCTCTCTCTGCCCCTCCTCCGCTGTCTCTCAAAATAAATACTGAAAAAAAAAATTTAAAAAAAAAGGAAAGAAAGTGAAAAGGTTTTCCCCACTTGCAAGCAGCTACCACATCCCATTCTATCTTTTACTGTACTAATGCTTATTGTTATAATTGGTATTGTCATTTTGGGTAACTCTGGTGGCACCTGAAGAGGCAGGGGATGCTTTCCTGAGGATTTAAAAGGCAGAAATTGAGATTTGTCACAGAAAAATAACGTACAAAAACATTAAATAGACCATATGACAAAACAGGTATGGATAGATTCATCTCAAAAAGAGGGTAACTCTGGTTTTTAAAGATTTATTTTTAGTGTGCCTGGGGGGCTCAGTTGGTTAAGCATCTGACTTCGGCTCAGGTCATGATCTTGCACTTTGTGAGTTCGAGCCCTGCATCGGGCTATGTGCTCACAGCTTGGAGACTGGAGCCTGCTTTGGATTCTGTGTTACCCTCTCTCTCTGCCCTTCTCCCACTTGCGCTCTGTCTCTGTCTCTCTCTCCCTCCCACTCAAAAATAAATCAACATTAAAAAATTTAAAAAAAAGATTTTTTTAAGTAATCTCTACACCAAATATGGGGCTTGAACTCACAACCCCAAGATCAAGACTTGTACGCTCTACTGACTAAGCCAGCCAGGTGCCCCCATAACTCTCTGCTCTTAAAGATTAGACAGTAAGGAACATTAATTGTGCTGATTCTCCACGTAAGAAATTTTATCCCACCAACTTTTGCTTAAAGAAAGCAACGTTCCAGAGTCAAGAACATCTGAAGTCTTTCCTGCACAGACAGCATGTAGAGAGCACGTTGGGTTCACTGAATTTTGGCCGGTACCCTTGGGTTCAACTGGATACCATTATCCTTATGACGGCCAGAAAGCAAAAGCAGCATCAGAGCCAGAGTCAACTGTGGAAAAAGCAGAGATCTTAAAATAATGAAGATGTGATAGAGATCAAATATTTAACAGGCGTAGGGGGGTAATTTACCTATGAGTCAGTTCAACCTGATCTTCATGGGTGCCTACAATAGTCTAGGCACTGATTGTCCTTGTGGTAAAGATGTAGCAATGAACCAGTTTTTTGTTTTATGTTTGTTTGTTTGTTTGTTTTTTTGGACGGCTTGAAACTCATATTCTGGCGATGGGTAGATCATCAGCAAACAAATGAAAATTAAATGATGTTTATATTAGCTTCCTTTTGCTGCTGTAACAAAGTGCCACGAACCTGGTGCCTTAATCCCACACGTATTTCTCATCATACAGTTTTAGAGGTCGGCTGGACAGCGGGTTCCTTCTGGAGCCTCTAACACCGAGCCTGCTCCCTTTCCTTGTCCAGCACCCAGAGGCCGTGCATGGACTTTTCTTCATGGTTCTGTCTTCCTTCGTCTAAGCAGGTAGCATAGCATCTTCTCTCTGAATTCTGCTTCCAAGCTGAAATGTTCTCTGGTTCTGACCCTCCAGCCTCCCTTCCTTAAGGAGATTTTTGATCAGATTGCATCATCCCAGATATTTGAGGCTGATCTCCCCATCTCAAGATCCTTAATATATCTGGCAACATCCCTCCTACCACATAGTCTATATTCTCAGGGTTAGGATGCACACATATGAACAGAAGGGGACTGGTGTTCTGTCTACCAGGGATGGCTGGCCTTATCCTGGCTGAGTCAGGTACATTGCCACCAGTACTGTGACTTTGACAAGCTGAATCAAACCCAGGTTTCTCTTAAACTCTGAATGGTGTTCTGTCCCCATCCTGCCACCACCACATGGCATGGATCGGATGAGGAATGTGATGTCTTATACAGCTCCATGGAAAGTGATTTACTACTATCATCTTGTGTATGAAAAATACTTATTAAGGGCTTGGCGGTAATGACGGTTATGAAAAAAAGGCCACTAGCATATTTTGTTCAATTTACCTTTAACGAATGGCACAGTCGCTATTTTTAAAGCAGTGAGTATTTACCCAAGTGTTCTTGTATACCAAAGGCATTTTAAACAAGACCATGCATAGTGAATTTAAAAGATCTTCTAGTTAAGAAAAATATATATGTGTATGTATGTATAGATAAAGATATAGGTAAAGACAGATAGATAAACAGATAGGATATATAGATGATGGATTAATGGATAGATTGATGGATAGATGGATAGATGGATGGGTCAGTGGGTGGGCAGGTGGATGGATGGACAGATAGATGGAAAGGTGGGTAGATGGAGGGATAGAGGGATGGATGACTGGATGGATAAATGGATAGATGGAAGGGTGGGTGGATGGATGGATGGATGGAGGGATGGATAGATGGAGGGATGGATGGATGAATGGTTGGGTGGATGGATGGGTGGGTGGATGGATGGATGGAAGGATGGAGGGATGGAGGGATAGAGGGATGGAAGGATGGATGGAAGGATGGATGGATGGAGGGATGGATGAATGGGTGGAAGGACAGATGGATGGAAGGATGGAGGGAAGGAAGCATGTATGGAGGGATGGATGGGTGGAGGGATGGATGGGTGGAGGGATGAAAGGATGGATGGATGGATGGATGGATGGAAGGAGGGATGGATGGATGGAAGGATGGATGGAGGGATGGATGGAGGAATGGAAGGATGGATGGATGGATGGATGGAGGGATGAGGGATGGGTGGATGGATGGAAGGATGGATGGAGGGATGGAAGGATGGATGGAGGAATGGAAGGATGGATGGATGGATGGAGGGATGGATGAATGGAGGGATAGAGGGATGGATGGAGACATAGAAAGATAGAATAATTTCAAAGGCTGAGGCATAGCACAGACTCATTTCATTACTATCAGAACAGTTTCAAGGTTGCCAAACCTGACAGACAAGGGCAGAAAGTACTAAAAATAGGGACTCAGAGGGAAATGTACTCAGTTCCTCTCCCAGATGCTTCTGCCACATGACTGTACATTGCCTCTCAATATGTGACTCAGCTGCATTGAAAATGAACTAGAGAGAGCGATGCCACTGAGCACCTTCCGGGTGCAGGTGTACGTTTGTCTCCTGAACACATTGTTACGAGCATGTCTGCATCCTGTACTGTGTTTCCTGGGTGAGCTAGGACCATCCTCTCCAGCCTTCATGGTACTTCGAGCCAGGGAGGGCTGGGCTATCTCAGAACCAGGGTGAGGGGCTCATCTGGACCAGCCCGAGTTCCCAGGAAAAATGGACACAGGTAGGCTCCATCCCAGGCCACAGAAGCAGAACCTTTGGTGGTCCAACTCAGGGGTAGACACTAAAAACCAAAAGGGATTCCCAGTCGGAGGAGCATGGCTGTCCACAGTTGCACTTGGCAGGTGTAGCTATCCAGGGCTGGCTTTTTAAGAACAAATGGAGCAAAACCAAGGTAGTATTTTTCCAGGTTCAAGACTCTAGGCGGTCATTACACATAATGGGCAGAGTCTGCTGAGCGAGGTTGTCTCAGACTTTGGTATATTTTTCTTAACGTCATTGGGGAAGGTGCCAGCCACTGAAGAAGAAAGAGAACTTGCCACCTTCAGGCACCACCTCCTCTATTATCACCAGCCCCAGAACTGCTCTTCAGAAAGAAACACAAGAAAAAAGGAAAAGCTGTCTCTTACCAGAAATAAAAATTCTAGAATCAAATGTTTTTGTCTCTTTCTCTCTCTCTCTCTCTTTTTTTTTTTTTTTTTTTTTTTTTGCTTCATCTGCAGAATTTGTGACCAAATTCATGCTTACCTTCGGTACCTGAAACTCTGAGTGAATCTGTTTTTTTTTTTTTAATTTTTTAAATGTTTATTTTTGAGAAAGAGAGAGAGAGAGAGAGAGAGAGAGAGAGATGAAGACACAGAATCCAAAGCAGGCTCCAGGCTCTGAGCTGTCAGCACAGAGCCCAACGTGGAGCTCGAACCCACAAACTGTGAGATCATGACCTGAGCTGAAGTCGGATGCTTAGGCACCACCTAGGCACCCCATAAATCTGGTTTGTTTTTGAGAAAAAAACATGTATGGGGTATTACATTTTCATGCTACCTCACACCGTCCTTAATTTGAGGAAAACTAAAACCAAAAATCTTATAGAGATATGTGTATACACATTTTTCTGTTTTCATCATTTTTTTAAAAGTTTACTTATTTTGAGAGAGAAAAGGAGGGAGAGAGAATCCCAACGAGGCTCTGTACTGTCAGATCCTATGAACTAATGAGACCATGACCTGAGCCAAAATCAAGAGTCAGACACTCAACCGACTGAGCCCCCCAGGCACCCCTGTTTTCATCGTTTCTAAGCACGCAATTCAGTGGGATTAATAATATCCATAGTGATGTGCATCTATCACCACTACCTATCTCCAAAAATTTTTATCACCCCGAACAGAAACTGTATGAGGCTACCAGTTCCCATATGGGAAATACTCTGCATCGTAGTGTCCATAAGACATGTCACATACACCCTGGGCTAAATCCACCTAATAAGGTATGACACCTGGATTGCATGACTAAGGCCACTTCCCTTCTGTTCCCCCTTGCAATGGACTGAATGCTTTTATTGCCCCCCAAATTCCTATGTTGAAATCCTTATCCCCAAGGTTTATTATTGGGAGATGGGGCTCTTGGGAGGTGACCAGGTCATGAGGGTAGAGCCTAATCCATGAGCGGGACCGTTGCCCTCCAGAAGGGTGAGAAATAAACATCTATTGTTTTTAAGTCAACCAGCCTATGGTATTCAAGCTATAACAGCCCAAGGAGCAAAGAAACCAGTAGTGCTCATGCTGCCTATGAGGTCTGGACATCCGTGTCTCCAACCAAGAATGAAGGTCCTTGCCAAAGTCCACAGGAGTGCTTGTTAGATCCCTTTGCGTGACTTTAACGTTGTCGTTTTGTAGTCTATATTTACATAAGTAAAGCGCCCACAGAAGGTGTTTACCTTGAGTGGTGTTAAACGCAAATGATGGAAAACGGAATCCTTTTCGTCTAATTATCCAAAGTTGATTGAAAAGCTAACTAATACACCTCATCCTGGGGAGAATTTGGGTCCGCCAAGATGTCTCTCTGGTCCAGTTTGCTCAGTGTAGAGTCATGGCTAATTGTCAACAGGATGACTCCAAAACTTGGCATTATGTTCAATGTGTAAGAAAGATCCCATCATGTTGAACACCTTTTTTTTTTCCCCATGGGAAAATTCTTTTAAGTGCTTTCAGGAGAAAAAAAAAATCAAATGTAAAAAACATATTATTTAACTGACCATGGCATTTAGATAGAATCTTCAAATAAGAGCTAACCTCTTTACACAATCACCTTATCATAATTTACAAAGTGCTTTTTACACTTTATCTTATTTGTGCCACTGAAACTGGGGTTCCTTTCATTTACCAATATTTCTGGCTCCTTGCATCATGTGTGTGGTCACACACCTATTATTTTCAAAGAGTTGGGTAACAGGAAATAGGTGACTACCCTCCCTGTCCACACTAAATATCTGGACATCTTTTAAGAAATAGTCATGCCCAAGCCCCAGTGGTAGAGATTCTTAATTAGTTGTTTTGGGGTAGGGTGTAGGCACACACAGTTTTCAAAGCTTGTACAAGTAATTTTAGCGAACAACAAATAACGTGATCTGCGATCTAGAGACAGAGCAAATAAAAATAATGAGAAGATCTCTTCGGTAATAAAATTCGTTTCATTTTCTGATGACATCAGTGTCTTTAAAACATCAGGCAAATAGTGCTGTGAAGCAAGGCTGTTCCATGTTAGCAGGCATGAACATCGCCAGCAGGGTCTGTGAAAACACTGGACCCAGGGGGCCCCTGCCCCAAACTTGAGATTCAGGAAGCGTGGGGTGGAAGCCAGAAATGTGCATTTCTAACAAGCTGATGTCACCCTGGTCTGTGAGCTACAGTTTGAACACCACTGCTGAAAAATATCCTGAGTTCTAGAACAAACTGAATGCTTCCTACGCTGTCTTGTATCTCATCCTGCTGTATTTCCTAAAAAACAAAACAAAACAAAACAATTAGTTTTTAGTTCACAGGTTTGGTTAGGTTCATGTTGCCTACTGGAGGCAAAAATGCTCTGTTTCATCATATATCCCATAAGAACGTAAATGGTGCACCACTGTCTTATTTTTGACTATCTTAACAGTGATTGATCATTGGATTCAGGTGGTAACTAATCCCACCAACTATAAAAAAACATCTGCCAAGTTTTTCAACGGATGTTTTACAAGGCACTGGTGAAGATCGACATCTATGATTTCATCTGGGTTCTACAGAATTCTGATTGCCTGTTTTGATTATTTCTTCTGCATTCCCTGTCTGGAATGGCACAAAAGTTCCCCAAATTTTGTAGTTGCTCTGAGTTTCAGAGGGAAAGTGGGAGAAAAGCACGATTCTTTCAGTTGTTGGTATTCAAAGATGTGTGATGGTGCCCTAGCAGCGGGACCAATGAGTTGTACTTGTGAAATACACTTCAGTTTTAGAGGAGTTTAGCTTCATGGCAAAATTGACAGGAAGGTACAGAGATCTCCCATGTACCTCCTGCCCCCCCCATATAAGCATATGCTCCCAAATTATCAGTGTTCCCCCCAAGAGTGGTACGTTTGTTATTATCAATGAACCTACATTACCATAACATAACCACTCAAAGTCCATTGTTTACATTAGTGCACTTGGTCGTGCATATTCTGTGGGTTATGACAAACGTATAATGACATAGATCTACCACTATGATATGATATAGAATAGTTTCACTGCCTTAAAAGTCCTGTGTGCTCTACCTGCTCATGCCTCCGCCTCCCCACCCCTTGACAACCACTGATCTTTTTACTGTCTCCATAGTTCGCCTTTTCCAGAATGCCATAGGATTGGAAGCATACAGTATGAAGCCTTTTCAGATCAGCTTCTTCCACTTGGTAATATGCTCTTAAGGTTCCTTCATGTCTTTTCAAGGCTTGGCAGCTCATTTCTTTCTTAGTGTTGAATAATATCCCATGTCTGGATGGACCACGGTTTATTTATCCAGTGACCTACCAAAGATATCTTGGTTACTTCCAAGTTTCGGCAATTATGAATCAATCTGCTATAAACATCCATGTGGAGGTTTTTGTATGGATGTGTTTTCAGCCTCTCTGAGTAAATACCAAAGACAATGATTGCTGGATCTTACGGGAAGAGCATCTTTAGTTTTGTTAGAAACTGCAAAACTGTCTTCCAAAATGGCTGCACCATTTTGCATTCCCACCGGTGGTGAACGAGAGTTCCTCTTGGTCCACACCCTCTCCGGCATTTGGTGCTGTCACTGCTCTGGATGTGTGGCATTCTAAGACATGCCTAGTGGTATCTCGTCGATGTTTTAAGGTGCATTTCCCTGATAACCTATGATGAGGAGCATCTTTTCATATCGGTATTCATCACCTGTCTATCTTCTTTGGCGAGGTGTGTCTTAAATCTTTGGCCGTTATTTGTTTTCTTACTATTGAGTTTTAAGAATTCTTTGTAACCAAAGAAGTATTATATGGAGTATCGTGGCGAATGTATGGGTTATTATAAATTTGTCAGGTTTTAATTCAGTACACCTGTTATTCTTAAGGATGCTGAAATTGTCCTGTTGTGGCCAGGGAGGGTCTTACCAGTTGGCGTTTGGAGACTTTGTGTTTCTATTGTCTCCTTGTTTTTTCTTTTTCTTTCTTTCTTTCTTTCTTTCTTTCTTTCTTTCTTTCTTCCTTCCTTCCTTCCTTCCTTCCTTCCTTCCTTCCTTCCTTCCTTCCTTCCTTTCCATACTTACTTATTTAATGAACCCTTGAACAATGCAAGGGTGCTGACCCCCTCTGACCCATGCAGTTGAGAATCCAAGTATAACTTTTGACTTTCCAGAAAGTTAACTGCTGATAGCCTAGTGCTGGGTGGAAGCCTTGCCAGTTATGTAAATGGTTGGTTAACACATAGTTTGTATGTTACGTATATTGTATAATGAATTCTTACAATAAAACAAGCTAGAGATAAAGAAAAGGACAGTAAGAGAAATCACAAGGAAGAGGAAATACATTTCTGGCACTGTTCAGTATTTGTGGGAAAAAAAAATCCACACGCGAGTGCAGTTCAAACCTGTGTTGTTCAAACCTGTGTTCTATATACATACACCCACGCACGGACACATACACATATATTTTTTTCTTTATGCCCTTTGACATTCTAAATTTATAGCATTGAAGGTGTGTTATCTCAGCAATGAGACAATTAGAAAAACATAAAAATATTACACTTAAAGAAGAGTATCATCTGAAATAGAAGTCAGACAGACACTCCACACCGGAGGTGTCTTATCGTCTTAGAATAGTTTCGAGAAGCAGCAAGTAGGCTCTAAAACGATTGTTGTTGAGTTCCTGCAGCCAACTTTTGATCAATTGTACTTTCTGTAGCAAATCTGGGAATTCCTGAAAGCAAATTGGATGTGGAGATATAGTGTGAATCAACAAACTTGAAGGAAAAATCATTAAATATTAAGTTTGGAACTCAGCCTGAAACAAATATTTCTGCTTTATCTGTTTTTCTAACAGATGGATAGCATCGGTGAATCCCTATTATTCTTGCCCATCTCTTCACAAAAGTACCAAGGGGAGCATAAAACCAGGTAAGAGTGAATTTACATTAATTCTTGCAGCACGAAAGCAGATCCTTCAATAAGGATGCGCTCCCAACATGGGTCTGTGAGCCCACACCGGCCTGGAGCATCGAGGATCTGATGACCATTGCAGCCTGGATCTTTAGGGAACCACAAGGGGCTCCAGTCTTACACGCTGCCCAAGCATCACGGAGTTGTTTCGCTCCGTTGTGCTCCTTGTCTGTCAAGCTCAGTGTGTCCGATACGGAGCTGAACATCTTGACTTCCCTCCGCCCACTCTCCCTTCCTTCTCACTCCCTGTGCCCATATCAGGAGCATGTCTCCAGCTACTGAGGCTGACACATCTGAAAAGGCGTTTCTGGCTTCAGTGCCCGTTTAGAAACCCCAGCATTTGGTTAACATTCAGGCTGTGCTGATTTTACTCTCGTGTATTGCAGTCCTTCCCACGCATTGTCACACTCACCCCCAACGCCGGAGGGAAGACCCGTATCTATGGTAAAGACACAGCTTCCCAGTTACTCCCCCCCTCCCCGATTCTAAACTTTACTGAATGCCCACACTTTGTTGACTGTCCTCTTGCTAAGTCTTGCTTAAAACTTGTATTCCTCAGAATTCTGTAGGAGTTGTGTGATACAAACACGATTGTGTTCCTAGTCTCGTCCGTCAAAGCCGTGCACACAACTTGCTTTTTCACCTAACATTTATTACCCTCCTGTTTCTGTGCAGTCAGGTTAGTCCTGTAAACTTTATGTTCTCAAACTCATATTGTGTCCATTAAATGGATGTTGAACGAGTAAGCAAATGCCCTCTTAACAGGTGACAGATGGCCCCAACTCCCTTCCAAAAATTACTGCTCCAGTATCAAGGCGATTTGAGTGGGGAAGGCGGCCAGGGATCAATTGGTAGGAAGAGAGATGAGGTTACATTTAGAAAGGTGTACAGATATTTCGGACCGCATGCTTGCTGGATTCATGTGTTTTCCAATACGCAGCGAATAGCGGACCTTTTGAAAAGGTATCTGTCGATTGTGCAATTGTGTATTTAGCAAGAATGTGCGCACACCTCCTACGGCAGTGACTTTCAGCTGAAAATGCTGTCCTGAGCTTTGCCAAAGCCTGTGAGCATCCTGCCTCCCGTCAGCAAGGACGTGACCTGGGCAGAGTTTGCTAACTTGACGTGTGAATCCCCGTGCAAAAATGTCCCCTAAGCCTGTCATGCAGTGGTTAACTTTTTATCTGACTCGAGCTACTAATTAATCCGTTGAATGAAAAATGCAATGCTTCTTATTTGGCAGGCCCTGTTTTAGAGACTGAAGCTTGTCTGTTTTGAAACAAAACAGATATAAGATTTGTTAATAAACCACTGTATGTTAATTTTTGTTTCATATATATCTTTTTATATATTATAACATTTAATAATATATGCATAGGCTATATTGATATTCTATAAGATTTAACTTCAGTTAATGTGGATAATTAGGGAATTGTTTAAGAAAACTCTTTGAGTTGGCTTCTCTCTGTAGTTATAGTCTGGAATAAATTCATTTTAGATAGAGATTTTAGGAAGAGCGTGGTTGGGAACTGGCCAGCAATAACAATTACAGAGGACAAGTCACAGTTTTTATGACATCCAGAGGTCTATACACAGCACTACTCGAAGTGTGTCCGTGGACCCACAACAACCACATCATGTGGGAACCAGTTAGCTCTATGAATCTTCTGCTCCCTTCCCATCCTCTAGAGTTATTGAATCCAAATTTTGGAGGATGGGCTCTGGAATCTGCATTTCAGCGAGCCCTTCAGCGGATTCTGAGAAATGCTGCAGCATGGCAGGTAACTGGGTGGCTCAGTCAGTTAAGCATCTGACTCTTAATTTTGGCTCAGGTCATGATCTCAGGGTCATGAGAGAGAGCCCTGCATTGGGCTTTGCATGGAGTGTGGGAGTCTGCTTGGGATTCTCTCTCTCTCTTCCTCTAGTGCTCACACTCTCTCATAAATAGACAGATGGATAGATAGATAGATAGATAGATGATAGATAAGGCTAAAGCATGAGAAGCATTTTGGAAGAGTGTTTGGTCATAGAAGTAATTATCACTCAAAATGACCAATTTGGATAAACATTAAGAAGACACTTGACAAGTCAACTAATGAACTATAGTTCCACCAACTTGATAAAATGTTTGTGCAAGAAGTCTTCAGACTTGTGAATTAATACGACTCGTTTTGTTCTGGGTTGTGGGGGAAGGCACTTGGTCCCTCTTCCATTTAGCATCTGAATCTGATAACGTATGAGATCAATGGGAAAAGGTGGTGAAATAGCCACCTATCAGTAAACATTTCTTAATCTGAAAAAGGCCATTTACCAATACCGTCCTCCAAATCTTTCACAAATGGTAGAACAATAGAAGACTTTCTTCTAAAGACAAGATGCCAAGATACACAGTCTCATTTCCACTCAACACTGTGTTCAGATTCCCTAGCAGCTCTATAAGAAACACAACAATGACAAAAACAGAAAGTCTGGACGGAAAATGAGGATCGCTATTTCCAATTGGAAATAGTTGCTGAATCCTCTTCTCTACGACCTATGCAAACCAACAGGATGTAAATGTTATTCACACTAATGACAACATTTAATAAGGTATCTGCATAGAATATCAGTACACAAAAGCCAATATTATTTTGATGAATCAGCAAGAATTTATGGGAAAATGTTCAAAGGATGTCATTTACCAATCCGTGGGAATGTAAGAGAAACTATACAGCTGTACATGATCTGTATGGAGAAAATACAAAACAACTTGTTAAAATTGTTTGTCAAAAATATCGTGCCCCAAATTTCAAACTCATGGAATTACACACTTAAGACATGTGTATTTTGTATGTAAGTTACATCTTTAAAAAGAAAGGTTTACAGGGGCAACTGGGTAGCTCAGTGGGTTGAGCGTCCGACTTCAGCTCAGGTCATGATCTCATGGTGTGTGAGTTCGAGCCTCCCATAGGTCTCTCTGCTGTCAGCATGGAGCCTGCTTCGGAGGGTCTGTCTCTCCCTCTCTCTGCCCCTTGCCCACTCACGGTCTCTCTCTCAAAAATAAATAAGACATTGAAAAAATAAAAGAAAATAAATGTTTACAGTCACCAGGTTGAAAAATAAACATAAAACTTAGACAACACCTCGTCCAGTGAAGAGAAAGGTCAGTGGAAACTCAGATACTATTCTTGGCATAAAAGCTCAATTATTCAAAAAGTTGCTGCCTTTCGCAAGTACATGTAAATATGCACATAGAATGTGGCACAGTGGGCTGGTTATCGGTAATGCCTCTTCTACTTCTACAACAAGAGAGCTCTACAAAGTGTTCATGGCCGCAGTGTTTATAAAAGGTCAACCCAGAGTAAATTTCCAGTTTCAGAAGAAAGTTAACTACATGGTGGCCTAGCCACACAATGTCATTCTGTGTATCAGTGAGTATAAATGAATTACAGCTTCACACATCATCTTGGCTGAATACCAAACATACAGTAATCAATGAAACACCAGGCGAAGAATATATAATAATCCCATTTATAAAAGATAGAAAACAGACCATACTTAATACACATTTTTAGGGTCACGCTAGTGGTGACAGTTTTGAAGAAATCGACTTTCCTAAAGGAAATTTCCTAAAGGAACTTTGATTTCTTCAAACTGTTAAGAAGGAAATCATAAGATTCAGAAAGGTTTGTGCAGGAGGGGAAAAGAGATCCAGAAATCTTCCTTGTGTTCTAATTCCAGGCCAGATTGTGTATAGAAAGATGTTTAATTAATTCTTCATGTCTATGGAGGAAGCATTCCCTAACAAAAAAAGAGAGAAAAAGAATAAAATGGTCTTAAAACGCTAAAGCTGTAAATATCTGGAACAGCTAGAGATATAAAAGAGGTAAATCCTTTCTGTGCTTTAGATCGAATCCACCAGTTCAATAACCAGTATAACCACCAACCTTGCACTTTATCCAAAGAAACCAATGGGTTTACGTTCATGGCATAGCTCCAGGGACACATGAAAATAACTGTTTCTCTGGAATGAAGAAAACGATATGTGTTCTAAGTGTTCTAATTCTTCCGTGTCTTGTGCCAAATGCTAATTCTCAGGAGCTAGAACAACAACAAAGAATCTAAATAATTCAGTCTCGGGTAGCATGGAGAAAGGATTTATTTAAATGGTTTTTTAAGCGAACGTTCGACCGTTCTCTGTTGCCAAGCCTGCAGAATTTACTGCTTATTATAAATTTTTACCAGTGGTTTCCAGACCCAGCTGAACACCTGGGGTGTGTTTTGCAAAAGTCCCCAGCGATACCTCCTGGGGATTCTGACCTATAGACTGGCTACTGGCACTGGTAGAAGGTAATTATTCAAATTGCAAGCGTAGCTAGGAGAAAGGATGTAGCTTCCAAGGGGACATCCCTGTGTATGTACAACTCTCTTAATAGAAGCACACATTGATTATTGTACCCTAAAGAAGCAAAACTCATCTTAGGGAGAAAACGGACTTTCATAGCATTCCTTCTTTTTTTTTTTTTTTATTTTTGGGACAGAGAGAGACAGAGCATGAACGGGGGAGGGGCAGAGAGAGAGGGAGACACAGAATCGGAAACAGGCTCCAGGCTCCGAGCCATCAGCCCAGAGCCCGACGCGGGGCTCGAACCCACGGACCGCGAGATCGTGACCTGGCTGAAGTCGGACGCTTAACCGACTGCGCCACCCAGGCGCCCCAATAGCATTCCTTCTTGAATCGTCAGTGACAGAGGGCAAAACTCCAGCAGAAGGACAGACCATAAATCTGTTCTGGCAGATCAGTGGCTTTGGTGAGTCAGGGTTCAGACATCTAGGAGAAAACCCCCAGTTTTAGGATGCCCGAGAGGTATCTATCACAAGGCCAGGGATATGTTCCATTTGAAAGGTTTATCTTTCCATTATTTTGATAAAATGCTCAGTGTCTCCTCAAATCGTAATTCAATTTGATGAAAACCACACTACACTACACTACACACACACACACACACACACACACACACACACAGCTCGACACCCACAGTTAAGTGGATTTCTGTATATACTGAAGAGTAGCTAAGTTTCTTATGTTGCTGCCCAAGGTGGAGACTGCACAATGCATAACTGGAAGGAGAGAAAATTGGCTCCAGAAAGAGCTGTGTTAACCAGAGTCTCCATCCATGCCCTATGGAAACTGTGCAGGAATATGTGGGGAGGGGTTAGGAATTCCCTGTAGAATGAATCTTGGAACTGAGTCAGAGTTACCCCCAACCACTAGGGGATGTCCATTCCAAGGGGCCAGGCATCTGGGTCTGTACTGCTCATGGCTATATCTAT
Source organism: Lynx rufus (assembly GCF_022079265.1). Classification (NCBI taxonomy): domain Eukaryota; kingdom Metazoa; phylum Chordata; class Mammalia; order Carnivora; family Felidae; genus Lynx; species Lynx rufus. The sequence continues at coordinate 3,300,478 of NW_025814828.1, forward strand.
GAGCCTACCTGGTGGTAGGCACACCACGGGTACTGCATAAATACTTGTTGAGTAAATGGATTTTCAGGGATACAGAAGCCCACTGCTATCTCTGAACCTCAATTCTGTAATTAGGAGTATCACAGGTCAAGCCATGTGGATGTCAGTCACCTTGTGCTTTGCACAGATGACAGGAACCTTCCACACCTGGTTCTCCTTTTTCCAAAACTTGCCCAACTTTGTGGTGTCTGTAGGGCTGTAGGGCTGCAAATCCCATACCTACCTTCTAGAACCGAGACACTCACGTGCTCCTGTTGGGGTCAGTGACAAGGTTGGGTTTCAGATCTGTAGCTGGGCTGGGTTGAGTTCAAGTGTGGGTTCGGGTTATGATTCAGGTGAGAAAAAGGTTTTGAGTACAGATTCAGATTCCTGTCCAGAATGAGGGTTCATGCCAAGAGTTAAGGCGTGAAAGGTTTTGAGTATGGATTCACGTTCAGGGTAGGGTGAGGTTAGATTTCTGATTGGATGTTGAGTTAGGGTCAAAGGTCAATGTTAAGATCAATGGATCATTCCCATATTATTAAGATGGAGGTCAAAGGTCAGGACCAGTATCAAATGCCACGGGTCAGAGATTCTCTGCAGGCTGGTTTTACAGTATGAGTGCAGGGTTAGCAGTCAGGGGTTATGGTCAAAGGTCAAGACTCTGTTGAAAAGTTCATTTTTTTAAGTAAATTATTTATTTTGAGAGAGAGAGAAGGTTCTATCGGGGTGGGGTGCAGAGAGAGAGGGAGAGGCAGAATCCCAACTCGGTTCCCCTCTGTCAGTGTGGAGCCTGACAGGGGGCTCACACTCACATACTGTGAGATGAAGACCTGAGCCAAAATCAAGAGTCGGGACGCTTAACCAACTGAGCCACCCAGGTGCCTCTAAAGAGAAAATTTATAAATGCACGTTCAGTGTCCTGGTACCAAAGGCAAGAGTCAAAGAGCTCTGGGGTTTGCACGATTGGATAGAAATTTGGGAAGCACTGCACACAGAGAAAAGCAGAGTGCAGAAATATTTCACATAAGTGTGTCAACATTTAAATTGGTGTCTCCCAAAATACTTCGACTAGGTACATTATGGAAAAAAAATCTGATCACTCAGAGGGAGTGAACACACAGACACACCCTTCTAGCTCCCAACACGCTGATCTGCGACCAAAATCAATTTGCTGTGTGAGCTACCAAGAGGTCAAGACATCCATATTCCATCAAGCAACTTGGCGAAATTACTGTATTTATACAACAGCCACTCCTGATATCTCTTGTGCTCTAAAACTGCAAAATAATTTATTTTTTTAATAACCTTTCCCCTACCACGCCTAATTATTGTATGGTTGATCTCTTTCCACATCTCTGTCTCATAAAAGGATGCATGGGTTATGAAGCTCTCCCCTCTCCATGCATTTTTCTAATTATGATCTTCAATCACAGGATCCAAGACGTAAGGATCCCTGTGGTGTGCTCAGCTTTCAGTTATGTTCTGAAATTAAAATCACACGAGGGAAAAAAAAGGTCAGGAAGAAACACCTAAAATAATTCGGTTTACTTAGCAACACTGACTCTGCAGGATATAAAGCATCAACAAGGGCCCCTGTTTTTTAAGTACCTGGAGATTCTGCTTAGATATTAATTCTTGACATTTGTCCCTGGAAGCTTACGCTTCCTGTCCAGGTAAGACAGCACTGATACACTCACAGAAGCCCAAACTCACTGGACAATGGGCTAGCATAGGCAGAAAATTCCAAAATGGCATGCCATTGCTTCTCCTAACTCAGCCATCTGCAAGGTTGGGGAGACCACACTATCACAATATTAGGTATGCCGGAATCCGCTGTGCCCATACATTTCTTCTTTTAAGAGTTGCGTTTCATTTAGGAAAAGCAGATACCCTTATTTCTAACACTCATTTATAAAAATAAAGCCATGTTTTTCAGGGATTCAGTCAGCACCTAACTTTATTTTAAATGTATTCTACTGTCTTATCCCGGTACTGGATTTTAAACCCACTTTCGTATCTTGTAACCACAGTTTTATTAAACTATCTAATTTCTTCTGGTTCTTAATTGACAGAGGATTTTTAAGGGCTAAATAGATGAGTTGAACTCTTCCTTAGAGTTCATCTTCAACGTATTCTCTTAGAAGAAACTAATTTTATCACCTTGAGTAAAATGATTTAATAAATGGGAGAAACAGTAGAATCGTATCCTTGTGAGGATAAGGTGCCAAAAGGGTTCCCATTAATGTTCCACATATTAAGAGGAATATATAACACAGTGACACTGCTTGGTCCTATTTTCTAGAGAAAAACTTTTTCAGCTGAGCAAAATGAGATCTACAATCAGAAATTACTTTAAAATATCTTTCTTCCACTACTCGGTGATAACCTACCGTGGCCCCAGAGAAGCTGTTAAAACATAAGAAGCTACAACAGTAAATTAGCAAGCCAGGCCACTACTTGCAGATTTGGTCTGGAACTGACACAAGGCAATGGAAATGTGAGTTAGAAACAAAGCTAAAATGTTGGTCTGCACGTTAGGCTGACATTTTCAAATTATTATTAGGAAAAGTAGTTTAAAGGCAGACTGTTTCACGGACAAAGCAGTATTTCCTAAGAAATGGCTAATTAAAGTACCAGAATGGCCCAAGCAAGACCCCAAGCCAGCAGACAAACACCAGGAAAAACAAACATCGGAAAATGTGTGTAGGTCAGGTGGAGTCGTACAAATTAACAGTCCTTACCGAGCCCTCTGGGGTTGCAAAATCACTTTGAATAAAATAGGTAAGGATATGTATAGAAGATGATGGGGGCACCGGCTCTGAATTTCAGCAAGGAAACACCCTAAATATGAACAGTTTCGCTCTCTGGAAGGGAGCAGTAGACAGAAGGCATTGTAACTCTCTTCCTAAGAATGTAAGACTTCCAAAGCGTAGGATGATCTCCCAAGGTCTTCCCCTGTTCTTTGACGTGATTGAAAGCTGATTAAAAATGCAAGGGCTGCCAAACGGTTGCCTTATGGAAATGTATCCACCTTTAGATTCACTGCTGGAAACTGATGAAGGTGAAAAAAATTAACCTGGGATGATCCAAGGGAAGGGAGAAAACAAGATGGGAATTCAAGGGGGCTTGGGTACTAAGTCCCTTTTAAGGTGACAGAAAAATCACACCCTAAGTAGAAATAATAGGATAACAACCACGAGATTGGTAGAGTCCATCAATTTCAGGATGTGGAATTTTGAGAAAAAGGATATACTAAGTAGAGAACAAAGTTAAGCAATAGAAGGATGTTGGCATTTTGAGTCTATTACATAAGAAAGCACAAATAATTGGGGTGGTGGCCAGCCACATCAGAGAGGAGAGGCAGATATGATTGTCCCTGATGAGAAGCAGTGTCAGCTGAGGAATATTACATAGAATGGGGCAGGGTAAGCAACCTTTGGCATATCTTTCCCAGTTGGGTTTTCCCTCAACCTGGGGAGCCTACCGGCTGAGTGGAGCCTAGCCTAGTCTGGTGGGTGCTTAAAGCCAGATGTCAAAGTTCAACCAACCGCAACAGTCATTTATATAGGGGGATGTAGTAAGCAGAATTCTAAAGATGTTCCCCCCCCCCAAGATTCTTCTCCCCCTGATTATTCAGTCAAATGTGAATCTAGGTATTCTTGGGAAGGGACTTGCAAATGCAATGAAAGGTACTAGCCAGCAGACCCGAAGATGAGCAGGTTATCCTGGAATATCCAAGATGCTCCAATGGAGTTGCATGACCCTTAAAAGCAAAAGATGGAGACAGAATCATCTGGGAGATGCCACAGAAGACAGAAAAGGAGCAATGATGGGGAAGGGAAGTCAGAGTGATTCAAAAGACTTGAAGGCACCATTATGGCTTTGAAGACAGAGGAAGGGGACAGGAGTTAAGAAATGCTAAGGTCCTCAGGAAGCTAAGAATGACCCACAGCCAAAAGCCAACAAGGAAACAGGAACCTTAAATACATGGTACTGAATTCAGCCAACAAACCAAATGTTCCCGGGAGTGGATTCATCCCTAGTGTCTCCAGGAAGGAACATAGTGGGTCCCCTACACTGATTTTGGCTGTGTCAGGATTGATTAGAGAAGCTGTCCTAGAAATGTGGACTTCTGGTCTACCAGAAGTGTGATATGATAAATTTGTGTTGTTTCAAGCCACTGAGTGTGGGATTATTTGATGATACACGGGCCACAGGAAACACATGCAGCGACGTGCAGGCAGGACTAACCCCACGGACACACCTGAAGGTGCAGACTTTGGGATTTGGAGAAACAATGACTGAAAATGCTCAGAAAGATATTTCCATGGAGTCCGAGACTCAGAACCCACTGGGAGGCGAACGTTCCTTCTAAGTTAAGGAGATAATTTAAACATATAGAGTGACCATTTCTTGTTAAATCATGTACTTTCCCACCTGAATGAACCTGGAGAACATGCACCTTGGCAGTTTGCCAGAATTGCTTCGGAACAGAATTGTTTCCTTCTTGTGTGCCTTACTGGGGATCCCCTAACAGTATCTACTGGGACTGACAAATACCAGGACGATTTGAGAGGAAAATGCAACTGTGGGCACCATCTCTGACCATAAAGCTTATAAAGGGTTCATTCCAGATCTTTCTCTACCAGATCAAGGTGCCCAGAACTTCAATGAAGAAGCCACCTATTTGGGGGCACCCCATCTGCAACACCAATGCCCAATCTTGAATGAACAAGGCTAGCTCAGATGAAATTTCGGTTTTGTTACAGTGCAAAGAGTTGCCGTCAGTCTAACGTGGAGGTAAAGGCCGCCCAAGCTATGGCAAAAGTCACCAAGAGTGGTGTCCAGAAGCCCTAGGGACAAATATCTAGTTGCCATGGGGCAGGGATGCTGCCCTCTGGGCTCATTTTGCAGTGGGCTTCTCCTGGCTGCCCCCATCCCTGCCTCCCTCCAGAACCACTGAGCAGGACCCCAAAGCTGCCCTCATTAATCAGTTTCCTTTAAGACACCAGTGAGGAAAGCATATGAATCCACACCAGTGAGGAAGATACATACATCCGTGGCTCGCCCCAACCTTGGAAACTCCTCCAGTCTGAAAGAAGAAATTGGCCAAAGGAGAAACACTCTTAAAGTTTTCTTTAGTGTTATTTTTAGTAGAATAATAGCAAATAGCATGGAAAGAACAATCAATATGGAGCCAGAGGACAGCACCCAGATCCCCAGGTTTGCTGATTTTTGGCTTCGAAATCCTGGCGTGTGATGAAAACCCTTCTTTTGTCACATAAAACACAGGTGTAACGATACTTTCATCACGAAATTGTTGTGGAGGACAAAAATGAGGCAGGAGAAAGTCTTTGGAAAGAGTATTTATTAAAAGGACACAAAAAATAACACTAATAATCGTAAAGAAGGACGAGAGCATAGCAGAAGGGCTACTGGCCATCTTGTTTCACCGTCCAATATGCAAGAGTCGCAATGACTGATGATAAATGCCAAAGAGGAGCGGGGGCTCGTAAAGACACAGAGACGCTGGGAGAACACAAGGGTAGCAGTAAACAGTTTTCAGAAAGGCTACAGGCAGTGGCAAGATTGATAGCTTAGGCCAGCAAGCATCGTTATAAGAAACCACTTTGAGGAAGCACCGAGAGCGAACTCACCGGGAACGACGCTTAACCAGATGTACAGCGTGATTTAAACTCCCAGAATAAAATAAAATGGCATATGCTTCAGAAAAGAAAAGTGACATATGATTCATTTTGTGAAAGTTTCCAGCAGCAGAAAGTAGGCTGTCTGGCATGCCTTGTTGGTCAGCCTGGAGTAGTCAAATTTGGAAGGGGTTTTTTGCAACGGTGAGAAGGTAGGTGACCTGAAGGAGCAAGAAAAGCACACAAAATGTACCATTTCAGGGTCACGGCACTCGCGTTGCATTAGGAAACCATGTCCCCAGGGAAGTCAGTGGGCACCATGGTTTCCCTAACATGGACCATTCTGGGAAGTATCTTAGCTGATAGGTACTTCTCTCTTTGCTCCAGAATTTGCATAAAGCACAGAAGCAAAATGGTACTCATGAATTCCATATAACCAAGGCATTATTTCCTCCCGTGATCTTTTTTTTAAATTTAATCATGCATAAACCATGTAAGGGAAAAAGCAATTCAAAGTCACACTTTGTCCTTATCAATATACTCCTAGACCAGGGATCCTCAACCTTGTCACTGGTGATACTTGGAAATGGATGAAATCTTTGTCACTGTTCTGGGCATTACAGGATGTGTAGCACCATCCCTGGCCTCTACCTTCTAGATGTCTGTCTAGAACAGACTTCCACGTAGCTGGGGCAACCAAAACTATGTCCAGATACTGAAAAACTTCCCCAGTTGGGAACCACCGGCCGAACAATCAGACATCTACTTATCTACTTTACTTCTTTTAACTGACTTTTCAAAAGTGCACTTGGTTATTATTGCATGTGTTGAAGATATTAGACAACTCGTGTATTTTTACAGTCTTTGTACATGCCCTCAAGGAAAAAAAATAAGAGAGTATGATGGTACTGTACATGGAGAATCAAATTAGGAAATAGTGCTTCCATGGCTTATAAAGAATTCAGTCAAGCAGGAATCACAGCAAAGCAGAAACAAATGTGGACAGAGAGAGAAACTGATTCATAAGCACAAGTAATAAAAAGATGTTTTTGAACTTTAAGAGAGTGTCTCTAAGATCAAACGTTAAAAATAGGTATGTAAATATGGTGGATGAAGACATATCATTTAGGATTAGGCAAGGAATCAGAGGGATAAGGGAATGTGTTCAAAGTGCTGCAGGTCTGAGGTACAAAATGCATTCAAGTTCGGGCAAAATTTGCAAAAAGGAAGTTTGAAATTCATTAGAGAAGTAAAAATAGCTTCCAGTGATTTCAGACCCTATATGTGGGTTGATACTGAGGGCAGAGGACCTGAGTTCCATGTAGGGGAAGAACATATATTAAGTAGATATAAGTTTGATGGAGTAGTCATTTTTCAGAAGGTGATGGTATTGTGTGTGTGTGTGTGTATGTGTGTGTGTGTGTGCATATTTATATTACATATGTACCATACACAAACATATCTGTGTGTATGTGTTTGAGACTGTCAAATAGGAAAATACTACACGTTCATAAAAAAAATAACCCTTCTGTAAGAAGCTATGAATGTGCTTTCTTTATGTATCTCTTATCCTCACAATATAGATGTTTGTAGTACAACTTGAACCTGAGCATGGAAATATGTATCTCTAAACAGCAAATGAAATAACTATGCAACTTAAATACTTGTTAGGCAGATAGAGGCTGAAAGGAATGTGAAGGGTATTTTCTGACTTTACACAAACATTCAATAGGTAGGAATGAATTAAACAAAAGAGTAAGTACAGAGTTACACAGGAATACACACGAAGGAAAACTCGTTGAACACTCAGTCTGAGAGGAAAGATAACTACAAACTGATGTTTTATAAATTGTTATTTTCTGTGGGAATATGTTTCACAAGATTCCTAAAGTAAACATAGATCTTTATGTGACTCCAACAATGGGAAAGTCATGGATTAGATGACAAAATAAAAATGGTGCTCACAATTGACATTTAAACATAATAGAAAGAAATAAAAAGGAATATATTATTATAATTACATCCTTGACCTTTTGCTATGCAATGGAAATTATACTATACTGAGATTATAAATAACATACACCTCTGAAATTCATGTTAACTATTATATTCTTTAGGAATTACTGATGACAAATGTGTTCATCAGGATGCCATCTTTCCATTTGAAAAGACAAATATAAGTTTATGTGAAATTGTACAATGCCCAAAGCTATTTTTTTCCCCATAAGAGTCTGAATAAGTTAGTCTTTTGTATGGTTCTCTCTATCCATCCCACTTTACCAGAACCTCATTTTCTTCCCGTTCTTCAAGCCCACTGTCTTCTACCCATGGCACTTCTAGCTCCCATCTGCCATCTGGTCCTAGAGGTCAACACCATACATTTTAGGTTTGAGGTTGTTGCTACAACAAAAGTGTCTTGTTTCAACGGCGTGCTGATTAGCTCATGCCATGTAACAAACCAGCCCAAAATGTGAGGCTTGCAACAGTTTACGATGATCTCTCATGGGTCTTTGGGTTGACTGAGTTCAACCGGGAAGTTCTCTTTTGAGGTTTCCAGGGTTATAGCCTGTTAGAAGCTGGAGACTGGATCATCTAAGGGTTTAATGGTGGGATGACCTGTGTACTCACATGGCAGGCACTTAATGCTCTCAACAGAGTGTGCGGTCAAGGCTGTTGATGGGAGCAAGACACATGGCCTCCCCATGGGGCTTGAACGTCTTGCAACATGGAGTCTGTGTTCCAAAAGTTACTGTCCCAAGTAGCCTAAGCAGAAACTATATGACTTCTTGTGATTCAGCTTCTACAATTGCCAGCACATTACTTCCAGAACATCCTATCGGTGAAGAAAGCCACTGAGGCCAGCACAAGATGCAAACCCTGTGCTTCGAAGTTGGAAAAATATTTGTGTGTTTTTCTCTGTTACACCCAGTACATGAAATCTGTTTAATCACGTGATGATTTCTAAAAGATAGATTATAGGGGCCATAAGAAGAACAATGCATTGAGAAGAATTCACTCTTAACTCAGAAAACCAGAATGCTATGATCAATTAGTGATGTCTACCAAATGTAACAATGGCCTACCAGTTGAACATGTGACTCAGACCAAAGTCATCCCTTTAAACACAGGAAACTTGAGAGGGCAGATGATGAACTTGCCTTCAAACTGCCCCAGATCATACATCACATGTCAAATCATACATATGTGGTTGATCACAAGTAGTACGTCAAGTGTGTTCCAACATATTGTTTTAACCATGAATTTCAACGGCATCACTGTTGAAACATTGTAGTTTAATTTCTATAGTAGTAATAAGGACATGTGACATCAGCTGGAATTTGACATTAGCTCATAATTTTTTTAATTTAATTTTTTTTTATTTTAAAATTTTATTTAAATCCGAGTTAGTTAGCATGTAGTGTAATAATGATTTCAGGAGTAAAATTTAGTGATTCATCTCTTACCTGCAACATCCAGTGCTCATCCCAACAAGTGCTCTCCTTAATGCCCATCACCCATTTAGCCCATCCCCCCATCCAACACCCCTACAAAACCAATGTATATACTGCATCATCCATTACAGGAGCAGAAGGAATTTTTCATACATTAATTCAACTCAGCTGAGGGGGGGGGGCTTCTATATCTGTTATGGTTTAGCCTCTCCACTAGGTATGACGGCTGGATAGTGAAGGGAGATGCTGTGCCATCTTGGAGCTTATAACCCAGAACCGAGGCCAGATATACTCTAGAGACCAAAGGCATGGTAAATGTAAAAGAGCAAGGTGCTTAGAGGTTTGGTCAGAAGACCTACAATATGAAGAAGGAAAGACAGATGATGTGCAAAGAGGCAAAATGGCTTACTAAGTAACAGACCACTTTGAGTCTTGATGACCAGTACCCAATTATGAAGGTGATTCAAAGATATAGATGTGTTTTGATCATCTGTTTAAAAGGCCATTTGGTCTTTCTAGAGGCCAATTAATTTGGTGGGGCAGGAGTGGATGTCCAGAAGCCAAGAGATTGTCACAGAGGTAGAAGTGAGAAAGTATGGGTGATAATGGTGTAAGTGTTCAGACTTGGGGCGCCTGGGTGGCTCTGTCTGTTGAGCATCCAACTTTGGCTCAGGTCATGACTTCATGGGTCATGAGTTCGAACCCTGTATCAGGCTTGTTGCTGTCAGGGTTAGATCATCTGATCCCCCTCTCTCTTTGTTCCTCACTCACTTGTACTCTCTCTCTCTCTCTCTCTCTCTCTCTCTCTCAACAAAACAAAACAAAACAAAACAAAACAAAAACAAAAACAAAATATAAAGAAAAAGAAGTGTTCAGACTTTAATACCATGGTTTCCAATATGGTAGCTGTAAACACATGTGGCTACTGAGCCCTTGAAATGTGACCTGCACAAATTGAGGTGTGTTCTAATGTATGTGGACATCAAACATTTAGTAAACTATACACAAAATATCCTCTCGATAGTTTGTCTGCATTACATGTTGAGTTAATAATACCTTAGAAATATTGGGACAACCTAAATGTATTATTAAAATTATTGCTATTGGTTTCTTTTTACTCTCTTTCATGTTGTTGCTAGAGAACTTAAAGGTACACATGTAGTTCATACGACATGTCAGTGGGCACTGGTACCTGGGAGGAAACTGGTGGTTCTTAGATGTCTTGGTTTTCTATGGTTTGCAAAGGTTGGCAGACATAAGTAACCACATTTAACAGCTTAACGAGTGTCATACAACGTTGTCTTGTTCCAGAAACCTTGGTGCTAAGAACTTTTCTTTACGAGGAGATAAATATGTGTGACAGTGAAGGTTCCAAAGTTACCTACGGACACGTGGAGGAGAACTCAAGGGCCGATGGAGTAGTCTACCAAGGTGTGTGGTGGACGATGAAAAACTTCTGAAATTGTTTATGCTGTTCAATCACTGTGACCTTGAAACTTCTGTGCACACACGAACAATGGAAGAGACTGAGATGTGTTCCTATCTGCCTTCACTCCAGCAAAATGCTTACACCATTCTCAGGAGGAAGAAGGGTGGGCAGGAAACACTCCCCACCCAAGGTGAGTACAAGAAGACTCAGATTGGCCATGGTCTTTCAACTGCCTTTCTCTTATGTTTCTGTCACTGCAAATCAGAATCAACTCTGAGAATCATCATTAACCTTTGATAATCAGCATTCGGCCACAGCCAAAGAGGCATGTTTCTTTCTTTCTTTTCGTGAAGTTTTTATTCAAATCCCAGTTAGTCAACACACAATATAATATTGGTTTCAGGTGTACAATACCGTGATTCAACACTGGCATACAACACCTGGTGCGTATCACAAGTGCACTCTTTAATCCCCTTCACCTACTTCACCCATCACCCCCCTTCCGCCATATTTATTTCTGGAGGGTGATGTATAGTGATTCATTGTGTTTTCAACTAATTCTTCTGTTATAGAAGATGCCTACTCACTTCATATGATTATTACCTGCTCCACATCCTCAAGCACTAGGAATGTCCTATTTATTTATGGCTTAATGAAACAAGAACTTGCCACAAGTTCGAGAGTGCGCCAGAGTCTGACCACCCGCCTTTTCCGATTCTACTCCAGAATCCCAAAGAAGTCATTTGACCCATTTTTTCCTGACATTTGAACAACTGGACAACTGATTGCATGGACCAAGAAAATTAGAAATGTAAAGCAGGTCTTTCGCCCTACCTGGTGGACCAAAGGGCACCGAAGTTAAAGTGTGTCCTGCCTTCCCTGGGCTGTGTGTTGGAGCATGAAGGTGGAGAGCACACAGGAGTGTGAGGGCTTCTCCATTCCTTAGTATTTCCTGGGAACAAGCCCAACCTCATGACTTCCCCCAAGCATTTTGAGATGTGGCTTTCTGAAACCCTGCCGGAGCAAGCTGGATGATGACTTGGGAGTTAACTCCCGGATGTAGCAGCTGAGGGCTCAATGGTGAATTAGCAACAGGAGTCTGATGGGAGTGGTCAGAAAGGTACACTGATGTGAGCAGATTCCAGAGAGGGTCAGGAGGAGAGAGACTGAGACATTCATTGGTGAGAACTTTCCATGGGGAAGGGACTGGCATTAGAAGAACAAAGACGTGGGGCCACAGGAGCTGTGGAGGGAGCACTTGTGAATGGGACACATGAGAGAACATTTACAAAGGGTCAGGTATGACCAGCGGGCATGAAGAAATGCAAGATGTAGACGCTGGCGCAGGAGAGTGGCCACATGTTCTGGAGTAGGTGTGAAAAGGATGGGGTTTTCCACACAAGATCATCTATGGTTGAGTCTCTTTTCCTGTCTGCAGTGCCTATTTTTATGTTGGGCTGTTGATAGATCTCTTTGTGAGTGGGTGCGTGTATGTGTGACAAAAATGCCAGACAATGACTTATATTTTAGTCTAAGTTATTCCGATTTCTCTGAAAAGAGCCAAGCAAGAGTGGGACCAAGATGAATCAGCCACAGCTCTCTGTTAAATGTGTTCACCTGTATAGGTTGAATTGATTAACACCGTCTATTTTAAGGAATTGGCTTGTGTGCCTGAGGGGGCTGGCAAGACCGACATCTGCAGGACCGGCTGGCAAACTGGAAACTCAGGCAAAAGATGAAGTTACAGAGTTGACTCAGAATTCCTTCTTCTTTTGGAGACCGCAGGTTTTGCCATTAAGGTCTTGGCTGATTGGATGGGGGCTCACCCACATAATGGGGGGAAATCTCAAGTTGACTTGGAGTCCACTGACTTTAGATATTAACTGTATCTACAAAACTCCCACACAGCAACACCTCCACTCGAGTTTGATTATATAATTGGGTAAAATTCAACAGGCCTATTTTTCTGCCGGTAGGTTAACAGAGGAGTGGAAGTAACCTTGGTGTATTTGTGTAGATAATACCAGGTCTTTCTGCACGCCCGTCACCAACTAAGCTCAGGTCAGGGCTACTTTGAGAGATCTTTTGATTATCTTTCACTGCAGGTATCTCTGAAAGCCCCGTCGGTAGGGAGATCCATCAAAAAAGTCAAGTCAAATACGTCACGAGGATGAAAAGTACAGCATAGGGAATATAGTCAATGATACTGTAATAATGTATGGTGACAGATGGTGGCTATACTTATCATGGTGAGTACTGAGTGATGCACAGAATTGTTGAATCACGATGTTGGATAGTGAAAAGTAATACAGCACTGTATGTGAAAAACGGTTCAATAAAATAAATAATTTAAAAATTAAAGAAAAATAAAAGCAATCTACAGGGGTGTCTGGCTGGCTTCGTTGATACAGCATGGGACTCTTGGTCTCAGGGTTATGAGTTCAAGCCCCTTACCGGGTGTAAAGATTATTTAAAATATATTTTTAAATCCTTTTTAAAGAAAAGCAATCCATGAGAAAAGGTGAGTCAAAGACATCATTGTGTTCATTTGAAAAAGCAACTGGTAGAATTAAAAATCGAGAGCTTTCCATTTAAATTCTGATGAATAGGCTGGAATATTGCTCTTTTGTCTTCCTAGTCTGGAAATGCAACATGACTGATTGTTGCACTAGGAGCAAACGGGTGTGGGAACGTTTCCTGTGCTTCACTGTATTTTCTGTGTTACCAGCCAGGATAGGAAGCCTCCTAAGGAGGTCTAAGGCAGGCTGTAGTACTGATGGCCTCATCCTTCCTGCCATGGACTGTGAATTGAAATGGAAGAGAAGACACTATGTGCCAACAGGCTGGGCCGTGGAGAGTCTCCGGTGGATAGCGAGCATATGTGCTCACCCTAATAAAGCTGTGATTTATGCCCGCTCCACAAAGCCCGGAGAGGAGGTGGGCACTGGCTGGTCGCCAGGGATTCCAGGCGACGTGGGCAGCTGTTGCGAAAACTCAGATTCTGAGCTCCGGTTCCCTTTCATCTGGGGAATTTAGGGAGAAAATCCATTTGTAGGAGATTGTAAGGCATTTAGGAAATAGAAAGGACTGGAAAATCATCACCCCATGGCATTATGTGATGATTCCCAGTGAAATGCTCCCATACTATTCCACCTTAGTGTCTGCTCTCTCTCTCTCAAAATATATGATAGGTGCTCTCAAACCTATCAGAGCCTTCACTGATTAAATCAGATACTTTATAAAACTATTCTAAAACAAAACTTGGAAACTTTGACTTTACGGAATCTAAAGTAGACCCTGCCATTATCAGAGGATCTTGTTTTTACAATATTTCCCAAATATAAATCCTTATCATCAGGCAACAACTCAGGACTTCAGCTCAAAATAACCAGATTGTGGTCAAACAATCCATTGAGAACCAGGAGAGAGTCCTTTACTCATCAGTAAGTGATGCAGAAATAGTTCCGTGACATCAGACACAGCTGATGTGTCAGGTATGACAAGAAATGGATTTGTCACCAATGAGAATTTCAAACCTCACTCTCATACGGATGGATATTTAAAGCTTTAGCACATCAAATCATAAAAAGAAATATGTTCTTTAAGAGGCATTCATTGAACCAGTAGAAAAAAATGGTAATTTCCATGCACATATCAAAACAAAATTAGGCTGAGTCTTAATATGTCAGAGGATACAAGTATGTCATTATCCAATCCAGTCAAATAAAAACCACTTCCCAGTGCTAGAGAAAAAAAAAAAAAAAAAAAAGAGGTTCCAAAATCGTAGTATAACATAACAGAAAATAGTCAGATGGTGACAGACACATATTTAACCATAACATTAACAATATTTTAAAACTATTGTTTCCGTTAGAAATGCGTGTTATGACCTTGCCCTGGCAAAGGAAACTATAGTCAACTCTCACTCTCAGTTAGACCGGTCTTAAAAATATGAAGCATCTCAATATGTGCTAAATTAAAGAAACAAGGAGGGATATGAACTAGAAGACATACAAAAGTCTGTGGGAGCGCAGACCCACATACAGCAGTGGTCAAGGAGACATAAGCAATGCTGCTGGTGGGGCATGTTTGTTTGGAAAACCCATGTAGACTAGTCTTGAATAGTCAAGGACGTGAGAAGGTCACAAGGCAACAGGAAATGAATACACTGTAAGCGTGTGCCTTCCAAACACTGTCGGCATGTAGCCTTGGGGGTGGGGGTGGGTAATCCATGGATATAAATTTTGTGTTGGGTAGAAACTGACAGGAAGTACAAAAATGAAAAGTGCTGGTTGAGCGCGTGGCTACCTAGCCATGCCGTCTGAGGATTACCAAGGTGACCGCCTCTCTCTCTGTGTCTGTCTCTTTCTCCTCTGATGGTGATCCTGTTATTTCCACTTCTTGTGCACTAAGTCATGGGAAAAGTCAGTGTGTGTGTGTGTGTGTGTGTGTGTGTGTGTGTGCGTGCGCAGGGGCAGAGACAGAACCAGAGACCCAGAGAGACAGAGAAATAGACACACAGAGAGAGAGAGAGACAAAGAAGAGAGAGAAGTCAATCATTGGTAAGGGAATCCTCAAACCTGTTTGCCCACTCATCCACAAGCACCCCTCTACAATCTTATTATTATTTTTTTTTAAGAAACGCCAGTTACCGATAAAAATCCAATGCACTTAGAGCCACCTGCATTTTAATGTGTAAATAAGTAAAATATTCACATCTACTTTACGGAGGGGGCCCTGCTTCTAGCATCACCTTGACTTGCCATCTTTACCGTCGTTATGCTGGGGAGAAACCGGAGGGAGAGGCACCACAAGATTCAGGATTTATGAGGTCTTTCACACAAGGACTGACTCTCGCATTTAACATGTGTGACATTAGGTTATTGCCTTTGCATCGATACGATCAGTGGCAAAGCCCTCACAGTAGTTCGTTTTTTCCTCAGGGAGAAAACTTGTGATATGAAATATGCATTTACTTTTTAAGTTTATTTATTTATTTTGAGAGAGAGACAGCGTGAGTGGGAAGGGGCAGAGAGAGAGGGAGACAGAGTCCCACGCAGGCTCCACACTGTCAGCGCAGAGCCCAACGTGGGGCTCCAACTCATGAAACAGCGAGATCATGACCTTAGCGGAAACCAAGGGTCGGATGCTTAACCAACCAAGCAACCCAGGCGCCCCTGAAATATTTATTTAAGCCTCCCTAATGCCAACCCCCCTTGTGTATCCCACGCAGACACACAGGCAGCCGCTGTCTGTGCTCCCTGACTTTCAGATCCTGCTAGTAGTGCACTGAACACAGCGAGGTACAGGTGACGTAAAATCGCACGTCCTGCAAAGATTACAGGACTTGGTGAATTTAACTACAGAGCTGGAATTATTCCTTGAACTACTAACAGATTGTAATGTGGATGACTCACATGTGATGTCCCCAAACCAAATCCTGCCAACAACAGTGACCCAAAAGCCCTTGGCCAATCTTTATTTTCCGTGGCTTTCCATAGAGTTTCATGTATATCTTACCTTTTTCTTAAATAGGAGATAAAAATTCCAGAGTTACAATGTTCCCCAAAGCATTTAAGACCAACGTTTTCCCTATGATGGAGAGAAATAAAATGTTGATCCTAAAAAATATGTTTCAGTGAGTTCCTTTAAATGGCATTTTCCTGGTTTGTGATTACCACTGGGTAATGGGAACCATTTTTAGACATTTACTATAATAACATTTTTTTGCCTTCTCCCCGACAAGGACAAGTTTCTATCTAACCAATTTTGCAGACTACATGTGATGGACATATGGAATGCCATTAAGTGATATTTGCTGAGAAATCCACTCACACTAAGGGTCCGGGACAGCAGGGAGCAGTGAGGAAAAAGCTGCACATTTCTACCAAAAAAAAAAAAAAAAAAAAAAAAAAGGGGTCATCTATGCATTTGACAGGGGTAATGATGATTCTCGGATCTTTTACAGACTTCTGGACAAAACAGAAGAGTAGAATATTACATTTATCAGAGTCAGTTTAAATAGGTATCATCTTCTGCCCGATCAGCGTCATTATCTAACTACACATCTAGATCTATGCATCTGTCTGTATGTCCGTCTATCCAGCCATCCATCCACCCACCCACCCATCCATGAATCTTTCTTTCCAACTATCGTTAAATGGCAGCAGTGAGGATTGAGGAAGAAATAGAATAAGTAGGACTACATAATGATGAACGTTACATTGTCTGAACCACCTGCCTAAGTTCCATTAAGTGGATAAAAGTGTATTTTATCCACTTGAGGTCTAAGGAGCTATGCTAAGGCCAGGGACTCTGGTGGTTGCAAATCACTTTAAATGCTTAACATAGTATTATTATAACCTTAAACATGGTTTTCCAAAATAATTATGTCTCCTAAATTTGTAACGGAACATGGGTGTTTATACCATTTTGGCTCACATTCAACATTGCTGTCTTATCCATCCCCCGAACTATCCCTCCACCTAATTGCCTTCCTCTTCTTGCTTGGTCATGATTTATTTAAGATTTGCCTACAGCCAGGGCGTGCAGAATTTCCCTCTACAGAAAGGAGGTTGTGGAAAGCCAAATGATACAGTATGCTGCAACTTTATGTAACTTGGCTGAGTTTCATGAGGCTCAGCCCCTGGGATAGCCCTGGGTTCACTCTGTGAAGTCAGTGTCACACATCTCCCTGAGCCAAGTTGCTAATGCACAATTCGCAGGTTCGTTTCAGTAGGTAACAGTAACCCCTTAAGATCCAGGGGCAGATGGTTAGCTATACTCCCCCTCTGCCCCTATTCCATCCCATACATCTTAAACCGAAAGGTCACACATACAACCACGTATCAGATTCCTATAACAGACACACCCCGCTTCAGTCCCCTTTCAAGAGATCCGACCTCTATCTTGCATCAAGCAATGAGAAATTGTTTTCCCTTCTTCATGGCTCTGCACAGGGCTACCGTTCAAAGCCAGGAGCATGGAGCCATGTCAGAGGCATAGGCAACGCTACATTTGTGTACCTCGATCGTGCAAACGTGAAGACTGTCTCTAAAACATTTCAGGCAATCCACATATCTTCGCTATCTTTAACGCCACCAAGAAGAGTCCAAGCTAACATTCCTTGAGACCTAACGCGTAATTCATTTCATGAACAAAATGCATTGCTGACATGCTAATCATAAGCAGCACAGTTGGCCGTGATGTGCATGCCCAAGGGACTAGGCTATCTGATGTTGGGCTAACTGGCCAATCGTGGATGGTGGACATGCCATTAAAATAACGGTATTCTCTCAAAAATAACGAGCACAGGGGCGCCTGGGTGGCGCAGTCGGTTAAGCGTCCGACTTCAGCCAGGTCACGATCTCGCGCTCCGTGAGTTCGAGCCCCGCGTCGGGCTCTGGGCTGATGGCTCGGAGCCTGGAGCCTGTTTCCGACTCTGTGTCTCCCTCTCTCTCTGCCCCTCCCCCGTTCATACTCTGTCTCTCTCTGTCCCAAAAATAAATAAACGTTGAAAAAAAAAATTTAAACAAAAAAAATAACGAGCACGTACGTAATACCATACTCTCTATGCTTTTTGTTGCCTCGACTTCCCTTTTAGCTGTATATATATATGCTGTGCTCCGCATCGTAGACTCCACAGGACACAGGGCAAGGGTAGACAAAGAAAAGTGTCAGATCCTCCTTTAAAAGCTAACTATGAACTATTTGGGGAGTTGGGGGCACAACACCCTCAAGGAATGTTGTTGTTAGTTTCTTGGTGGTTTGCTTGTTTGGCTGTGATTTCCATTTCTACTGCAGGGCACCTCCAACCTCACACGAGAAAGATCAATCTGCATTTTCTCGACAAGGAAAAGAGCTACTTACAGAGACGTGAGCTAATTGGCACTGTGTGTCCAATTTATTCCAGCGACACTGTGACGTGTCATAGACACTGTGAATGGACCGAGCCCTAATCAGCTTCCAATTACTTCTGGAATTTCCACAAAAGTGCAAATGGGTACAAAAGGAGAGTTTTCATGACAACACTGTCCATGAACGACCCCAAACAAGGGTTAAGGCAAAGTATGAAAAATAAGACAACAGGCCCCAAATGGTTGTTTATGTAAAGCCCTAGGTCACTAGGACTTAGCTTAACTATGGTGTCGGCTATCCCAGAAACGGGAGTACCAGTCAGTCAGGAATGGCCCGGACAGCACTACTTAGGGTAATTCGACGGACACACCCCTGCCATCCATTAAAGGAAGGTAACCTTCAAATAATCAATCAGAATTTTTGCTTAGTACAACTTCCTTCTGCCTATGAAAGTCTTTCATTTTGAATTTTTTTTTTTAATTTTTTTTTCAACGTTTTTTATTTATATTTGGGACAGAGAGAGACAGAGCATGAACGGGGGAGGGGCAGAGAGAGAGGGAAACACAGAATCGGAAACAGGCTCCAGGCTCCGAGCCATCGGCCCAGAGCCTGACGCGGGGCTCGAACTCACAGACCGCGAGATCGTGAC
The DNA here is from genome assembly GCF_022079265.1 of Lynx rufus. Taxonomy (NCBI): domain Eukaryota; kingdom Metazoa; phylum Chordata; class Mammalia; order Carnivora; family Felidae; genus Lynx; species Lynx rufus. Next base: position 3,319,531 of record NW_025814828.1, read on the forward strand.
CTGGCTGAAGTCGGACGCTTAACCGACTGCGCCACCCAGGCGCCCCTGAAAGTCTTTCATTTTGTACAGCTCTTGGGAGTTCCTTTCTATCTGCCCGATTGCATGCGTGATCTGAATTGATTTTTACTCAAATAAACTCCTAAAATTTTTAATATGCCTGTTTATCTTTCAACACAAGGAAGTAGTTAAATAAATGGTGGAGCATTCAGTTGAATATTATATAATTGTTTGAACAGGAATTCTTTCTGTAAACTTCCATACTGAGATCCAGACTGTAGTAAATACAGCAACTTGCAGTACAGCAGGAATGACAGAATACCAATTTTGTGCAAAGACGCTCAAAATAAACATGCCTATAAATGCATAAATGTGTGTGGTATAGCTGTATAATGGATGTAGATAATGCAAGAAAGAACTATAAAAAATTATACAGAAAATAGTGATGGAGGAACTTAACTGTCCATGTCACACGTTTCTAAATTGTTTGAAGATGTTGAAAACAATAGATTTTCGAGAATCTATTCTCGAAATATATATATTTCGAGAATATATCTTAAAGACATATTTCAAAGGACTTAATCAAATACCAGACTGGAAGTTAGGAAGTAATAAGGTATAAGAATGCCTAAGGATGCTTCCATTTTGATGGAGAATGGGCAAGAATTTATCTTTACTAAGCTGTTGTGTCTCATATATCACAGGAAAACCATATACGCTATGTTTGAGAGACCTAATTAACCATCTTTTCTATTAGCACATTAACCAGGAGCCTTCCAAAGACGTGATTCCTTAAGATAAAATAATCATAAAATTGAGGGGAATTTAAGGTAAAATGGTATCTCAGAAAGGGAGGTTTTGGAAAGCAAATGTATATTCATTTTATAAAAATGCAACAACCAGGCTGCCATGAGAGCCTGGCCATATGGTCCAACAATTACTTTATAATTAGTGTAAATATTCCATCAACTTGGTGAATTTTATACTTTACTGTGGTGTTTCCCATAGCTTGCAATATTGTTCCAAGAAGGTTTTCTTCTAAAAATGTTTCCAATTTTCACATCAATAATAAATTTCAGATTTTAGGAGAGAGACTTTATTGCATACACATATACAGTAACAGTGTGGGACCTTCTTTGTGAAAGTAAGTTAAATTTTGAATAGTGATTTTTGTGACAAGAAGTAGCTTTCAGAATCAAATAGATATTTTGGTAGAGTCATAATAATAATACTGAAAAGCTTTGGATGCTAATCATAGAAACCTACAGACACTCCATTAAGACTCTTTGACTTTCAAAGCAGTTCTTAGTTAAGTAAATTATAATAATTCCTTCAGAATTTCAACCGTGTTTTCAATAAGGATAGATATCCTATCACAGACATGCTAAATTCTTGAATCTGAAATTTGCATGCATAGAAAATGTAGCACAGGCTGGATGGATATCAAAATCTATATTTTAACACCATATCCCTTTAAGATCTAAAAATGAGAATGTTAACTTGTTTTATATTAGGTTCCATGACATTTTCTGGAATATTCAATTCCATAAAAGTCAGCACAGCCATTTACATAAGACACTAGAGTTTAAAAAGAAAAAGCTAATTCTGATTTACTAAAATGTCAATGTCAATTTGAAATCCTATTAAGGTTGGAAAAGAAGTTCTTTGCCATGGATACTGAAAAACATGAGTCATTTCAAACTTTAAACATGTTTTTACATTTTTGTGAACCTCTGAGGTATCGTCAGGTGGATTTATCACCTGGAAGTCTTAGAACATAAGAAATATGTTACAGGCATACTTCAGATATACTGCAGCTTCTGTTCCAGAGCACTACAATAAAGGGAATATCACGATAAAGGGAATATTGCAATAAAGCAGTATGTTTACACTATACTGTAGTCTATTAAGTGTGCAATAACATTAGGTCTAAAAATAGCATTAGGTCTTAAAAACACTTCATTGCAAAAAAAAAAAATGCTAACCATCATCTGAGCTTTCCGCGACTCATAATCACCAATCACAGATCACCATTTAGTGAATAGAAGAATAATGAAAATGTAAGAAATGAAAATAAGAAATGAAAATGAAAATAAGAAAATGAAAATGTGTGAGACTGTGGGAATAACCAAAATATGACAAGGAAACACGAAGTGAGCAAATGTTGACAAAATGGCACCAGTAGTCTTGCTCACGGCAGAGTGGCCACAAACTTCATTTGTAAAAAAAGAGAAAAATGCAATATTTGCAAAGTGTAAAAGAGCAAAGTGCTATAAAGCAAGGAATGCCTGTGTGTTGAACCCTCAAAAGCAAAGGTGGCCTTCTATTTCAACGACAGAGGCACACATAGAGTGTATCACCTCTCCAAGACGCGCAATAACCCAAAGAGAAATTTGAAAAGTTCACCGTCACTTTACGCCATGTTATACCTGTTTTCTCTTTTGTACACCAGGTTCCTCTGCCCCTGTGTTCATAAAAATGCGAATCAAAAGTTCATTTTGTCCTGAGTTCTAGGAAGAAGAGTTCCCAAAGAATAGACAATATAGTAATCCGAATTATTTGACATTAAGTGTTAGCGTGTGTGTCCATAGAAACAGGAAGTAGAAAGTCCAATGGATTATAATAATGCCTAGGACTGGGGTATCAGAGCCCTTGTTGATCTGTCTTTTGTTTACGAGGGCCTTGGCCAAGAACGTAGAAGGATAGTAGAAAAATTATTCTCTTCTCCCCCCAACACTCATTTTAAGATGCAAAAGGCCAAGTTCTCAGATATTGGGTAATCTTTCCAAGATCGTATCAACTCAGAGAAGAGGCTTACAGCAAATCAAAAGCCATGCTTTTGCCAGTATCTTAGACGACAATTAAATACAACCAGGGGCACCTGGGTGGCTCAGTTGGTTAAGTGTCCAACTTTGGCTTAGGTCATGATCTCACTGTTTGTGAGTTTGAGCCCCGTGTTGGGCTCCATGCTACAGCTCAGAGCCTGGAGCCTGCTTCAGATTCTGTGTCTCCCTCTCTCTCTGTCCTTCCCCTGCTTTTACTGTCTCTTTCTGTCTCTCAAAAAATGGAAAAATGTTTAAAAAATTAAAAAAAATAATTAAATACAACCATGTACATTTATTTTCTGGATAACGAATAATATACAGAAAGTACACGTAGCAGAACCAAAAACATACTTTGAGTATATTTTAATCAAAACCGTAGAAGAGTTTATGGATTTCAATAGCTTTCCTCTACCATCTCCTTAGCTCTTTAACAAATATCTTAAAAACCAAAATCAGGGGGATTTTGTCTTGAGACTAATATAAGTAATTGCCGTTAATAGAGTGTGTAGGCAATCCTGTGCACAGCAGCAGAGATGGGCAATACACGCAATCCTGTATCACTTGCTGGGCACGCAGAAAGAAATAAAAGAAAATCCCTTCCCTGGAGGAATCCTCAATTTCTAGGGCTGATAGCACATTTGGCTGATGGAAGTGCCCAACATAAATCATTAAAATACAATGTAAAGTTACTAAAATAACAGTCATTACACTGTATGCCTGGAATGGTACCATTTTTTCTAGTCATAGGTATTCTAAAAAGATTACAACTAACATAAGAACTGGCTGCCATCTAACAAGTGACAGAAAGAAAAAGGAATCTCAGTTGAATTGGCCAGTTAATGCCTCCAAAGAATGCAGCCTGGCCAGTCGTTCTTAATTTTAGATTAGATGAGTCTTTTCTACAAAAATGTAAGTAAGATGAGATGTTGATGTCTACTCATGCTTTGCAACTTCAGGAAGAAGAGGGAATTTTCTACATAAGGCGTTCAGTAGTAACAGCTCAAATGTATAAAAATATGAGAATTTCCCCATCATTTGTATGAAGTTATCTGATATATACAGAACACCAAATACATCTAAATCAACCATATGCAGCTGTGCTATGTGGACCATGAGGGTAATGAATATAGATGTTGAGTTGAAGGAAGACATGTGCAGTGATCAGTCGAAATGCCACCTAAGCCTGTCCCATGTAATTGTTATAGACTGAGTGTCTGGGTCCCCCCTACAATTCATGTATGGAAACCGTTCCCCCCAGTGGGATGGCATTAGGAAGTGGGGCCACTGGGAGGTAATCAGGTCGCGTGGGTGGATCCCACTTGAATGGGATTAGTGCCCTTATGAAAGGACTCCAGACAGCTCCCGCACCTCTTACACCATGTGAGGACGTGGCAAGAAGACAGCCATCTATGAACCAAGAAGAGGGTCTCACTGGACACTGAATCCACATGTGCCTTGATCTAGGACTTTCAGCCTCCCGAACGGTGAGACATTAGTGTCTGTTGTTTATAAGCCCCTCAACCTATGACATTGTGTTGTAGCAGCTCCAACAGACTAAGACGCTAAGTGAATGCTTTACCAGCCTGAGAAAAAGAACAAAACCAGTACCTGTCATAGGCACACAGTGAGCAGTGCTCGATGCACCTGATGATTAACAGTCATTACTTGGTAAGTCAAGGCAAGCATCACACATCACACGACGAATCTCTACATTCACCTTGACTTATTTGGGGGTTACTGTAAAAGCAACACCTGAGAGGGGCACTGGGGTACAGGTGGTTTATTTGGGTAGGGGAACAGTCAATAAACGGAGCTTGCATGAGTGTGTTTCTAATGTGGGCAACTGGAATTCAGTTCTTCTGGAAACCTCTGAGGAACTCTGTAGAACGCGCTTCAGAGCTGTTCCACTGTCTCGACAGAAAAGAGGCTGAGAGAGTGGGGCATTTTTCCACCCACACTTTTAGTTGAGAGCCATTCCTGGATTCTGCTGGTGTTACTTCCGTTGCTCTTCTGGGTTGTGCCTACATACAGCATGGTCCTCAACAGCTTCAGAGTGAGCACGGCAAAGAGAGACCACAATGGTACACATTTTTTTTTTTTTTTGGTGGGATGATGGTGAAAATGCACCATTTGGAACTGTCCGCTGGGAAGGTGCTGAAGTTGGGCAGAGAGAGGGTGAGTAATCAAACTCCACGCTTGCCTCCTACAGCCCTTCTCTGATGGGCATAATTGCACTAGGTAAATGATAAAGTGGAATCTGGGAGAAGCTAAGTCATGGACTTATGTGCCTGTAAGTTGGACACATGGACAAATTGCCTGTAAGTAAGAAATCCTCACTTCCAAGTAAATGTTCTACAGCTCATGTAGGCAATGACCCCCAGACTAGGCAAATGCATGTGAGATATCCAGACATTCCAAATAGTGTCACTCAGTTGGAATGACAGGGAAAATTCAGTGCGTGTTGCCCACAACACATAAAACCCCCAAGAAGCATCTCTCAGTTCCTGTATCACTAGCCTCAACTTCTAACATCTTTTTCAGTTAATAAAATTTAATGTCTCATTGGCTGTGAGGACCCCTGGAGGGAATGTGTCACGGTATAAAGAAAAACCAGCCACACGCCAAGATCCCTGAAAATGTTACTGGTCACTGATCCACTTCTCACAAGTTGTAAAGGCACAGCTTTGAAATATTCTTAATTATGGTTAAAAAGAAAGCATCCGGCAACATTTGTTCATTGGAGCTCTCAAAAGGGTAAAATGTGGTATATCCTTTACTTTCATTACTCTTTTTAAATATGCTGTCACAAAACAATACAGACAGTTGGGAAAGAAACAGACTTTGAGTGTGAATAAGATGCTGAATCATGCATAGCTTAAGTTAAACATTAATAAACACTTAGTAAATTAATCATTTTGATTTTCCATCACACAGCTTAACTTTTCAGGGCATACTTTGCTGCTTCTTTACAAAGCTGATCTGTTCCTGTGCTTCCTAGAACATGAAAATTCACAGAGAAAGTACAATTTGTATAATAGTGTAAGGGGAATATAGAATATATATAAGGGGAAAAGCCAATGGGTACACTGTACTTTTAGAACACAGAGGAGGAGTGACTTCCCACATACCACATCGGCCCATGATTAAAAATTAAATGTACTTAAGACTAAATAAATACAGGCAGATGTCGACATGCTTTAGTGTCGCAGTTAAACACACTCTTCAAATAAGCTTCCGTGTGACATCAGAGATAAAAGCATCGCGGCCATATATAAAATTTTAATTTTGAAATGAGTCCTTCAAGATAGCTTCGATGGCTAAGGTAGAAGAGGTATCCTTTAGTGAAATGTCAAGGTTCAACCGAATTGCCAGAATGGAAGCTGAAGTCACTTGAGAAGCTGGCCACAGTCCAAGCTGGACATTAGAACAGATTTATGTGAAACTCAATTCCTTAAAATGTGGAGGGAAGAGGCAGCCTTGTAGAAGCTTTCACCTGAAAGTCGATGCAACATCTGTAGGACTGTTTCCTAATCTTACTATTTCCATAAAACATAGTATCCCTGCACATTTCTCCTCAAGCCCCTCAAGAGAGCAGGTGGCAATAAAGCTCCAAATCAAACTGGGGACAAGTTCAGTCTGCCATCTGAGATGAAGGGAGAAAGGACTTCAGTTGACAGAACGAGGCCACTTTATTATGGGGGAAGAGATGTGACACCAGTGAGTAGGGCACAAGGAGCGCCAATGAGGTCTTACATTTCTTCCTTTCTAGCGCCTAGGACAAAATACTAATTTTTACAGCAAAAGGTATTGCAGTCTTACTTAAAATATTACGAAATATTTTTACATAAAATATTTTTACACAAAATATATTTCCATAAAATATTACAAAATGGTGATTGTCACAGAATTGCCTTTAAATCTTCATGGTGGGATTCATCTTTTTAATCAGCCATCTAAAAATGTTAACATGCTTTGTAATAGAAGCACCAGGTAGGGGTTGGATGAGAAAAAAAGGGGTTTCTTATCCCTCTGCATCCTGGCCCCTGTCTGGTTTCTGTCATGTATGCTTCTGAAGGAGCACAAGAGAGCTCCCCTATAAAATCTCAAAACCAAAAGCTAAGGAAGGCGGAAGAAACTCAGAAAAAAAGCTGAGCCACTCCACTCCCCTTCTCTTTGTGGGCATTCAGCCTCCTTGTCACTCAGTCTTGCTCAGGGGAGTTGAATCTGGTGCCTGAGAAAGTAGTTCTAAGAAAGGTTTATTTTTAAACCTGTATCATCAGTGCTGTGCTTGGGTATACTGGAGAGAAGCAGACACAGATTGGCTTTCTCTCCTGCAAACCTCCAAAACATACACAAAGAAGGGTACTTGGAGGACAGGCAGGAAAGATTATCGCCCTTACAATTTGGAAATGTTGTTAGCCGTGTGGTACCAAGCCTTGTTTACCTCTTACCACCAGATACTACCTGCGATATGGTGTACTGAGGACTCAACCCTGCTCCCGTTACAAAATACCCACTGACCCTGCCCCTCATCATCTACCGAACTCCTCAAATTACTCAAATTCACAGCCCGACATCTGATTTCCAATCGAGTTTGGATGTCAAGCGTCATTCTGTCCTGCACTTCCCTCCAGATGGCAAAACAGCATTTATGGACATACCTCCCCACCGGAGTGTGACCTGAGTCTTTGGGAGGAGGAAAAGCCACAAGCTGAGCAGCTGATTGATACGTTCTCTTCAATGAAGGGATCAATGATTCATACTGAAAAGGACCCTCGAAAATTCTTACCTCACTGTGTTCTGCTGTTCTAGACATTTCCTTCTTTCCTGTCCATCAAAGGACAAATAGAAGTGCTCCATAAAAGTGCCTTTAACATGTCTTAGTGTATTTCCAATTTATGTGCATGGCAATTTTATCTACATGTTGTTTGTACCAACTGTATCTGGTTGTGTTCTCTCTGACTGAGGTGGGATTCAGGAAATGCTATCTCAAAATATGGCACCTTGGCACACTGAAAAAAAAAATATACACACATGAATATTCATTCATTCATTCATTCATTCATTCATTTAAAAACCCAATAGTTTAATGAGAGCAATTAAATAACACTTAAACTAAATGGAGATAATGTACCATGTTTACAGATTGGAAAATTCAATATTATAAAGATGTCAACTCTTATGTGGATCCTGAGAAACTTAACAGGAACCCATGGGGGAGGGGAAGGAAAGAAAAAAAAAGAGAGAGGTTAGAGTGGGAGAGAGCCAAAGCATTAGAGCCTCTTAAAAAATGAGAACAAACTGAGGGCTGATGGGGGGTGGGAGGGAGGAGAGGGTGGGTGATGGGTATTGAGGAGGGCATCTTTTGGGATGAGCACTGGGTGTTGTATGGAAACCAGTTTGACAATAAATTTCATATATTTAAAAAATATAAATAAATAAATAAATAAATAAATAAATAAATAAATAAGATGTCAATTCACTCCCTATTGATCTAAAAATTTACTCCAGTGATCATTAACATCTCAGTGGGCTGCTTTGTGTGACAAGCTCATTCTAAAATTTATATGGAAAGACAGGGACTAAAAGGGGCCAAGAAAATTTTGAAAAAGTAGCAAGAATTGCTCTATCAGTTATTGTGGCTTACTATAAAGCTACAGTAATTACACCAATGTGGTATTTGTACAAGGATGAATGGAAATCCAACTGAACAAAAAAGGAAGTTTGAAAACAGACCTTTGCATATTCAGATGCCTGTTCTGTAACACATTAAAGAATGATGCATGCATGTGTACAAATATACATGTACCTAAGTTTCCACAGGTACTCTGAATATTTTAAGCTGAAGGAGTTTAAGAAACTGGCAGAGGCCAGAAGGTCACTTAGACCTCTTCCCTCCACTGGCCTTTCTCCCCCGAAACAGGTCATAAGATCCTCAGGTGACAGGTGCCTTCCTGTATCTGGAGGAAAGGAACATCCTTATCTCTAAAGCCAAAGGGACCTTGAGAAGCATCCCCATGAACAGGCCTTTCCCCCCTGGTTAACTATACTTGCCTCAAACTCTGCCCTATCATATTTCTCCATGGCTGTCCACACGTCATCATACCCAGTTTACACTACTGAGGTCTGGTGGGTGGAACTAGATAGAGTGTGTTATGCTAAATGAAATTAGTCAGAGAAAGACAAATAATCATATGACTTCACTCATCTGTGGAATTTAAACTACAAAACAGACGAACGTAAGGGAAGGGAAGCAAAAATAATATAAAAACAAGGAGAGGGACAAAACATAAGAGACTCTTAAATACGGAGAACAAACTGAGGGTTGCTGGAGGGGCTGTGGGTGGGGGATGGGCTACATGGGGAAGGGGCATTAAGGCAGACGCTTGTTGGGATGAGGACTGGGTGTTATATGCAGGGGATTAATCATTGCATTAGACTCCTGAACTCATCATTGCACTATATGCTAACTAACTTGGATGTAAATTTAAAAATGAATGAATGAATGAATAAATAAATAAATAAATAACAAGAAACAAAACAAGAAAAAATGTTTAAATAAAAAATATCACTGAGGTCTGTCTGTTTCCTCTCATGTCTGTTTCCTTATTTTCCTGTCCTCTGTTTCCTGCATGCCATGGATGTAAAACTTACACTAAATAAATGCCTGAGTTTTTTTTTCTGTTCATGTGTCTTTGTTAGTTTAATTTTTAGACCCAACCCGGGGGCTTGAGAGAGTCAAGGGAAACTTTTTCCTCCCCTACAACAGTGAGCATTTGTGCATTTATGTGGTTGATCTAAAATTCCGACATATTTGAAAAAGAAAACCAACTCTTATGAATGAATTCATGCATCTGAGTAATCACGGTATTCCCTGAGGAGTTTATGAAATCTGGGGCCCAAACAGCCAGTAAATAGCAGTTTGTGGTTTAAAAAAAAAGTGTGAGGGGCGCCTGGTGGCTCAGTCGGTTAAGCGTCCGACTTGGGCTCAGGTCATGATCTCACGGTTCGTGGGTTTGAGCCCCGCATCGGGCTCTGTGCTGACAGCTCGGAGCCCGAAACCTGCTTCGGATTCTGTGTCTCCCTCTCTCTCTGCCCCTCCCCTCTTCTCTCTCTCTCTCTCTCTCTCTCTCTCAAAAATAAACATTAAAAAAACCTAAAAGTAAAATAAAATAAGAAAAAATTTAAAGTGTGATTTTTATTGCTAAGTTGCTCTGGTCCCTTTATGACCCAGCCGGTGAGATGTGGAGGGGTGGTTTCAGGAGTCACGAGCAGTGCCTGTTGTGATGTAACAGGATCATCACTGCAGAGACATGCGAACTGGACCCTCGTCCACCGGACCCCTAGAGCTGCCCAAGCTTTTGTGAACGGCCCCTTGAACTCTCCCCCTCAGCAATTCCCACCTCCCCTCTAGAACGAGCTTGGCCATCTGTGTCAGCTCAGGGCTAACACAGAGTCAATCGCACTCATGAGAATACAACCATCTACGCTGAAGTCCTTCGCAGGTAACCGTATCTGAATTCTGGGAGAATCACCTCCTGCCTGCCTCACCAGGAGTGTGTTCGCCCATCTAGAAACCAAAGGAACTTCCATGAGCATGTCCACCGTCCGTAGCTTTTTTGAGGCCTTCTCCCCAAGCTTCATTATTTAGCATCTTCCTACACTATCGGTAGCCATCTTATTTTGGACCTCAAGCCATTTATAAAGCCCTCTGCTTTAAGATACTGTTTTTCTCTGAATGTAACAGGAAGATGCCCCCATCTCCAGTTCTACCTTAAGAAATGCACTCCTATCACTTGTAAGTTTAAGTAACATGAATGAGATACTGGCACGTAAGAGTGTGTGACTCTCTTATGTGGCTAGGACCCTCTGTTTCCAGCCGTAACTTTCAGGCCTTAGAAGCGGCGAGAGGCATACCTTAGCTGCCAATCAATATAGTTGGCGATGATCTGAACAATGACGATGTTGGGAAGGTTTTGATATCGAGGGCCTGGGCTCAGAGAATCTCAGCATGGCCAAGAAACAGAGACCTGGTTCAGTTCAAATGTTCTTTCCAAATGGGAATGAGCTTTGAACTGTCCTGACTACTGCCTCTGTGGCTGATGTGTAAACACCTGCCGTGATAGGAGAATTCACGGTCTCCTGAGGAAGCTCACCCCATGGCTCAAGAGCTCAAATGGAAACGAATGATAGTTATTACAAATAATCAATAAGCACTGGAAATGATATCCTATTATTAGGAATAGTTATGGGAGACCCCACAAGCCAGGCACAATCTTAGCTTAGCTCTCTCGAATAATTGGAAAATCATCAATAATGCTGTCTTGCTCATTTTGTTCCGAAAACCATGGTTGCCTAGACATTTAAACTTGTCATTCACCGGATCAGGCAACCAGGTGAATAATAATACCAGGGCTGGACCATGATATCTTCTTCCTAGGCACAATCCGTGGGACCAGCTTTGGAACAACTCTAAGTCAGACCTCAAATGTGCCCCAGTCCATGCTTTGCAAACGGGCTGCTGAGGTTTTTTTGACAGGTATTTCTGCAGCCTGGGAAAATCATAATGAATCCTCTCCACGTCTTAATAAAAACCATGAAGTTGCATTTGCAATGATTTGCTACTATTTTCAACTATTCCTTTACAGACCAAGACACCTTCAGTCATGATGTGAATCATTGCCTCCTCTGTGACTTTAAAACGGTCCCTAATAGAAGGAGCAAGTCACAACAGATCCAAGGATAATGCATCCTGATTTTCACTTCTGAGAAATGCTTTCAGCAGGTAGATGTTAATTTAGCAAATAGGAAAGGAACAGAAGAGTGATGTCAATGCTTGGGTCCCATCAGCCACAGTTTCCTCAGTGACACTTTCCTTTTTGCAAGGGGATGACATTTCTTTAATCAATTTCATCTCAACTGCCCATATTCTCATTTGGGCATGATTTGCACAATAAATGACATAACAGGCTTTGGGGAAATTATATTAGACAGAATTGGGCTTTGCACAGCCACCCTGCTGTGTTCCCACAGTATGTTCTGTTCTGGGTCAGAGGAGTGAAAATATTAATTGAATCATAATGTGTGTCCTAGAAGCAAAGACCACTGCTGGTGGGTGGACAGAGTGAAGTAGGACATTACTTCAAGAGCTTGATAGTTTTTTTTTTTAATTTTAATGTTTTCCTCTGTGCCAGACTCAAGAACATCCTTAAAGGCAGTTAATTGCTTTCTGCCATGAGAGCAATTTGAAACATTTTTTTAGATCATGGTAATCTAGAACGTTGCGCTATCTCAATAAACATTATCTAAGAAATGATGGACGTGTTTAATATACAGAAGGAATATGAAAGGTAACACCCCCAAACACACATCATGTGGGGTTTTGTGTGTGTGTGTGTGTGTGTGTGTGTGTGTGTGATTTTTTACAACTATTTAACTGAGGAACATAATCCTGAAGATCTTGCCTCTCAATACCTTCTCAAATTCTTTCTGTTTTGTTTATTTACTCATGGAAACTCGTACTTTGAGACTAATTCTGTACCTGTCTCCTTCCTATACTAAGAAACAAGTGATTAGTCACTAAAAGTTCAAAGAAACCAACACGCCACACATTTAAACACTAACCCTTTACTAAACAATAAAAGGAAAAAAAATCTTGGCAAGGTATTAAAATTCGTGTAAAATTAACATAGCTAATATAAAAGTCAACGATATCTACTGCCTATTCTGGGCAAATGTGAATACATGATTCTTGTCAACTTAACAGTCTGTGCATACATGAATGAGTGATTTACCAAATAGAAATGTAAGGGCCTAAAAGGAATCCTCCGTGGGGGGGTGGGGGGGCTGGCTCTCCCAGGGCAACTAGGAAATCCCACTTCTCTGTGAGAGACCGCTGTATTAGCTATCATCTCTGCATTAGATAGCCATGTCAACAAGTGTTTTTATTTTTATTTATTTATTTTCATGAATATAATTTATCGTCAAATTGGCTTACATACAGCACCCAGCGCTCATCCCAACAAGTGCCCTCCTCAATGCCTATCAACCACTCTCCCCTCTCTCCCCCCATCCCCCGTCAACCCTCAGTTTGTTCTCTGTATTTAAGAGTCTCTTGTGGTTTGCCTCCTCCCTCTGTTTGTAACTATTTTTCCCCCTTCCCCTCCCCCATGGTCTTCTGTTCAGTTTCCCAAGATCCACATATGAGTGAAAACATATATCTGTTCTTCTCTGATTATTTCACTTTGCATAATACCTTCCAGTTCCATCCACGTTGCTGCAAATGGCAGGATTTCATTCTTTCTCATGGCCAAGTAGTATTCCATTGTGTATATAAACCACATCTTCTTTAACCATTCATCAGTTGATGGACATTTAGGCTCTTTCCATAATTTGGCTATTGCTGAAAGTGCTGCTATAAACATCGGGGTACAAGTGCCCTTGTGCATCAGCACTCCTGTATCCCTTGGGTAGATTCCTAGCAGCGCTATTGCTGGGTCATAGAGTAGATCTATTTTTAATTTTTTGAGGAACCTCCACACTGTTTTCCAGAGCGGCTGCACAGTTTGCATTCCCACCGACGGTGCAGGAGGGTTCCCGTTTCTCCACATCCTCGCCAGCATCTGTTGTTTCCTGAGTTGTTAATTTTAGCCACTCTGATCACTGTGAGCTGGTATTTCAGTGTGGCTTTGGTTTCAACAAGCGTTTTTCAATTGCTGCCACTATCAGAGTCCGTATCCCACTACTGGCACCTCCCTGACACCCCATGGCAGGGAAGGTAAGCAAAAGAAAACTTGGGCGGAAGTGAAGGGCAGAAATGAAGAGAAAGGACTGCTGGTGAATTGGCTTGGGAAGAAGACTTCTTGGATGTATGAGTGTACCTCTCTAGAGGGTAGTTAAGCTGTAAGAATGTAGGACGTCTGATTTGTGACGTATTATTTTAATCCCCATGGCAACTGGCAGGTGGGGGGTATAAGGAAAAAGAAGGCCCTAGGACTGAAGTCCAAAGCTGAGTTACAGACTCAGGTCCATCTTTCCAACCTATCATCCAGCTCAGGCTACTCTGAGACTCAGTTTCTTCATCTGGACAATTGGAAGGCGTCTCAAAGTAAGGATGTAACGATCACATAGCACACAGTTGGTTGAAAATACTTAGAAAACTACAGAAGTGAACATCGATATAAAGTTGAAGTGTCTTTTTTTTTTTTAACGTTTATTTATTTTTGAGACAGAGAGAGACACAGCATGAACGGGGGAGGGGCAGAGAGAGAGGGAGACACAGAATCGGAAACAGGCTCCAGGCTCTGAGCCATCAGCCCAGAGCCTGACACGGGGCTCGAACTCACGGACCGCGAGATCGTGACCTGGCTGAAGTCGGACGCCTAACCGACTGCGCCACCCAGGCGCCCTATAGTTGAAGCGTCTTTAAATATCACAGGACCGCCTATGTGGCTCAGTCGGTTGAGAGTCTGACTTCGGCCCAAGTCATGATCTTGTGGTTTGTGAGTTGGAGCCCGGCGTCGGGCTCTGTGCTGACAGCTCGGAGCCTGGAGCCTACTTCGGATTTTGTGTCTCCCTCTCTCTCTCTCTCTCTCTCTGCCCATCCCCCACTTGTGCTCTGTGTCTCTCTCTCTCAAAAATAAAAAACAAACATTAAAAAAAGAGTAAATGTCACAAACCAAAGGGGCATAAAATAATATTTACTCAGTTCTATGTAAAATAGGAATTTATAGGAAAATCAGCTGTTGTAACAGCTAAGGGATCATTATATATTCAGCATTTATGAAATACTTAGGTTTCAAATATAAAAAAAGCTCTCACAAATCAATAAGAGAAAGTTCAAGTGCATTATGAAATATGAACAAAGGATTTAGACAGATTTAACAGAGATTGATACCTAAATGGATTTTAAACACAAGAACAGATTCCCAAGTTAACTCATATAAAAGAAGCAATTTAAAAATTATTTTTGAGCTATTGGATACATCAGAGTCAGCACACTATGGTTCATAAACCAAATCTGGCACACCACCTGCCTTTTCAAATGAAGATTGGAACACAGCCATAATAGAGTTCATTTATGTCATCATCTATGGTGCTACCAAATGACAATGACAGACTGGAGCCTTTAGACCATACGGCCCACAAGTCTAAGGTATTTACTGTCTGGCCCTTCACAGAAGTTTGCTGATCTGTGGTAGATAGAAATTACACAGTTTACAATACTTTGTGTTGGCAAGAATGTGGCCAAGATGCACTTTCATAGGTTATGGTTAGAAGCTGGTTTGGTTAACTTTTTTTAAACTCTATAAATATCCCAACATCTATATAAATTTAAAATAGATATGGAATCTAACCCCCACTCCTAGGGCCTGTTTTTAGCACACCATGGTTTATAGCAGCCACTGTTTAGAAACCATGTAAGCTGGTCAAGAATTATGTTATGTCCATATACCCAACTGTCATGGAACCTTTCTGAAAATGGGACAGATTCATAGGTGTCAAAATAAGCAATCTCAATTTTATGTTATTAAGTGGAAACAGCAAAATGTTAGGATAGTGATTTGCAGTGGCATTTAAATGCTGGTGAGATACAAATACCTCTGGAAGCTTTCTGTAGACAGAAGGAACAGTGGTGTTTTCTGGGAGACCTGAGTAGAAGGTGTGTTGATGTGCGGTCACATAGTTCCCTATATACCTTTTGTTATACTGGGAGTTTCAACCACAGATACAATTAATTTTTCAGAAATAAGAACAAATACCTGGTCTGCTTAAATGAAAAGTGGTTCAGATATGGATATTTGAAACACATTTGTGGATGCACCAAAAGGACAGGCTTGAGAGATAGTCCGTAAAAGAAAGACAAGTTCAATTTCAATCCAAAGTCATGAAATAAGTCAAGTGAAGAGACATCACATTTGGAGAGGCTCAAGGGAAAGTAAGAAAAGGAGAAAAGAGAAACCATGAATTCAAAGAGAAAATAAATTCATGAGTTTTTCCTTCCCCAAATTATATTGACTGACATCATAATAAATTTAAAATTCTGCTACAGGATATAGTGGATCAAGGGTTAAAATGACTAAGCAGAGTGGGTGCCAATTCAAAGTCACCAAAGGAGAAAAGACAATCAATGAATCTAAATCTCTTGAAATACTACAAAAATGTTGTACGAAATAAACTTATTATAATTTAATAAAACGTGTAGACCTGATTACAATTCTACAGAAGCCACTTTGGGTAGAAATACTGTTACACCATTCGTTAGTGAGACTAAATACATAAATTGCTTGGCAAAAGATGAAGATTATTCTACGCTAAAAGAAAGAGCTATTTTCTATTTATTAGCATAACCCTCCTATTTTAAAAATTTTAATATTAAGACAAGACTCCACCAGAAGCAACAAGGACCTCCAAGCTGCAGAGCCCCTGTTTCCCCTTGCCTCCTCCTTCATGCAAATACTACCCAACCATAAAACCAAATCAAGCCACTCACTCTTCACGGAACCCAGAACCAACATGTCCCTTTTGGAAAGGCATAGGCAATGAAAAACTCCATTAAACACAAAGCAACATCTATGGATTGCCATGTAATTTAAAACCAAGAGCATCACCTCATAGGTAGCTTCCCAGATATTAACAATTACAAAGTTTCCAACAAACATACAGTCTGCCTGTATGATGCTACATTTTAAATTGCAGACAACAGGAAAGTACCGTTTGGGTAGGTAGATAAAAACCGATCCTGTCTTGCCCAGTTACCAAAGGCTGTGCCACGGAGAGTGGACCATCGAAACTGTGAAGGTGGAAGTAGAGATCTTCCAGCAACATGAGTAAACACAAGAGAAATGTAAAGGTTAGAGTTTCCATGCTTTTCATCCCGTGAAAACATAGTACAGAGAAAACTCATTTGGTAACTGATGGAACTTCTTACAAATCTGCTTCTCTCCTGCTGTGAAATCACTTAACTCATTTTTCGAGAGGAGATAATATACACTGAAGATTCTTAACCTTTTGTGAATGTGTTTTTCTTTTATAGCTCTCAAAAAAGAAAATAAGCCGGCCCCTTTCATGGCTGATATATCCTAGCGTTTGAAACTGAAGAGTCCCTCCCACCTCAACACCCTTTACTTTGGGCTATACAAATACAATTTTGTTTTTGAAAATCTGTGTATCAGTATGTTTAAGGTACTTCATTCTAAGTCTCCACCGTCTTTTGAGAAAGTTGAAAAACAACAGTAAAATCTGGCCCTCTGCTTATATGCAAACAGGCCCTATGGTAGTGCGTTCTGATTATGTTTTTCTCATGATGATAATAGAGGCGTGAACAATTTCATAAAACGACTGAAATTTTCTACCTGCTTGTACTATTCAAAGATTTTTTTTTTAAAAAAGATGTCCAATAAGGAGCGCCTGGGTGGCTCAGTCGGTTAAGCGTCTGACTTCGGCTCAGGTCATGATCTCACGTTTCATGGGTTTGAGCCCTGGGTTGGGCTCTGTCCTGCTTTGGATTCTGTGTCTCCCTCTCTCTCTCTCTCTGCCCCTCCCCCACTCACACTCAGTCTTTAGCTCTCAAAAATAAATAAACGTTAAAAACATAAAATAAAAGATGTCCAATAATATTTCCTCAATATTTCTTGTGAATATAAAGAATATTAGGAAATACACTTTAAGACAGATCTACATGTTTTTTTCTCAATAATTGGTCTCACGTAGGGGAGCATTAAACTCACATTCACAGAATTGAACTAAAGAGAAAGGCCCAACATTTTTCCATACAACCATTTCTGTTCCCATAACCAACATCAGAAGTGAAGTAAAATTATCTTTTAGAAGGTAAGTGATTAAGAAATTTAATTTCTTTTCTGTTTAATTACATAGCTCATAAAAAAGACCATGAAATGAAAATAAAATTGTTTCACTATTCATTAGTTTCTAGATATGCCAGACCTCATGGGGAGAGTGAGGGTCAGGAAGAAATACTAGTTAATTTTAAACCTTGTTGACGTAGGAAAAAAAAAGAAATACTAATAGAAATACAAATACATATCCATTGCATACTGGGTAGAATTTTTTTCCTCAGAAATGTAACTGATATTCCTAGATAAATAATTTAAAAATAAGCCAGATGCTTTTGAATAGAAAATAAATGATATTCCACAACACATTAAAATTTGACACAGCAAAGGAAGCCAGCAAGAAAGCAAAAAGACAATTTATTGAATGGGAAAAGATATTTGCAAAGGATATAGCAGATAAGG
Source organism: Lynx rufus (assembly GCF_022079265.1). Classification (NCBI taxonomy): domain Eukaryota; kingdom Metazoa; phylum Chordata; class Mammalia; order Carnivora; family Felidae; genus Lynx; species Lynx rufus. Next base: position 3,337,610 of record NW_025814828.1, read on the forward strand.
GATTAATCCAAAATATGTGAAGAACTTATACAACTCAACACCACCACCACCAACAACAACAATCTGATGAAAACATGGGCAGAGGGGGCACCTAGGTGGCTCAGTCAGTTAAGTGTCGTACTTTGGCTCAGGTCATGACCTCATAGTTCATGGATTTGAGCCCCACATCAGGTTCTGTGTTGATAGCTCAGAGCCTGGAGGCTGTTTCAGATTCTGTGTCTCCTTCTCTCTCTCTGCCCCTCCCCTGCTCCCATTTTGTCTCTCTCTGTCTCAAAAATAAATAAACATTAAAAACTTTTTTTTTAGTAAAAAACATGGACAGAGGACCCGAATAGACATTTTTCCAAAGAAGACATCCAGATGGCTAACAGACACATGCAGAGAGGTTCAACATCACTCATCATCGGGGAAATGCAAGTCAAAACCACCATGAGATATTAGCTCACACCTCTCAGAATGGGTAAAATAAAAAGAAAAAAGATAAGAAACAACAAGTGTTGGTGAGGACGTGAAGAAAAAGGAACGCTTGCGCACTCTTGGTGGGAACGCAAACTGGTGCAGCCACACAGTACAGAGTCTCCTTAGGAAATTAAAGACAGAGGTATCGTATGATCCAACCCTTCCCCTGTTGCATATTTACTCAGGGAAAAATGAAAACACTGGCTAAAAAAGATACATGCACTCCTATGTTTACTACAGCACTATTTACAACAGCTAAGATATGGAAGCAGACTTAAAGGTCTATCAACAGGCGATTGCACAAGGAAAATGTGGTGTATATATACTATGGAATATTACACAGCCATGAAAGGGAATGAGATCATGCCATTTGAGACACTACAGAGGGACTCAGAGGGTATTATGATACGTGATATAAGTCAGACTGAGGACAAATACTATATGATTTCACTCACAAGTGGAATCTAAAAAATGAATAAGTAAGCAGAAACCACCATCAGAACCATAAATACAGAAAACAAAATGATGGTTGCCAGAGGGGAGGGAGTTGGCATACGATCAAGCATATCATCAACAGTATGCTACAGTCTCATTGTTTGCATTTTTAAGTTTAGTTTTGAGAGACAGAGCGTGAGCAGGGGAGGGACAGAGAGAGAGGGAGACACAGAATCCGAAGCAGGCTCCGAGCTCTGAGCCGTCAGCACAGACCCCGACGCAGGGCTTGAACTCGCGAGCCGTGAGATCGTGACTGAGGCCGAAGCTGGACGCTCAACTGACTGAGCCCCCCAGGCGCCCCATCAGTGATAGTTTTCAATGCAGATGCTATGTGTGTACTTTCTCAGATCTATTACTACATGGTGTATATATTCGCACCAGAGTACCTTTCCGACTTGGGTTGCAAACAAAAGACAAACAACCAAACACAAAACCTAACTGTCCATGACAGATGGCTGAATCATGTTGTGCTATGAGATATTCTTGAGAAATACGATCATTTAAAAATTTTCCCATTTATAAAGTAGTAATTCTGATGAGACTTCACCTCCTCTTTCCGCTTTCCATTGAACAATTGATGAAAGTTTTGGCAAAACGTAACTGAGCCAGTTTTACAAACTTAGTTTGCAGGGGTGCGTTTGATGTACATGTTTCCCTTCTATTGACTTTAAATTTACCGCTATTGAAGCACACTCAAGGGGCGCCTGGGTGGCTCAGTCGGTTGAGCATCCGACTTCGGCTCAGGTCATGATCTAATGGTTTGTGAGTTTGAGCCCCGCGTCGGCTCTGTGTTGTAGCTCAGAGCCTGGAGCCTGCTTTGGATTCTGTGTCTCCCTGTCTCTGCCCCTTCCCTACTCATGCTCTGTCTCTCTCTGTCTCTCAAAAATGAATAAACGTTAAAAAAATAAAAAAAAAATAAAGCATACTCAACACTCAAATTTTTCAAAGTTGATTTGCATTAAGAGTAAGGTAACTAAACTTAGGAGTCCAAGCTGAGTCAAACATTCAAATTACCAATATAAAAGCCTAATTTGCATTCCTGGAGAAATATACGTTGTTACTATCCCGAGAAATTTTAATTTTGGCATAAAATGTACCATTTTTCTTTTATATTATGCCTGGATTTCAAACATAAATTCACTGCTATGGGACTGATTAGTAGACCTACAATCATAAGATGATTATTTATTGAGTAATTAATGTATACAAAGAAGCTGGCTAGGTCCTTTACAGGCACTGTCTCATTTATTTCTCTTAGTTGCTCTGCAAAGTAGCTACCATTATTGCCATATGATAGATTTAATTCAGATACACTCATGAACAGCTGGCAATAACTCCATCATTAATCTTTAAGGTCAATGATCTTACATCACATTATGCAAATATAAAGGAGGACATTTTGATTGGAAAATTCTAAAAATCTGAATTGTAAATGCAACACTAGCTGTAGTCGTTTCCATTTAAAACACTCATGAGTTTATTTCCAAAATGGCTCTTAATCATGCACTTTAAAAGATCAAACGCTCTTGAACAAACCAAAATAACCAAACTCACATTTTCCAGGAAACACTCAAAGAGTGATTGAGAAGGGTAAAGAAACCTGTGAAAAACCAAGAGTATGACTCAGTGTTTCCTAGAGAAATGTTAATGAAAATATCTCCTCGTCCATAACTCTAACATAAATCCTAATTAAAATCCAAGTTGCGTGTGCTGTCTTGTTAAATGGTGATTAACTGTCTGAAATTTCTTTGAAGTTCAAGTTGTTAGGAACAAGATTGCCTATTTAATGCCTGTAAAAGAAAGTAGTAATTCTCTGAATTCTGAACTGCTGTTAAGAGAATATAGCTCTAATAAAATATTTTGCATTATCTCTATCAACTGGTATCTCCTACCTTCCATTTGTGTTAAAATTAGAATAAATCAGACATGTACATCTTATAGTAACAGACGACGTAATTGAAGCCAACCCCCTTACAGAGAACAAGTGAAAATTTGCATGATTAAGTAAGAATTCTTAAAAAAATTCCAACGCTAAAATCATACTTAGAGATTGCAGTACTAAACCAATGAGAAAGTCATGATCCCGGTCGGGAGACCAGTAGAATCCCCAGCACACAAAGCGGCTTGTGCCCCAGGGCATTTTCTATTCTGCAGGACCAACAGTCACCTGCACAGCCTTGGTTTTTGTTGTTGTTGTTGTTGTTGTTGTTGTTGTTTTAAGCAGACCACCATCAAGCCCCAATGTCTGCCAAAGGTATGCACGACCATGCAGCCCACCCTCCACAACATCTAAACACTTCAGAGAACAGCAGGTCTTGGTGGATTAAATCATCTGGAGTTTTAATGTCCATAGATGTCTGCCCTGGAGAAAGAGGCCATTAGCCCAAGCATCAATTTATGACTATGCGTAGGTACTTTTCAGCAGCAATGGCCAGTTCACAAAGATGACCAAACGCATAAAGAAAGAAATAAGAAGTCACTGGTAAGACCAGCAGAAGTAATCGTCACTAAAAGAGACCCTGGAAAAATTAAGAGAGTGTCATGATCAGACATATATGATAACCTAACTATTTCAGAATAATACACAAGGAAGTACAAAAACAAAAAAGAGAGACTGAAAATTTCTGCAGGGTGAGAAACTATTAATATGGGGGAAAAGACATCATAACAGACCAGCTAGAAATTCTAAATCAGAGGATCATAGAAAGAAAGAAAGAAAGAAAGAAAGAAAGAAAGAAAGAAAGAACAAACGGATAAGTCAGGTTCAAGGGCAGATCACTTAAAGCTGAAGGGAGGGGCACCTAGGTGGCTCAATCCATTAAGTGTCCAACTTTGGCTCAGGTTATGATCTCATGGTGTGTGAGTTGGAGCCCCGTGTCAGGCTCTGTGCTGACAGCTCACATCCCTGAGCCTGCTTCGGATTCTGTGTCTCCCCCTCTCTTTGCCCTCCCTTGCTCGTGCGCTCTCTCTCTCAAACATAAACTTAAAAAAAAACATTAAGAAGAGAATTAAAGGGCGCCTGGGTGGCGCAGTCGGTTAAGCGTCCGACTTCAGCCAGGTCACGATCTCGCGCTCCGTGAGTTCGAGCCCCGCATCGGGCTCTGGGCTGATGGCTCAGAGCCTGGAGCCTGTTTCCGATTCTGTGTCTCCCTCTCTCTCTGCCCCTCCCCCGTTCATGCTCTGTATCTCTCTGTCCCAAAAATAAATAAACGTTGAAAAAAAAAATTTAAAAAAAAGAAGAGAATTAAAAAATAAAAAAATGAAGAGAAACAAGTGACTATGAGTACAGGTGAGAAGGAAGTGTCCAGAATACATCGTGGAAAGATATCAAAAGAGAATATATATAAAAGAGCATTAGAAATAGGGAAAGTCACATGAGAATTTCTCAAATGTGTATAATCTCAATGCTCAGGATATGAAACCATCAGACATTGAGATGAACTATGAAGGAAGAAAGAGTCATGGGGTGACTGAGATAATGGCAATACCAAATGTAACAGTTAAATATTTTTTGTTCATTTATTTTTGAGAGACAGAGACAGACAGAATGTGAGTGGGGGAGGGGCAGAGAGAGAAGGAGACACAGAACCCGAAGCAGGTGCCAGGCTCTGAGCTGCCAGCACAGAGCCCGTCTCTGGGCTCGAACTCACAAACCATTAGATCACGACCTGAGCTGAAGTCGGATGCTTAACCAACTGAGCCACCCAGGCGCTCCCCAAACGTAACATTTAAAATAACTAGAAAGAGTATATGCAAGAAAATGCAAAATTGAGAGCTTCCAACATGTGGAAATTATAAGGAGGGTCGAAAAATCTCAAAGTGTAAAGAAACTATGTAACTAAATTATGAATTGGATGCATTGGTTAACCACCCACTAGAGACAGAGGAAGGAGATTTACCGGAATAGAATGGAGGTCTGGGGGGAAATATTCAGAAGGAAGTTTGAAAATAAAATTAGATGAAAATTCAAACAGAAAGGACAGAAATGGAGTGGTAAAGATAAAGTCTAAGCTATGTGCAAGTTGACCACAAATAGGAAAGAAGGAAGAAAATAAAACAGCAATATTAGAAGCGGTAATGATGAAGCATTCTCACAACTTAAGAAAAACATCCTTGCAAAGGTGAAAGGTGATTAAGGAATTGCAATCAGGTAAACAGAAAAAGAATGCAATACCTAACTGCATCAGAGAAACACTGAAGGAACTCAAAGGCAAACAATCTTCAAAGCATCATGGGAATGAAATCTAGAGAATGTATTATTTTCAAAGGAGAAACTCTTGAAGTGACAGCTAAATTCTCTACAGCAACAATGGACTCCAGAGAAGAGGAGAAGGATTTCTTTGATGGCTGGAGAGAAATAACCACAAATTAAAATTCAGCAAGAATACTCTTCAAGAGGAGGGAATTGTAAAGACATTTTCAGACAAGCTATCTGAGGTTTCCAAAAGCTCACATGCTCTGAAAACATATTTCAGATGATTATTGCGGTTTCTCATAAGAGAGGCTCACAGATAAAGTCAGAGGCACAAGAAATAATGGGGAACCAGTAAATGATGGGACTGTGGGGAAATCAACATTAATGTGGAATACATCAAATAAACACATATTTCCTAGGAGATTCCGAAAAATACACACAAAATCAAATGCCAGTAATAGTAGGTCAGCCAGGTACATGAACATGGAGGTTAAAATATACTAATTAGGTAGTATTTGCAGAGAAGTGGAAATTGCATTAATTAAAATTAGTGATCACATTAAGGGTCCCTGTTGTAATTTCTGGCGTTCTGCAATAAAAGATTACAGGCACAATGCTTTAATTTGTAACACAGAGGGAGAGAGGAAACAAAGGGATGAGATGATTAAAAAAACAAGCAATTCACAGGAAAGCAAAAAAGAGAGGAAAATACAAAAGAAGTGGGCTAATAAAAGCACACGTTTAGGGTGGAAGATTTAAACCTAAATATATCAAAAAAGAAATGTAAATATAAGTAGATCTACAGTTGAAACAGCAAAGATATCAGACCCCAATGTATACTACCTATAAAACACACAATGAAAATATGAGTCAGCAGAAAGGCCAGAAGTAAAAACATGGAGATGATCCACAACTGAATTACTAACAAAATACAGCATTATTAACATCGAGCTAAATAGATGTTAAGGCATGAAGTGCAGACTGATATAAAGGACCACATCAGAAAAAGAATTTTAATTTGTCACAATGTATACAAATGCTAGCTATCATCCCCTAAATTGATACGTGCATAAAATATGTAAAATAAAACTGTAGAAAATATAAACGAAGAGAGAAAATTCACGATGGTGGGAACACTTAAGAGACTCACTCTAGTCAGTGACAGAATACTCAGACTATCAATAAAGTGATAGAAAATGTGTAACATATAATCCAAAAACCTGAGTTATTAGATGTATATAGAATATCACTACCAATTCCGGGAAAATAAACACTTTCCTCAAGGATGCAAAACACACTGAGAGGAAATAAACAAAACAATTTTAAATGTAACTGGAAAGAGCACATACATTTCGAAATTAAAGAATATCCTCTGACAAAATTCACAAGTCAAAGAAAAACTCATAATGGAAATCATGTAATATTTCATACGGACAAAAAAAGTATCATTCATGATTTATGAAATGCAACTAATGGGTTCCTTGAGCAAAATTCACAAGTATGTATTAACATGTTAGAAAATGAGGACATTGGATCACTAATAAAATAGGCTTCTATTTCAAGATGATAGTAAGTAAAAAACAGTAAGATTAATGAGGAGGAACCAAAAGAGATAAGAACAGTAATTAATGAAAATTAAATCAACATATAGTAGAGAGAAGAGTAAAATGAAAGTTGGTTCCTTGGAAAGTGTAATCAAAGATAGAAACTGATGAGTTTTACTGATAAAGTGGAAAAGCATACATATTTTGGGTATTGAAAAAATAAAACACCAGCATACACTTGAGAAAGTAAAAACATAAAAGAAAATTACTAACTTCTATACTTTTGATAAAAGAACATTTGTAAGACATTCAAAGACTTCTAGAAGAATGTAGCGTAACAAACTTGACTCAAAAATAAACAGAAAACTGGAATGATGCTACATCCGTTTAAGGTACACATAAGATTTATTGGCCACAAAAGAAAACTCAATGCAAAAATGGTGCACTTACCAGTTCTGGAAAACATTAAGGAAGAAATACCTCAATTTTTTTTTATTATATTTTTTACTGTTTACTGATTTTTGAAAGAGAAAGGCAGAGCTAGAGCAGGGGAGGGGCAGAGAGAGAAGGAGACACAGAATCCGAAGCGGGCTCCAGGCTCCAAGCTGTCAGCACAGAGCCCGACATGGGGCTCGAACTCACAAACTGTGAGATCCCGACCTGAGCCGAAGTCAGCCGCTTAACCGACTGAGCCACCCAGGCGCCCCCTTACCTCTGCTACTTTTTGATAAAATGCTCACCATTCGTGAGTTCGAGCCCTGCACTGGGCTCTGCACTGACATCATAGAGCCTGCTTGGGATTCCTTCTCTCCCTCTGCCCCTCTCTCTGTCTCTCTCAAAATGAATAAATAAACATAACAAAAAAACAACAAAACAAAACAAAGAAAAAATACAAATAGCATTGTTTAAATGTTGGAAACACTGTCTTTAAAACCAGAAGCAAAAAACCAAACACCCAAATCTTTGCAGTATTTTGCCAGCTAAGGTGAGAAAAACAAACGTGGTTTTTACTCACAGATGATATAAGTGTATATGTAGGAAATCTCAGATCACATAATTTAATAAATTTGCTGGCTGTAAAGTTAATATTAAACAAAAATGTATTTTAGGAGCGCCTGGGTGGCTCAGCCAGTGAACCGTCTGACTTGGGCTCAGGTCATGAGCTCATGGTTCACGAGCTCGAGCCCCAAGTCAGGCTCTATGCTGACAGCTGGGAGCCTGGGCCCTGCTTCAGATTCTGTGTCTCCCTCTCTCTCTGCCCCTCCCCTACTTGTGCTCTGTCTCTCTCTCTTTCTCCTCTCAAAAATAAATAAATAAATAAACATTTTTTAAAACTGAATTTTATATTCCAGCAGTAACAGGAAACAAAGATTTTAAAAAGATAAGCATTACAAAAGTTCTGAAACCTTTCCTACAAAGGTTTCACAAACCTTTGTAACACAAAATGACACAAAATGTGTATAAGACCTCTATTTGAAACATGATAAAACATTACTGACACAAAATGTGTATAAGACCTCTATTTGAAACATGATAAAATATTACTGAGAAAAAAAGACTTAAGTAAGCTATAGGGACATATCATTTTTGTGAATTGGTCTAGGCAATGTTGAAAGATGTGCAATAAAGCCTGACTGGGCCAAGACATTACAGTTTTCATTCAAAATCAGATGTTTGTTTTCCCAACGGGAGATGCTTAAGTGTATACAAAAATGCGAAAATTCAAAAATAGCTAATGTTCTCTTAAAAAAAGAATAAGAAGAATACTCATTACACTATATATTGTAGTTTATTATAAAAGGCAATTTTTAAGGGGCATCTGGGTGGCTCAGTTGGTTGAGCGTCCGACTCCGGCTCAGGTCATGATCTCACGGTTCGTGGGTTCGAGCCCCGCTTCAGGCTCTGTTCTGACATCTCAGAGCCTGGAGCCTGCTTCAGATTAAGTGTCTCCCTCTCTCTGCCCCTTCCCCGCTTATGCTCTGTCTCTCTTAAAAGTATATAAACATTAACAAATTAAAATATATATATATATATAATTTTTAAGAAAATATGATACTGGCAAAAAGGTAGGCAAAGGAAGCAATAGAACTTTAGCAATACGGTATACATGTTTTTCTCTTTTAAAAATGTTTATTTATTTTACTTTTGAGAAGGGGAAGGAGGCAGAGAAAGAGGGAGAAACAGAGTTCCAAAAAGGCTCTGTGCTGTGAGCACACGGCCCAATGCAGGGCTCGATCCCACGCACATCGAGGTCATGACCCGAGCTGAGATCAAGAGTTGAGAGCTTAACAAAGTGAGCCTCCCAGGTGCCCCATATTATTTTCAATAACTGGTATTGTGACCTCAACGTGTCTACAGGGAAAAATAAATTGTACCCATTACCTACACAAAAGAAGAGTGTTAAGTCCCTGTGAAATTTAATATAAAAATTAAAAAAATGTGTTGAAGACACTGTGCTCTTACCCTTAGGAAGGAAAATATATTTTTTCCCTAAAACTATATTTAGGGAAAAATATCTTCATATTCCAAAAGCAGTAATCCTAAAGTAAAATAATGTAAAGTCAATAAAGTAACTTTATGAGCAGTGGCTCATGAAAAGACACCCTTAGAAACAGTGAAAGGCATGCCAGGGTATGGAAGACATTTGCAACTCACGAAAGACAGTTCATCCAACAGGAAATACGAATGATCCAGAGATAAATGGACAAGCATCAACCTCAGGGAACAACAAATTATAAACACAGTGAGTTTCCATGTGCGCCCACCAGACAGGAAAACAAATACTGGTGCAGATCTCACGCTGCTGGTGAAAACACTGATTCCCATATTGGAAAATGGCTCAGTCTTACTTAAAGTAGATTTAAAGTAGCAATTCCACAATGCACATATGTCTCCAAAAACCCATGTGCTTGAGAAATGAGGATGTATTTCCAAGAATGGCTGTATCATTAAAGTTTGCAATAGCCGGGGCTGGAAATAACACACATCTCTATTAACGAGAAAATGGGGGAAATACAAGGTAATGTATCCACACAATGGAATACACAGGAATTCAAATGAGTGGAATAGATCTACAGAAAGGAACATAGACTTTAAACACAATTGTGCATAAAAATAACATGTCAGAAAAGAATATAAAGTTCCATTCATTTAGAGTCCCCAAATATGTAGAATGGAACTGTGATGCGGGGATGCCTATATTGATGTGGGAAAAATATAAAAACCAGGTAAGTGTGATTTGCATAAAAGTCATGACAATGGTTATCACCTGGGTGGGGAAGAAGATACGGTCAGAAGAAAACGGGTGTCTTTATGAGGAGAGGGACATCCTATTTCTTTTTTTTTTTTAATTTTTTTTTTAGCGTTTATTTATTTTTGAGACAGAGAGAGACAAAGCATGAACGGGGGAGGGTCAGAGAGAGGGAGACACAGAATCTGAAACAGGCTCCAGGCTCTGAGCTGTCAGCACAGAGCCCGACGCGGGGCTCAAACTCACGGACCGCGAGATCATGACCTGAGCTGAAGTCGGACACTTAACCGACTGAGCCACCCAGGCGCCCCTAGGGACATCCTATTTCTTGACACGGCGGTGTTTACTGGAACATTTGCTTGATGTTTTCACGTCTCTCTAAACGTCAATGCTCTATACAAGCTTTCCTTTCTGTGTGTTATATTTCAGAGATGTTTTATTTTTCAATCAGTGTCCATCTAATTACACCATAAATGTTGACCAACATACCTAGTGTCTACTGTCTTCCTTCACATGGTCCCATCATTTGTACCCGCACTGCCAGTGAAGAAAATGCCAAGAGAAACGTGACCACGTCCCTGGAGAGCTAGTCATGCAAAAAGGAAAACGATGAAGGAGCACTTCTGTCCCCTGCTTCCAGAAACCAGGACAGCTCCCAGGGAAGCCCCTAAATCTGCACACTTTTCCTACAAACCCAGCGGCAGAGAGCCCTGAACCCACTCATTCTCAGATGATAAACTCCAGTCTAAATGGAGCCGTCTATCCACACAACTCACGCCTCTGCTCACGTCGACCGCACTGTCTGAGGCTTACGTGGCAACTATTTTTTTTTTCTGATTGCATGTCTGCACATGTGATAACTTATCACAACTCTCTACAGGCCTAGAGCAATTGCTACTGCAGCTTTCGCGATTTATCTAGTCCCATGAAACATTCAGAGCTATTCCTACACAAATGATATGGTACGATTTTTAATTATTCAAGACATTTTGGGGGAAAAGGACCTAATTCAAATGGCAAGCAGATCAGCTAGGTTTTAACACCGGGCGGGTACTTTCAGTGGTGACCCGTGGCTCCAGTGATACCGAAGACGCATTGAACGATCAAGAACCACTTATCGAACGGACTTCTGGAAGATGAGCGTGCCAGATGAGCATTGTAAAAACGTAAATTTTTTTGTGAAGGTAAATGTAAATGTAAATCGAGCAATGTGAAAATAAGCACGGTGGAAGTCACAGCCCCAAACGGATGCTCTCCTTTGCAACAGTCAATTCCGAAAGGTGTGTATGTGACACTTGGGCTGCACAAAGCATTTTGCGTTTCTCCTTTCAATGTGCCTTAAGAGTGAGCTGAATCAAGCTTACATTTATTTATAGCTGTACCTTGTTTTTGAAGTAAAATTGCATTAGCCAATGTAGTCAGTGACCTTACTCAACAGAACCTTCATGTTTCCAAATATAAATCCCTCTTTAAGGATTAAAAGTTGCCTCGTAGCAAGATATTGAAAACAAATTATTATGGGCTCTAAAGGGATTTAAACAAGCAGAAAGGGGAGACTGGGTGGCTCAGTTAAGTGTCCAACTTCGGCTCAGGTCATAATCTTGTAGTTTGTGGCTTCGGGCCCTGTGTTGGGCTCTGTGCTGACAGCTCGGAGCCTGGAGCCTGCTTCAGATTCTGTGTCTCCCTCTCTCTCTGCCCCTCCTCCACTCTCTCTCTTTATCTCAAAAAAATAATAAACATTAAAAAATTTAAAATAATAAATGAATGAGCAGAAAAACAAATGTTTAAGCAATCTTCTTTATTATAATTAGCATATTGCCTACAAAGTGACTGATTTGTGTATAATCATGCTCATTTGAGTATATAATTTCTGATATACTTGCTAAATTATTTCAGCCTAACATACAAGACTTGGTGTCCATACACCTTTAATATTTTTACCATTAGTCATTAGACTATTTCCCAACTAACATCGTCCTTCCGTATGTGATCGGATACATAAACTGTGGTCCATCCAGACAATGGAATATTATTCGACGCTAAAAAGAAATGAGCTATCAAGCCCCAAAAGACACAGAGGAACCTTAAATGCGCATTGCTAAGTGAAAGAAACCAATCTGAGAAGGCCACATCCCTTTTGTCAGATTCTGTAGGAATCTATAGAATGATTCCATCTATATCACACCCTACACAGGACAAAAGTAAGGAGACAGTGAAAAAGTCAGTGGTTGCCAGAGATTAGGGGGAGAGAGGCGTGAATATGTAGAACAGAGAGGATCTGCAGGGTGGTCAAGCTACAGATGATATAACAATGGACACAGGTCATTATAATTCGTCCAAATTCATGGAGTATGCAACACCAAGAGTGAATGCTAACATAAACCACAGGTATGACAACCTCCCAACGTAGGGTCATCCCTGGTAAGAAAGGCACTAATGTGAGCAGGATATTGGTGACAGGGAGGCTGTGCATGTGTGGGGCCAGGCGGTACAGGAAAAATCTCTGTATCTTCTCAAGTTTCCTGTAAACCTCAAATTGCTCTAGAACAATAAATTCTTTAGAAAAAAATTTTTAACATTCGTTTATTTTTGAGAGAGAAAGAGCGACAGAGTGAAAGCAGGGAGGGGTAGAGAGAGAGGGAGACACAGAATCCGAAGCAGGCTCCAGGCTCCTAGCTGTCAGCACACAGCCTGACACGGGGCTCGAACTCACGAACCATGAGATCATGACCTGAGAGGAAGTCAGACGCTTAACCGACCCGGCCACCCAGGAGACCTGAAGGAAACAGAAGTCAATCTCAAATAATCCCTGAAAATACATCAACTATTATGAGATTTTTTTTTTAATGGAAGATCTATTCTATAAACAGGGATGCCAGGAAAGAACACTCCTGAAAAGTCCTTAGATTGTTTTAAGTATAGAAAATAAAATTTTATCATTCTATAAAATTTTTAAAATTAAAAAAAAACCAGCTGGAATTAAAAATTAAACATTTTTAATTTTAAATACCAGCTGGAGTTATAAATTAATTAAAATTAATTCCCTAGAAAGCAATACAAAAAAACATAAAAAGTATGTGAGAAAGTTGAAAAATAATTAAATAGTTTAGGTATCTGACTTCTACAATTTGGGAGACTTTTTCAAAGATGAGAGTATCAAAACCAGGTGGGAGGAAATTGCCAAAAAGAAAATAATAAATCAGAACATTTCCCAATACCAGAGGAACTAAGTCTCTAAAGGGACACCTGTCTGGCATAAAAAATAAAAAAAAGACACACATCTAGGCACACGACGTTAAAATTTTTGAATACCAGAGAGTCAAGCCAAAGATGGTAAGTGTTTCAAAAAAGAAAAGCTGCACACAAACTCAAATAAGAGAAGTAGAATCGGAATTATATATAAAAGCAGATAAGGCAATGGACATATTCATTCTGCCTTTTGTGAATTTGCTGTAACCTGTAATTTGCTGAAAACCTGTTGTTTTATCCAACACACCTTTGCTGAAGGTCTTCCAAGTTTCCAAGGAATGATTTAGGCACTGACGGTAAGGTGGAAGAAATCCCATCAAGTTGGATCAAACAGACAAACATATTAACAAGGAAATACCCAGCATATGTCAGGAATAGGGTGAGAGGGCGGGGAGGGTTGGGGGAGCCTGTATCCAATGAGGCACCTGCTATTGGGTGAGGTGAGAACAGCCACACCTCTGGCCATGTGATACAAGTCCACAGGGATTGCTGAGTGTAGGGCTAAACGTCAGGGTCGGCTTGTCCCATCAGCCTCCTGCCTTTGCACAGTTCAGGAATTACCTAAATGGATTACCTAGATACAGGTCATTATAATTCAGACAGATGTTAGAAGATGTATGTACCATCACTGATAAGAAGTTAATTCATCAATAATGCCCCAAATAACACTTTCTTAGACATTGGGCTCAGATGGCAGAGCTGTCTGTAACAGTGTATATGTGTATGTATATGCACTTTTTAGTATCTTGAATCACAAGAAGACTGTCTTTATTGCTTGTCTACCAGCAAGAACCCATAGGTCAGAGGGCAGTCCTCAAATCAGAAGACATGGCCCAGAATTTGGGGGTGAAATCTGCAGCCATCTTCTCCCTGTGCAATTGGCACCTGTTCTAGGGAAGCACACCGATTCTATGGTAGGAAAAAGAAAGAAGAAAATGGCCATGTGTTTATTGGCTTATTTTGCAAGGGAACAGTATCAGAGGAGATGGTGTTTCCCTTAAAGACTGCCTCCTGTTGGGTCCCCCTCATGGTGTAATCCAACATGGAGGCATCACCCACCTCATGGGTCAGACAAGAGATGGGAGAGTGGAAAACTTCCTCCCTACCTCTGGTTTCCAACTTGTTTCTGAAGGGCAACGCAGACCTGCACCCCACAAGGTGCCTGCAGCTGACAGCCTTTCCGTAAACTAGTGTGTTCTCTCATGAGCAAGATGGAAATCGATGCGGTGAAGCTTTGGAATTCCCAGGTCTAGAAACCCACTAGGAAATTAGGTCTCTTCTTCGGGATGCAGTATTCTGGGGAAGACATGAGGATTCTAGCCCCATGAGTGCTAATAACAGTACACAAGTGTGAATGATGCCGGCCACCGATGAAAACCCCCGAGAAGACAAGAACATCTACTGTGGCAGATAACGCCAATGAGCTATAATTGAAAGGGATAATAAAGACACTAAGACTTGCATGTCCAATGTGAAGACAGCCTTCTTTCTGTTTGCTTTATGTTACATGCACTTTAATTTCCTGAGAGTAGCATAATCTGATTCCATTTAATGAACGAAGCAAGGGGCAGGAGAGGAGATATTGAATAAATTTTGACTAGCGGGATTACTTGACAATGGAGGGTCTACTTGCTAAGAGAGGGGGTTTGTGTATAAGCGATGCTAATGCCTGCCTTTACTCCTGCTACCTCCCCAAGCTGAATACAGAGGGCAGTCAACAAAGTAATACTTCCAAGGTGCTTACTCTCGGCCAGGCACTCTGACATACTGCACCGACATCTACAATCCACAAGTTACCTTCAGCGCTGGGCCTTATGAGGCATAGAAAAACAAACAAAGGATCTAGAGGCACAGAAAGATGAAGTAACTTGTCCACGACCTAAGATCACAGACAGAGCTACAAGTGCCCAAGCTGGGACTCATATGCAGGGAGTATATTCCTATCTAGGGAGTTCAAGATCTGTGCTCTCTCTTCCTCTTCCAAGCTGCCCCTGCGGCAGCTTGGTGGACACCAATAAGTAACTCTACATTCTAAACCAAGGTCTCTAAATCTTAAGAGTAGTGACGTTACGGGGGAGAGCCAAGGTTCTTAATCAAGGGACTGCTTCATCCATGCAAGATCTGCCAAGACCTTAAGGCTGGCTCTGACATCATTGGCCTATCATGGTCATTCTAGTGTTGTCAGACAGAGAAAAGAATATGGTAGCAGTTGAAGATACTGAAGGGTTTCTGAAGAGAGGACCCTGTGAGCCGTGGCAATGTGGAGACAAAGGGGCACCTCCTGGAAAGAATCATTTTCTAGTCATCTAGAAAGAGTACTTGCACAAGAAAACCACCTCTAGGACCAGGTGGGTGTAAGAAAATAGATGCATCCGGAGATAGCCATGGATGAGAAAATTCAGTAGAAGAGGGCTACCCCAACTCAAACAAATTGCAGTTTGAGGACCCCACCACAAGACCCTGGAAATTATAAATGCATCCAATGTAAAATTCAGCTGTGGACACCTGTCACTCCTAGAAGCCAGCAGAAACAGATTTTAGCTCTAATAGCCACGTGAGAATGTGTAGTTTCCTCAAATTTCCTCGCTTTTTTTGGTGAGGGAAGAAGTCAACATCACCCTCTATTCTTACTGAAATTTTGCCACAATTATGGTTGTCCCAGAGAGTAAGAAAGCCTTACACTGGAGGCGAAATTGCAATAGGCAAAATTTGGATTGTTATAATCTTGGAGTGCCTAGACTTGGTACACTTCATGTCGCGTATTTCAGACAAAGGCGAAAAAGTCTACAGAGTACATTGAAAATGTAAACCACAGAAAGAATAACTTTGCTTCTCGCGTATGCTATGCGGAATGATGTTAGTCTGGAATCTATCTGTGGATCTCTCCCTCCAGGACACAGGAAAACTACTAAACTTCTAATATCTTAGACCAGACACTTACCAAGGGTTGGGGCTGGAATAAGATAACCCACGGGGTCCCTGAAATCTCTTATTCTATTTTTAACTGTGTTTTTAACCTAACAACAATGAAGATTGTATATCCTCAGCCAAAACCAAATTGGTAGGTGTATTCTGTGTTTTGCCAGACCAGACCTACCCACTAAACTTAGCAGTATGAGGATGATTTCAAGGTAGCCCTTCTCAGAGACGCTTAGAAGATCCACAGGGATAGTGAGGGTGTCAGCTTGGTGGAAGGAGCCTCTGACCTCCTGGCCCAACCCTGTAGAATGCAATATCCCCAATGGAAATTGTAAACAATTCTCACGTATTGACAACATGGTAATCACAATGAAGAAGCCTGAGATGGCTGTATGGCAGAAGGGTGACCCTTTCACTGTAATTTGGCAATCTTTGTGGGTTAAACATACTCAGTGACTGTCTGGTTACCCGGGTGGCTCAGCTGGTTAAGCATGTGACTCTTGATTTTGGTCTCAGGTCATGATCTCACTGTGAGTTTGAGCCCTGTGTTGGGCTCTGTACTGACAGTGCGGAGCCTGCTTGGGATTCTCTCTCTCTCTCTCTCTCTCTCTCCCCCCCCTGCCCTCTGCCCCTCCCCTGCTCATGCTCTTTCTATAGATAGATAGATAGATAGATAGATAGATAGACAGATTATATAGATAAACGAACTTAAAAGAAAACACACTCATCAACTGCTTAATTCTGATGATGTTAGAAGATGTATGTACCATCATTGATAAGAAGTAAGAAGTTAATTCATCAATAATGCCCCAAATCATACTTTCTTGGACGTTGGTCTTGCTTAATACTTTTGATATTTTATAATACTGTTGATAATCCTGTTTTGATATTATTCGTTTCTACAAGCTTTGTAACTGTTCTCTCCCACGAATGAGTAAATACTTTTAATAGTCCCTCTCAATTTAGCCAACTTTTTTATGAGACTTTTTCCACCCTCACTTGGTAAACTGAAGGAACTCTCTTGGTTGAGTAAATGCATCCTATTTAATAGAAAAGAACATCCCAGGAAGGCACTGGCCTCTTCTGCCCTTGGTGAACCTTACGTACAATAGTGCTCCTGGGTTCAGAAAGCAGTCCGATGCTTTACAAAGTTTCACCCAAAGGGGAGGAGGGCACAGGATCAAAGAGATGACTCAGGGACAAACTAGGCAGGTAGAAGATGTCGGTACACACACTCTGGAAGACCTTCACTCGGAGCATCCTGGTTAGGCCTGACTTATTCCTCACCTATCATGCAAAAGTAGAAACAAAATGTAGCACTCAGGCTGATGCATTTGGCAAAGTGGAAAGGGAGTTCTGCAGAGAGAAGCTGGAGAGATCTGACCTCATCCGGGCAAGAGTTGGCCAGACTTTAGGAACTAAGGGCATGCTGGGCTTTACCGAACAGTTATATACAGGCTTTTTTCTTTTATAATTTCTCATGTTATCGAAGAGATCTGCATGGCACCATTTCTGAAACACAGACTTTAAGGGCGCAGAACAGTAAAGGGGCTGGCAAATTGTCATTGTCACACACATTGAGCGAGAAGTAATGGAGGGAGAGGAAGTTATGTACAACTCTGGGTCGGAACGGGAGGGAAAAACCTGTTCAGGACTGAAGGGAGGTCCTTGGTCTCTAACAACAAACTTCGTCTTACTACAAACCTCTCCTTGAAGAAAGACTACACAGGTAAGAGTGTCAGTTTACCAAAGCCGCTGAATTGCACAGAAGGCATATTAGGCAAGAGAAGTGGCCAGGATGGAAAGATTCAGGCTGTGGGGACCACAAGTCCGGGATGGCTGGGTTGGAGGTCAGAGACCCAGCTGGAGGCTGCCACTCAAGTCCAGGACCTGCAGGGAAAGAGCAGGCAGAAAATCTAGAAGCACAGGTGAGTGCATTCACCCAAAGTCCTTGCTTTCCAGTCAACCTCCTACAATGCTTTCTGCTAAGAGGGTCAAAGAGGCCATTTCTGAGGGCCATCAAGAACGTGCTTGGTTTGTACAGGGGGTTGGATGAGAGAGAGCTGAACTACCTGCAGACTCTAGAATGAAAATCACACATCAGCTTCTTCTTCTTTTTTTTTTTTTTTTATTTTTTTAAAAATTTTTTTTTTTCAACGTTTATTTATTTTTGGGACAGAGAGAGACAGAGCATGAACGGGGGAGGGGCAGAGAGAGAGGGAGACACAGAATCGGAAACAGGCTCCAGGCTCTGAGCCATCAGCCCAGAGCCCGACGCGGGGCTCGAACTCCCGGACCGGGAGATCGTGACCTGGCTGAAGTCGGACGCTTAACCGACTGCGCCACCCAGGCGCCCCAACACATCAGCTTCTTCTGACCAACAAGAACCTCTCTGGGTCCCTGACTCCGGTATCAACGTCCACCCTATTCCTTTTCTGAGATCTTAAATCCTAGGTCATCTTTCACGAGGAAGTCAGTGGGCATCTACCATAGACGCACAAGCAGCACCATCTGGAAGCCTCTATTTCTGTGAATGAGCCCTTGGTCTTATATTTAAGCTTCTTATAAGCCCGGAGCTCCTATGTCTCCATCACGTCACATGGACAGACACCTAAGCGTATCCTGTCACAAGTGAAGAGAGTTATGCCATCAGGGCGATGCCAGACATACGTCTGGAAAGGGTCCCGTCCAAAGTCAGACCCAATTTACCCATTCAAGACAGTGCCTCTGCTGATATGAAGAAAAGATCAACATGTGATCAGTTGAGCTCATCAGAGGTCTACCGGTGTTCCTGAATTCTAGTTTGGGAGCCCGTGGTCCAGGTGAGTCCCCTCCAGATCAGAGCCCAATGTGGACATGGGGGATGACAGCTTCTCTTTCGTCCTTGCCTTTTGGGCATCTCGCATCGCTGCACAGCCTGATTTCAGCTGTCTTTCCTCCCTGCCCCTGTCACTTAGGTGCCGGTAGATGACAGAGGGCAAAAGGTTCGCTTCTACAGGGCCCTGGAGGCTGCAGGAAGCATTCGAAGGCGAGGAACAAGCCTCCTTTGAAGCTGTGACGGAGGTAAGTGGTGGTTTTCACCCTTTCGGCAGCTGGGTCCGAGGGATCGAAAGGTGTGGACCTGCCCTCAGAGATGACAGTACGAATCCCTGCCTTGGTGGCTTAATGGAAAGAGATGCAGAGCCGTGGAAGAACACAGATAATTACTGCATAGATCATCATGTCTTCAACAAATACTGCGTTTATGAAAAAGCCTCAAAGAAAATACTATAAGATAATGTCATTATTAGTAGTATCCTTTGTTGTTTCTGTATAAATCAGGTGATATTTGAGATTCCTTTTCTTA
Organism: Lynx rufus; assembly: GCF_022079265.1. NCBI lineage: Eukaryota > Metazoa > Chordata > Mammalia > Carnivora > Felidae > Lynx > Lynx rufus. The sequence continues at coordinate 3,357,067 of NW_025814828.1, forward strand.
CACTGTCTATTTCTGTGTGCGTGTGTGTGTGTGGGGGGGGGGGGAGGACCGGTTAAAACAGTGTCAGACTGTGTGATGAGTATGTGTGTACCATGTGTAAACATATATTGTATATGATATATAATACATAGGTACAGATCTGTGTTATATATAAATGCTTTTTTATTAAAATTGTTTTAACGTTTATTATTTTTGAGAGAAAGAGAGAGGGAGAGAGAAACAGAGAGAGAGGGAGACACAGAATCCCAACACGGGGCTTGAACTCACAAACCATGAGTCCATGACCTGAGCAAAAGTCAGATGTTTAACCGACTGAGCCACCCAGGTGCCCCTATATGAATATGTTTTATATGAAACCATGTACAGATACATTATAATAAATATATACATTACATATATCAAATTTTATATGTGTAAATTATACATCAATGCATACATAACAAGGCTTGTAAACATTTTATATATATTTTATATATTTATATGTTGTATATATTACTTAGAAATATGTATATAAGTATATGCATGTATATGCTATATATTTTGATACATGTCTATATAGGCATGTATACTCATATATACTATGTATAAATATAGGACACATATTTACATATATAAAGATAGGTATATGTAGTATACAGTTATATATATAAGGTCACATGGTTTTTTTTTGGTTTTTTTTAAAAATTTTTTTTTTCAACGTTTTATTTATTTTTGGGACAGAGAGAGACAGAGCATGAACGGGGGAGGGGCAGAGAGAGAGGGAGACACAGAATCAGAAACAGGCTCCAGGCTCTGAGCCATCAGCCCAGAGCCCGACGCGGGGCTCGAACTCACGGACCGCGAGATCGTGACCTGGCTGAAGTCGGACGCTTAACCGACTGCGCCACCCAGGCGCCCCGGTCACATGGTATTATATACAGATTTATTTATGTACTATTCTGTTAGTATATGTCCTGTATATGCTACACTGCAGTATAATGCATATGTAGTGTATATATATATATATATATATATATATATATACTGAACTATATAACTATAAATATATAGTGCTATGTAATTTCACGTAGTATACATACAGTATGAACATACATATATAGTACAAATTGAACTCACATATAAGTATATATACAGATCTGTACATATATAAATATACGTAATTTTCTAACTCTTCTGCCTGAGCAACTATTTCTTCCACCATCTCCCAAGATCCCCCACCTTCTGCCACCTGTTCGTTATTTATTACCCAAAAGGATGTGACAAAACAATTGATCTTCCTTGCCTGCAGCCAGACCTTGGAAATTCTCATGCTCAATGGGGAAGTTAGAAGTCATTCTGTAGGGACCAGAAGAACAAGGAAGGGCTTGAAGCCGGGACAGTGAGGTGAGGTGAGCGGTGACTGTCGAGGACGTAGCATTCCTTCGGCCCGGGGAGAATGGGTGACAGAAAGAGCTGCATCTGGAGAACAGAAGGCCCCCGCTTGGGAGGATGCTGGTATTGGAGCACATGTGGACACAAGGACAAGGGAACTGCACAGAGAGCAGCTGGCAGGGCAGGGCGGGGGGGGGGGGCGGGGGACAAAGGATTGCATGAACACGCATAAGCTAAATTCAGTTCTTGGCAGTTTTCTCCCAAAAGGTGCATGCAAGTTTAAAAAAAATTTTTTGTAGGGGCACCTCAGTGGCTCAGTCGGTTAAGCATCCGACTCTTGATTTCTGCTCAGGTCGCGATCTCATGATTCTTGAGTTCGAGCCCCTGCATCAGGCTCTGTGCTGACGGTGCAGAGCCTGCTTGGGATTCTCCCTCTCCCTCTCTCTCTGCCCAGCCTCCACTCATACTCTCTCTCTCTCTCTCTCAAATTACCATTTTTTTAATTAAAAATTTTTATTGTATTTTTCTAATTATAGAGAATTTGCAAGGAGGATAAAAGCAAAGTGTTTACACTCATCCAGAGATATCACCTATGTATTTATGCATATATAGTATACACCCTTTTTTCATACATATATATTACTTATACTATGAAATTGAGACTGTAATCTGTACTTCATTTTTCTGAGTTTAAAATTTGTAAGCATACTGAGGCGCCTGGGTGGCTCAGTCTGTTAAGCATCCAACTTCTGCTCAGGTCATGATCTCACAATTTGTGGGTTCGAGCCCTGCATCAGGCTCTGTGCTGACAGCTCGGAGCCCGGAGCCTGCTTCGGATTCTGTGTCTCCCTCTCTCTCTGTCCCTCCCCTGCTAGCTCTTTGTCTCTCTCAATCTGTCTCAAAATTGAACATTAAAAAAAAAGAAAACTACACATATGAAGAGGGGACACTGATTATTTGGGGGGGGGCAACGAATACAAGGTACACAGCTTCATGTAAAATCATGCTATTATTTAAAAATCTTCCTTTAGCTAATCTTATACTATGTTGAAACCATACACTCTGCCCCTCTCCTGCTCATGATCTGCTTCTCTCTCTCAAAAATAAACATTAAAAAAAATTTTTTTAAATTTGTAAGCATATTTAAAAATTTTGCGTTTTGGACTTACAAAGTCTTCCTCCAATATTTATTCAAATTCCCTTCATCATGTGGGAAAATATAAATTAGCAGTAGTGAATTAAAAAAAAATTAGAATACTTGAACAAAGCAATAGCCAGAAACACAGGGGTAGTTTGGGGAGGAAACTGGGCTAACAAAGTTATCAAAGAACTTCCTAAAATAAAGCCTTTTAGGTCCCGACCACTTTTGACAGGTGACCTCTTTCAAAGTGCAGAACAAGAAATAGTTTCCACGCTGTGCTGCTTTGGGGCACCGACAGGGAGGGGACTCTCAGCACCAACGCAGATTTTCCTTGCGTGTGACAGCCGGGAGCCAGTACGCGATTTGGGGCACATTTACCTACGCTCTTGTAAAACCTTAGTTCAATGTCTGTACACAAGGATAAGAATAGGCGGTCAGCTGATTTAGCCTTTCCACACGGCAGGTGGCTTTACTACCACGCCATGTGTAAGAAGCCCTTTGAGACTCACAGAGAATCAAAGGAGTCTTCGGGGGGAAGTCGCCTGCTTGGCCTCGCACGGCTCACGAGGCTCCTGACGATCCGGATTTCACCCCCCGGGGAGGGCGTCAAGCAGGGCAGACACGCATCGCGACCGCCTCGATCTGTCTCTCTGCTTTCACACTACATCTTGCAGCTCTTTGCATGTTTTTCTGGTATTTCATGGAACATTTCCATTTAGAAATCTTCACATACAGAACGGCACTGTGCACATTTTTACCGTGTCCCCTGTAGTGCCTCTCAAGAACGGTTTTATTTAGATACATTTCTCAACATCAGTGCCGCTGCTGGAGAACTCTGGGCTAATGCTACCTTGAGACCTGAAACATGATTTTCTATCACGTTAAAATATGCTAAATGGCTGCCGAAACTTTATCTCCGGAGTTCCCGATCAAAGATGCCCTCAAAAGCATAATGGATTTTCCCCCAGCAGCTAAAATGAAGAGTCGTGCTACTATGACATTTTTGACAATAAATAAATACAGAAATTAATACACAAATCTGTACAGGGTGCGGGCTTCTTAAAAAAAAATGCCCCAAATAAGACCCTTTGTATGGTGCATTTGAATTTTCCAGTGTGAATTACCATAGTTTCATTGTAAGAAAGTGCAGGTACATAGGCCTGCATGAGGTAGATGCTACCGAAAACTTTGCACAAGGTGCCTACTCAGGGCTGTAGAAATTACTGTATCTCCCAGCCGGCGATTCCTGAATGTGCGCCCTCAATTTAGGGAAGGATTCGAAGCAACTTTTTTGAAGCCCTGAGCTTTGAAGCAAAGGAAAACCCACTCAGGCACCAAGATGGTATTGACCCAGCTGTGATTGCCACCGTCTCTCTCTCCTGGTTAATCGGAAGCAGTTCCTTCCACAAGAGGAGAAATACACACACATCTTTCCACTCTTTGCTCACTAGTCATATTTGCCCTGCTAGCACTTCTGCAGCTTGAATGGTTGCATGGCTGGTCTCCGCCATCATCAGCCCCATTGTTCATGGCCTCTTGTAAAACTCTCCAAACATTTAAAGGTGCCTGAAATGCCACAGGATTAGTTATCCACCTACAGGAGCCGAGGTATAAAGCTCTTGACCTAAGAGACAAAGCTGTCAATCAGCTCATTTTTCAAACTGGGTCTCTTAAAATCTTGAAAAGTAATTTTGACAAACTTAAGACATACTGTTATTTAAAAAAGCACATGAGAATAACTAAAAAAAAAAAAACGATATGATATTCTTGCCTTTCCTACAACCTCATCCCAAAATGACATGCACTCACTCATCAGGAACAAGAGAACACAGGATTCACATGTGGGATCAAGAAAAGTTTCTTTGCAGACGCCTCTGGTTCTCAAAAGCCAGAATCCCAGGCATTGGAGAAAGTGAGGCTGAATCTGGGAGATCCAGGCTTAATGACCTCAAATAGGTCGCAAAGACTGTCCTTTGTCTGCATTTTTCTTTGCATTTCATTGTGCTCTTCAAATCCAGGCAGAAATGCACATGAATGGATACCTTAGGGTTTTTCTGTTTTAGGTAACGTACAGAGCAATATTGGTTCCAGGAGTAGAACACGTTGGCTTGTAAATGTAGTGCCTGTTGATGAGTTCAGACCCTTCTCTGCATGGCTGGCAAGTCCTAGCTGTCATTAGGTGGAAACCAGAAAGGGGAGTGACAGATTGGTCTGTGGAATTCAGCTGCAGGGGGAAAGCCACTGTTCAGCACTGAATCCGGCACCTTCAAGGCGGGAAGGCTCGGCCACAAAATCAGAGAACAGCGTGGACAGGTCACAATCAGCCATAGAAAATACAACAGTAAGATCAAAACGTTAAAGACACTGCTATTGGCCATGCCCACCCAAGTAAGGTCCGTGGAAGAGGTTGTGCAGGCTGTACATGGAGGGCTCCCATCCTCACCATACCCTCAACCCTAGAAGAAAGATGGCACCCGCTGGCCAGCCACAGAGCGTCTCCCACCTGCCAGTGACACGGCTCTCTCCTTCAACTTCCTTACATTCTAAGGCTGTGCCTGATTAAAATTAGATCCCACTGGAAAATGTGCTGGCCGTGTACGACATCTCGTTTCTGCAACAAATATGTTGGCATTCAGGTTCCTAGAGAAAAGCTGCAAGTTCACAGTCTAGACCCCATTCTACAGTTTTTGTTGAGATATCAGTGCTGCCTCGTGCCCTCTGTGTAATTTGGACCGCGTTATCTGGTGCATTTAATCCTTGGTTACCTGAGAAAGAGAAAAATAGCCCGTTCACTTGGCTGCTGGCCAGGGGTTACCATGCAAGTGTGGCAGGGAGCTGGCTCAGCCCAATCCCAGGCTGTGGTGGTCTCCCGCGGAAGATAAATATTTCATGGAACAGCTCCATCAGGCAAAACTTCTGAACGACGCTCAGCGATTCTTTGCCAAGTACGGTATCAGCTTTCATCTAATTTTTCCTCCTTTTACATAAGCAACCCTAGAATTACCCTCACTTCTTCAGACTTTTGCACTCTACAGCCATGCCTCACTTCCTGGGATTCTCCCTAAGGTCACTTAATAGAAGCCTACATCCTAGAAGGACTTCTTACCCCTTCCTACTAAGCACCCCACACGGGGTGCGTTCTCACACTTGTTGCAAAGAGTCAATAAAGCCAACGTTGTTCAAAGACATATGTGCATCTAGTAGTTTCTGTTGGAAGACCACAGATATATCAGCTGGGAAAATAAAGGTACAGTGGGAAGTTTTTGAAAGTTACCAGGCGGATGATGGGTGTGACATTTCCCCGGTCATAGCCTCTGGAGGAATGGGTTAGCCACTATTTGCATCCCTACTGAGTGCTGGGGATAAGAAAACAGGTCTCTACCCACAGAGTCAATGGGTTTTCACCGATGGTTGTAAGCCCATCCAGAATTATTCAACTTGGCGAGGACATCTCACTCAGCGTTCTCCTGGCAATCCAACTTTCTCTCAAATGCTGACATGTCAGTTAATCAGAACATACAGCTAACACAGCCCAAATCATGGGCATCAACATCATCACTGACACTATACTATCGCTACCATTAAACCATGCTGGACGGCTTACACATCTTCCAGAACTGTGGTATTAAGGCAAATGACTAATTAGAGGACGGGCAGAATAGGCCTAAGGTTATAGAATAAGGTGTTTTCTCTCTTTCTCTCTATCCATCCACCCACCCATCGTATCTATCTATCTATCTATCTATCTATCTATCTATCTATTCATCCATCCATCATATCTATCCATCCATCCATCCATATCTATCTATTCATCCATCCTTCCATCCATCCATCCATCCATCCATCCGTACATCCATCTATCCATTCTCTCTCTGTCTCTCTCTCTCTCTCCTCCCTAAGGTAACAAGTCCTACTAATGGTTATGCATGTGGCTCTGCAGTTAAACTATGTGGATTCCAATCATATCTCCAAAGATGACCAGCAAGACTGTCATTGGGATTGTGCTCAACCTCTCTGAGCCTGGGAGTAATGTCTGGTAAAGGAAAGAAAATGGCATCTTCCCTTTACACAGGATTGAGTGGGACATCACAAGCAAAGATCTAGGAACTAGGTGAAAAAGGGGAACTGTCATTATAATTACTGCTTCTAGTGCTTGCATCATTATGAAATGCCTGAAAGAATAGATTTTCCTATTAAGGTTTAACCATGTGCCATAGCCCTTTTAAAAAGGCAAAAAATAAAAAGAAGAAATGTTTCTTCCTTGACAATTTTACCATAGAAAACACAAGCAATGGTCCTCATAAAGATACTGGTTAGTTTGGTCTTTATAGAATATAAATTTTACCCCTGTTCGCACTCTCTCTCAAAAATAAATGAACATTTAAACAATTTCTAAAGAATAGAAATTTTAATATTTTAATGATTTGCCAGGTACGTAAAATATTTAACTTTTAAAAAAATCCTAATAGGTTTTCATAGCAAAACTACTATAATAGTTAATGATGAGCCAAAGGTTTTTGCTGTTTTCATTTTAACTTTCTTGCCATCTGTTGAAATCTTTCTAAAACAGGTCTAGAAAAATATTATTTGAGAAATTCTGTCTTTGTTAGAGTGTCAATTACAATGTGATTTTCAGTAAATCATGTTAATAGGATTATGGTTTCCTCATTCCCATCTAGGGAACTGAACAAACAATAAAGTCAGCAAAATTTCTTCAGTCTGATCTTTCCTTCTCTTTAGGTCGGATGGACGTTTCAATTCCAAGAGCAAAGATCAATTCCACTCGGGAGCACAGTTGGGTACCAGCAAGCATTTGTTATTCATGCCGCGTCTCGTGCATTCTACAAGTTTATGGGGTGAGTCTGACCTACGCGTCGTGTCTGAAGAGCTAAGCTTCAACGCTTGGTATGCACGGAGCATTTATTAAATATAGAGTGCTGACTCAGATCATATTTAAGTACGCCTAAAGGAACATTTGATCCAGAGAGATCTCCTGCCACAGCATGCCTGGATCTTATCTGTGAAATGACTTCCAGATGAATCCCTTTACTCCTGAACGAGAAAATGTTCTCAACCTTGCTTCTGAAGCCCAGAAAGATTTATGTGTGCAACACTATCAAGTGAAATCAGCGGGAGTCTTTAACCAAGCCCAAGTTCCTCTGTGAACTGTATAAAGGAGACTAAATGGTGTGAAAAGAAAAATACAGCCTTCTGTTGAGACAGAATTGGCGGAAGTATGTGCAGCTCACTTAACATACGTCACCAAGAAGTGGCATGATCTGAAATGACTTTTCATCATGGTTGGAAGGCATACGTTGTCATTGGGAGACGAAAGTCCCGAGTTTCTTACAGCAAATGGCCGATTCACACATCAGGATCACACACAGTCATGAGAAACTTTGTACCTGCAGAAGGAGGCTTCTAATAAAGGACTATCTACTGGTCTTAGTCTGACATGTCGAAGTGAAAAGCAGTATGGGGCTCAAGAAAAATCCCACGTCTCTCGTGGACCATTTCAGAAATGACTAGGAGAATGAACTGAGACCTTGGAAGTGTTCTCTGAGTCGTAGCTTTTGAACACAAAAACCACTGAATGTACACTTAGGTCACCACCAAGCCCTGCCAGCGCCCTGGCAAGAAACACCAGTTGCTAATTCAACTTAGTATGAACCAAAACTCTAGGAAGGAAAGGACGGGAGAAGCCAAAATGGAATACACGCAATTCTATTTTCTTATAGTGGAATCTGTTGGATTTGGGTCACTCACTCCTTTTAAAGGATGTGGAACATATAAAACTAAGTGGCTAAGGGACTTGGAAGGAAGTAATAGGATCTGTGTTTATTTGCTGCACTGGGCTGGGAGCTTCCCTAAATCATGGACCACGTGTGACAAGGCTGATACAGGTATGAACTCAACCTGAATTTGTGTTCAATGTGTGACAGGGGACTTAGAAATTAAATGTTTATTTCACTTCATTTTTTATTTTTTTAATGTTTGTTTAGTTTTGAGAGACATAGAGCACAAGTTGGGGAGGGGCAGAGAGAGAGGGAGACACAGAATCCGAAACAGGCTCCAGGCTCTGAGCCGTCAGCACGGAGCCCGATGCGGGGCTTGAACCCACGAAGCGTGAAGTCATGACCTGAGCCGAAGTCGGACGCTCATCCGACTAAGCCCCCCACGTGCCCCAGAAACTAGACCCTTTAACATCCCGGACAAATGTTTGTCTTGCACACCATAGGTACATAGGAAAACATATTCACTGATAATGAATGCAGCCCCTCCTTCTGGACTCAGAGGTGTGCAGACAGCACATATACAGTTAAAGTATAAAATGGGACGGAATAAAGAGAAAAGTTGCTGCAATGTGCTAGTTAAATGGACGCCATCCATTTGGATGGAAGGAAAAGTCTCCCTCACAAGCAGAGGACAGCTCTTCTCAGAGACACAGGACAAGCTATCCTGGGGACAGGAAAAACAGCATTGCATTGGGCACGAAGGGTGGAGCCAGAAATATCCAGGAAAAGTAGGCAAAGGCACCCTTTTCTTTTTCCGCCCCTCAAAGCAAAGCCACACCAATTTCCTCCTGGTTGAGCAGGAGTTGGGTTTTAAAACCAGAAAACTCTGGAGTCCGTTGAAATCTGGTGTCATGTTCCTGAAGATGTTTGGGGACTTAAGTTACGTAGTATATCACATGTGCATACTGACATGGAAACGCTGTGAGGCTGGGATTCCAATCCGGCAACAGGTGATTTTTGGGTCAAGGGTTAGAAGCTTCAGGAACCCCTTGGGTTGACATAGCCCAATATAACACTATGACCCCCTTTTTAAATTATATTTTACCTTCAGACTACTGATATTCTTTAGGTTTTCTTTTAAAAAAAATAGGGGTGCCTGGGTGGGTGGCTCTGTCGGTGAAGCGTCCTACTCGGTTTCGGCTCAGGTCACAATCTCACGGTTCCATGAGTTCGAGCCCCGCGTCGGGCTCTGTGCTGACGGCGTGGAGCCCGCTTTGGGATTCTCTCTCTCTCCCTCTCTCTGCCCCTTTGCTGCTTGCATTGTCTCTGTCTCTCTCAAATAAATAAAAAACTTTTCTAAAAAATTAAAAATAAGTAAGTAAATACTTTGCAAGAGCTGTATAGAAAAATCCAAGGCAAAGATATCTCAGAGGTCCTGTAATGATGTATACACCCTGGGTGCTCCCAGTTGATGATGAAGTGTTGTCCTGTGTTTGCGGCTAATATGCATTCTTCCAAGAAATGGGCAGACAACTGCATTCTTGGGCCTTTAAAGTCCAATCAAGGGGCTGAAGTCACAATGCACACGTTGTGCCGAAAGTCCTAGATATACAGGGGAGCCCGGCTGGCCCAGTCGGTAGAGCATGTAACTCTTGATGTCAGGGTCTTGGGTTCAAGCCCTAGGTTGGGTGTGGAGCCCACTTTAAAAAAAGTTCTAGACATTAAAAAGACTTTTGAGACGGCGATACATGTGTCACGGGTGTTCTTTGTCCTCCTAAACAACATACATTTACAGTTTGGTGGGAAGCCGTCAGCACACAGCTCTCGGGGGCCCTCAGCATCCAGCAAAGGTGGGTGGGGCAGGGTCCCTGCATGGTTCTCAAGGCGACAGGCGAATAATGATAGGAAAATAAGAGAACTCTACAGGCTGAGAAGAGGGCCACTGTTTTGTCTCACTGTAGTGCAGGGAGAAACAACTTGGAGGCAGATTTCAAACCGTTTGAGAAGTAACGGAAAACAAGAGAAGGTCTAAGCACTAAATGTAATTGTCCAACCACTATGCCTCTAGCGAAAACCCCCACTCCCCAAGCGTCCCAAACAGTATTACAACCCAAAGAAAGGAAAGTTAACATTGGACTGACACGAATCACCACTTAAAATCGTCACTTTGGCAAGTGTCTTAAGAAGCCCCTGATACGTGCTATGAAAAGTGATGAGTTGTTTTTTGGTGATTCTCAAGAAATCACAGTAGCAGGAGATGAACACTGTTAAATTCGACCGTCATGTCTACAGGTTTGCGGTTTTAAAGGAATTTCTTTAACTTCACTCTTTACCTTGTCAAAAGCACAGGAATTCAATTAGCGGCCCTGATTGATTCGATCCCGGGACACAATGCCTCTGAACGTAGCAGAAAGGAAGAAAAAAGAGGAGGTCTTTGGGGCCAGGTTGCTTCTGTTTTTGCATTTCAGGACGTTGTGGTGTATCTTGACATGTTTTGCTTGTTCGTTGCTAGGCTTGTTGATAGGTTTCTTGGAAGAAATGCTCTCAACCTTTTGTGCAAGTTTAAGGCGGGGAGCTCGGGGTGGACGTGACCAGCTTCGGACTTCTGCTCAGACTGCGGTGAAATGCACGTAACATGAAATTAAGCATCTTATGAACATCACAGATCTGGTTTTGCGTCTCGGTTTGAGTTGCTCTCATCTCCGTTTCTCCAGGAAGGATAGGAAGGTTCTCACATTTGTATTTCAAAGGCTGGTGCCAGGATAAACTATAAAAGGCAGGGACTATGGGGGGCTTCACGCACCAGAGGTATCTTTAACAGTTAAACAGAAATCCCACTGCAGATAAGAGAAATACTGAATTCTAATCACTAATTATAAATCGTATTTGTCCCGTTCGTTCCTATTTTAAAGTGGGTCATAGTCTCCAAGTCTATACTGGCAGGGAGACTAACGTTCCCCACCTGTGAATCTTAAAAAATTCTCATCACAAGAAAAAAGAAATTGTCACCATATGAGGTGATAGATGTTAACCGATGTGGTGGGCATTTCACAACATACATCAATCATCATGCCATACACCTAAACCTACGACAGTGTTATATGTCCATTATATCTTTATAAAACTGGGGGGAAAATCTCTCAGAGTAAAGAGGCTCTTCGTGTAAATGAATAAAGGAAGAAAAAGCAGCTTAGTAAACGGGGCTAGGAGTATCAGAAACTATGAGCAATCTAAAGCAGGATTCTCTGCTTTTATTCTCTAGCAAATAAAAAATAAAGCCTAAGAATTTCCCTGTAATAGGGGCGCCTGTGTGGCTCAGTCGGTTAAGCGTCCGACTTCGGCTCAGGTCATGATCTCGCGAGATCTTGCGTGATCTCGCGTGAGTTCGAGCCCCGCGTCGGGCTCTGGGCTGATGGCTCAGAGCCTGGAGCCTGTTTCCGATTCTGTGTCTCCCTCTCTCTCTGCCCCTCCCCCGTTCATGCTCTGTCTCTCTCTGTCCCAAAAATAAATAAACGTTGAAAAAAAAATTTTTTTAAAAAAAGGTTCAGAGGAGACACTTCTGGATACTGCACGACTACATTATTCGAAAGAGAAGAGGAAGGAGGAAGGAGGTGAAGTCACAGGAAGTCCTAGGATGTTCCATGAGGGTGGTGGTGAGTGAAAGACAAGGTTGCATACGGTGGCATCCCAACACAACGATGCAAACACTGGATACCCCTGTGCCCACCCACAATATCGAGATAATGACCCAGTTGAGAAAGGTAGGAACACAGGTTAAATGCTGTCTTCCAAACATTCATGCCTCCTTGGACCCTTAGAATGCCACCTTCCTTAGAAATGGTTCTTTGCAGATGTTATCCATTAAGTGTCTTGAGAGGAAATCATCCTGAATTCAGGTGAGCCCTAAGGTCAATGACCAGTTTCCTTATAAGAGGAGAGATGCACACAGGCGAAGCCATGTAAAGATGGAGGCCAAGACGGGAGGGATGCAGCCACAAGCCCAGGGACACTTGGAGCCCAGAAGCTGGAAGAGGCAGGAAGGACCTTTCCCTAGAGCCTGCAGAGGGAGCATGGTCCTGCCCTGCCTGGATCTCAGTGGTCCTGCCCCCTCTGGATCTCAGGGGTCCTGCCCCTCCTGGATCTCAGTGGCCCTGCCCTGCCTGGATCTCAGTGGTCCTGCCCCTCCTGGATCTCAGTGGCCCTCCCCTGCCTGGATCTCAGTGGCCCTGCCCTGCCTGGATCTCAGCAGCCCTGCCTGGAACTCAGCAGCCCTGTCACCCCTGGATCTCAGGGGTCCTGTCTCCCCTAGATCTCAATGGTCCTGCCCTGCCTGCATCTCAGTGGTCCTGCTCTTCCTGGAACTCAGTGGTCCTGCCCTGCCTGCATCTCAGGGGTCCTGCCTGCCTAGATCTCAGACTGTGGGAGAACAGACTTCCATTGTTTTAAGCCACCAAGTTTCTGGTAATTTGTTATGGCCACCCTAGAAAACTAATACATTGAGATTTTAGGATCATTTAAGAAACTTGCCAGCCATTTGCAAAAAAAAAAAAAAAAAAAAAAAATTAAGCCAGTTTTGGGAAAAAATCACAATTATTGCTTGTTTACCAGCTTTGTTTAAAATAGCCACGGAAAGGGGTGACTGGGTGGCTCAGTCAGTTAAGCACCCGACTTTGGCTCAGGTCATGATCTCAGGATTCATGAGTCCGAGTCCCGCGTCGGGCTCTGTGCTGACAACTCGGAGCCTGGAGCCTGTTTCAGATTCTGTGTCTCCCTCTCTCTCTGCCCCTCCCCCACTCACGCTCTGTCTCTATCTCTCAAAAATAAATAAACATTAAGAAAAAAATTCTTTTTGAAATTAAGAAAATACCCACGGAAAGAGCCAAAGAGAGAAAATCTCTATTACGAAGCTCTATTGTTTTGGTTTGTTTTTACAACTCTCAAAGCTTGATAAAAAATATAAGGATATGCAGATTTTCAAATGTTTCTTTAAGCTTATGTTTCCATTCAAGATCAAATGCATGCCACGAACATAAACTGTGTGTCTTCAAGCTAAGTCACACGTTAGGAAGATACATCCTGAACTCGTCACACCAGCATCAGTAGATGCATCCAGGAAAATGGAACCTTTCAATATGTGGGAAAAAGGAACAGCTGGTAAACGTAACAAGTGGAAATACATATGGTTTACACAAAATGAGGCATTCGTAGAATTTGACAACCAGGAGTTCACTCCTAGTGCAATAAAAAAAAAAAAAAAGTTGTTCAAGTCAATATATTCTCTCCTTTATTAATTAGCTTCCAATTTGCAATTTGGAGCTAAACGCACGGCAACCGCTAACCATCCAGAAGGCGTTTATTCTCTGGTAGACGCTCAGAAGACAAAAGGCAGTATCCGCTATGACCCCGGCCCTCAAGGAGCTTGGAAACCGGTTACAGGAAGTAAACGCTGTCCGCAGGAGGGAACAAAACCGTATACAACACGTTCCAAATGAGTCGAGGGACAGGGAGCAAAAAGCCAATTCTGCTGTGCTTCTGTCCACCAGGGGACACTGAGCGGGGACCGGAGGCATTTTTGGTGGTCACAATTGGGACTTGGAAGAGGTGCCTGGCAGCTACCATGTGGAGGCCAGGGTCGCTGCTCAATACCTTTAAGTGCACAGAAGAAACATCGGTCCAATGTGAGAGGCTACATGCTTCCGCAGGAGGTGAGATTAAGGGAAAGAAGGCTGCTCTATGAATCAATGGAAACCAAACAGGATGAACTTGAGCAGAGGTATAAGAATTATGAAGCAGAACCAATCTAGCAGCCTTCCATGCTAAATATTTATCCATAGCAGTCACCAAATCATATGATACTGTGCATTTTATGGTGTGTGTCTGGTCTTTATGGCCTCCTCACTGGAATAAAAAGGGAACGTGCTCGGGAATTTTTGCCTTTTTTCTTCACTAGCCTATTCCCAGTACCATGTGGAAAACAGTAGGATTTTAGTATACGTTTACTGAATGAAAGAAACAATGAACGAATGAAAACCATGATTTTTTTGAATGTTCATTCATTTTTTGAGACAAAGAGAGAGACAGAGTGTGAGCAGGCAAGGGGTAGAGAGAGAGGGAGACACGGAATCCCAAGCAGGCTCCAGGCTCTGAGCTGTCAGCACAGAGCCCGACGCGGGGCTCAAACCCACGAACCGTGAGATCATGACCTGAGCCGAAGTTGGACGCTGAACTGACTAAGCCACCCACGTGTCCCTGAACGAAATCCACTATCGTATTTTCCGTGGCAAAGCTATCTTTGTAAGGGCGTGGAAAAGTGTCTTACCACTTACACTTTACACAAACAAGTCTCTTTCTCCCCCTCTCATTTTTGTAAAATTTAAATTTAGGAATGCCTACAACACCTTGTGAATTGTGCTTGCCAACTCACAGCTGAAGGATTCCTTATCAATGTTTTGTGGATAGTTATGAAGGGCTTTATGACTCCCGGTCAATGACTGCATCTGCATTGCAGTTTGGTTAATGCTGGTCTTCCCCCGATATATGCATCAACTGCTCACAGATTTACATTTCCAAGCCTGCAGTATCAGGATGAAATCCCCAATTACGGTAAAAGTGGTGGAAAGGAACCCATATTTGTAGACCCTCAGATGCTAGTCTATTCTGGGTGCACCTTGCCCATTCTTACATCCAGGAATCAGGTCGGCGCAATGGTTACACAATCTTGACAGGTACGGAAGGCTCTGCCCTGGGGGCACGGGGGGTGATGGCACTGGGCTCGAGACATGCCAGGAGGTCATTATACAGAGCGGTGGATGCATGAAAGTGAGGACAAAGTTTTCAGACACGTAAATGGTACAAGAGACACAAAGAGTGTGCAGGGTTCCCTCTTTGCAGTGAGTTTGATGACTAACGTGGAGTCTTTTCCTTTGAAAGTCTTGGTGGCAATTTCAAGGGGGAATATGCTTTGGATACGGGTAGGAGGATGGGAATGAAAACTCAGTGCAAATATCAGCATAAGTGGTGGGAAGTGAAGCACCATCACCTTCCAGGTAGGCGCTGAATGTCTACCGGCAAAGGAGCTCCAAAGACGGATGAGGAAATGTAGACAAGTAGACAAAGTGAATCAGTAAGGAAAAAATTTTCCTCAAAGAACATCCCAGGCCCAGATGGCTTCCCTGCTGAATCCTACCAATTGTTTAAAGGGGATTTAACACCCATCCTTCACACTCTCTTTACAGAAATGAACTGCAGGGGACACTTCCCACTCGTTCAGCGAGGAGAATGGAACCCTGATACCAAAAGCTGATGAAGGCATCACCAGAAAACAGACCTACAGATTCATCTTTCTTATGAATATGGATGTAAAAGGCCTCAAAAAAAAATGCCAGGAAACCGAATCCAGAGATATATAAAAAGGATTATACACTATGACCAAGTGGGATTTATTCCAGGATGCAGGTTGGGTTTAATATTCAAAAATCAAGAGTCGGACGCTCAACCGACTGAGCCACCCAGGCTCCCCTAAAAGTTTTTTTATTTTAGTATCATATTCTGAATACATATTTCTTATCAGATACAGGATTTGCAATACTCTTGATTTTGGCTCAGGTTGTGATCTCATGGTTCGTGAGTTTGAGCCCCACATTGGGCTCTGTGCTGACAGCGTGGAGCCTGCTTGGGATTCTCTCTCTCTCTCTCTCTCTCTCTCTCTCTCTCTGCCCATTTGCCACTCATGCTATCTCTGTCTCTCTCAAAAATGAATAAACAAACTTAAAGAAAAAACTTTTAACAACTCAATAAAAGCCAAGTCCCCCAATAAAAATGGGCAAAGAATCAACATTTCTCCAAGGAAGATATATGGCCCATAAGCACATGAGATGATGTTCAACATCATTACCATTCAGGGAAATGCATATCAAATATGGTACCTCTTTGCACCCACTAGGATGGCTCTACTAAAAAGACAGATGTGAATGAGTGTTGGTGAGCCTACATCTTTTATGCTGGTACCAATGCAGCCCCTTTTGGAAAGAAAGTGGAAGTTCCTCGTATTGTTAAACCGAGTATCATATGGACCAGGTATCATACTACTAGGTATATACACAATAGAAACGCTTACGTAGAATTCCACAAAAACTTGTACATCAGTATCTAAGGCACCTTTATGCATAATATCCAAAAAGGGGAGACAACCAAAATGCTCACCAAAAGATGGCTGAATAAACCAAGTGCATCAGATTAATACAATGGACCACTATTTGAAATTTTTTTGATGTTCATTTATGTTAGAGATAGAGAGAGACAGAGTGTGAGCAGGGGAGGGGCAGAGAGAGAGGGAGACACAGAATCGGAAGCAGCCTCCAGGCTCTGAGCTGTCAACACTGAGCCCAATGTGGGGCTCAAACTCACGAACTGTGAGATCATGACCTGAGCAGAAGTAGGACACTTAACTGACTGAACCACCAGGAGCCCTAATTTTTGTCCCCTTTCTTAGAAAAAAAAGCCTTTACAATCATTTTTCTCTTAAAATAGAACATTTTACCACATTATAGGTAAAGGGGAAAAATGAGGTCTTAAAAAAATGATCGAGTTTAACACAAAATACACATAAACTGGACAAATCTTTAAGTGTGAAATTCAGTAATATTTTATGGATGAATATACCTATGTTACTATCATTCTGTTCTGATGAAATATGTTTAGCGCATTGAAAAAGCGGAGAAAGCAGAGACAACACAGCATTCCCTCAGGATGCTTTCAGATGTGACATCTATGCGTGGTTTTTAATAAAGAAGTTCTCGAGAAAACCATGAGTCATATTTCTAGAGGACTTTCATATAGGTAGATGCTTGGGAGGGACATAGATAGCAATGAGGGGAAAGGATATTCAGAGGTTCAGAAACGAATGGAAAACAGGCACTCCAGGGGGTGTCTTCTGTGTGTTCAGAAAGCAGAGGGTGGAGTAAAAGAATATTTATATATAGGGGGTGCCTGGGTGGCTTAGTCAGTTAAGCATCCGACTTCAGCTCAGGTCATGATCTCACGGTTTGTGGGTTCGAGCCCCGTGTCAGGCTCTGTGCTGACAGCTCGGAGCCTGGAGCCTGTGTCTCCCTCTCTCTCTGCCTGTCCCCCGCTCGCGCTCTCTCTCTCAAAAATAAACATACGTTAAAAAATTTTAAATAAAATATTTATATATAAATATGGCGTATTATTATACACATATATATACACATACCTGTATACAGTATGTGTATATATATGTGTGTGTGTATGTGTCTGTATATGGGGCACATCATTAATAAAAAAGAGGAATAGAGTCATCTAAACTATTACCAGGGTATTTTAGTAAAGACGCAGGGTCATTCTGAATGATAGAAATTGTTTCTCAATCCAAACTGGAAATATTTCCTCTTTCGAAAACTGTTCTCTCACTTCTGGTACAACTCTTAGTTATACTGGGTAGAATTGATGATGTTTTTCTAGGAGGCCAGGTCATACCTCTGTCTATACCAAAATGTGTGTCTTTTTTTTTTTTAAGTTTATTTATTTATATTTGAGGGACAGAGACAGAGAGCAAGGGAGGGGCAGATGGAAAGGGAGAGACAGAGAATTCTAAGCAGGCTCTACACTATCAGCAGAGCCCAACATGGGGCTTGAACTCACAACCCGTGAGATCATGACCTGAGCTGAAATCAACAGTCAGACGCTTAACCGCATGAGCCACCCAGGTGCCCTCAAAATGCATTTCTTTTTTGAAAAATTTTTAACATTTTTATTCATTTTTCAGAGGCAGAGTACAAGTGAGGGAGGGACAGAGAGAGAGGGAGACACAGAATCCAAAGCAGGCTCCAAGCTTTGAGCTGTCAGCACAGAGCCGACCATGGGGCTCAAATCCACAAACCATGAGATCATGACACTTGACCCACTGAGCCCCCAGGCACCCTAAAATGCACTTCTTTATAATGCATTTATGCTACCCACCTGTTCATGACTGTTTCACAGGACATTTCACAAGACACAGCCTTCCCTCCGTAATAGCTGAACCTATAATAAAAGCTGTAGTACTCAATGCAATGAATATAGTTCATCCAGTGTCATATTATTAACAGAATCACCAGAGCCTTGCGACTGATTTACCTGCATCAAGATTTTAGCTCATCCATATCTAATGGCCAAAGGATGGTTCCATGCAGTGTTCTAGAATATTTCTGATTCTTTTATACTGGGAAATGCACACTTCATTCAAAAAGCTATTGTGTTTTTTTGTTTTTAAATAAAAGATACAGTGTCCTAAGCATTAGGCTCAACATACCTAAGCAACATGTTCCAAGGTGATTTTATTTGAGAAATACATTTACATTGTTAAAACTACAAGACAGCTGCGGTATCTGAGTGAGATTTTTCTTCCCGAGAAATTGACTTTGAATCTGCACCTTGCATCCGCTAGGGTCATTTTCACAAAGCCAGTGACTTCTTGACATGTGATTGGGAAAAAATAGGAAGGTATCTTCAAGAATAGGGTGCTCCAGGGTATCCCTGCTGCGGGCTAGGTATAGATGCGTACATTCCTTCCACACTTCTTATAAAGGAGGTGTTCAGGCAAAGGGCAGAATAAACAAAAACTGATCTGCAGGCCAGATTCTTTTGGTCATGGAGCGTTTCCGCCTTAGGGGTCTTTAAATGTCCCCCTCAGGTTGCCTTTGGGAGATTTTTCCATTATGTGACTTGGAAGGACTAACTTCCTTGAATATATGAAGGGAAGGAAGTCAAGATACAGAAGAACTATGGAGGTATTTACCTCGTTAAGGATTGTTTAAAACCCATTTCTCTGACACAATCATCAGCAGAATCTGAATTCCCAGCCATGTCCAATCAAGCTAATGCATTCTGACCCTCAGGTTCAATGCTTCTCCTTGGAAAAGTTCCTACCTTTCTCCCGTACCCAAATGCCCATCACTGTTTTCCTTGTCAGTAGAAGGATGCCTGTGTCCCTTTTCCCAATAAAGACAGCAGCCACTTTACCTAAAACAACTGAAAAGAGTCAACCGTTCATGTTCACACGCTGGGTGAGACGGAAAATTAAGAAAACATGCAAAAGAAAGAATGTGTCTTCTTTTTGAATTAATAATCAGAAAAGGACTCTGTTCGGAATGCAAACATTCCAAGGAAGGGACAGTTTTCAAGGGTTACCCCATGCAATTGTTAACTCAAGCTTACACAGTCCTCTGCAATCAGTTAAGCAGCAATTATTGTATTTACTTAATAGGTTCTTCAATCAAGTGTGTCCTAACACCTTGATTTCCAAGAATGGCGATGCACACGGATATAAAATTCCATCTTCCTTGAGGAAATCCTGAATCATTCTTAAAGGATCAAGTATATTCTCCGTAGAGTGGCACGGGCTGGTCATAGTTAGGCTCATTTGAGATTAAAAGTGAAAAGTCTTTGGTTCTGATTTCTCTCAACCATGATTTTCTTCACCCCTCAAAAAATCCGTTCATATCCTTGGGTGTCTACACTTGCCACAGACTTCTTATTCTTCCATGGACCCAGCAGCTTGCAACAGAAGGGACCTGTCTCCCTTGTTCATACTCATCCTCCTGGTTACAAAGTCTCCACCCCATGGCAATGCCTTCCGGATCTGCCCCCAGGGCCCTCTGAAGTCCCAAACACAGGACTTTATTCTTACACGATGCCTCTAACTTATTTGCTGAGTGCATCAAATCAATGCAGTGGGCATTTTCAGCCACCTGAAAGGCAGGCAGAAGAGGAAAGTCCAAGCCAATGGTCACCAAGGGCAGAACAGGGCCATGAACTTGTCTACTCCCAGAGCTCAGGTTCCACACCAGCAATAACAAAGACCCGATTATGGTGTTTCCAAGCGGGTTATTAGATGCATCGAAACCTACTGATGAAGACAACAGAAGGTGATGTATTTTTTTTCGGGGGAGGGAGGACATTTCTTGATTTTTCTATTTTGCATAAATTTTGGCACAGAGGAGAGGCAAGGCCAACCCTCCTTTGAGCAATGTACGCATCCTACGATTGTGTTATCTGCAGTATACACATCCGTCCACATCCCAGCCCATCTTAGAGAGTCACATGGGCAAGCAGTGCAGCAGGGAGACCCAGAGCTTGTTCCTTTCTACCACCGACTTTCAATATCCTGGTTTTGAGTGGTCCCACATAATTCCTCTCACCTCCAGATCCCATTTCTCGCCATTTTCTCCCATATTCCTTTACTTCTCTAAGATTATGCATATTTCTCTAAAGGCAACACTTCACTGTTCCTGTCGATGCCCTGAACTTTTCACCGCATTTTTAAAAAATGTTTATTTTTGAGAGAAAGAGAGAGACAGGGTGTGAGCGGGAGGGGGCAGAGAGAGAGAATGAGACACGGAATCCGAAGCAGGCTCAGAGCCTGAAGCAGGGCTGAAACCCATGAACCACGAGATCATGACGTGAGCCAAAGTCAGACGCCCAACCGACCGAGCCACCCAGGTGCCCCTCTGTGGCATTTAAAATGCGGCTTAGCAATGCATGGTTTCCAAGACACAGAATGGCAACACTTCCAGTGGGAAATCCAATCAGGGCAAACCCGTAAAGAGGGAGAATATGACGCGAGTTGGGAGGGCAGCAGCAAGACGAGGAGATCCTCAAAGTGGGCCAGATTATTGTTTCCCTTTATAGATACGTGTATGAACTTTTGACTTGATCTTAAGATGGGTTCCATTTGTAATTTAAAACAAAATGCTTAAGGGACGCCTGGGTGGCTCAGTCGGTTAGGCATCCGACTCTGGATTTCAGCTCAGGTCATGATCTCACAGTTCGTGAGATCGAGGCCAGCAGTGCGCCTCAGTGCGACAGCACAGAGCCTACTTGGGATCCTCTCTCTTCCCCTGCTCCACCACCACCTGTCTCAAAATAAATAGACTTCAAAAAATTAAAATAAAAAGCAAACCAAAATCCTTAGTAAGAGATAAAAACAAACCAAAGACAACAGAGTGTCTAAGAAAAAAAAAATAAAATAAAACAGTGCCATTAGCAAACAGCAACCAATAAACTCCCAAAAACAGGAGATGTATTCTGGGTACAGCAGCTTGACATTTTCAGCAGAGGTGTCCAAGGCCTATTATAGGGACCCACCAAATTATCACGGATGTAAAATGCTCGTGCACGATGCACACAAAATATAATTCAGACCATAGCTCTTTACAGGAATGTATCAATCCTTTGCCCCAGTGATTCCCAGACTCCTTTTATGGAGTGGAATCAGACATAGAACACCAACGTATCAAATGGATGATGGCGAGAGTCCCCTGGCTGATGTCAAAGAGCTGCCTACAAATGCCACCCACCTACCCCTCATTTCAGCTGGAAATCGAGACCCCACAAAGGAGACGAGAACCATGAAGGTGGACACACCGTCATAGCAGGCATACGGCTCAAATCCCGTGAATTCTATTTATTGATTTATTTTAATGTTTATTTATTATTTTGAGAGAGGGAGAGACAGAGTGTGAGCAGGGGAGGGGCAGAGAGAGAGGGAAACACAGAATCTGCAGCAGGCTCCAGGCTCCGAGCTGTCAGCACAGAGCCCGACGCGGGGCTCGAACTCGCGAACCGTGAGATCCTGACCTGAGCCACACTTGAGTGCCAGCAACTGAGCCACCCAGGCACCCCAAAGTGTGTGAATTTTTGCTCTGCAAGTACACTGCCTTTACTTCAAACCATTTCTGTGTTATATTCAAAGCCATGATGTCACTGCGTGTGAATGAACTTACGCAATTACTCACCTTAAAGACAACTTCAGGATAACCCCTACGCAACCTTCCCTGAGAAACAATTTTACACCAGTTACAACACCTGAGAAACAAGCAGGTGTTTCTGATACTTTTTTGAATCCTTGAAAAAGTCAGTTATATAAATCTATGGGCAATGTCTCCTGAGACCGTAGAATACCTGTCAGGCGAGAAATCTGTTGAAGTCACCAACTGACTTAGTGGCATGGACTCCATTATGGGCAGCACACAGCAGATAGGCAACGAATGGGCAATACCAATCAATCCCACACCCAACTGGCCCATAAACCATTAGATCTACAGCACCGAAGAGCTTTGCTGCGATCCATCGATGGTGCTGCTGGGGTGGATACCACCCTCACCGTGCACCATGATAACGAACGAGCAATCAAGACCCACTTGGAGGCACCTAACTGTAAGCATCGTAATCATAATTTTGTATCTAGATCAACTAACAAGCACATCTGACTTTTTTTGCGTAATTATAGAAGCTACATCGTTTCCAAACTCATTCTGTAGTTTACCTGATTCATGCTTAATACAGACAGGAAAGCCTGGAGGTGGGATCTGAGTGGAAAAAGTACAGAGTTGAGGCTTTTCTCAGCCCTGAGCTGGGAGCCCAGCACTGATCCCCACGAAGGGTATCGCTGGGAGTCAACCCTTCACCCTTCACCTCTACATGTCCTTTTCTTGTAAGTAAAGTAAGCAAACCCATCCAGTGGGCGTGGTGAGGATTAAGTGAGCAACGACAGCCATCCATGGCTGGCCAGCCACAGGTTCTCGATGAGCGGGTACTAAAGCATAGAAGTCAGACTGTTGTAAAGCAAAAATAATTTAAAGCATGCATGAGGCTTCAAATTGCAGGTAGTGATCCCCAAAAGGGAGTGATACCATGGGAGGTAAATTCAAATGAATGTTTAAATGGTGGTGGAATGAACTAATTCAAGATGTAAAGGCAAAGTGGAGACAATGAATGAGTGAATAGAGAGGTTAAGAGCCACAAATAAATAAATTCCGGGTATTTCCATCAGAAGGCATTCGCGAGGAGCTTCTCTTTTATGTCTAAGGTCTTTGGACGCTTGTCATGAAAAAATAAATAAATAAGAGGCAGATGTGATGGAACTCAAGTCTTGGATATGTATGCCTTCCTAATGACCAAGGTGCAGAGCAGAAGAGGAGATATGGTTATAAAAGAGCATCTTTTTGGAAAATAAATGGAAGACGAGTCCAATGACTAGACTTCATGCAGACATAAATAATGGCCTTCCACTTCTGATGATACGTACCAGTTTGCCAGGCTTCATTCCAGTGTATCAATAACATACTAATAGCTCTCAACGCATCCTGGACTAGATAACAAGTTATATGGCCAATGGCTGGCAAGACTGTGCCACACAGTCCTGAGTAAAGAAAACATCCATATTCCACAACACAAGTGTCTTCTAATCATTATTTTTTTTTAATTAAGGTTCAGGTTGGAGGGCGGCATTTGATAGATACTAGTGATTACATTGTTTCGCCAGCAGCGATTACACGTGTAGAGCAACAATGATATTCATATGTTGTCCAGAGGTATTAGTAAGAATGGAAATTATAAGGTGATTCGGTGTCCTTGTTGCCATTACTGGGCTATGAGATTTCACACCTAAAGCCTCATGCTGAAATCTGTGTTCGTTCCATGCACAGCCTCCTGTGTACACCGTAATTCCTGTTGTCAAACCCTCCTCCTTTGGGTGGGAAAACAGCATTTATTACTCCATAAAAACAATACTATCAAACAATATTTTTCCAATTTCTTAGACAGAAAAAGAGCAGTTATGCACTAATGGCTTCTTTGAAGAGGAAACTCAATATTTCCACGTTTTGCGAAAAACATCTCTCTCCGTATCAAAAGCACTAATTAGAACGTTCGTCCCCACGCACGGTTGTGCCGTTTTATCGGATCATCTTTTTAAATATCCGGACGGCAATGGTTTAAAAATATTTCTCAACACTGAAAATAGCCGGCTTCCTGCAAGCTAAAAGGAAGTGTCCCTTAACAATTTTGAAGAGGGTCGGGAAGAAACGCAAGATCCGTGGTAAAGACAGATAAACTAAGTCACATTTCAGAATCTCTAGCACTCTGTATAATCGGCCAAGCTGGCACGGTTCACCCCAGCAAATAAAAGGGGGTCTGTGGCCTTCGCAGCGTCTCCACAGTAGCTCATTCGTGCACTGTAAATAGACCCGCACAGAGATGCTAAATTGATTCTTTGATTTCTCTGTCGCCCACTACAGCTCTCTGTTTTGCCATCGCGATTTCTTTTTTAACTCTCAGGAGCAAAACGTGGACTTAACGTCTTTCAACGGGAAATATTTTAGAAGCAAACTTTTGTCTTTTGCTTAAAAGATCCGTATGTATACATGTATAAATGTGTACATATATGTGTGCATACGTATATGCATATATAAATACATATACACATTTACATGTGTATATAGTGTGTGTGTGTGTGTGTGTGTGTGCATAATCCCACAGCATTTCCCAGATCTGCACATAATTTCACAAACATGCCAAACTGATAAGGGGTCACCATGTAAATGGAGCTCCATCCCACAGCTGGGCTTCAGAGGGGGAGAAAATCGATTTCCTTTCAAATCTAACGTTTTAAGGAACATCAACGCATCATGCACCCAAGAGAACATTCTGTTACTCCACAGAAGCAAAAGCTTGTTCAATGGGCACTGCTTCATTCAGAAAATAGAGCCCAGGGTTCCGTGCTCGGTCTGATGATGCTACAATGCCCTCTTCGAAAAGACCATACGCACTGCACTGACACGTTGTATCCTCCCTCCACCTCTATGTCAGAATGGACCTTTTGTAAGAGACCAAGAAACACGATTTCCTGTTTCAAGGACTAGCGGCAGAAGCAACTACCCAGAAACTGCTGAAAAAATGTTCAGAAATGCAGGCACTGATGGGGATGTGATGTTAACTACAATGATTCTACAAGGACCTGGCTCAGAGGACCTATGAAAACAGAAAACGAAATAAAATCATAAAACGAGAGGGTTCTTGATGCTAATGCTTTTTATTTTCTTTCATGTGCAAAAACCAACGGGGAATTTTGAGGACTTTATCAATGCTCCAAAAGGCTCAACTTTGCAAACATCTGTGGGTGATTTGCACTTGTAAACTACAAATGCATTTCTACCACTCCCCACCCCCCCACCCCCACCCCAGCTCCAGGGGTCTTTCCTAGGTGAATGTTTTCACATGTAAATGAAAAAAAATGCTCAAAATAACATGAAAACATCAAGGTGAAAATAAAATATTCTTGGTAATATTTGTCCATTTGGAGAGAACATTTTCAGCCACAGATTTTGTTCAGCAGAGCTCCATTTACGCGTTCTATTGTTGTCTTAAAAACAAACGTTTTGGGGCGCCTGGGTGGCGCAGTCGGTTAAGCGTCTGACTTCAGCCAGGTCACGATCTCGTGGTCCGTGAGTTCGAGCCCCGCGTCAGGCTCTGGGCTGATGGCTCAGAGCCTGGAGCCTGTTTCTGATTCTGTGTCTCCCTCTCTCTCTGCCCCTCCCCCGTTCATGCTCTGTCTCTCTCTGTCCCAAAAATAAATAAACGTTGAAAAAAAAAAATTAAAAAAAAAAAAAACGTTTTCGTGTATGCCTAGGAATATTAGTCATGAAATGTACAACGGTAGACAAAGCTACAAAAGAAGATAAATCTCAAAATAGAGCCCACCCCAAATATCTATTTTTCCAAGCCCCCAGTGGGGAAAAAGGAAATAAACAGCAAAACCATGGAGAGCCCTTACTGGTGGATTTCCATGCCCTCACCCTTTACGGTAAATCAGAAACTGTTGCAAAATTCAAGTGAGAGTCAAGCTCCATTGTGTGCAAATACAACAGTCATTGTAACCCCGCCACAGAGGCACAACGCTCACAGAAGATCAGTTAAGGAATTAGGTGAAAGATTTTCCAGCCCCCAAGCTAAAGACAAGTAAAGAAATCTACTATCTACGGCCCTCCATCATCACTGCTTCCCAAAGGATCACCCACCAGCAAATGAGTTCCCTCTACAGGGCTGTGATGCCCAAAAAGTATTCATTTGGCCCAAAGATAGAAATGCGCTTAAGTAAAATTTCATTTTAATTTGGGACCTTGGAGTCTGCCTTTGTTGGAGGAAGGATAGGGGTTCCCCAAAATACAATTCAACGATGAAAAGCTGCATGCCGGAAAAAGACGACCAAACCTCTCCTGCAGCGAGCCCAGGGAAATAGAACCTTCCAAGGATCGGAGTAACACAGTGCAGATCAGCTACTCCCCACACAGTAAAAAGCACCACTTTGTCACCGCCCCTTGCACATTTACCCGATGCCATCACTCACCTAGAATTCCCAGCCGGTAGTTAATGGTGATCACAATGACATTGCCGTAGCTGGCCAGCACACTGCCGTCTATCATATTCCCAGTGCCCTCCATGTAAGACCCGCCGTGGATATAGACCATGACCGGCTTCTTACTGTTCTGATCATGGATGTCTGGAAAAAGAAAGTCAAGTAAGGAAATAGAATAAAAAAAAAAAATCACACTGATGAACTGATACTATGC
This sequence comes from Lynx rufus, assembly GCF_022079265.1. Classification (NCBI taxonomy): domain Eukaryota; kingdom Metazoa; phylum Chordata; class Mammalia; order Carnivora; family Felidae; genus Lynx; species Lynx rufus. The sequence continues at coordinate 3,383,721 of NW_025814828.1, forward strand.
AACGGACAAAGGGCACGGATTATTATGTTCTTCCTTCTTTGGACTGGAATCAACCATGCATCTATGTGGAATTACATACACCGTGGTAAGACTGCCTAAGAAAACTGCTCAATGTTATCATTTTTTCTAGTCACAGAAATGGTATTTTTGAGAAGCATACGGACATCTGAAGTAATATGAATGCCTATGTACATTTCTGTACCTACCTAAAACACTAGAAACTAGAAGATTTTGATGAAATGCTTACTTCCTAAACAGTGCTCAACTCCTAAAAGGTGATTTATTCAAGAAGCACACGGCGTAATAAGTTTCATCATCTTGGGAAGTGTGCAATCTGCTTCAAAACGATCATTTGCTTTTCCCTCTCTATTCAGAGATGAGCCTACAGATGCATTTTTAACTGAAACATGAGAATACATGAGAACCAGTGAGGCTGAATGTAGCAAACTCCAAGTAAACGGTTAAAAATTATCAACAGAACAGAAACGTGTAAAACCGAAAACAGGGCAAAACAACATGTCCGAGCAAAGGTCTTTGTTCTAGTTTGCTGACTGCGATAAATATCTCAACATATTTAAGTAACGAAAATGAAAGGGGTGCCTTGGGTGGCTCGGTGGGCTGAGTGTCCGACTTTGGCTCAGGTCATGATCTCACAGTCTGTGAGTTCAAGCCCCGCATCGGGCTCTGTGCTGACAGCTCAGAGCCTGGAGCCTGCTTCGGATTCTGTGTCTCATTCTATTTCTGCCCCTCCTCCACTCACGCTCTGTCTCCTCTGTCTCTGTCTCTGTCTCTCTCTAAGAATAAACATTAAAAAATTAAAAAAAAAAAGGAAACAGATGTAATAGAAATGACACAAGACTCCAACCTCAACATGAAATGATTGACATGCAATCTATTTTCAGAGGGATATGAACCCCAGTTGAGATTTGCAACCACTGGGCACCCTTGGTAATGACTTTGTGGCTTTATTTCATAACGATGTAAAAACAGTGTTTCACAATGGTCTGTGAGGACAGGAATTCAGAGACCATCTGTCCATTTGTGGAGCCTGCTTTGTGAACAGGTATTGATTAAATCACCTTTTAAAATCAGTCCTTAAGTTTACGTTTACTGTATCACACTGATTCCTTTTACAATTATTTCTGAATATCTCTCTACATGTATCCATAGATATATACACATAGGTGTGTGTAAATAATGTATATATCTGTCTGTCATCAAAAGAAACCCCAATGTATCCCATGTACATTTATTGTCACCTTTTTTTCAGTCAAGTGTTTTTTCTCCTTCAGCAAGACACTTTTGAAATCTCAAGAAAGGAATTTTAAGGAAATGAATCACTATCATTTGGATGAGGGGGGCTGCTAATAAAATGAATTCTGATCACAATCTCAAAATGAGTTCATTGGGTGCCTCAGGAAGGGGGCTCGAAAAACCCACTGGTCACAGTCAAATACAGAAAAAAGTGTCACGCTCCCATGTCCCTGCAGATCCTGAATAGATAGCAGAAGAACCGATCTTATTTTCTCAAATAAAATTCAAATATACAGTAAAAATGCTTTCTTCATCCCTTGTTCATCAAGCGCTACTTGGAATTCTGAAACACACGGGTGTTTGGAAAGGTGTTGGGTTTTGAACCACGTACTCCTGTGTCTGGCTCCTGATTTGCTGGTTTTCCCCTTAATTCTTTTAGCAGGTGCAGGCTGTTGGGCGGTCCACTGTGGAACAGGATGTGGTGGAGACTTTGAAGGCTACTTGAAGGGGTTTTCTCAGAGAAAATGCTAGGTTAACATCTCTAAGCTTTCCAAAGGCATAGAACAAGGTTCTCGTGAACTTGAAGAGTAATAAATAACAAATGCCCTGTTAATTCAAAGTAAAAAAATATATATCACAGGGTATTGGTATTCAGTGACTAGGGGGCATTTTAAGGGGAATAAAGTTGCATTTTGAGCATTGGGAAAACAGATCCTAAGAAGCAGAAATGCTCTAATAAGAGATGCAGAGTAAGAGGCAAATTATATCTCTGGCTGGTGTAAGAGAACCAAAAAAAAAAAAAGTTTTGGGTTTTGTTTTAATACATTTTCTCTTTTTTTTTTTCTTTTTACATGATCCGATAGAATCTTTTTAAATTAAAAAAAAATTTGTTTTGGGGCGCCTGGGTGGCGCAGTCGGTTAGGCGTCCGACTTCAGCCAGGTCACGATCTCGCGGTCCGTGAGTTCGAGCCCCGCGTTGGGCTCTGGGCTGATGGCTCAGAGCCTGGAGCCTGTTCCGATTCTGTGTCTCCCTCTCTCTCTGCCCCTCCCCCGTTCATGCTCTGTCTCTCTCTGTCCCAAAAATAAATAAAAACGTTAAAAAAAAAAAAATTAAAAAAAAAAATTTGTTTTAATACATTTGTTTTTTTTTTCATTTTACATGATCTAATAGAATCTTTTTAAATTAAAATTGTTTTTTGTTTTAATACATTTTTTTCTTTTTACACGATCTAATAGAATCTTTTTAAATTAAAATTTTTTTTTGTTTTAATACATTTCTTTTTTTCCTTTTCACATGATCTAATAGAATCTTTTTAAATTAAAAAAATTTTGTTTTAATACATTTCTTTTTTTTCTTTTTACACGATCTAATAGAATCTTTTTAAATTTTTAATTTTTTGTTTTAATACGTTTCTTTTTTTCCTTTTTACATGATCTAATAGAATCTTTTTAAATTAAAAAAATTTTAATACATTTCTTTTCATTTTTACACGATCTAATAGAATCTTTTTAAATTTTTATATATTTTTTTGTTTTAATACATTTCTTTTTTTTTCTTTTTACATGATCTAATACAATCTTTTTAAATTTTTATTAATACGTTTTTGGATTCAGATAAAATGGCAGGCGTTTTGGGGCCCGCCACAACAGAGAGGCTGGCGTGCGAGTCAGGTGCGGGATGAGCTATTCTAAGGCCATCGGAAAAGATCTTGCGGAAAAGATCTTGCGAAGAGAGGTAGGGACAGCCCTAGAAACACACGGGAGTTACAACAATAATTAAATAATAACAATGTTAAGACAAGAGCAGGTGTGAAACCAGCATTGGCCCCACTTCTTGGACCCAAGTTGATTAAACGGCACCACCAGGGACTCCTTGCTGTCATCATCCGCTTCTGTGCCTCGAATTGTGTTTCCCCCCAGAACCCAAATGTTCCTCAAGGGCCTCTGCCCTGTAAGGCAAATGCACAGAGGTCCGTGCACTTTCCTACTTGGACGGCAGAAATGGAGTCTTCCTGGCAACTTACTTGGGACTTTCTGTCTTGTCTCTTGGACACTATTTGTTGTGCTGAAGGCACAGGTACAGTGTGGTCCCGGTTGTTACAGACCACTCTCTTCCAGAGTTTAAAAAGCATCAGTTTAGTTCCAGTGGCTGATCTGTCCAGCAACTTGGGATCCTTCAAGAAACAACATCCACGGCAACCAAACATTTTTTGGGGGGGGTGTAACAAAAAAGTTTTCAAAACAGCCTTGGTGTTGGAAAGGAAAAGATAGAGATGTAGGTTTTTGACCTTTTCATTTTTCACATCTTTGCTATCCCTGCTTCCTACCCCCCAACCCCACCCCCCTTTAAATGCTGCTAAAAGGCAGGCAGCAGAGAAACGAGATCTTGTTAAAACACTTTGTCATGTATTTCACTGTGAGCCAGAGAAGATTCTTTGAAACTTAACTGTGAATCCGGATATTTAAAAAAAAGAAAGAAAGAAAGAAAGAAAAAAAAAAAACGAAAAAGAAACAACCAAAACCAGAAATGCCAGACACCCAAAAAGTTCTACGAGGGTGTCTCACAGTTTGGCAGCTCGTAGAAGGAATTAAGAAAACCAAATCTCCAAAATACAATATTAACTTACAAATAACTTTGGAAGGAAGAAAAGAAAGTATACATGCATGTGCTAAAATTTCATTTTCTCTTCTTATGACCAAGCCAAAAAAAGGGGGAAAAAAGGAAAAAGGAAAAGAAAAACATACGATGCCTTGTAAATAACATTTTTTTATTAACTCACTTCATATTTAGAAACGTTTATACTCCTTATGGGTGGTTTGCATTCAGCGACAGGGTCATTGAGATTAAAAAGCACAGTGGTTTCCAAACAAGAAGAAAATAAAAAAAGCACACAAAAGTGTACTCGTTTCAGAGAAGGGGAGGAAAAAGAGGTTGAAATAAAAAAAAAAAATAGAGAGAGAGATATAAAATCATGCATCAGGGTCGAGCTTTGAAAAAACAAAAAATACCTTCGTCTTCAGGACGATCATTACTGGTTATATCATCTGCGTTTTTCTTTGTGTTGGCTCCTGGGGTCATAATGAGAAGGAAAATAAAGGGAAAAAAAAAGAGAATTCAAAAACAACAGGTTTGCAAAAAAACCAGAAGAGAGATACTACCCAGTAAAAGAAAAAAAAAATGTCACACAAAAAGTTGAAATTTGTTACATTTGGATTTCAAAAAAAATGAGGTAGGGGGTCGATGCAAAATGCATAAAAACATAAAGATGTCAAGAAGAACAAATTCAAAATGTTACTTGCGAAAAATATTCTCTATCCTGTGAAAATGCAGTTTGGGGGGTTATAATGATAGTACTGCAAAAAAAAAAAAAAGGAAAAAAAAAGAGCTAATGTGAGTTTGAAAAAAAGAAAATTAAATTATTAAGAAAGATTTTCCACATTCTCAGAAGAAATGCACATGAAGTATTCAATGTCCCTCTAATTTTAACATATTATAATCTACATAAATTCATGAAATGTCACCGATACACCTTGGTTATAAAATTCCATAATGGAAGAAGAAACACATTTATGCAATAAACACAGAAGGACTTTCAATAAAATATTTAAAATTGACATTAGTTCCATGCAGATGAACTTAAAACACAGCGTTTCAAATACAAATCAGAAATGTCAGTTGATTTATTAATTTGAATCATGAAATTCACCTCTGACCGGTGTCTAGAGAACTACTCAATATTTGCTCCTGTTTAGTATAAAAACAAACACAACAACAAAACCAGCATTTTCAATCAGGATTTCTTAAGTTAAAACATTATCAATCATGTTCTCTCTGATTGAAACACTTATTAAATATTACTTCAATGTTATCACTCATTGAATTTAAGATAAGTATATAATAAAGTCACCTACCTTGATGACCTGAAATTTAAACCAGATAAGAATGTCCATGTAGACAAAATATGGCGGGCGGCGGGGTGGGGGGGGGTCCCTCAACTACACCACAAACACTCTCTTCCATATTCGGTATGCAGTGCACCATTTTCCTTTTTATATTTTCCAGATACAAGATGACAAAACATTTAATAATGCTTGAATTGTTTGGTTAATTAGCTCAATTGTCTTCTTTTCATAGATAGACACAATCAGAACATGCATATTACAGATCCACTAGCTTCAAAAAGGTCTGAACCACATCCTTCTAGAAGTTCTAAGTAACTCAAAAGAACTCAGCATGTTGTGAAGCCAAAATGTGAAACTGTGGTGTTTTTGTAGTCAGAGAAGGCTTGCATATTTTCTATTTTATGTGGTTTAACACCTTTTAATGAGCACACCTAGGTGGGTGGGAAATCTGATTTGTTGATTTTTGAGGCTTAAATATCCCCACTGTCGATAATTTCAAACTACCAACATAAAGTTGTTGAAGACAGCTGCACAGAGGTGCCTGGGACCCCTAGAAACTCCAGCCTAATTCCACCCTCATCCACCTAAAATTAGAGTCAAGTCTTATAGAAACCACCTCTCCTTACAAAACTTTCATTTCTGGTCCCTTAGAAAGTATCGTGATGCTGATATCCCAATCTATTATAGTCATTACCTTGATATCAACATCTATTTATTGCCCGCAATCCTACTGCATTTAAATATCTAAAAAGGGGCACCTGGTTGGCTCAATCGGTTAAGGGTCCTACTCTTGATTTCAGCTCAGGTCATGACCTTGTGGTTCCTCAGATCAAGCCCCACATCAGGATCGGCGTTGACAGCTCAGGGCCAGCTTGGGATTCTCTGTCTCCTCTCTCTCTGTCCCTCTTCTGCTCATGCATGTGCATGAAATCTCTCTCAAAATAAACAAACTTTTTAAAAATAAATGAATAAATACCTAAAAGAACTTTAAAAAATCAGATTAGGGGCGCCTGGGTGGCGCAGTCGGTTAAGCGTCGGACTTCAGCTCAGGTCACGATCTCGCGGTCCGTGAGTTCGAGCCCCACTTCAGGCTCTGGGCTGATGGCTCAGAGCCTGGAGCCTGTTTCCGATTCTGTGTCTCCCTCTCTCTCTGCCCCTCCCCCGTTCATGCTCTGTCTCTCTCTGTCCCAAAAATAAACAAACGTTGAAAAAAAATTTTTTTTTAAAAATCAGATTAGCTTGACTGTCTTTGGGTTGTGTTTGTCGGGGTTTATCAGCATAGAACCTATTTCAAAGTGAACTCATGGACTGAATTTATGACAAAACTATGTAGAAGCTTATAAGGGATGCCCTTCTCGGAGAAGTATGCTACGGGAGTGATCCACAAATCTGTGTTACAAGTCCTCCCCTCATTTCTGGAAGAAAAAAATTTGCATTCCTCTCTGTAAGCAGATTTTGTAAGTAAAGTGTGAGTGACCTGAAACACATCCTGGGCTGGATGAGAGGCAATGGTTAGGGAACCTTCCCCAACAAAGAGAGGAAAGTTCTAAAGACTAAGAATGCTTTTACAATTTTGATAACATAGTTCCAAGGCTGATTAAGTAGCAATCCAGGGTAATCTACTGCCTCTTTGATTCTTTACCAAACTTTCTGGTTAACCAAAGTGTGATTTTTAAGAGCTTTACTGAAGCATGATTTACATCCCATAAAATCAACTCATCACAGTATAAGATTCGATGATTTTTTTTTTTAACGGAGTTGTGGCAACTATCAGCATAATCCAATCTTAGAACATTTGCATCAACCCAGAAAGACTCTGTTCTAATTATAGGTGCCATGTTCTTAGCCTCCGTCTCATTAACCTACTTTCTGTCTTTCTACATTTGCCATCTCGGGGCGTGTTGTATAAAGGAATTTGTATAATGCCCAGTCTTTTGTGTCTAAAGCAGACACTCTCACTTAGCGTGTTTTCAAAGTCATTTATGCTGTAGCATGGATCAGTACTCGATTCTTTTATATGGATGAATAATATTCCATTGTATGGATAGACCGAATTTTGTTTTTCCATTCATCTGTTGGTGGCCACTCGTACTGTTTCCACGTGGTGGCTATTAGAACGCTGCTTGGAACATGTGGGCACAATATTTACATTAGGATATAGGTGTTTCTTTCTGTTGGGTAGATATCTAGGAGTGGAACTGCTATTTTATATGGGAAATTGATGTTTAATTTTTTTAACTGTTTTAATGTTTATTTATTTATTTTTTTTTTTGAGAGAGAGGGAGAGGGTGAATGGGGAAGGGGCAGAGAGAGAAGGAGACACAGAACCCGAAGCAGGCTCCAGGCTCTGAGCTGCCAGCACAGAGCCCGATGCGGGGCTCGAACTCACAAACCATTAGATCATGACCCGAGCAGAAGTCGGACGCTTAACCAACTGAGCCATCCAGGAGCCCCCCAAGCGTAACATTTAAAATAACTAGAAAGAGTACATGCAAGAAAATGCAAAATTGAGAACTTCCAACATGTGGAAATTACAAGGAGTCTCTGTCTCTCACGGTTTCCCAAAAATAAATAAATGTTAAAATTTTTTCTTTACATTGGGTTCTGTGTCCCCTATTATTGAATTGTTAAGTGTTCTTTATTTTTTTTAAATTTTTTTACGTTTATTTTTGATAGAGACAGAGTACAAGTGGGGGAGGGGCAGAGAGAGAAGGAGACATAGAATTTGAAGCAGGCTCCAGGCTCTAAGCTGTCAGCACCGAGCCCGACATGGGGCTTGAACTCATGAACCATGAGATCGTGACCTGAGCCAAAGTCGGACGCTTAACCGACTGAACCACCAGGTGCCCCTACATTTTTTAGATACAAGTCTTTTTCCAGAAATATGATCTGCAAATCTTTTCTCCCAGTCTGTGTGGCTTCTCTTTCAGTTTTCTCAGTGGTGTCTTTTGAAGTGCAAACGTTTGTTTTTAATTGTGATGAGGTCGATTTTGTCCATTTTCTTTCAAAGCTTGTTGCTTTGGATATCATATTTGAGAAATCCTTGCCCAAGCCAAGATCCTGAAGATTTTCTCTCATGTTTTTCCCTCAATGCTAACCAGTTGTCGCTCTTCACCTTTTAAGTGTCTGAGTTACTTTCAGTGTATGATATGAGGTTAGGGTTGAAATTCATTGTTTGCGTCTGAGTATCTCACTGTTTTAGGACCATTGATTGAAATGCTAACGTTCCCTCGTTAAGTTCTTGAGACAATATTGCTGAAGCCAGTTGACTATAAATGCCAGGACTCTATTTATTCCCGGACTCTTTTAATTATATTCCATCCTGCGTTTCTATCCCCATGAGTCCCTACCTGTCCTGAAGACTACAGCTTTATAGTATGCTTTAAAATGGGGAAGGAGTGGGGCGCCTGGGTGGCTCAGTCGGTTGAGCGTCCGACTTCGGCTCAGGTCATGATCCCACCGTTCGTGGGTTAGAGCCCCACATCGGGCTCTATGCTGACAGCCCAGAGCCTGGAGCCTGCTTTGGATTCTGTGTCTCCCTCTCTCTCTGCCCCTCCCCTGTTCATGCTCTGTCTCTCTCTGTCTCAAAAATAAATAAACGTTAAAAAAATATTTTAAATAAAATTTATTTAAAAATAAATAAATAAATAAATAAATAAATAAAATGGGGAAATATTAAAAAAATATTTTAAATAAAATTTATTTAAAAATAAATAAATAAATAAAATAAAATGGGGAAGGAGTGGGGCGCCTGGGTGGCTCAGTCGGTTGAGCGTCCGACTTCGGCTCAGGTCATGATCTCGCGAGATCTTGCGTGATCTCGCGTGAGTTCAAGCCCCCCCTTCGGGCTCTGTGCTGACAGCTCAGAGCCTGGAGCCCGTTTCCGATTCTGTGTCTCCCTCTCTCTCTGCCCCTCCCCTGTTCATGCTCTGTCTTTCTCTGTCTCAAAAATAAACGTTAAAAATTTTTTTTAAATAAATAAATAAATAAAATGGGGAAGGAGAAGCCAGCCAACTTTATTCTGCTTTGTCAAGATAATCTGCTCATTCTAGATCCTCTGCCTTTATACACAAATTTTCAAACGAGCTTGTCAACTGAAGAAAAAAAAAAATCACCCACCGAGATTTTGACAGAACTTATTTGCCAAACTGCAATTTTGAATTAATTTCATATAGCACAGTACGACCCAGAAACATCATTAGGTATCACCTTTAATGTTCAATGTGTACTTAATGTTTCACCTTTTTGTTCATGTTTAGTAAGTTGTTGCTGCATTTTTCTTTGCAAATATAGCTAATTAAATGTCCTTTAAAAAAAACAATGGAGTTATCCTGAATATCTAATTTAGTTAGAATCGTGAGCTATGGGAAAAAGATTCTGGTGGGATTCATTCCGCAGCAAACCCATCTTGCACAAGCCAAAAAAAAAAAAAAAAAGGCATTTCAAAATCCATACACGCCATGAGTTTTTTTTTTTCCACCCACTCCATGTCTATACCATTCTCCAAGTGCCAGAAACATATTCCTTTACATCTAATAATTAGGCCCTCTATGAAACCTCCATGGGGAAATAGCTCTAAATATTAAAGGGAATATTTAAGCAACTTCAAACAAATGCATAGCTGTTCCATTATTAAAATTTAAGTATGATTTTATAAATAAAATATCTCAATGTCGCTGGTCCTTGAAGGGTGTCCATCATTTTTTTATACCTGTGCTTCTGATGTGCCCTTCTTATGGTTTATCTGCATCATTTTCAAAAGTAAAACTATTTAAACGAGTACTCTGTATCCTAAATGGAGAAGAACTACTTTGTAGAGAATTCAGAAAAGGTAGAGCATGGTAAAGGAAAGGAAAATCAATGAAAATCCTCTAGATGCTGATTTTAACATTTCAAGGCAAGAAAATAATTTCATAATTCCTCTTTTTATTATCCATTACCTTTGTAGCCAGTTATGTATGGAAATCCTCAAACACAGTCATCAGACAGTGTGAGATGATCGCGTCATTTATGCGAGAACGTAACGAAATGATACAATATGGAAAACCTTTAAAGTATTGCTTTCAAAATGAGATATCATATTTAAAATGTATTTATTAGTTCACATTTTTTTGGGTCTCTTAACAGTGCAAATTCCAAGCAGAAGGTAGACTTGTTTTCTTAAATACAAAAAGAGTGCATCTTAGCTAAATGCATTATTTTCATCACACGGGAAGTTGCGTAATGGGCTACAGGGGACATAAATGCTTTTCCCGGCCATCACACACGTGTGTGATTGATCGCTTTGTCCCTCGGCCACAGAGGAATGCTTCTTTTTAATCTTCTAATTCAGTAATGGGCTCATTTCAGCAATAATAACCTGAATGGGATCTGATCCATGAGAGAGTGCCCATGCCTCATCACTTAACTCACTGGTAACCCATTCCTTCTAAAGACAGGTATGGATGCTTTAAAGATGCCAGCCTTGGCCGCCAGTGGGTACCACGAATAGATACTCCACACGTACATCTTAATATACGCTCTCACTCTTACTGGAACATCGATCTGAAAGATAACACGAAACACTTCATTCAGAGGGTTTCATCCAAAGCATATGTACCTTGAAAAATGGGGTCCCCACAGATGAGTTCACTTTCTGCATCTGAAGCAATGAGCATAGTTGATCTTCATTTCCCGCCCCCCCCCCCCACCCCGCCTGGAATCACAACATCTGAACCAGATCGCGTTGCACTCAAGGAAAATACAGGCAAGGCTGGAGAGCCTGTCTAATTAATGCAGCCTTCAACGAACAGGCTTCCTGACATCCGCATTTGGAATTTCTGTTCATTCCATGCCTTGGTGACACAGGACAGGAGGGTGATACGGGACAGGGTCGACTATGGGAAATCAAGAGCATTCCTTTTTTTTTCTTTTAATGTATTTATTTATTTTGAGAGAGAGAGCATTAGTGGGGGGGCAGCAGAGACACAGGGAGGCAGAGAACCCCAAGCAGCCTCCCCACTGTCAATGCAGAGCCTGACGCGGGGCTCAATCTCCTGAACCGCGAGATCATGACCTGAGCCGGAACCAAGAGTGGGAGACTTAACCAACTGAGCCACCCAGGTGCCCCAAGGGCATTCCTTTTTAATGTGGAAGGAGGATTCTTGGTGATCAAAAGCCCTAGGAAACAGAACATATGGAAGCCGGTGGATTTCTCTAAGTCATCGGCAGACGTCTATTTTGAACCATTTTGTGATGGCATCCCCAAGTTTGAAGCCTTCTGCTCCAAGACATATGAAGAGATATGGAATTGCTGACTTACTGGGTGTGGTCTTGAGGTCAAATACCTAGGATTCATCCCACAGACATTTATTATGTGACTTTCACGTGCTTGAGATTTTCCTAATCGTTGTGAAATGTTCTGCCAATCAACTTATCCTCCGTTGTCCATGTATCTGTGACTACGGTAAAACCAAAGTCTAATTCTTTGTAATTTTCTACCAGTTTCAAAATGCCTCACTGTAATAGTGAAAATAATAGGAGGGTTTTTGTTTTTTGCATGTATTTTTTGCGTGTTTGCTCTGATTGGCTTGGGAAGACAGATTGAGAGAAATATGAATAATAATTTGTTCTTTCTTTTGGAATTAGGAAGAATTCTTTTCACACTTTCTTTGGTTGGAATCAAAATAAACCTAAAAGTACATAGGTCCCTGATATATGTTTGTGCTTTTTATTAAAATCTCAAGGCACTGCATAGCTTCACATAAACATTTTTTTGTTGTTGTGAATTCGGTTATTGAAATGTTTCTGTTCTTGGGAATAAAACACAAATCCTATTAGATTTACAGGAGTCTCTCCTTTTTATTAAAACGTTCAGCTGATAGGATATATTACCTCCTCACACAATCTGTGAGCTTGAGATTAAATCACAATGCATTTAAAAGCTGGAACTAGGGGCGCCTGGGTGGCGCAGTCGGTTGGGCGTCCGACTTCAGCCAGGTCACGATCTCGTGGTCCGTGAGTTCGAGCCCCGCGTCGGGCTCTGGGCTGATGGCTCAGAGCCTGGAGCCTGTTTCGGATTCTGTGTCTCGCTCTCCCTCTCTCTCTGCCCCTCCCCTGCTCGTGCTTGCTCTGTTTCCTTCAAAAACAAATACACATTAAAACAAAGTCTTAGGGGCGCCGGGGTGGCTCAGTCGGTTGAGCGTCCAACTTCGGCTCAGGTCATGATCTCGCGAGATCTCGTGTGATCTCGCGTGAGTTCGAGCCCCGCGTCGGGCTCTGGGCTGATGGCTCAGAGCCTGGAGCCTGTTTCCGGTTCTGTGTCTCCCTCTCTCTCTGCCCCTCCCCCGTTCATGCTCTGTCTCTCTCTGTCCCAAAAATAAATAAACGTTGAAAAAAAAATTTTTAAAGCTGGAACTAATTTAATATTGAATTATGCTGGATGCTTTTCCTGCACCTGTATTTAGAAAACTCATGTTGAAAATGAAATTGGCTTTTATTTGCCCTAAGATACCTCCAGAAATGTTGTATTAAAAAATGATAAACCTCTGTAGATATGTATATAGGTATACATATTCATTTTCCTTGCCAAGAGATTCTGGAAGATTTTGACCCCATGGGCATCGTTTTAACTCTGATGAAAACCTTCTTTCCGTAGTCAGAACACAGACTACTGGCAACTGGGTGGTTCTCTATGCCAGGAGACTCTTCGGTTGTGGCATTGGAATTACAGAGAGCTGGGACCTTTGGCATTTCGTCCCCTTGCATTCTACATAGAGGAAGAGTCGCTTGTCCAGCATCACCAATAAAATCTGTCCAGTTACCTTTGGGTTTCCCTGTGTCTGACTTGAGGACTATTGCACAATCTTCCCCTAAAAATGAAATTTGTTTGGACTTATGCAAAACCCTCCCTACTCTGCAATTCCTGAATCTGTTGTGCCAGGAGATGCTTAACTGAATGTCCCCAAAGAAGGCTCTCAAACTATTTTTAAGAATCACAAGTCACTGAAGCCTTGGGAAAGCAGGATGATATCTTACTGCAGATGACGACTTTAGCAACCTCTATCTGCTTTTGAACCTTGCTGACTGGCCACAAAAGAGCTGTTCGTTGTTCTTTTCAGTGAGAACGCAGAAGACATCATGATACAAACAACAGAAATGTCAACAAGGACACCAATGTAAGGGGAAGAATGCCTCTCATGTCTTTTCCAGTGTGGCAATGTTCAGTCAACACACTGTCTGTAAAGGACCCTGTGATTTGCTCAAAAGATCCAATGCCCTGCCCCAGGGAGGTGTTTTACCATCCACACCTGCTAACCTAGCACTCTTGGCCAACGAAATGTGATTGGAAGAGACATACGTCACCCCCAGGCGGAAACATTAGGAGGCATCGCGTTTCTGCCGTATTTCTTTCCCTCTAAAACCAGACCAGCATGTCCTGCATGGGGACTACCACTTCAAGTTTTTGTTTGGGAAAGAAGAGGGAGTAGAGAACAATCAGTCAGCCCCAAATGGACACAAACATCATAAAAGGGAAATAAGCTATTGTTGTCGCAAGTTGCTAAAATTTTGGACGCTTTTGTGACAACTGCACAACCTAGTCTAAGATCACTGTCGCAGCCATCTGCTTCTCTCCATGAGGTACACATTCTCTCTCTCTCTCTCTCTCTCTCTCACACACACACACACACACACACAGAACACACACAGCCATGTGCATACTCACACTAGCACACAGCTTCCTAACATCCCAACACATACCTCAATCCAAGAAATCATTTTTATTTTTTTAATGTTTAGTTATTTTTGAGAAAGAGAGAGAGAGAGAGAGAGAGAGTGGAGGAGGGGCAGAGAGGGAGGGAGACACAGAATCTGAAGCAGGCTCCAGGCTCTGAGCTCAACAGAGCGGGGCTTGAAACCACAAACTGTGAGATCATGACCTGGGCCGAAGTTGGATGCTTAACCGACCGAGCCACCCAGGCATCCCAACAAACTGTTTTAGATCAGAAGCATGTCTGGATCCCCAGTGCACTTGAAATTTGGAAATCAAAGCCAACATGATAGTTTTTCCTAAGGGTACATGTTTACCTTTTCAGAAAATTACTTTTTTTAGTACGTGGTCCTAATTTCCGTATCACTATAGTGCAATAAAAAAGGGAACACCGACATACGGTATGAAGTACCTACATAATTATGATGACCAAGCACAACACTATCATGATTATACCCTAAAATAATTAAGACGAGGCAAAAGTAAAGCAGTGTAAACAATCATCAGGCAATTTCTGAAGAGCTTAAAAGAATCACGTATCTGAAAAGATCGGGCACAACCTTCCTTCAAATCTGCTGGTTCTCCAGTAACACACGGATGGTGTCTTGCACAAAGCAAGCACTCCACAAATGTTGGCTCATGTTATCTCCAGAAGTGGCATTGTTTTTCATAGTTCCCTATACATTTTCTGCGGTTTTCTGTCTCCCACATTTTGCTCATGCAGAATTTTCTTCCTAGCTACTGAGACTAAGACTGATCTAACTTACCCCCTGCCCAAACTTATTCCTCAACTCTGCAAACCTTATGCCGCCCAGTCTAAGGGCCGGCAGCTCAAGGGCGTGTTCCCAGGACGAAATCACGTCTTTATTAATGTATTACAGTGGGATTTTGTGGGTGTCCCTGTTACACCTGAGTTGTATGTCAATTATACACTCTACACTCCCTAACGATAGCAGGTGTCCATCAATGGGTGAATGTGGTATATTACAGATTTTGCATAAATCTGACATCTATATACATTACATATACACAGTGGAATATTACTTGGCCATGAAAAAGAAGGAAATCCTGCCATTTCCAACAATGTGGACAGATCTTAAGGACATTATACATAACCAAGATAAGTCAGACAGAGAAAGACAAATATTGTATGATCCCACTTACGTGTGGATTCTAAAAAAGCTGAACTTGTAAAAACAGAATAGAATGACGAATAGCGCTTCCCAGGGGCTGGGCATCAGGGAATTCCATTTAGGAATCAGAGAAGGGGGGTATGACTGATGTCTGCATGTTTTGGGGTTTTTTTTCTTAGTAACTTAAATTTTAGGACTGGTTTTCAATTTTAAGTAAAATTGTGAAGACAGTACAGAGACTTGCCATATGTCTCACACCCAATTTCCTCTGTTATTAACATCTAACATTAGTCTGGTACATTTGTTATAATTAATGAGCCAAGACTGAAATACCATAATTAACTAAAGCCTGACATGTATTCAGATTTTCTCAGTTTTTACCGAAAACTGTCCACATCCCATTTCAGTCCTCATGGCTTCTTAAGCTCTTGGCTGTGAGAGTTCCTCAGAATTTTCTGAGTTTTGATGACCTCGACAGGTTTTTTTCTTCCTTCCCAGATTTTATTTAAATTCAAGTTAGTTGACCAACAGTGTAGTATTGGAGAACCCAGTGATTCACCTCTCACATATGACACCCAGTGCATCCCAGCAAGTGCCCTCCTTAATGCCCATCACCCATCTAGCCCATCCTCCCCTCCTCCCCTCCAGCAGCCCTCAGTTTGTTCTCTGTATTTAAGAGTCTCTTATGGTTGGCCTCCCTCTCTGTTTTTATCTTATTTTTCCTTCCCTTTCCCTGTGTTCATCTGTTGTGCTTTTTAAATTCCACATGAGTGAAATCATATCCGTCTTTCTCTGACTGACTTATTTCAATTAGAATAATACACTCTAGTTCATTCCACCTTGTTGCAAATGGCAAGATTTCATTCTTTTTAGGACTGAGTAATATTCTGTTGTATCTATATACCACATCTTCTTTATCCATTCATCTGTCGATGGACATTTGGGCTCTTTCCATACTTTGGCTATTGTTGATAGTGTTGCTATAAACATAGGGGTGCACTTGTCCCTTTGAAACAGCACACCTGTATCCCTTGGATAAATACCTAGTAGTGCAATTGCTGGGTCATAGGGTAGTTCTATTTTTACTTTCTTGAGGAACCTCCATACTGTTTTCCAGAGTGGCTGCACCAGCTTGCATTCCCACCAGCAGTGCAAGAGAGATCCTCTTTCTCTGCATCCTCGGCAACATCTGTTGTTGCCTGAGTTGTTAATTTTAGCCACTCTGACAGGTATTCAAGGGTTCCTTTTTCATAACATATTCACCAACACTTGTTGTTTCTTGTGTTTTTATTTTAGCCATCCTGACACATGTGAAGTGATGTTTCATTGTGGTTTTGATTTGTATTTCCCTGATGATGAGTGATGTTGAGCATCTTTTCATGTGTCGGTTGGCCATCTGGATGTCTTCTTTGGAAAAGTGTCTATTCGTGTCTTCTGCCCATTTCTTCACTGGATTATTTGTTTCTTGGGTGTCGAGTTTGATAATTTCTTTACAGATTTTAGATACTAGCCCTTTATCTGATATTGACAGTTTTGACTGTCTATAGGAATTCTGTAGAATATCTCACAATTGGGGTTTGTCTGCTTTTTCATGATTTTATGGGGTTGTAAAATTTGGGGAGGAAGCCCACGGAAGTCAAGTGCCCTCATCGTCACATCATATCAAGCGTGTATGCTGTCACCGTGACTCATCACTGCTGATGTTGGCCTTGACCACCTGGCTGAGGTGTGCTTGACTGCTTTCTCCACCGTCAAGTGTCATGTTCTCTGCTCCTCTCACAATGATGCTCTCTGGAAGGAAGTCAGCATTCACAGCCAAACCGCAGGAGTAGAGATTCATGCTCCACTGGCTTCAGGGAGAGGATCCACACAAATCGTCAAGAATGCTTCTTCCTGGGAGATAGGTCTCCACCCCCCGTGGGAGGGAGAATCATGTGACCCATTCTCTAGGAGATCCACACTGTAATCCCCCGAACCTGAGAATATGATGTGATACGTGACAAGGGGGAACGGAAGTTGCAGATACAATGAAGACTTTTAAATAAGGAAATTATCCAGGATTATCCAGTGGGCCCAATGCCATCACAAGAGTCCTTCAGAGTGGATGAAGGACGCGAAAGAAGAGAATCAACGCCAGAGACATGTTGCAAAATATGACACCTGTGGCCTTTGCAGATCGAGGAGGGCCCGTCAACCAAGAAATACAGGTGACCTCTCGAACTGAAAAAGGCAACAAAGAGATTTTCCCCTGGATCCTCCGAAGGGCCGCCATCTTGTGAAATACTTCAATGCTACCCAGTGAGATCCACTTGGGATTTCTTACCTCCAACACTGTAAGATAAATTTGTGTTGTTTTAAGCCATTAACTATGTGGTAATTTATTACAGCACAAGTAGGGAACTCATAAATCATGTTTCATTTCTTCATTCAGTCACTGACGTCAATATGAGGTTATGGATATTTACTTTATACTCAGTTACAATCCACTAACTATTTTGTTGCTTGAATTGCTCCAGCACTGGCCATTGAGAACACTTTTATTAGGCTTCTGTGCCCCTTCAATAGACCCCTATCATTACGGTTTGGTTTTGTTGTGTTTGGGTGTTTTATTTTATTTTGTTAGCACTTACTTATTGTAAAGTGTTCCAGATTCATCTTGTCTATTTCCTACCCCATTTCTAGAATCGGACACTTTTCCAAGGAGCCCAGAGTCCTTATACTTGACATCTTACAGATCAAGATTTTACAGGTCAAGAAGTTGAAGGAGACCAATTGTAGATAACTTGCTGCAACAATGCAAGACCTAGTTGGTGACACAGCTGATACTTACATAACAGGCTTTACAGCACATAGTTGTGTCTGTAATTCATACTAGCTGGTGACAGAGTAGAAACGTTCACTTCACCTACCCATCCTGCTGGTCTATTACTACAACAGTTATTTCATTTTGACGCTGTTATTTAAAAAAATTTTTTGTAACGTTGATTTACTTTTTGAGAGAGAAAGAGACAGAGTGCAGATAGGTGAGGGGCAGAGAGAGACGGAGACACAGAATTCGAAGCAGGCTCCAGGCTCTGAGCTGTCAGCACAGAGCCCGACATGGGGCTGAACTCACAGACCGCGAGATCATGACCTGAGCTGAAGTTGGACGCTCAACCGACTGAGCCACCCAGGCGCCCCAGAGCATAAACATTTCTAAATTGAATAGCATATAAAATTTTTTGTTTAATTCTATTATAAATAGTGTAGGAGGAGCATTTTTATATAAATCCTTGAGACTGTCATTTACTAGATGTATTTAATCTCATCTATTTAAAGAGACTTTAAAAAATTTTTTTTCAATGTTTATTTATTTTTGAGAGACACACAGAGACAGAATGTGAGTAGGGAAGGGGCAGAGAGAGAGGGAGACACAGAATCCAAAGTAGGCTCCCGGCTCTGAGCTGTCAGCACAGAGCCCAACGTGGGGCTTGAACTCACAGACGGTGAGATCATGATCTGAGCTTGTCAGACGCTTAACTGACTGAGCCACCCAGGTGCCCCATTATGACACTGTTATTAACTAATCTGCAATGTTGGCCTAATACAGGTACTTTGTAACCATCTGAACACTTATCAGGAACTATTTTTGATCCCACTATACAGAGAAGACAGTTGTAGGGAAGAGGGCTTATGGAACTTGGTCCAAGAGATCAACCGGCCACAGTTTTGAGATGCCAACCCAGGCCCCGAACACATTACAGTAACATAAAAGTCAACATTTTAGCAAATGGGGGAAAATATGTTATGCAAGGTGGTAGGTCAGTCTGTGACAAGGTGGCTTTGTTTTCTTCCCCAAACTAAATAGTAAAAAAAACAGAGACGAATAAGCCATTGAGTATGCCCTAAGACCTTTGGTCTAGTAAAGAAAACAAAAATTATACCTACATGAACGACAGCTAGTATTCAGGGAAAGGCATGACCTGGGTGTTGTAGATTATGGTTTCAAGAAAACAAGACATTCTGGGACAGGAATAAATAGAGAGATCTATCTGACTGGGGGCAGGTCTCTAAATCATCAGAGTATCATCTATCAAGTATAACTCATTCTTTAGGCAAGACCGTGGCAATGAGCTTGAAGAACACACTTGTGTTTTGGATACAGTCCTAGGTGTTAATGATAGATTTTTTTTTGTTTATATTTTACATTTATTTATTTTTAAGAGACAGAGAGAAACAGAACACAAGTCAGGGAGGGGCAGAGAGAGGAGGAGACACAGAATCTAAGGCAGGCTCCAGACTCCAAGCTGTCAGCACAGAGCCCCACGCATAGCTTGAACCCATGAACGGTGAGAGCACGACCTGAGCTGATGTTGGACGCTTAACCAACTGAGCTACCCAGGTGCCCTGATAAAGAGATTTTTAAGCTATTTCAAGCCATTGCCCCCAAGGACTCAGAATCCTTAGGTAATGCTGTAAACATAAAATGCTACCCAGCTCTATTAAACACATCTTGATAATCTCTAATTTACACTGATTTCAATATCATTATATATTTACATTAGCATTATATTACTTCTGAAAATAATACTACGTGGTGATTGTACAATGGGATTTTTCGATGGGATTTTCAGTAATACAACTGTTTAATCCCATACCCTTAATGACTCTAAGCCAATCAATTCATTCTATTATAAACCCATAAACCATTTGCTTCCAGCCAAGATGTAACCTTAATATGTCTCTAGGTGTTTACAGATTTATGCTAAACGAGTTCCGTTTTTAAAACCATGTTATTTTGAGATCCGCAGACAAAGTCAGTGCTAGCTTAATGATTTCATTTCTTTGGTAATTATATGCAATTTTAGGTATTTATGAAAATCTCTCCAGGTAATGGATTTTGGCTTATATTATTATTACTTTCATTCTTAGAAATAGGGAATGATGAAATTCAGCTCCAAATATTTAACAGTATAAAAGAGTCAATAAGAAGGTGGTGAAGAGTGTTAAAATATCTTCAAATTCCAATCTTTTTTTTTTTTCAACGTTTATTTATTTTTGGGACAGAGAGAGACAGAGCATGAACGGGGGAGGGGCAGAGAGAGAGGGAGACACAGAATCGGAAGCAGGCTCCAGGCTCTGAGCCATCAGCCCAGAGCCCGACGTGGGGCTCAAACTCACGGACCACGAGATCGTGACCTGGCTGAAGTCGGACGCTTAACCGACTGCGCCACCCAGGCGCCCCAAATTCCAATCTTTTCGCCAAGAAAACCCATTTTTTGCTGCCATGGCTACATCTGCGTGCTGGTCAATATCCAACCAGCTTTCAGGTTTGGATAAAGCCTCTTCTTTGCTGAGTCCTCCCTTAACAAGTAACTTCACAGTACAGTGTCTACTTAGCATTCCTGGATGCAAATTTCCCAACTGGAATACCCAATAAAGCAAACAAAAAGATGTGAACATCACAGAAAATGAAGAAGACCAGAAAAGCTAACGTCGCATCTGGTGGGTTTATATGAACCTCATTAAGGAGCTTTAAAGAGAGTTCAGTCTTGCCCAGGGATCTTCCTGACGCACCATCGTGTTGGGAATTGTTCTACACCTGTGACAGGAAATAAGTCAGGAAACACTTGGGCACATGCTGCATCCAGCCAATTATCACAGAGAACAAATGCCTGTCTATACAAACCAAAAAAAAAAAAAAATAATAAAATCTAGGAAAGGTATTCCTAGCTCAGAGGGTTGCCAGGGCATTATTTCAGGAAAGCTCCTGCCTCCAATACGTCTAGGTATATGTTCAAATGAGACAAAATGGAATCCAGCCAAAGCATACAGGTAACACAGCAGGTTGGTGCACGGAAATGGTACCTGCACCTTACTGTTGCAAAACTGGCCAATTCGGAAAAAGCTCAGGAAGCTCGATGTCATTTTCCACATCCTCAGCTAGTACAGAGGACTGGAAGGTTAACACTTCTGTTAACTACTACCTAATTAATACTTCATGTGGACACATACTTATTTACTTAACGTCTTAGCAAGGAACAGTGCTGTCTGGAGGGATATCTCATTGGCAATAGAATTTGAACAGGTGTTCAATAGGGTCCACCACCCCAAAGGGTCTGTATTTGTAAGGTCCCCTCCCTCCCCCCAACACGGTATGAGTGCTGGCAGTCTGAGACCGCCCCGTTGAGCGACGAGGACTTTCTGGAGCAGTGGCACAGGACAGGCCCTCTCACAGAGCCATCTACTATGTGGGTACATCTGGACTTGCTCAAAGGTGAGGATAGAGAATAGAAGACAACACAGCATGTGTTTTGTGGGCCAAGAAGCAGGGGGGAACAAACGAGGGCCACAGCTACTGGAGACTCTACGGGAATATTTTGCGAAGCATCGGCCATTTCTCACGGAAGAAAATAGGATGTAGTTTCTCTGGTGCAGAGGCAGGAAAAGAGAACGGTCTGAGACAGAAGAGGACACAGAAGTAGAGCCCACATTCTTGGTAAGGAACAATGCGTAGGCCACCCGAGATGTCAATCCAGGACATCTAATTGTAATTGTCACCGGGAGATAGGACACCATAGAAGTACGTCTTCAAGGGGAAACGGGATGGCTGTGTGCTGTATTTATCCACTTGAACACCCTGATGTAAGGATAACTGGGAAGACAACTACCATGAGGAGACAGGAAGTTCAACAGACAGAAAGTACATGATCAATTCCTGACACCTCCTCAGGTATAAGGAGTATCCGGGTCTCCACAGGCAGGCCCTGTGCGCCAGAAGGACCCCTCAAACGGCGACCACACCAACCTGGAAGTTACCATGAGGAAGCCTAGCACGTTCTGATGTCTCTCCTTGTGACCGCTTTGATAAAGAACATAAAATGTTCATTTTTTCTTAAAGGAAGACTATGTCATGATCCAATAGGAATGAAGTTTACGGTAGGAATGCTGTAGACGGTTCCACAGAAAGAAGGATGGTATTTCACTGGTCTCGTGAACAGTGGAAAGAGCAAAGTCAAATGGAAACCAAGGAAAGATCCAGGGAAGGGTGCCTGGGTGGCTCAGTCAATTAAGCACCCAACTTCGGCTCAGGTCATGATCTCACAGTTCGTGGGTTTGAGCCCCACATCGGGCTCTGTGCTGACAGCTCGGAGCCTGAAGCCTGATTCGGATTCTGTGTCTCCCTCTCTCTCTGCCCCTCCCCAACTTGCACTCTGTCTCTTTCAAAAATAAATAAATATTTTAAATTAAAAAAAAAAAAAAAAGAATGATCAAGGGAGAACAAAGTATTTGAAAGGTGGAAAGTATGGGATGCCTGGGTGGCTCAGTCAGTTAAGTGTCCGACTTTGGCTCAGGGCATGATCTCATGGTTCATGAGTTCGAGCCCCACATCGGGCTCTGTGCTCACAGCTTGGAGCCTGGAGCCTGCTTCGGATTCTGTGTCTCCCTCTCTCTCTGTTCCTCCCCTGCTCACACTCTGTCTGTCTCTCTCTCTCAAAAAAATAAACAAACGTTGAAAGATGGCAAATAGCATTTGACACAGATAATATGTTTAACTAAAGGACTTTAGTATCTGGAATATTTATTTACTTGAATAGGGAACCCTTTTCTAATCCCGCAAATGAAGTGCAGACATATCCTTACGTGGAACACTCTCTGGGGAAGAGTAAACGACGTGAATGTGCACTAAACATGTAAGGAAAGAGATCATGACATGATCATCATTTTTTCAGAGACTTCTGCAAGTTCAAGTCAATATGCTCACAAGAAACATAATGAGAACCAAAAATACTCAAAAGGAGACCCAATGAAGTCATTACTGCACATGATTATCTAAGCAGGGGAAAATAATTTAGGACATCAGCTAAACAAATTACAGTCGATGAGGTATTCGTTATAATGGTATGAAATCAATACACAAAATCAATTTTCATGCCTGTGAATATTAGCATATCTAAAAGGAAAGCCTTCTCATATTAATAATAAACGGTCTGAGAATAACCTTATGAAGTATGTAAGATACATCGTATAAAATATATAAAATCTGAGACACGTACAAGATTTCTATACATTCAGAAGCTGTCAAGGGCAGAAATTAAGTGTGTCACAATATCAATATATTTTCAAATTTGTTAGTTTAAACTAGTGAGCTTTTGGGGTAGCAACAAAATCATTCTAATCTCTATTCCAAAAAAAATAAGTGAGTGTGAGTAATTTTGGGTTGAAGAAGGCAAACACCATTCTTCTGCCCTCATTATATTGTTTATTATAAGATTAATTATTTTAGCATGAGCATGATGAAGTCTTTCTTTTTAAAAAGTACCATTAGCTACATATTTGAAAAAGAGGGAAGCATGACACGTTCATTTTACTGCAAAATAAATGGTGGATTAATTATTTATGCTTAAAAACAATGCCTATGTTTATGAAACAATTATATAATGTTTGCATTGATGCTTTAGTTCAACATATATTTACTTATATAAAATTTTTTTTAGCGTTTATTTATTATTGAGAGACAGACACAGAGAGTGAGCAGGGGAGGGGCAGAGAGAGGGGGAGACATGGAATCCGGAGCAGCTCCGGGCTCTGAGCTGGCAGCACAGAGCCCAACGTGGGGCTTGAACCCCCAAACTGCGAGACCATGACCTGAGCTAAAGTCGATACTTAACCGACTGAGCCACTCAGGAGCACCTAAAGAAAGTGTTTATTGATACAGATGCTCACATTTTTGTGCTATAGAGCCCCCCCCGACACACACACACAGGATTAGTCAGCTTTTCAACTGCCATTCTGTGAACGTGGCCATGAGTATATACACAGACACACATGTATATACACACATATGTATGTATGAATATACTTTTGTCATTTATTAGACGTGATACATTTAGTGTGCACGTAAATATATGTAAAACATCTAATAATAGAAGACATGTATAAAATTTGTACATAGACATTTTAATGAATAATAGAATCACTCAGAAAATATATACATATATTTTGTACACACGCATACATATATACATATATATTTAAAACAGAATGGTATCACTGAGGAAGTATATACATTTAGATTGATATATATTTATCTTGTATACATATATTTACTTAGTACACATATAATGTATATTTATTTTGTATATATATTTATAGCATGCAAATATATAAACATACACTTAATAAGTTAAAAATATAAAGGTTTATATTTAGTAAGTATATAAAAATACATTTAATAAGTGTTAAAAATATAAAGGTATACATTTAGTAAGTATATAAAATACATTTTAATAAGCATATAAAATGTATATTTAATAAGTATATAAAATATAGAATCAATAAGCATATAAATATATAATTAATTCATATATGAAATATGTATTATTAAATATATAGTGTATAAACATTTGTGCTTTTCTAGATATACGTAAAATACATATATATTATGTAAGCATATGAAAAGCTAAACAAAAAAGGAGGCTCACGGAAAGGAATCAAAAGGGGCAACGACTTTGTGGCCATGAGCAGCGTTTCTCAGTCGGGGACAGAAAAGGAAACAGCACCCGTGGAGGACACAGGTAGGATGATGGCGAAGACAGAGAAGACAGTGCGGGAATCACAGTGAAGACTGAAGACGGTACTTCTGAGTCAATAGCCCTGTCATCTCCAGAACAGCGCATGGAGAGAGCTAGACCCAGAGACACGTCCTGGCAATGTACTTGAAAAGTCGTGGACTGAAGGAAAACAGAGTGACAGGCATCCCAGTAGAAATTACACTCAGTCTGTGTGCAATAGCAGGTCTCTTTGGAGGCCCCAATGGACAGCACACCTGCCCAGTGCAAGGGGAGGTGAGCCGGGTAAATGGTATCGAAGGGTATGCTCACCGTCCCCACCCCAGCGCTCCCCCCAACACACCTGGCTGTGATTGAGGGCCAGGGGACCCAGGCATGCAGGCATCCCCGGGTCCTCCGATGCTCATTTTCTCAAAGCGGCCAAGGAGCTGGCCAGCCAGGAGACGCTCAAGGAGGCATGTGGATGGGAGATGAGAGGACAGGAGGCATGAGACCCTGGGGGGACAGGTGCCCCCCGGTCCTGCTCCTGTGAAGTTGTCCCTGCACCCGGCCCTGGTGCTCCAACGCACGTCCATGCACTGCTTGCCTGTTTGCCTGTGGTTAAGCGCCACCCCCACCCCCTGCCATGTCTTTAGGATGATTACAAACGTGCCAAGATCTCTCTCCCCTGGGAATTCTCTGCAATGCTAACTGGAGCTGAAGATAAAGCAAGATATCTATCAGGTTTGGGTAGAAAACCTTTGCCAATCTGTCCTTCACGAAGCGATTTTCAGAGACCAAAGGATAAAAGACTATATCCTCCCTAATGCCCAGTAAAATGCATAGGAAGAAACACTCCAATAATCTAATGAATCAGGGAGAATTAAACTCCATTAAGCTCAGGAATTCAGACAGGATGAAGTCAGATGAAGGTTAAGAATGGGGGAAATTGGGGCGCCTGGGTGGCGCAGTCGGTTAAGCGTCCGACTTCAGCCAGGTCACGATCTCGCGGTCCGTGAGTTCGAGCCCCGCGTCGGGCTCTGGGCGGATGGCTCGGAGCCTGGAGCCTGTTTCCGATTCTGTGTCTCCCTCTCTCTCTGCCCCTCCCCCGTTCATGCTCTGTCTCTCTCTGTCCCAAAAAAAAAAATAAATAAAAACGTTGAAAAAAAATTAAAAAAAAAAAAAAGAATGGGGGAAATTATGGGGCGCCTGGGTGGCTCACTTGGTTGAGGGTCCGACTTCAGCTCAGGTCATGATCTCGCGGTTCGTGAGTTTGAGCCCCGTGTCAGGCTCTGTGCTCACAGCTCAGAGCCTGGAGACTGCTTTGGATTCTGTGTTTCCTTCTCTGCCACTCCCCCGCCCGCACTGTCTCTCTCTCAAAAATAAACATTAAAAAAAATTTTTTTTGGGGGGGCGCCTGGGTGGCGCAGTCGGTTAAGCGTCCGACTTCAGCCAGGTCACGATCTCGCGGTCCGTGAGTTCGAGCCCCGCGTCGGGCTCTGGGCTGATGGCTCGGAGCCTGGAGCCTGTTTCCGATTCTGTGTCTCCCTCTCTCTCTGCCCCTCCCCCGTTCATGCTCTGTCTCTCTCTGTCCCAAAAATAAATAAAAACGTCGAAAAAAAATTTTTTTTTAAAGAATGGGGAAATAATGACACAGAAGAACTGAAGAGTATACACCAAAAAAAAAAAAAAAAAAAAACCCACCACCATTTAAAATATCTTATTAATGAATAGGACAAGGCCAAATAAACATCATTTGCCAAAATGATGCCAAAATAATACTTTAACTTAATAATGCAATAAGAAACCATGTATGACAACCACAGCTGACAGATTTGTTTTTAATTTCAAGTTGTAGCAGAAGAAAATAAAGATTAATGGGAGGTCACAAATGACCTTATTGTGTTCAAATGAAGAAATTAATGCTATTGAATAATTTTTTTAGTCTTCAAAAAAAAGACACTAGAATTGAGGGTATGACACTGTCATTGTTCTGTACGTGTAATGGGATCTATGACTGAGGACAATTCTGTTCTCCATTTCATTTCTCCATAGTATCTGTTGTCTTCTCTAGGGATGCGACCTTAATCCATTTGGACCACTGAGACAAAATAGCATAGATGAAGTGGTAACAACAGATACTTGATTTTCACTTTCTGGAGGTTGGAAGTCTGGGATCAAGGTGTCACTGGATTTAGAATATGGTGATACCTGCTTCTTGGTCCATCTGTGGTTGTCTTCCTGCTGGGTCCTCACGTGACAGAAGCAGTGAGGGAGATCTCTGGGGTCTCTTTTATAAAAACACTAATCATCATGGAGGCTCTACCCCGATGAATGGATCACCCCCAAAGGCCCCACCTCCTAATGCCATCAGCTTGGGGGTTAGCAATTCAACCAGTGAAATCTGGGAGAACACATTCAGACCATACGAGATGCTTAGACAACACTTATGTGCACGAATTCACTTCAAAGAATGGCTTGTTTCTCTGTTAATAACTATGTAAAATCTCCGTGTTGAAAACACAGCCAGGACCCATGGTTTTTGAAGGGTTAGCAGACTTCCCCAGCAAAGCCACAGAATGCTTTTCATAGGAAGGTAAGTTGGGGGTTCCCACGGTCCATTTGTTCTAAAATGCTAGGGCTGAAGAGACCGACCACAAGGAGGCTCTGTCTTTGCTCTTATGAAGTCCATAGTCTCTTGGAATATGCAACAATTAACTTAATAATCACACCAAATTTTTAAATTCCTACTGTGACACAATTATGCAAGGGCAGGTTACCATGTGACTATGCATGGCTCATATACATCCTGGCGACCCTCTAATAATCTGCTGGTCAGCAGTATTTCCCCTGAAGACACAAAGGGAATAAATATGCAACGAACCAGGGGCTAAGAGGATGAAAAGAAATGAGAAAATATTTCAGAAAAGGCGCAGGGGAGTCTGGTGTGAAATGAAATCAGGGAGATGGGCAGCATCTGACCTTGGGCAAAGCTTGGGGTGGATGGTCATGCACTCAACAGCATCCCCAAAACTCACATCCAATGAGAACTCAGGGTGTGACCTTATTTAGACATAGGGTCTTTGCAGATGTCAATGGTTAAGGATCTGGAGGTAAAATCCTCCTGGATTTACAAGTGGGGTCTAAATCCAATGACTGGCGTCCTTCCAAAAGGGGAAGACAGATGGAGACATACTGAGAAGGAGGTGATGGATGGAGACATGGAGACATAGAGTGGACAAGCCAAGCAACCCTTCAGATTCCTTGAAACCCTAAAAGCTAAGAGGGAGGCTGGGGACAGGTGAGTTCTTCCTCCGAGCCTCCAGAAGAAACCAACCATGTCAACATCTTGATCTTGGACTTCTGGCCTGCTGAGCTGGGACAGAATACACTTCTGCCATCGTAAGCCACCAAGTTTACAGTAATTTGTTATGGAGTTCCAGGAAACTCATGTCTTGGGCATTTAACAACGAAATGGTGAGGATACCCCAAGGCAACATCTAATGAGTGGCGTCCTCCTGGAATCCTTGCCAATTGGGCATGAGCTGCACCTGCTAAGATCATGGAAGGGTCATCCTCGGATCAGGTTCTATTACGTGGGAATGAGGTGGGATTCTGATGGCTTGATGACAGTATGTGAGATTCTAGGACAGATTCTTTGTCAGCCGACCTGAGTACAAGATTGTCCTGCTGGCCTCGAAGAGGTAAGCTGTCCTCTGGTGAAGAGGCTGCCGGTAGCCAGCAAGAGAGGGGCTTGGAGCCAACAACCCCAAGGAACAGAGAGACCTGCCCACACCGGAGTGAGCTCGGAAGACCATGAGGTCCAGACAGGAAGGAAGCTGGGCCGGTACCTTGATGGTGTCTCTGTGGGACCCTGGGCAGGGAACCCAGCTGAGACACGCCCAAATTCTGGACCCACAGAAACTGTGGGATAATGAATGAGCCCTGCGTTTAAGCCACCAAGCTGGTGGCAATCTGTTGAGCACCCGTAGAAAACTAGCACATGGGGGCCGCCATGGCAGTCTTTGGAAGGGGATGGCATCCTGCATCATCACGTTTGACTGCCCGTCTCTAGTTATGTCACGAATTTGTGTAGCCAACCCCACAAATCCCCTCAAATCCCAGGCAAGGTGATTTCTGTCAGGGACTCAAGGAAGGCAGGGTCTGAAGAGAGGCCAGCGAGCAGCAGCAAGCCATCTGGGGTCTAGCCATGTGCGTGGGCATTTGGGCCGCCTGTCAGCTGTCCCCCTGCAGGGTGGAGCCAGCACGGCAGAAAGCAGTCCCTTCTGTTCCCAACACACCCCACGGGCCACCTCCATTTCTGCCGGCCACGGTGCACGTGTGCGTTCCTTTATTGGGGTGCACGAACGCTCCGTATCGCATGATGTAGGCATTGCTTCTAAATGCACGACGGACAAGGAGCACGCAGCCCTCCAGCGATCTCTGAGCCTATGCACGCACTGCATACGAGCCAAGGACACAGCAAATTATAACGCTGCTGACAAAGGAAGTCAATGCCTAGATGGCTTCCCAGCTTTCCTGGTGCGCCTTGCTTCTTTTTCTTTGTTTCCCCTTTTTATTTATGTCCACGTTGGTTCCAACTGCACCCCCCCACCCCCATTTAGCCACCTACCGCATTACACACGACATGAATTATAAATTTTTTTTTCAACGTTTTTATTTATTTTTGGGACAGAGAGAGACAGAGCATGAACGGGGGAGGGGCAGAGAGAGAGGGAGACACAGAATCGGAAACAGGCTCCAGGC
Organism: Lynx rufus; assembly: GCF_022079265.1. Classification (NCBI taxonomy): domain Eukaryota; kingdom Metazoa; phylum Chordata; class Mammalia; order Carnivora; family Felidae; genus Lynx; species Lynx rufus. The sequence continues at coordinate 3,413,057 of NW_025814828.1, forward strand.
TCCGAGCCATCAGCCCAGAGCCTGACGCGGGGCTCGAACTCACGGACCGCGAGATCGTGACCTGGCTGAAGTCGGACGCTTAACCGACTGCGCCACCCAGGCGCCCCAACGACATGAATTATAAAGGCTGGAAAGACCGGGACCGAGGTGGATCAGGGAAAGGAATTTCCCCCGGGACCGGAGGCCACCTTGCGTGCCAAGCCTGACCATGTACGCCCTTTGGGGGTATAAAAACCAGAAATGCGGATGAAGGTGGGGTGTCCCAGTAGCGATGCTGCAATCATCTGCATCTGGAGACGGCGTGTACACAGAGTGATAACTCGGTAAGGAGCAAGGATTCCCACTTGCAGCATGGATTCGAAGGGCACACAAATCATTCACTTAGCAGCCTGTGAGCAGTTGGGGAGGCCAGGGTTTGTCCCCGGGGCTCACGGGGCAGACGGGAACTCAGTGAGCGTGCCGGCTCCCAGGGCACCGCAGAGCTGCGGCAAGCATCCCCGGCCACACACAAGCGGGGGACAGGCCGATGGCTTCCCGGAGCACAGGATCATCACAAAAACGAGGAGGAAAAGAGGGTTTTTTTTTAAACGTCAAGTCCCGTACAGGCATGTGACTCTACGTTTCCATCTACAGGGAAGGTGACGTCCCTGATGGATAGCACGATTTCATTCATGACCATGGAGAGCCTTCAGAAAACACCACCACATTTGCTAACAGCACGCCGTAAACATCCACAATAACTCCAACTCCTCAAACAAAACCAAAATGAGTCCTTCAGTGCATGCTTCACCACGCTTTACTTGGGAAGCTTTCAAAACGGGTGAGCTAACTAATCCATTCGAAGCAGAGATATTCTATTTCACTTGGATGCTCTTGTTGCTATTAAAAAGGAGCATCTGGAAATAATAGCTTCAGTCGCCACCCATTATCACCTATGTTTTACGTGTCACCTGGAATAGTGTCCTTCCTTGTATCGTTACTCAACAATAGGGCCGTATTTCTATCCCGGTGTCATTTGCAAAGCGAGAAATGATCTACAATAATCAAAGCAGAGAAGTTGCTAAAAATCCACGGGTTGTATGTCCTATTAGCATTAGTTAGGAACTAACGATTACTTCCAAATAAAATCTTTTTGGCTGTCATTCAGTAAAGAGGGAGTTATGACAATGATTTTTTTTTTTTAATTTTCGTCCCCAAATGAGAACTTTTCATGTTCTTTGGAGGAATAACAAGATTGGCTACATCCTAAATCTGACCACATTTAACCACAGATTTAAAAAAAAAAAAACACAAAAAAACAAACGTGTTCCATGCGACCCATTTCTTCCAATACGGCTTTTGGAATTCTTGGACGAGGATAAAGGCACAAATTGAAACAGCACAAATGAAAGGCACAAATGAAAAGGGCGGTAGAAGAGGAATTAAATGTTGACTGTGGATGCCCCACACTGACGTTAGGCCAGAGCAAAGCTGTGGGCTCACCTTCCTGCACCTTCTCCCTCAGGAGCCACAGAACAACCCTACGTCTTCCAGGGGCAGTCACCCCATGACTCAGGTGGATGAAGGCTCAGCAACTCTCCTGTTTCACCAAACACCCCCCACGGTGATGGAAGGCAGATGGCCAGCAGCTAAACTCACCAAGCAGAAACACTCTCCAACCGCCTAACACCCTAGAGCAGCTGGCATTTGTGCGTTTTCCTCCCGCCATCTTGGAAGTCCAAATCCATCCAAATGGAATTATCCATTTGCCCACTTTATTAGTCTACTCCCGTTTCCTAAGGGATGGGCCCTGTGGATGCAACTGCCTGTTGGCAATGTTAAGCTTCCCTAGTGTTAACACTACACTCTCATCTATGATGGATGCGGTCATTTCGTTGGTGGTACCCTATTCGCATCGTATTAAACCAAAATGAGGAGTCCACACCATCAATACAGAACGGTAATTGTAAGGGGGCGATTTCTTGCCGTGGAACAATGGGTCAGTGGAGCCACGTGATAAACCTTAGCATAAGAGATTAAAAATAACGCAAAGCTCAATGTCAGGCAAGTGACCACTTTTTTTTTGTTTTCTTCTGTTGGGGCTGAAGGAAGAAGTCAACCTCCCTATCAGAATTGCCTGGAAACATGTGTTAATTGGACAGCTAGATGAATACATGTAACATGCACTATTGCTTTGAAAGCAAATAATTAGGGAGAGCTGACAGGAGATGAGCCAACAATCCATTAGCAACTTTTAGCCAGATATTATGAGTTGACAGACTGAGTGAAGCAGAACAGATTGGGACCAGTCCACTGTGAAGATAAATTCTATTAATGAATCTCGCATGTATGGCTTGGGATACAAAGCTACAGAATGGTTCATAAGTCACTAGGAAAAGGAAACTATTGACAAAAATCAGCAGAAAGAGGTGGATGGCCTTTATATCCCAGCAAATGTCAGTGGTAATTGAATCGGCCTAAAGATCAACCGATTTCTTAGCTCCTGAGAGGGAGTCTAGTGGTGCTATGAATATTTTTAATGATACAGATTTAATGAGGGAAAGCAGAATATGAAAACAAAGACAATGATAGGAGACATTGAACATCTAACAGGTACATTATCAAGGATGCTGATTTAATGCATTAAGGTGATGTGAGTAAACAGTTCGTATGGTCCTGGGACCACATCTGAAATCATAAAGTATGCCAAAATGCAGTTTCATAATGTTGACCGAGTAACATGCATACGTACTTGGTTTTTGCCTCGACTAAGTACCAATATTTTGCCAGCTATGGGAAGAAGGCTCTAGGAATGTGGCCACAGGAAAGCAGATTTTGTTTCCTGTGGAGAGGTGGTTTGATTCTGCAGAATCAGTTCAGAGACGGCACTGGGATTGCAGGATCACAAACAATTTTCCCATGCATCCCAAGGCGGAGAGGACTAGACAGAGGAAAAGTTCAACAGTATGAAAGCCATTAAGAGGGTCGAAATCATTTAGAGGAAGAATCAGTGACTCTGCTAACAATAGTTCATCAGGCAGATTAAATTACAAGGTTCCCTCTCAGCGCTTTTTCATATTTAAAAATCATTAAAATGCACATCATGTATATATGTGAGGACCACGGGTTTCATGGACATGGGATCACTGCTGGAGACCCTCAGGCTGATTCAACTCGACGCATCTCCATTTTGGCTCCGTGTTCTTATTTTTGTAAAATGTATTGGATTTTCTGGTAATGGATTACATGGTACAAAGTAAGGGAAGATGTTGCATAAATTGAACCATTACAAGAAGAAGAAAGAAGAAGACAGAAGAGGAAGAAAAGGAGGAGAAGGAGGGAAGGAGGAAGAGGGAGAACAAGAAGAACCAATACCAGCGTTTATTTCCAAATTAGTAAAATCAAGTGTAAGTCAACAACAAAATGCCCCCAGATGAGCCAAAAGCAACTTACCTTCATACCCACTGATAGATTTTAGTTAGGGACTGTATGGAGTTCCTACCTAAAAAGGTTCTTGATGTAACAGGTCTGATCAACTCATCATAACAAAATAACACTTTTACATATGGTAGAATGAACATGTCCCATTTTGAAATACCAACAAAAAGATGCTATAGACGCAATGAAACCGACCAACATGGAAACTGATCTTAGGGCTTGGGGCAGAATTTCAAGCATTACAACCACAATGAAAAAGACTTTTCAGTGAACTGTTAAAACGTGTATACATACATACATACGTGCAGTAATCGAAGCATTGGAAGCTAAGATATAGGCAAAATTATACTTTTCACCTCTAAGACTAGTTTTTCATACTCCCCATCGGATGCAGACAGTTTTGATGTAGACAATGTGTTCCACACATTTAGCTGTGAGACCAGAAAAAAAGCAAATAAATGTTTCTGCTATAGACAGATCATTAAAAACTATGTGAAAAATAATTATCTGATAGATGGGGCGCCTGGGTGGCGCAGTCGGTTGAGCGTCCGACTTCAGCCAGGTCACGATCTCGCGGTCCGTGAGTTCGAGCCCCGCGTCAGGCTCTGGGCTGATGGCTCGGAGCCTGGAGCCTGTTTCCGATTCTGTGTCTCCCTCTCTCTCTGCCCCTCCCCCGTTCATGCTCTGTCTCTCTCTGTCCCAAAAATAAATAAACGTTGAAAAAAAATTTAAAAAAAAAATAATAATTATCTGATAGAAAAACACAAGCAGGGGCACCTGGGTGGTTCAGTCGGTTGAGCATCCGACTCTTGGTATTGGCTCAGGTCATGATCTCATGGTTCATGGGATGGAGCCCCCCATTGGGCTCTGTGTGGGCAGTGCAGAGCCTGCTTGGGATTCTCTCTCTCCTTCTCTGCCCCTCCTCCACTCACGCTCTGTTGCCCTCTCACAATAAATAAATGCACTTAAGAAAAACCCTCCTGGGATATAGACAAAATAGTTATTTTGTTTAAATTCTGTTATTCAAACTACTTGGATATCTTGCAGGTTTATAAAAATGAACTCTTCATTGTCAGGAATTTTTATTTCTAGCATATTATAAGCAAAGGGGATTTTATGTATTTTAGGGAAAGGCCTATCAAATTAACATTTAAAAAATAAATTTGGCACATTTTTACCTATAATTAAAATCATTAAACATGGTCTTAAAGATACAAGATAAATTATGAGCACTGTACTTTTATATCAGATGTTTTACCTACATAGACAATCTGAAATTCTATGCCAACTGCATAACCTATTTATAAATAATGACTTAAGTAGGAATATACAACTGAATATTATATGGGTTCAATATGATGGATGGGCTCCCTTTCATTAAAGGATGAATCATTGAAGATTTAGCAGAAATGTAATCTCAAAATACCTGACCTTTGGTCTACTGAAAGATTAATCATGGAGATATTTTACAGCAAAGAAGACACAAAGAATCCATATGAGAATCCATATTGATCAAAGTGTATTAGATTTTGGAATTAGCTCAAAAAATATGCATTGCTCACTGGAATTAAAATTTAAAAACCATGCACTGTATCATCAAAGTGTGGGCTGGAGTCACTCTTGTGTATTTGGACAGCTTCCGGAAAGGTGAAGAATAGGATTAAATTTTGTTGGTAGCTATAGGTCACCCACCAGTGAAAGGGAAATTCATAGTATCTATAAATTAATCTCTCTGTTTATGGCAATACTCTGGTAAAGCAAGAGAAGCCAAAACAACCACTCATGGGGATGATATCAAACTCAGCTATGGCACTGCTTAGACAGTAAGAAGACAACAGAAGCGCAAAGCACCCTCTGACAAATTTCAGCCCACATTGATGGTGTTTGCTTCAACTTTTCACTGTTGTCTGACATCCACAACCATCACCTTAAAACATCTGTTGCCTGATTCTCTAATTATCTACCCCACACATGCTGGCAGTTAATTATACATTCTCTTATTCTGTGATTGCGATCTTGTTGGTTTTCCCAACAAGACTTTAAGCGCCTCATGAACTGGATCAAAACCTGAGCTCCATGATACAAACTGCCCTACCTGCACAGAACAGTGTATTCCCAACAAATACTTTCTGCCTGAAAATAACCGAATGTCACAATATCCAGTGGATTGAGAAGAAGGCAGCCCAAGCTTCAAATGGGACACCTCAATAAGACCTTGACTAGATAGGATGAGAACATAAGCCAGCCAATTTTTTACTGAGAAAATACTTTTTTCTTGCTACTTTCAATCTCAACAATATATGGTGTTGCTATCATACCTTGTTTACTTTACATCACACTAAATAGAAAGTACGGGTTTTTTTTTTTCAACAAGGCGCATGGACTGTTTCCTGAGACGAGGAATTTCAATGAAACAACTAATATTTTATCACCCATATAACTGACTGTATAGCTAGCTTTCCCCATCTTACTACTTTGGGGCAGAATTTGAACACAATCTGTGCCGCTGACGTTTTAAGGCAAACCTTGAGAGCTGTTCTCGCTCAGACATGGGAGAATTGCATGGAAACAGGGCAACCTATTACCCTTTTTGGACCCTAAGATTACAGACACACAAACACTCAGAATCCTGTGTAGACTGCTAGATATGTTTGTTTCCTTAATTTCACTATAGGTCAACGGTGGGGATACCAACTAAGGCTGCTTATCACACATCAAATCCCACTGATGTACCAATCCAACAACAAAACAGCCCTCCCTTGCTCCATCAGAACTGCTCTCCTCTTGTGGAGGAAACCCAACAACTATGTTACTGTTCAAAGTACTTTCTGCCCCTTTGTGGGAGAGAAAAAAAAATACACTGGTAGCTGTTTGATGACAGTCTGTCTTAAGACTTAAGAGTGCTTGCCCACCCGGGAAGAATTTTACTGCCTCACCTCAATGACATTAGATATACCCATTTGGCATGTTTTAGCCAATGATGCATGAACAGAATTTAAGAGTGTCACTTCTAAGAAAAAAAAAAAAAACTTGAGAACTCGAATGTGGTTCTGCCTGTTTTCCTTCCACTTTGCCATAACATCAGAGATGTGTGTGCACCCTCAGATTGTGTCCTAGAATGCAGAGAAGAGCGAAAGCCAACCCCTGGAGAGCATGTGACATTAGAGAGAAATAGACCTTTGCAGGTCTCATGCCGTTGACATTTTAGGGATATTTGTTAACACAGCGTAACAGAAGCTAAACAACTGATGGATACGACTTGCCTCTAAATCATTCCTACGGCACACGGAATGCTGTTGGACCTGTTTTCCATCATGGAAGGACTATAATAACTTTTCTCTTGGGTTTATATATTCATCACCAAAATTGCTGCTGCTGTAGTAAAAGCTGCCAATAACCTCCAGGCTTCTCTGTTGGTGAGCTCCAGACTCTGACTTCTCTCCTGTCTCTTTTCTATCTTCGTAGTCTTCATGACATTAATTACCACCTAGGCAGACCACTACAATATTTTCCACCTCAGCACAGACCTGTCCCTTGAGCCTCCCCGAAACTCAGACATCCACCGTCTCAGGGACTTCTCATCTGTGACGTCCTAGATGCACCTTCAAAATCAAGCTTTCAAACCTCAGCTCCTCCTCAAGATTCTCCCCACCAGAGCCTTCTCCAATTTCATCCATGAGCAACTCCTTTTCCTTTTTCCACGTTTGGGTCAAGAACTTGGGCTCCTTTCCTTTCCTCCACATTCTACATGTGAATTTTATTTTCAAAAATATAAAAAAATCCAAACACTTTTCCGCACCTCACCGCGCCCATCTTAGACGGGTACTCATAATTTTTCATGGCAACTCGTAAATTAGCCTTCTGACCACCCTCTTGATCTCTGCTCCTGCCCCTACAGGCTGATCTCAACAAGACAGCTAAAGCTGTTCTTTAAAACACACCTCACCATGTCACGTCTCTACTGGAATGCCTCCAATTCTTCTTTTGTTCTCTGAATTAAAGTTCTTGGGGAGCCTGACTGGCTCAGTTAGTTAAGCATACAACTCTTGACCTCAGCTCAGGTTATGCTCTCATGGTTGTGAGGTCAAGCCCCACATCAGGCTCCACGCTCAATGTACAGCCTCCTTAAGCGTCTCTCTCTCTGTCTTCCTCTGCCCCTCTCCCCGCCCCCCCCACCCACTTGAGTGCGTTCAACCATCCCCCCAAAACACTTGGATGATAAGATAGGGTAAAAGGGATCAATACATGTGGCTCAGTTACTGTACTTCTCTCTCTGCTCTGTTATTTTTTTTTAATTTTAACTCTTATTTATTTTTTTAATTTTCTCAATTAAAATAAAAATAAAGTAAAATAAAATAAAAAATAAAATAAAAATAAAGTAAAATAAAATAAAAAATAAAATAAAATAAAATAAAATAAAATAAAATAAAATAAAATAAAAGTTGTTGATGGCCTTATAACGCTTGGATCCCAGTCACCCACTGCTGTCTATTGTCCTTCCCCAACACAATGGGAATGCTTCCACTTTGCACTGGTATGTTCCTTCTGCCTTCTGGTACATCATCATGGCTTTCTCTGTCACCTCTTTCAATTCTTTACTCATCCTTTTCCTTCTCAGTGAGGTCAAAGATGACCACCTGCCTACATTTGTACTTTCCTTGGGAATCCTGATATTCCTTATCCCCTTTCATTTTTGTCATATAGTCCCTCATCTTCCAAAATAAAATGTAACCTATTTAAGTCTTAAATTTATTTTTCACGCCCTCCATAGAATATAAATTGCACTAGGCAGGTAATGTCATCTACTGGGCACACTGTTGCATCTACAATGCTTAGCACAATGCCTGATGTGAAAGACGGAATCAATATTAAAAACTAAGATACCGTAAGTGTCATTTGTGGAATTATGCAATGCTACCCTCCTGTGTAAAGCAAGAATGGGAACGCTTAAAAATCTTATAGAATACATTATTTACAAGTTGAATTTTCAGGTGAGTTTAGAGAGAACCATTTAAGGACAACTCAAGAGAACGTGCAGAATGTGCTTCACCAAATACAAAAATACTTGTGATGTCCTTCCAAGGTTATTGAAGCGTAATTACTCAGATGGCCGCCTCTAGTCCTGCAGGTGGCTTTGCCTCGATTTGCTCATTTGGCTCTTTGTTTTTTGTCACAGGTGAACCGATCATTTCTTTTTATTTCTTCCTTATTTCTGTCCTATTTTTGGATACCATCAGTGAGTCTGTATTCCTTGTGCATGGAGTTGTTGCAATTTGATGACCCCATTCTGTGCCTTCTTTCCCCCCAGTGTCATCCTTATAGGGCCTCATAAATCTCAGGTTTCCTAGAAGGTTCTTAAAAAGCTGGGTTTGGGTTTGCCAAGATTTTATCATCACTCCCCTTCATTCCTGGAGCTTAGCCAGGAAGCTGCACACGTAGGAAAGGCATGTGAGTGATTATAAAGCCAACCTCTGCCTCTCCCAGGAAGACAAATGTCCACATGGCCTCAGAAACAGGCGAACCTGTGCTGTTTCTCACAGTCTCCGGAAGAGACGTGATGACTTCTTCCCCCCTGGATGCCATTCTATTCCAGGAAACACACTTATAATTACCTCATCTTAAAGTCAAGTAGAGAGGGTCTGCTGTGAGCTCAAGATGGAGGCCATGAAGGGGAGAGAGAGAAGCCTCTTAGGTGAGGTATGTGTGCAAGTGTGCTGATGGGAACACATGTGGAAACAGGGATCAATGGTGCCACCAAGAGAAGACAGGGCATGCCAGGGGAAGCAGGCAGGAATACACGGGGACAATCAAAACATAAAGACAGGGGCACTTGAGAAAATTGAGAAAATTAAAAAAATAAATAAGAGTTAAAATTAAAAAAAATAACAGAGCAGAGAGAGAAGTACAGTAACTGAGCCACATGTATTGATCCCTTTTACCCTATTTTATCATCCAAGTGTTTTGGGGGGATGGTTGAACATTCTGTAGTTAAGTATTGGATATTTGAGAATGATGCTTACCCTATACCTAGAGTCTCCTCTTTAAAGCCAAATCCAGTATATAATCTCTGGAAATTTTGCTTTGGTGCACCAGGAAATAGAAGCTATTTTTTTTAAAAAAACTCCCTCTATCTCAACCATGTAAGATGGGTCAGGAAACATGGCCTCCATTATTTGGCGCCTAAATTGTCCTTCTATATTGCTTGACACATAGTATTTGTTTTGTTGTTAAGACTGCTTTTAAAGTCTTTAAATTTCTGATTTTAAAAAGTAAAAAAAAAATAAATACAAATAAAACATGCCCAACATTTTTAACACTCAATTCAATTTTATGGTCCTCTGGGAAATAAAGTAGATAGTTTAAACAAATGATAGTAATCTGAAGATTGATCATTAAGTATGATACTCATTTTTTAAAAATGTTTATTTATTTGTTTGGAGAGAGTGAGAGAGCCCAAGTAGGGGAGGGGTAGAGAGAGAGGGAGAGACAGAGAGAGAGACATCACCAGATTGGGGGAAGGTCAGGGAGAGAGGGACAGAGACAGAATCCCATGCAGGCTCCGAGTTGTCAGTGCAGAGCCACACACGGGGCTCAATCTCACAAACCACGACATCATGACCTGAGCCGAAATCAAGAGTTGGACACTCAACTCACTGAGCCACCCAGGCACCCCACTCATTTTTCAAATGACACTAAATATATTAGGTTTAACATTTAGTGTCCTGACATATCTTAGTGTCCTGGGTTGGTAAAGCATCCATGTGCTCACATAGAGCTAAATTATGTGTAGTATTTGAGGTTGACCTTCTGGTTGCCCTGCTCAGAGGTGTAACGCACGTCCTGCAGTTTCTTCCTCCTCAGTGATTTCCTTTGCTTATGAACATTGTCTACTTAGTAGACATTCAGTGTCCTTTCCTTTGGTTATTTGTGATTTTTGTCTTTCTTCCAGGTTCTCAGCCCTTGTTCTGGCTGTATACTTTAATGTTGGTCTCAGAGCCTATCTGGTAGCTCTTTTCTTGCCTCCTTTGTATGCCTCATTCAGACTCTCAGTGTTTTTGCAGTTTTTGGTTTTTTTGTTTTTGTTATTTTTCACATGGCTTGGCCATTTCCACGTTTCCTTTTGTTGTTGAAATTCTGGTCAAGAAAATAAACCAGCATATGCATGCAATTTTGATTCAGTAAAATCTCGGAAGGCATGTAATTTTATAACTGTCACTTGGCACCCTGTCACTGCCATCCTGCGCTCATCCATAATAGATCGGGCTTTGTGGTAAGGGCGTCCTTTGTTCATGGAGCCTGTGTGGCGCCATCTTGTGTTCCCGACATCCTTCAGAGATTCTCTTCTCCTTCCCATTACCCTTTTCTTGACATCTTTTTCTTCTTGCTTTGGCTATTTCTTCCCTTCCATCTTACTGCTCCTCCCCTATTATTTTCATATGATGGTGTTACCCTGGCACCTTGACCCTGGAGAAGACACACACACATATACACACACATGTGCTTGTCTATGATAAAGGCTTTGTCCCTGTACACTTCTTCATTTCAATGTTGTAGTTGGGTTGGGCTCTTTGAGAATTCTACCGCCGTGTTTTGTGGTCCTTGACCCTGGAGAAGACACACACACACACACACACACACACACACACACGCTTGTCTGTGATAAAGGTTTTGTCCTTGTACACTTCTTCGTTCCAATGTTGTAGTTGGGTTGGGCTCTTTGAGTAGAATTCTACCACCATGTTTTGTGGTCCTTGACCCTGGAGAAGACACACACACACACACACACGCTTGTCTATGATAAAGGTTTGTCTTGTATACTTCTTCATTCCAATGTTGTAGTTGGGTTGGGCTCTTTGAGTAGAATTCTACCGCCGTGTTTTGTGGTCCTCCACAGTCCAGCTCCACATGGGGTGATGGCATATCTCCAAGGACTTGCCTGGGTAGGCTAATGCTGCAGCATACCAGTTTCCACATACCACAGACCTCTGCTGTCTCCTTTCATGTGGGCATTCTACAGAGGGTCTGGAACAATCTGCATTTCACATTATTATTTTTACCACTTACATAAATTTCTAACCCTCATGCTGTTTTGCAAAAAATTAAAACAGATGGAGACAAATGGTATGTGTGTTCATGCTGGAGTCACTCATTTAAATGAACACTGCAACGATAATCTTCCTCTGCTGTTTTCTGGATTCTGTTTCTCTCCAAAGCTAAGGACAGAAGAAACTGTCTGGGAGCCATTTATTTCACTTAAAACCGGAAACAAAAGAAGTATCTTTTTTCAAACCCCAAATATCTGGTGGCTCATCCACGTAGCTTTATAACATTTTGTCCTCTCTGTGATCCGTGTTTTGAAATGCAGTCTTTTAGTGTTTACTGTACAGTTTTATGTTAGTACATAAAATCTTACCACCGATTAAAGCCCACGGTCATAGTTAGGACTATCTGGCAACACATGTGGCAAGTCCCACATCTGGGAACTTTAAAAAAGAAGAAAGAGACATATTTTTTACCTGACAAGAAGGTTTATCACTCAGCTACTCCACATTGCCTCCAGGGGCCCATGTCATCTCTCTCTCACCACACTGCCATGTTTGGCCATTGGGTTTCATCTTGTCCTCAAGCTTGCAGCTCCTGATGACTATGCCGGTGACCCACATCCAGGCAGGGGGAGGGGAGGAGGTTGGTGCAAGATGTTTGGGTCCTTTATATTATCAGAAAGAAAGATTCCCCAGAAATGATCTCCATAAGAGTCCACAGATGCCTGTTTGGTCCCATTCATCTTTGATGCGCCCCGCCCTCCACCCACTTCAGGCAGGTTGGGAAACTGTATTGGGCCAGCTGACCAAAGTGTGCCCAGTTCTTAGGACTGCTGGACTCTAAATGGGAAATTCTGTTGGAATGCTCAAGTTTCACTGAACTAAGATTCAACCACCTTTCTAAATCACAGCCTTCATCTGAAAGCAACAGTGTAGATAAACACTCCATCACAAAAGAATGAAACCACGTTATAGAAACCTAACACCCCGTAATGAATGATCCCCCGTTACACGACAAGGGAGACATAAAAGAATTCAAGACACAGTTCTGGAGCTAAGGATTGAAGGGACAAGACTTATGAAACAAAAATTTGAATGTTAAGTTAAATAAAAATGAGGATCCAGACCTGAAAACAATATTATGAAAGTATTAATAACTGTCCCAAGTAGTTGCACAGCCAATTACTGTTACCAAGGAAGGTTAACAATCATTAATTACTAAGAGGAATTCTCTTCTTATAGATATGAAACCTCAGAAATTAATACAGAAAGCAAAACTGAACGCTCAAACAATGCCCCGACAATATTTTTTTTTTAATTTTTTTCAACGTTTATTTATTTTTGGGACAGAGAGAGACAGAGCATGAACGGGGGAGGGGCAGAGAGAGAGGGAGACACAGAATCGGAAACAGGCTCCAGGCTCTGAGCCATCAGCCCAGAGCCTGACGCGGGGCTCGAACTCACGGACCGCGAGATCGTGACCTGGCTGAAGTCGGACGCTTAACCGACTGCGCCACCCAGGCGCCCCCCCGACAATATTTTTAAACAAATTTGCCTGGAAATACGTAACAACCCAAGGGCTCATGCAGAAATAGGCTCTAGAAACCGTCTTTAATCATTTTAGGGAGGAATGGATCTGTTGCACTGATGCTATTTGGGTCTCTAACAAGACATGCCCTTCGATAAGGGGAGACACTTCACTGGGAAAATACAGAATAATTTTATTCATACTGAAATGAAAAATGGAGCAAAACTTTCTGGATGGCTGATATAAGAAATGCCTGATGGTTGTACATCTATGAGATAATTGGAAGGAATTCAAGTTTCCATGGATGGAAAATAATGATGTACGACTCTAATACAACAAAAAGACACTACAATCAACTCAAGCCATATTCATTAAGCTTTCTGCCTAGGTGCCTAATTCCACACAACTTGTTAAAATGAGACAATGTCCCCATTCCTGAGATGTTCCTGAGATTAGCAGAACACGTACAGCAACAAACAAGACTGTGTATCACCCTTAAAAGAAGCATGTGAAAGGTTTTAGAAACACAAGTTAGCAATTAAAGCTAAGAAGCTAAAGGGCTTATACTTAAAGCTTGCTTATTTTCCTAATATTAATGCAATAAATTGTTCATGGCACCCATAGAGATTTCCCATAGACTTGGGCACAGAAGCTCTATCTTTGATAGAAAACATCATACCCATTTGAAACTCAGTTTCTTTCCCAGTTCATATCTTTACATGGGACAGAAAGAAGGTTATCTTTGCATAAGGCAGAAAGCCACCATGATTTCAAGACAATTAAGAAGGGGATAACTGTAGCCAAGAAATGGGATCCCTGGACTTTTGGATTATTTTCATATTCTGGATCACTGGTGGTGGTGGGAGGGAAAAATACGTCCATTTAAATTAACTTAAGGTTAACAACACTTTTACGACAATAATAAAACATGTGTCTAGAATGAAATCTAAAAGCAGTGGATTGTCCAGGACAAGAATTGCCATGCGCGTGAGGAAGAAATGAAGTGAGAGATGCAGCCACACTAGACCTGTGGGCAGTTTTCGTTCTGCTTCCCACCATGGGGAGGAGAAGGGGAGAGGCACCCTCATCAGATTGATATCATCATGATCCTGGACACAGCCAGCTGGTCTGCACCTTGTTATATAGCATGACATCACTTAAATGCATTTGGTGCTTAATGTGGCTGGAGATATCTCCAAATGTCAATTGAAATCCTGCCCTTAATTCGTCATGAGCAAGACTTGAATTTTAACAGGGGCGACAAGGCCCCTTGCCCAGTGTCATTAATGAAGATACTCGAAGAGTGCTTGAAAGTATAAAAGCAGCATCCAGGGAGCCTCGTGCATACTGCAAGGATGTGGCTTTTCAATGCCACACCTCCATTATAAATTCAGTACCACGGACAGCTGATGACGACTCGAGAGACTGCGAAACCATTCACATCAAAACCATCTTCTTTTCCTTTTCCTTTTCCTTTTTTTTTGTCCCCCATGAGGGAAGATAAGTATTGGTCCAAGTGATGGCAGGAAAGGCATATGCTTCCTTCCACTTTAGGGGCCGTAAGAGAATGTTGGAGACAGATTTCTCTGATGTTTGAGGGAGGTTTTGCCGTCTGAACATCTGGATGTCAGAGTTACTTATCTTTAGGTTGATTTTTTTTCCTCCGTGAAACAAACTGAACCACTTAACACTGCCAATCGTGGCCTCCAGATACGGACTGAGAGCCCTCCAAGAGCTCTATTTCTAGGATACTCCCCGTTTTTCTCCTACATCTTACTCCTCCATTTTTCTAGGCATTCAGTTAGCTTCACAATTTACTTCGAGTTATCTGCTAATCCCAGACCCTCCTCCTGACTTGTGTGGGTATGTGAGCCTCCCCTGAGCATCTGCCATGATGCCTTACTCTCCTTGCTGCTATCATGTTGCGTCCACTTTGAGTTCACTTTGAGTGAATATGTTTATATTCAGTCTCCCTTTCACTGCCTCCAGACCCCTTGTTAATCCTACCTCACCCCTCACTAAACTTCTGCCCTAAACTCCTAACTGGAGTCTCCAATTCCTGTAATCCACATTTGTCCGTGCTACTCAATGCTGAGAGACCCATCTTTCCAGAAACTGGGGTCAATCTTACCTACAACCCAAATGAAGCCTAAACTCTTTACTCCCACATTCACTCTGCTCTGGGTCATTCCCAAATCTAGCCACAGGCTCCCCTTCTGCTCCATCCTCAAATTTACTGTGTTTTAGACAGGAAGGATCCTTTGTTCTTCCCAAATTGTGCCTCACACTTTCTTATTCTACACCCTACTTACAATAGTCCCTCAAGCACAATGTCAATGGCTTCTCTTCCTTTATTTCCCTTAGGAATCAGTCAAAATTTACCTCCTTTATGATTCCTTTCCTAATGCTACAATCTAAACAGCATCATGCCTCCCTTGCACCCCCATTACACAAACCCAGATTCAGTCCCTCACTTTGTCCAGGAAATAACGATATTTTATTTTAGTTCCATATTTTATTTTCCTTAATAGAAGTAGGCATTGACTCATTACATATTTGCCCACTGGCACACGTTGCAATGATCTGTAGAGACTTGGAACTCAATAAAGATTTGCTGAGGAGATGAATTAGTGAATTGTATAGAATGACAACATTAGCACCAAGCTTAAGAAGATGTTATAGAATATAGAGAATGAGGATTAGAGTTGTTAATATTTATGGAGGATTCCAGCATTGTTCACAGTGGTGAAATTACATGTAAAGGACCTCTGACATTCTTGCCAAACTTGTGTCATTGTATTCAAACAAAGTAAGAGGGATGCTCATGAAAGAACATTTAGGGCACTGGCACAGTAGTTCATGCTTTGAAGAGGGAAGACAAAGCAGGATCTCTACACTCACAGAGCATATGACACAGCCGAGAAGCACAAACAATGGGACGGGGCAGTTACTAGGTACTTTATAAGACTGCATCATAAACTAGGAAAGAGAAAAATTAGAAGACAGAGTAAACAATTTTTAAAAAGTAGGGGATAAGGGGAGCCTGGGTGGCTCAGTCGGTGAAGCGTCTGACTTCAGCTCAGGTCATGATCTCATGGTTTGTGAGTTCGAGCCCCACATCGGGCTCTGTGCTGAGAGCTTGGAGCCTGGAGCCCGCTTTGAGTTTTATCTCCCTCTGTCTCTGCCCCTCCCCCACCCCTGCTCACACTCTGTCTCTGTCTCTCTAGTAAAAATAAACAAACATTTAAAAAATTGTTTTTTAAGTAGGTGATGAGAGAACCCAAGAAAGACTGCAAGTGTTAAAGGTTGATCTGAGTTTTGAAAGTGGTTAATGAGCGAGAAATAGAAAGTCTCTCAAGCAGGAAAGAAGCATCAGAGAGAATGCTAACTGTGAAGCCAGTATTCTGTGGCAAGGACTCTGATCCATGCCGTTTAATGCCCAGTGGGGGTCTTCTTAGGTTTAACTGAACATATAAGAGCACAAGACCTCCAAAAGTCACCAAGGTGCCAGCAACTCAGAAGGACACAACCAAGAAAGCTGAACTTGTCCACAGAGCTGCCCCAAAATGCCTCAGATGCAAAGAGGCAAGATCTCTACAAGGTCCACACCTATGGGGTTAGTTCCTTCTTGGCACAGAAATTCCAAGGCTTCACAGGAGTGACTATCTCCTATAAACACCACAGAAGCACAACTTCCAAACCCCACACTTACAAAAAGCAGTGCCCTTGGGAAAAAATCTCGGTAGATCTCTAATTCCAGGATGACACGATATCCGCCCTTTAGATGGACACGATGACTCAGCATTTGAGTGTCCGAACGATGACGGGATAGATACATATTGGTTATCCTTCATAAAATACTGCAATGAGAATTAATGTTGAGCATCACTGATCCCCAAAATGTAAATACAAAGCAGTAGCACCAAAAAAATTCCACAAAGCCTGTTTAATAAATAGTCCCATCGACTGGCCTTACATCGATCCTATCAATATCACCGCTACAACGCTCACAGATGCAAACTCGTCCATAGCCACGCAATTCATTGAAAGGGGCTTCCTGCATTATCATTTGGGAACAGAGAGCTTGTGTATGGATCTGGCCCTTTTCCCAGTTGTTCTCATGGAATGTTTTACAGTCTCATGGAGCCAAACCTATGTAGAATGGCCCAACTCTTCTCATTTCTTAGCAGCTACGCATGGCTAACCCGCACAGGAATAAATATTCTGAGATCAGTGTGGTGCTTTTCCCTTCACCAACCCCTTGAGAAATTCGGGGTGAAATGTTAGCAACTCATATCTTTCAAGAAAGTTGCATATGAAGACTGGTCGTGATCAATTGTACTCGCTCTTTCTCCAGTGAAATAAAATACCAATTCATTGTGGTCTTTCTTATTTCCTCAACACAGGCAAATACGGAGATATGAAGTTCACCTGGACCCTGCTCTTTGGTTCGTTATGCTGGTGCTTCTCTGAATTCAGTGTGTTTATTTCAAATAGATGCCAGGGGCGCCTGGGTGGCTCAGTGGGTTAAGCGCTCGACTCTTGATTTCAGCTCAGGTCATGATCTCACGGTTCATGAGTTCAAGCCCCGCATCAGGCTCTGTGCTGACAGTGCAGAGCCCGCTTGGGATTCTGTCTCCCTCTCCCTCTGCCCCTCCCCTGCTCTCTATCTCAAAATAAATAAATAAATAAACAGTAAAATATAAAATAGAAGCTCATCTCTTTAAAAAAAAAAATAGATGCCAGTAAAAAAAAAAGACTATTTCTAGCATCATCTGGGATCAGACCCTAAAAGAACACAGTCCTAAATAATGTTTTCATATTTCCAATATGTTCTTCCATTAAAATTCTAAATTTAGTTTTTTTACCTTTTTCCTTTCACTCCCACATACGTTTTAAATATAAAAAGTGATCTACCTCCTGCCAGTCTGACATTTGCACAGGTGGGGTATTTGAAAATGATTGCATTCAATTTTTGGTAACTAATGCATAGGGAAAAATTTACATCATGTGGTTCAAATATATTTTTGTATGCTCTTTCCTCATAATTTACTTTAGCATCAGTATTATCACATTCTAAATTTTACAGATTTCTATACCAAAATTATCTCATTTCTCCTTAAAATTTTGTCTGATTAACCTTTGTGTTTGCTAGCATTACATAAGAATTGCCCTTTGTGTTTTTTTCCCAACTACCTTTCTCCTATTTCAGAAACATTCAGCTAATCATCCAGCCATCCGCTGACTAAACCAAAATGGGAATTAATACAGAAGGTTGGCTTATGGAAAGACGAACATTCATAGGAAGATACTCGTCCTTTGCCAGGTTCAGTGCATTTTCGTTGCTTGGCAGATGATAAGAGACTCTACATTTTAGCCCATCACCAGCTCTGGAAACCACAAATGGGATTTGAAGCAATGTGCTCCTTTCTAATCCCGCTAGCCACAAAGGAAGCTGCGTTCCCTGCAGCGTGACCCTGAACTCCTACCGTTAGTTTATTAAATTTCAGCAAACTTGCAAGCCTCTGTCACATGGTGAAAAGACCAATGTCTAGCCCCAAATCTGTCTGGGATATATTTGTCCTGTTCTTTGCATTACTGGGTTTTTGTTTGTTTGTTCTCGGTCACCTTCAGTTGTTCACCTCTTAGAGACCTGTCCTGGTCACACAATCTAAAATATCCGCACCACCCACACGTTTTTCACTTTCTTATTTGCCCTATGGCTCTTCTCCCAATCTGAAATTCTGTCCTTTAACAATTTTAGGTTAATTTATTTATTTTGAGAGAGAGAGACAAAGCACCATCAAGGAAGGAGTAGCGAGAGAGGGAAAGAGAGAGAGAGAATCCCATGCAGTCTCCATGCTGCCAATACAGAGCCCCATGTGGGGTTCAATCTTAGGAACCATGAAATCATGACCTGAGCCACAACCAAGAGTTGGATGCTTAACCGACTGAACCACCCAGGCACCCCTGAAATTCTGTCCTTAATACATTTGTTTACTGGGTATCTACTCCCTCCCCAGCTAAGATGAGGAAAGGACAATTTTGAATCCTATGTACTATTACATCCTCAGGATCAAGAAGAATGATTTATCAATATTCATTGATTGGATGGAAGGATGGATGGATGTGTGGATGGATAGGGGGATGGATGGATGGATGTGTGGATGGATGGATAGGGGGATGGATGGATGGATGGATGGATGGGGGATGGATGGATGGATGGATGGATAGGGGGATGGATGGATGGATGGATGGGGGATGGATGGATAAGTGGAGGAGGCTCTACATGGGTCATTTAACGTGCTCCCATGAATCTGTGTTGTGTCTGTTTTCAGGGGCTCTTGGGTTGGACAGCTCGTCCTTCTCTAACTTCTCTGATCTCTCATTTTGTCTATCTTCTCACTACTGAATGTGTGCACCCTGGCCAAGTTGGTTGTGGTGGGTTATGAAGAGACAGAGTTGTTTCCATGACTGCTAAGAACAAAAATTCTAATAATATGCTAACCTAGCTTCTCCTCAGTCACTGCCAACCACCATCCTGCTTTAGTGATCCCAAAAGTCACTTATCATGACTTGACTCATTTTATATTGCTGAGCCTACCCTTCTGGGTCCCCACATTAAAGCATGCACAGTAGGACATCATGGAGCTGTCAGTCCTAATGATGGTTCTGTCTTCTGTGTTGGGCACATAGTAGGGACTTGTGTCCAACATTTGTTTCATATGAGAATATCCTAAAACACATAATTACATCTGATAATGCAGTTATAAATATTTAATATATGAATATTCTAGTATTTAAACATCTCTGGACCTTTTCCTTTTACCTTTGTTTATGTTCATCCAGGAAAATGACCACAAACCCTCTGGGGAAGGCTTAGGTGAAGTTTTGAATTTGCATTCATTCTACGGTATTCATTCATTCATTCATTCATTCATTCATTCTAGGGTATTTCCTCAAGCGTACCCCTGCTCCATTAAAAAGATCTTCATCTAAGGGCACCTGGGTGGCTCGGTCGGTTGCGTGTCCGACTTCGGCTCAGATCATGATCTCATGGTTCATGATTTCGAGCCCTGCGTCAGGCTCTGTGCTGACAGCTCAGAGCCTGGAGCCTGATTCGGATTCTGGGTCTCCCTCTCTCTCTGTCCCTCCCCCACTCATGCACGCACACACTGTCTACCAAAAATAAACAAGCATTAAAAACAATTTTCAATACTAAGGAGATCATTGGCACCTTGCTATCTTGCCACCCGAGGGGAAAGGGAATTTATACTGACTGTGAACACCCAACTTCTAGGAACGCTTTCCACAACCCTCTGAGGATGCATTATCCCAGTTTTCCAGACAGTTGTATTAACTCCCTCTGGATCACAAAGGACAGATTTTAAACAAGATCTGTCTGACTCACACTCCTTCTTTGATGTGAAAACATTTTCTGTTCCTGGTCACCGTCTCTACAAATTGGTGGGTGAGGACATGAAGCGTTATATTCCCTGTCTTTTTGAGGAACTTAGTGTTTAGGAGGGGAGATAATGTAAATGTATGAAAAATACACTTTGAGCCATATGGAAATGACAATAATTGACAGTTTTAGGACCAAGCACATGGCAATCCCATATGGTTCAAACTTATATATAGGAAGAAGAAATTCCTGTCCTGACATTCTGAATCCAAAACAGGATTCTTTACCTTTCCTGGGTCATGGACTTCTCTTAGGAGATGTTCCTCTCAATGGGAAATACGTTCTCATCTATTCACAAAAATGTCACACAGGTAAGGGGGTGGTTCTTAGACCCCCTGGGAAACCATGGGTCTCGGCTGAATAACATCTACTTCCAAAGATGCAAAATTATCTTCAGCTAGTCCTAAACGTGATACAGGAAATGTTTGTGGCCTCAGGCTCTTAGGATTAAGTGGAACCTTGAAATTTAAGTGAAAGCAGCATATCCTTCTTTTCTGATCTAAGTGTATTCTCAACGAATTGGCATGTTTACGTAAAGCCGTTCAGGCAATACCGACCAAAAGCAAGCTCTCTATTATTTGGGAGGAATATATTTAGCCTGAAAACTGTTCCTTGGAAGATAACAGTAATATTGCCTTTCTTTAGAAAACAAATTGACCTGGTTGATACAAGATGATAGTATTTAATGTAATAGTCAAGCTTGATAAGCAACCGTGCAGGTGTCTCCAATCTCATGGAGGGAAAGTGCCTTGCTGTAGAGGGTATGATAGGGAGATCTTCGAGCAAGAGTTTCAGACTTCAGCATGGAAGTTCCCCCCTCATTCTTCCCTGTTTGGCTACCAACTACTCATTTATCCACAGTTATGAGCCACATCTTTAAGACAAGATTTAGATTAGATGATCTCTGGAGATGGTTATGGGTGAACAATCCACCCTCGGGGACCCATACATTTGCATTACTTTTAACCCAGCTTTCCATAACTACTGGACACACTGGCACATTCATCAATCCAGGGTATTTTCTCTCCTCCACTCTCTCAAGGCCCCTGTGGTGACACCCTCAACCCCCACATCCAGTAAACAGCAGTGTCATATGAACCACTTGGATATGCAGGTGATGACAGTGTGGATCCTGGATAGGCCAGGAGGGAAGAGAGACTGCAGGCCACAATAAGGTGATAAGAAATCTCTCCTTCCTCGCCCCTCCTGTCTAAGAGACTGGCAGCAGGTGGGGCCTGCATATAGGTGTGTGGGTTTAGTTGTGCATAGGTGTATAATTACCCAGACAGACACACATACATGTGCACTGATGGCTGAGTCTCTACACACATCCTCCGTCTATCAAAACGAACTCGTAAGAATACATGTAAGAACTGCCGCCAATGCAAAAATTCACCTGATATTATGATATGGAATAATAATGACGAGTTTAAAACTTGAATAGAATAGTAATTCTCTCTATCCAATGCCTGGGTGTAGACTTTCACAAACCACATGGACTGTATTTCCAATTCTTTTCCTTTTCTTCTGGGTTACATTTGTTCTGAGTGCATTTACTGAAACGCAATCAGATGTCTATTGAATCTAATAAGAACATTAAGCTTATTTTTAAAAAGTCTGATAAACTAAACTAAAAACTAATTGTCAATAAGTAAGACAGCAGATACACTCTATGCTTAGACTCTCAGGACCAAAACTTTTAAACTTCTATTGTAGGCACAATTCTACTAAACAGCATGGTTATCAGGTTCTCATAAATATTTTCTTAATGGAAAGAAAGTGCAAAGTAGGCAGAGTAGCAAACAGGACAGCTGGTCTACCCCATGATGAGAGGTAGCTGATAGAGAGGTACGTCCAAACCCAGAGTCTCCCAAAGGGATCTCCCAGGGACCAATTGATACTTTTCTCTACAGTGGAACTTTCCAGACTCACACCTGGCTGGTCAAGTCAAAGCCTTGAGGGGAGAAGGTGTATCTGAGCATGGGCTTCTTTCCACTTAGCAGGCCTGCTGGTCAACATGGCCCCGGCAACAAGAAAGGGTTTGCCTCCCTGGGGACAGAAGCCGGGACCGCAACAGAAGCAAACCACACACAAAGAGCACTGCCCACATCAAGGATGCAAAATATACCGGGTCTGGTATCTTGGTCTATCACTAGAGTAAGAGATAGTTTCCTTCCAACCTTCCCTCCAACCCCTGCCTGTATTCTAGAAGCCAGAAACCGAAGCTCAGAACAGGAAGCCCGAGATGCTTTCTAAAACACAAGGAGATGCAAGACGAACGAAAGAGTAAATGATCTTATTTTCCAAAAATGGGGTTATGTTGCCAATGCGCAGTTGTGACCATAGGACATTTTCTCAGCCAAGACTGAGACAAAACACCACGAGACCCCTACATTTCTTCGACTATGCTACGATGCATAAAGGCTTAGACCATTCTCATCACACTCCGTTAAATTCTTGACAGCACACACGGAACAAGCAAACATTTTTAATAACGCACTGGATAATTTTCCAATATACAATGAAAATAAGTGCCCCTTTGCCCCATTTTGGCCTGAATTCACCCAAGGCAATCCTGTGGTTCTAACAGTCTGTACTTGGGCAAACAGTCAACTCCCACACGCATTTGTCAACCAAGAAATCATTTGCCAAGTAATATTTGAAAAAGGCAAATGGTCTAAGCATCAGAAGCACAAAAATATGTCAAACGATTCACATATGTATGCATATGTACATATGTATGTGTATATATGTATATATGCAATACATGTATATTTATATGTGCATTTATGAATATGTGTATGTATGTATGTTTGTATATATTCTCCAGGAAAATGAAAGGTAGGGTACAGAAAGCCCTTTTGTACCCAATTTAATAACTGACTGGAACCTTCCCAGATGGAGAGTGGGGAGGAACACATCTGAGTACAGCTTGTCAGAAGGGAGGCCTGGAGGCATGTAGGAGAGCAGGATGTGCTCAGGCAAATGTGAGCAGTTTGTTCCCAGGGGCAAGAGGACATGGTCTGTGGAGGTGGGAAGTGCAGGAAGCTGACCGTGGAAAAGAAACACAGGTGTGTATTTTACAGATCCTTCTGCATTGTCCCACAGGTCTTGGGTTCTCTGGGGGTGGTGAACATGTAGTCACTGGAGAGATGTGGTCATGATTTGTCTTTCATTAGGAAACAAAGTCATCAGATCTGAGAATCGGGACACGCCTATGACAGTCGCATGAAGGATGCATTGGAGGAAGGAGAGGGACAGTTGAAGCGGCCAACCAGACCAAGATAATGAAAACAACAAGTGCAGCAGTCACTATGGGCTTTGAGCAGTCACCTCACGTTCGGGGACATTCTACACGCAGAAATGGTGGCATATAGTCAGCCATTCTGTAAATGGTGACAAAGAGGAAGTAAATTACTCCTGAGTTCTTACCTTGGAGACGCTGGTGTTTAGGGTACCTTTGACCAACACGAAGGTGTAAGGAAGAAACACGGTTTAGAGGAAAGTGATCTGTCAACATTTGGACATGTTGGAAGGTTGAGTTTGGAATGTCTGAATGACACTCAGAAGTTTTTCATAGGAGTTAAAATTCAAACGCTGACTGAAATTAGTGGTCTAGGCTGCCAATAAAGAGAAGAAGCACTCACACAGATGTGTAGCTGAAACTATGTGGGTGGACTGAATCACTCAGGGATTAACTATAATGAAGAGAATGAGGGAGGCGCCTGGGTGGCTCAGTCGGTTCATCGTCCAACTCTTGATATTGGCTCAAGTCATGATCTCACGGTTCGTGGGATCTGCTATGAGCGCAGAGTCTGCTTGGGATTCTCTCTGTCTGCGAAGCCCCCACTCACATTCTCTTTCTCAAAATAAATAAACATTTAATAAGAAAGAGAGAAGAGAATGAGGTAAAGAACAAAATGTTGGAGAGGCCAATATTTAAGAATGTAAATTAAGTGAAGAAGGACCCCACAGGGTTGTGGAAGAGAACCATAAGATACGGATGCAATGAAAACTTAGGAAGGAGTACAGGGCCAAGCTGACAAGCACCCATAAAATGTGCTAAGGGGTTGCCACTGGCCTTGGCAGTGTAGACATTACTGGCCATACTGTATTGAAATTATTTTCACATGAGGTTGAGGAGGGTTGAAAATCAGTTTTGGGGAAATGGAAGGGGAAGAAGGAAATGAAAGTTCTGATTTCGAGAAATGTGACTACACAAGAGGAATTTACGTTATAATGTAAACTGGTGCAGCTCATATGGAATACAGTATGGACATTCGTCAAAAATTAAAAGGAGGGCTACCATATGATCCAGCAATCCCACTTTTAGGTATTTATCTAAAGGAAATATAAACACTAATTTTTTAAAAATTTTTTTTAACGTTTATTTATTTTTGAGACAGAGAGAGACAGAGCATGAACAGGGGCAGAGAGAGAGGGAGACACAGAATCCGAAGCAGGCTCCAGGCTCCGAGCCATCAGCCCAGAGCCCGACGCGGGGCTCGAACTCGCGGACCGCGAGACCGTGACCTGAGCCAAAGTTGGACGCTTAACCGACTGAGCCACCCAGGCGCCCCTGAAAACACTAATTGAGTATATGCACCCCTATGTTCCCTGCAGCATAATTTAGAACAGCCAAGATGGATAAAGGCTATGTGGTACATGTGTGTGTATATATATATATATATGGATATACATATATATATATATATGAAATATTACACCACCATGAAAAAAGGAAATCTATTTGTGACAATACAGATTCAACTTGAGGCCATTATGCTAAGTGCAATAAGTCAAATGGAGAAAGACAAATACTGTATATCTCATCGTAGGTGGAATCTTTAAAAACAACAAGAACAAGGTCGTAACTATAGAGAACAGATTGGTTGTCATTAGAGACGGGGAATGGGGAAAATGGGTGAAGGGGGTCCAAAGGTACAAAGTTCAGTGATAAAATGAAGTCATGGGTGGGTGCCTGGGTGGCTCAGTTGGTTAAACATCTGACTCTTGATTTAGGATCAGGTCAAGATCTCATGGTTCGGTTCATGAGACTACAGCACATTGGGCTCCTTAGTGACAGTGCAGAACCTGCTTGGAATTCTCTCTCTCTCTCTCTGCCTCTCCCAACTCAAGCTTTCTCTCAAAATAAATAAATAAACATTTTTTTAAATTAAGTCATGGTGGGGTGCCTGGGTGACTCAGTAGGTTGAGTGTCCGACTTTGGCTCAGGTCACGATCTCACAACTCTGAGTTTGAGCCCCGCGTCAGGCTCTGTGCTGACAGCTCAGAGCCTGGAGCCTGCTTTGGATTCTGTGTCTCCCTCTCTCTCTGCCCCTAACCCACTTGCATCCTGTTTCTGTCCCTCTCAAAAATACATAAACATTTTAAAAAATTAAAATTAAGTCATGGGGACATAATGTATAACATGTAGACTACAGTTAACAATGCTATGCTGCATATTTGAAAGTTGCTACCACATTAGATCATAAGAAAAAAGTTAGTAACTGTGTAGATGTAAACTAGACATTTTGGCCATTTCGCAATATATAGAAATATCAAATCATTACACCTGAAATAAATATATGTCAATATACCTCAACTTAAATACCATCCTCATAAAATTTATGTTAACATGGAATTGGTTCACTATTGTTATTTTAAATGAATTAATAAATATTTTAAAAGTTGAAAAAAGCATCTGGTGGAAACACATAAGAAATGAATAAAATTATCCATTTGCTGCCATAAATAAACAATGAACAGGTAGACAGAGTTAGGGCTGTTAAGGGTGGAAAGACGGAGTGGTGAATGGATAAGGAAAAAGTACTTGGTGGTAAGGGTTGACTTCTAGATCATAGGCAGAAGGTTGGGTGCTGCTGAGATTCTAGGAGACAGAATAGATGTGGGTGCACAATGATCTGCAAATGCGTTGTGCTATGTGGTTCTGGAGAGTTCATTCCTGATGGATTGTCCTTTCTTTGAGGAGGGAGAACACCATTTTCTGTTTAAAAAAAAATGAAGGTGAGAAGATAGAAAACCATGGAGTGGATGCCGAGGGAAATGGATAGGACAGGTGGTGAGGAGAGAGCTTAAGTGGAGTGCCAGCCATCCCTACGATCTCCACTGTTTCCAGAAATCACATATTGATGGTGAAGCCAATCCATGACATAATTCCATTGGCCCAAGGGACCAACACTGTGGGACCAAAGAAATGGATATCTGGGTAGACACAGAACTGGGAGTCAGCAGGATGAGCTCAACCCAAGAAGAGGAGGGAATCAAGGGTGTGAGCAAGGGTTCGAGTCAGATTCGACAACCTACGTCACACAAATGGTGTCTGAAAGGAGAGGCAATCCTCACAGCCTGGATGGAAAGCAAAGAGAGGAGAGGGGGAGACATGACTGGCAAACCAGGAGCCCGGCTCCCCTGTTCTAAAAGGATTCAGAATCAGGAGGAGGGGGAAGCTTGAGGAATGATAAGATGCTAATGAGGACCTAGGGACGGCCATGGAACACAGCTGAAGTCTTCCAAATAGAGAAGACCAAGAACTTCATATGTATCCACTCTTTCTGAGCCTTTTCAGTCTATGCTGGCTGCATAGACCTAACCCTAGCATGGCAACAGCCATCTTAAAACAGGTACATTCTCGAGGCACCTGGGTGGCTCAATCAGTTGAGCGTCCGACTTCAGCTCAGGTCATGATCTCAAGGTGTGTAAGTTCGAGCCCCGCACCAGGCTCTCTGCTGTCAGCACAGACCCCGCTTCGGATCCTCTGGTCCCCTCTTCCTTTGCCCTTCCCCGCTCACATTCTCTCTCAAAAACAAACACAAAAAAAATTCTTTAAGTAAACTAAAAAAAAAAAAAAAACACACAGGCATATTCTCATCCTTGAGTTGTAGGACATAAGGGCTCTGGCCTCAAGTATTTATGTAGTACGTTGATGTGGGGCACTTTTCTCTGGGATTACGCTAACCAGAACTCACGCTGTTTTCCAAGTCTGCACAGACACTCTGCTTACACAGCCTCAAGTAACGTCCTCCCACATGCCTTCCGTACCCACTCTGAGGATCTCCCTAGCTCGGTAGGCCGTGGCAGCACACTGCGCCCAGCACAGAGCAAACACTGAAAGACGCTCTTGTTGATGATGTGAATCAAGCCAGCATCTTCAGAACACCATCTATGGCTGATTCTGGTGCCACTCTCTCAGGGGTGACTGATAACTCAGCACCGTTTTTCTTTGTGGGGTTAAAGAAAGGCAAAGGGCCAGTGAGAGGGGCAGCCCAGGAATGGCCAGGAATCTGGAATGGGGTAAGGGGGGCCCGCAGGGTTTCCTCTGCCTCTTCTTACTTCCAACGCCTTTACATCGGTGTCCATTTCCTGGATGTTGTATGGGTTTAATACGCACCGTTTCATGGTGATACTGTAAAAATGGAGCAAGAAAAATCATGCAAACACTAAAAAAATGAACTATTGTTATCATTATTACTACTATTTGTTGGGGGGTGGATGATGATTCCATTAAGCTCAGATGGAATCTTTCACACCTGCTGGATGCGGACAGAACTATGAGGAGCAAGGAAATGCATGTCCATATACACAGGAAATGTATAGCTTTCGAAGAGATAAGTGGACAAGAGTTAAAAGGTGGTGTGGGTGAGGCCGGGGAAATAGGGTTTCAGGAGAAAAGAACATGTTTTCATGTGTAATGACTACTTCCAGGATATGAAATAAAAATTTTGAAAGCTGAGATGCTGTAAATCATAGAGTATTTTGCTCATTTCTCTGACGGGTTTCTTCCAAACCAAAAAAATAATAGAAAAAGAAAGCAACAACAAATAGGAAATAGAACAATAAAGCAGAATGATCAGCAAGCCATATATTCCCCTGAGTGGATTTCCCTGTAACAGTGAACCACAGGAGAGGTTCCAGAAACCTCTGAGATTCCCAGTCCAAATCTCAAAATTGGGCTGATGGGGACAATCATTTTGAGAACTCATCGATTCTATCTCAATTAAGGGATTATTTGTGTTTGTTTCCATGTAAGGAAGCTTTAACTAAACTGATTTGAGAAAATATTATGCCATCAGTGGAGTCCAAATCCTAACCTGTGTTTTTCTTCTGCAACATATTAAGCCATCCGCTCTCCCCCACGGATTCTCACACGCGTGGAGATCTGCATAGGCTGCAGAATTATTTTTTCTTATTTTTATAATGATCATGCTTATTGTATGAATTGAAAGAATATGTAAGCATAGAAATAATTACGGTTTTCACTTTCTCTGCCAATCCCTGTCTGTCCCCAAGGCATGGGAACTTATATGTCAACACTGCTTATTTATTTCCAGACTTTTTCTACACCATTATACACATATATGTACACATACATGCACACACACATTTTAAACACATATGTGTGCCCACATTCACATATATGTACACATACAAATATGTGTGTACCTTCTTGTGTGTGTGTGTATATATATATATATATATATATATATATATATATATATATATGGGTAAATATCTATACTTGCCTATATAGATTTACATTCTAATGTAAATATACATCTTCACATTTCTACTTTGCTTGTTTTCTTTTAAATGAAAAGTAGTTTTAGATTGTAAGTATATACAAGAATTCATTTGCTCATCCCCCTGATAAGAAAAATTTCAGTAGCAATGGACATCTCTGTCCATGTAAGCCATAGACTGAATGCCTATGTCCCCTCAAAATTTGTATGCTGAAACCTAACCCCCAATGGGATGGTATTTGGAGGTGGGGTCTTTGGAAGGTAACTGGGTCATGCGGGTGGAGCCCCCATGAGTGGGATTAGTGTCCCATTCTATAATGTCGTCCCTTATATAAAGTGAGGACACAGGAAGATGGCCATCTAGGAACCAAGAGGCAGGTCCTCACCAGACACCAAATAGGCCCATGCTTCCATCTTGGACTTCCAGCCCCTAGAACTGTAAGAAATAAATGTCTGTTGTTCACACCGCCCGCTGTGCGGCCGCCCCGACAGACTAAGACGACGCATCTTTGTGCTTATGCATGTAGGACAGATTCCTGAGAAAGAAGTGATGGAGGGGAAAGGGGGTCTCTTTTTAAATCTTAATATAGCATATCACATCTCCATCAATTCACCCAGCCACCAGTAAGGTGTGAAAATGCTTACCGACCATGCCCACAGATAACTGCATTTAGTTTTGTCATTAAACAGGGCAAAAGTATAATAAAATAAAGTAAGACTTTAATAAAATAAAGACTTGACTTTGCTTTAATATGAATGTGTTAGGGTACGTCTCTTGATGAGGTTTAGACATTTTATTTCTTCGACTATGAGCTTCCATAATGGCTTTGACAGAGTCATTTTCAGTGTATTCCTCTCTTTTCCGGTGGCATTTAATTTGTCACTTTTATTCTCAATTTGCTATTCTCATCTACACACAGTTTCCATATCCTCCCCGTAGCATTTCCCTGCTACAATTCACAGTGGGGCAGGCATTTTGCACTAGCCAAAATTTGCAAATCCACGAGAGGGGAAAGGTGAAACACAGCACCCTTTGGAAATTGGCCAAAAATGCGAACGAAAGCGGTTTCATTTTCTATGTGACATTTGTCATGCTGCACGCACAGAGCATTTTAAATTGCACATCTGACCTTTTTAACAATAGCAGGAAATGCCAAGAGAAAATGCAAAGCTCTTCATTTCCCCTCGTAAGCCCCTGTAGAAGCCATTTTTCACGGTCCGTGGCTAGAGCCTATGATAAGATTGTCAAGGTGCCTGAAACAAGCCATCAATTTCCAAGCAGTTTTCCATGCATCCAGGGGAACATCACACACTCATGCGGCACCATGCAGGGGGCTTGTTTTCCTCTGCTCTGCCTCAAGGACGCTGTTGAACAACACCACACGAGTCAAGGCAAGGTAGAAAGGAAATCAGCGCTTAAGATGGCATTATCTACCAGAACCCAAGCAAGTCCCACATCATCGTTTTCAGAACAGAGTTACTTATACCCTATTAGGTTACTAAAGAGGAGACTATGAAAGCCTTCTATCAGGGACCCTGAGGAAAGAGAACTAGAAAGAAAAGAAATAATAAATCTCCACGTTCTCCATCAAAGCACCATCGTCTTGTATTTTGTGTTTAGCTTTTGAACCAAAGGAACGATGGCTGTCTGTTGAGTTTCAAACATGTTTAATGATGAGGTGAAAAGAATATATCATGTCAGGGGCATGTAGGTGGCTCAGTCGGTTGAGCGTCCGACTTCGGCTCAGGTCATGATCTCGCAGTTCGTGGGTTCGAGACCCCGTTGGGCTCTGTGCTGAGAGCTCGGAGCCGGGAACCTGCTTGGGATTCTGGGTCTCCCTGTCTCTCTCTCTGCCCCTCCCCAGCTCATGCTCTGTCTCTCTCTCAAAAATAAACATTAAAAAATTTTTTTAATTAAAAAAATATATCATGCCAAATTTCACATAATTATTTTAAGTTAATGAACACATCTCCACAGATTTAAGAGAGTAGACATACAATGAAGAGTATGATTATGTACAGTCAATTGATTTTGAGTACACTGAAAGTAAAATAATTTTAAATTGTTGAGATTTAATAATTAATTAAAATGAAATATTAAGAAGTGCCTCTCCATTATTTGAACTACTTTCTTTTTAGGACAATAGATTTCTGCTTATATGTATTTGATATAAATAATTTCACTATTTTTTTTCAAAATGTCAAAAGAAGAAAATAGCACATATATGAGATCTAAAATGTGAGTTTTCAAGTTAAATGAAGGAAAACACCTATCTTGCAAAGTTCTTTAGTTTTCTTTGGAAAACCCGTTTTGACAATCACTTTTTCAAAAAAGGCTATTTAATATTTCTTTTTTCTTTTATGTAGTTAGTCTTTCAGTTCATAAAGCCACAGCATCAGGGGAGGCATTGAGATTTTGATTTGTTGTAAACAGACCATAAAAGGCAACCATTTTCATAATCACAAGACTTATTGCAACAATAAAAGTCCCAGGGATGGTGGGGGAGGGGTAAAACAAACAAAAAAAGAGAATCCCAGGGATTGGAAAGAGGAGTAAAAACATAAACGAATAAAAAATAAAATAAAAAAGAATCCCGGGGAGGGGAATTCTCAAAGGCAATCATCATTTAGGGTAAAACAATAAGTCGCTCTCTTCACCATTGGCAGCACAGTGCCCTATGATCTCTTTTGGTGCTTTACAAAAACAAATCAAGTTAAAGGATTAAATCAACAGTCTTCGTTTCCTCATTTTCTAGAGGAAGGGGACCACACCCTTACACAACAGGAAAGGGTGTGCACGATCTTGTCCAAATTTACTTTCCCCACTCCTGAGTCTCCTGGTCTCTCCCATCCCCAAACACTGTGCATCGTTACCCTATGGCGTGCTACCCCATTCTTGACTGTGTCCAACATGGTACCTGCCCACTTGCCCTCTGTTCTTCCCATTGAACTCTTTTCTCACTTGAGCATCAAAACATGATTCAGCCACCACATCTGAATAGATAGTATATGGCACCTCCTGTCTGTCCCCGCAACTCCCGTTACGCACATTCATCACACAACTTATCACGCACTATCTACATGACATCATAGGTTCTCAGCAGCAGGACTACCTTTGTTTGTCTCATGAGGGAACACTCTGCCCTGCCCAGGGTCTGGTTCCTAGAAAGGGCTGCAGAAATGTCTGCTGTGATGGTTTTGTGTAACCACAAGGATTAGTCACAGCAGGAGAAATGAAAATTAAATTACTGAAGCATCTTTCGGTTGTGATCAAAATGGTTTGCTTCTTTGGGTAGAAAGCAAATCATCTACTTCCCCCAAGATAAAATTGAGGAATTGCTCCTTCCTGAAATGTTCACTGCATGACAAAGCTTACGTCGTGTGGCACTGGGGTCCTTCCTGTCAGGGACGGTGACGTAACCCATGTCAGCACCATGCATACGTCACAGGGCATTAGTGACATAAAGAGATGACTGTTTGGCGTTATTTTGACAGTCCGGTTGACCACTCCCATCTGAAAGAAAACTTTGGTGCATCCTCAACATCCAATTTCCAATTTTAGAATTTCCAAGTTTGCCTTCGGTTGTCTTTGTTGTATCCTTCAAAATACAGTAGCCTACGAGTACCAGACCACTGCAAACAAGCTACTTTCTGTACCAAGTTTTGCAATTTTCTATTAACTCAAGTTACCTCCCTAAAATGTTATTATTTTAAATCATCATTTATCATTCATATTTTAATTAATATGTAATATTTATATATTTATACCAGTTATTATAGATGCATTGCTTCTTGTGGATGTTATCACATTTAAATCATTAGTATTTGAGCAATATTTTGCAACCCAGAGATGCTTGATGTGACAGGAATAGTACTCACCATCTTATAATCATGGGAGGCTGCCATGGTCCCTAAATCATTAACACTTGTCTGGTTTTCTTTTCAAATACATAGCACTCATATTAACATTTACTATGTATGACTTTTATATTATATATTTATGCCGCTATTTATCATTCATCCATCAATTATTATGGAGGTTATGGTATTTAAATAATTATTCCTTGAATAACATCTTGTACCAAGGATTAATCTCAGAGGACCCTTGCCGTGAAGGCAATGGCTTCCAATAATCATACATCATGAGGTTGCGTTGTAGGAAGAGACAATGCTCTTTATAATCTCAGTTCAGACAGAAATACAGAAATGGATCAGCTCTGGATGCAATGGACCCATTGGCCTGCCCTTGTGGCCCTTGTAAGCGTCAAGTGTATCCCGCCTGACGTGTTTCCCATGCAGGTAGGTAAGCGAGGCAAAAACTAAGGGGACAGCCAATGCCCTCTCTTTCCCTTCTCCAAAGTCTACGTGTATTATTAATACCTCTCTGGTTTTCTTCCCAAATATCTCTCCAATGGCTCCACCTACTTTCCCACCTTCGGCATCCTAGTCTGGGCCGGCAGCCTGTCTCCGATGGACCACAGAGTGACTTGCTGATGAGATGCCCCCCTCATTCTGCCCATTGATTCCCAACCAGAGGACTTAATCACAGTACTGACTGTGACCCACCCCTGCTTAACGGCCTCCAGCAGAGACCGGAATGACCTGGCCACTCTCTAATTGTCCATCCGTAACTCATGTCCCTTTTTTTTGGTTCCTGTACTCACAAATGTTCCAGCCCTAGAGCCATGGACAGGATGTTCTCACATGTCAATCTTCCCCTCTCCACTGTAGAACCCACCCAACCCCCTAAGTCCAAACTCCATTCTGTCCTTCCCTGAAACATGAGGTCAGCTGGCTTGGTCACGATCACAACATTCCCTTTCCTCCATGGCACTGATTACATTTTGTAGCTTATATTCACTGGGATGTTTCTGTGATTACTGGTTGTCCCTGTATTTCTACTACACATCCCCAGAAGGCAAAGAGTGAGCATCTGTGCCTTGAAACATTTTTCCCCCAGAGCAGGTGCTGTTCGAGAAATATAGGTGGTGAAAGACGAATAAATGGTAATGCCTATTGAATAAACAAAATGGAATGTGTACCTGACACCCCACATTTTGAGACTGTACCTCCTGTCATCCTGTACTACCTGTTAGAGGAGTTTCACGCATGGCTCTCCTGCCTGGGTGAAAAGAAGAACTTAATATTGGTGCAAGCCTTAATTATCATAAAATAATTCCATACAGCACCTAGAATTCTTCCTCAGAACTCAGTGGGTGTTCAAGAAATAATTGCAAAATTGAAAGCTGTAGGAACTGAAGGGTATTCTTATGTAAATTACAGTTGCTCCCCATGGGAACAGATAGATTTTAAATATATACAAGTAGCATGTAATTAATTTCAGCCTTTTCTTGCCCATAGACCCACCGCAGGAATATAAAGGAGAAGGCAGGTGAACTCCCTGCAGAGAAAGACTACCCTCTCCCTGTCCAAAAAAAAGGGTTGGTGTGGGAGGGAAATGTAGGTGGAAAAGAGTGGGAATCTCCCTTCATTCCATTTAGCAAAGGTTTAAACGGTGGTGATGCCATGTCAAATAGCACCTTGTAGAAAGGGTCCAGCCTGGTAAACGTGGAAATGTCTGCTGTGTGTGTGTCTGGAGACCAAGGAGGAGAGTGGGCAAATGACTTGCCTTCAGACTTGAGCCACAATAAACCACCTCACTTGGCCACTAGTGATTGTGCACAATGGGGGAGGTATGTAACCACCGAGTACCTCCATTTTCTCTTCTGTAAAAGGAGGATGATTAACAACCTGTCATAAGTAGTGTCAGGAACCTTGCACCTGCAAGTTGATGGACCAAGGGGAGGCTAAATCTGAGAAAAATCCCCACAGGACACAATAATAGAAACACTAATATTCTGCACTAAGATCACCTCACCTGGAAAGATGAATCTGGGACATGTTTTAAAAATGTAATTTTAGTTTTTTCCTTTTGTACATATTTCCTAATAATCTCAGTGTTGAGCTAAACTTTTAGTGTTTGGTCTTTCCATATTCTTCCATCATGAGCATATTTATCCATCCATCCATCCATCCTTTCCTATCTATCTATCTATCTATCTATCTAACCCATCCATCCATCCATCATATCTACCTACCTACCTACCTGCCTACCTGTCCATCTATCCACCCATCTTATCTATCTATCCATCCACCTACCTATCCATCCATCTACCCATCTTAACTTATCTATCTATCTATCTAATCTGTCCATACATTCATCTGTCCACCATCCATCATATCTGTCTATCTACCTACCTATCTATCCATCCATCCAATCCACTGTTAATATATTTAGATTAACATAATTAAAATTATTTTCATCTTAAGAATTTTGAGAAGCTACTAGGGAAAATGGAGTATGTTACTACTGTCACATTCCTGAGATGAAAATCAGCAAATAATTACTATGTCATATCTTTACCTTTACATTTAGTTTTATCCTCTTCTGATTCTATGTTATCAGAACCTCATTTTAAGATGTGTAAAAGTAGCTAATATGATAGATTAAGTTGCATGCTCATACCCACAAAAATATGTTAATGTTGCTGTATTTTAATAACAATATAATTTCATTTTTTATTTATTTTTTATTTTTTTTAACGTTTATTTATTTTTGAGACAGAGAGAGACAGAGCATGAACAGGGGAGGGACAGAGAGAGAGGGAGACACAGAGTCAGAAGCAGGCTCCAGGCTCTGAGCCATCAGCCCAGAGCCGGATGCGGGGCTCGAACTCACGGACCGTGAGATCGTGACCTGAGCTGAAGTCGGACGCCCAACCGACTGAGCCACCCAGGCGCCCCTATAATTTCATTTTTTAAATCAATAGTGTAAGTTTTAAGAATCAATTGAACAGCAGCCCTACAAATTGTATAAAAAAACCAGGATGTTATCATCTTATTACTCTGAACTGTGTGAAAGATGTAAGGCAGGACTTTTTATTGATAAAAGGTATATTTGAGAGCAGTGGTACTCAAGCAGGGATGGTTTTGGCCCCAGACGCTACTCAACAGTGTCTGGAGACATTACTGGCTTTCATAACTTGGGGGGGGGGCGGTGGCGAACACCACAGGCATCCGGTGGGTGGAAGCCAAAGACGGTACTCAACATCTAACAAGGCAAAGGCAGCCCCATCTAATAAAGGATGGTGCAGCCTCCAACATCAGCAGTGCCAGGTTGAAAAATCCAGTGTTACAGGGGAGAGACAGAGGAAGGAGGGAAGGAAAGAAAGGAGAGAAGGAAAGAAGGAAGGAGGGAAGGAAAGAAAGGAGAGAAGGAAAGAAGAAAGGAAAGAAAGAAAGAAGGAGGGAAGGAGGGATGGAAAGAAGGAAAAAAAGAAGGAAGGAAGGAAGAAAGGAAGGAGGAAGGAGGGAGGGAGGGAAGGAGGAAAGAAGGAAATACAGAAGGAGGGAAAGAAGGAATGAAGAAAGGAGGGAAGGTAGGAAAGTCAGAAGGAAAGTGTGAGGGAAGGAAAAGAAGGGACAAAGGAAAGAAGGAGGGAAGAAGTGAAGGAAAGAAGGAAGGAAGAAAGGAATAAGGAAAGGAAAACAGGAGGAAGGGAAGGCCTAAGTAGGGAATTAGGGAAGGAGGGAAGGAAGAAAACAAATTGCTATTACTGGTGGTCTGATAAGTATAAAAAACCTGGCTGGTCATTTATTCCTAACAGTACTTCTGAAAGCTAGAGATTTTAATCTCCATTTTACTGTCAGGATATTCTGCCTTGAGAGGACAATGGGTTGCCCCAAACTGTGCTGGTCCCAAGACCCTGCTACTGGGAGGCCTCCTGGGTACCTAACATCACGGATGGGGGAACAGCCACGTGCTTTACCCCCACTGCTACTAGATACGTGCTAAGGTTTGTCGTGTTACATCTTGTGTTCCAGAAATGAAAGCGTCACAGAGGAGTACGCAAGACCTACTTTCTAAAAGTGCATTTCCTATGGCTCAGTGGGTTAAGCGTCCAACTTCAGCTCAGGTCGTGATCTCACAGTTCGTGGGTTTGAGCCCCGCGTCGGGCTCTGTGCTGCCAGCTCAGAGCCTGGAGCCTGCTTCGGATGCTGTGTCTCCCTTTCTCTCTGCCTCTCCCCTCACCCCCGCCTGGCTTGTGCTCTGTTTCTCTCTCTCAAAAATAAATAAACATTGGGGAACCTGGGTGGCGCAGTCGGTTAAGCGTCCGACTTCAGTCTGGGCCGATGGCTCAGAGCCTGGAGCCTGCTTCCGATTCTGTGTCTCCCTCTCTCTCTGCCCCTCCCCCGCTCATGCTCTGTCTCTCTCTGTCTCAAAAATAAATAAACGTAAAAAAAAAAATTTAAAATAAATAAACATTAATTTTTTTAAATGAAAGTGCACTTACTTACAGAATATTACAGGAGAGTCTATCAGTGGGTGAATGTCTGCTCCTGCAACTTAGATGTTATTCAAAGTTGATACTGGCTGGGTTTCATTCCATACAAGCGACAGTACTGTTTTAATCCTATTTTTCTTCTCATCCTCTGGTTTTAGGTCAACATTCATCATTACAACATGCACCTGTATTCCAGCCAAACAATGGACACTATAAAATCCCCTCTCATTAAACCTATTTTCTCATGGATGTGGATTATAGAGTAAGAGATAGCTCATTCTCTCTGAAGAAAAAAACTGGCTCCCTTCTCCTTCCCTCCCTTCTTTTATTCTTCCTTTCCACTTCCTTCTTTCCGTCTTCTTTTTTCCTCCTTTCTTCTTTCCATCCATCCCCTCTCTCACTCTTTCTTTCTTGATAGGGTGAGGTTCTATCAAAGGAAAAGCTTCCACTTAGGTCATCAGTGGTTTTATGTGTATGCATAAAACAATCCTGAGAGGCATTCCTTCCAAGGAACCATGACATCCTGATAAGACACACTGTTAGTGAACTTCCCAGCTCCCTCACGTAATGGGATATCCAAGAGTGATCTCCCCCCACAAGCCGCCGCAGCAGTCTACCTGAGCTAAAGTGTACCTGAATGTCTTCGGTAATGAGAAAACTGGACAAAGGACTGGCCATGAGACATCCATATCCATAGTCCCACATGTAAGAGAGGGGATGCTTCTACCGAGGTGAGAAGTTGGACCCCTAAGTGGGCTCAAATCTCACAAAGGAAGCTCATGTCAGATTGAATAGCAAACCTTTCTGGGGAAAGAATCACCAACATAGTCCTGAAAGGTCCCACAGATTTAGATCAAACAAACATGAGCTTATAGTCAGACATCACCGAGCAGAAAAGCAATGAGATGCGCACACACACACACACACACACACACACACGGGCCTGAGGGCTGTATACAAAATATAAACAGGTATTTAAGAAATGTTTAAAGATATGAAGGATGGAATACGGCAACATAAGCAAGACCCAGAAATTCTTGTTATCAGGGAATAACAAAGATCTTAAAAATGACCACACAGAAATTAAAGTGAAAACTATGTGTTGAAATAAATACAAATCCATGGACTAGTCAAAGAGCAGATTAGACATGGTAGAAAAAAGAACTAAAGGAAGATATGTCTAGAAAATTTTACACACAAAGTCCTCTTTGAGGCGCCTGGCTGACTCAGTCGGTAGAACACGCGACTCTCAACGTCAAGGTCGTGAGTTTGAGCCCCACGTTGGGCACAGAGCTTACTTAAAAGTAATAATAAATAGAAAATTTTATAAAGCACAGCAAAGATACGGAAATTAACAGTTGGAAATGAATGTAGGTGACATCTGTGTGAAAATAAAAATGTCTATCATATCTAATCAAAGATCCAGAAGGGCAATGTATGAAGAATGAGAAGACACGTATTTGAACATCCACGCCTAAGCAAATATATAGAAAACACTAGTAAAATACATACATGTGTGCATGTAGATGTGTATGCATTTAATAATTTGAATGCCTTGAACTATATTCCCAATGTAGATGCTTCATGTTATTTATTCATACAGACAAATCTTATCAATAAAATAATCCAACACTAAATGGGATTCCCTTAATGTATTTTATATTCTTAAATAACAGAAATGCCCTAATGAGAAATTAAAACCAGTCTTTTTTACCATGATCCATTTTTCACCTAGTCATAAATATCAAATGCATTTCCATTATCCTGATTGGAAAGATACCAAAGTTTATAATTCTAGTTTTAGTCGGTGTCCCAGTGAACACGCACTATGCAAAAGTAACTTAGAGACCATTCTCATTCATTGCCACAATAACCCTGGAAGAGGTTATGTTTTTTTTTTTTTTTCATTTTACCGCAACATGGGTGCCAAGAGGTGACATGCATGGATCAAACATGCAAGTTTTGTAAAATAATACATATATATCTTTTATTTTAGAAAGAGAGAGAGAGTGTGTGTGTAAGCGTGTAGGGAGAGGAGCAGAGAAGAAAAAAAAGACTCCTAAGCAGGCTCCATTCTCACTGTAGAGCCCTACATGGGGCTCAATCCCAGGACCCTGGGTTGACGACCTGAACTGAAATCAAGAATCAGATGCTCAGCCGACTGAGCCACTGAGGTACCCCAAGAATATTTTCTTTTTTTATCCATGTTGTCTCCCTAAGTATTAGAAATGACGTAAGGCATCTAAGTGAAGCGGGTGAAAGGTAGTGCCCAATTTCAGACCTCTTTAGCTCAGACCTGCAGGGAGCCACTGTGGCTTCCATCAGACCTAAAATCAGTGACCGGATGCCCCAACGTGCTTGGGATTGAGGTGTTCCCTGAGTCATAGGGCTTTCAGTGCCAAATCTGGGGCAGTCTCTCTCAAACCAAGATGTGTAGGTCAGCCTACTGTAGATTTCCATCATGGAGTGCAGGGGATGCTAGACAGGACAGGCACTGCCTCTCAAATACACGTGATGATGGATGAGGCAAAGGTCGTGGAGGAAACTGATGAAAAAGACCCCAGAAGATCTACTTCAAGTCATTAATTAGCATGAGCTATTTATCTGGCTGGCCACAGGAACTTACATGATAAGGGACCCAACAATGATATATGGAAGAATCGTCAGCCACGGGTGTCTGTACTGAAGGGGGAGAGAAGGTAGGAATTAGCAGCGTGAAGTTACCAAGTCAGGGTGCACACATCCAGGGCGAGCCATGCGTAAAGGTTTAGAGTATTGAAAAACATTGCATTCAATAAAAACAAAGGAACAGGAATTTGCATCAAATTTGCACTAGACAATCGTTTTCTAGAATAGCTTTCTTCTATTAGAACATTCAAAATCCCACCGTGAATAGAATTCCATGTTTATGAGGGTTAGCTGTTCAATTCCAAAATTACGTGTGTATGTGTGTGTGTGATTACAGTAACAGTGATAGATGTGTAAGTGTGTGCCGTGGCTTCCAGATTTGGGGATACCGTACTGGGGCTGCACACTCTTCAGTGATCACGTTGTACTCTGGAGAACACGTGTCATTCTACACTCTTGTGGATGCCAGTGTTTAGACAACACTGGGTCTTGAGAAGACAGTAGGTTCGAAACAGCAATGTCTCAGTGCTCTGGAGGCCTCTGTGCCTGGGAAACTCACAAATTGCACTTTATCTTTCAAGCAACTGCCAACTCAAAGAACTAGGCTCTTCAGGGCACCAGGGCGGCTCAGTCGGTTGAGCATATGACTCTTGATTGCAACTCAGGTCATGATCTCGCCGTTCGTGGGTTCGAGCCCCACATCAGGCTCTCTGCGGTCAGCACGGAGCCTGCTTCAGATCCTCTGTCTCCCTCCCTCTCTGGCCTTCCCCTGCTCGTACGCTCTCTCTGTCTCTCAAAACTAAATAAACCATTATAAACAAACATTTAAAAAAATACACATTCTTAAAAAAAAGAACTAGGGTTTTCACAGTACTCTTTTAATACTGAAGAATTTCAGTTTGGGGTTTTGTTTTATTTTTTTCTTCCTCAGGACGAAGTGTTGTTTTCTGGTCTTTGTAAACAGGGGATTCCACGTTTTGTGATTATATCCTAAGATTGCAATGACTATAAATAATTATCCAGAGACATTCTCATTCATGTACTAATGCAGGCAGAATCCACCCACAGATGCCAGGGACTCATA
Organism: Lynx rufus; assembly: GCF_022079265.1. Lineage (NCBI taxonomy): Eukaryota > Metazoa > Chordata > Mammalia > Carnivora > Felidae > Lynx > Lynx rufus. The sequence continues at coordinate 3,454,106 of NW_025814828.1, forward strand.
AGAGAAGACGATAAATTCTGGCACTGGCACAGAATGGGGACAAATATTCCTTCTCAGCTGGCACTTGGCATTATCTAGGAGACATTTTTGGCTGTCCCAGTGGGGATGCCTAATCACATCAAGTGGGTACAGAAGCACCGCTAAATACCCTCCATGCACAAGACAGCTCCCCTTAAATGTCAGCGGTGCTAGTGTGGATAAACCTGGTATTTGGGGAAGAAACAGATGGAAAAACCAAAATGGCCCCTGGCTGGGCTCCATGAACTTGCTATGTTCAGCATCTGTATCCGAACACAGTCTCCAACGTCCGATGTCTTGGGAGTTTTCCAGAGGACATCTGAAAATATTCATCATGGAGCCAATTAATTATATGAAGAGAGAAGGCTCACCATGAGAAACAACTGTTTCTACAACAGCAAGAATTGTTCATATCATGCACAACCAGGAAGAAGCTATCCTTCTCTGCTACATCCAAATTCTATGGAAAAGGTCTGGTTTCCTCCCAAGGGGGTGCTGCTCCTGAAAGTTCCCCCGAGTGACCGGCTGGAGAGCTAGGAGGAAAGGTATCCACTGGTCTACCACGTGCCAAGCATGCCGGAGGACGGCTCCTTTGCTCCACCTCACACGTTTTCATGGGTTCAAAGCCAATTAACACTGGCCCTTCCCGTGTCATCCAGCCACACTTCCCGCATGCAAGCCACCGCGTCAATGGAAAATGGAAACTATGATCTCATTATTTGAGACCACTGGCATCGAAAATCCACTCTGTGATGCCATAAGATGTGAACTCTTAACGTGTTATTCTTTTTTTTTTTCAACGTTTATTTATTTTTTTTTGGGACAGAGAGAGACAGAGCATGAACAGGGGAGGGGCAGAGAGAGAGGGAGACACAGAATCGGAAACAGGCTCCAGGCTCTGAGCCATCAGCCCAGAGCCCGACGCGGGGCTCGAACTCACGGACCACGAGATCGTGACCTGGCTGAAGTCAGATGCTTAACCGACTGCGCCACCCAGGCGCCCCTTAACGTGTTATTCTTAAGTTAGCCTTTAGAATACGCATCTTTAAAACAAGACGGTATGGTATGTTCCTATGCCATAACTGTGTTACCAGTGCAGTCGGTATTCCGTGTTGGAAAGAAATGCCCATGTGTCCCCGGAGGACTCAAATGCCACCTACAGAAGACTGGACAGTTGCATATCATTAGGTGATGAATTCCAGGTCAAAGATGTTAATTTGCTGAGGGCTTTTGGCCTATTTGATGTTAAAATCCCAGTGACTGATGCACATAGGGGCATGAGCATGACTTCTTATCACAGAAGCCAAAACAAAAAACAAAAACAAAAATAAAAACCAAAACCAAAAAGAAAAAACAAAAACAAAAAAAACCCCAAACAAAAACCAATTACGGACATCTTTGGCTAGAATCAACTATTTCTGCCCCAGCAAAAGGAGGTTTCCAAGTCTAGTTATAAATAAAGTTAATCACTGAAATCATGTGTTCAACTAGTTGTGTAAATACATCTCAAGGACTCATCATTATCTCCAGGCAGTGGCATTCCTATAAAGGACGGGGAAATTCTGCCTGAACGCCGGGGTCTGAACTCTATAAGCACATTAATTAGACGTGTATGGGTCACTTACTTCTCACACATGGTTAATTCATCTAGCGATGATGGATTTACGCTGTCCATCTTACATGAAGAGAGTAATACCATCTGAACATTTACGCGGCACTCTGGTCACTAAAAAGTCCTACTAAAAACTGAGAGCAAAGACTATCCAACTGAATTAATTAATTTATAAAATACCGATTTCAAAGACATTTGTTCTATTGGTCTACTAAGATGCATAACACAGACCCTTCAAAGCTGATTTCAGTAGGGGGTGCCCAGGTGGCTCCGTTGGTAGGGCATGTGACTCCTGATCTCAGGGTTTTGAGTTCGGGCCCCATGCTGGGTGTAACAATTGCTTAAAAACAAAATCTTTAAAAAAAAAAGAAAGAAAATGATTTCAGTTGGATGAAGAAAAAAAAGAATGCTGGTTATGATCATGGCAGACCTTTGACACAGACTCATGAAAAATAAAATGCTAGAACAGATTTTATTTCCTCCTTTCGAGACAGGATGATTGTGTTGCCTACAAATAATCTTCTTGCTCCCGACGGTGTTGAAAATAAACTAAAACTATAGTATAGTGTAAACGGAGGCAATGAGAAGGTATTGCCCCTGTATACTCTACAGAGAAACAGAAAGGAAGAAGATACTTAAAACAACATATGGACCTCTCCTAGTCCCGCGGGTACATATGACTGTGCCTTTTAAGTCCGCCACATCCAAAGTAGTAGGATGCTATTCTAGCCTGCTCGGAAATGTTTCTTTTGAAATTATTGGTCCAAATGTAGGAGGACACCCAAGGGACTCAGAATACCAGGGGTCCAGGAAGAGCTTGGGCCCAAGACAAGAGCAACTAGTCAATGACAGCTGTTTGGTCTCCATGGTATGGAGAGCCGGGAAAGTATAGAAATCGCTCAGCGTTATAAAAAAGAAAATCCATACAAATGGGGGAATATTGAATTTGGCCATTTCGCTACAAAAACCAAAAGATTTCCAAGACAGGATCAAATAGGAATTACTGAATATTAACTAAATATTAACTGGGTGTTCATATTTCAGAGCGGACAAATCTAGTAGTGATATCAGGACACTAGCTCATCGAATTTTATCATATTTTTCCAGATACTGTAGAATTTAAGATAGATTACTAGTTTAATTTTGTGTCATCAACAGTAATATGCTGACTGGTTATACGTGCCTCAGAATTGCAATCCTGCTGTGTGGACACCTTTTCACTTAGGAATAAAATTAACAAAAAATGGGTTAAGATTTGTATGCTGAAAATGACAAATACTGCTGAGAAAAAATTAAAGAACGTTCAGATAAATAGAGGGCTAAATCATGCTAATGGACTGAAAGGCTCAAAAGTCTTAAGTTGTCAATTTCCCAAATTACTTAAAGATTTATCACTATTTTCACAAAAATCCCCAAATCCCATTTCTTAATTAAAAATGACACACATTCTATAAATCTATATGGCCTTACACCAATTTTTTTAAAACTTATTCGTAATATTTTATGCTTTTCACTGCTATTGTTAATGGCATATTTTAAATTTCATTTCCCAATGGTCTCGTGTTGAATATGGAAATAAAAACGTGTACATTTTGTATCCTGAGATACTACTCAAATCATTTATGAGTTTTAGTAGTTTGTAAAAACCTCAGGAGTTTCTATATAAACAATCACGTCATCTGCAGTTCTCCTGTTCCAAATCCACCTACTTAATTCTTTTTTACCTTTACTGCAAGGTAATGCCTCCAACTCAATGTTAGCTAGAGGTAGGGAGAGTAGACATCCCTGCCTTGTTCCAGATCTTAAGACGAAATCAATTAATAGGCTGTGATAATGTTTTGTTGGCTATTCTTCCGAAAATACTTTAGTAGTGGTCTCTAATGTAAGCAATGGAATAAAATCTAATGAGAACATCCCAATGGTATTGTTCTCATTGTAGAAGGATCCAATTCTGGAGGTCCCCTCATCCTAACCCCAGCCAGTTAGCTTCCATATATGAATGTAGGGCAAATCTAGAACCCCAGATCTGAAGACGTAGTTTAACAAGATGTGGGAAAATAGTCAACGATTAAAAATGAACAAAGTGAAATCTTAGCTCTTGCCATCAATAAGTACCATGACTCTTCTGTGTTCTACAATGCTTTTATCACATGTCCTCTCAACTAACAAAGATGGCACGTGACTCATTACTTCAGGGGATGCCTCACACACCGTAGTTTAGCAATTGCATACAACTCAAAGCCATTTCAACTCAGACTTCAAGAAAAATGACACATGTCCTCAATTCATGGCCCTTTGCAGCTGCAACATTAAGAATCAACACCCAGGGGCACCTGGGTGGCTCATTCAGTTAACTGTCTGACTCTTGGTTTCAGCTCAGGTCATGACCTCACGGTTTGTGAGTTTGAGTCCTGCATCGGGCCCTGCACTGACAGCGCAGAGCCTGCTTGGGATTCTCTCTCTCTCTCTGCCCCTCCCACTCGTTCTCCTGTACGTAATGATACTTGGTGTTAATTAGTTGATGGTCTTTCCACTCCCAGTAGACCAGAGTTTCTCAGCCTCAGCTCTACTGATAGTTTGGGGCTCATCATTCCCGTAGGACATCTCTGCTGTGTTGAAGAATGTGCCAGAGCACCCTGGCTTCTACCCACCAGATGTCAGTAGCAAACCCCAATCATGACAATCCAAACTGTCTCAAGACATTGCCAAATGTCCCAGGGCGAAAAATCACCCCTAATGGAGAACTACTGGTTTACAGTATAAGCCACATTAAATTAGAAACCGATCTGGTTTTACCCAACGTTCTGCCACCAGAGTCTAGAACCATAGACAGGACGTGGGAGATGCTCATGACATTTGGTAGATAAATGAACAATCCAGCAGCAACCGTGGGTTAATTTCAGATCCTCTTGGAGCAGATACAATATTCCGGGATACTCAATTCGGCGGCACTTAAATTCTATCAAGCTCTGGGCACTAAAGTGATTCTGGAAAATTTGTAACAACCCAAAAGCATCTCTTGTTTCCTCCTCTGACTTTTGTTCTTACCACAATTATTTTGTTCTTCCTTGTTGTCCGGTTGATGCCTAATTGCCCTCCAAGATGGCAGAACATGTTTCCTTATTCACTTGGGTGCTTGGTCCTATGTACCTATCATTAGGCACCAGCCTTTCAAGGCGGAGTGGGACAAAAAAATCCCTACTGCCCATTGTGACATCACCAAGAACTACGTGCCTCATAATGTCTTGTGCAGAGCAAACGCTCCTTAAATACGTGTGCACCTGGACTGAATTGTATAAATCAGCACTAATTAATATTTCAACATGGATGGTCTCAAGGCTCCTGGAAAAATTATCAGATGACAATGCCATGTGGTTGACTTGAAGTCAGCAGACTTGGCTTGGGAGTAAAATCCTGCAGAATCAGTCTCTCTGAGCTTTGTTTTTCTTATCTATTGAGCAAAGTGACAATACGCCTTCTCCACCTTGTTCATCAGCTGCTGTCCAAAACGAGAGGCTGGCTGTCTGTGAACATTACGTAGAAGGCACTTTCTGTGGTTTTATGAAGAGCAAAGGCACGGTCTTCACTCAGTCAAATCTTACCGTCTGGGACGGCTGAGTGTTAGAAAATACAGTATAACCTACAGATACCGATAGAGTTCAACGGGAGTTCAGTGGGGGGAATTTATCTCTGCGCAAGAGCAGTTGGGAAAGGTGTCTTACAGAAGGAGCTACCCACAATCAGTCTTCACGGGTGGGAATTAGACACTGGAAACTAGGGAGGGAAACCCAAGAAGGGAGACACCAGTCGTCCCGTAGCAACGGCAATATTACGATTCATTTATTCATCCACGTACTCCACAGATGTGTATTAAGCAATCAAGTTGTACTAGGCACCGAAAGTACAGCGCTGAAGAAAACAAAGGCCCCCACACTTTTGGAGTTTATATTTGGGGGGAAATGGCAGACAGGTGTTACACACACAATCAATACCTATCTGTCTTGCACACTCAATTCCATCCTGCTGATCCTTCTGCTACACCATCACTCTGGATGCAATCTTTATACCTAACACAGATTAAAAAGTGATTGGATTTCAGAAAACTGGGGACGTGTAGGAGCCCCAGGACACAGGCGAATTATGTTCAAAAGGAATAGGAACATCCTACCAAAGAAGAAAAAAAAAGGGAAGATAAACAGAACTTTCCAAGTGTAAGCTCTATGTGCTTGGCAGTGTATCCCCACATGAGGTCTGTCTGAAATGTCACCTTCTTGTAAAATCCAATATCCAGGGATTGGATAGGTGACAGAGGGACCCATAAATATGATATCTAAATAGGAAGATACACATGTTTGTGTGTATTTGCAGGTGATAGATCATATGTAAATATATAGAATCATATATAGATATATACATTATACATAATTTTATATACGTATGCATTTGGTCTTGCCCAGATACTTAACAAAGACCTGTAATTCATTTGCTCATCCAAATCTTTTTCTAAAGTTTATTTATTTATTTTTGAGACAGAGAGAGAGAGAGAGAGAGAGAGAGAGCAGGGGAGGGGCAGAGAGAAAGGAAGAGAGACAGAATCCCAAGCAGGTTCCACACTTTCAGTACAGAGCCTGACGCGGGGCTCGAACCCATGAACCGTGAGATCATGACCTGGGCTGCAATCAAGAGCCAGATGCTTAAGCGACTGAACCATCCAGGTGCCTCTGCTCATCTAAATTGTGTGCGTGTGTATAGCTGGTTGATGGTCTATATACTTAAAAAGACTCTCCTCACACGAAGAGACCTCTTCATTGGGGAGGCAGAGACAAGACACGGAGTCAATTCTGTAAGCACGGGGATCATCCACAAATCACTCATGGACAGCATCCAAGGGTCTGACCTGCTCCATGAAGCAGTAGCCTAGGGAAGGTGTGCCATTCCTGTTTTTGGATATTATTAAAGTCTGAAAAGACAAGAGCCCTTCTTCAGAGGGTAGAATGCTCGGCCTCAGAGGGTAGAATGCTCGGCCTCATGGGGTATCCCAAGGCCCCTTTCCTTTGGACATTTCCTGATACTTCTAAACACACCCTTGAAAACCAGAGGGCAGATATTCACGGGGTTGAATCTTAAGATTTACTCATTTTGTTGTTACACACAGAATGTTTGTCAACACCAGGCAAAGAAAACGAAATCCGATCGCGGAGCTCACGTGGCCTCCGCTCTACCAGACTGGATATGTTGCCTGCTGTCCCTTCTCCTCTGGAGCACCAGCTGCATTGTTCTTTCCCTCCAGTTTACGAGAAGATGCAGCTTAGGGGGGCCAGTAGCCAAGACTCAATGCTTCCAAAAAAGGGTGTAGCCAACTGTCATCACATACAACAGCCACTGGATTTTCGTACGACGGACTGAGCCCTCCGATGCAACACGGTGTCGTTGCACAATGTCAGCACCGTCATTCCAACAGACCACCATCATGTTTTGCGGCCTTATTGGGGCCCAGTTACAGCATGGCACCGGAGGGCGATGGTCTCACTACAGCTCGACACTGGGGAAGCTGGATTTCAAAACATCAGCCCTTAATGTTTCAGGATTTTCCTTCACAACACTGTCTAACTGATACTTCGGAGGCCCTTGGGGGGCTCAGTTGGCTAAGCATCCCACTTCTGCTCAGATCATGATCTCATGGTTCATGGGTTTGGGCCCCACATCAAGGTCTGTGCTGATTGCTCAGAGCCTGGAGCCTGCTTATGATTCTGTGTCTTCCTCTCTCTCCCTGCCCCTCCTCTGCTCTCTCTCAAAAATAAACATTTAAAAAAATAAAATAAAACGTTAAATAAGTAATAAATGGGGTGCCTGGGTGGCTCAGTCGGTTAAGCATCAGACTCTTGGTTTCAGCCGATCTCACGGTTCATGAGTTTGAGTCCTGCATCTGGCCCTGTGCTGACAGTGCAGAGCTGCTTGGGATGCTCTCTCTCTCTCACACTCTCTCTCTCTCTCTCAAGATAAATGAATAAACTTAAAGAAAAAACATGTTAATACTTTGTACTACACAGAAATCCACAATATCTCCACGGTGTATGAACCATTACGGTGTTTCTAATAAACCGTAATGTGGGTACGTTGCACTCATTCCAGAATTCTGGGCAGATCAGCAGCAAAGAATAGTTATGGAATATATATGTGTTAGGTGTGCATATGTATGGTATGCTTGGGTGACAGTGACGCTTTTGTGTCTTAGCAGAACAGGTGCATGAGAGGTGTGGGCAGGCGTGCATCTGTGTGGACACATTTGTGCCCTTGAGAGGTCTGTGCCCACACGCACACACACACACGTAGTATGTATTTCTCCTCGCTTGAAAATCTCTTGAGCGTTTTCAGATACTGCACAGACGTGTATTTCAGATTCCAAAAATGCTCGTGTTTACGCTAAGGCTGACTTCATCCACAAACTCTTTTGTAACTGCACATTTATTTTCTACTCTGTAATAGTCAACCTAAAGAATTCCTGGAATTGCTAGTACCCACAAATTTCTAGAGATACAGAAATGAAACTCTGTGGTTTCAGGTGAGAAAAAAAGAACACATTGCATAGCTGTTAGATTTCCTTATCATCTTCCCCAGTGAGGGCTTCAGACAGCATTATATAGGGAGAAATAGATTGTTAACTACCGTCACGGGTGGATAGTATCTAAATATGCAAGTGTTTCTGTGTTAATCAGGGAGGTTATATCCCAGTGCATTCATCCACTGTTTTTTTTTTTCCTTCCTCATCTCTCCGTCTCTGTCTTTTTTATTCTCTAGTTGACCAACAGTGTAGTATTGGAGAACCAGTGGTTCATCACTTACTTATGAGACCCAGTGCTCATCCCAGCAAGTGCCCTCCTTAATGCCCATCACCCATCTAGCCCATCCACCCCTCCAGTAGCCCTCAGTCTGTTCTCTGTATTTAAGAGTCTCTAATGGTTGGCTTCCCTTTCTGTTTTTATCTTATTTTTCCTTCCCTTCCCCTAAGTTTATCTGTTCTGTTTCTAAAATTTCCACACATGAGCGACATCATATGATATCGGTCTTTTTCTCACTGACGTATTTCGCTTAGCATAACCCCCTCCAGCTCCATCCACGTTGCTGCAAATGGCAGGATGCCGTCCTTTCTCACTGCCAACTAGTAGTCCATTGTATATAGAAACCACATCTTCTTAATGTCTGTCTTGCTTGGATTCTGAAGGTCTTCCTCTGTCTCTCTTAGCTGAGACTGACAGACAAAGCAAGATACGAAAGACTCTCAGACCTAGGAACTCGGGGAAAGTTTCTAAAGGAGAGAACACAGCAGCTCCCTACATGTTCCCTGGGGACCCTCACCATTAACGGGATCTAGAACCTGTGAGCCACCTGCATGGCAGGTAAGGGATGGGGGCCAAAGAACGTCACACGTTGATCCACAGTGAGCCAAACAGACCTAGTGGGGGGTCCCCACAGCAGTATGGATGGAATCACAACTGTGACACATCTCTGCAGCTTAAACCAGAATAATACTGCACATAACAAAGCATTACTAATGGCTAATTAATAATTAGCATAATCAGTTGCATAATTGTCAATTTCGTTAACAGAATCGAACGAAGTTAGACCACGCACTCAAGATTATTTTACAACTACCTAAAAGTACACATCCTCTTTTTATATAAACTTAACTCCCAGTATAGAACATATCTGTGCATATTAATATAATTTAGAATATGGAATAAAATATTTAAGTTGGTGTACTTTAATGAAGGCAAATCAAAGATATGTTATATGAAGACTCTAGATTAGCTTGTTTAAAGTAGACTAATGAGTTTTACGTGAGCAAATATTAAGTGGGTTCATTACTTGTCACTGCTTAGAAAGTGTCATGGAACCTGTTATAGTAAATGAATTACTATTTTCCTAATGGATGTTAACTTGGAAATTACCATCTTGCTCTAACTGACACGGAATCCCAGAACCTTGCCTTGGATTCCTAATAATTCATGCGGGGAGTTTAATGTGCAAGCTGAACACATAATACCGAGACTTATCCCCCACATCATTGCTCTTCAAAGAGATGTCTTTATTTTGATGGGAGTTGTGTGCTTTTTTTGTTTTGTTTTGTTTTGTTTTGTTTTTTGGCTTGTATCATCTGTAAAGGTAAGGGAGGCAGTTAAATTGCTTGGTGTCTTTTGGAAATGAGTAAATATGAATTATTACTGCAACCACACTCTATGAATTCCAGGCTTGCTATTCTTTGCAACCTACTGTCCACCTGCCCACTGACTACCATGATCCTGGATGATACCTTTGGGACCACATACCACAGGTCAACTTCTAGTGACCTGGAATCCTTGACAATGAATATGCTTTGTGGGGGAGGGAGGGAATTTAGAATCTTTCAGTGTGGGGGCATCTGGGTGGCTCAGTTAGTTAAGCATCCCACTCCTGATTTGGGTTCAGGTCATGATCTCACGGTTTGTGGGATCGAGCCCCACGTCAGTGCAGGGCCTGCTTGGGATTCTCTCTTCCTCCCTCCCATTTCTCTCTGCCTCTGCCCTCCATCTCAAAATACATAAATAAACTTTCAAAAAATAAAATTACAATCTCTCGGCTTTTACAAATATCATGTAACACCTCCAGAGGATCCCGGAACATCATCTCATACATAATCCAATTCATTAATAATTTCCCGGCAAACGTCTAAATGTCTACCCCAGAGTGGGATATAAAAACCATCCAGTGCCATCTGTCAGGTCAGCTTTTGTATCAAATGAGTTATAAAAGCACTTTTACATTTTGAAACTGGTTTTGATTCCTTTTTGTTGGGCTGGGATATTTTGTGGATGCTGGAATCTGGATGTACACCTCTCCCGATGTCTAACAGCGATTCTGAGGACAGCACCTAAAACAAGGATATCCATGAACGTCCCATTTAGTAAAAGAGTTTTAAGTTGTGGTCATCGACGCCGGTTAACACGTGGATGCTGGAAATGCACGCGTGGTGGATGGGATCCGTTATGATGGCTATCGATACTCAATTACTAAGTTCTAGCAGCGCCCAGAAAACTACATGTGGAATCAGAAGACCAAGGCTGACACCCCATCGTGCCTCCGAAGGCCATCACCTCCTGAGTCAGCACCAGCAATCTCTGAAGAGCCTTCTCCGCTGGCCCCCAAAGGCCTCTGCCTCGTAAGATCTGGGACTCATCACTGCTTTGGGAGGTGGTGACGAGGCGCAGGAGCACGTTTCCTCAGTCACGCGGAAGCTGGTGGCTTTTCGGAGGGTATTTGAAAACACTTGACCTTCAGGACAACATTTCATTTTGTCTTGAAGATACATGCGTCATCAGAACAATTTGAAAGGGAGGGCTTTACCTAAGGCTGGGCTGGCCTGGCTCTTTCGTCCGGCTGCATTAAAAACAAAATCCTTGCAAGTAAGGCTCTCTCATTTCTGTCAAGGGGTTAGCGGATACGTGAGGGGCGCTGCTGATCTCGATGCTGACCACAGAGCGGACATGGGAGGCCGCAGCTATGCGGACGGTCCAGGGCGAGGTATCGCTTGCCCGGGCAGGCGGCTGGGATGATACAACTCAGAATCGCCAACGCCTTTCCAGGAAATGATCTGCGTTCAACCTGGAAACATAAAACCTGAAGAATTCTGCACAGCCACGGGGGTGCAGGTAACCTGACTTTTGAAGCACGGATGCATTTTTCATCCTTGTCTTACTAACAGGGAGACGCTGTCGCCGATAGACGAGGTGGAAATGCAACACGGAGAATCTTTAAGACGTTGATGTGCTCTGACCCCAGCTCAGCCACAGCCAGCGGAGTGCCCTCTGCGGGGCTCTGGAGGGTTGAGTTGGATACGTCCTGGCCACATGGAGTATTCCTGCCATTGCCGTGCTCACCGGGGCAGCCCAGCAGCAACCAGCTCCCCACGGTGCAAGTACCTGTCACCTGCACGTGTGTGTTTCGAGCTTTCTCTGGTGCCTCACAGGGAATGGGGCACTGAGGCCTACCTAGCACACCCCGAGGAGTCTGGGGACGTCACCCACAGCAAGCTGACAGACGACAGCAGGACAGTGGGCCTTCACTCAGTTTTGACCCTGAGAAGGTACTCCACACACACACACACACACACACACACACACACACACACACACACCGTAAAGGTTTTCGGGCAGCCCCATGGGCCAAGCACCAGCTACCGAATCGATACAAGCCTTCGCGGCTTCTCTCTCATCCCAAGGCCCACCCAGGTGTCTTGCATCCTTAGTCTCGGCATATCATTTGCGATAATAAAATTACTGTACGAAGCTGTGTATAATACAACAATGCACAAAGTCGTGGACGTTATAACAATACTATCATACAAATTTTCCTTTCATCCCCTGCTTTCATTTTTTTTTTTAAATTTTTAATGTTTATTTATTTATTTTGAGAGGGATAGAGAGAGAATCCCAAGCAGACTCCATGCTGTCAGCACAGAGCCCGGCGTGGGGCTCGAGCCCATGAAATGTGAGAACATGACCTGAGCTGCAACCAAGAGCGGGATGCTTCACATACTGAGCCACCCAGGCGCCCCATTCAGTTTTATTTTTTATTGAACTTGCATGATCCTGGGAGTCCTTTTTTCATAAAATGTTTATTAATGCAAGTGTGCAAAAGCAGAACAGAAGAAACACAACGCTTGGTTGGAGAAATCAATCCTCCGTAACCATCAAAGGAAGTGACTGCAGAATTTTGTGTGTCAGCGTTCACTGCCTGGTCAATCCCTACACGTTGCCATCTTTCAGGTTTGGGGCAAAATGGCACTTCCTTCGGGAAGCCCTCCAGGCTGTCTCCATGATCAGGCCACATGTTGCTGGTAGCTGCTCCCAGATATAGCTGTTTGAAGGAGCATAGGACTAACCACTTTAAGCCCACTGAGATCCAACTGTCTGTCTTCCCTTCTAGCAATGACTCTTATGCATCATGCTCACAGTGTAACCAACCTTTAGAAATCAAGTAATAACTGGCCCCATACAATAAGTCTACAGCAAACCGCTGAATCACATAAAATGTGGGGTTATGGAAGGTGGGGGGTCGTAAAATGAGAACAAGAACCGCATTAAAAGTGGGGACTAGGGGCGCCTGGGTGGCTCAGTCAGTTAAGTGTCTGACTTCAGTTCAGGTCATGATCTCATGGTCCGTGGGTTCGAGCCTCACGTCGGGCTCTGTGCTGACAGGTCAGAGCCTGCTTGAGATTCTGTCTCCCTCTCTCTCTGCTCCTCCTCCGCTCGTACCTTGTCTCTCTCTCAAAAATAAGCATTAAAAATTAAAAAAAAAATACTGGGGATCAACCAAGGCTCGACTCAATTTCCAATATTATATTGGCACATTTTGTACAGCAGACTGTTGAACACAGGTTTGAACTGTGCAGGTTCACTTATGCATGGGTTTATTTTTATTTACTTATTTTAGAGAGACAGCACACAAGAGTGGGAGAGGGGCAGAGGGAGAGACAGCTCAGCACCAAGCTTGACGCAGGGCTCGATCCCATGACCCTGGGATCATGACCTGAGCCGAAATCAAGACTCAGACACTCAACCGACTGAGCCACCCAGGCGCCCCTATACACAGATTATTTTTTGATGAATGTGGTGCAACCATACTGTAAACACATTTTCTCTTCTTTATGATTTTCTTAACCTATTTTTGTCTCGCTTACTTTATTTTAAGAATGTGATTAAGTATCATAGGTAACATACAAGATATGTGTTGATCAACTGTTTATATGACCGGTAAGACTTTGGGTCAACAGTAAGACACTACTTAAGTTTTGAGTGGAGTAAAAGGTATTCACGGATTTTTGACTGCGTGGGGGGTCAGTGTGGTGAAAGGGTCAACTGCATTAGGTGCTTAGTCCCAATGGACAAAAGAATGTGTGAACTGAGTCAAGGATTCATCCTTTTTGTAAACTCCCTGAGCATCTGTCTCTGAGCAGACAACAGGAACGACAAAGGAGCCAACCACAAAAAGAGGAACATTCAAGCAACAGAGCTCAAAGTACTGGGCCTCCTCTTTTGAAACGGTTTTGTGACCGCAAACTTTTCCCCCTATGGGCACCGGGTCTCCTAACACTTTCCTGATGCAGAAAAGGAAAACCACAGGGTTTCACTCCCTCAGGTGTCGGGCAATGGCTGTACGTATTCCTTCTCTCTCCCCACTTTGGCCAACCCACATGGGAAGGTGAAAGTAAAGCCACCGGGAAGACACTAAAAGCCTTTGGGGATTACAGTAATATCTCTATTAGCAAACAGATGTGTTCTGGGCATCTGGGGCGCTGTTAGGAGCTTTGCTTCAAGGTGCAGAGCAAAGCTGGGGAGAGGGAGGTGGAAGGAAACAGTCTACGTGGCAGGTTTCTTGAGTCCCAGGCAGTGGAGGGCATGCCCAAGGAAAGAAGCCGGTGACCCAACCATGCCTAGACAGCTGGGCTAGCACAGCTCTGGGAGTCTGTACATCCCCCTCAGGAGGCAGGTGTCCCCAGCACACTGGTTCTCCCCGATATATATTGCTCTCAACTCAGGCATCCTTGATTCCGGGATTCTATGTACTTGCAGGATGCTGGGGTCACAAAGGAGCTGGGCAAAGCTTCACCTTCAAAGGCTTCACTCTACAAAAGTAGAAACAGAAGTACCCGTCTCACGATGAAGAGCACGCTGGGCAAACATTCCGGGAAGAAGGATAGAAACGCATCCCCCCCAGAGGGGCTAGTAATGTGCCCCCAGGAGAAATAGCTTCTGAGTGCCCTCAGGAGGCGTGTCCCCAATCCGTGAGTGTCTCCCGTAGGGTGTAATCTTGAGTCAAAAGGCCTTTGGAGGAAATTGAAGGCAATGACAAAGAGGGCTTGGGTATGAACCTTGACATTGTCCATTCCTGAGTCTGTGCAGAGGAAGGACCCAAGGTGTGAATCCGAAGGGGCACGTCCACCGTGAAAACCAATGCCCGGGGGCTGTGGGAGGGAACATACGTACTCTGCCTGGCAAAGCACATCATGAAAACCACAGAGAAGTGACGACCTAACAAGGTCATGGGGCACATCTACGGCTGCTCCCCCAACATTATAATGTTACGATTTGTAAAGTGTCATTGATGGTTGTACTCAGTTTCATTTAAGGAAAATAAAAAAATGTGAAAGCTTTTGTAGATGCACTTACGTCCAGAACACCCCCGACCTCAATGTACACCTTCAGATCTTAAATTTATCATGTGTAAGATATCATACCCTGATATTTCTAGATATCTAACCATAGTTGTTAAGGGAAAGAACATTGTGAATATTTGTTTAAAAAATTCAGAGTGGGATGCATGGGTGGCTCAGTCGGTTACGTGTCTGATTTCGGCTCAGGTAATGATCTCATGACTCTTGGGTTCAAGCCCCATGTCGGGCTCTGCACTGACAGCTAACAGCCTGCTTGGGATTCTCTCTCTCCCTCTCTTTCTGCCCCTGCCATATTCATGTGCTCTGTTTCTCTCTTGCTCAAAATAAATAAACTTTAAAAAAAATTAAAAATTCAGAGGAACAAGAGAGCCCTTAGTTTCTAGGAGAGTGATTTTAACTAAAGAACCTGGGGTCGTAAGTAAATGAATACATAACCCAGTTTCTTGGAAATCAAAATTAATTAGAAAATCCTTATGTCCTAAAATGCGACATATAACTTTGTTTTGCTGGCTTCTCTCCCAGGTACAATAACAGCATGCTTAACGCTCAGAAATGAAAACAATCTCAGTTCCAGATTATTTCCCTGTTGTAGATAAATAACATAAAATTGGATCAAAATCTAACAAATAAAATTAATAACCAATCTATACTGATACAAGCAAATGATTTGCAGAAATAAATAAATGGGGGGAATAGAGAAATGTCTCATGAGGAATAACTTCAAATAGTTTATATAGATCCTCTGCCCTCCAGGACGGAGAAGGTAAGTCCCCAGTCCTTAAGTATTAGCTGTACCTTACTGACTTCCTTCCAAAGACCACAGATCAGTAAGGGGGAAGAGTCACTTTGCAATGGACAATGTAATGAACCTGCCGTTCCTTAGGCAATCAGGGGTCAAGGTCATCAGTGAGAAGTCACATTGGTGACAGCATGAACGTTGGGTATGGTGTAACCAGAAGGGCCTTCTGCCTCTGTGGACCTTCTCTCCACAAGCCATAACCCTAATCGGATCGTGAGAAAAACATCACGCAAATTCAAATGGAAAGACCAGTCCTCAAAACTGCCAAGGTCAAAAACAAAAAACAAAAAACAAGGAAAGTGCAAGAAACTGTCACAGTCAAGAGACGCCTTAGGAGAGGGGCGCCTGGGTGGCTCAGTTGGTTAAGCGTATGATTTCGGCTCAGGTCATGACATCACGGTTCGTGGGTTCGAGCCCCGTGTCGGGCTCTCTGCTGACAGCTCAGAGCCTGGAGCCTGCTTCGGATTCTGCGTCTCCCTCTTTCTCTCTCTGCTCCTCCCCCACTCGCATGGGCTCTGTCTCTCCCAAAAATAAACTTTAAAAAAATAAAATAAAAAAACAAGGCAGACATCAAGAGTTGCATGCTCGACTAACTGAGCCAGCCAGGCAACCGTGAAAAAAAGCATTAATAAAAAAATTAATTGGTAGTTCAAGTTTTTAAACTTACTAGGAAAAAAAACCTCTAATGAAAAGGGGGGAAAGAGGTATAAGAATGTGAAACTTTGTAATAAATCCCAATGCTGAAACCATAAAAACGGCCCAGCTCTACAGCACGTGGCATCATCAGGGTCCCTTGGAATGTCCTGACTCAGACTGGATAGGAAGGGTTAATTCAGGAAGGGGTTATGCTTGCTCTCCCCAAAATACATGATTTGAAGCCTCACAGACTTTAAATGTTTTTGTTTTTGTTTTTTTGGAAAGAAGCTGGTAGGAAGGAATAACCTGAGCAGCATATCAGTCACTTTTATTATTTATTGAATATATTTTTACTTATGGAATTTACTGACACAAATTGCAGTGCTCCGCCCTTGTTTTTACTGACACAGAAGCCGTAATTTCTTGAAGATATTCTCGTTACGAGGTATGGTTCCCCTTTAAACCACATCTTCATATTTTCCCTGACAATAGGCAATCTGTGTTAAAAATATCAAGAAAGCTCTACTTTTTTTTTTTTTTTAATGTTTATTTATTTCGGGGACAGAGAGAGACACAGCATGAATGGGGGAGGGGCAGAGAGAGACGGAGACACAGAATCGGAAGCAGGCTCCAGGCTCCGAGCCGTCAGCCCAGAGCCTGACGCGGGGCTCGAACTCACGGACCGCGAGATCGTGACCTGGCTGAAGTCGGACGCTTAACCGACTGCGCCACCCAGGCGCCCCAAGAAAGCTCTACTTTAATGGACAGCTCTTA
The DNA here is from genome assembly GCF_022079265.1 of Lynx rufus. Lineage (NCBI taxonomy): Eukaryota > Metazoa > Chordata > Mammalia > Carnivora > Felidae > Lynx > Lynx rufus. The sequence continues at coordinate 3,471,155 of NW_025814828.1, forward strand.
ACAAGAACAAGTCTCTGTGAAAGTCTCTTTCCATCAGAGTGAGAAACACATAGAGACACAATTCCAACATTTCACAACTTGAACTATTCAAGTTTAATTGTCTCTTAATCATTTGCGTTCTCCTTCGTTATTATAGTAATCACAGACGCACAAACTAAACATCAAATTATAGCATCTTGTCTTTAATCCCTTCTATTATTTTTTAATGTTTATTTATTTTTGAGAGTGAGAGAGACAGTGCATGCAAGTGGGAGAGGAGCAGAGAGACCCCCAAGCAGGCTATACGCCCTCAGCACGGAGCCTGATGCAGGGCTCGAACCCACGAACTGGGAGATCGTGACCTGAACCAAGATCAAGAGTTGGACACTCGAGGAGCCTGGGTGGCTCAGTCGGTTGAGCGTCCGACTTCGGCTCAGGTCATGATCTCACAGTCTGTGAGTTCGAGCCCTGCGTCGGGCTCTGTGCTGACGGCTCAGAGCCTGGAGCCTGCTTCAGATTCTGTGTCTCCCTCTCTCTCTGCGCCTCCTGTGCTGTAGCTCTATCTCTCTCAAAAATAAACAAACAACAACAAAAGTCAGACACTTATCCCAGTGAGCCACGCAGGCACCTCCCATCCCTACATTTTTTTTTAAAGGTATTGCGTGTGATTACCCACGGTGACTATAGTGGACGAGTGGTCAAGTATTTTATACTCGGAGGAGCTTAATAAACATTCTTGCCACTTTCCTGAATTTCTGCTTCTCAGATATCACTGCTCTCATCCTGCAACCCATGGAATCCTGTTGCTAACCTGCTACTCAGCACTTTATTACTATTATTATTATTAAATCCAGAAAAACCATCCCTAATGGAAAGAAACAGCAGTCGTCATGTCTCCAATTGGTGTCGCCTATAACTGGGAGTCCAACTTTGGCTCAGGTCATGATCTCATGGTTTGTGAGTTCCAGCCCCGCATTGGGCTCTGTGCTGACAGCTTGGAGCCTGGAGCCTGCTTCGGATTCTGTGTCTCCCTCCCTCTCTGCCCCTCCCCCTGCTTGTGCTCTGTCTCTTTCTCTCCTCTCTCAAACATAAATAAATGTCAAAATTTTTTAAATTAAGTAATAATAAAACAGCTCACAGATATAAGATTTTAGGAAGACCAGAATCATTGTCATATTTGGTATCTGCTCAGATAATTATACATCTACTTTGTGTGTTGACGAAAATGTCAAAAGAAATGTTCTCTAAGTACTTTCTGAGATGATCTGGTAGATATGAGAATTTTTGAGTCAATACTCGATGTTGGATTATTGACATTTAAAAACTGTGAGGACAACCACATGACCCAAAGCATACATTCACAAAGAATGTATGAGTCGGGTAAGAATACAGGAGAAAAAAAAGCAGGAAAGGTACATTCAACCTGAGGGTTGGCAGCACTCTGGGGAGTGGTGGGGAGTGTGGCTATGTAGCAAAATGAATGTCATGTCTAAGAGGAAGACCTACTCTTCATCCCTTGTCAACCACTGGCCCAGTATTGCCCAATCTTACATATTTTTTCCTAAAATGTTCATTTGTTTTGAAAGACAGAGAGAGCATGAACAGGGAGGGGCAGAGAGAGAAAGAGGGAGACACAGAATCCCAAGCAGGCTCTATGCTGTTAGCACAGAGCCCAACAGGGGACTCAGTCTCATAAACCGTGAGATCATGAGCTGAGCCGAGATCTATAGTCAAATGCTTAACCGACTGAGCCACCCAGGTGCCCCCTAATCTTACATATTTTTAAGCAATGTTGTAAATGTGGATTTTCTTGCAAAAAATTTCCAGCTTCTAAATATTGCCAGAAGTTTTCATTTGGTACAACACTTTTCAGGGCCTATTACGATGATATTCACACTCGAAAAATAGCTCCAAATGGAGATTAGAGCAATTATTAACCCCCAGGGAGGAAAACTATATAGCACGTCTTATCACTGATTTGCAAAACAGCTACATAATCTTTGGTACACAGAATGGAGGCAAGAATCGAGATGTACCATAGAAATAAGCCTCTCTGAGCAGGTCAAATTAAAGGCCGGTGTCCACAGGGATGAATACTTTGAATGCTGAGTCATCCCCTCATGAGCTCAGGTAGGTAATATGTGGCAGTTTTGTGGAGGTCCAAAGAAAAAGGAAACGGAAAAAAAGCCAGTGAGTGAAAGGAGAGTAGTGAGAGTGAATGAGTTCCCTGGTACCTGGGTCACATCAGCTTCAGTGTCATCACGAATAATAAGATTAGTAACTGCTCGCGTTAATTAAGGACCTCCCAGGGGCGGGATGCTGGGCTTGGAATTTATATACATTATCTCAAGAATCTTTACCACAGCCCCTGGGAGGCAGGTGTGGTAGGATGAGGCCCTCTCTCCCGGGCAAAAATGAGCATGAAACACACAGTGTTGTTTGTGTGTATTGAACAGAATCCCAAGAAACTGGAGAGAATGCAGGTGGCCCCAAGCATCTCCTACAAGAAATAATGTCTGCAGTAACAAGGTTCAGTCAACAATTCCAGGTCCTACATCCTTGGTTACTTCTGTCTCAGGAAGCATGGGGGTGTTTTTTTGTAATGATTTATTTGGTTTTTAATTTACACCCAAGGTAGTTAGCATCTAGTGCAACACTGATTTCAGGAGTAGATTCCTTAGTGCCCCTAACCCACTGAGCCCATCCCCCCTCCCACAACCCCTCCAGCAACCCTCAGTTTGTTCTCCGTATTTGTGAGTCTCTTCTGTTTTGTCCCCCTCCCTGTTTCTATATTATTTTTACTTCCCTTCCCTTGTGTTCATCTGTTTTGTCTCTTTTTTTTTTCCAACTTTTTTTTTTTTTTTTTTTTAATTTTTGGGACAGAGAGAGAGCATGAACGGGGAGGGGCAGAGAGAGAGGGAGACACAGAATCTGAAACGGGCTCCGGGCTCTGAGCCATCAGCCCAGAGGCCGACGCGGGGCTCGAACCCACGGACCGCGAGATCGTGACCTGGCTGAAGTCGGACGCTTAACCGACTGCGCCACCCAGGCGCCCCTGTTTTGTCTCTTAAAGACCTCTGGATGGGTGTATTTTTTAAAAACATTTATTTATTTTTGAGACACAGAAAGAGACAGAGCATGAGTGGGGAGGGGCAGACACAGAGGGAGACACAGAATGTGGAGCAGGCTCCGGACTCTGAGCTGAAGCCGGACGCCCAACTGACTGAGCCACACAGGCGCCCCTGGATTGGTGTATTTTTTAATGATTTACAGAGAGCCCCACCCAAAATGTTTTCATTAGAGGGAAAATCCTGCTTGAGGGCTAAGGCCTCTAAAAAAAAAAAACTCTAATGGCCATAAAAAGGCTATTACCCTAAGGGTTTCAGGTGGGAGAACTCTTACTGCCTACCAAAGCCTGGCTTGGAATATTCTGGAACATTCGAAAAATTTTTTTTGTTGTGATTTTGACACAAGTGAAATCCTGTGGCATTCTTTTGTCTCGATAAAAAGAGCTTCCCAAGTTCAGTTCGGGTCTTTGAGATTGTCCTTACATCATTAAATGAAGGCTACGTGGGAACCAATGCTAAGTCATTGATGGAAATACCTTGACAGAAGACAGACATGTCGGGTTCTCATGCAATGAAAACCCTTGGCAACTGGAGAGCCACAGACGGTTGAAGATCTGTTGGCCCACAAGTAAACAGTAACAGACGGAGATACAGGAAGATGTTCTGAGAGAATATTCTTGGAGCCAGAAGTAATTCCTTTTTTTTTTAAGACATCTGGAAACGTCTTCCTTTGATTTACAGAAATAGTGATATTCCAAAAGCACCACACTCATGGCATTCTCCACTCCATTTTGCAAACAAGCCACCTAAATTTCTTCCTCTGTTTCTTTGATCCAAGTATTTTGCGTTTTTGCAATGACTGCAAAAACGGAGACGCCTGGAGATGAGAGCTGTGCTCCTTTGGGACGGGAAGTGGCTCCTAGGATCTTGATAACCCAGCAACAAGCAACAGGTGAGAAAGAGCTTTCTGGCTGTGTGTTCATCTGTCCTCACTGCGTGGCTTCATCGCTCCTTTTCCTACCCTTGTGGTATGGAATCAAGTAGTTCAGGGTGAGGTTTCTGGTCACTCAGTAGAGGCCCAGTTTGCCACCAGAGTGGGGATTTTATGGCAAAGAAAAATGCCAGGTGGGCAAAACCCATTCACATCCCCTCCCCACACCCTACTTGCAGTAGGCTGAGTATTGACTACTAGACTTTGTGGAGCCTCCGTAGGCGCCTGTGTGAGGATGGGAGGGATGGGAAGGGAGGAAAGGATAAGACGTCCTTCCTCTAAACTACACAGAGGCACTAGATGGAGAGCAGGGCTTTTGCTTGGCCCTTGAACGTGAATGCCCTACCATGATATCTGCTGGTCCCAAGGAAATGATGACAAACTTGTAATATTTAAGAGCCAGGTGAAGAGGGAAAGCACTAGCACATGGGATGGGAACAGGAAACAGGAGCAAAAAATTCTGAAGGGGGCCAAGACAGACTCGGGGGGAGGAAAATTAAATGGTTAGATGTAAAAGCTCAAAGAGTGAGCTGAAATGTATCGTTTTCCCAAAAGTATCTGGGAGAGAGAAATGGGCAGAAAATCCCCTAAATGCCAACATAAGGAAGATGGAACTATAAAGGTCATCATTCGTCCAAGAGGACACTCATCTAAAGACAGAGTAACAAACATTAGTGGCTAGAAATAATGGCTAAGAATTTCCAAGAAGTAAAGCAAACGTAAGGCTTATGACAAAGTACTCACAAATTAAACAACTAGCCTATTTTTAATCACTAAATTCAACATCTGATGGGGCACCTGGGGGGCTCAGTCAGTTAAGCATCCCACATCAGCTCAGGTCATGATCTAGTGGTTCGTGAGTTCGAGCCCCACGTCGGGCTCTGTGCTGACAGCTCGGAGCCTGGAGCCTGCTTTGGATTCTGTGTCTCCATCTCTCTCTCTCTCTCTCTCTCTCTCTCTCTCTCTCTTTCTGCCCCTCCTTCGCTCACAGTCTCTCTCTCTCTCTCAAAAATAAAGAAACATTAAAAAAATTTTTAATTCAACACATGAAACCAGTTTTAGCCTATACGTTAACTAAAACTTAAATAAAAATTTGAAGAAAAGAATATCCTTATTGATTTCAGCTTTATATAAATTCTGTCTATTAATGCAGTATTGTATTTTTCATGCGAAGTCAGTATTCTCAATAAAGCTAATTTCCCACAAAAAAAAAAAGGGTAAAAAAATGTCACTTCTGGACCCGTTTATCATGATTTTTAAGAACATTAAATGCACACAGAATATTTCTAAATCGTCCGGCGAGAAAAAAGCAGGTGACAGTCAAAGGAAGGACCATGTGGCTCATAGGGGCTTTTTCACACCAACACAGGATAGAAGAAATACAAGATACAGATGGCATATTACTTCCCACAAGATGAAAGGAAAAGAAGAAACTTAGACTTTTATATCCAGTAAAAGTATCTTTTAAATGAAAAGGAAAACCAAAGATATGTTCAGGTCTGAAAAAATCTTACAAAACGTGCCACATGAAACCCTCTTTGAGAAATGATTTATTTCCACAAAGAGAGAAATGAATCCAAGATAAAGCAAAAGAGTACAGATGAGCAGAAAACATTCATAGGCTCAGAAGACAATAACCTAAAAAGAAATCCTCCCTATATTATACACCTGAAACTAAAGCTACGCTGTATGTTAAGTAACCGGAATTGAAACTAAAACTTTAAAAAATAAATAACAAAGAAATCCCAAACCAATCTAGAGCCAAAGTTCCCTTAGTATTGGCACGGTGGGACATGGGAATGGGAAAGGACTTAATCTAGATTTTGTTCTAAAGACAACAGTGGATACTGAAAAGGTTGATAGGCAATAATGAGAATAAATATGGGTGTTACATGGAAATATATTGCAGGTTTTCACTTTCAAACAAGTAAAGGCACATCTGATGAATCCTACGTGGAAGAGGGAAAAACACAACAGGGAAGAAAGAGTAGGGTAACAATGACATCACCCATAAAAACTTAAAAGCTATACAACAAAAGTTAGGAAAACCAAAGAAAACAAAAATCAAACAAGCATGGTGACCAGAAGACAGAAAAATACAAGGACAAAAGTTATAATCTCTATAATAACGGAAGCTGGGAAGTTTTAAGTGGGATAAACCGATCCAACAGGATTATCGATAGCTTTATCAACATCCATAGTTAAAATGGATATATTTGAATAGATGTATTTAACACAAGAGGGAGGCCTCATAAACTTGAATATGAAGAACCTGAAAATATAAAACGTATGGTAAGTATGACTGAAACATACCTGGGATGGAAATTTAACATTGGACAAAAATATCTTAAGTATATAACGATCATATACTTGTGTCAACCTACACAACATGTTTACACTAAAGGGACGTTAAGACAAAAATATGGCGAGAGATTAAAATGACACCTTCTTCAAATCAATAGAGTTAGGAGACCAAACACAAAAAACAACGTGCAATATGGAATATTTGAGTAGCTCTGTAAGTGTTCTCTGATAGATACACATGGAAATCTATGCCCCCTAACATGTATACACATGCACACACACACACACGTGTGAATATGTGCATGCATGGATACATGTATGCGCTTCTGTGTGTCACACAGAAATGTTTCCAAAACATACAGCATATGAACGCATACAGCAATATAGTCTTTGAAGCTAATCAAATAAAGCAAAAATTGACGGAAACATCCTACAAAACTGTTAGACGCTAAACATGTGTGTGTAACGTGTAGTGTGTGTATACCTTTAGGCTAAAGTGAAAATACAAAATACGTGGCATCCAATGATACTTCACGGGTCTCGTGTGAAAATTTGTCTGACAGGTCTAAAGCAGTGCTTACGGGGAATAATTAAAACTTCAAATACAATTACAAGATAATAAGAAAGATTGCAAATAAATGAGCCGTGGAGGCAAATCAAAGAGTCAGAATAATGGAAACAGAATAAATCCAGCTCAAATCAGAAAATAACATATGATAAAAAGTAAAACTCTGTGAAACAGGGAACGAGAAAATAGTCAAGCTAATTAACAAAATGAAAGCTAGTTTACTAAAAGCTTATTAGTATAAGCAAACTTCTGGCAACAGTGAGTGAGCAAAACTGAGAAACAATGAAAATTAATAATCTTGAAAAGTGAGGGAAATCACTTCAAATAATTTCAAATAAAATAAAAATATTAAAATATAGATATTTTAATGATATAAGCACTGATGTTAAAAAATAAATTTAAATAAATATTTGAGAAAAAAGAAAGTGGAACACAGACTGAAATAAATTCACTAAAGACTATTATTACAAAATAGTAATTTAAAAATGTCTCACATAAAAATTCAGCAGCCAAGATTACTTTCAAGCAACTTGTAGCAATCCTGTTGTTACTGAAATTTTGTTCAGAAAATATAAAATGAAAAGAAGCAGCCGAAATATTTTTGTAAGATCGGTTTAACTATATGGACTGTATAAGATTAGAAAACCAAATTTAGAAACCAAATCAAACTTAAATTCAAATCAAAATCATTAATCAAATTCGCTTATGAATGAAGATGTGGGCATCCTCCGTGAATATTAACAAAGCAAATATAACAGGGTTACTGGCAGGTGTTTGAAAGTTCACCTTAAGATCAACTCAGGGTTGTTTCCAAAATGCCCTAACAGAAAAACCTGTTATTAAACCAAATAAATAAAAAAAAAGAAGAAGAAAGAAAGAAAGAAAGGAAAATCTTGTGACCAGCCACAGAGATGCCAGGAAATTATTCTGACAATTCAATGTCTATTCATGATTTTCAAAAATGTTTTAGCTGAGTAGAAAATTGGAAATTGAAGGTAATTTCTTTTACTTGATAATGAGCACTTACCAAAAACATCTAGCCAATATCACATTTATTCAAGAGCGTCAGATGCCTTTCCTATAAAATCATGAACAGGGGTGTGAGTTTTCCCTCACACAGTTCAATACACCACTGGACATCCTGAATCAATGCAATGATAACAGGCATATAGTCCATAAAGAGCACAAATATTCAAAGGGGAAGAGAGAAAATGGTCATTATCTGTATGGCATATGGTCATTTTTATGGGATCCATGAAGTTGATAGATCAGCTACTAGAAATAATAGACAATCAAAAAAGATGGCTGAATACATAATCAAGACATTCTCTTATACATACAAAATAAGATACTATTTACAAGAAGGAGGAGGAGGAAGAGGAGGAAGAAAGAAGGAGTTAACCCATTAGTTTAACAAAGATCAAGATATATCTGAATAAGATTTTAGTAAATAAACATATTTTTTAAAGATAAACATTAAAAATTCTTAATAAAAAAATAAGTGGTGACATGAATTTGGAATGATAACTCTTCTTCCTAAAGTCAAGTTTCAAGTCAATACAACTCCCAACAAAGATGGCAGAATTTTGCAGAATTTGACATGTTGATTCTAAACTGCACATAAAAGAACAGAATGTACATAAAACAGACACAAAGAGAATGTTGAGGGAGAAAAGCACAGGGTCATTTCGTTCTACACGAGTCACGCTTTGCCTACTTCAGGAACAGACGGGTGACTGAACGAGACCAAATATAAAACACATAGATTGCCCTATGCATAGGTGGTGGATGGTAGAAGGTTGAACTGGGTTATTTTTTGGCAGACCACTTTGAGATTGACTCTCTCTCAGACCCACAGTGCTGTCTGCCCTGAACTCATAGGAGTCAGTCTTGTCTCTGGCTTCCCTTGGGTGAAACCAAGGGAGATCCTAGCAGACAATCTGGAGGCCAAACAAGAGAAGAGCCTATCTCCCCTTAGCAGGCATGACCAATAACACCCAAATGGGTATCCGTAAGTTCTCATAAGGGTTCCCTAATATACCACCCCAAGGTTACTGTGCTACCCTGTATCAGCTTCCCTATCACCTGCCCCATCTCTTAATACATACTTTTTGTGTGTCATCTGTCCTTATCAGGACTGCGGTCGAAATTACAAACCCCTGGGAAATGATACATCATTTATATTACATGTTGAACACATTGTTTCTCTACCTGCAGAAAATAACTCTGGATCCCTATCTCACACCATATCTAAAAAGAGTCTGCGCAGATTTAAAATGCATGCATGAACTCTAACACTCACAGAAAAATATGCAAAAGAAAATTTTTGTGATCTTGGGGTAGAGGTCAGGAATTCTTAAATGTGCTCAGCTTCATGCGTCCTACTTAGAAAAAGACACAAGGGAGAGAAAAATGTTGAGGGATCCTTGCTAGATCAAAACTACCGATTTTTGTTTCAACAAAGAGTATCAGAAATGATGCCAATGGACAGGACACAGGTGAGAGAAGAGGTTTGCAATCTGCACACCAACAATGGCTGACTGCTTAAACCACAGCTCGCTCACACTCTTAGATGGCTTAAGAGACAACCAGGACGTGGGGTCTTAAGGGCTGGTGTTGCCTCAAGGACACAGAGCTTCCAGGCAGACTCCCCCTGCCTGCCTCCCTCTCCCCCCGCCGCAGCATATTCTGTTCAGACCACCGTAAATATTCATAGCACATAATGTGCCCACCTGTCATCATCTTCTGTCCTTGTCATTACACGAAATAAAACGGAGAAGTTCTGGAGTAATTATTCAGGGGAACTTAAAAAAAAGACTACAAGACTATTGGAAAATAATATGATGAAGATGCTTTAATATAATGCTACATTCTGAATGTGTCCTTGTATCACTAAATATTATCCTATATAATGCAATTTTAATGGCTAGTATTGCATCTCTAATTATGTAACAATTTCTAGAATGTTAAAAATTGTTGTGGCCGTTCCTTTTTCTTTCTCTCTCTCTCTCTCTTTTTTTTTTTTTTTTTTTTTGGTCATCATAAGCACGTGACAATGCCAATCCCTACACACGCATCCTTCTGCACGTGTCCAATTGATTGCTTCTTGAGGATAAAATTCCTTGAAGTGCAACGTATTCCTGGCACGTAGTTCAGGCAATTTTGCTACCTCTTGCCCTGCTTTCTCTGAGAAATATTATGACCATTTGCAAACACTCCAGCATTGCATGAGTGGGCATTTCCCACAGCTAAATCCACAGCTGATGGGGTTTTTAATAATTGTGGTTTTATGAGACAGAAGAGGGAACAATTCTGTAAAGTACAACAGCTACAGAGAAAGCTGAAGCCCTCCTTCCAAAGAGAAAAAGAAACCACTGGTCTAATATTTATAGCCAAGATGCGTGTAAATTTAACAGATGCCTATGGTCAGCTATACTTTTCACATCCGGGTTGTTAGCAGCTTGCAGGAGTCATGGGGAGGAACACAACACTTGCCTGTCTGTAGAATACTACTTCTGATGGACTTAAAAGGTTGACTGAGCCTGATTCACTGGTGCTTGATTTACTGACTAAATAGACAAATAGGGACCCCTAATTACAGTCTTTTCTCTAAACCATTCAGTTCACAGATACCTGACTGCTTCATAGCAAGGTCTTTGGTTTATCCTTATTTTTTGCACCATTTCTCTCCTTCTTCTAAAAAAACAATGAATAGCAGTATGAGAGTTTCATCTCCGTGACTCAAAGAAGTCTCTGCTCACTTCCCAGGTCTCAGACATGGGCAGGTGGTCAGTGAAAAAATCTAAGTCTATGATGTGCACCTCTTGGCAAGTATGTGTCAACCTTCCAAAACCCAACGAAAAGAGTCTTTTAAAGAACACGCACAGAAAATCCAAAGCAAAATCACGTACAGACATGCAAGCCTGACAATTTTCTAATACTGAAATGTAAAAGAATAAAGTATTTGCCATCAAATATATGGTTTTCAAATTCTATGCCAACTGTCAAAGAAGATAACTGAATCTTTGATGGCGCCTGGGCGGCTCGGTCACTTGAGCGTCCGACTTCGGCTCAGGTCATGATCTCATGGTTCACGCGTTCGAGCCCCGCGTCGGGCTCTGTTCTGACAGCTCGGAGCCTGGAACCTGCTTCAGGTTCTGCGTCTCCCTCTCTCTCTGCCCCTCCCCTGCTTGTGTTCCGTCTCTCTGTCTCTCAAAAATAAATAAACATTAAAAAAATTTTGTTAAAATATTCCCTATGCCCCACATCTTCCTACAAATGTCAATCTTAACTGGATTTTCCCTTGGCTCCTCATATAACAACATTATATATTCTACCATATTGAAATTCCACGTGAAACCTGAAATGGGAAGAAATCCCCCATGTGAATATTTTGTTGTCACTGTTGTTAAAAAAAAAAGGTACCCCCATAAGGCCTAAAGCTTGCCTACAAAGAACACGCTTTTGACACAAAGCATTCTTTTCGTTTTTAAGCATTTTGTGTTTTTGCTTTTTCCCATGGAACAGTGCTGCTGGTGGTATTAAGTGTCTTCCACGCGTCCCTAATAAATTACCGCAGCTTTGTTTTCCTGGCTCCTCTGTAAATCTGGCAACAATGACGTTAATTGTGCATGAAAAATATATTAAAACTGTAAATCATCTCTATTTTCGAGGAGGATGGGGGAAACAAATCCAAAGTAACAAATCAAACGCTCTTTCTTTTGTCCGGATTTGGCCAGAGGCCATTATATTAAAAGCATAAAATTACAGCCTGTTTCCATCAATTAGGCCTTATTCTTCGGTTCTTGAATCTAATCATGAACCTATAAAATGTAACACAAATCCCATGTTAATGACCACTGATTAATTTCGTTAATCGTGCTGGAAGTTTCTCTTTCTGTAGTGCGTTCTTTAAAGGACTCGTATATGCGGACCTTTTTTGTACCAATTGTATATAAAAGGGCCAAAATACTTCTTTTTGATATTATCTTAGAGCTGCAAGGATGGCACAGAGGAAGAGGTTGGTCACTTTTCTAAGGATAATCGCTAAATTTTGCTTTTATTCCATGCAATACTCAATAGAATGTTTTTTTCTACAAAGGATGAAAGATTGATTTTTAAAAATTTTTTTAAGGTTTATTTATTTTGGAGACCAGAGACAGAGCACGAGCCAGGGAGGGCAGAGAGGGAGACACAGAATGTGAAACAGGCTCCAGGCTCCAAGCTGTCAGCACAAAGCCCAACGCGGGGCTCAAACTCACGAGCCATGAGATCATGACCTGAGCTGAAGTCGGACACTCAACCAACTGAGCCACCCAGGCGCCCCGAAAGATTGATTTTTTTGACGTGTATCTATGGATACTTCCTTACGGTCTTGCTAGACTGCTCAACTTCAGACACTGAGAAAAAAAATGTTTACAGCCTGATTTAGGAAGCAGAGTATGTATATTTACCAATGGACTTATTCATCCAAAATTTAAAAATAGAAACTAACTGAGAGACAAAGGTCTTCTATTCCCCGTCTTTGTGCTACTTTAACCCTCTTTTAATGTCCCATTTCTTGATAAACTAGCTCGGCAAAGTCATCATCTGACAAACTCACCCATTGGTCAACTGATTCAATAATCTGATCCACACTCGCTCCGTTGATGGCTTTTAAAAATGAGATGCCGTAACCTAAGCAAATGAGTCTTTAGTGGTCAGAAATTCAGGCTGGAGGCCAAGAGAATGTAGGGGCAAATCACCTCTCTGCAGCGTAAATCAAATTACAGCATCTAGATGCCAGCTTGGGCCAAGCCAGGCAAGTTAACGAATAACTGGCACTCTGGGTAATTTATCTCCAAATGCAAATCTCAGCCTGTCATTTTCCTTCTTAAAAATATTCCTTCATGGGACTCCAGCTGTCAACAAGAGAATTCCCAAACAGGATACATGAGGTAATACATGCCAATTGCCTAGTATACTGCCTGGTGCTTTAGCAAGTGGTCAAGAAATGTGGGACGCTCTCCTCTTCCCCGGCCCGTTGGAGATTGATTGCAACTCGGCTCCAATCTGCTTCTGCAGGAATTATTTCCCCGGGTGACTGAACAACAGATATCATGAACGCTTTGCTGTCACTAAAATTTTCGCCAAGTATGTATTTATCTGTGAGGAATACAGACTTGTTAAAAAATAGTGGACCTAGGGGCGCCTGGGTGGCGCAGTCGGTTAAGCGTCCGACTTCAGCCAGGTCACGATCTCGCGGTCCGCGAGTTCGAGCCCCGCGTCGGGCTCTGGGCTGATGGCTCAGAGCCTGGAGCCTGTTTCCCATTCTGTGTCTCCCTCTCTCTCTGGCCCTCCCCCGTTCATGCTCTGTCTCTCTCTCTGTCCCAAAAATAAATAAACGTTGAAAAAAAAAAATTTTTAAAAAAATAGTGGACCTAAATATATACAGCCTCCAACTCTTGATTTCAGCTCAGGACATGATCTCACGGTTGGTGAGTTCAAGACCTGTGTCTGGCTCTGAGCGGACAGAGCAAAGGCTGCTTGGGGCTCTCTCTCTCTCTCTCTCTCTCTCTGCCCCTCCCCTGCTTGTTCTCTCTCTCTCTCTCTCTCTCTCTCTCTCTCTCTCTCTCTCTCTCTCTCAAAATAAATAAATATACTTAAAAAAAAGATTTCTTGTATAGATGACTGACAAGACTGTACTCCAGAAAGACTTGAGTAAGATCTTGCTCATATATATCCGAGGTTGAGAGACTCTGCTATTAAGACCCAGCCTCTCGGCAGAGGACTGTGAATTAAATGCTATATGCCTATCTCTATAATTAAATCACATGTACAGCCCATGTGGACCCAGGTACGCGAATGTACACGTCCTCAAAATGTGCAGAAACCCTGCCTCCTAAGTGCCCTGAAACCCTGTGTTCAACTTTCTTGCCAAGGGTCAGGAGCAGGTGTGGCCTCATCCCCCACATTCCTCCTTCCATTGTTCCAAACCATCACATGCCAACGTCTGGAGCGGTGGGTACCATTGCAGGCACCAGCTGATTAGGCTCCCTTGCTGGGTGTGGTAGCCACAGAAGGATCCTGAATGTCTCTACACAGAGCTGTGATATAGAACCTGGACTCAGGAAGTCTTGGTCCAGAAGGGGAATCCAAGGCCGGCTGGTTCTGCTCACTGTCCTCAACTCTATGGTTTCAGCAAACTTGCCTTGGTACTTTATATACACTGTAAGCACGTCCTTAACATACAAACCATGTACGTCATTCCAGGATTATATCATTAACATATCTCCTCTCTCTTTATTTATCTTTTATTTTCCTATCATAAATAACACCACAACAAAAATTCTTAGGCATCAATCTCTAGGAGCATTCAAAATATTATTTCATTAAAATGGATTTCTTGAGATGGAAGGAATGAATCAAAAGTTATGGAAATTAAAACATTTTTCTCACACATACGATTATACTACTTTCCCCAAAACCTAAGTACCAACACACAAAAATGCGCACCAAAAAAAGTCATGCATGCACGTGATCTTCAGCACTAAGTATTTTTTAATTTTGTCTTTGCTAATATTATCGGTAAAATCATGTTTGCTTTTATTAAATTGCATTTAATAACTCTTAATAAAATTACCTGGGAAACTCTCAGAAAGGCCTAGGTCTGAATTCTTTTCCCTTTTATGCACTGGGCCATTTAGGTAAAGGATGAACCCCTCCTGGCTTCATGTTTCCCATTTGTGACTTGGCACTTTGGAGAGCTATTGGGTGCACCCGATGATAGAAAATGCACAAACTTTAGTGCAAAGTTTCTGCTGTTAAAAACTCATTTGCCGGGGTGCCTGGGTGGCGCAGTCGGTTAAGCGTCCGACTTCAGCCAGGTCACGATCTCGCGGTCCGTGAGTTCGAGCCCTGCATCAGGCTCTGGGCTGATGGCTCGGAGCCTGGAGCCTGTTTCCGATTCTGTGTCTCCCTCTCTCTCTGCCCCTCCCCCGTTCATGCTCTGTCTCTCTCTTCCCCAAAAAAAAAAAAAAAAAAAAAAAAAACCTCATTTGCTGAATACCAACTCACATAATCTTCCTTACCATCACCATCATCACAAAACTCATCATCATCTTCATTGTTATTATCATCATCACCACCACCACCATCATCACTACCACCATCACCATCATCATCCACACCAACATCACAACCATCATCATCACCATCATCACTGTCACCATCACCACCACCATCAACACCATCCCCATCATCATCACCACCATCACCATCACCACCATCATCACCACCATCACCACCACCATCATCACCATCATCATCAACACCATCCCCATCATCATCACCACCACCATCACTGCCACCACCATCATCATCACCACCACCACCAGCATCAACACCATCATCACTATCACCACCACAACCATCATCATCACCATCATCATCAACACCATCCCCATCATCATCGCCAGCATCATCACCACTATCATCATCACCGTCATCATCACTGTCACCATCACCACCACCATCATCAACACCATCCCCATCATCGCCACCACCATCACCACCAACATCACCACCACCACCGGCATCATCAACACCATCCCCATCATCATCACTACCACTGTCACCACCATCATCATCATCATCACCACCATCATCACTATCACCACCACCATCGTCCCCATCATCACCATCAATACCATCCCCATCATCATCACCAGCATCATCACCATTACCACCATCACTGTCATCATCACTGTCACCATCACCACCACCATCATCAACACCATCCCCATCATCAACACCATCATCACCATCACCACTGCCACCACCACCACCATCACCATCATCATCAACACCATCCCCAGCATTGCCACCACCATCACCACCACCATCATACCCATCTTCATCACCACCACCATCACCACCGTCATCACCACCATCATCATCATCACCACCACCACCATCATCATCAACACCATACCCATCATCATCACTACCACCATCCCCACCATCATCATCACCATCATCATCACTATCACCACCACCATCATCCCCATCATCATCAAAACCATCCCCATCATCATCGCCAGCATCATCACCACTACCATCATCACTGTCATCATCACCATCACCACCATCACCACCATCATACCCATCGTCATCATCACCACCATCATCACTACCACCATCACCACAACCATCACCACCACCATCATCAACACCATCATCACTATCACCACCACAATCATCATCATCCCCACAAATACCACAACCATCATCACCACCATCACCACCACCATCATACCCATCGTCATCAACACCATCCCCATCATCACCACCATCATCATCATCATCACCACCACCACAGCCACCACCGCCACCATCACCACTGTCATCAAAATCATCACCGTCGCCATCACCATCGCCATCATTATCATCATCCTCACGGTCATTATCACCTCCATCATAATCACCACCATCATCATCTTCATTTCCATCATCACTATCACCACTATCATCAAAATCATCGTCTATTCCTACTACTACGGCTGTAGCTGCTGCTAGTATTACTATCTACAGTAATTCATTTATGAGGTGGCTATGTCCTCTGGCCATGGTTCTGTCCGTAGTTTGTTAAAAATTAGATTTTAAGGACCTAGAGGTAACAACCCCTTATTGTGTGTCTCTTAGCTGCCTGCAGATACATTTTGCAACCAGTTGCCCTTGGAAGTCACTCCACAAATTGACCCTGGTCTAAACTATATGAGCCATGGTTTCTTTAATGGGTTTCATTATTTTTTTTTCCAAATGGCAGAAAGGACTATTTCTTTATATTTGGTTTCACAATGCTTCAGGCCCATTTTTCTGAGGTCCTATTTATGACTATTTATTGTATCATGAATCTCATCATTAGCCATCATGTAAAGAGTCCTATAAATATGACAATAGTTAATACACACATATGTATGTTTGTTATGACTATTGCATGACAAAATCTTTGTCTATCATATGTGATGTTATTGTATGACTGTTATATGACAAAATATTTGTTGGTGTCACCTTCACAGTCATTAAAATTCAAATTCTTAGGGCCCATCCCCAGAACTGATGAGTCAGTAGGAGCCTGGGTGATGGCTAGGAGTCTGCATATGAAAAAGTTCCTGGTCAGTTTGAGAACAACTGTGCTACGTCCTTGGAAGTCTGGACTATGCCATTATATGTATTAACTACAAGATTCCCAATGACTTCATGAAGGTAGCCCTTTACATCAAGGGTCAGCAACCTTTTTCTATAAAGGGCAAAATAGAGGGGGCGCCTGGGTGGCTCAGTCCGTTGAGCATCAGACTTCAGCTCAGGTCATGATGTCATGGTTTGTGAGTTCAAGTCCTGCGTTGGGCTCTGTGCTGACTGCTTGGAGCCTGGAACCTGCTTCAGACTCTGTCTCTCTCTCTCTCTCTCTCTCTCTCTCTCTCTGCCCCTCCCCTGCTCACGTTCTGTCTCACTCTGCCTCTCAAAAATAAATAAACATTAAGCAAAAATTTAAAGGGCAGAACAGTAAGTATTTTGGACTTTGTGAGCTATATGCCCTCTTTTGTAGCTATTTGACTCAGCCATTGTACCAAGAAAGCAGCCACAGGAAATAGGCAAATAAATGGGTAGGGTTGGGTTCCATTAACCTTTTTTGCAAAAACAGGCAGCATCATGATGGATTCTGCCTATGAGTCATACTGTCCCCTCTTGTTTCACATCTTTAAATGGAAGTGAGGCCCTGTTTTAGTTGAACATTTGTCCTTATTGGGTATTTCAATCTTCATAAGATCACATCTATCAATAGTCTCTGTAGGTCAGACAATGATGAGAGCACACTGTCTTGCAATTAACTGACCACAACAGTGACTTCAAATTCACTCTCTCGGTCTCTTAAACCATACTCAGCCAAAAGAATCGATATTGACATCAGCTTGCAAGCTCCGTTCCTGACCACGGCGACCCCTCCGCCTGAAATCCCCCTCACCCACCAATCTGGTCAACTGTTGTCTTTCATAGTTTGCCTCGGTGTATCCTGACCTCTCAGTCCAGAAACATGCTCCTCCCAGATGTTCCCATACCTCCCCAACTTGTCCCATCATGGCGCTGATTATACTAAGTGGTAACTCTGGTTAACTGTCCGCCTTCCCCTGTGTGATCTGCAGGGGAAAGGATGGCACCCTTTCGGCAAAGTGGCCAGACAACTGTAACATGCTCAGTAAGTATTCGTTGAATAAATAAATTTGTCAATTGCATTTGTGCTAATGTCAGGAGCATCTACACGAGGAAATGTTAAGAAACCAAAGAAATACAATGAAATGAGGGTACTGGTGGCACCTACTTGGATTTACAAAGCTGCGTAAGAACTGAAGACCAGGTTTTACTACCATCCTGAGAACCTGCCTACCTCAAACTCTCAGAGAAGCCCAATGAGCAGAGGAAGCAGCTGAGGATGATGCCCTGCGCTTCCTGCAGAATTCCCTGGATACCATCTTGTCAGCCATTTGTTCAGTGCCCGACAATGCAACTCTTACCGATCCCTCCCACCTACTGAAGGCTTAGTCTGAAATTTGTTCAAATTCAATTTCGTTTCTCCTAGATCAACTCTCTAAGTTGGGTAATCCTTCAGCAAACCCAGCCCTTTAGCTGGAATGCTTAGAAGAAACAGACACAGTAGGTTACGCCCTATCCTAATGAGCTTGGCCCACTTCAGGGCAATTTTTCCACCTGGAGTCATAGCTCACGTTAGCCCTGTTTCGCCACCCAAGGCCAACCTCCAGAGCCAGACATCCGTCCAGAGCACAGCACCCCAATGTGGTTTCGCCTCAGTGTTGTCCAAATACAAATTTCCTCACGTTTCAGAGTTGGCCTGTGACCCATGCTGAACCAGTGGCGTCGTCCCCAGGGCAATGTACTTCTCGAAACTCAAGGGTGATATCACAGGGAAATGCTGGTGGCCGTTTTTGACCTCCACATGGAGACAGCCTCACAGAGAGACAGAAGAAATCCAAGGATAAACCAAAAGTGCCAGGTTAGTAACGGCGATGATTCGGATCTCTGTCCCAAAAATAAATAAACGTTGAAAAAAAAAAAAATTAAAAAAAAAAAAAAAAAGAATGAATTGCCCAAGTGTTATGCAGGACAGATGTCTGAAATTATGGAGTCAGCAGCGCTGGTTACTTCTCTAGGGTCTGGGGGAGAACAATGTCACTCTCTCTCAGTTCTCAGTTTCCGGTGCTTTCTAGCAATCTTTGGTGTTGTCTGTCTTGTGGATCCACTACTCATATCTCTGCCTCCACCTTCTTATGGCATTTTCTCCATGTAGATCTGTCTTTTTCCATGTGTCTTCTATTGTAAGGACACCAGTCATAATGGACTTAGGGTCCTTCCTAACATAGCATGACCTCATCTTACCTTGATTACATCTACAAAAGCCCTCCTTTCAAAGAAGCGGACATTCACTAATCAGGGATTACAACTTCCATATTATCTTTCTGGGGGGACACAATTCAACCCATAACACGGGTCAACTCAAAAACCCAATGACAAGAGAAAAGTCTGAAGGAATAAGAGCCATGCTATGATCTGTAAACGTCTTTTAAAAGATTCCAACTGACGGGGTGCCTGGAAGGCTCAGTCAGTTAAGCGTCTGACTTTGGCTTGGGTCACGATCTCACGGTTTGCGAGCTCGAGCCCCGCGTCGGGCTCTGTGCTGACAGCTCGGAGCCTGGAGCCTGCTTTGGGTTCTGTGTCTCCCTCTCTCTCTGTCCCCAACCCATTCGCATTCTGTCTCTGTCCCTAACAAAAAAATTAATAAACGCACGTCAAAAAAATTTTTTTAAAGATTCCAACCGATAGTCTGTGGCCTTAGGATAACAATTTCAAATCTCACAGACCCTTAATTCCTCTCAGGCTAGGACCTCATAACTTCTAACCTGATGATTTCTGGCATCTCAATTATTCTTTTTTTAATGGGTGTTTATTTATTTTGGGAGAGAGCATGAGTGAGAGTGGGGGAGGGGCAGGGAGAGAGGGAGAGAGAGAGAACCCCAAACAGAGTCTGCAGTGTTAGCCCAGAGCCCGATGTGGGGCTCGAACCCATGAACTCTGAGACGGTGACCTGAGCCAAAATCAAGAGTTGAAAGCTCACCCTAATGAGCCACCCAGGCGCCCCTCAACTCCATTACTCTAACCTGTGACCGTTACTGAATATCCTGGAAATCAGTCCATCACCATTAACTCAAATCACAGTCAACTGTATTTAAAAACAGACAACGCCCTGCTTCCTCAAAACTACAAAGCAATTAGCTTCTGGCCTGTTCTATCGCAATTTTATGCCGTCTTCCCTTGTAACACCTCTGGGGCTTGGTATTTCAGGGGAATGGGCAGCACACAGGCTTTGGCCCGGCTGCAACTGGGAAAGATAACGCAGCCAACATCCTGCAGGGATATCCAAGCCTCAGCCGCAAATTACCTTGTCCCGGTGTGTGCGCACACACTTTATCATGGGAAGCAGAGGGATCCTGTTTTCCATTACTTTCTAAATCATGTCGTAAAATAGGATGCTACTTCTTTAAAAAATTATGAGAACATGTGACTTTCAGGCACGATGTATGGAAGCCAAGAGCTTCAGGCATTCGCTAAAGAGAAAAATCTAAGGTCAACTCCAGCCTTGTTTAGAACATACATCGTGATGGAGAATAAATCATCAGAGGTGCCTGGGTAGTTCAGTCGGTTGGGCATCTGACTTCAGATCAGGTCATGATCTCACAGGTCATGGGTTCGATCCCCACGTCAGGCTCTGTGCTGACAGCTCAGAGCCTGGAGCCTGCTTCGGATTCTGTGTCTCTCTCTCTCTCTCTCTCTCTGCCCCCTCCCTTGCTCATGCTCTGTCTCTGTCTCTCAAATAACAAATAAACACTGAAAAAAATTAAAAACTTAAAAAGAAGTCAGTTGAGCATCTACTGATTTTGGCTCAGGTCATGATCTCACAGTTAGTGGGTTCGAGCCCCGCATCCCACTCTGTGCGGGCACCTCAGATCCTGCTTGGGATTCTCTCTCTCCTGTCTCTCTGTCCCTCTCCTGCTTGCTCTCTCTCAAAATAAATAAATAAAGTTAACATAAAAAGAATAAATCATCTTGGGGAGTCTTTGCACTGCTAGGTAGGAGGGTGGGTCAGTCTCATAGCCACGTGCTGGAGAAAGCTAAACCTGCTGAGGAGACCTACAAAAGTCTACACAGGAAAGGGCATAATACCTTGTCTTCAAAGATTTTCCAAGCAACAGAGTGAGCAAAAGAAGCATCCAAAATTGCCCCGGCTGTGTTGGTAGAAAGTTCACAGGTATAGATCACCAGCGCTTTGTCTAACAACAAAGTCAACTCTCTTAACGGAGCTGCAAAAGTCTTTCATGGCCAGGTCCAAAAAAGGCTGAGTGGCCAAGTGCTCCCCATTCACTCATTCATGTGACCGACGTCCTCCTGCCTAGAAAAGGTTTATGGCGAACGCAGTGCATGTGCGTTTGTTATATCTTGTCTGCCTCTCAGCACTCGCTTCATAAAAGAAGGGGCTTGGTTTTGTTCACTATTCTTTTTGTGAGTCTCAGCCCCTGGTCGCCTGGGTGTTGTTCCTTCTCTGCCTCTCTCCCCTCGGTATACGCTCTGTACAGACGCTGGCCAAGAGGCAATGCCCAGAGCATGGTGGATGCCCAGAAACGGTTGTAGAAGGAACAAATGAAAGAATAATCTCAAAACAAGTTTTAGAGTCCATCGGCGGTGTAGACTTGTAAAATAACCACAACTCTAAGGACACGGCAGATGTTACAACTGGGCATAGGGCTTCAGTGAGTAAAGAACAGGCAAATATGGCACTAAGGAAGACGGCAGATGCGATGAGCCCTCGAGAGGAGGTCTTTGTAATTCCGTGATGGGCACCCATCTTGGTGCCATCATGCACTCCAGGGAAATTTGGACCAT
Source organism: Lynx rufus (assembly GCF_022079265.1). Taxonomy (NCBI): domain Eukaryota; kingdom Metazoa; phylum Chordata; class Mammalia; order Carnivora; family Felidae; genus Lynx; species Lynx rufus. The sequence goes on from NW_025814828.1 coordinate 3,493,056, forward strand.
GATACCCAACATACCAAGATCCCTTGATGGGAAACTTGAGACCATGGTACTCAACATACCAAGAGCTCTTCGTGGGAAACTTGGACCATGATACTCAACAGTCCAAGATCCCTTCATGGGAAACCTGGACCATGATACCCTATATACCAAGATCCCTTGATGGGAAACTTGAGACCATGGTACTCAACATACCAAGATCCCTTCGTGGGAAACTTGGACCATGATACTCAACAGTCCAAGATCCCTTCATGGGAAACTTGGACCATGATACCCTATATACCAAGATCCCTTGATGGGAAACTTGAGACCATGGTACTCAACATACCAAGATCCCTTCGTGGGAAACTTGGACCATGATACTCAACAGTCCAAGATCCCTTCATGGGAAACCTGGACCATGATACCCTATATACCAAGATCCCTTGATGGGAAACTTGAGACCATGGTACTCAACATACCAAGATCCCTTCGTGGGAAACTTGGACCATGATACTCAACAGTCCAAGATCCCTTCATGGGAAACTTGGACCATGATACCCTATATACCAAGATCCCTTGATGGGAAACTTGGACCGTGATACTCAATACAGCAAAACCCCTTGATGCGAAACCTTGACCATGATACTCAATGCCCCAAAATCTCTTGATGAAATGCAAGCAACTTGTAAAATGTACTACAGTGGAATTCGATCTCATTATTAGTTGATTTGAGCTCAACAGGAAAGATCTAATCTAAGTTGATAGATTTTAAACATTTAAATTTTCTTAGGGAGAATGCAGTTTTCTCTCTGTGCTGTGCTACTATTTTTGAATCTAAGCTATTCTTAAACACGCAAAACTAATGTGATAACTTTATTTCCTAGTCTCTGGGTAGATACATTACAAAATATAGTGATGAGGGCGCCTGGGTAGCTCAGTCAGTTAAGCGTCTGACGTCAGCTCAGGTCATGATCTCACAGTTCGTGAGTTTGAGCCCTGAATCAGGCTCTGTGCTGACACCTTAGAGCCTGGAGCCTGCTTTGAATTCTCTGTCTCCCTCTCTCTCTGTTCCTCCCCCACTCATGCTCTGTCTCTTTCTCTCTCCAAAAATAAATAAAAACATTTAAATTTTTTTTTAAAAAATAAAAATAAAATAAAATATAGTGATGAAAGTAATTCAGTAGATTGAAGAATTGGGAAGGAGGCAGAAATCTTTTAATAAATGATATATATATCTTTAATTTCAGGTGAGAAAAGTACATTTGAACTTGTTAAGAATGGAACTTTACGTTCTCTGATTTAACGTTACTGCCTAGTGGTGCTGAGAAGAAAAATGTGCATTGGAATTCCTGGGGATGGAGTCCCAGTAATGAATCCTCTGACGTCAAAAATGTAACGGCAAAAAACACCCAGGTGAGCGCTTTGCATGCAAGATTATACCATCAGTGCACTGTCCTATCATTTTGTTAGGTTTTATCTCTCCCTCCTCCCCATTTTTGCACTTTTTATGTCTTAGCCTATCTAGAGAAGCGATAAATGAGGAGCTTATTTGGAGGAGTTCAGAAATCCCTTCCTCACTGCAAAACATACGCGTATATGCCTCGTGTATCATGTCAGGATTGGTGGAAAACGTTCCCTTGTGGATCCGCAACAGAAAACATCAACTTACAGACTGCCCTCCTTTTATTTTTTTTCTTGAGATCCTAACAACTCCCTGAATTCTTCTGCCCACTGAACCCTTTCTGAAACTTGAGTTTTGTTACAGTTCATTCATTTTCCAAGCAAAGAGCTTATATTCTCTTCTATCACCATTTGGACTGGTCCAATGCCTTGTGTATGCTAAGTGCAAATGGTCATTTTTTTAAATCGGTAATTTTTTAATGAATCAGCTAAAAGGGCTTTAAAGGAACAAACGAGAAGAAAAGAGATACAGAATCAAAATTGGGATGAGGAGATTCATAGATTGACTGGCTTGAGTTGGAAATAAGTCAACTCATAGCAGGTGAGTTGGATGTTAAGTGAATACTGGACTTCACTTGTGGATGGAGGGATGAGTAAGTCCCCAAAGAGATGATGCAGAATGTGGCTGAAGGCATCAGTTTAAGGAAGAAGGGGAGTTTACAAACTTTCTCGTATCTTGTGGAAACACACCACAAAACTCCCTTGCTGAAGAGTCAATCCCTCCTGCATTCCTCCCTTTCTGCTGGGAACAGAGCAAACGAGTATGTGCTCACAGCAGACAAGAGAGTGTTTTGCTTAAAGGGGACGTCAGAGTGCTTGCATATTCGGAGAGGAAGGGACCTGTATAGTGTTAGTATGTTCCAATGTCCAACTGGGCGTTTTCAGAAATCGTAACACATTTCATCTTCATTGGACAGTGGATATCACGCTTGAGTGGATACCTTTCACACACACACACACACACACACACACACACGTTCACTTTCCAAAGTAATCAGATATGTGACATCTAACAGGAAATGTTTTTCACTTAAAAAAAAATCTGTGGGGCGCCTGGGTGGCTCAGTCGGTTGAGCATCCGACTTCAACTCAGGTCATGATCTCAGATTCGTGTGTTTGAGCCCCGTGTCGGGCTCTGTGCTGACAGCTCAGAGCCTGGAGCCTGCTTCAGATTCTATGTTTCCATCTTTCTGTGCCTCTCCCCCACTCACGCTCTGTCTCTCTCTCTCAAAGATAAACAAACAAAACATTAAGAAAAATCTGTTTCTCGTTTGTGGAAACCTATTTCTCTGAACCCAAATACAGAATATCTGATTGGATCAGTAAAATAGAGAGCAGTCACTTTTATTTATCTTAACGACTATCACTCTTTGGCTTTTGTCCTGGATGTCACCTGTGAGCTCACTGTGTGATCTGTAGGTCGCATGTGTTCATGTGTGGGCCCCCGCTTTGCACACCACACACCCTCCATGGTCGTCAAATCCAAAGCTACAGAAATCTTCGCTTCTGTTCGCTTTTGCTGCCATTTGGATAGGAGCGCTCCAAGGAGAGGCGCTCTTGGACATAAAAGAGGGAAAGTGAAATGAATTTAGTATGAAAACACCCTGGTTTAGTATGAAAACGGAGCAGGAAGGCAGGGACCTACTCCCGACCATCGAACACGAGGAACTGAATCTTCCAGTGAAAGCTCATGTAGCGAGAATAACATGACATTCACATGAAATTCAACAGATAATGTACTGACCTCTTCCATGTCAAAATTATCTGTATAATCATCTTGTTAATTATGATTCATAATTAAGCAGCGGCATACTCCAAAATTGCTAGAATCCTAAACAATATGCAGAAGAGGTCTAAGAGGCCTGCTATTACCACTAATATAGCTGACGTCACTAAATGTGGAGAAGGTTGAATGTCTCAATCTTCTAAGCTGGTAGAGAAATGCAGGTTATCAGAAATCTACTCCAAGATAACCGTCTTCGCAAAATGCTCAATTCCCTTCCAGGAATCCTTGTCAGAGAGATTTCTGTTTAATAATCTTCCATAATTACCTTCCCTTACAAGCTACTTCTACACAACGTCACAGACCCGAGTGACAGACGGAAATGACAATCCTTTGTTTTCACAGAGTTGCATGTTGATTCGTTAAAACATCTGTCTCACTGTGTTAACTCTAACTCGGTTACCCTTTTACTTTGTCACCTGCATGTGACTTACATGCATACAAATGGACTGAGACTTGATGAGAACAGAAAGGAAATTAATCTCTCTTTTATCTCACGTTTAAAAAAAAAAAAAGACTACTATTGTCTTTGGATGTGCAAAGGCACTCTTCCAAGAAATGAATTTTAATGCTTTCTTGATGATTAATTTCTGTAACTCACACAGGATGCTAAAAACGCATTTGACAACTGAGGCTGGAAAAGACCAGGCTCCGGAATAAGGGAGAGCAGAATAATTCTGTGCTCTTGTAAAACAGTATCGTATTCCCTCTACATTCCCTTTTCTTAAAGCCATACTCAGCACTATCAGAAAGGATGGTCCCTCGATCCCGTTCCTTAAGCTGACCCGTCCACTACCACAGTAAATGATTATGTGACAGACAAGAAACATTTATTACGCACTGGATTAATATTTATGTTAGACTCCACAAGCACATGCAATTTTGCTGATATGTTGTTTTTGTTCCCTTTTTGACGATGAATTATGCTGCACTAACATCGGACTACAGAGTGGTTACATGTGCAGGATACTTCATACATGAACGCCTTAAATCCCAATGGATCTCATTCACACCCACAGGAAACAGAGGCACGTACAAGCCATGTGACCTGTCCGCCGTCATCCCTTGGCTGGTAAGGGGAAAGGCTGGCATGTGAACCCAGGTGGGCACGTTCTTACAGCTATCTCTCTAGACTCAGCTGGAGGCGGGAAGCGGGTTTACATCAAAAAGCATAAAGATGAGGGTTGATGGGGGGGTGGGAGGGAGGGAAGGGTAGGTGATGGGCCTTGAAGAGGGCATCTTTTGGGATGAGTACTAGGTGTCGTATGGAAACCAATTTGACAATAAATTTCATATATTAAAAAAATAAATAAATTTTAAAAAATGCCCAAGTTCTATAATACTTAGTAAAAAAATAAATAAATACAAATAAAAAGCATAAAGAGACTCTTATGGTTTGCCTCCCTCTCTGTTTGAAATAAACGCATAAGAGAGTCTTAAATACAGAGAACTGAGGGTTGATGGAGGGGCAGGGGAGGGTGGGGGGAAATGGGTGGTAGGCACTGAGGGGGGCACCTGTTGGGATGAGCACTGGGTGTTGTATGTAAGCGATGAACCAAGGGAATCTGCCCCCGAAACCAAGAGCACACTGTACACATTGTATGTTAGCCAACTTGACAATAAATTATATTAAAAAAAAAAAAGCATAAAGCATCACTCTGCCCAGATCTTGGTAGGATCTTGAGGTCTACAGGTGAGGAGCCCAAACTATTTTGCTAACATGGGTGCAAACGGGACACCATTTAGACATGCAGCTCCCGTTGTGAGCGAGATTTAGTAGACAGAAGAGGACCACTTGGGTGTTTTGCTGTGGCTCATTCATTGACATTGACTCTGGAAATTTTAAATGGCCCTTCATGACATCCCTGTGTACAATCCCTCTGAAGTATGACACTTAGTAGGATTTGCCCTAGCCCTATACTATCACAGTGGACACAAAGGTTGCGTTTCTACCCAACAGAGTTAATGCCTCAACTCTGCAGAGTGCCCGCAAACTGGAACGAGTACCATCCCCTTGGTATGCGTGCAGAAAGCAGCAAATTTTCACCAGCCAGCATTAAGAAGGTCTTCCCACCTATAGGCAACACTGGAGATGGAAAGGAAAGCACACGGAGTCTCAGAATGGGTAGGGGTTCTGAAGGCTCAAAACAAACCAAGTGCTTCAGCCATTACTCTGTTTTCACTTAGGGTATAGGCTTCACTGTGGAGTTCTAGCAGGATTGTAACACACTGCCGTGCACGTTGCATCGTCACACAGCAGCAAACAGGTGTTACCTTACAGTTGGGAAGGTCAGGGTTGGAAGCTGGCACCGGGAGACAGAAAGCAGCAGCGCCAGGGTGCAGCAACGGATGGAGGGTCTTTGTCATTAACTGGTGGTCCCACCCAGGTTGTGCAAGCTACGCTCCCCTTAGCGTCAAGTCAACCGATGAGCCAAGGCAATGCCACACGCAATGGAAACGGCCCTTCGCCATGGAAGGTGTCACAGTTACAGGTGCCAGGGATTAGCAATGGAGGTGCCTTTGGGGAGTCGTTTTTTTGCCCACAAGCGTCCGTCTCCCTAAATTAGGAATCCTCATGTCCTGTGCAATCCCAACATCTAAGCAAGTGGTGGGTACTCAAGAACTATCTTTGGGAGTCAAGTCAAGGTGGGCATGGTCAACCCCGTCACCCTCTGATTGACACAGAAAGAATGAATCTAAAAAATTGAGGGGCGCCTGGGTGGCGCACTCGGTTAGGCGTCCGACTTCAGCCAGGTCACGATCTTGCGGTCTGTGAGTTCGAGCCCCGCGTCGGGCTCTGGGCTGATGGCTCGGAGCCTGGAGCCTGTTTCCGATTCTGTGTCTCCCTCTCTCTCTGCCCCTCGCCCGTTCATGCTCTGTCTCTCTCTGTCCCAAAAATAAATAAACGTTGAAAAAAAAAAAATTTTTAAAAAAAATTGAAGGATCGGGGCGCCTGGGTGGCTCGGTCGGTCAAAAGTCCAACTCTTTTTTTTATGTTTATTTGTGTTCATTTTGAGAGAGGCAACGAGACAACAAGCAGGGGAGGGGCACAGAGAGAGATGGAATCCCAAGCAGGCTCCACACTGTGACAGCTCAGCTGACAGCTCAGCTCTTAAGCAGGTACACCACCCAGGTGCCCGTAACTGTCCGACTCTTTATTTCGGCTCAGGTCGTGATCTCGCAGTGTCTGAGTTCAAGCCCCGCGTCGGGCTCTGTGCTGACAGCTTGGAGCCTGGAGCCTGCTTGGGATTCTGTGTCTCCCTCTCTCTCTTCCCTTACCCTGCTCATACTCTGTGTCTCAATAATAAATAAACGTTAAAATTTTTTTTAGAAAATTGAAGGATCAAAGTGGTATATGCAATATTGCTGTCTTACATCATTACATAAATGCATTGATATGAGTTAAGGCAGTCCATAAAGGGAGGTCCTTGGAGGAATCAGCATGTTGCCATTTCAATATGTTATTAAGGGTGGGGAGTTCATTCATTAAGTGAATAACCAACAATTAAATTTCTAAAGCTCCACATTGATTCTCAAATTGATGCAAATATTTTTAAAAAGAAAAGAAAAAGAAACCTCAAGACTCCTGACCCTACAGGCTGTGATTTGTTCTTTGTACAAACATACAGGCAGGTACACCTTCACTCACGAGCGAAATGCCAATATTTATACGTTGTAGGAAAACACATTCTGCCTTTCGGCCCCTACTGGATTTCTGATTCTCTCGTCAAGATCACGTGAGATACTGTTTGCAAAACAGCTCTGAACAGGTAAGCAAGCCACGCTGGCCTTACTCTTTTAAGTTTGGATTGCTTTTCCATCAGGTAGCATTTCCCAATTCCTCGTCAGCAGCAGACCACAGTGAAATGGCCAAATCCTTCGTGTTTCCGAGCTACACAACTGCACATCTCAGTGCTGCAGTCAGGAAGGCTACTGACTTTTCTCCGGGGTTGGTCTCTTTCGGACCAACCGACCTCTCACCGGGAGGGGAGAGCCACAGAGTCCCCAGCACGGCAAGCGTACCAGGACGGCGAATTTCATCTTGTACGCTGTGTTGTTCTCTCTGTCCTTTTCTGCCTTTGCTTCTTCTAATTTCTTATTTGCATAGGTCGCGAGGAGAACAACCACCACCCAGCTAAGCGGCTTCAGAAGTGAGCTGTCTCGTTAGTTTGGGGTATGGTTATGCTTCCCTACAAGCACCACCAGCCAGAGATTATAATTATATTAGTGTACAAATAGAATAGTGCACTGTCTTTCCTCCTCTTTCTCCGGGGGTTCTCTGTGATGTGGGTAATAGACCACCACGGTCTGGTGTTTCGTGACGTGCTGAGGCTACCTTTCAGCACGGACAAGGACACAGCACAGGACAGCTGATCCAATTTTGGACACCGTGGATCCCTTCTTGCACGCCCTCAGGCAAATCTTAAGTAAAAATCATTCTCCAAGGATTAAAGGGGGGCAAAAAGAACAAAAAGAAAAAGAAATCTCTCCCCTAAAAGATGCAAAGGACACATTTTCGTTTCTATAGTTGATGGTGTCTATGGTTCCTGTAAATTACTTCTTTTAATTCCAGTAAGATGTACCTTTCAGGCTTTTGTCTCCCCTTGTCTAAAAATAGCATACGCAAATGGTCAGTGAGAAATGTGTTCACACTGCAGCATAACATTAGTCTGGTTAGCCTTTACAAATTTTTTTGTTTTTTAATTTGAAATCTACACAGACAGGAAGATAACCAAATTTTACTACCGTTGGATTAAATGAATAAATCAAACATCATTGGTTCTTACAGATTTTCATGGCTGTGCTACTGAGAAGAAAGGGAACATTTTGTTCAAGCAAGCACATTATCTCCTAATGTAGCTAGAATCATGTAAGGATACTCGTTAGCCATTTGACTGCTGTGAATATTAGGAGGAAACAAGCTGTAAATTTATGTTAGCAATAATGAGTCTAAACAATGAAATCCAACCATTGTATGAAATATCCCTTGCTTCTATGTTTAAAACAATCAGTGGTTTTCCTTTCAAGACTCGGAAGGAAGGAAGGAAGGAAGGAAGGAAGGAAGGAAGGAAGGAAGGAAGGAAGGAAAAAGAGGGAGAAAGGAGGGAGGGAAGGAAAAGAAAGAAAGAGAAAGAGAGGAGGGAGAGAAAGAGGGAAGGAAGGAAGGAGGAAACTGCTAAAATCTTTAGGCATTAATGAAAAAGAACCATGCCTTCTAATTTTCAGTTTGCAACTTAAACATGACAGTGTTCTTAATTCTATTGTTTTCTATAGACTCGTCCCTTTACAGATGATGCGGGCAGAAAAGGTAACACTACATGCTCGCACTGGTTATCCGCTGCAGATACACATTGTAAACACGCTAAAAAGGCAATAGATGAAAATAATTAAGTCATTAATTACAGCACCGTCCATCTCTGAGTGCTCGGTAAATACAAGGGGAATGAATCATAAATTAGGGTCGTCGCTGCATTCACAATATGAAAAATGTAAACAGGTTATAGGAAAAAATATCATGCACAGGACATTCGAAAACCCTGTTGGCAAATCCAACACTGGGCGAGCACGTGCTGTTTACTGTTTAAATAAACTACTCACCATCCTCCGTGGGCACGTAGATGTTTAAGTAAAGGCAGTCTTCGTTTTGATCTTGAACGTAGGTCATTAAAGTATCCAAATTAGCAGTAAACCAGATGGGCAGCATATCATGTAATAAAGACCTCTCGTCCAGGTGTTGGGGGCACACCGCAGCGAACTGGGTGGCATTTCGAACTCCAGTCCATGAGGACGGGGGCTCTGGGGGCTGAAATCGCCTCTCTCCAGTGGGAGGAGAGGCATACGGGACCCCCAAGTACTGCTCCACTGGACCCAAAATCTCATTGGGCAATGGTGTTCTTAAGCCCCGGATTTTGCCATAATTTGTGTTGACCACTGGATACTGTGCTTGGCTGTCACTGAGCGTGAACTTAATGGCAAGAGCGGTTATCCACAGGAGAACATTGGAGTTCAACATGACGCAGACCGGGGTAAAGAACAACGGAAGCCATAACAGTCCCTTGGGCCTCGACATTGTTCACTTCCACATCCGCGGGTGTCCGTGTGATACAACTCCAAGCAAACAGAGCCGTGAGGCGAGCCCGCAGAGAGATAGGGCTTTCCAGGGAGCAAAGGACCCAGGAGGGGAGCCTCTCAGATGGGTCATAGACAGAGCCCAAGGTTAAGAAGAAACCCAGCAGTTGTCTCGGCAGCCCATTGCGAGAGAGAGCAGCCCTCTCTTAATCCTGGCACCGAATCCCGGCAAGTGTGAGGCTCCAAGGAGGCGGTGACCATCCGATACCCGAGGACAAGGATTCCTTAGGAAAACTCCCAGGCAGAGCAGTCCGCCTAATGGGGGAGAAGAAAACAAAAGCAAACACGGATGATGATAATGAAGCCAAGGGTGCCATGCAACCCTCACCATGACTCTATGAAATTCCTATTTGCTGCTGAGCATCTATCTTCATGTAACAGAACCTAGCAAGAGCCTCACTTGTCTTAATTCTTGTTGGGTGCCCATTACCAGGAACGACACGGGACATTTAGAAGACATTCAGCATTTGTTGAACGTTGTCTTTGTTGAGTTGCCCAAAAGTGATACATATTGCTCAAATGACATCTCCCAATTTCACCTTTAGCTACAATGACCAGCCAGTCGGTGGACAGGTGCTTCCCAATGTTTGTCAAGCATTTAAGGAAACTGTCACTATTCCCTAAGGTCTGATAGTCATGGAACACATGAAAATTTTTTCAGTACAAGGAAAGGAGAAGTGTGCACGCTCAGGGGCGCCTGGGTGGCTCAGTGGGTTAAGCATCCGACTCTTGGTTTCAGCTCAGGTCATGATCTTATGGTTCATGGGATGGACCCTGAGTCAGGCTCCATGCTGACAGAGTGTAGCCTGCTTGAGGTTCTCTCTGTCCTCTCTCTCTCTCTCTCTCTCTCTCTCTCTCTCTCTCCCTCTCTCAAAAAAAATAAATAAATAGACTTGGGGAAAAAATGAGTGTAGGCTCTGGATACTAATCTCTCTTGGGTTACTTAATGGCACCTATCTTTAGACTCCGCACATCATCACCCTGAATCTCCACATCCTTGTAAGAACTGAGCATGACACTGCATTTCAAGTACATTCTGTAGTGCTTGTCCCATCAGGGACATCATTCATAATTAAAAGTGTTGATACCTAAGCCATCCAGGGTAAACTTCTCACCTTGCAGCCCATTTTAAAAGCTGATGGTACTTTTGAGTTACCCTCCCACTGAGTCTGTTCTCCCAGACTTGTCTCGATGTAGATCTTATGACTCTCACTAGATCAATCGTTCCTCTTACGGCATTAAGGAATGTTGTGCATGAGCAGGAAAGGATTGTGAATGATCCATTAGGGATAGAAAATATTACATTAGGTGGTGCAAGGAATCCTATCCTTAAATAGAGTGTTCTTCAACTCAAAAACAGAGAATGCGTTTGTAAAGATGTTGTGGGCAATTCAGATTATTTCTGGACTAGACCATAAGCACCCAGTTAAGTGCACAGTGGAGGAGAATATGTCAGGAGAATATGTCAACGAGCTTTTTTTTTTTAATTAAACCTATCGGTGGGATGCCTGGATAGCTCAGTCACATAAGCATTCAACTCCTGGTCTTGGCTCAGGTCATGATCTCAGGGTTGTAGGATCGAGCCCGCATCGGTCTCCATGCTGAGTGTGGAAACCTGCTTGGATTCTCTCTCTCTCTGGCCCCCCTCAAAATAAATAAATAAACGTAAAAAAATTAAACCTATCAGAGCTGGAACTGTCATGGAGCTATACCACCTCTGGGGGAAATTCCATAGTCTATGACTTCCTGGGCCAAGTTCATCAGACCTGAATGAAAATGCACTCGCCATTAATTTGTGATTCTGAGAGACTCAGGTCCTCAAAAGGCTACCTCTGTGAGCTGAGGGAAGGGAGCTGAGCTGCTGGGAATGTAGGTCAATGGTGTGTCAAACCTTCTTCATGGGGTGTGGCGAGCAGGACTGAGAGGCTCTACAAGCCACATGCGTGTTAAGAGTACACAATGGGATCAGCCCTAGAGTTCACGCTGAGCCCAATGATCAAGCCTGTCCTCTGCCTAAACCGACCTCCCCACAGGGTTCTGAGGGCCAGAGAGAGATCATGGACCAGCAGGACCTAAGAGAAGGTGTTTGGGGACGTGTGAACACCTTATAGGTAATGTTCATCAGTTCAGGACTGTCTTACTTATTTCCTCATTGTTTGAAATTTGGCTAATTTGCATAAAAGTAATCTGATCTGAAGCCCATGGTCTCTCTACCTCAGCAGTGTTGCCATTCTGCACCATGTACTTCTTTGAGGCAGGTGATGTCCTGTGCCTGGTAGGGTGTTAAGCATCCTGTCTGGACTCCACCTGCTAGATGCCAGTAACACCTCCCCACCCAATTTGAGCAATCACAAATGTCTCCCGTTATTGCTAAATGACCCCAGAGTGAGGACCACAGTCTGAGTCATCCAGCATGGAATTCTGGGGGCCATGTAAGTGACTTAGGTATCCATGGGTACATTTTAAACATTATAATATGTTTGTGGGGAGCCTGGGTGGCTCAGTCGGTTAGGCGTCTGACTTCAGCTCAGGTCATGATCTCACAGTTCATGAGTTCAAGCCCCACGTCGGGCTCTGTGCTGACAGCTTGGAGCCCAGAGCCTGCTTCAGATTCTGTGACTCCCTCTCCCTCTGCCCCTGCCCTGCTCGCACTCTGTCTCTGTCTCTCAAAAAGTGAATAAACATTAAAAAACGTATTTTAAGCGGTGCCTGGGTGACTCAGTTGGTTGAGTGGCCGACTTTGGCTCAGGTCACGATCTCTCAGTTCGTGAGTTCCAGCCCCACGTCTGGCTCTGTGCTGACAGCTCAGAGCCTGGATCCTACTTTGGATTCTGTGTCTCCCTCTCTCTCTCTGTCCTTCCCCAGCTTGTGCTCGCTCGCTCTCTCTCTCTCTCTCTCTCTCTCTCCCTGTCTCTCAAAAATAAATAAATGTTAAAAAAAATTTTTTAATGTATTTTGAAAAAAAAAACTTTGTAATATGCTTGTGTGTGTGCGTATGTGTGTATGTGTGTGTTACATTAAAATATCTGACAACTTTAAAAGTTTTAGCATTACAAGTAATACAGAATTCAAAAGTAAATCTATTAAACACACATCATCATCATGATTTAAAAAATCCCTATAAATTCAACCAACCAACATATTTGGGGACTAAAAAAAAAAAGTCCTCTCATGTAAATGTCAGACACTGGAAAATATTTCAAAAGGGGTGAAGTGTTGTTATATATGCATATAACATATATATACTTAATACATTATACATTGCATACATCTATATATAATCTTCTATATATTATACATATTTTATAAATAAAAGGGCATACTATAAAGTGAATTAGTAGAGGGGCACCTGGGTGGCTCAGTCAGTTAAATGTCCAACTTCAGCTCAGGTCATAATCTCACAGTCTGTGGGTTCGAGCCCCTCATCAGGCTCTGTGCTGAAAACTCAGAGCCTGGAGCCTGCTTCAGATTCCGTGTCTCCCTCTCTCCCTATCCCTCCCCTACTCGCTCTCTCTCTCTCTCTCTCTCAAAAATAAACATTTAAAAAAATTTAAAGCGAATTAGCTGAATAAAAAATTTTAATGAAAAAATGTAAAAATGATGCCATTGAATAGATAGAATTTGAGAGTTAAGAACGACTTTATAGCATGTTTTCTCTGCAAAGGTTGCAGAAAGAGGAATATCTAATGGTGGCATTTCGGCATGATTTATAACTTGATAGGGTCTTTTGTAATGATTCTCCACAGGGCGGTTATTCTGTCTGAGATTGTAATTAAGGCAAAGCTCACGCTGTGCAGACGTTTCAGAATATAAATGGGTCAAAATAAAAGTCGCAATACATTTCTCCCCAACATGCGCATCACTCAAACTGAGATCGGTTTCATGTTAAAATAGGTACTTCGTGAACATGAGTCCTGACCAAACTTATTTTGGTGTCTTGAACCCAACGAGGAATAAAAGCACGTCCCCCATCCCCTGGGTGTTCAAAACTTTACGTTTCCATGTGGTGACAAATACGTGAGAAGACAGAAAACTTTCTGGATACATCTTCAAAAGCCCAACCACTCCACTTGGAAAAAAAAAAAAGGTGGGGGGAGGGAGCCAGAAACAACTCTCCTCCGTGAGGCTCTCAGCTACGCGGGAGGCCTGAGATTCACGGAGGGCTGGTGTCCAGAGATACTCTGAAGAATCACGTTCATCTGACCTCATGAGCATCGGGAATAAGAACAGCTGATTGTGGTCCCTGCCCAGTTAACGCGCTTGTACAACAATCCTTCCATAGGGTTTACTAAGAAATCTGAGGATCGCCATTCTTCCAACTATGTGCAGCCTGCGCGCGCACACACACACACACACACACACACACGTCAATCCCTACCAAGGTTCACTCAATGTCAGCCATCAGCCAATTAGCATATTTTTGCATATATTTAATATTCTGGTCTTACCTCCTAGGTGAGCAAGGTTACAATCCATTGTCTTTGGCGAACGTTACAGCACATTCACTTCTCATTCACCTATGAACTTTCAGTTGTGAAAATCGGATCCCACAGAAATCTACCGTGTTGAACCATGAAGCTCAGATGTAGATAAAGTAATTGGACAGTAAATAAAGATGCCAACTACACAGTCTGGAAGGTGGTTGCATGCTGCACTGCAGGCTCAGGGCATCAATCAACACCACCGCCTGCCTGCCCACGTCTGTTCTTTAATGGGTCAGGAACACACCTGAGCCACAGTGGAAAAGGAACTGGAGTTTCCAGCAAGCGGATCCACAGAACCCGGACTAAACACAGGACAAAGAGTTGATGGCTTCCATATGGTCCAGTCAAAATTGACTGGATAGAAAGATACTTGACAGTTGTAGCCCAAAACTCAGGTCAGGAATAAAGGGATTTTCTAGAGTCAACTCTGTGGACAACAGGATGCTACGATAGCCACAGCAAAACCTAATCACAGGTCGAGAAGCATTTCAGAAAGATCAGCTTCATAGGCGGTGGGAACACAGTGGTGGATGAAGACATGACCCCAGCCCACTACAAGCTACGTTCTCACGAAACTACCCTTAAGAGTACGGCTCAATTCCTCATCCACATTCTGTGCTTAGCAAACACAAATATCAGCACGGACGGAAAGGCCATTAAATGCTTGATTTTCTGTGTCTAATTAAGCTATTACGAAAAATTATTTCCAAATCTAAATCAAATAAGTTGCAAATATCTGCAGCTACGGGTGGACTTCTGTCACCAAACTTGGTCCTGCATCTTCAAAGTCACAGTGTCCTGTCTCCAGAACCTTCTCACTTACATTACCTTGTGGTGTTCAGAAAACTCTCATTTTTGATCCCGTCGAACTGGCCCTGTCCTCTGGTTCCCTACATTTTAATAACTGGTACCATTATTTGTCAAGTTATTCAGGCTAAGTTAAATACCACCTTTGGCGGGCGCCCCTTCCCATAATTCCATACGGTAAGTCCTCAAATCTGCCAAGGGTCTTATGGGACAGGAGGCCTGACCTCAGTCATTATGGCTGAAAGATGGAAAAGTCAAATGGTACCAAGTGTTGAGCCAGGACGTAAGGCACCTAGAAAACTCATACGTGCTGGTGAAAATTAGCGCCGTCCCATTAGAGAACAGTTTGGTGTGCCATGGGGAAGTCAACCACAAGGAAGACTTTGGTTCCGATTAACTGCACACACATGGAGAGACATACACATACTACCTGGTGTTCCTCATCTCTGTCTCTACTCTCAAGCTTCTTTAATATGTGTGTCCAGAGACACAAAACAGTGTCCCCGTGCAGACATAGTCACAGGAGCAAGGAGGATAACACAGATGTGCATTACCAGGAGAATGGACACATAAAGGTTGGCACATGCAAAGAGCACCCTGCCCAATAGTGAAAAATGAATGAAATACGGACATACGTATCAAAATGGAGAAATCGCCAAAATAAAAAGCAAGTCACGGAAGAATATGCATGGCGTGGTTTTATTTATATAATACTGTATAAAACTAAACAGGGCATTGGTTAGAGCTTATTTGTACTAAAATATTAAAAGAGGGGCCCCTGGGTGGGTCAGCCGGTTTAGCCTCCGACTCTCGATTTCGACTTGGGTCACGAGCTCATGGTACGTGGGATCAAGCCTCACATCAGGCTCTGTGCTGACAGCAAGGAGCCTGCCTGGGATATTCTCTCTCTCTCTCTCTCTCTCTCTCTCTCTCTCTCTCTCATCCTCTGCCTCTCTTCCCCTCTTTCTCTCTCTCTCTCTCTCTCTCTCAAAATAAAGAAATTAAACGTTAAAAAAATGAAATACAATATAAAAAAAGCAACGGCACTTTTAAAGCCAAATTCTGCTTGCGTCTGGGACACGGGATGGGGTAGAAACAACACACACGTGGATAGACACAGACACTGATAGTGTCCTATTCTGTCGTCGGACAGCAGCATATGCGTTTAATTTTTATTTTTAAATCAATGCATATAATTTACGTATTTACGCGATTCTTGAAAAATGCAAATGTTAAATGTTAACACACCTTCGTGTCCCCACGCACAATCCAAACAGATTTAAAAGTTGAAGGAGAGACAGAAACTGGTTTTTTTCCAAAGTTATGTTACGAGCCCCAGGGACCAGGCCATCCGCTGACATAGCCCGTTCCTGGCAGTATGACTAAAATGAATACTCAGCTCAGCTGTGAGTGCTCCTGTCCGGTCACTAATTAGCCAGGTGACCTGTGGCCCATCGCTTAGCGCCCAGGGGCTTCAGCCCCCTGAACGACACAAGGAGGGCTTGGACAAAGTGGCCTCTTATGATGCCTTCAGCCTGCGGATTCTCTGAAACCTCACCCTATTATCCTCCACACGGAGTGTCCACGAAATAGGGAAGCCGGTGGGAAGAAGAAAGTCCCCCAGTGAAGTGGTAAGACCCGACTTGGGTGAGATAACTGACAGGGAGAAACAAGGGAAGGTCTGTTGTGTCAGAAGCAGCTGAAATTGCCTTACAGCCACACCCGCGAAAAACGCATTTCATGGGGCACCTGCCTGGCTCAGTCTGTGAAGCCGCCGACCTCGGCTCAGGCCGTGATCTCGCGGTTCGTGAGTTCGAGCCCCGCGGCGGGCTCCGTGCTGTCAGCTCAGAGCCTGGAGCCTGCTTCGGACTGTGTGTCTCCCTCACTCTCTGCCCCTCCCCCTGTCGTGCTCTGTCTCTGTCTCATAAATAAATAAACGTTAAAAAAAATTGAAGAAATGCATTTTGCAATACCAGAGAACATATATCAGCAGGATAAATATGTCACCAACTTCTTTCACCTGATGTCTCCATCGAGATTCAGGAAGAAGATTGTCTTGCATGCAATATTCACTCATTTCTTGTATTATTTGTTCTATATAAATGATGTAATCTTTTTCTATCCTATCTAAGGATGTGGAGTTATTTCATGAGAGTTTGTCCTTAAAATTTTTATACATGCATAGTGTGTATAAATGTAACAGACATTGTTTACATTTATATAGTACATATGTCTACATACGACATATATGTTCCACACAAGTATTCCACTGTACGTGACACATAGGCAAGTTTTTACACATACAAGTCTACCAATCCAAATTAATAATGTAGTGTGAATATACATGTACATGTGTGTCTCCAAACTAAGCCACTGAAATATTAAGCACATTAGCTTCAGAAACTGTGCCTTCTCCCTTTTCCGTAAACCCCCACAGTACCCAGTTCGGTGCCCTTTATGTTGTAGATAATCAATAAAACCAGTTGTATGTGATGTTGCTTATCCCCTTCCAAACAGAGGGCTCGAAGCGTGACCTATGTGAAGAGCAAGCCTCACAGACACACGGAAAGGCGTCATCATACCGATCTGCCCGTGTGTTGAATAGCTGGGGGCCTTCTGGGGCTTGGGCAGGAACATGATCTGAAGGCTCATGCCGTCTACCTCTTAACCCAGGCTTTAATATAAACTCCATCAGCAACCCCAGAGAAGGGTGTAAACCGTCAGGGACTCTAGTTGCTTCTGTATAAAATGGGCAGGGTACAGGATGTGACTCAGGGACATGAGCAGGTATGTTCCAACACATGGAACATACGTGTGTGTGTGAAAATAGACATATATTTATATAGTATCTATAAATACACATATGCATCAATGCATATAAACATATATACATATGTATACAAATATGTAAATTTAGAACAAGAAGTATCCTCCCAGGAAATGCTCGCTAATTATAATTACTTGCTGAAGGGCGCCTGGGTGGCTCAGTTGGTTAAGCATCCAACTCTAGATTTTGCCTCATGTCATGATCTCGCAGTTCATGGGTTAAAGCCCCGACTGGGGCTCTGTGCTGACAGCGTGGAGCCTGTTTGGGATTCTCTCTCTCCCTCTCTCCCTCTGCCCCTCCCCGCCTTCTCTCCGAAACATTTTTTTAAAGTAATAATTACTTGCTGAGGTTCTAAGAAATGCTTTCACTGCGGGAGCCGCTCTCCTAAATATAAAGAAATGTCAATCCAATTCCCATCTGAACATAGTCTACAGCCCAGTTGATGCGATAAAGCCCGTATTTAGATATTTTTTAAGTTTATTTATTTTGAGAGAAACAGCATGGGCAGGGGAGGGACAGAGAGAGAGAGGAGAGAGAGAGAATCCCAAACAGGCTCCTCGAGGTCAGTGCACAGAGCCCAATGTGGGGCTCAAACCCACGAAACCGTGAGATCACGACCTGAGCTGAAATCAAGAGTCAGACGCTTAATGGAATGAGCCAGCCAGGCGCCCCAAGCCTGTATTGAAATTGCTATTATTAAGCAATCACGTGGTCTATTTCCACCTCCTGTGAGACTGTGGGCTGATGATGCAGGATAGAATCTGGGATGGGATGTCTAAGACATGCATTGAAAATTTTAGGTATAGAGAGAGAGCTGGATTGTGCAAGATAGGAAGAAAAGAGTTAAGCTTTGAAATTCAACAGTGTGAATACAAGCTTACCAAGATTTATGGAGAGTGGGAAAGATAATACCAGAAGGAACATTCACATTATGTCATAGTTACTTCCTAAATGTTTACATTCACTGCTAGACTATGAGCAATTTAAGGGCACAGACCAGAGATAATTAATACTTACAGTGGGAAAACACAAGGTCTCAGCAGAGGTTATTAAATTAAGCGAAGGGATAGGATGCATAACGGCAGAAGAACTAGCAAGGTCAGGTTCCCTGATGCTGACCTTAGCTTAGCTCCTGTAGGTACCACGGTAAACCTCTACACTCACCACCAGCAACACTCGTGTTTCTGACACAAACTCCCTTTGGGCTCCATGATCTAGCCCCTATGGTTTCTACCCATAGGAATTCTGTCTTTTTTATTTTTTATTTTTTATTTTTTAACGCTTATTTCTTTTTGAGACACAGTGCGAGCAGGGGAGGGGCAGAGAGAGAAGCAGACACAGAATCGGAAGCAGGCTCCAGGCTCCGAGCTGTCAGCACAGAGCCTGATGCGGGGCTCAAACCTATGAACCGCAAGATCACGACATGAGCCAAAGTCAGACACCCAACCAACTGAGCCGCCCAAGCACGCCATCTTGGTTCCCTTGTTGACGCAGCGGTAGAACATGGTAAAGTCTCTGGCATTTTACCAGTTTCGGCCAATTTCAATGAAAATTAACTTAAAAAAAAAAAAGCACTCTGACGCAGTTCTTCGAATAAATTTGCCTGCACGTCTGCTTGCAAGTTAAGGAATCCCAGGTGCCAGGCTATGGGATGACTAACCACAGGAAGGGTTTCCCCTCGCTGAAAAGATGGGCAGAAATAATTTCAGTCGGTCAAAGGAAATGTTTAAGATAGAGATGAAGTTGAATGAATTCTCCTGCAAAAGAAGAGTAAAAAAAAAAAAAAGACTTTCATATTTTTCATATTTTTTTTAAATTTTTTTTTAACGTTTATTTATTTTTGGGACAGAGAGAGACAGAGCATGAACGGGGGAGGGGCAGACAGAGAGGGAGACACAGAACCGGAAACAGGCTCCAGGCTCTGAGCCATCAGCCCAGAGCCCGACGCGGGGCTCGAACTCCCGGACCGCGAGATCGTGACCTGGCTGAAGTCGGACGCTTAACCGACTGCGCCACCCAGGCGCCCCTCATATTTTTCATATTTATTAACAGCCCAGCGTGGCCTCGAGTTGGTACCTCAGATATGGTGGCTGTGCAGATAGATGGTTGACTCCTTGGACACTTGTGTGCTCCCGGGTTGGAACCGTCTCGGGCGATAGTGACAGGCATGTCTCTGTGCGTCTTCAGTAAGTAGCTTTGAAAGTGCTGCACACAGACCCTACTCATGAGCTATGTGCCACCCAGAATGGAGAGTGTCTTTGGAACGTATCCCAAGACACCATCCATGACCCAAGGACCACTTCAATCTGACGTAACCCTGGCAGGAGTGCCCTCTTTTTCCTCCGAAGCCTGTCCCCTATTTGCCTCCAGGATTACAGGATACTTCATCTCCCAGCGGAGGCCGTTCCCGCTTGTATGGACGACCCTCCATTATGGAAATTACTATTGCCCTGTGATGTTTCTTCTGAATGTTGATGGTCTGCCCTTGCGGGTTTCTGACGGTGCGGTCACTTCTGATGACGAGGCGATGGGCTTAGAAGCTGTCCGGCTCCTGCCCTCCTTACAAAATGATCCTTTCTCCACACACCCTCCTTCCTGAGCGTGACCTTGCACAAGCTCCCAGGAAAGGCGGATCTGTCTTCAGTGTTGAGCACCATCTGCCTACCCTTCCCTGAATGTGTCCTCTGAGTTCCTCCAGTGGCAGAAGTAATGTGTGCAAACACACTCTTCCCAGAAATGGAGACACTACAGACAGGCGTGACAGATCGGCCTGAGGATCAGAAGCTAACAGAGATGAGACCTTCCATGTCTAGGACATGAATGGGGCTTCTGAGATCTGGAACAGGGACAAGAGGCTTCCTTAAAAGCCTTCCTCTCACATCTGGATGAGGAGGGAGGAGAGAAGCAGAGTGGAGTGGAGAAAAGAGGGGAGTGGAGGGGAGGGGAGGAGGGGAGAGGAAAGGGGAGGAGGGGAGAGGAAAGGGGAGGAGGGGAGAGGAGAGGACAGGGGAGGACAGGAGAGGAGGGGAGAGGGGAGGAGGGGAGCAGGGAGGAGAGGAGGGAGAGGAGAGGGGAGGGAGGGGAGGAGGGGAGAGGAAAAGGGGAGGAGGGGAGAGGAAAGGGGAGGAGGGGAGAGGAGGAGAGGGGAGGAGGGGAGAGGAGAGGACAGGGGAGGACAGGAGAGGAGAGGGGAGGACAGGAGAGGAGGGGAGAGGGGAGGAGGGGAGAGGGGAGGAGGGGAGTAGGGAGGAGGGGAGAGGGGAGGAGGAGAAAGGAGAGGAGAGGGGAGGAGGGGGAGTAGGGAGGAGGGGAGAGGGAGGAGAGGGGAGGAGGAGAAAGGAGAGGAGAGGGGAGGAGGGGAGGGGGGGAGGAGGGGAAAGGGGAGGAGGGGAGGGGGGAGGAGAGGGGAGGGGGGAGGAGAGGGGAGGAAGGGAGAGGAGAGGGAAGAGGAGGGGAGGGGAGAGGAGAGAAAGGAGAGGAGAGGAGAGGAGAGGAGAGGAGAGGAGAGGGGAGGGAGAGGGGAGGAGGGGAGATGAGAGGGAGAGGAGAGGAGAAGAGAGGAGGGTAGAGGAGAGGGGAGGAGGGGAGAGAAGGGGAGAGGAGGAGAGGAGAGGAGAGGGGAGGAGAGGGGGAGGGGAGAGGGAGGAGAGGGAGAGGAGAGAGGAGAGGGGAGAGGAGAGGGGGAGGAGAGGGGAGAGGAGAGGAGAGGAGAGGGGGAGGAGGGGAGAGGAAGGGGAGGAGGGAGAGGAAAGGGGAGGAGGGGAGAGAAAAGGGGAGGAGGGGAGAGGAAAGGGGAGGAGGGGAGAGGAGGAGAGGGAGGAGGGGAGAGGAGAGGACAGGGGAGGACAGGAGAGGAGAGTGGAGCACAGGGGAAGAGGGGAGAGGGGAGGAGGGAGATGGGAGGAGGGGAGTAGGGAGGAGGGGAGAGGGGAGGAGGAGAAAGGAGAGGAGAGGGAGGGAGGGGAGTAGGGAGGAGGGGAGAGGGGAGGAGAGGGGGGAGAGAAAGAGAGGAGAGGGGAGGAGGGGAGGGGGGAGGAGGGGAAAGGGGAGGAGGGGAGGGGGAGGAGAGGGGAGGGGGGAGGAGAGGGGAGGAAGGGAGAGGAGAGGGGAGAGGAGGGGAGGGGAGAGGAGAGAAAAGGAGAGGAGAGGAGAGGAGAGGAGAGGAGAGGAGAGGAGAGGAGAGGGGAGGAGGGGAGATGAGACGAGAGGAGAGGAGAAGAGAGGAGGGTAGAGGAGAGGGGAGGGAGGGGAGATGAGAGGAGAGGAGAAGAGAGGAGGGTAGAGGAGGAGGGAGGAGGAGAGAAGGGAGAGGAGAGGAGAGGAGAGGAGAGGAGAGGAGAGGAGAGGGGAGGAGAGGGGAGAGGGGAGGAGAGGGGAGAGGAGAGAGGAGAGGGGAGAGGAGGGGGGAGGAGAGGGGAGAGGAGGGGAGAGGGAGGGGAGGAGGGGAGAGGAAAGGGGAGGAGGGGAGAGGAAAGGGGAGGAGGGGAGAGGAAAGGGGAGGAGGGGAGAGGAAAGGGGAGGAGGGGAGAGGAGGAGAGGGGAGGAGGGGAGAGGAGAGGACAGGGGAGGACAGGAGAGGAGAGTGGAGCACAGGGAAGAGGGGAGAGGGGAGGAGGGGAGATGGGAGGAGGGGAGGAGGGAGGAGGGGAGCAGAGAGGAGAGGGGAGGGAGGGGAGAGGAGAGGACAGGGGAGGAGGGGAAAGGGGAGGAGGGGAGAGGGGAGGAGGGGAGAGGAGAGGAGAGGGGAGAGGAGGGAAGGGGAGAGGAGAGGAGAGGAGAGCAGAAGAGAGGAAAGGGGAGGGGAGGGGAGGGGAGAGGGGAGGAGGGGAGAGGGGAGGAGGGGAGAGGGGAGGGGGGAGAGGGGCGGAGAGGGGAGGAGGGGAGAGGGGAGGAGAGAAGGGAAGGACGTGGGGAAGGGAAAGGAGAGGAGAGGGAGGGAAGAGGAGGGACGGGCAGGGCATGGCAGGGCAGGGGGCAAGGTCTCCCTGGGCGGTGACGGCGAGGGAGGCGAGAGAGCAGGGGGAGGAGTGGCATCTCTCCTTATAAACATCTACCCCCAAAGCTTATAAACCATTATCACAAGGTGAAAGTCATTCAAATGGAAAGGGTTCTGCCAAGACAGGCAGTAAACAGCGTTCATCAGTAAACTGTTCCTGAGACCCTAACATTTCTTAAACAAAAGTGACAGGGAGACTCTAAGCCACTAGATTCCCCCCACCCCGCCTTTCACCGACACGAATTCTCACCCAGGAATTCTGCCCACCACGGTGAAACCTGGTGAGTCTCACGCCCATCGCCCACCTTTGGCCAATCCCGAAGGCACCGATGCAGACTTTACAAACGGAAATGTGAACGGAGATGCGGTATGTGCTTCTTCGATTTCAGATGTAGTGTAACGTGCGCACACACACACACACACCACACACACCACACACACTCAGTAGTATCAGAAACCCTTGATAACTCCTTCAACAAAACTGGTTTCTTTTTAGGGGTGTCTGGTGCTGGGTCGGTTAAGCCTCTGACTCTTGAATTTGGCTCATGTCTCATGATTCTTGGGAATCAAGCCTCAATTCCTGCTTGGGATTCTCTCTCCTTCTCTCTCTGCCTCTCTCTCTCAAAAATAAATAAACAAATAAATAAATAAACATTTTTAAAAAACTCTTTTCCTTTTAAGCTTATTTTTCTTTAAGACTTAAAAGTGTTGGGGCGCCAGGGTGGCTCAGTTGGTTGAGCATCGGACTTCAGCTCAGGTGATAGTCTTGCAGTTCGCGAGTGTTCGAGCCCCACGTCGGGCTCTGTGCGGACAGCTCGGAGCGTGGAGCCTGTTTCAGATTCTGTATCTCTCTCTCTCCACCCCCATCCCGCTGCTCATGCTCTGCCTCTCTGTGTCTCTCAAAATAAATAAAATGTTAAAAAAATATTTTTTAAAGACGTATAAGCGTTGGGGTGCTTGGGTGGCTCAGTTAAGTTTCAGCCCAGGTCATGACCTCTCAGTTTGTGAGTTCAAGCCCTGCATGGGGCTCCCTGCCGACAGCACAGAGCCTGCTTGGGGTTCTTTGTCTCCCCCTCTCTCTTCCCCTCCATTGTTTGCTCTGTCTCTCAAAATAAATAAACATTTAAAAAACGATAAAAGAAGTCTTAAAAGTGTTATTTTTAGAAAAAGTGTGTATTTTTCACCAAGCTGACAAAGGAGTCACACACACACACACACACGCGCGCACACACACACACATACACCCCAAGCGTTCATGGTTAAGAACCCCTGATGGCCGAACTACCTCATGGTGGAGAGCAGTTAGTCCGCGACGTTGACCTCGTGGGTCCAGCAATCGTTATGGCCCCGCTGTCTGCCGCGTCTAAGGCGGATGTGGTCGGGAGAATGAACAGCACCTACACAACTATCTCGTTCAAGCTTTCCTGCTCTCCTTCCCTCCCTTGGGAAGTCCTGCCCTTACCGTCAGTCCACCAGGAAAATTAATGACACTTCCCTCCACCCGCAGCTCTTGCTTGGCTCTGATCGTATCCTCCCAGGTCAAGGACATCTTCCCGGTCGCCCCTCCCTGGACACACTTTGGTGGAACCTGAGACCCCATCAACGTGACCTCCTGGAGGCCAAAGCTGTGCCCACAGCAAATGACTAAGAGCAACACTGGAGTTTCCATCATCCAGGAACCGAACAACTATCTGTGCCCTGGGGAGATGGGGATGATCTCTGGATAACTTCCAGAGAGATTCCACCAACCACATGGTCTTTCTCTGTCTGAACCAAGGCACTTAAAAGTCAACCCTAGGGGCGCCTGGGTGGCTCAGTTGGTTAAGTGGCTGACTTCGGCTCAGGTCATGATCTCGCGGTCCGTGGGTTCGTGCCCCGCGTCGGGCTCTGGGCTGATGGCTCGGAGCCTGGAGCCTGTTTCATATTCTGTGTCTCCCTCTCTCTGACCCTCCCCCGTTCATGCTCTGTCTCTCTCTGTCTCAAAAATAAATAAACGTTAAAAAAAATAATAATAAAAAATAATAAAAAATAAAAAAAAAGTCAACCCTACAACTTGAAAATAAAGGACTGTTAAATTGGATGCTGTGTACCCGGGGCGGGGGTGGGGGGGGGTGTCTCTTCTATGAAGCCATGAGAAAGAATCCCAGGGATAAACAGAAGTGATGAGAGACATGCACGACCAGGAGTGATTCCAGATCCCTGTCCTCTTAACCTCATGCTCCATCTCTCAGAGAAAATATCAGGAGAGGCTCAAAGTTATATAAGCTCCAGAGTGTTTCGCATCAAACGGCAAAGTCCTGAAACTCTAAAAGGGTGGGTCTATCTCTTGCCTGTACAGGGAGCCTGTCCACCGTCCCTTTTGAATCTGGAACTCCGTCTTGTTCTTCTTAAATATATGTGTGGGAAGATTTCTTTCTCCCAGTCACCTCCTCCTCTATACAGAAGGATATAAAAAGGTTGGTCTTTTTTTTCACTACAGTAATCAGATGTCACAGATTTTCTGCAATTAATGCTTTCCTTGGCTATTTTCAGACCTCCTATTAAGAGCTATTCTTTTACCGTGGCCTATTCCCCCGAACCCAATTAAGCCCAATTAAATCCTCTGCCATGACTGTTCTATTTCCCCCATGTTTAATTATCTCTTAACAAGTCTGTGAGTGCATGTTTTCAATTGGCCACCCAGACAGTGTCACTCAAAGGATGTGGGACACACGTCTATAAAATCCGGATGTGAAATCGTCACCTGGCAAACTCCCCCAAGTGGAAACGTCCCAACGCGGAAGGTTCCACATTAAGACGTCCTACCACAACTTCAAATATTAGAGCACCGTGGGCTGACTGCAACACAGAGATCTTAAAACAACAAATAGGAAACAATTTCCCTCTATTAAGTATGTCCTTCGAATTAACTAGGTCGTTAGAGAACATATTGAATTTAGGGTAGCCCAGATAAATGGCTTCAATACGTATCAACAAGCAAGCTTCACTTCTGTGGGTGTGTGCACATGTGTGTGAGAGGGTAGCTGCTCCCCTCTTGACTAGATTAAAATTACAAGCCTCAGTCCCAATAAGGACATTTTTGGTGTTTCATTTTGATGTTTATTTTTGAGAGAGACAGAACACAAGCAGACAGAGCTGTCAGCACCGAGCCCGATGCGGGGCTCGAACCCACGAACCGCGAGATCAAGATCTGAGCCAAAGTCGGACGCTTAACCGACTGAGCCACTCTCGTCCCCGTGTGTTTCACTTTAGTTCACAAATGAAGAGCTTATAGAAATACGCTAAAGAACATTAAGAATGCATTAGCTTTAAGAATACTCTAAAAGAGAAAAACCGAGGAGCCTACACTCAGAAAAGGTCAAAGGAAAATCGGAAGAGGAACGATAGAGACCTAGCTCGCCATCAGAAGAGACCTCTGTGGAAATACTCTGGTCTTCCAGATCATAGAACGGGGACCTCCAAGCAGCACAGACCACAGGCATCTTCAGCAGAGACGGGGAACAAATGAGCAAGTTTGTTCCATCAATAATTAGAGAAACAGACTCAACACTAAGATCATGTCACCGGGCCAGACCTAAATGCCAGCACTGCACGGTTTAATGAGTTAGCTTCTCCTAGGATAAAAGGGACTCAAACATAAATGCTTCTGGAAGCCACCGGCTTCTTGTTGGATAACAGACCTACAGGTGGAGGATACGTTGAAGGAAGGTAGCCCTTGCTCGCTAGAAAAGACAGGAAAGCAGTGCTGTTGATAATCACCAGCGCTCGTAGGCAGGAACTCAGTCCTTCCCACCATAGCAGCTGGGGAAAGAGCAGGTCATAATGAAAGAAAATTTTGCTTCAATACCGGCATCCTTGACCACTGAACAAATTTCTGGTGCCGGTAATGATGTCCCTGGCCCTTGAGTAAAAGGGCCTCATGGAATGAGACCAGCAGAACGCACAAACGCCACTTGGGATGCCCACCAGGGAAATGCAAACTGAGAAAATTGTATTTAATTCAACCTCATGTGCGGTCACAGAAACAGGAGAAAGTGGAACAATGACATCAGAATGGTGCCATTGACTGTGCACAACAGGCTTTCCGTAGGATAGGCAAAGCCCTCCAAAACAAGAACATTCTGTGACTTCAGAAAAAAGAAGGAAAAAGAAAAACTCAAACAACCAGAAAATAGAAAGCTTTTGAGAGACAACATTAGGTCATTTTTAAGTGATTACAGGCTTTCTCTAAAGAACACATCACATAATAGAGGGGGGGAAAAACAAGAGTGCTGAAATTTGCTCAGTCTGGAGCCTTGGTTTTTAAGGGAAGGCTCTGTGTCCAGGCGAAGGGAATAATGGGTGGGATTTTAAGTTCAAGCAATAACCTGTTCTACTCTAGATCCGTGCTTCTCAATTTCTACTGTGATAGAGAATCCTTGGGGAACCCTGAAAAATCCCACTGTGCAGACAGCACTCAGGACCAAGTCAGCCAGACTCTCTGGGGTCAGCTCTTAAGTTCTCCAGGTGATGTGGGGGGTCAGCCACATTTGCAAAATGGTGCTTCCGATGGGGATCTTCACACACACGTGCCATGCAACTTGGGCCCTATTTTATTTGTTTCTTTTGGAAGCACTGTTTCAACAGACACTCGCGTGAAGTAATAAAAGCCAAAGTATAAGCACCGGTAACACCCAACAGCAAATCCCTGCCCCAAGATACATGCCCACCACGACCAAATCTACCTCGGGAGATACTTCCAGATCCCTGCCCTTTTCTTCTCCAAATAGGTTCCACTGTAGTTCTAAATAATACTTTCATGCTGCTATTTCTTCATATATTATTTCTGGATATCATCTACAATTTTTCTATGGGCAACCGCCAGTACCCGATTTCCATCTTTGCGCCCCACATCCCAATACCCTTACAACGCTATTTAGGGTATATCACTCTTTAGTATTAACATTGTCGTAACCAGGCGATTCACGGTCACTCGGAACCCAGCTTATAAAATTTCCCTCCTTGAATAACCTGTTCCATGTGGGTGACCGGTTATTCAGCAACGGCTTCAGGTTTTCATTTTCATGCTTTCTCTAGATGTGTTGTTCGATTTTTCTAACCGCTCCCACAAAACCGTAGCCCATCCCAAGTACTATCTGCACAGGGTCAAATGCCTATTTCCTGTTGTTTGTTTTTTTTTCCCTCCATGTCTCTCTCTGTCTAGGATCCTTCTTGTCCCAATCTGCTCCCTGCACTCATCTGGGACCCAATTCCTTCCGCCATCTTCCACTGAGTCCATGGTTTCTTGGAAACCAACTCTTTCCATTTTATTTACGCTGCCATTTGAAGACAGAATCACACAGCTTTCTGAGAAAGAGTGCATGAAAGGTCAATCTTTTGAGAGCCTGCATGAGTGCAAGTTTACTCTGACTTCACATTGACAATTTGGTTCAGGATAGAGCTCCATGTTGTCAACCGGTTTTTCTTACTATTGTGAATCTTTTCCTCTGTCTCAGAACCTTTGGTAAAGACTTTGAAGGGTCCCGGGGCATTCTAACTCTTGATTATTTACGTTGTTCTCTCTTTTTATACGCTCCTCCAACTCTGTGAGGATCCCAAGCTCTCAGCATCTTGTCTATGTGGCTACTGTCCTGAAATCCCACGACAATGTGCTGGGGAATGAGGTTCATTCTACTCATGGGCTGGGCGTCTGCTGCACCACAAAAGTCTGGAAGCATAAGTCTTTCAATGCTGGGGGAAAATTAAATTACTTATAAGTCATTTCTACCTCTTTCTGCAATCACTGCGTGTATGATAAATTCCCAGACTGAGTTTTAATTAATTCTTTTTAATTTCCTTTCCCATCGCTCTCTCCTTAGATTTTACCAACAAGAAATATCTTCATATTTATTTTCCAACCCAATTCTTTACAACAAAGCTATTATGTTACTTTTTCATGGGATTCTCATTTCGTTCGTTCGTTTGTTTGTTTGCTTTAAGGATCAATAGTTTGGCTTCTTCCGCACAAGTTATAGATTAGAGATTTTTTGAGTGTGTGTTTTCTATTTGATGCTTTGTGCACTCCCTCCAGATAACTTTTTTCTATTGGCTATCCTTAGACTCTCTTATGAAGGGTTTCACTAGAATATGTAGGCTGGTAGAGTATCTTTTCTCATTTGAGAATAAGCTCCAAATGGGGGTTTTCAGCAGGTGGACCTCTGTACAATGAAAAAGCAATTTACTCAAATGGTCTTCAAATGCCATTTATGGGATTCTTTCCATGGCCCATTCAGTTTCTCAAAAAAAAAAAAAAAGAATCTTCCAATATCGGTTTGTATAAGGGCTTTCACCCAGGGGACGTAGGGGAGAGAAAAAGCTGTGTAGCCAGTGGTAAGCGAAATGTATATAATTCCTAGTTTTCAGTCTGAGTCCTCAGTCCTCACTCCACTATACGTGAAGTGCCTGGTGTTTATCGTCTGAGTTGAATTCCTCCAGAATAAATTTCCTCTGTTTCCTGAGGAAGAGCGTAAAAGACAGTGCTTTGCTACACGGGATGGAATCCTGTGGTCGGAGAGAACTTCACCTGAGCATAGAGTCTGGAAGACGTAACAAGATCTTTGGGTGTGTTCAGTCCAACCCGGTTAGAGAGTAACGTGGGATTGTCCACCACCACGGAAATGACTTGTCTCACTCTAACAAAAACAGCCCTGCAGGTAATACAAGGACCTGCATTAGACCGTAAACTAGAGGGGCATCTGGGTGGCTCAGTGGGTTAAGCATCTGCCTCTTCATCTCAGCTCAGGTCACTATCTCATGGTTCAGGGGTTCGAGCTCCATGTTGAGATTCTCTCTCCTTCTCTCTGCTCCTCCCCCTGTTCTCTCTCTCTCGCTCTCAAAATAAATAAACTTGCAAAAAGTTTTTTAAAAAAGTAAACTAGCAAGGGAAATGGTTTGGTAGCATAAGATTACGTGCTTTATATACATACCCCCGTGCAGTATGGAGACCACTCTCTATGGAAGGCAATTTGTTTACATCAAAGTAAGCACTTTCCAAAGTGAGACACAGCTTGACTCAATATATTTCGTGTAGTATCTCATTCTTCCTATACATCATGTCATCAAGTACTTTTGCTTTCTTGTTTATCTGGCACAGATGCATCTAATACAGTTCGATTAAAGCAATTTTTAAAAAACTAAGAAACAGGGCTAAAAGCGAAAACTTCCACGGAAAAATAAGATGGACCCAGGAGTGAGGGTGAGTATACGGAAGGCACAACAAAATATATCTGCCAACAATGAGCTCTAACCTGTCCTCACTTGGGGCACCTGGGTGGCTCAGTCTGGTAAGCGTCTGACTCTTGATTTCAGCTCAGGTCACAATCTCCTGGTTCGTGAGTTTGAGCCCCACATCGGGCTCTGCGCTGACAGCGTGGAGCCTCCTTGGGATTCGGTCTCCCTCTCTCTCTGTCCCTCCCCACTCGTGCTCTGCCTCTCTCTCTCTCTTTTAAAATAAATAAACATTTAAAAAACTATAAAATATGGCCACTTTCTTCCATCTATGTCATCCAGTCAGCTCAAGAGAGTGAGCCGTGTCCTGTCCATCACGTGGCTAAAGGGCTCCTGGTGACCTCTAGTGTTTCCACTCAGGCTGAGGTCTCCCGTCTAAACCTGGGTAAGAGCCTCATGTACACCTTTAGAGAACACAACATCCAATGAACCTGACCACAGGTCTGGCAACAAGCGCGAATTAAAGTCAATGAATATGCTACATGCTACGTGGCAGGAAGCGGACCCCAAAATGCAACGCGGGCAAAAGTGCAGACCTTGCTACCACCGTCGCTGGCATTTCCACACACGCCATCGTCTCACTGAGGCAGGCAGAGGCAAAACTAACGTCAACGCTGGGTGAGAAAACGGCGTATATACCAAACCGGTTACACTGCTTATCCCCCGAGGGGTAAGAAACACAAAGATGACTCTGAAAAGTGGAGAAAAGAAACTATTAAATGTAGCTGCCTATCAACACAGAAGAATGCATTACGGCTGTTCTGCAAAAATGCGAGACACCGCATTTGTTCAGAATTACAGACATCCTCTTGCCCTTTGGTCTTTTATACCAAAGGTATCAGCAATCTATGACAATTTCCATACCCTCGAATTTGCAAATGAAAACTCCGTGGTTTATCGGAATGGCACTGTGGGATTAACTTTCCAATTTTAGGATTACAGATACAGAAAATTAAATCCCATACGTTCTCCCCGGAAGAGAAGCTTATGCAGGGTAAGGCTGCAAAGATGTGGAAAACATTTACGTTTAGGGAGAAGAAAGGAGACGACCAGGGGGCAGATGTAATTTTCTGTGACATCAGTGATGTATCATGTTTGTCTAGTCCTTTAAGCTTGCGAGGGTTGACTTTCGCTACTCGGACACATGGGATCGTGAACGTAGACATCAGAGAGTTTGGGTGCCCTGCTATCCTATCCTCAGCCACAGAACCCATGTCAGCGGGCTGGTCTGCACTCCCACACGCCTCCTCTTATTTGCTTGTTTTCCATGCTAGAAATGCTACCCTAAAAATAGGTCTGATTAATCCCTTTGGCAAACACACTGTCACTGCCTTCGGAAGAATAATTTTTCTAAGTGCATTCTCATTCTCAATGCACATAACCGTTTCAGAAGTCAAGAAAAGAAGTGGCTTCTTCCCTTTGACAGAACATGACAGATCATCTATATTCCAGCAATCACACTCCTGGGTATTTACCCAAAGGAGCTGAATACTTCCGTCCAGACGAAAACCCACACGTGGATGTTTTCAGCAGCTTTATTCGTAGTTGCCAAAAGTTGGAAGCAAGCAAGATGTCCTTAACTAGGAGAATGGATAAAGTGTGGGCCATGCAGACAATGGAATAGTACCCAGGGCTCACAAGAAGTGAGCAATCAAGCTAGGACAAGATGGGGGAGAATCTTAAATGCACATTATTAAGTGCAGGAAGTCCATCTGAAAAGGCTGTATGATTCCAGCTCGATGACATTCCGCACAGGGCGAAACCATGGAGACAGTAAACAGATCAGTGGTTGTCATGGGGTTGAGGTGGGTGAGGGAGGGATGGATAGGCAGATCAGAGAGTAAATTTAGGGCAATGAAATTACCCTGTATGATATTGTAATGGGGGATACATGTCATTATACATTTGCGCACAACATAGAATGTACAACCCCAAGAGGGAACCCTTATATAAACCGTGGAGTTAGAGTGATAATGATGTGTCAATGGTAGGTTCATCCTTGGTTAAAATGTATATGTAAATATACAGCTGTATTTACATATAGGTATTTACATATATATTTACATATACACACACACACACACACACACACACACACACACACTCTGGTTGGGGTGTGGATAATGGGGGAGGCTATGCATGTGCAGGGGCAGGACGTATGTGGGAAATTTCTCTACCTTCTGCTCCCTTTTGCTGTGGACCTAAATCCATTCTAAACATATAAAGTCTTAATTTTAAAACACTATCATTTAGGGGCACCTGGCTGGCTCAGTCGGTACAACGTGTGACTCTTGATCTCAGGGTTGTGAGTTTGAGCCCCATGTTGGTTGGATGTAGAGATTACTTAAAACTAAAATCTTCAGGGGCACATGGGTGCCTCAGTCAGTTGAGCGTCTGACTCTTGACTTCAGCTCAGGTCATGATCTCACAGTTCTCACATACAGCCCTGCACTGAGCTCAACACTGACAGCACGGAGTCTGCTTGGGATTCTCTCTCTCCCTCTCTCTCTGATGCTCACGCTCTGTCTCTCTCTCTCTCAAAATAAATAAACTTTAAAATTAAAATCTCAAAAATATAAATAAACACAAAAAATTAAAAAAATTATCTAATTGCCAAAACTTTTTTACATAAACAAGTATTTCTGTCGCCCAGCCGCATGCCAACATAGTTCCGGTCGGAAGACCTGGTCTTCTCATTTGCCCGACACAAGTATCCCGTGAGAGGGACACCACTGGGCCCATTTTACAGAGAAGAAAATGGCCCAAGCAGTTAACCCCTGTCCAAGAAGACAGAAGTGGTGTCAGGATTCACGTCATTTGTTTCCTTCTAAATTCTGTGCTCTTCACCACTAGGATATAAAATATTTCCAGTGTTACGGCATTCTGTGCAGTAGAGCTGAAACAATTCAATAATATAACCCCTCGGTGTTAATTGAGCTTTAAATTTTCTGGTGCCTCTTAGCACTCTTATGTTAAAGAATATTTGGCAGCATTAACATAAAGAGGTTGCTGACTTCAAATCAATCCCTCTGTAATTTAATTGAGTTCTTAAAATACATCAGCAAAATTGAATATCTAAAATAAAAGCCACAATCGGCAAAACAACAAGGATTACTTGAGAAAGTTTTCCATTCATGTTGTGGAAATACTATTTACAAGTTGATGTTAAGCAATTAACGCATGTCTTAAGCTGCGATCAAAGAGCTTGCAAAGGAGAAACGAGGGGCTTCCTGACAAATCGTGAGCATTCCCATGGCCTCCATTTTCTGAGTCTGGATAACCATTAGATGTCTTTTTCTCCTGACAATTCAAGTGAAATATCTGTGTCATCTAAGAAGAGAAGAGCACCCTTTAAATTCGGATTTTTAGAAAGTTGGTGCCTGGTCTTTGCACACGCGCACAAAAATCTATGACACCAAAATTGTTCAGTCAGGCTTCATATTTTGGTTCAATATTGTTTCACTGTCCATGTTAATTGCACTCTGTTCCCAGCCCTCCATGGCTAACTCATGGCCTTGTACCTGCTCATTCATATAGAAGGTCAAAAGGCAACTACCGATTGATTTTGGCTTCGCAAGGATCTGAGCTCAAGCCCAGTGCAAAGACAACCATGCCCTCCAGGCGTCACTCTGTGGCTCTACATTCCCATGTCTCCACCACAGACCCACCCTACGACATTGGTGAAGGCCTTTAACCTTCAGAGTTCAGTTTCCTCACC
This sequence comes from Lynx rufus, assembly GCF_022079265.1. Lineage (NCBI taxonomy): Eukaryota > Metazoa > Chordata > Mammalia > Carnivora > Felidae > Lynx > Lynx rufus. The sequence goes on from NW_025814828.1 coordinate 3,526,506, forward strand.
TGTGAAGATCATAATTGTGCGGTAGGTGGAGTTAATGGACCCCAAAGATGCCCGTGCGTTAATCCGCAGAACCTATGACTATGTTACATTATATGGAAAATAGGAATAAGGACTGCAGATAGAATTATGGTGGCTAGTCAGCTGTCCTTGAGATGGGGAGACGATCCCGGATTATCCAGGTGGGCCCAATGGAATGACAAGGGTCTTTATAAGTGAATGAGGGACACAGAAGAGAGGGAACCGGGGAGATGGTAGCATGAGCAGGACTCAAGCCAGTGACTTTGAAGATAGAGGAAGAGGGCAAGGAGCCAAGTAATATGGCAACCTCTGGCAGATGTGGCCAAGAAACAGGCTGTTCCCTAGAACCTGGGGAGAAATGCAGCCAGCCGCCATGTTGATGTTACTGCCAACAGACTCACTTTGGACTTCTGAACTCCAGAACTGTCAGATAATAAATGTGTGTTGTCTTAAGCCAGTGGGTTTGCAGTCATTTGTTCCAGCAGGCGTAAGAAACCGATATGAATGTAAGTACTGGCTACGGTGGTTGAGAGGATGGAGTTCATATATAAAAAGCACTTGGAACAGGTCCTAGCACAGAGGAAACGCTATCTAATTGTCAGCCCACGCTTTGGTTGACAACCCAAAGAGATAAGGCTGGATTCAGGAGGTAGAAGGCTAGGGTGATACAGTGAAAAGAGAAATAATGGTATTTGGGGGCACACAATTCCCCTTACTTCTATTATACGTTGGAATAATACCCTGTTCCCATCTATCGTTGTTTGATTCCACAAGCATTATAATATATCTTGACATATGTTTATTTCCCATATAGGATGTCTAGATGTACTTATAATTTGAATCAATTGCCAAATAACAGCAGACTGCTCATGCAGAATCATGTCCTTGGAACATGAAAAACTGCTCATACACCGAAGCAGCTCGGGACATTTTTAAAGAACACCAGGAGGCATCTAGAAAGTTCAGACACATGACACTTAGTGGGACAGTGATGGAGGCAACTCAGATAGCATCAGGAAGTTGGCCAGGGGTTAGCGCTCTCCTTATGTGTCTCGAATATTCCATGACCAACTGAGATAACATGCAGACTCTATGACATACTTTAGCACAATCAAGTGCTATCACGTTCATGCACCACCTTCTGATACCTGAGTAAAGACCACAATGCGCTTTGCTGTAAAGAGAAGTGTATCCCTGCCTGCGTTCCTATATGGATTCTGTCACTCTATACTCCTTCCGGGAAGGCACATCTCCTGTGAGCCTTGTGCACACGACGGACAAGACAACCACTGAAAAAGAGCCCACGGTCATGTTTCTGGCAACCATCCCACTTGCTTAGACCTGAGTTTCTATCCGTGGAAGACGGACAAGAGATATCTGCCCAACTGTTGGCAGAATCAAACACATACGCATATGAAAACAAGGTTGAAAACCATAGAACAACAAATGCATCCATAATTATGCCAGTGGGCACTATTTCATTCGTTTACCATCAAGTATTGCAATGTAATGAGAGCCACGATCTTAACCACCAGGCAAATCACTCAACATCACTGTACAGTCCAAAACAGCGTAGAACTAGGTCTCCCTTTGCTGGCTTCTTCTAAAAATGAGTAAAATATAGAAACTCTAAGTGTATATTTATCTTGTCGGTCAGGTGTGTGTGCTGAGATAGTTCACATAACCCGGGGAAAATAGAGGAAAGCTGAGTTACAGGGCGCTGGCAGAAATGAACATCAACGCCAGCTGTTGAAGGGCTGAAGTAAGGAAGCTCCCATACTAATAAAAACTAAAAAAAAAAAAACCTAGTAAGAAGTAAAAAAACAGCCAACCACTGGGAATGGCATGGAAAATAAGGCATGTTTCAGTCACAACTTGTAAGACATTAACAAACTCCAGGCACAGTGATAAGGCTTGGGGCAATGTCATCTCTGCAGCAATATCATTCCAGCCTAAACGTCAACCACCTCCTCCCCTGAGTCTCAAGGGCTTTGGAGAAGTCATTTTTCTGGACAAAGAAATTTCAGTAGGTTAACATTTGGAGTCCTGCTACTCGGGTGATTTTTATGGCATTCCTAAGAGGGAGAAACCCAGATGTCTGAATTCCCCAAGGTGCATGTGGGCCCCCTGGTCAGTAAATGAGCGTTCGCAGACTGTGATGCCCTCATTTGCTCAGTGTTTTGTTCACACCATATGAGGGAGCAGTCACCGAGTTCAGCATCTCAGTACTGACTCCAGGCCACCTGAAACCCGACCTCTCGGGTCCATCAGGTGGAGACAGCAGGGGGACCAAACAGCAATTCCAAATCACAGGGACACCATCCAAGTTCAGGTGGAAGCCATGTGCAAAACCAAGATGGAGAAGGAGGTAGCCTTTTCTTAGCTTACAGGGCTGAGAAGTGGGGTCCGTCTCTTCCTTGCTAAGGACATCTCCTTATGACTCCCTGTCATCTACTAGTTATCTCACTTTTCTGAGCTCACAGGACATGATAAAAATAAATTAACACGCCATCACCAAGATCCCTTGGTTTTTAGTAAATTCACCTCCTTTGGTGTCTGAAAAGTGCTTGTGCAGCTTTAGGAAGGGAGTTCAATTTGCAAAGTCTCCAACACAAGAAACCCACAGAGAACAGCAGCGTTAAGTGCATTTCCATGTGGGCGAGCGCTCGACTAAACCTTACTTCATGAAACGACACCGAAATACCAATTAACATGAAAGGCGTCCCATGTAATGCTGGATATGTCCACTTCTTGGAGATCATGAATACTAAACGCACTTCTTTGCTGTTTATAACATAGAAAGTAGCAGCAGAAACTGTATTAAGGAAAAAAAAACTCAACTATGATTTCCCTCAAAAAAAAAAAAAAAAGAAAGAAAAACAAAAAAACCAGAGAGAGATCAGAGTTGCTGTAAACTTCAGGTAAGCGGTTCTCTACATGACCTTCAGAAGGTCTAAACTGCTGACAGCAATTTTTTTTTTTTTTGTAATCTTCACTTTCATTTCTTGATGTTATTTTGAAAGCATTATTCTTTAGGATTTTCCCTAAGAGCAGAGCCGCCCTGGCCTACATTTTTCTTGACGTGCAATGCATGTAAAGCATTCCTGGGGATAACATTGCTGCACTACGAGGCACCAATATTTCGCTGGTCTCCCTCTAAGTGACAGGGATGGTAACTCTGTGCTTCGGGGAGAACTTAATTCTCACCTTGCTTGCTGCATCCACCGTTCTCCAGAACGTTAGGAAGGGGCTGCGTGGAACCGGGAGAGTCTAGGTCATTTGCAACATTTGCCGTCTTTTGACGACTGTGCGTGAATGTCAATGAATTTTAGCAGACGCTACAGAGAACGCTCAAGTTTAATGGGTGTTTAAGTAATCGATCACGATACACCCAACACAGACATGCGCGTGGTACGAAACGAATACGGATACGTTTATGAGAGCGGGACAAAGTAGGGAGACCATAGCTAAACACCATCGTCACCGCTTCTGCATTAATTCAATACGTTCAATAATTAAATATTAATTCAATTAATTCAATAAATCATTTCTGACCCTGTGGGGGCACTGTGTCAGACAGGGTGGCGGTTACCACGTTACAAAATATTTTCTATACCAGAGGGATTTTTCAGAGTAGTTAGGAAGTCAGGCATTTAACTAAACTAGACAAGAGAACGCAGTTGATGGAAGTGACCTCTTCAATAAGTGATAATCACAGAGGAGGAAGACGTCCCTGAGAGATGACACTTGGGTGACATAATGACATAAGACAAAATGGGATTTTTTCAGGAACTCAGATCCAGGGAGGAAGGTCTGCTAAGGGAGGTGAAGAAGGCAGCACATCAAGACACATGAGGGTCTGAGTCAATACTGCTGGTTCTGGAAGGTTCCAAATGCTTTGACGTGCCTCAGACAGAGCACGTGGAGGGTTGTGAGAGATGGAGTGCCATAGGGGGACAGGGGCAGGTTACCAGAAGCCATATCGGCAGCCCCCAGTCTTTGTTCACACAAGAGAGGGTCCTCCCTCCCTCAAGTACAAAGGGTAGGATTCCAGAAGGAGACAGAGTGAAGAAGGAAGGGGCGTGGGTATCAAGATAAGGGAGGAGGGCTCTGGTGGACAGACTCAGAAGCAGCCTCGGGAAGGACGAGGAGACACAAGAGCTTGGCAAAGATGAGAAGAACATCCCAAAGAAGGAGACAGATTTCCTGGAAGTCATGGACGATGACAGCTGGAATGCACCTACAGGTGCTCACAAGTTCATGACCTACTAAGTGTAGAAGGCTGAATAATGACCCCCCCCCGGAGTCATCTACTTCCAAATCCCCAGAATCTCTGATCCTAGAGCAATGGGGCACTGACCACTGTACGATCAGAAATCCACACCTAACTTATGATTCCCCAAAAACTTAGCTAGTAATAGCCTTCTGTTGATGGGAAACCTTACTAACAACATAAAGTCAATAACACATTTTGTATGTCATATGTGTTACATACTGTATTTGTACAACAAAGTAAGCTGAAGAAAAGAACAAGTTCTTTTTTTCTTTAATGTTTATTTTTGAGAGAGAGAGGGTCGGAGAGAGAGAGAGAGGGACAAAGGATCCAAAGTGGGTTCTGTGCTGACAGCAGAGAGCCCAATATGGGACTGGAACTCAGGAACTGTGAGATCATGACCTGAGCCAAAGTCGGATGCTTAACCGAATGAGCCACCCAGGCACCCCAGAAGCAAAAAGTTCTTAAGAAAATGACAAGGAAGAGAAAATACATTTGCAAGACTGTAGTGATAAAGAAAGAAATTCATGTACGAATGGACCCGGGGAGTTCCGACCCATGTTGTTCAGCGGTCAGTTGTGTATACCTTCCCACGGCAAAGGGTTTTACAAAGACGTTGCAGATGTGATTAAGTAAAGGGTCTCAAGTTGAGGAAATGATGCTGGGTGATCTGGGTGAGCCCAGTGTAATTGCAAGAGAAGGAGGAGGGAGTCAGAGTCAGAGAAGGAGTGACTGCACATGACTGGTGAGGCAAAGAGGTGCAGTGATGTGGGGTGACAAGCCAAGGGACACTGGCAGACCCTGGATGTGGGGAAAGGCATGGAAATGGTACTCTACCATAGAGCTTCCAGAAGGTACCAGCCCTGGGGATGCTTTGGTGTTTGTCCCCGACAACTCACCTCCAGAGCTGTATTTATGAATGTGTGCTATTCAAACTGTTAAGGCCGTGATCATTTGTTATAGAAGCCGTGAGAAGCTAATGCCTGGCAGAAAGAGCAGAAACTAAGGAAGATAATTGCTACTTCTTCATTAAGAAATACACAGTAGGTTGGGGCACTTTTGGGGGCTCAGCTGGTTAAGCGTCGACTCTTGATTTCAGCTCAGGTCCTGATCTCACAGGCTGTGGGATCGAGCCCCTCATGGGGCTCCGCAGTGACCGCGTGAAGCCTGCTAGGGATTCTCTGTCTCCGTCTCTCTCTGCACCCCCCACGGCTTGATTGCGCATGCATGCATGCATGCACTCTCTCTCAAAATAAGTAATCATTAAAAAAAGAAAAAGAAACACAGAGGAGGCACAGGCACAGAGGTGCGGGTGAAAGAGTTCAAATCCAGGGAACCTAAGAAAGAAATCCGTATGAAAGATCCTCAGGAGACATCCAGCACAAAGCACCTGTGAGGACGTGTTCGCCATGAGAGCTGGTGTGTGCTTTCCACGCCCTGAAACGTCACGTCATCTTGAAATTTCCTTTGAAAGCAGTTAAGCCATTTCCGAACAAAGAACTGTTCTACTTCCTCCTTAAGGTATATGATCAATTCATCGGTGTTCAGCTACACAAAACCAAGATGGCATCACCATTGACAATGACATCAAATGGTCTCTATGCACTTTAGAGCAAATGGACTTAAATGGACTTCCTCCTTAAATCGGTTCTAATTCTGGTCAGATATTCTAGAATCCCAACTCAGTAATCTTTTACTCCTTTTTAAAAATTTAAATGATGGCTGGGGCACCTGGGTGGCTCAGTGAGTTAAGTGTCCGACTCTTGGTCTCCACTCAGGCAGGTCACGATCTCACACTCTGTGAGATCAAGCCCTGTATCAGATTCTGTGGAGGGCCTATTTGGGATTCTCTGTCTCTCTCTCTCTGCTCCTACCCTGCTCTCTCTCTCTCTCTCTCAAAACAAATAAACAAAAAAGAACTTAATTAAAAAAAATTTTTAAACAGTGGTCAATGACACATCATTTCCAAGGCTGGTTCTAAGACTTAGAGACAGAAATGGCAATGATCTTTAAATAACCTGACAACCTGTTGACGGTAAACACAGTAAAATGTTTACGCAGTAATGGGATGTTTCCGAGCATAAAATGATAAATCACAGTTACTCACTGTCAGCTGCAGTCCCCCTCATTCATTCGTGTTTGAGCCAGGATTTGGTTTAAATATTTTAAAAATGCACACTATGGTATCTTATCAAAAGATTAAATTAGTTGAGAATTGCAATGAAGTCATGATCACAGAAGGCTAAATGTAAATACTAACCAGAACAGAGCAAAGGGACAGCTATTATGACAGGCCACCTCTGTGGCCACCATATTTCCCATTGTAAAGCTTACCTTCATTATGAATCTATAACTTTGGAAAGGTAAGAAATTAATGAGGACACGTATCTTGGACACAGAGGGCTCTTCATTCATCTGATGCCATTTGCTTATGACCTTGCCAGATTTTATTTGTTAACCTTCTTCCCAGAACAGCATAATTTGAACAAGACAATCAATTACCATTAAAAGGACAAGTGAAAGACGAAGCATTCCCCAAGGAAGGCTTAAATTTTCTAAGTAATTGAGAAGAAAATATAGCAGCTAAAATAGTAGTCCATTTAGAAGACTTAATTACAGATAAGTCAATGGCAAATAATTTATATTCTCCTGTGCATATACATAAGACCAGAACAAATACTGGAAAACCAAATTTCTAGAATCCACATTTCAGTGCTTCCATGTGGCTCTTAGCCTAGAGTCAAATACCATAAGCCAGTGCGTTTATTTCCTTCTCATTCCAGATTCACAAAATGCAAGGAAGAAGCGAATACTTACTCACCCCTGGGTAAAAAATAAAATGTTTGGTTTACCTAATGTGATACTGTGATTTATAATAAGAAAATTATATTGGGTCTTCATCCCCCTTTCCAGCAGAGCTCCTAAAACCCTTGGAATTTCCTAAGTGGTAAAAGCAAAAATGGTGTTTTTTGTTATGTTAATGAAGTGATTTTTGGAAAGTATCTACCAGCGGGTGCTGGTTGCTAATGGAGACATCTACATGATTGATTAGAGAATTGTAACTTTTTGTCCTACCTCTGACCCTTGGGGAGGGGACAAGAGCTGGAAGTTGGATCAATGGCCAATGGCCAACGACTTAATCAACCAAGCCTGTGAAATGACGAAGTCTCCATAAAAACGGAAAAGAAGGGGATTCGGAGAGCTTCGAGGTCAGTTAACATGGAGGTTTGGGGAGAGAGGTGCACGTGGAGAGACTAGGGAAGCTCCACGCCCTTTGTCCATACGTTCATCCTTTCCAGAAAGCTGCTCCTGAGTTAAACCCTTTTATAATATAATAAACTTGTGATCTGGGAGTAACGTGTTTGTTTGAATTCTGTGAACCAGCCACTTTAGCAGATTAATGGAACCCAAGGAGGGGGCCATTGGAACCTCTGATGTATACAGCTCCAGGATTTTCTGTATATTAGAAACAACTTGCAGCCTCTCGGAGGCTGGTCAGCTCTGGACCAGTTTGTAGGGAAGCTTCAGGCATGGAAGGGTGCCTTCCCAGAGCTGGACAAAACCGGCATCACGTAGGCTTGTTCCCTGCACATCTCAGCTGAAGGGACAGGAGGAGGTAAGGGGACTCGTCCAATGTCACTAACCCATGGGGTCTGCTCAGCCAGAACTAGACCCTGACCCACTTCGAAGCACCGGGTTGAGTGCGTTGACTTGCACTGACTCAACATTTCCTGAGAATGCCCCGTGTGCCATGCACCGTGCTAAGGATAGGGAAGAGTGAAGAATTTTCACTTAAATTTTTCAAGTGCATATAAAGGACACTGGGAAGGTTCACGTAAGGGGACGATGAGCGATGCTGAAGTCCAGTGTACTAACCATCTTGATGTGGATTATGTTACACTTAGTGTCACCAAGGTCCTAAGTTTTTGCCTTGCCCCCTCACCCCACGTCATGGTTAAACAAAGTAATACTTCAGGACACCATGGACAATCGTGTTTCAGCATTCACTGGGGAAAGGGACGAAGTAGGGCGTATGAACAGAACATTCTTAAGCAAAAGATCCTCAATCATCTACAACTGAAATAGATTTTGTTAATCGTTACCACCAGAGCACGCCAAGTATGACATCCGATAACCTGCAGGAACAAAACAAAACGACGCCATTCCCTATGGATATTAATTACCCACTTGAAGAAAGCGTGCTGAGTCAGAATCACCTCGCTCTCCGATTCCCCAACACACCAAACATGGAATCAATGAACTCCCTGGTTTTGACTTCATAAAATGCACTTTGTTAAAAAGGTGAGTGAAGCAGAATAAAAATCCCAGTAAGTGCCTGCAGTTAATCAAAGGTTGTTTTTTCTAGGTCAGGAAACAAATGGACTGGGGCATGGCAAAGCCAGGCAAGGGGGCTCCCCATGGTTGGCTGCCTTCATTGGGAACCTCACCCTTAACCAACAGAGCACTGAGCACAGACGGCCACCACAGCCAGAGAGGACGCACGCTAATTGGCGTGTGTCAGCTGCGTCACATCTGTTGTGTGGATTGGTGGCCGTCAAATCTCTCCCTGGTGCATAGAGATTCCACAGGGGACATTCCGGTATGCTCCCAGACCCCACTGACGCATGCATTCCAGACTGCAGGTTACAAAACCTGCTGTCTGTTTAAAAGGTTGAAGAGGGGCGCCTGGGTGGCGCAGTCGGTTAAGCGTCCGACTTCAGCCAGGTCACGATCTCGCGGTCCGTGAGTTCGAGCCCCGCGTCGGGCTCTGGGCTGACGGCTCGGAGCCTGGAGCCCGTTTCCGATTCTGTGTCTCCCTCTCTCTCTGCCCCTCCCCCGTTCATGCTCTGTCTCTCTCTGTCCCAAAAATAAAAAAATAAAAAATAAATTTAAAAAAAAACGTTGAAAAATGAATAAATAAAGAAACCAAACAACAAAACAAAAAAAACCAACGCCAACACCAACAACAAAACAAAAACCCGTAAATGCCAGAGTGTGGCTGTGTTCCAATAAAACTTTATAAAAACAGGTGACTTCTTTGGGGCGCCTGGGTGGCGCAGTCGGTTGAGCGTCCGACTTCAGCCAGGTCACGATCTCGCGATCCGTGAGTTCGAGCCCCGCGTCAGGCTCTGGGCTGACGGCTCGGAGCCTGGAGCCTGTTTCCGATTCTGTGTCTCCCTCTCTCTCTGCCCCTCCCCCGTTCATGCTCTGTCTCTCTCTGTCCCAAAAATAAATAAACATTGAAAAAAAAAATTAAAAAAAAAAAAAAAAACAGGTGACTTCCCAGTGGCCATAGTGGGCTCACCTTGTGCCTTCGCGTGTCTCATGGTCATTTACTCAAAAGCTGAGTTTATGTATGTCTTCCACAGATCAATAAAATAAGCTTACACATAAATAACTTATAAATAGTGTATAATGATCTACTTTACTAGATACACTTGCCCCTTTTTTCTACTCTGAAATATATCACCTTGGCAGAAAAGCAGCATTACATCAGGGGGGAAAAACAGGCAGTATTATATTGGTACAAAACAAACATTACAGGTCCAAAAAAATGGTTGAAAGGAGAAGGATCAAAGAGACCCAAGAACAATTTATATTTACATTATATATAATATGTATGTATGTCATATACAACATTACATACATTTGCATTATTATTATATTTATATATATTCTATACCATTACATTTTTTCAATTTTTTTTAATTAAAAAGAAATTTTAACGTTTATACGTTTTTGAGATACAGAGAGACAAAGTGTGAGCTGGGAGGGGCAGAGAGAGAGGGAGACACAGAATCCGAAGCAGGCTCCAGGCTCTGAGCTGTCAGAACAAAGCCTGATGCGGGGCTCAAACCCACGAACTGTGAGATCATGACCTGAGCCGAAGTCGGACGCTCAACCGACTGAACCACCTAGGCGCCCCTTAAACTTTATCATTATATTTAAGTCTGCTTCCCAAATGGTGCACCAAATGGATTTACAGAACTACTCTGCGTCCCTCCGAATCACAAATTGTTTAACAAAACATTCACTGGGATAATGTGTTCAGGACTAAACAGGCTGTAAACAAACCATCTCAACATTGGAATGTATTATTAGTCCCTAGGATTGTCCTGATCATCAGGATGTGTTCAGTATACTCCTAAATTGAGTTCCATAGAATACTGAACTTCCTAATCCCTAGTTCGTCTATGAACTGTGAAAGTTTCAGTTCCAGGACTGCCCTGAAAGGCATTTTCCTCGGCCAGCAGTTGCTAATTGAAGTAAGTCATCCTGGGAATACAATCGAGGCATTTCTACCATCGGTTCACCAAGACCGTCCCCGACTCCTAGGAAAATCCCCTGCATAGAGTCTCCCTCCACAGCGTACGAAACCAGAAAATGCTCAGTCAACATTGTATAGAAAATGTGACGAAACTGGCATAGGCTGAAATTGTCAAGGATGAAAGAGGCTTAATGACTTCTCTGTATTTCCTAGACAGCTGGTTTTCTTCATGTACGATCCCAGATTCCTCATAGTGAGAAGCCTCATCATCAGGAACTAGCTACTTAGCAGCAGACCTAGATTAAAGCGCCGATGCCCCGATGCACGTGTCTGTGTGCTTTTCCACCAAAGCCTGCCCCCCTTGTGAACAGCAGTTACTCCGAATTAAGACCTACAGAGCTTTCCGTTCTGAGAATGCCTGAGAAGGAAAATCCCCTGTCGTTAGCTTTTCATCCAGCCACGCCATCCTCCGGAGACAGTGCAGAAAGTTCCAACGTGGGATCAACGTGCATCAAAGGCCACCCCAAACTGTGACCTCAAAGCACGCCCCGGCTCAGAGAGGCCGTTTAGACAGCCTCTTGGACAAACATGTCGATAATACCTGGTGCTTTCAAATGCAGATTGAGGTGAAGTGCATACGGCCAAAAAAATAATAAGTGTTCCTAGACTCAGAAGTCCTCATTCTCTTCTCCTGATTGTGCACTTTATATAATGTTCCCTTTGGGTTTCATTATGGGAGCTGTCACATTATGAGCTGTGACTTGTCTACAGCTCGGAGGCTGATGCCAGACCTATTCCCACTGCTTCTCCCTGGAACCAGGACGGCCTGATTATATTAAACAGACTTCTTCTTGCACAGCGGCTAACTGAAATGATTACCACCAAGTTGCATCGGGTTCCTGTTCCAAAATCTTTTCGTGTGAGAAGGAAGACAGATAGTTCCGAGACTTCATGCCCTGGTTATAAAGCAATGCTCGCCCAGATTGGAAAAAGGAAATAAAAATGAAAAAGGAATTTACATAACGTGCTGTTAATGATTACTGAGCTATATGCGCTGATGACAAACGTGTGTGTGTCGAATACCTTTGGTAAAATAACCTATACAAGATAAAAATAGCAATCATTTTCTCATCTATAATCATCTTCCAAATTTGCACGTTCATAACAAAAGGGGGACAGCTTCAGTCTTTACTACTCAGACTTATCTTTGAAAAAAACAAAGTTTGGAAAAAACAAAGTTTCCAAACTTATCTTTGGAAAAAAAAAAAACAACCTAGCATTTCTTCATGGCTGGAAATGGGGGAGGAATTTGTAAATCAAGTTTGTTGGGAAGAAGAATCTCATACAAAACATGACCTTGACAATCATGTAGAATCCAGGAATCCTACAGAAGTTTGTTACCGAAAGAGTAAAGATATGGAAATTATGTGGTCAGCTGTAGACAGAAGCTTAAAGCCATTTGTGGTCCAAACTGTGGGAAACGTTTGGAAGCTGTGGCACTCAAACTGACAAGAAAAATGGTAGATAACAAATATTTGAGCAATATAATCACAAATACTACCTTATCAGGGCTGGAATGGACAGCTGAGCCATGAAAAGACATAAGCATTTACTCAAAACATATTAAAACACATCCTTTCTCAAAATTAAGTATGGCGGGGGTTGGGGGGGGTGCAGCAGACAGGTCCAGACTCTGAAGTGTGACATGATTTACTTAATGAGTTCAACCACAAATCGTAACAGTATTCTACCCATTTCCCCTTCCTTGGGATCTGCTCTACTTATGTTCTCCAGATAGAAAGATCCTGTGGCCTCAGCGGGCCCCCACTGTACGTTAGAACCACACGTCTGACATTTTGCATCCCATTCTGCAGGGGCACTGCCGTTCAAGTGCCTCCGTAGCTTGAGATGCTCACTCTAGCCCAGTTGAGAAGCTCACAGTGGGCTTTCAGTGACCAATGGACTAGAGGGTAAATTTTGGATCGGCTTACATGAGGTGAATCAGAAAGTGGAACCTCTCCTGTGGATACCTGATCTAGGAGATACACTCGGCATTGTGGCTCTTTGTATGAATAAGCAATTATTACAAAACTCTAAATTTCCAACGCAGGCCATTGTATGTACTCCAAATAAGCTTGAAATCACTGCTTTGCACTTTGGTTCATTTCGAATAGATTTTAAAAAAGAAAGCTAATCTTACTACCAAAGTGCTCAGGAACGATTGCTAGATTGGATTCCACCAGGCTGCAAATCAATGACACGTGCCAGCAGAGGCCAATGATTATTTTTGATACTTACCATCACGGTGTCCTCCTAAGAAGATGCCTTTAAAAATGCCTCCACGGACATATACTTGATGTCTTTTCCATCTCAACACATTTTTCCCTATTAAAAACAAGAAGAAGATACATTGGTCCCCTCAGTAAGAGACATGGTGTGCCTGCTTCAAAGCCAACGGGATATTGCTCACACAACCTGTCTTTTGGGTTGTTCCAACAACTAGCGGGTCATGAACTAAGTTCCTTAGTAAGTCAAGCTCCTACTCATGATGGGCATCGACACGGGCGTGGCTAAATACAGATTCCACGTGGAGACACCCTGGTCCTCACGCAGCCTGGCGATTTACAATCAATGGAGAAAGACTGAGGCTTCCAGGGCCCGGTTCACCTGCATTCGCGTGGGCTCTGTTCCATCTCCACTGACAATGACAGTCCATTCAGTGTGTGTCTATGTGAGACCTAGCTTATTCAAATCAAGACGTTTTCAATCCTTGGAAAATTCAGTTTGGGGGAAGAGTCAATGTTTTAGAAACGGTTTATTTACAGGAATAAACAGCCCTGCACAGCGTGTTCGTCCCCGACAGCAGCGGGTCAGGATGGGAAGGACCCAACGTGGTCATGTGTGCTTGGGGATGGGAACGACCCAACGTGGTCATGTGTGCTTGGGGATGGGAAGGACCCAACGTGGTCATGTGTGCTTGGGGATGGGAAGGACCCAATGTGGTCATGTGTGCTTGGAGATGGGAAGGACCCAACGTGGTCATGTGTGCTTGCGGATGGGAAGGACCCAACGTGGTCATGTGTGCTTGGGGATGGGAAGGACCCAACGTGCTCATGGCCACTTGGCTCCACTGTGACAAACCTAGTGTCTATTTGAGCAGTGTGCATCCTGGGAGCAGTCAGCATTATTCTTGTCAACTCAACATGGAATCTTCTCTTTAAAGGGTGACTCTCACACAACACTGCTCCTTCAAATTAACAGCTGAGGTCCAGCTGAGGACCGCAACAAGGGAAGGTAGCTCCTTGTGGGCAGTTTGACAGGACAGTGAGTTGACACGGCCACGGAGGTGCTCACCATTTTCTAGCTCTAGAAAGGGGAGTAAGCGGAAAACGGGAATACATCGTTGGATGCACTTCTCAGGTTACCCCCACGCTGGAAGAATATGAGTACCAAGCAAATGAGGTCTTTGGGTTTCAAAGGAAACAAGCCAGCACGTTATTAAACCGTAGGAAGGCAGGGTCATATTTTAATTATGTTCTGATTACTCATAACAACACATCCAGTTATTAATATGTGTTTCATGAATACTGTTGATTAAAATATATTTGTGAGAATGAATTTGTATGGAACAACAATCATAATTGCATTCATCACAGCTGACCCTGCCATAGCCGTGCGGGGTACTATTATCACATCTGTTTACAGTTAAGAAACTGAGGGGCGCCTGGGTGGCTCAGTCGGTTGAGCGTGCAACTTTGGCTCAGGTCACAATCTCATAGTCTGTGAGTTCGAGCCTCACGTAAAACTCTGCGCTGACAGCACGGAGCCTGGAGTCGGCTTTGGATTCTGTCTCCCTCTCTCTCTGGCCCTTCCCCATTTGCACTCTTTCTCTCTCTCAAAAACAGATATTAAAATTTTTTTTAAAGAAGAAGAAACACCGATATTCACATGCAGAGTCACACAGTTCATCAGCTGGGAGGGAGGGCTGAGTCTACCTAGACATCAAAGACCACACACTTTACAATATCAAGCTGCATCGTCAACAAATGAATGAAATAGCAGCCACCCCATATATAGTGGGTCAACATTGCCTATCCCGACTGCTGTATGTACTGACTCATTTTATTGTCTCAACAAGCATAGAAGGTAAGGAAGGGCATCATCACCATTAGTTGAAAAAGGTGATTTAGAGGAGTATTAGGCTATTAGCCCAGGAACATGCAGCTGTGAAAGGTAGAGGTGGACTTAAACGAGGCAGTGTGCCTTCTCTATACCTTGCTACACGAGTCAGGTGGGACAATGGACATCTTTTCTCCCCCACGTCCTCACTCCACACTGTGGGAATCTACACCTCCAATGGTTTTCATCGGTGAAAAGGAGGCTATGTGATATCAATACCCAAGATAACCTCATAATGCGTAAGTGACAGACACCCAGTAGACGCTCACTGAATACTGGCCATTCTCGCATCGTATCATTAATATTACAACATAGAAATTGGCCTTGTCTGTATTTCACCTGATCACACATCGTATCTAGGCTCACGACTCCAGGCAAGTGTTAAGTACGCAATCACAATGTATATTTGTACGTGCTTCCGGAAAGTTCTACAAACACTAGTATCTCATGGGCCATACATATTTTTTCTTCTTTTTAATTTTTTTTTAATATTTATTTATTTTTGAAAGGGAGAGACAGAGCACAAGCAGGGGAGGGGCAGAGAGAGGGAGACAGAATCCGAAGCAGGCTCCAGGCTCTGAGCTGTCAGCACACAGCCCGACGTGGGGCTCGAACTCATGAACCGTGAGATCATGACCTGAGCTGAAGTCAGTTGCTTAACTGACTGAGTCACCCAGGCGCCCCTATCTTTTTTTCTTGCAATGGGGTAGAGAAAAATATTCCTTAATTATTATTTTAAGGTTGAGTTTTGTTTCTGGGTTTGCTTTATGTTGTCGGTGTGTTTTTTAAGGTATACAAGTGAGATGGAATGATTAATCACATTGGCATGTGTCTTATTTATTGTAAAATCCGATATTACGCTAATCTGAGAGCACAAAATCCACATTCTCAGCATCTAGTGCTTACTGTGTGGTCATGTCCCTGATGCCATATCACTGGAAAGAATTCTGTTCATGCATGCTCACTCTGCCTAAGAGGACTGCACAGGAAAAATGTCTCCCCTCCCTCTCACTGTCCCCCGTCCCTCTCTTACTGGGACCTACCCTCCATCCTGAGTGCAGACTGCAGTACCTTTCCTGCGTTGCAAGGTTAAATACATCCCAAATATCTTTAGTTTCTTCTTCGAGGATAACCTGTGATGTGTGAACCCACAATGTGACACACTCCCTGATTGGTTTCTGTAAAGAAACGCCCAAATCCTGATGAGCCCGAGGGACAGGCAGGGCCCTTTATTATACCCATATGGCAGGGCACCTGGGTGGCTCAGTCGGTTGAGCGTCCGACTTCGGCTCAGGTCACGATCTTGTGGTTCGTGGGTTCGAGCCCTGCGTCGGGCTCTGTGCTGACAGCTCTCCTGGAGCCTGCTTCGGATTCTGTGTCTCCCTCTCTCTCTGATCCTCCCCTGTTCATGTTCTCTCTCTGTCTCTGTCTATCAAAAATAAACATGAAAAAAAATTTATTATACCCATATGGTTATGACACTTGGGGCTAACCTTTGAGATCAAGGGAGAATGCAGGTCATCAACACACTCACATTCCAATGCTCCTTTGTTTTTCCCTTTGTTTTCCGCTATAAAGGTGACTGTGGGGCGTGATGCGATAAGGCTTACTTTGTGTATCTGAAGCTAAATTATAAGGTCTAGTCACATGCCAGAGCGTCTGGGTGGCTCAGTTGGCGAAGCGTCCGACTTCAGCTCAGGTCACGATCTCATGGTTCCAGCCCAGCATTGGGCTCTGTGCTGACAGCGTGCAGCCTGCTTGGGATTCTCTCTCTCCCTCTCCTTCTGCCCCTCCCCCACTCACATTCCCTCTGGATCTCTCTCTTTCAAAATAAACTTAAAAAACATATAGTCATGTGCCTTATAGCATATATCAAAGGTTAAAGAATATATTCTCTAGATTAAAATACTTCTTATTTAATATTAAAATATTTTTTAACATTTATTTATTATTTATTTATTATTATTATATATTATATATATTATATTATTATTTATAATTATTATTATTTATAATTATTTATTTATTTATTATTGACAGAGAGAGACAGAGCATGAGCATGGGAGGGAGACACATGAGAGAGGGAGACACAGAATCAGAAGCAGGCTCCAGGCTCCGAGCTGTCAGCACAGAGCCCGAGGCAGGGCTCGAAATCACGAACTGTGAGACCATGACCTGAGCCGAAGTCAGATGCTCAACCAACTGAGCCACCCAAGCGCCCCTATAATCTAGGTTTTGACACAAAAAGTATACCCTACTATATACTTATCATTTGTAAAGACTTACAGTGTACTTAATATGTATTCATTGATATAGAAAAGAATCTTTTGGGGGCACCTGGGTGGCTCAGTTGGTTAAACATCCCACTCTTGGGGTACCTGGGTGGCTCAGTTAGTTAGGCATCCGACTTCAGCTCAGGTCATGATCTCACAGTTTATGAGTTTGAACCCTATGTGGGGCTCTGTGCTGACAGCTCAGAGCCTGGAGCCTGCTTCAGATTCTGTGTCTCCCTCTCTCTCTGCCCCTCCCCTACTTGCACTCTGTCTCTCTCTCTCAAAAATAAATAAATATTTTTTAAAAATGGAATCTTTTGGGGCGCCTGGGTGGCGCAGTCGGTTAAGCGTCCGACTTCAGCCAGGTCACGATCTCGCGGTCCGTGAGTTCGAGCCCCGCGTCAGGCTCTGGGCTGATGGCTCGGAGCCTGGAGCCTGTTTCCGATTCTGTGTCTCCCTCTCTCTCTGCCCCTCCCCCGTTCATGCTCTGTCTCTCTCTGTCCCCAAAATAAATAAACGTTGAAAAAAAAATTTAAAAAAAAAAAATGGAATCTTTTGTTTTAAGTTTTTTTTTAGTAATCTCTACACCCAACATGGGGTGTGAACCCATGACCCCAAGACCAAGAACCGCATATTCTTCCAACTGAGCCAGCCGGGTGCCCCTAGAGAAGAAACTTTTAATTACAATAATATATGGCCTGTGATGACAGTTTCCAAATAGTCAAGGTAGATTAAAAAGAGGAGGCACTCATTTGCAGCAACGTAGGTGGAACTGGAGGGGATTATGCTAAGTGAGATAAGTCAGTCAGAGAAAGACAGATATCATATGTTTTCACTCATGTGGAACTTGAGAAACTTAACAGAAGAGGGGAGGGAGGGGGAAAACAGTTTCAAGCAGAGAGGAAGGCAAACCATAAGAGATTCTGAAATACAGAGAACAAACTGAGGGCTGATGGGGGTTGCGGAGGAAAGGGGAAGATTGAGGACGGCACCTGTTGGGATGAACACTGGGTGTTGTATGTAAGCGATGAATCACAAGAATCTACCCCAACCAAGAGCACACAGGAGGCACTAACTAAAGCAATATTTATGAGTTGTTAATATATTAGCAATATTATAGTTTGTTAACACATATATATATAATATGCAATTCAACATAATTTATAATATGTAAATAATTTAATATAATTTGTACTATGTAAATGTATCGTTTCCTATTCATAAAATTATTGTATCATGTTAATAGGATCTTAGCATACAGAGAGTACATCAGTCAAAGCATACAGACCTTCTGAGGAATATCAGGTCCGGACAGAAGAAGGATTCATTCCACACTAGGATAATGTTTCAAGGAGGCCTCTCCATGTACTTTCATCTTTACAACTGAAGATTTGGGGGTTCATGAATATCTTCAAAGCCATTCCAATTCACCCCGCGTAGTAGGTCAAAAAAATACCTAGAAAATAAGATAGAAAGATATAAACATCTTCATAAAAGTTGGCATTCATATACGTTTGACATTCCAAGAGGGTACTGATGGCATTTTATTCCCTCGTACCTAAATAACTTGCAATAAATATTGTCTAGAGATCCTGTCGTTTCATTCCACAAGTGTTTTTTGAGTGCAAACCACGAATGAGACAGGAAGTCAGAAAAGGAATTCCAAAGACGCACGGGACAGCCCCTATCCTCAATGAGCCTGACTTCTCATGAAGGAGGGGGCATCCTCAGAGCAAGGACTCATAAATAACTGCACGACCTCACGGACCGGCAATTAAGGAATAGATATTGGCAGGTTCAGCGGAGATGACAGCTGTAAGAAAATCTTAGGAGCTGGCACAGTAGAGGACCTTGAGAGAGGAGGGCGACAACGGCCATATTTGTCAGAGTCCAGCCCATGGGAAGGAGGAGGAAGAAGGTGCTCCACTGACTGAGCCATCCAGGCGCCCCTAAATTTTTTTTTCAATCCTACGCTTATTCATCCAAAATTAAGTAATTTTGTTTTGAGTTGCCGTGCCCTGCTGAATTTCTGAAAGAACAATGAGGGGTTTTCATTTCTTGGGTAGCTATGCAAAAAAAAGGGAAGCTCACATAAGAAGAAAACGTCTGTTTAGGTATCAGGGGGTCATCCTGGATATTTCTAGATGTGTACCTAAATGTTCAAATTAATGTAAGTGACCTCATTTATCTCCCCCAAATTTTACCTCCCATCCCTCAAACAGAACAATCTTCCAAATTATATCCAGTTTTGTAACGATGCATATTTAATAAAACATCTGTTTCTGCTTTGGATTTGCTCCCGGTTTTATACAATGTTCAGATTGTTTAATTTTTAGCGTTCTGAAAGCCGAGTAAAAAACAACGAAGAGGAAAATTTCTCTTCAGAATTTAAAAAATAACTGAAAATACATATAATCAATTTTACCCAATTCGACTTTTGCTGAGTCAACCCACAATTCCAATGAACTCTCAAGGAATTCATTTCTTGCCCACATTGCTAATTTGGACCCAAACCTTTACAACAAAATTAAAAAAGTCCTCGACTCCTCTATCCTGTAAGCAGAAGAGACTTCTGAGCCCGGTGGATTTATAGCTTTCCTGTAAGACATTAAATGATTAAGCTCCAGAATCCTGTAGATTCCGAAAATTTATTGCTCTTAATTTTCCAGGCATGGACTGGAATGGGAAACCTGAAGCCTTTCTCTGACACTGTCTTTAAAAAAATACAGAGAAACAATTCCGAAAAGTCGAAGGACATGCATACTGGCAAAAAAAAATTTTTTTTGAGATAAAAAGACATCTAGAAATAAATCACAGAAGTGTGTGGCATAAACCACACATTTTCAGTAAATCATGCTAATTTACAAGCTCAATAATCGAGGTAGAACCGTTTTCCCCTTCGGTGGGAGACTAACTTCCATCTACAACAAATAGGTTAAATGATCAAAGATGTTCTTGGGGCACATGGGGGACTCAGTCGCCTTAGTGTCCAATTCTTTATTTGGACCCAGGTCATGATCTCACAGTTCATGGGTTCAAGCCCCACATCGGACTCTATGCTGACACCACAGAGCCTGCTTGGGATCCTCTCTCTCCCTCTCTCTCTGCCCCTCCCCTGCTCGCTCTTTATCTCTGTCTCTCAAAACAAATTAAAATAAACTCTAAGAAAAAAAAAAAGACACGTTCAGGGTGCCTGGGTAGCTCAGTCAGTTAAGTATCCGATTTGAGCTCAGGTCATGATCTCACAGTTCATGGGTTCCAGCCCCGCGTCGGGCTCTGTGCTGATGGCTCAGAGCCTGGAGCCTGCTTCGGATTCTGTGTCTCCCTCTCTGTCTGCCCCTCCCCCACTTGCGATCTGTCTCCCTCTCTCTATCTCACTCAAAAATAAATAAACATTTTAAAAAAATGTTTTTTATGGAAAAAAATAATGTTCTCTCATACTGTCTCTGGTTTGACTCCATGCTGTCTAAGAACCCATGATGGCTGGCTTGTTAACGCTTGTCTTCGAAGTGCAATCTTTGACTTTTGTCATCCGCTCAGTGCATATCCACAGAGTGTCTACTCATTTCTTCAACAAACACCCAATGAGGGTGTCATCTGAGTGGGACTCACCAAAAGACACACGTTTAAGGGAAGACAGGAACACTTTAAAACACACCTTAGTGGGCAAAAAATAAAAATGCCTTCCAATTTGAGGAAGCACCAAGAAGGAAGGAAGCATGGGCTAAATATGAAGACACTAGAGCATGTGACCCACTTTAAGTGGGAAGAGGGAAGGGTGTTCCAGGCAGGGGAAGCGTAGAGGCAATGTCCTAATTTGGTCCGCACTTAGTTGGATCACAGAATCAAGAGCCAACTGGTATACCAGCAGGGCGGTAATCAGAGAAGGCTATGCCATGGAGCTGGGGAGGTGGGCAGGAGGCTCACTGCGTAAAGCCAAATAGGTCAGTAAAAGGAATTTGGGGTTTATTCTAAGTAACACGAAGCCATCCTTTGTAAGACATTCTAGACGCAGAAGGAGGAACGAAAGGTCAATCATAAGTGATACGAAGAGCCTGCCTTAGGATGCACCTGTATGTCAAGGTACGTCACGTGCTTCAGTAACTTCTTCATCTCGCAGACACCTCTAGATGCAGGCGCTCTCCACATTACTCTCTTACAGATGAGAAAACCGGAACGTGAACAAGTCAGCCCCACACAGCCAGGAAGCATTAGGTGACCTGGCTCCTCTGGGAGAAACTGAGTACCAGAAACGAGTGTGTGTAATGCACGCCAAACTCAGAGAAGAAAGCGAGCAGAGAGAATCCTAGCCTCGTGTGATGGATAAAGTATGGATATGCGTGACATACTAGGTAAAAAAAACACATTGGGCTCTGCCTCTGGCTCCTGGCACAGAACTCCTAAAACCCCTGCGATTCCTAGATCACTAAGAGTATCCTTGTTGTAACATTTGATCTACGACTCCGATTCCTCATACCGAGCTCCTAATTAGCTTGGAACTTCTTAGGCAGTAGGAGTGTCTTTTGTTCCAATGAGGCAACACTTGGTGGGCTCCAACATAGCTTCTAAATGAGAGCTGGTCGGCAGGAAAACCAAGTCACGGTTGGAAGCTTGGAATGTTCAGCCCCCCTCCATGCTCTGGGAAGAGGAAGGGGCTGGAGGCTGAGTTAAAGATTGGTCATACGTACATGAAGAAGCCTCCATAAAATCTGAAAAGTACACAGTTCAGGGAGCTTCTGGGTGGGTGTGTCCATCCACGGCTGGGAGTGTGGTGCATCCCAACTCCATGAGGACACAGCTCCTGCTTCAGGACCCTCACAGACCTCATCCTATGTTATCTCTTCATCTGGCTGTTCCTCTGTATCCTTTATCATCTCCTTTATTATAAAATAAACTGGAAGACATTAAAGAAATGTTTCTCCAAATTCTGTGAGCTGTTCTAGTAAATGATACAATCCAAGGAGGGGATTTTGGGAACCTCTGATCCGTAGCCAAGTTGGAAGAAAGTTGTGGGTAACCTAGGGACCTATTGCTTACAATTGACATCTGCAGTGGAGACAAGTCTTATGGGACTGAGCCCTTAACCTGTGGGGTCTGTGCTGACTCCAGTTTGGGTCAAATTGAACTGAATTGTAGGACACATCCTGCAGGTGTCACAGACAATGGCTCAGTGCTGGGGGGCGGGGGAACCATATACCTGGAGACAGGAAGTATTGAGTGTGTGCGTAAAGGGGAAACACAGGAGTGGTTTTCCCAACCGGTGTGGTAGAGGGGAATACACAAGTACCCCAGGTTGAAGGAGAACGTGAGAATGACAGCAAGAAAGCAAGGAATCCCTGCGATTATCAGCCTGGATGGAACATTACATACCAGGGAGGAGAGGCCACGAAGTAACATGGCCGGGACAGGGAATGGACAAAAACGTGGGCTTGAGCACAGTTTCCGGACTGGACAGTCCTCTGATGCAACCTATTATTTAGGAAGGTGGAGCAGGAAGACAAAATAGATGGGAGAGTGTGAACAGCCATAGGACATTAGTAAAACAGCGAAACTAAAGAGAGAACATGGAGGTAAGGAGACCCGGAAAGCGTATTACACCAGGCAGACCAGAGAGATGGGATGCAAAGTGCAGGATGAGCGACTGAGTCCGGGAAAACAAAAAGGCAGGGGAACAGAGCAAGCTTGGCAAGAAAGACGACGGGCTGAATTTGGACACACCGAACTCGGCTTTTGGCAGTATGCACAAAGTCGTCCTCAAAAGAGACGACCGTGGGAGCGAGATGGAGCTTGAGAGTGACGCCAGAGCAGAGAATAGAAACCCAGGGGTGTCCCAGGTGGAAACTATGGTTGAATCACGAACAGATGCAAAGCTACGTGGGACAGTCTGGAGCAACAGTAGTAGCTGAAGAAGCAGGATGAGAAAAATGCAGAAAATGCAGAGAAGATACCGCAAAGTTCACTAAAGGCACAGGAAGGCAGTAGAGGGGAGCCAAGGGGACAGCGTTGAGAAACTGGGACAATGAACACGTCAGAGTCTACGGAGAAAGTCCCGGGAGGACGCTGGCTCTGTTGAAGACTCACCCCCGCGGTGGCCACCTGGGCAAAGCCACGGAGTCCAGGTGCGCGGTCAGAAAAGACGGCAGAAGAGACGCGAGAGGAAACAGAGCCATGGGTCTTAGGAAGAGCTCTTCTTCTCAAGGTACGATGTGTCAGGACATCAAGTAGATACTATGGAAAGACGAGAATGGCGGAGAAGGTCTTGATGGTGCATATGGCGGACCGGTTTTCAGAAAGAAAAACACTACGTTCCAGACACTGTGGAGGCGGGAAAAGTCCATCTTTAAAGTCCATCCATTACCTTATAAGCACCATCCAAGAGCCTGTTCTCTGCCAGTCTCACAGATCTGTGCACTTTCTGGCAAGACTGACCTGTCCCAAGTTCAGGAAGCCTCTCCCTTCCCCTGAATTAAAGGACCTGAAACACAACCCCAGCGTCTCATAGCTACTCCGTGGCTTTGTTGTCTCTGCAATAGGTAGCCATCCCACGCCATGGTTTCATTTTCCCAGTGTCAACCCCCCCCCCCCACCGGATCTCCATTTCCTCTACTAGCCTCATTCCCTCAACCTCCATCTCGGCCGCTACCTGCCCGCATCATATCCGCCCCCTTAAAACTGACATTCCGTAAATGATTCACTTCGGCAAAAACAATAGCAGAGCTCCTCCAACAGCTGACAGAATAACATTGATCAGCTTTCCCATTGAGTTCCACCACCTGGAGTGCTCTCATTTCAAATTCTTTTTTTTAAATTTTTAATGTTTATTCATTTTTGATACAAAGAGAGAGAGAGGGTGAGCGGAGGAGGGGCAGAGAGAGAGGGAGACACAGAATCCGAAGCAGGCTCCAGGCTCTGAGCCATCGGCACAGAGTCTGACGTGGGGCTCGAACTCATGGACCATGAGATCATGATCTGAGCCGAATTCAGATGCTTAACCGACGGAGCCACCCAGGCGCCCGTGATTTCAACGCAGTCGTCCGATAGAACCCCTTGCACTGGAAATGACACTCAACCCACTCATTCAAGTGCATCTGTGAACTGGCACACGATGTCACATGCATGTTATCATTTGAGAAGTGCCTTTATCCAACACTCTGGCACACACATTTACTCTCTCTCTCTTCTACTCTTCAGACAAAACCCCAGCGATCCTGAGACACAGATCATAAGCAACCTCTTTGGTAAAAGTTTCTTGGACAGTCTAGCTTCCAAGATAGCGGTCAATGGTCCCTGCCTCCCTGTCCGAATGCCGTCTCGCTGTCCCCGTCCACGTGGTGCCAGGTTTCAGCGGTGTGCATGCAGATCTGATAATGAGCCACCTCCAAGATCAAGGTAGAAAAGACAATGGCTTTCATCTTAGGGTCCCTCCCTCTCATGGGCTCTTGCTCCTCTCCAACTCGAGAAAGCCAGCCACCAAGTTTGTGTGACTAGCCCTAGGGAGTGGCCTGTGTGGCAAAGAACAAAGCCACCTGCTGACAAACACACAAATGAGATTCTCCAATGCCTTCGCGAAACTTCCAGCCCAGCCTCCAAATGCAGCGCAGCATGCCAAGACCGTGAGCCAGAACCACCGAGCTGTGTGGCTCCTGAACGCCTGACTTCCAGAAAATCTAGGCAGTAATAAACAGTTGCAGTTTTCAGCTGTGTTTAAGGTAATGTAGACAAATAACAACCTGTCCCAAGTGGTACACATGCCAAGTAAGATTCTAGTGGAATGTAAGATTCCAAATTCCTAAGGTCTGGGTTTTCATCCTCTTTTGGGGATGTTTAATGGGCATGCCTTGTAGAATACGTACTCCACTGATCATGTTGTCTTCTCCACTGGGATGGTGATCTCACCAGGATCAGGAATTGAATCCTATCTATGTTTCTATGTCTTGCATTATCTAGCCTGTTGACTGTTGTGCATTCATGGTTATCGAATGGATGGATGGATGGATGGATGGATGGATGAGTGAATGAATGAACGAATGAAGCTCCGTTCCTGGTTTCTCAGTCTCTGAAGGGAAAATAGCTGCACCCAGCCTGGAGTTACAAGACCTTCGTTTGAGAGAGAATGTGCCCTTGCATCCCTCAAATGAGAAACCACTGGCTGCCTTCAAGTGTTTTCAAGTATGAGCCAAGCATTTGGAAGCATAGGGGAATAACAATGAGTTTTTATGGTGGTTATTATTAATCTTTACATCCTGCACCGTCCATAGCACATGGTAAATGCCCAACAAATACACATGAGATTGAACTCACCAGGAGCCCGAACACAAAGGCAATGTGGAAATCAGTGCAGCGAGATTCACTATCAGAAGCAAAGCACCAGACCCAGACGTATTCATGCCACCTTCCACACAGAAGAAACCAAAACAGGACGGGAGAGTCAAAAACTAAACAGGCTGTTTGTGACCAAAGAACCTGAAAAAGACTCGAATGGTGTGGTTTTCAGGGTGTGACCCCCTAGAGGAGGAGCAAGAAGTTCATGTGGGTTCCATCTTGGATCTACTGGCTCAGAACCTCTCCTGGGTGGGACACTGCCTTGCAGGGGATGCTGGTACAGAGGTTTGGGAAACACTGTCCCTCCTTCACAGCCCAGGGTTTAGAGCACACGTCAGGCTCCAAAATCGGTCTCTCCCCTACTATTTCCTCAGGTTGTTTCAACCCGCTCTCAACTGGGAGGTCGCATTTCCTTTGGAAGACCTCTCATGAAGCCAACCCTAAGGGAGCATCCCCTATCAGGAACCCCCGTGTCATGTCCTCCTAGCCCCATAAGCATCGACTGAGCCACTTCTTATTAAAGGGGTGATGCTGCATACACTTCATCATCGCCTGACATGCGTGTCTCTAGCCGCCGCCAGACCACACAGTCCGTGAGCAAGCTGCCGGGTGTTCCTTCCCCAAGGCAAGTCCAATGCATCGTCATTCCTCGATGAATGAAACATATGGTAACGGTTCAAAAGGTTCTGACAATCACTCCAACTGAGAGATTAAAGAACTCCCCATTCTGCTTCGTAAATGTAGAGAACACTTTCCCCAAGGATCAAAAAAGGCACGAACTAGACTGGGGGTCACGTCCTCCATAGAAGCACGGAAAACACACAAGGCTGCTCTTCGGCCCAAGTGTTTATATGCCATGATCAGAAGTTGAAAAGATGCTGGAGAAAACCCATGTTGGAGTCGATATGTCCTAGCAGTCAGACACAGTGGCAAGACAGAGGCAGAGACAGAATGTGACAAATCATACCCACGTCCCAAGTTTCATTTTGGTGCCATTTAGACTTTCTACCCTAAGTGCTGCACTGTGCTTTTTATGATCTAGCCAGATTTTTGATCATCTAGACATTGTTCGGTGTGTCAATACCTCTGGGTTTGCTCCAAATTTCACAATTTCTACTTGCCCACCCCCTCGCCCCACTTGTATCTGCCATTTAACCAGGTCACAATGAAGTTTATTCGGAAAATACACGGAGCGTGTGTATCACTAATCACGGTTTAAAATGAGCAGTATTCAAGTCAAGAGTCTTAATTACAATGATCATGGCTCTGGAATCAGGCAGAATTAGTTGGAAAGGACCTGGGGATCGGTCCAACCCACTCATTTTACAGTTGAGGAGTATGAAGGCCCACTGCTTGCCTCCAAAGGGCTGTAATTAAGTAGGGGACCGTCACCCCTTCCCAGAATGCGTGGGGGCTGTGATAGGATGTGGTGCCATCTCTAAAAAGCTGATGACACAGAGGTGACCGTGGAGGACAAGTGTCCTCCCCACCACTGCCAGAATGTGTCAGAGAAGCAGGGAGAGACGGGGCCAGGGGTCTGCCCTTCATCAGGCTCGACCCCAGATGGCTGTTTCCCGTAGGGTGGGACAGCCCCGAATCTTGGCGGGATTCCTAGCACTGCAGTGACAAAGTACGACAAGTCTACTGGTTTAATTTATTCTCTCATCAAGGTTCTGGAGGCCAAAATTCCAGAATCAAGGGGTTAGCAGGACCACACTGCTCTGAAGGATCCAAGGAAGAGGGTCCTGCCTCTTCCAAGTTCATGTGGCTGCTGGCAATAGTTGGGGTTCCCTTGGCTTCTGGATGCCTTGCTGCAATCTCTGCCCCCCACCGTCCCATGGCTGTGTGCTCCCCGTGGGTCTGTCTGAATCTTCACTTTGTCTTCTCACTGTGTGCCTGTGTGTGCACACAGTGTGTTCCCCTCTGAGATGGACAGGTGTCATACCGGATCAAGACCAGTATGATCAGGATGTCACTGATCTCCTCTTTATTTAAAAAAATTTTCCTTAAACGTTTATTCATTTTTGAGAGAGAGAGAGAGAGAGAGAGAGAGAGAGAGACGGAGTGCGAATGGGGGAGGGGCAGAGAGAGAGGGAGACACAGAATCTGAAGCAGGCTCCAGGCTCTGAGCTGTCAGCACAGAGCCCAATGTGGGGATCAAACCCATGAACCGTGGGATTCTAGTGCAACGTAAGATTCCAAATTCCTAAGGTCTGTGTTTCCATCCTGTTTTGGGAATGTTTGATGGGCACGCCTTGTAGAATACGTACTCCACTGACCTGAGCCAAAGTTGGACACTTAACCGACTGAGCCACCCAGGGGCCCCGTGACTGATCTCCTCTTAACTACATCTGCAAAGAACTTTGTTCCAAATAAGGTCACCTTGGGAGGTGCTGCGTGTTAAGGACCTCACTGTATCATTTTGGGAGACACAATTCAATCCACAACGTTTGGTTTATTTGTAAAATGATACGGTTGGATTCAGGGTGTTTTTCCTTGAATTTCTAGTGTTAAATATGGAGCAAACAGAAGGAGAAAACTGCTCTCTCTCTCTCAGACACACACACACACACACACACACACACACACACACACACCCCACACTGGAACCAAATTGTAGGTGGGAGTAATTTGTCTCCAGACATCAAATTCTGCATAGTAAATGGACTTTCCCTTTTCTCTTGTATTTTCTCAGAGCCTCGTTTATTTGCTTCTTTCCTCATGGAACCAACAACTTACTGTAAAACTGCGGCATTGGTTAGTTTGAATAGTTTACGCGTGGCATCAGCCTTTCAAAAATATAACCCAAGTTTTAAACATGGAGACAAGGAAAAATGTAGACATTTATGAACTATGCAATGAAGGCAATGAAATACTTATTGTAGCAAACGTAAATGCTGAAATATGTACCAAAAAAGACCGGCGCGTACCCCCACATCCCAACGTTACAGAATTGAACTGTTAAGAACCAGCTGTGCATCATTCAGACTTTTAGAAACTACGTATGTGGACTTGAAATGAAATGTAGCAACACACTGCTGTTTTATTACTATCCGAATAAAAGCAACTGGCTTTACCGAACCTTTTTATCATGAGAATGTAAAAGGCGGCTATGTCTTATAGAAATTTAAAACGATCACACAAGATAACCCATGATGAAGACACTTATGACAAATCTTACGTCTGCAATCTCCCGGGTTGGTGACACGAATTGTGAATCTCTGAGGCTGATAACGACCTCTCTTCAACACACATTTTTCCACACAAATTCATCTCGTATTCACTCACACGTTATTAAAACTTCTTATTTTGTCGGAGAATCTAATTTTAACCAATCAATGTAACGGCTCAGAAAACACAACACCATCTTCCATGGGTCTTCGATTTAATTTTCTGCGCAGCACATTTGTGTGTGTGTGTGTTTTCCACGGATGTGAGTTGCAAACGAGTGAGGGCACTCGCCCGTTCGTGTGAATCCACGGCACAGTATACCGTCTTCCCATCTAAAGCGTTTCCATTTGCAAGATGGCTCTGCCCAGTGTTAGATAAGCTAGCTGCATTTTGTTCTGTCCTCTGTTCTCAACGATGCCTATCAAGGATTTTCTTTATTCTTTTTATTTTCTCCAAAACTCTCACTTACAGACATCAGTTCTATCTTCCTTTTCGATAAAGTGCTTTATCATGGCTGTCCCCAAACATCAACCTAATTCTCATTACCACGGATACAACTCATACAGTCTATTCTTGTTACGAAAAAGCTTCAAGGAACACATGGATATGGCCTCTCATTGTCCTGTTTGTCCCCGTTTTTCTGGTCACGCCCAGCACACCTAAAAGGCCACCAAAACCCCAAAGAGAATGAAATCCCCTGTGTAAAATCTGGCATGGGCACACCTCATTTTGTGATACAGGTTCTTAAATGGGAGGGATTTTAACCCCCAGGGGACATCTGGCAACGTCTGGAGACATTTTTGATGGTCACAGCTGGGAAGAGATATACATCTAGATGCTGGAGGCCAGGGATACAGGGAAACATCAACCATGCTCAGGGAAGTCATGTGCAACAAAGAATTATCCAGCCCCAGTATCAATGATGCCAAGGGCAATAAATCTTTGTAAGAGAGATGTATTCCCGCAACATATGAGTTCATCGAGTCGTGTTTTAAGTATCATACAAGTCTTGTCACTTCAACGCATCCTTTTTCTAATCAACCGGAATGATCTTCTACTTACTATCACGTACGTTACAGAAGTTTGCATTTGTTAAGCGCACACACACATGCACACACACGTACACTGAAAGGTGGGTGAGTCATTCCTTTCATTTCGCTTTACAAGTTACACATGTAATATGCATCACTGCTTTCAAACACGCAGCCATTTCTGCAAAGGCCCTATGTTACTATTACAGTGAAGGATGAGATAACGTTAGGAGGGGAGAGTAGAGTGTGGTTCCCAGGGGTGAAGGGGAGGAAGGGGGGGTCGGGAGGGAGGGAATGGGGGGGGAATGCTGGTAGCAGAGGCTAAATATCCACTTAGGAGGTGAATGTTTATGCAAATCTAATACACAATATTGTATGCATAGGGAACAATAATGCATTCTATACTTGAAAACTCTTGAGACTAAATCTTAAATATCTGTCCACCAAAAAAGAAATGGTAACTAGGTGACCAGATGGAGACTTAGCTTACTCTATGGTGGTAATCATGCTGCAACTTAAAAGTATTTCAAATCAACAGGTACCCCTTACACTTACACAGCGAATCATGTCTCAATCAAGGTGGTGGGGGAAAAGGGATAAAATAAACCGGTAAGAACGGCCGGCTACAGATGTGTCTGTGACATCGCTCCTTTTTCGTCTGGTGGAGTGGGAGTCGGCAAGGGAAAAATTGCACGTGTGTGTTTGTGTGTGTGTTGAATGATGAAGCAAAGGCTACCTTGGAACTCTCTTTCTCACAGACTCTTGTCCACACTCTGAGTTTGTTGGGAACTGGAAAACGGGAGGTGTAGGAAACCCACAGAGCCCCCTACCCACCCCCCCAACACACACACCTAGCAGCCTCCTCTTTGGGGGCTGGGGACACTTTCTCAGGCCACTCAAGCTTACCCCATAAGGAGCCTGTAACCTGAGACTGCGTATTCCGGAGAACGCCCATGTTCCTTTAAAAATAACTTGAGTACTACATTTTGCTGATGCCATAACCTACTTTCCCATAGGATACATAGAAATAGCAGTTTCTTCAACGAGACTTTGCAATGAAGAGTAAAGGGCGGGAGGCAGATCGATGAAAAGAAATTCAGAACACAAACCAACCTGGTGTCAGGCATAGCCCTTGTGTGAGTTAGCAAAATATTAAAAAATCATTTTTTTTTTACTTTTATGACTTGGAAAATGAGGATACTAAGAAAAATAAATAAACATTAAACATTATTTTTGAGACAGAGAGAGAACGTGAGCAGGGGAGGGGCAGAGAGAGTGGGAGACACAGAATCTGAAGCAGGTCCTAGGTGCCGAGCTGTCAGCACAGAGCCCAATGCGGGGCTCGAACTCACGCACCGTGAGATCATGACTTGGGCTGAAGTAGGACGCTTAACGAACTGAGCCGCCCAGGCGCCCCAGGACTCTTTTTTTTTTTTTAACATAGCCATTGTATCTTGACCACGCCTAAAACTATTATCATTTTCTCAGTATCCTTGTTTTCCAAGGGCCTTCTCCAGAATATGCAGTCTCAGGTTACAGAGATTTTGGAAAATCCTACTCCTTCTCTATAAGGAAAAACACAGTCTTTAGGAAGCTCCTTGAGCAATCCCTATCAAAATAACACCAGCATTCTTCACAGAGCTAGAACAAACAATCCTAAAATTTGTATGGAACCAGAAAAGACCCCAAATAGTCAAAGCAATCTTGAAAAAGAAAACCAAAGCAGGAGGCATCACAATCCCAGACTTCAAGCTGTACTACAAAGCTGTAATCATCAAGACAGTATGGTACTGGCACAAGAACAGACACTCAGATCAATGCAACAGAATAGAGAACCCTAAATGGACCCACAAATGTATGGCCAGCTAATCTTTGACAAAGCAGGAAAGAATATCCAATGGAATAAAGATAGTCTCTTCAGCAAGTGGTGCTGGGAACACTGGACACCGACATGCAGAAGAATGAACCTGGACCACTTTCTTACCCCATACACAAAAATAAACTCAAAATGGATGAAAGACCTAAACGGAAGACAGGAAGCCATCAAAATCCTCGAGGGGAAAGCAGGCAAAAACCTCTTTGATCTTGCCCGCAGCAGCTTTTTACTCAACACGTCTCCAGAGGCAAGGGAAACAAAAGCAAAAATGAACTACTGGGATCTCATCAAAATAAAAAGCTTCTGCACAGCGAAGGAAACAATCAGCAAAACTAAAAGGCAACCGACAGAATGGGAGAAAATATTTGCAAATGACGTATCAGATAAAGGGTTAGTATCCAAAATCTATAAAGAACTTGTCAAACTCAACAGCCAAAAAACAAACACTCCAGTCAAGAAATGGGCAAAAGACATGAATAGACACTTCTCCACAGAAGACATCCAGATGGCAAACAGGCACATGAAAAAATGCTCAACACCACTCATCATCAGGGAAATACAAATCAAAATCACAATGAGATACCACCTCACACCTGTCAGAATGGCTAACATTAACAAATCAGGCAACAACACATGTTGGCGAGGATGCGAAGAAAGAGGATCTGTTTTGCGTTGTTGGTGGGAATGCAAGCTGGTGCAGCCACTCTGGAAAACAGTGTGGAGGTTCCTCAAAAAACTAAAAATACAACTACCCTACGACCCAGCAACTGCACTACTAGGCACTTATCCACGGGATACAGGTGTGCTGTTTCGAAGGGACACAGGCACCCCCATGTTTATAGCAGCACTATCCACAATAGCCAACGTGTGGAAAGAGCCCAAATGGCCATCGATCGATGAATGGATAAAGAAAATGGATGAAAGAAAATGTATATATATATACACATACACACACAATGGAGTATTACTCGGCAATCAAAATGAATGAAATCTTGCCATTTGCAACTACGTGGATGGAACTGGAGGGTATTATGCTACGCGAATTTAGACAGAGAAAGACAATATCATATGACTTCACTCATATGAGGACATTAAGATACAAAACACATGAACATAATGGAAAGGAAGCAAAATAATATAAAAACAAGGAGGGGACAAAACAGAAGCAGAGACTGTTAAATACAGAGAACAAACACAGGGTTACTGGAGGGGCTGTGGGAGGGGGGATGGGCAAAATGGATAATGGGCATTAAGGGATCTACTGCTGAAATCATTGTTGCACCATATGCTAAGTGACTTGGATGTAAATTAAATAATAAATTAATTAAAAAAGAGCTAATGCAGAAATGGTAGGAAAGTATATATATTGATAAAAAATCAGTACATGGCTTCTCTTCCTTATCAACAGTGCAAGCACAGAAAGGAATGTATATTTTATTTTCCTCCTCTCTAATAAAAATAAAGCCATCTCAACTAATGGACAAAGAAAATGTGGTGTGTACATACAATGGAGTATCACTGAGCCTTAAAATGGAAATTGTGGCATATGTCACAGCATGGATGAACCTTGAAGACATTGTGGTAAGTGAAAAATGCCAGACACAAAATGACAAATATTCTATGATTCCACTCATATGAGGAATGTAGAATAGTCAAATTGAGAGACAGAAAGTTTGACAGTTGTCATGAGGGACTGGGCCTCAGAGTGGGGAGTCCGTGTTTAATGGTTACAGAGTTTTGGTTCGGGGACATGACCACACAGTAAGCGCTAGAAGCTGAGAATGTGGATTTTGTGCTCTCAGGTTAGGGTAATATCAGAGTTTACAATAGATAAGACACATGCCAATATGATTAATCATTCCATCTCACTTGTATACCTTAAAAAACACACCTCCTTGAAAAGGCAACCATATGCTTATGTGTTATTCATAAAGGGGACCCAGTCACCAGAATCCAAAAAAGAATACTTAAGATGTATTTAAGTGACAACCACCAACATGCCTATTAAAATTTTATACCAAAACCCACATCATGGGTTAAGAGCATGAGGTCACTTTTTTAATGTTTGTTTTATTTATTTTGAGAGAGAGAGAGAGAGACAGCCTGAATGCAGGAGGCACAGAGAGAGGAGAGAGAGAGAGAGAGAGAGAGAGAGAGAGAGAGAGAGAGAGAATCCCAAGCAGGCTACGCATTGTCAGCACAGAGCCTGATGTGGCTCAAACCCACGAACGAGGCATCATGACCGGAGCTGAAGTCAGACAGTTAACTGACTGAGCCACCCAGGCACCCCTAAAGTTTATTTTTAAAAACAAAAACAGTATTGGGGCGCCTGGGTGGCTCAGTCGCTTAATCGTCCGACTTCGGCTAAGGTCATGATCTCACAGTTCAGGAGTTTGATCCCTGCATCAGGTTCTGTGCTTGGGATTCTCTCTTTGTCTCTGCCCCTCCCCTGTTCATGGTCTCTCTGTGTCTCAAAATAAACTAACTTAAAAAAAAAAAAATTAGGAAGGGCGCCTGGATGTCTCAGTCAGTTAAGCGTCAGACTTCGGCTCAGGTCACGATCTCAAGGTTTGTGGGTTCGAGCCCCACATTGGGCTTTGTGCTGACAGCTCAGAGCCTGGAGCCTGCTTCAGATTCTGTGTCTTACTCTCACGGTCTCTCCCCTGCTCGTGCTCCGTCTCTCTCTCAAAAATAAATAAACATTAAAAAAATTTTAATTAAAAAAAAATGAAAACACTATTGCAAAAATGTCCTAAAGGAAAAAAAAAATAAAAAAGGTTATATTGCATCCAATCAGTCAACCTATAAGCATGAAGGGATGAGCACCGTAACCCAGGGGGCAGGTCGGCCAGCTTCCTACAACTGAAATTTTCCATCCAGTGGAATAATCAGTCCCTAATCCGGTGGCATCAGAGCCCCGCTGGATAAAAGCGGGAACAACAAAATTACAATTTTAAGATGCCTCTCACTGACATGAGAGAGGATTCGTTTCCAGTGCTTCTGCATGGAAGCATCGTGGGAAAATCGCGAGCGTCTGAAGCAGAAAGAGAGAGCTGTACGGGGAGCTCGGGGCTGCTGATCTTCGTGCAGAACACGCAGGGTCCCCGACACAGCGGTGGAGGTGCGTGTCCAACAGTAATGAATCCTCAGGTTCTCACAAAGCATCTCCGCGAAGGCTGGGGCGCTAGGGCTCTCCGGGGACCTCGGGTGCCCATTACCACAAACCATCACCCAAAACGTACCAGGCTCAGCCTGCAAGCCAGTCACTTCTTACCCTGACCCCGGTTTCCCCTGGGGTCCGTCTGTTCTCGGATACGGATGAATCGACATAAGCATACAGATTTCCCCGTGTTTAAGAGACTGCCTGTGAGGGGCGCCTGGGCGGCTCCGTTGGTTAAGCATCTGACTTCGGCTCAGGTCACTGATCTCACGGTTCGTGGGTTCGAACCCCGCGTTGGGCTCTGTGCTGACATCTGAGAGCCTGGAGCCTGCTTTGGATTCTGCGTCTCCCTCTCTCTCTGCCCCTCCCACACTCGTGTTCTGTCTCTTTCTCTCTCTCAAAAGAAATAAACATTTAAAATTTTTTAAAAAGAAATAAATAAAATCCAAGTCACAGAGATGAAAAGCACAGCACAGGGAATATTGTCAATGATATTGTGACAAGTGTGGTGCGGAGACCCCTGAGTAACATTCAGAATTTCGGATCAATGCTGTGATCCTGAAACTAACAGGATGTGTGTTAATCAGATTTCATTTTAAAAAACTAAGAGATTTCAGGGGGTCACCTCCGGGTTGGGGAACATACAGAGGTCATGCAAAGCCCTCAGTGTGACAAGAGCTCTTTTTGCCCCTAGGACCCTCTGCTTATCTCTAAACTTGGGTGACGGTAAAAGGTTGTCTCCACGTTAACAAGCGTTGCTTCCCATTTTAGAGATTTTTTTTTTTTTTACTTCTGCTGCTTCCTCCCTTGACACCTGTCATCAACACAATTTACCCTGTTAAATTTCTGCTGCACAGATAAGAAAAATGGGCTGGAACACGGTCATTGGACATCGGGTGCTTTGTTCTGCGAACCCCTATGATGAGTCTGTAAACAGAAATATACCAAGGTCCAAAGCTTCACCTAGTTCACCTTCATTTGGTAACAAGTGTTTAAAAGTACTGACCAGTTAAAAAAAAATTAAAAAAAAAAAAGGGGGGCGCCTGGGTGGTTCAGTCGGTTAAGCGTCCGACTTCGGCTCAGGTCATGATCTCGCCTTCCGTGAGTTCGAGCCCTGCGTCGGGCTGTGTGCTGACCACTCAGAGCCTGGAGCCTGTTTCCGATTCTGTGTCTCCCTCTCTCTCTGACCCTCCCCCATTCATGCTCTGTCTCTCTCTGTCTCAAAAATAAATAAACGTTAAAAACAATTTTTTTAAAGTACTGACCAGCTGTGTGCAGGCTGGATCAATCCCAGAAGCTCCTTGTGACTCCGTTTCTACCCATGTCAATAAGGGAATGCCCACGTTTGCTCAGTTTCTTTCAAGTCTTAACAAAAACGGTGGCTCTAAATGACTTTCTCCTTTTATCACGGATATCCCGACAAAGTATACGTTGTATTTGATACAGGCAATTTAATAGTCGTGTAAGCACACTGTTATATTCCCCGGATTAAAAGTGGATAAGAACGTACAGGTTTCTAGAGTCATTGCATGCTGTCCCCCACACCAAAAAACGGAGAAAACAAACCGAGATAGCCAAAAAACTTACAGAGTGTCTACTTGAACCCTGTTCTTAATTTGAAGAGAGGACAACAGTCCTTGCAAACTCCAGCAGGTCTGAAAGGATATCAGAGCAGAGGAGGAGAGGAGGAAGGGGAGGTGCATGTTGCAATCTGACCTGCCCAGGTGAGCATCTCAGGTGAGAGCCCCTGACTCACCCACCACAGGTGGCCACTTGCTACGACCACCACTGGGAACAGGTGTGGTCTGCTGGGGGGGGGGTTCCTGGTTGCCTTTCTAGGCATCTCATCCTTACGATACGTGCAAAACACAGACCAGGGAAACCCCAAAACACAGACAAGGGAAACCTGTATCTTGGAAAGACGGAGCGCGACAGAATTGTAGCAATCCAATTTTGTCAATATAAACGGCGCATTTGAATTTTTTACTAACTCCGTTATGGTATTACGGAAAGCACACTACTTTCTGTCTTTTCAAAACCTCCACGGGGGTGCCTGGGCGGCTCAGTTGGTTAACTGTCCGACTTTGGCTCAGGTCATGATCTCATTGTTGGTGGGTTCCAGCCCCGCATGGGGCTCTGTGTTGACAGCTCAGAGCCTGGAGCCTGCTTTGGATTCTGTGTCTTCCTCTCTCTCTGCCCCTCCCACACTCATGTTCTGTCTCTCAAAAGTGAAAAACATTAAAAAAAAATTTTTTTTAATAAATGCAGGGGCACCTGGGTGGCTCAGTCAGTTGAGGATCTGACTTGAGCTCAGCTCGTGATCTCACAGTTTGTGGGTTCGAGCCCCGCATGGGGCTCTGTGCTGACAGCTCGGAGCCTGGAGCCTGCTTCGGATTCTGTGTCTCCCTCTCTCTCTGCCTCTCCCCTGCTGGCACTCTGTCTCTTTCTCTCAAAAATAAATAAGCTTTTTAAAAAATTGAATACAAATCTTCACAAAATGCTCACTTTGTCAGCACATATACTAAAACAACTTCAGAAAGATAGGTTTCCCAATAGAAAGTAAATTATGTATACATATGTAAAAATATATGCGTATATATTTACATAATTTATATGCTTAAAGTATAGCGATACATATAAATTATATATATGCTGATATATATTTGTGTATTTACATATGAACGCTATCATTTTGTATAATTTTTATTTTATATATGTTTTATATGTACAAACTATGTATTTCATATATATAAAATATCAGCATACATGTAAGTTGTATATTACAAAATACGCATGCCATTATATATTTTTATATATATAAAACCAACACGGAATATGTTATATATCATATATATATATATATATATAAAATATCAGTACATATGTTGTACATTCATGAAACTAAACAGTCTCTTGTTAATTTGGATGTGACTGGATTCATTGTGTTTTGAAGCTGATGCATACGCTTATTGATGGCACTTAATGCCAATTTGATAAATTCGAGTATCTACTTCTTGTCAGTCATTCAAGGAGACTTTCAACCAATATAATTATCACATAACCTGGCGGAC
Organism: Lynx rufus; assembly: GCF_022079265.1. NCBI lineage: Eukaryota > Metazoa > Chordata > Mammalia > Carnivora > Felidae > Lynx > Lynx rufus. Next base: position 3,564,148 of record NW_025814828.1, read on the forward strand.
ATGACCTGAGAAGCTGTCGGCGGACAGAATCATCATGAAAAGACCTTCGCGCAAACTTTAAGTGAAGCCACGGCCAAACTAGTTTGTCCTCATAATATGCTACCGTTTTGTTTCCACCACGGACCTAAACGGTCAGTGTTTGGTTGAGACGGTATTTTTCCCACATGACAAACTGTGACTACCTTCCGGCTTTACGGCTTTATAGTTGAGTTGATGGCGCTGTTTTGAACCGTCTACGATTCCCCCGCCTCCCTCGGCTTTCCACGTGGCTGTGTTTCGCGCTTTAACTAATTCAGGTTTCTCCACTTTCTGCTCTCCCCTTCTAGAGCCCCGGCTTGAGACAGGGGTCCCCCCTGTTCTGTTGGGGAGATGCTTCGCGAACCCCCCAGCAGATGCCTGAAACCACAAATGGTAGTGAACCCTACAATATGCCGGGGTAACTGATGAACAGGCGCAGAAGAGCGTAACGATAACTTAGAATACAACACAACAATTCTAACAATATACTGTAATCAAAGTTATGTGACTGCCTCTCAAAAATCTCTCCTTTTTTTAGTATTTATTTTGGGGGGGAGGGGCAGAGAGAGGGAGACACAGAACCCACCATGAGATCATGACCTGAGCGGAAGTCGGACGCTTAACCGACTGAGCCACCCTGCCGCCCCGTGTCTCTTCAGAACGTCTTATTGTTCTGGACTCACCCTCCGTGTTGCGATGAGGGGAGAAGACAACGTGCCCGCGGATGAGGCGAGGTGAAGGTTGCCGGTGTTGTGACCCGCGAGGCACGAGGTACCGACCTTCTGACACCGGGTCAGCAGGTGCACCAACGCGACCACATAAGAGACGGCGGGTAACTGACCCCGCAGGAAGGGAAACCAGGGATGAGGCTGGGGGGCGGGGGTCTACCGTACTCCCCAACTCTGCCCATTTAACTATGACTTCGCTTGCGCGTATCGTAAATTTTCTCTCTGGGTCTGCTTCACGGTCCTGCCTCGGCTCCTGGGGTACATTTCTGCTGTTCATCCTAAACTCTCTGTGCTAATAAGACAAAGATGAATCCAAAGTAACATTTTGGCCTTATGGGGCTAAGTTTTTTTGCATTTGTATTTTTTTTTTGTTTTGTTTTCCAAATGTCGACTGTTCAGTGATTCTGACTCTCTCATGACATCAATTCTAAATAATTCTCTGTACTGCAATCTAAGCTATCCCGGCTCTTCCCACACCAGGAGCTCAGCACGTGTGGGGTTGACAACACGCATATGCACACTGATGCTTCTGCAGCACAGAGATCCAGCCTGATGGCTTACGACTGGGACACAGGTGTCTCCCAGAAATGCCCTAGGCCAGGCAGCCTTCTTTTCGCCAAAGCTCCAGGTCACCTCCCATCCCATATGGAACAAATTCACCTGTTTGTACAACTCCAGGACTTTGTCCTGTTAAAGTAGCTCAAGTGTGGCAGTATACCGTCCTTGTCTGGAAATTATAAACGGAACCAAATTGCTAATATTTAAGCTCTATGGCCCTGGTGATTTTGCTATTAACTACGTGAGAAAGACTTATGAGCACTCCATTAAGCTACTATTTTCCTGAACACTGAACACAGGATGTGAGAGATTAAACACACATGCGCGCGCGCGCGCACACAAACACACACACACACACACACACTGGAAGGGAGATTTGGATATAAAACTTCTGTGTCCTTCATCATAAGACTGTGGCTCATGTTTTACTGTTTCCACCCATCCCACACACACTTTTTTTTTTACTTCTAACGAGGTACAAAATGGCCTTGTCATATGGATAATAAACAAAAAACAAACAACATAGTCTTCTTTATCTTCCTACTTGTCAGCCTTCAACAGATACTGAATAAATAAATATAATGGAGGGGAAAAAGAATACCAAGTTCATTTCTCCAGATGACCCTGGCAATTTAAACAGTCTCCAGGAACTTTAGATTGCCTTTGTTTTTCTTTGTGCTCTGCCAATAAAATATAATGCAAGGATACTCGATAGAGTTCTGTGATTGCAGTTATGTAATTTGGGGGGAACTCATTACAAAGAATCTCAAATCATCTGGCACGTCCCTGAATCCACTAGCGTGAGGGTTCTCAAGTCCTCAGATGTGCTGGTCTCCAGGGTCAAAGTCAAGTGTGGGCTACGACACGTGAGGCTCTCCAAAATTAGTTGATCTGGGATCCTCCTTAACCGAGGATCCCTGACTGGGAGCTCTTCCCACACCCATTGCTGTGATGTTTGCATGTGTTTTGAAAACAATCACCATAAAAAAAAAATCTTTCTCTGGGACTATGTAATTTACAAGCAAGGCCAGCTTGCCCATGACTGATGTTGTCTGTTTTCAAGGCCGGTTCATGAAGTTCAAAGATCTAACATGGTAGAAAAAAATAGATTATATGAAGGGTGGTAGAATATGACACAATTATCTGTGATTTTTTTAAATCTCTGAGACTCAAGTACCTTAGGATTCAAGGTATTTTTCTTGCCTTCGGAATGCAAAATACCTAACTATCGCCAATTGACTTTTATAAGGACCATAAGGAATTGGCTGGGATTGATTTCAGCTCAAGTCATGATCCCAGGGTCATGGGTTTGAGCCCTGTGTTGGGATTCTCTCTCTGTCTCTTTGTTTGCCCTTCTCCCCCACTCGTGCTATCTCTTTCTCTTAAAAAAAAAAATATATATATATATAATGTATATATTTGTGTAAATATATATTGAATATATATCTCTGAATATATATTATAAATATACATTTCTAATATATATAACATATAGATTATATGTTGCTCAGGATGATATAGATTTCTAATATATGTTACATTTCTCCCTAAAATACATATATTATATATATTTCTCTCTAAAATACACATTATACATTTCCCTCTAAAAATATATATTCTATATATTTCTTTCTAAAATATATATAATTTCTAAATATATATTGTATACATATTTCTCTCCAACATATTATATATTGCTCAAGATGAAAAGCCACACACATATAGCATGTGAAGAATTCTATCAAATTGTCATAGAATTCTTTGCCACTAACATTTGCTACTCTTTTCTGATGACTGGATGCATTCTTCTTATCTGGTTACCTTTATTATTCCTTCAGCCCTTTAAAGACCAGTGAGTTCTCCTCACTCACCCAAACAGAAGAAAGCCAGGGAGGAAGGGACCCATAATAACACCAGAAAATGGCAGAGGTGATATACATCCATGAACCAAAGCCCTTCATAACTTTACTGTGAGCACCCACACACGGGTTTTTGAGCGTACGTATATTCCCAAATTCATCTCTTCCCTACTGGCACTAACTTACACCCACGCCTGTAACTGGCACATAGGACGTGCTCAACGAAATAGGTCAACCAAAACAAGACCAAACGTCTGCGGCAGGGAGAAGCCAGTTTCCAGCAAATCACGAAAATCCCTTAGTCACTCCATTTCTTTCCTGCCAGCGTAAAGACTTCCCCCATTCCCGAGCCTCCCGTATTGATTTTTCATCGTGAGCAAGGCCAGGCAAGAGACCAGGTCAAGAGAACCTATCCCACAGTGGGCACAGGGATACAGAGAGGCTGTCCTGGCCCATGACGGTCACCGACGTGCCCTGGCGCTCTTTCCTGCTGACCTCCACACAACCTCGGAAGAGTCTCGGGTTTTTTTACGGTATTTTTTGTTCTCATTTTGAGTACAGTCGACACCTAACGTTACATTACTTCCAGGTGCTCTCAGTCTCTCCTGGTGGGAGCAGACATTGCCTGTATCCAGGCAGGAAAGATACACGGGTTGCCACATGTTCCCACTGACATAAGAGGTCCCAAATGGTTCACAAAAGCACACTAAGTACCAATTAATTACATTCCTGTGAGCACTGCAATATGCTAGTCAGCACATCAACAGTAATTCATCGCGAAGCTATAGTTTCTGTGGACCGTTAAATGCAGATACCACGGGCCAGCCTGGAAAGCTACTTACCATTTACGACGCATTGTTCTGCAAAACGCATGACTGCGTATTTGCCTAGATCGATACATGTAGTATGTGTTTACATGAAATGTTCATAGATTAACTTATCACGTAGGCTATGTGTTTATATAAAATCATAACACACGTAATTGTATATACCTATAGATCTAAAAAAGTTAAGTATATAAAAGCTTTCCAACGAATTACAACAAATTTAGAGGATTTCGTCAATTACATAAATCGTATATAAATATAATTATATAAATGGATAGCGTCTAAGTACAATTAGATGAGTGTATATACATTTATAAATCTATATTGAAATGGAAACACAAGAATGCCAACTTCATTTCTCTAGAGTACAATCATAACTAGTACATATACGATCATATACTAGTAATTATATACATATTTAAATGAAGTTTGGCTAGATAAACGCTGGACAGTTTCTACATAGAATTTGCCAATACAAGTATTTTATGCACCTGGGTGGTGCAGTCGGTTAAGCGTCCGACTCTTGAATTCAGCTCCGGTCATGATCTCACGGTTCATGGGTTTGAGTCCTGCGTTGGTCTCTATGCTGACAGTGCGGAATCTGCTTGGGATTCTCTGTCTCTCCTTCTCTCTGCCCCTCCCCTGCTCGCTCTCTCTCTCTCTCTCTCTCTCTCAAAATAAATGAATAAACTTAAAAAAAAACAAACTATTCTATGTAAGAAACAGATCGTCGTTATGTTGTGTCCGTAAGTGTCCTGATGTGTTGGGGACTTCAGTGTGTTTGCTGTCTCGTAAAGTAGCGTAATCCTATTTTACAAGAACCCGTGCAGGGTGGTGTAGTGAGAAGCCAGGACAAACCCTGGCTCCCGCACTCATTCACCCCTGCCGCGGATGTCTACGGGGATTTGTCGGGGCTTCCCGGTAGGTGCACTGTGGCAGGAGAGTGCCAAGAAAGGAGCCGAGACCAGAAAGAGACTCAGATCAGTTTCACAACGGTTGTGGCTTCGAGCTTCTCCGTGTTTACTAAGGGGAACGCTGGGTCTCTCTACTGTGCTGATACAACGCTCGTTCAACTGAGCCACAAGGTTTCAATGGCAACAGTCTCTCAGCAGAGCCAGCAAAGAGAGGTGTGCGAGATCCTAGGAGGTATGGGTTTAGCCTTTTCAAGTGAGTGTCCGGGCTGGTCCTTGAAACAACTGTCAACTTCTCCAGCCCAGTGTGCAACAACCTACGACACCAGTGTCCCTGAGGGGTGCCATTCTGTCACACCTATATTGTATAGATTTTTTCACCATCGACACGGGTCATCGATACAGTGTTACAAAATATTACTCAAGGGGCGCCTGGGTGGCTCAGTCGGTTAAGCATCCAACTTTGGCTCAGGTCACAATCTCACAGTTGGTGGGTTCGAGCCCCACGTCGGGCTCTGTGCTGACAGCTCGGAGCCTGGAGCCTGCTTTGAATTCTGTCTCCCTCTCTCTCTGCCCCTCCCCCACTCACGCTCTGTCTCTCTCTCTCTCTCTCAAAAATAATAAACATTAAAAATTTTTTAAAGAGAATATTATTTTAGTTATAAGATAAAACTTGAAGGAATCCAGCTGATTATGGACGAGTGCCTTCATTTTCAAATGACCAGGAGTTACAAGCGCTACTTTGCACATGACTCACATGATGACTATTTTAATATGACTGACCCTCGGTGAATGATGGAGAGAAGGCACGGAAAATGGGACAAGATCACATATTGCCTCCTGGTATGTTGTTTCGTGTGCACATCAAAGAAGGAAAAATAGGGGTGCCTGGGTGGCTCAGTCGGTTGAGCGTCTGACTTTGGCTCAGGTCATGATCTCGAGGTTCCGTGAGTTCGAGCCCCGCGTCGGGCTCTGTGCTGACAGCTCGGAACCTGGAGCCTGTTTCAGATTCTGTGTCTCCCTCTCTCTCTCTCTGACCCTCCCCTGTTCATGCTCTCTCTGTCTCAAAAATAAATAAATGTCAAAAAAATAAAATTAAAAAAAATGTGCATGGTTCTACGTTTTGCCACCTAGTGCATTCACAGCTCTACTTGGGTAGAAAACATTTGACAACAATAAAGGCACATGATGTCACGTTGTGGTGTCTACAACCCACACCACTCTTTCTGAGAGCACAGATCAATGCTGCAGACCATCCACGTAATGGGATATGTGTCCCGCCCCAACTGTGAACCAAACACGGGTGACGTTGAAATATGAAACAAGGAAAACGACACGGAGAGCAAATCCCATCAGGGCTATGAGAACAGAGCAAGAGACCTCTCCCACGCTTTGCAAAAATAACCATCCACGTACAGGGCCGCGTCCTATCACTGCCGTTCGGTTTCATTAACCTTGGTTCTCTTTTACTTTTATTTTGTTTCAGAGAGCAGAGGGAGACAGAATCCCAAGCAGGCTCCACACTCAGCACAGAGCCCGATGAGGGGCTTGATCTCACAACCCTGGGAGCATGACCTGAGAGGAAATAAAGAGCTGGACGCTCAACCGACCGAGCCACCCAGGCTCCCCACCTTCTTCTTTCTTAAAGGATTCAAAACTTTACCAAGAAATGCAACTTCAAACTAAGCAAGTCTTTTCTTTTTATTGTAGAAAGAAAGCAGGGAAAGTTCAACACTCTTAGAAAGTGCACTTTTGGGGGCTCCTGGGTGGCTCAGTCTGTTGAGCATCTGCCTTCGGCTCAGGTCACGATCTCACAGTTTGTGGGCTCGAGCCTCCCATCAGGCTCACTGCTGTCACAGCTGAGCCCGCTTGGAATCTTCTGTCTCCCTCTCTCTCTCTCTCTCTCTCTCTGCCCCTCCCACCAACGCGTGTTCTCTGTCTCCTCCATTCCTCCCACGCGGAAAAAGCACAACTAGCCAGAAACAAAATCGTAAATTGCGCCAAGAGGAGGAGATGCCCACAGGTATCTAAAACAGTCAAATTCGAAGACGCAAAGAGTGTGACGGTGCTTGCCAGGGGCTGCGTAAAGGGGGAAATGGGCGTTAGGAACCAGCGGGTATATTGTTTCAGGTGAGCAAGACGAGAAAGTTCTAGAGAGGCGCTAGGACAACCTTTTACCCAGAGTCAGCAATACCGCGAGGTACACTTAGGAGTTTGCTAACAGGACAGACCACAATAAAATACGATGGAAAATACACCTGCAACATACCTTCAAGACCCAGGGTCTCATCATCCCTCAGGGAACAGCCTCTGGAAACCAGAGTGCTCACCAATATTAACACGCAGGACCAAGAAAGGTCCAGTTGTGATCCCAACACTGCACTCTGTGACTGTGGCAAACCACTCTTTACATAACATGCATTTTAAAGAAAGCCACCCAAACAAAACCCTGGATTATTTCCAAACAGCTGTGAAAGCACATGGCCTTTCATTGACACTACTCTGAATAAAGATTTGTCTCCTGGAGATTTATTCCACGGAGGCTGTAGTGGCTTTATGCTTCCTTGTTTCCTCCCCCAATTATACACAGATTACTCTTTTCCCCTGTGGAATCAGTTCAGTACCTCATCTTACTATGGACTTTATGTCTGCTGGGGCCTGGCTTTGTTTTGCTTTAGGTACCGCTTCTGGGAGGAAGGAGCTTGGTTTAAGAACAAAAAAGAGCAGCATTCTGGAAACTGGGCAATGTGCACAGGCAGGTAGGGCTCACGGAGGTCCATGGACACCTGGGACAGGTGCAGTCAACACTCCGTGTCTCAAGTGTGCTGAGAGGCCCAACTGGACTGGCTATTCTGGGCGAACAACCTTCCATTCACGTGACTTATGAGCTTTGACTCAGTCCTTTTTTGGCTTGTTTGTGGAGAAGCACCACCGCGGGCAGAAAAGCTTCTCCTCCATGTTTGTCTAAAGGCCATACAGGGCAAAATGGCAAGCTCGTAGGCAGACCCTCTTGTTTTTCCCGATGCTTCTCCGTGCTATTCTGTCCTGCCCAAGAAAAATGACGAAGGGTTTCCCATCTTGCCATCCGCGAAGCAAAGAACAGTGGAGGCTTTGAGCGGCCAAATGTAGGTTGTTTGGAGAAAAATGACAAAACTGGAAAATATTCATTGAGTGAGTGGCCCATGAATGGTCACAGCACACAACAGATGACCTAATTGCCTCGAAGCGCATGGCCTTCAACTTGGGAGATTTGCAGTTTCTCTCCTTGACTGGGCAAAAGCTGGACATTTGATTTGAAACTGGGAGCTGACATGTTTAAGAAGTCAGTTGTTACTACATACGAGGCACGGTCTGTCTTAACGTAATTATTATTGTTTAACATGATTAAGTAGAACACGAAGCCTCTTCTCACAGGAGAAAAAGAAACCAACAACAAAAAACAAACAGGCAACGGATTTAAACTAAGCCCCGAACATATTCTTCTCATTTGGGAATGTAATACACATTCGTAAGGCAGAAAACATCATAGGAAGAACACAGACTGGTTTATGTACCACAAAAAAATCTGTTCTTTACACGTGAAATCAGCATCGTAAAATCAGCTCTCACCATGTTTGGAATTTCAGCATGTTTTAACCAGATAAGTCTATCTGCAGAGTGAGGGTTTAGGGTCTTAAAATATTTTCATGATGAAACTGCATTTGAATAAAATAAATCCCATCAACAAGTTGCATCATTGACAATACTCAACCGTGAACTCGATGTTTAAAATATGTTGTACCAATTAAAATGACAGCACCTTAAATAGCGGCCAGAGCCCATGTGGCTGAATGTTTACTTTTCAGAGAACCATCTCTAGGCTTTTTTTTCTTTTTCTTTTTTCTTTTTTTTTTTTTTTTTTTTTGTGGTCTGGGCATAAGGGCCCTATATTATATTCTAAAGAGTTCTGAAAGAGTGGCTTGCACATTCCGAAACCAATGTAACAGGCTTAGTCAGGAAGCACGCTATCTTTGTGCAGAGACCAGAAGCTTTCCACAAATTACTACAAAGGAAACCGAATGAAAAGGCTAAGTTCAGAAATAAAGAAAAAACCCTCGTACACTTACCAGTCTACATTCCCTACCAAAAACAAAACAAAGCAAAGCAAAACAAAAGGAACTTTAGTCAATCCTCAAGTTCATGCACTTGCAAATCTATGCAAATCGACTAACAGCTGTGTACCTGCATTATCCACCTGACGTAGCCATCAGTCACTTACCAAGTATCTTTTCTATTCTTAGATTTCGGTTAAAAATTAGCTGGACCACTGGATTTAAGGCCAAATGTACATTCAGCGTTATTTCTTTAAGAAAAAGAAAAAAAACACAAAGGAAAGCGACAATTCCTTTACCCCCCAAAAATATGTCAACAGAGCCTAGAAATAGCATCAAAGCACAGCCATTAACGTTAAATTCCTGCTCCAAATCATCCTGATTTTCCAAAGAAAACCATCGTCTCATTTGAATTCGGTGATTTAAAACTGATGAAGTAATCTTTCCCCTGCTACAATTGGCCCTGATTATTTTCTTACATGTCAAAGATGATTCTCTTTCAAACTGCCACAGACACACAGATACGGCATACACACGAGCCACAGATATACTGCATTTCCTTGGGGAATACCATACTGAAAGTCCAATCTGAAAAAATATATAGTTGGAGAGCCCTCGATGAAATTGTTACGTTCTCGATAGGGGGACAGATACCAAAAGAAAACGAAAAAAAATTTTTTTTCTGGAAATAACGGACGCATGGAACCATGTGCCAATTCCGCGACCCTCCTACGCCCCATCTACCTAGGGAAGTCTATGCTGAGGTTTTCACAATCGCTGTTCACCTCTGTGCACAGACGAAAGGCACGCAGTCTCTCTCCAGGCTCCTCACCGCCCCCGGGAAAGTGCAGATTTCGGTGCAGTGTGCTCGTTTCTCTGGGCTCAGCCACCCTCTAGGAAACCGGTAAGCCTCTCCCTTCCAACCGGGGAGCTCTGTCAGCGGCTGATGTTGCTTTGTTCTGACGGAAAGTCAGATCCTTCTATATAGCCTGGTCCTTTAATGTCTGGCTGAGGAATACTACCTACCCACAAAGGTCTTCAGCGGGCACTCGGATGCTGTCTGCAGGACGCCCACACCAGCTGCAAATTCTGCACCACCCTAAGTAGGTCTCCCTAAACTTTTTCTTTGCTTTTTTCTGCTTTTTGGTTGCCTTCCCCCCCCCCCTTCCCTGCGTCCCCTCAAATTCTGGTAAAGTGCTGACTCTGGGCAGGGACCTCGCTCGCCCCACCTCTCCCCAGGAAACTGTTAATGCGACGCGCCCTTGATGTCGACGCCTGGCCAGCGCTGGATCCTTTCAAAAAGCATAAGATATGAGCACAGAAAACCGTCCCCCCCCCCCCACAACCACCACCACCATCAACTGACCAAATAAGAAGCGAAAAAAAAAAAAAAAAATCAAATCCAATGAAAAGAAGAATCCATACCACCACCTTGTGGATTGCGCTGGCAAGAACAGCACCTGCCGGGTTCAACAGCCCCCCACCCGGCAGCCCTCACCCCAAATTTCTTAAGTTGGGTGCAAATGAGCCATGGGGATCCGCGGTGCTCGCTCGGGCCCAAACTCGCCGGCGCAGGGGGGTTAATCCAGTCCGCGCGCTCACCCCGCGCAGGCCGGAGCTGCAACCTGGACGCACGCGGCCCCCGCCGCCCCCGGGTCCCCGGCGCTTGCCTGCTGCGCCCCCTCCCCTCGCCAGCCCCTCAACAGCAGCCCAGTGCCTCGGAAAATAAGTAGAAAGAGGCCCGCACCTGCCGGTCGGTTCAGAAGAAGCAGTCAGCCAAAATTTAAAAAAATAAATAAATGTAAAAAAGCAAGGCGCTGGGGAAGGGGCGGGAGGGCTGCGGAGGACGTCCTCGCCCCGCGCCCTCCGGGCGGGACGCGCGCTCCCAGGTGGGCCCCGCGGGCCTGGGGGGAGGGGTGCGGGGCTCGGCGCGCCCCCGCCCCGGGCAGAAAGGGCGCCGCGTCTGGCGGCGAGCAGGCGGCGGAATGGTGCGCCCGGGCCCAGGGCTGCGCGCCGCACGGGGCCCCGCTCCCCGCGCGCACAGACACCCGCGCCCTGGACTCCCGGCTTGCGCGCCACCCCCCGCCGCCGCCGCCGCCGCCGCCACCACCGGGGGCCGCAGGAGCCACGGCAGGGCGGGGGGAGGGGACGGCCCGGGGGTCGGGAGCGGGGGCGGGGACCTCGGGCCCTCCGCGCGCAGCCACCACCGCCCCCCACTCCCGAGCCCCCGCAGGGTCTGCGGCCGCTCCCCACCCCCCGCCCGCACTTCCGCAGGTCGGGCCAAGCGGGTGCAGGCGCAGGCTGGGGGCGCCGCGGAGGCCTTGGGGAGGGGGCGGGACTCAAGTTCAGCGGCTCGCTCCGGGGGGCCACCCCCCTGTGGTGCTCCCCCCCCCCAGCCCCCGCCTCCAGCAGCGGGTGGCCGGATCTCCACGACCTGCTTGGCCCACTGGGGCGGGACGGGGGGGGGGTGGGGGTGGCCAGGCCGAGCCGCGCGGGGTTGGGGGTGAGCGGGGGGCACCAATGGACCGCGAAAGCGGGGGCCGGGAGGGAATTCGCAGCGCGGGACGGCCGAGAGCGTTGAGATGGGGGTTCCTCGCCAGGTTGCCCGAGGCTATCGGGGTGCTGCACAGATCCCCATCGACTCCCCAGACCCCTGCCCCCACCCCAGACCGGGGCACCGGCCGGCCGTGCGTCCCGCGGTCTCTGCTCCCGGGAACCGACTGGGGTCTGCGTCCCCTGAGACCCGGGCTGGGGCGCCCGGCGCCCGTCCCCGCAGCCACCAACTTTTGTGGTCCTGCAGACCAGCGGGCAGCGCGGGGCTGGTGCCCGGGCGTCCGCTCAGTGGCCCCCGGAAAGGTCCAGGCCAGACCCAGAGGCTCCCGAAGCAGCAAAAACACCACCCCCCCCCCCCCCCCCGCTTTCCGCCGCTCGCCTCCCCCCTACCCACACGCACGGGAGAAGGGGGGCACGGAGCCCGCTCCCCAGCTTTGCAGAAACAGCTCGAAGCTACCGTCATTGGAGTGTCCAGCCGGGGTCTCCGGCGCGCCCGGGTCGCTCCCCAGCAAAGCCCAGCCAGGTCCTAATCAATCACGTGCGTTATTTCGTGCATCACAACAGCCGTCATGTTCTACGAGGCCAGCAGAGAGGAAGGAGGAAAAAAAAAAAAAAAAAAAAAACCAAAAGCAACAACAACAAAAAAAACCCGCTTAATGCAACCCCAGCCAAGCCTGTTTTCCTTTTTTCTCTCTGGTTAACCCAAAAAAAGCACCCCAGGAGGGTGGTAGCTGACAGTTTCCTTAAAGAAGGAGGAAAAAAAAAAAAAAGCTCGCGGTTGCTCAGTCTCCAGAAGTATTCCTGTCTTCATCTCCGGTCCCGGTTTGCAGGGAGCTGACGCTTTGCTCCTGCTCAGCCTCTACTGCAGATATATTTTTTTCCCCTCCTGTCCTCGCCACACTCTTGTGTTTATTTGCATGTAAGACAACGCTACTTTGTAAACACATCACACACGGCCCCAGCGCCGTTCAAATAGCTGATTGCAGCAAAATTCTTTCAAACCACGGTGGTCCCAATTTTTTTTTTTTTTAAGTCAACAGGGGAAAAAAAAGCAAATGTTTCTGTGGAAATGTGCATGAAGCTTCTACAGGACACGCCACACATACATGTCCCCAGTCCCACCCACACCTATAAGGAAATGGAGCGGCAGATGGCTGAAAGTCCTGTCCGAATTCTCAAAATAAAATGCAATAATAATTAAAAAAAAAATGTCAGATGGGAACGCAGCTCGAGTGTTTTCCAGGAGGCTTAGCATCCTCTTTTGCTGGGGAAGCACACACAGGTCCAAATGTTTCAAAGGCTTTACAAATAAATAACCCAGAGACACATCTGAAAACGGCACCTACCTTTAGCCGTGGAAAAATCTGCATCGGCTCTGAGTGTTCTTTTTCACACATCCAGATTTTTCTAGGGAATCCTGACCGAGGGTAGGATTCAGGAGGCTGTGTGCGAGTCCAGGAGCCTGGGCTTTGTCCAATTCCCAACTAGATGTGCTCATCCAAAGGAATGCGGGGACCACCGAGGCCGGCCGCTTGGAGGAAATTCGTTGTTTTTGCCCTAAAATCGTCAGGAAGAGAAAGCAAGACAGTGGGAGCAGGAAGGGCACGGCGAGGTCTGAATAAGAGCTCTGTGCTGAGAGACACAGACGGGTCTGCAAGGAAAAGGGAGATTGAAGCGAGAGCTCCCGATGTCTCCCCGATCCCCCTCTGCTATTGGACCAAACTGAATGAAATTTACAAAGCCAGCAGCCAATAGATCTCCGCACTCGGTCCCATCACTACAGAAACCACATCCACAGCTACAAGGAAATGCAAAGAGCAGCTAATCTCGGCGCAAAGCAACTGTAACAGACATTCCCGGGGCCAGGGTGGCGAAACAGGTGAGCGCGCCACACTGGGCCACCATGCCAGGACCGCGAGCGCGCAGCAAAGCTTGCTCTCTGCCTGCTCTGCTCCCCCCCCACCTCCCCCCTTTGCAGCATCGTCCACACCACACACGCTACAGTATTTGCAAACATCTTTAACTCTTTGAGGCTTTGCTCTGCAAAGAGTGCCACCCATGTGCAGCTATTCCCTCGTGGTCAGGCTGACAAATGTGTTACTGTACGTTATGTTACTGTGGTTATATTGGCAGGGAACGGTATCTTTTGGGGGGGGCAGTAAAATTACAATGAAGGTCTGTAAAGGACAGAGTCTCCTTTATGCCCAGGTGATGGGTCCAGACGTTTTGTGTGTTTCTTCTCTGACACAGTAATGGTTTCGATGAATACCAGATAACGGGGATGTTGCTAGGATTTGGCTAGCTGTTTTTAAATACTCGTCTTCACTTTCAGGGCCCGGGAGTTTTATCTTTCCCAGCCAGCCTCAAGTTTGGTGATACGACCTGTTATTTACCACTGGCTTTCCATGGGCAACGTATGAAGTCCCTAAGTGATAAACCCCGGGGACAATGTATACTGCTGTGGCAATATGAGAGATTCTCAAACTACACTGCTTGAATGCAGGTTGCATATGACCTTAGGTGTCCATTTAAATGTTCGGTCTCTGTCTCTGCATCTATAAAATGGGGAAGAGAAAAGTAACCACTTCCTTATATCATGATGATACGAGCTGGGTAAACACAGGACTCAACACGCAAGAAGCCCTAAAGAAATGCTTGCTTTTCTTAAAATTAGTTCACAGGCCTACGAATTTATTTATCGAAGAGAAAAGATAATGTCCCCTGTCCATAGGACATCCTCTGCACTTAGCGGGCAAACTTAGGCATCCAACCTGCAGTAGGTATTTGCTGTGTGCATATAGAGATTCCTCACAAGCTTTGAGACAAGAACTCATTGGGATATGTCCAAAAGACGGGAAGGTGAGGCACACTGAGTCAGGGGACTTGCTTTCATGTCAAGGGTCTACCCTTGCTAGCTTTGACTTGCTGCAAAGTCTGTTATGTTCTGTGAATCTTAGAGACCACATCTGTTGAATGGTGATTTAAAAACACTCTTTTGTGGGTTTCTGGGGATGATTAAGTGAGAGAATGTGTTTGAAAACACCTTTTACCAAAAAGATGTATACAAATATATAAATATATATATTTAAATGTATTTAATATATATTTAAATATATCTTATTATATGTATTTATAGAAATATAGTATATTTATTATATTTTATATAATATATAATAGTATATTTATTATATAAATATATTTATTATATAAAATATGATATTATAGTTTATATAATTAACATCACATTTATTATATAAATATTATATTTATTATATAAAATATGATATGTTTGTTATATAAATATTTATTATTTATTATTGTAAAATAAATGTTATATTTATTACATCAATAATAGATGAAACATGTTTTATACAAATATATTTTTTCATCTGTTATTGAATAGATATTTAAGATCCAGTAACATAATAGTATTGCTAATAAATATAGCTTCTCCCCGAATTCACTGACCTATATAGATATCAGTACAAAAATATAGGTGTAGATACATGGATCTCCCAAAGTGGGGCTTAGAAAAGACCCTCTACTTGAAAACAATAGTTTGTAGCAGGCCAGAAAATCATTTGCTTTGCCAAGAATGTATTAATTGATTGATTGATTGACTGATAAATTCAAATATTTGTTGAGCACAGGCATGGTCCTAAGCACCAAACATGCATTCATGTGTAAGTCACAGCCACTTATTTTTGAAGAAACCTATGGTCTAGTGGATAAGACAGCCAATAATGTAAGACAAGAAAATGATAAGAAGGTGTGGGAAAAGTCCCGTGACATGTGAAGTCATAGGGATCCACAGAGGTGGAAATGATGAAGGAACGGCCTTCAAAAGAGAAGTTGCATTCATGTGCGGAATTGAGAAAAGAGCTGTGTGGGTCGGAAACACAGAAGGTTTGGTATGAGCAGCTCACAGAGTATGCAAAGAAGGGGGGTGAGACACAGGGGTGAAGAAGTGTTCCGAGACATATTTATGGAGGATCTGGAATGCCATGCTGTACAGGTGGCAGCCAATTTATCAATTGGCTTTAACATATTGTAAGCCCACGGTAGGGGGGAAATCATCAGATTTACGTTTTAGGACAACCACAGTGTGGCAATGTGGACAATGGACAAAACTGAATAATGGAGACATGTACACAGACACAGAGAGAGGGAGGAGGAAAGAGAGAAGAAAAGGGAAACAGCAATTGATATGGGGAAAATAGGTCATTTCTCATCTCATGAACCCTGAGATCATGACCAGAGCCAAAATCAAGAGTCAGGCCCTCAACTGACTGAACACCCAGCGCCCCAAAAGGTCATCTCTAAATTCATTAAGGCAGCATAAAAAAGTGAATCTGGGGAGGGGGTGATTGGATCCATGGGTAACATCTGAATGTTTGTCTTAGTGTGGGGACAATTGGTTGAGGAGCAGACCTGTTTCCTGAGATATGTTATGTGGGAGGGGCAGGCCAGCACATTTTCATTTCCATTTGAACAATCTTATGGAGCTTTAAAAAAAAAAAAAAAAGCTCAGGTCCCTCCCCCCAAAAATACTTAAGCAGACAGAGTACTTATTTTAATACAAAGTAAATGTATAATGGTATGATTTTATAATTTTCTCTAATCCTAATCACATGAGACTAGGTCAGAAGAGGAAGAAACAGGGGTGCCTGGGTGGCTCAGGCAAGCAAACAACTTTGGTTCAGGTTATGATCTTGTGGTTGGTGAGTTCGAACCCCGTATTAGGCTCTGTGCTGACAGCTCAGAGCCTGGAGCCTGCTTCGGATTCTGTGTCTCCCTCTCTCTCTGCCCCCCCCCCCGCAACCCCCACTCACGCTCTGTCTCTCTGTCTCTCTCTCTCTCAAAAATAAATAAGCATTAAATTTAAAAAAAAAAAAGAAGAAGAAGAAGAAGAAGAAAAGGAAGAACCAAACACACCATTTCTAATCCTGTTGGGAGAACAGATTGAAAAATGGTGAATGGAGTTACATAGGTTTAAACCCGGAATTCTTGGACAGATACGAGTATAATTCTTTATGCTCCCACTAAAAATCTAATTATGCAATATGGTGAGATGGGGAAACATGAAAAGATATCAAACAATGGCGTACAAAAAAGGACCCATTGACAGGAACTCGGTTTTGATACAGAGAACTCGAAAGAAACTGAGATTTCATCTGTACTGTAGCCGTGCTCTTAATGATAATTCCGTCCTGTGTCCATCAACCACGTTCTCGTTCATGTTCCTGTGGCGTTGACACAATCAACCCTAAATGCAGTATTGGCTAAACCAGGCAGGCCACTGGGAATACTGACTCATGACTCAACTAACACAAGGGTTAAAACCAAACAGAAATATGATTAAGTAGAACAATAATTATTAGTGTAATAGTAACGTATACTATTTGGTTAACTGCCACACACTATTAGAGATATAAATATACGTAATATAGAAGAGGCTTAAAATGTGAGAGGGTGATAAATCAGTAAAATCTAAGGTAATATACGGTATATGCTGTCCTAGAAGCATAAGAGAGGCATAGCATACTTCCTGAAGGGAAAAATGAGAAAATCTCTCATACATAAATAAGGTTTTCATGGGGAATTGGAGAGCAGAGATGAGAAATCATTCCAAGAGAACAACGTCTAGAAGGGAGAAATGGAGAGGGCGTAGACAAAGGTTCTGAAAGTTCAAGGTGGCTAAGGACCACCTTGTTAGCTGGTTCCATGCTCTAGGAACTCAGCACCAAGGATCCAAATTTAGTAGGTCTTGAGTTAGCTCTAGCACAGTTAGCACTGTGAGGGACACCTTGCTAAGTGACTCTTTGGTAAGAAGCCCTTAAACCATGAACATACTCATGGTGGTGATTTAATGGTTGGTTCACAGCATGCATGACGAATGATGAGATATGGCTCACAGACAATCAGTGACGGGAATCATGGCTGACTTTTGAACATGAGAGGCACAGATTCACTTTCAGGGAGTTTACCCTGAAGTATTTTAGGGCATCGCTTCATTTTAGGGATGGCTTATCGCAGGGACATTCTAGAACAGGAGAGCACAGTTAGTAAGCTATTGCAGCATTCATAAACTAAGGTAATAGTAAAAATTAAAAATAAGAAATGGGTGGAATAATCGTTACAAGACTCGAAATCCAAGAAATTGGTTAAAAGTGGGCTGGGACCTCAGAACAGGAAGCGTATAGAAGATTGCCTTGATGTTGCAAGATGGAAACTCCAAGATAACCGATAACATGCAAAACCAAAAGAAGTTGAGTGGGAAGAAAAATGAAGACTTTGACTTGAATGCTGACAGATCACGTCAATGGAATTGGCACTGACACCGCGGATCTTTGGAAGACTGAGATTTGACAACGAGAGGAAGCTTAGAGTAGGGTCAACAGATCTGACGGCAAACTCCATGCATAGGAGACTTAAAATTCTGGCGTAAAAGAGAGAAAGGAGAATTAACCTGTATTTAAATATGGGATGACTATCCATGTAGAAAATCCAATGGAATATAACCAAACAATTGTCAGAACTACCAAGGTGCCACATGGAATTCAAAGGGAGGAGTTTCAACTGCAAAAGGCAGGGGCAGAAGTCAACTGTGTGAAGAGATGCAGACATTGCAGAGATTTTAGTGGAGAGGGGGAGGACGGCGGAGCAGTACTGCAGTTTGGAATCAACAGATTATTGGACAGGCTTCAAATGAATATTTTAGGCAGATTCGCGAGTGGGACCCTGATGAGGAAGTTGAAACCATCATGATAGCCTCACAATGAAGGGGGGAAATGATAGGTATCCAGAGGTAGCGGGATTAAGGTGGGACTGTTTGTAAGCAGTTTTCTGCTTGTTACATTTATTCATTTATTGAATGAACATGAATCTGAGAACTGTTGCTTATTCCAAGAACTCTTTAAAATACCAAGGATGGAAAAATAAGACATGATCTTTGCCCATAAGTAGCTGATCCTGAAATTTCTTTTCAATCAATGGCTTTGCTTAACAATACAACTGTCCCACTTTATTTTTATTCATCTGTTTATTTACTTACTGTATTTTTTCCATTCAGTTACCATTATCGACACAGTCTCAGAAACAAAAAATCTCTGCAACATTATGATGGTAAATGCTTTGGGGGGGTCACAACTATGAGACCACGTTAGAGCATGAATTTAATAAATTTGAGAGAGGATAGAATATGAAATAACTTTGATATGACAGACGATAGATAGATGATAGATAGGATGGATGGATGGATGGATGGATGGATGGATGAGAGAGAGAGATGATGGATGGGTAGGTAGGTAGGTAGATAGATACATAGATAAATAGATAGACAGGTGGGAGATATGTAATGGATGGAGAGAGAGACAGACATATATATTACATAGAACAAATATAACTGAGTTTCATATAACAAATATAACATACTTAATTACAAAATAGTTAAGTAGCAGTATTCCCAAATTACACTTAATAACTAGATTATAATAGGATGAACAGCATAGATTGAATAAGAGAAGCATGCTGGAAAACTTAAAAATATTTACTCTCTGAAAGTTTCACAAATTCCATCCTGTCTTATTGTGTACTCGAAACCTGCTACATAAACCTTGTCCTTTCAAAGATACAGAGGTAACTTCAGACCAGTCTAAGTTAAATTAGAATGAATTTCAAATGCATGCCCATCATTGAAAAGAGGTTTTCTGACATTAGTGGAAGGTACACACCTTTTCTTACCTGTGAATATAGTTATAGACACTTACTTGGAAGAGACACAAGCAATTGTCTTAGCTTATCCTCCTCGGTTTTGTAAGTAGTGTTTCATAAGGCTTCTAAAGCTTCAAGGAAATGTATTAAAGGATCTGTTTTCCAATAAGAAGGCTGTGCATCCCCCTAGTGCGATGTTTGCATCTGAGAAATGGGAATAATTAAATCTTCATGGAAGACAGTCTGCTCCCAGTCTTTCCGAAGCTTTGTCCTTCTGACTGTTGTTTTAAACCCATAAAACACCATTAATTATGTAACATGCATCCACTGTGCAGAGATACACTTTGTACATGGACTTTCCATCTGATGATTTTAAATTCTTTCCCTGGTTATTATTTTATCACTGGGCATGATTAGCCTAAATGACTTTTAAATGGCCCTGATTTTTAAAAAGTATTCCAGCTCCTGACTTGCACTGTATTTGGTGCAGATGAGAAAGCCATTAACTATTGCTTTTGTATGAAAACCAAGAATACTGAATCCCAAATAGCCAGAGTTCATTTCTAAATGACATTTGCAGCAACTTTCTCACTGTTATTGCCTAAGACTTTGTATGAAAATCTTTCACAATGTCTGTGTCCTTTCACAAATAAGAATATGCACTACACTTGAAAATGATGAAAAATATTCATGAAACTTCTTCTCTCTAGGTTACATAGAATTATATATATATATATATATATCATACATAAAATGTATATATAAATATAGATATATAAAATAGTGATGGGTTATATATTATACATAGGGTTATGTAAATATACATATATTTATCATTTATATTATATATTCATTATATATAGCTTTAATAATATATATAAGGTTATACATTATATGTTATATAGACTTATGTAATAAATATGTGGTTACATACAATATAGCATATATTATATATAACCCCTCTCTATAGGTAAATATATGTATACATGTATACATACATATGGATATATGTATGTATCTATACACATAGATGTGTATATTTGGTATAATCATATCTTATATAAAATAGATATTCATATATTATACAGACTAAATATTAAAAAACTCTATTATATTAAATATCTATGTATTTGTATATAAATATATATTATATAATATGTTATAACATAATATAAATATATATTGTGATAATTTTATTTATATTATGTATAAAATATATGCATCATTTCTTCATTATATATTAACATATATTACTCTGTATATTGGCACTATATAGACATAACTATATGTACATACAAAGCTTTCTGTATATATACGTTACTATATGTACACATGTATGTAACCGTCTGAATATATATAATAAATAACAGACAGATATTTATACTCCCAGAATGTTGATTCGCACCTGATTCTGCCCCTCTATCTTTATCCTGTGTGTGGACACCTATCTTCCTACTTTCATACTTATACTGCAGATAATCTGTATTTGAAAAGAAAGAAATTTAGCATTTGGAGGTACAACAAAAGGAAGTTTAATATGAAGGGCAGCACTGATGCGCTTTGTGTATTGACTCCACAGCAGATAGCCCTGTCTCTTGTTAATGACCTATGTCAGCCATGCCAGTAGAAAAATAGAACATCTCTGGTGAATGCAATTCTGGTTCGTTATTTTGAGTGTAAATAAAGTGCAGTTGGCATAGGGAAAAGAAGAGAGAGGCAAACCAAGAAACTGGCTCTTGACTATTGAGAACAAACTGGTGGTTGCCACAGGGGAGGTGGGGGATGGGTGAAATTGGTGACGGGGATTAAGGAGTGCCCCTGTCGTGATGAGCACCGAGGGATGTAGGAAAGCATTCAACCACTAAATAGTACACCTGAAACTAATATTACACTATGTTAACTAACTGGATTTAAATAAAAACTTTTTAGAAAATGAAATAAAGTAGAGTTGGCAAAAAATTATTAGGAAAAATGCTATCTTTTATCCTTTTGAATTAAAGGTTCATTCTAGAATCTCTTTTTAAAAATATTTTAGTTTTGTATCAACATTCATTGAGATGAGAAGGCAAGTATTGCAAATAAGCTTTATATGTGACATGCACACATATATGTATGTGTGTACATATGTGTATATGTGTACGTATATGTGCAATGTGTAGGACCAGAACAGTATGAAGATATATATTAAAATCAATGGATTTGGGGCACGTGGGTGGCTCAGTCAGCTGAACATCTGACTCTTGTTTTCTGCTCAGGTTGTGATACCAGGGTCATGGGATTGAGCCCCACATCAGGGTCCACGCAGATCATGGAGCCTGCTTAAGATTCTCTCTCTGTCCCTCTCCCCTACTTGTGCTCTCTCTCGCTCTAAAAGAATAAAACAATAAAATAAAATAAAATGTATTTTAGAAAAAGATCAGTGGATTTGTTTTGAATGGGGATCAAACCCTGCTAAAAGGCATTGGTATATTAGTAATACAGTAGTATTTTCCTGGTCTATATGACCAAGGATATATGGAAAATAATTTTCTATATTTTCCAAGTATGTGTGACCAAAATTACATGGGGAACCCCTGACCCTGTGCCACATCTTCAGGGCAGAAAACTGATGGTGCCTTTTGGCCACAGCCAATGAGGAAGTGAAGTCCTCAGTCCATCTGTCTGTGAGATACCAAATCCCACCAACCATGTGATCTCAGAAGTAGATTCTTCCCCACTCGAGTTTTCTGATGAGACCCCAGCCCCTGCCCAGCTGATGCTGGCATTGCAGCCCGTGAACATTCTGGAACACAGCCCTCAGCTAAGTCACACGCCATGTGCTGAAGCACAGAAGGGGTGAGATAGTATGAGTTTCAGCCTCTAGGTCTGTGGTCATTTGCTGTGCTGTTATCAGATAACTAAGAGTATGTAGTTACCTCTATATGCATATATGTGTGCCTGGGTGGATATGCATAGGGATGGCAGTAAGCCAGCTGTAGCACCGAGGAAGAGAAAAGAGCACTGAACAATTCGAACCAATATGCAACACATTTTACAATTTTCAGAATGGTTGCTCAGCTCTTTCCTACACGCCATAGACAAATGAACCCGAAGTACATCATGTGCTCATAAATCCTGCTAAAGTTTTCAAATTAGAGGAAAGGCAGAAGTGGACCACAAAATCTGTGATTCCTGCGTCAAGCAAAATAGACTTTCTTCACCCTGCGTCAGAACGGTTTTGTTCTCATCAACAGCCTTGATCTTTTCATAGCTTATCAAGTCAAGGAGTGATTAGGGAATCCACGAGTGGTCAGTTCTGTGCTAACCAGGGTGTGAGAGGCTCAGAAATATTACTCGGTTCCAAAGGACTTACAATTTCCTCATAGAACCACCCACTCCAATTCGTCCCATAGAAAATTTCATCGTGCCACCTTGTGTGTTCACAAAGCAGTTAATGCACTATTTCCAGCAGCATTTAGAACATACGTATGAGCGTGTATGTGTGTGTGTGTGCGCGCACCTGGTTCACTGGACTGTAAGCTCCCTAATGCCTCACTTTACAAATGCTTATGACTTTTCACATAATAGAAGTTGAATTTTGTTTCATTTTCTTCAGCCTCAATAATTTCATCTCAATAATTCGGGCAGATTACTCCAAAAACCTCAATCAGAATTTCCTGGGAATGGTGGGAATTCCCTTGTCTTCCTCCGGATACCGTCTCATCGTTGAGTGTGGAGATTCCAACCTTGGGGAGACCACCGTGAAGTCATTTGCAAAGGTCATCGAATCCAATGGCAAAGCCACTGGCCCCCTGGTATGAAACGAAGCAACATGGTTTTTATTAACAGCGTGAAAGGGTGAAGTCCCAGGTAAACACGATCCCCATGCCTGCTGAATCACCAAGTCCCCTGTGCACATAACCAGCGTAATTAAGCTATTCTGTCCGGAGATCCCTGACAGTGAGGGTAAACACACCCTCTTTGATAGCAATCGGGGATCAATAGTGTTTAATGCGAGCACCTAGCAGATGGGTTACAAGACTGCAAAGGAATGTTTATTCCAACTTGGCCAATTTAAAGAAAATAAAAATTATTTATAGAGCCTATTCTCAAATTCACATTCAAAATGTGTTTCATAATCCTAAGGAGAAAACAATTTCTCCCTCCCTATGTCTCTCTGTCTCTGTCAGTCCATCTGTCTCTGTCTCTCTCTCTCTCTCTCTCACACACACACACACACAGGCATACCCACCTTTCTTTTCCTCTGGAAAGGACTGGGCACCAGAAGCAGGGATCACATACTTGAGTAATTTTCCTCTTTCACCCAAGGACCCCACGGTGCTCTCTTTCACTGGGCTGCAGGCTGCACCCAGCTTGCCGTGGAGAAGTCCTGGATGGCCTCAGACCTCAGCCACCCTCACACGCACCCGCATGTGCAGATGGGCGGCTGGGGCTGCTCCTTCTGGGAGAGCCTCGCGTTGGCTGGGCCCAGGCCCCTGCGGTGCCCTCCCGGCCTATAAAGGGAGGGGGCAGGACGCGGTCAGGAGGAGGAGGGGTCATGTGTCCAAGGCCCCATCCTGAGAAGCTTTCAGCCATAAACAATCGCTATTTGTAATGTGCTAAAAGCATCAATTATTTCAGTGTATATTATCTTTAGGTTAAAACATTCTACCATTTCTGTTCAAGGAGTCCATGATTTGTGTGACCTTTTTACAACTATCTCTTCATCTATTTTTATATACAGCCGAAGCATTAAACGATGGGAACGTCCTGAGCTTCTGATGCCCCCCGATCATCCTTACGTGGCTGGTTGCCCATGACTTTGGAAGAGCACTTCTAACCGTGCGGGATGGTCCCCCGGAAGGGTGTCTCTCATCTGTCTGTTCTATATGAATGGAAAGGTGAACAAAAACTAGGCAGCCACTTGTAACCTCCAGGACTTTAGCTAATCTCTGTGTTGGCACTTTAAGTCGCAGGGGGCACCCAGGCGATCATGCCGGTGCAACGTTCGCTGGGCTGCAGAAGCTGGGTCTTCCCGGGGTGCATCTGTCTGCACCACACCTGCCTTGTCAGAGGGACACGGCTGTCTTCCCTCCAGTGGCCCAGCCCTCAACCATCTGGCTTCCTTCGAGCCACCTTTTTCTTAATTAATAACACACACTTTGATTTCTCATGGATGTCAAACACCGTGCATTGGCTCAGAAGCTAAAGAAGTGTGCTAGAGAATCCCTTCCAAAAGGAACTTCCCTCTATGCATCTCTTGAACTTTTCTGTCCGCCATGTTTTCTGTCTTGCGTTATTTCTGATTTTAGGTGTTTCCTCATTATGGTAGTCTAGGTATTTGAAATCTGCTTATTACTAATGTTAAAGCAAAGAGAGAGAGAGAGGTAGAAGGAGGAACAGGAGGAGGAGGAGGGAAAAGAGAAAAGAAAGCCAACAGCAGAATTCCAAGTGGATGGTTTTTCCCCTTAGACTTTGCCTCCTCCGGGTCTAAGTGGTCTCATGCCACTGGATAATAACACTTTAAATACCATGTCTTGGGGCACCTGGGTGGCTCAGTCGGTTAAGCATCCAACTCTTGATTTTGGCTCAGGTCATGATCTCACAGTTTGTGAGTTCAAGCCCTGCATTGAGCTCTCTGTGCTGACAGCACGGAGACTGCTTGGGATTCTCAATCTCTCCCTCTCTCTCTGTCCCTCCCCCATTTGCACACGGTCTCTCTCTCTCTCTCTCAAAACAAATAAACTTAAAAAAATAAAAATAAAAAATTTAAATACCATGTCTTTTTTTTATTTTTTTATTTTTATTTTTTTTTTAAATTTTTTTTTTCAACGTTTATTTATTTTTTTGGGACAGAGAGAGACAGAGCATGAACGGGGGAGGGGCAGAAAGAGAGGGAGACACAGAATCGGAAACAGGCTCCAGGCTCTGAGCCATCAGCCCAGAGCCTGACGCGGGGCTCGAACTCACGGACCGTGAGATCGTGACCTGGCTGAAGTCGGACGCTTAACCGACTGCGCCACCCAGGGGCCCCTGCATTCTTATAATAAAGCAAGGTAGAGAAAAGAAGATGTTATTAAGAAAATCAAAAAGAAGAGGAAGTGAATTTACGGTACTGTACTGCATTTATTGAAAAAAAAAAAAAAAAAAGCCCACAGATAGGTGGCCCAGCACAGTTCAAACCCAGGTTGTTGAAGAGTCTATTGTGTACCCTTGATACATATGCAGAAGTAGAGAATATCTAACATATATTTCAAATAGTATCCGAGCCACTCAAAAAAGTAAGTGAATATGAATTTATTAATGTACAGGGGCTCAGTATAGTGCAGGACCATTTAATGTGTATAAGACATTGTCTAAGGCAACACCCTCAAGAAATGCAATAATGTCATGAAAACATACCCATAAAGCACAGCGGCAGGCTGAAAAATATTTAACGATCAGATCTCTTGGGCAAGGAAAGCCCTGATTTGTAGCAGGTGATGATTTCCATGGCGAAAATAGGAAGATGGGCAGACAGGTCTGATGATACAGAATTTCCATCATGAGCATGCGACAGTAAAATGGCCAGGGATGAGTTTCAAAGCATTTATCTTTTTTAACCGTGAGTTTAATTTTAAGATTATTATAATTTAAGTGTTAACGGCGGTTGTGTTAAGCACCAACGTTTCAAAATTCCTGAAAAGTAAGCCATGGGCAATCAGGAGCCAATGTCAGTGGGGTACAGAATTCACAAACGTGATCGATGCATCAACTATTCACATTAATGAGTCAAACGGTGTTAGCATTGCTTTTCCTTTGTTGTATGTATAATATCTGTTCATGGACTTTAGTCTAACTGCCATTTCTGAGTTTCTTTGGGTTTTGATGGCTTTGCACGAATCCCCTTTATTCCAGGTAGCTTTCATTATCATTCTCTGCAAAATATTCAAGTAACTGTGACGAGGTTAGTATAAACCCTTCTATTCCGATACCTGTGTTTCTATTCTGACCCTTTCACTATGGATTGAGGACTTTTTTTTTAACTGAAGTATAATTAACATACAACATTATACTAGTTTCATATGCACAACACAGAGCTTTTGAAAGCAACCGTGCTTTCCGGTATGAAGTTTTCATACACAAAATTTAACCATGCTTAACTCTTTAAGGTTCCTCAGAATAAAAGCTCATCAAACCTACCATGTGCAAATACAGATTTGGATTTAAATAAACATGCAAACTTGGTTATAATGGGGTGGGCAATTGGTGACTGCCCTTCCCCGGGACGCCCTTCTCCAAAAGCAGATGGAATCAAGTTCCTATGATTTACGAAGGAGGAGAGTGTAGTATGATCGTAAGAGAAACTGAACCATCAGGCATGGGATTTTTTTTAAGGAGGTTTAGAAGGCAGGTATTAACGTTGTTTGCAGTGACAGTTTAGGATATTAGATAGCAACTTTCTGTAATTTATAGATTTTATTTATTCATTATATTGATCATCTTTAAAGACTGTTTAAGAACTTGCTTAAGAAGTTGTATATTTCAGCAAAATGGGCAACGCACAAAACGCACACGGTAAGTGTTCTTGGCCCACAAAAGTTCCCCGGGGTGCTGGAGAATCAGAGAAAGCTGAGCCGCCCCTGTCCAGTGAGGATGGATGTGGGCACATTGACAACTGGAGTCATCGAGAGAATATTCTACATCTGTCCATGTAAATCACAGATTGGCAACCTTTTATTTTCAAATCAGAAGCCAGTGATCTATTAAACCATAATGAAAGGGTATAAAATTATAAGCACTTTTTTTTTTCTGTGAGATTATGGAGTTTTGTTTTGTCGAGGAAGAGGAATTTAAACTTTCATCTCACATTTTCAAGAGATTAATAATGGTGACACCAAATTTCAGCTGGTTTTCGTAAAACCTTTTATAAGATTTAGTTCTTATAATATCTCCTGCTTTCTCTTATTGAAGTAGACATTTAGGTAAAAGTAATATAGTGATTGAATTTGAACACTTGCAATGGATGAATATTTTATTTTATGAAAAAAAAAAAGACAGGAAACAATTTATGAAGTTAACTATGGGAATGTGCTAAATTTGATTTCTTACATTCAGCCCTGTGAGGTTAAGAGGCAGGAAGCTTTCGCCTGGAGTACGGGCTGTTATGCAGATTGAAAAGCTGTACTCCTACAAGGTCATTGGTATTTACTTTCTTAGAGTGGCAGTCGAAATGTTTTGTTGGTCAAGTTTGATGTTTAAAAACACTTATGAAAATGATGTTAACATTTTTTTCAAAAGCTGTGCAGAGCTCTGGGTTTTTCAGCTATGGACATTTCTGGGAAAGCAAATTACTAATAACCAAGTTCTTTCTGCTAGTTTTAATGGCCAGCTTATTCTTTCTTTATTCCTTTCTTTCTCCCTTTCTTTCTTTTCTTTCTTTCATTTGTTCTTTCTTTCTTCCTTCCTTTCCCTTTCTTTCTTTCCTTTCTTCTTCCTTCCTTCCTTTCTCTTTTCTTCCTTTCTTTCTTTTCTTTCTCTTCTTTCTTTCTCTTTCTTTCTCTCTTGTTTCTTTCCTTTTCTTTCCTTCCTTCCTTCCTTCCTTCCTTCCTTCCTTCCTTCCTTCCAGCTTAGTGTTTCTTTAAACATGTTCCCACTTGGCTGTGATTCATGGCACCAGGTCTACTGGGGATGAAAAGCAGAGACCTACTGAAGAGACTCTGGGGGGGGGGCAGGGAAAGTGCTAGAAGATTTTGGTTGTTCCCACAACTGTGGAATCCCAGTGAATGATGTTTGCCTTGTAATAACGTCAATGAGTTTCGGTGGCAAGTTGTCCACCTTAAAAAATGGTAGCTACAGGTCACGGTACCATGGTTCAGTTCGTGAGTTCAAGCCCTGCGTTGGGTTCTGAGCTCACTGAGCAGAGCCTGCTTGAGACCCTCTGTCTCCCTCTTTCTGGCCCTCTCATGCTCTCTCTCTTTCAAAAATAAATAAACGTTAAAAAATTTAAAAGAAGGAAGAATTGGTAGCTACTATTAATAGGTAGTTAAGAATATGTAGCTATATAGGGACTTTATTTCAGGGTGTGGATAAATTTTACATAGTAGCACTTTTTCACTACAAGATCCATCATAGCACATTTCTACATATTTCTCATGTTTTCGTGCCCAGAACCATCTAGAAAGAGCTCCTTATTGTTGTAAAATTTGCTCCCTGTTTGTAGATTGCATTTGTGGGACACCTTCAGTGCCCTCAAAGGTAGGAGGGTCAGTTTTAGTTAACAGTTAGATTTTTCCAACCTGCTTTGGTTCTTAGCATTTGGGGTATATCTTCCCTGAGAATCTGTCTATTATCTATTATAGGGTAGTAAAAATTTAAGCACTTAGAATTTTGCTAAGAAATACAGTGTCACAAAGCCTGAATGACCTCCGGGAACCCGGCTTCATTTTAATGTTGGCAAATCTGACCGGAGTTGGCCACGTTGCCTTTTGAATTTTCCTGGGACCTTTTCCTGTGAACATAAATAAATATATCACTTACTATAACCATTTGGAAAAGGGTCATCCCTCTGGATTTTTTCATTTGGAAGATGAGAAGGGGAAAAAACTATTAGCTCTTATATCCCAATCTCATGCTCAAAGAGTCTTCTATTTAAACTGCGTGTGGAAATTCTCATTTTTTTTTTCAAATCAAATCCATGTACAGCCTAAGGAAACATGGCCTTGAAAGATAGTGGGGATTTATCTCAGAAAACCTGAAACCAAAGACAGTTGATTCTGGTTCTGGGTAAGTCAGAGGGAACACAAAGTGGAATTAAGGTTTTTTTGGTTTTTTGTTGTTGTTGTTGTTGTTTTTGCGGGGGTGGGGGCGGTCAAGAGTAGATTGGCTGTCCTAATAGGTCTGCAGTCATAGGGGTAGAAAGCACACTCAATTTGTTTTGGTAGACCTTGAAATTGAACAGCCAATTTGGTCTGGCCATTAAGTCAGTCTTGATTTGGTCCGGGCATGAAGACAAGATTCAACCAGCTTGATTTTCTTCTTTAGCTTTGAAACTCCCTGTTTGGCAGTATTTAGGAAAAGTTTTGATTTCAAGAGTACAGAAAGAATAAAGAAAACACAGTACAGCCTTTTCTGCAGGGATCTAAAATAGGAAAGACTTCCCAAAGAATTCAATTTAAAAATGTTTATCTCTGTTTTACTGTAATGGGATTTTTCCACCCCATATTTATGGGCCTCTTCCTCTCATTTCATTCTTAAATAAATCTAGAGACGAGAATAGAAGGAATGTCTCCCATCGTTACGTTTGGGCCTAAACAATGAAGTCGTTTGTTTAAAGGAGGATTATTTTTGTTAAGCACAATAGGACTATTATACAAGCAGTTGTTTGGTGTCTTATTTATGAAGTATCCGACCCTGCATTAAAACACAAAGCAATGCGGTGTCTATCACGGTTTCCTTCTGCAGATGAAACATTCAGCAGGAGACACTGAACAACGGAATACCCTGATACTTCATTCTCCAGCAAGCATTGCGTGTCCCATAATTATCATCCTTTTCCTGGATGGATCGGTTTGCTTTAGCACCATAAGTCCCAATAGGAACGGTCTAGATCACCACGGTTATCTGCAGCAGTTGAGGCAGAGATGTGTGTACCCCAAATATCTGGGGTACTATATATATATTATATATATAATATATATAATATATATATATACAGACACACCTATATATAATACACACACACATAGAGACACTCCAGAGAGTAAGAGGGTAATAACAAAGGTTTTAATCAATAAAACATGAAAATAATTGCAAACAAAAATAATGTGAATAAAGATTGGGCATCATACACTTTGAAAGTCAAGGGTTTCACTAGAATCCTTGTGAAACTGCTTGCCTGGGGGTCCCTAGCAGCACTGCGCTTGCCAAAGGGGAATCTGGAATTTGGAATTTGGAGGCCAAGCATGGAGGAAAACAGGAGAAATTTCTCAGGCAAACATGTTTCCTTCCAGCTGTCCTTTATTGATCCCCATCAACCTCTGAATTGAAGATTTACTGCTGACCGGAGCATTCCAGAATGATTTTCACCTTGGGAGCAGTCCCATCATGGCGACTAAGTTGTGGACGTGAATCGATTGATACCATAACTATTAATTACTTTTTTAAAAAGGCAGAAGGAGGGAGAGGAAATATGATGAAATTCTATTTTTTTCCTGGCTGTGTTTGTTGTAACATTTGCAAGTACTATGTTTCTCCATTGCAGGCTTTAATAATCAGATCCCAGCCACCTCAGCTCCTTTCCATGTGACCTTCGGTCTTAGGAAATGATAGGTAATACAGAGTCTCTCCATTTTCCTCCATGTTTGCTGCTCCAAAATCCACAGAATTGGGCAACAGGGGAGTTCCCATTGCGTCGTTTTCCACAGATGCGGATTCTTCAAGTTGTACCATAGATGTGTCTGAGCTGGGTCTCAGATGCAAGTTTTTCTCCCGATGTTCCTCTTAACGTTTGTACCCTTTTTAAAATGTTACTTGAAACATTTAAAATGTTATTTTAAAAATCAGCCTGCTGTGCGGTTCACATATCGAGTGTCAAGAAACATAGCAACGGAGAGAACCTCCTTCTGGTCGGAAAGAGGAGTCTTTGTTGATGCAAGGAGATTAGATGTGAATCCCAGCGTCCCTCAGTAATGTCTTATGGGCAGATAGCCATGCTCTTTCTGCCTTCCTGGGCCGTGTGAGCATGCCCTCGGGCTTCAGCCTGCCTCGAAGTGTTGAGAAGTCACCACAGAGACCCTCTGACCGCGAAGTCTAGAGTAGTTCCTACCTGTACCTTTAGGGAAGACGTTCCCCCAGTGCTGGTTGAGGGCACCAGCTGGAAATGCCTCTGTGGGTGTGAACGGTGATGTCTCTGCACCTGACCTAGAAGGAGGACGCTCAAAGACAGAGAAAGATCATTGTTGTGCTTCATGGAGGAGTTTGGGGTTTCGGAGGACAGGTCTGGTGACAGGGCGAGGGATGGGAAAACACATCTCAGGGATGAGGGTGGGCTGAGGGGAGGGGTGTGGGAACACGCTGGAGGAGACAGGCCACGCCCCCATGCAGAAGGGGAGTCACCTTCACACTCTGTGATCAGCAAAGTCCCCACGTCGCCAAGCGACAACCAGGGACGGTTGAGATGAGAACCTGCCATATTTATTGGACAGGAATTTCTCCCCCTGTGCTGTCCATAATCCTTCCTCAACACCCGAAGAGTGCTCTTGTAGGAGCGTGCACCCAGGGGTCTGAAGGCTCTAGGGTGGGGGTTTGTGGAGGATCCTGGGAGGCGGCCTGCCCTCTGCAATAGGAAGGAACCAGGCAAGGCTCTCCCCAGCCCCAAACACGGAAGAACCAGTGTTTGCAAGCTTCCTGGGACCCTGGGAATTGTGACGGGCCATCCAAGCAGACTACGCATGGGCCCTTCATCTTTTCATGGGCGCCTGTGACAGGGGACTTCAAAAGACAGGAGGATCGAGGGGCACATGGCCGACACTCGGGTTACATTGTGTAGCAACAAAGGGGAAAATATTTGGGTACATTATCTCCATGGTTGCAATTATCACCCAATATCCTTGTATTAACTTTAATGTGACCTACTCTCTTAGCTGTTAAATGTTCAGAACATCTCTGCCTGAATCACTCTCCAAATATATATTTGGATACAGGAAGGAGAGAGGAAAAAATGTTTTTGAAAAGTGCCAAATGGATTCTGAAGATAATCTTATTTCAGAGAAAATAATTAAATGAATGTTGTTTTCTCTTTAATTGCTTTGTACTTAAAATCAAACGTGCTTGGGTTAAAACGGTTCTACATCTAATTGAATTTTCTCAGTTCCTTTTATTATGGGACTAGGTTATATGGAAAGGTGATGACTTTAATGTGATTATTATATTGTTACACAAAATTATACCATCAAAGATTATGCAGCAACATTGCTGTTTTTTTTTTTTTCCCCCTCCCTGGGGAATTTAATACTGTGTAGCAATGACCTCAGATGAAAGTCAGTGCCCTCTCCTGCAGGCCAGTAGTCAATTTCTATTTTGTAAGTCATAAATAACTCTTCAAAGAGTTAAATTGTAGCTACAATGTTAAGAACAATAAAGTTAGAAATTCATCTTATACATTTAACTATGAAATTACACAAGGGGGTAGTTTTAGGGGCGCCTGCGTGGCTGCGTGGGTTGAGCCTCTGACTCTTGATCTCGGCTCATTTCATGATCCCGGGGTCGTGGGATCGAGCCCTGCATCCGGCTCTGTGCTGAGCGTCGACCTTGGTTAAGTTTCTCTTTCTCCCTCTGCCCCTCTCCCCAGCTTGCGCTCTCTCTGGAATAAGATTTTTTAAAAGGAAAAGAAAATAAATAAAAAGTACATTCCTAACATATCTACGTATCATTATCCTTTTATTCACTTTGTCAACCATAGTTTTGTCTGATGGATGGTGTTTTTTCTTCTGTCCACAATCTTTAATGAGACCCACCGTTCTAACAAAAATGCTACAAAAAGCCAATGCCTGGTTTTTAGGAACCTGTACCTAAAATTTCAACATCGACATAAAAAACCATAATTAGCGATCTCACCTGGTGGTTGTTGTTTTTCTTTTACGTTTTTGTGTGATATGTTTTCACCCGTCATCTTCTGCCTGTTTGCTCTAGGGAAATTGTAAATCAATACCTTTTTCAGATAGCATATGGTTTCTAGGTACTGTTAGGCAATGTGTGAGTGGCAGAAAACATGCTTATTTAGAGATGGAAGTTTCTAAGTGTAAACATGTTACAAACACAGCAATAAAGAGCAAGTCGTTTTATCACAGAAGGCAAGGAATAAACAATGTATTAGCCCTATTCCCATGCACGACATCAATGTTCAGAGCACAGGGAGACAGGTAAATGGAACTGACCACAGTATGCTATACTCTACACAGAGAGTCGTGTTACGGAAACTATGATCTGACCCACGGGAAAATCAGCACTCCTGGGATCATTTGAATAATTTTGGGGTTTGTACGAAAAATAATAGTGGGTAGTGGCTATAACGGGGCTGAGAAATTTAGCAGTTTCTGGAAGGCTTGCCCTTAAGCTGATCATTTAAAGTCATTCCTATTCCACGTTTTTGAATAATGGTTTCATTTTTTTTTCCTGATTCCTATCTCCCATCCAATGCGTCCTGTATGTTTTAGGAGTACATTTACATTTTACACTTTTAAACTTTCTTCCTGCTGATATCTAATATAATTGCGCAAGGCAAAGTGAATCACGTCTCCATGATTTGGGATTTTTTGGGGGATTCTCTTTCAGATTTCCTCTGCAGTCCTGGTTAAACCTTGTCAATGATTCAGATGCCCTGCAAAATTTATGCTGAATGTCTTTTTGCTGTGTGTACTTCACTATCTCTTTCTGATGTATCAATTAGATCAAGCTTGTTAACGATCAGATTCCAGGTTTTTGTTCTCATTTTGTTTTTGCATCCGTTTCCTTTGGTAAGACACGACAGAACGTCATTTAATTCTCCCATTGAAGATTTCTTTTTGTTTAAAATTCTTTTTAACATTTATTTATTTTTGAGAGAGAGAGAGAGAGAGACACGGAGTGTGAGCGGTGGAGGGGCAAAGAGAGGGAGACGCAGAATCGACGCAGGCTCCAGGCATAATATTATTTACTTTGTTCTAATCCAAACTGAGTGTTTATACCTTTTAATGGGGGAGATGCCAGCCTTTTATGTCTACTGTGATTCCTGATATAATTGGACATATTCCTACTATCTCAAGTTGTATTTCCATTTTTCACCCTACCCTGTGTCTGGCTTTTTTTTTTCCCCCCCTCTCTCTCCTTTCATAACCTCTGGTGCTTTTAGTCACCGCCGGCTCAGTTTTCTTACTTTTCCCCACTTGCTCATTTAAATATTCAGATTTCTTTTTTTTTAATGTTTATTTATTTTTGAGAGAGAGAGAGAGCATGAGTGGGAGAGGGGCAGAGGGAGGGGAGACAGAATCTGAAACAGGCTTCAGGCTCTGAGCTGTCAGCACAGAGCCTGACATGGGGCTCAAACTCACGAACCGCGAGATCGTGACTTGAGCCGAAGTCAGACGCTCAACCGACTGAGCCACCCAGGCGCTCGTGAACATTCAGATTTCCAATTTTCTAATGAACTTTAAATCATCTAAGTGTCTTTTTCCTCTTTCTGCACAAGACGATGCTGTTAATGTGCTCACACTGGTCAAATACATTCCCCACGCCCCAGTTTTCTTTTAACATTTCTATCCCAGCTTATGTTTCAGTATAAATATTAATACTGCATTACAGTCATTTTTGCAATTAGTGTGTATTTATAGATTTACCAAAATAGCTCATATGGCCTTTACTTATCTAGCACATGGAATCCTGGTACCTCCCATCGAGTTTATTACTCTTTGTGCTGAAGTATATCTTTGCATAGTGTCTTTGCAGAGGGGTCTGTGAGTAAAACGTTGTTGGAGTCATTTATGCCTGAAAAATACCTTTATTTCTTTTATTAACTTGCATCATACATGCCTGTGATTGGAACTGTAGATTCTCAGATACTGTGCATCTAAACATTTCAAATATGGGGTGACGGACAATGTGTTTCCAGGGTGATCCTGATGGACCCCATTCCCTGGTGTTCACATATTTGTGTAACCCCCTCCCTTAGAATATAGGCAGGGGGTGTGTGGGTGGCTCAGTCAGTTGAGCATCCAACTTTGACTCAGGTCACGATCTCACGGTTCATGGGTTCGAGCCCCGCATCTGGTTTGGCGATATCAGCATGGAGCCCACTTTGGATCCCCTGTCTCCCTCTCTCTCTGCCTCTCCCCAACTCACACACACTCTCTCAAAAAAAAAAACAAAAAAACAAACCTTAAAAAATGTAGGTGGGGCATGTGACTTGTATCTAGGCATAAGCTATGGAACGTTTTAAGGGAGATGGCTGATGTAATTTATGGTTCCACATTGACCGATTTTGAGTTCACCTACAGGAAGGTCATCTGGGGTGGGCCTAACTTAATCAGATGGAAAGCCTTAAAAGATGGACAGGGCCCTCCCCGAGAAGACGGTTGTGCCTTGGGTCAACGAAGGGAGCAGTCACCCTGGAGAAGCTGACTCAGGGCCCACCTGGATTCGACAGTTTTCTAGATGACTGGCATCTTCTGCATACTACTTTGTATATGTCCCTGTCCTTGGTGTGCCCAGGGTCTTAGGATGTCACTGTCACGTTTACCTGTGTCATACAGAACTCCATCCTGCCACCAGACTCTCTTCTAAAGACGTTCTGCTGCCGATGTTGAAGAAATAGATGGTCGTCACTGCAGCCTTGTTAGACCCTGAGCACCTGACCCACCTAAGCCAGGCCCGGAGTCCCAGCCCACAAGAGCTGTGGGGTAGTGAATGGTTTCATTTGATCCACGTTTCAAGCTGCTGTGTCATGGGATAATTCATTACATGGCAACAGATAGCTAATACGCGTATGATTCCACGATAATGTCACTGAAGCAGAGTGTTGGAGACCTTGGTTCTGAATCCAAACGGATTTTACTTCTCTCGGACACAGTTTGCTCACCTATTAATTGGGGTAAAATCTATACCTTCCATCACAGTCATTATGTAGCTAAAGTGTGGGCTTTTCAGAGCCCTTAGTGGGGTGAGTGCTTCAGAATAAATATTTAATCAAGCGATGATTATTATCACTGTTGTTTTATCAGTCAAGGAACTGAAGGTATGAAGAAATTAATATTGCTTAGCTCGTAGTTTTCTACTTATTAGACCAAATCAAGTTCTCCTTAGAAAGAAAGTACTTGCTTGAAGAAGCCATGCCTTCAGAACATCTGACCCTCTCTTGCTTGCGTGACAGCTTTAAATATGAGGTCTCTCCTTCCTGAAGATCTCTGCAATTATATACTTTCTACACTCACCCCCAAACATCAGCAACCCATTGATTTTTGAAGTGAACACATTGATTTTGTTCCCTCTCTTATATTACAATGACAAAGGCTTTTAATAAATGAGCGGTGGCCTTTATGTGAACTAACAGAAGTCCCCCTGATGGAGCAGCTATTAAGATATCATTCACACGTATAAGCAGGATCATTTATAAGGTCTTAGCAGCAAGACCCTTGGTCCCCATATGTTGCAAAGGCTCGGACTGTGACCCCTGACCAACATCTAGAATAGGTTGCCCTCCTCATGTTATGTAACTGCACATCCTAATTTTTGAAAACCCCGATCTTTGATACGTTATGGTTGTAAGACACATGAGCAGCCTTTTGGGGTTTTTTTAATGACAATTTCTTATGGGTGCCCGAGTTACCTGGTTTTCTAAAAGGAAATCACAACTTCTCTTTAAGACTGTTTAATCTCAGTGGATCAAACAAGAAAAGTGACACATAAGCCTGAAAGTTATATTACTAATGCATAAGAGTATTACTTAATTTTCATGCAAGTGATCTATCTGATTTATTCATTCTCCACAACTACTTGCTTTGAAGGACAGTCTTTAAGAAATTAATCATGAATTCCACTCTTAAGAAGGCATTGGTTTTCTACAGGATACATTTGAAATTTTGGGAACAAATGTATTTGTTTTCTTTTTCTTTTTAAAAAAATTTTTTAACATTTATTCATTTCTGAAAGACAGAGAGAGAGAGAGCGTGCAAACGGGGGAGGGCTAGAGAGAGAGGGAGACACAGAATCTGAAGCAGGCTCCAGGCTCTGAGCTGTCAGCACACAGCCTGACGCAGGACTCGAACTCATGGACCGCGAGATCATGACCTGAGGCCAAGTCGGCCGCTTAACCGACTGAACCACCCAGGCACCCTCTTTTTTTTTTTTTTTAATGTTTATTTATTTCTGAGAGAGACAGAGTGTGAGAAGGGGAGGGGCAGAGAGAGGGGGAGACAGAATCCAAAGCACACTCCAGGCTCTGAGCTGTCAGCACAGAGCCTGACGCGGGGCTCAAATTCACGGACCGTGAGATCATGACCTGAGCCGAAGTTGGATGCTCAACCGACTGAGCCACCCAGGAGCCCCCAGATATATTTGTTTTCCATTGTTTAACAAATTGTCTCAGTCACAGAGGCTGAAAACAATAAGACATTTATTATCTCATAGTTTCTGTGCTTCTGGAGTGTGAGCTGGATCCTTGCTCAGGGTCCCAAACGGTTACCATCAAGGTAGTAGCTGGGCTGTGTTCACACCTGGAGGTTCAAATGGAAGAGTTCATTTCTTGGCAGGTATATGACTGAGGGTCTCGCCTTCCTGCTACATGCCGGCTAGAGGCCACCAGCAGGTCTTGAAGGCTGTCCACAATTCCTAGGGGCCACCAAGTGTGCCTTGCCATTTGCATTTCTGCAACATGGGTGCTTATGTCATCAGGCTTGCAGAGAAGGTCCGTCAGCTTGGGGAAGGCATTCAGTTGGTTCGATGAAGCCCAGAAAAATCTCCCTTTGAGGAAGCTCAAGATCAACTGATTTGGGATATTAATTACCTCTGAAAAGCTCTTTCACCATCGCTACATTCTTGGCTAGAAGCAAATCACAGCACCTGCCCACGGTCAAGGGGAGAGGATTGCATAGGGCATGGACATTATGCGGTGGGGCCACAGGGATTACCCTAGTGTCTGCATACCATAGTTGAATGATAATCATGAGGAAGTATATCATTTTTAGGACACTAGAAGCAAGGGAAAATACATGGTAACGGAATTTAAACACATACACACATACACACACACACTCCAATATAAAAGGTATTAATCTAAGGGCGCCTGGGTGGCTCAGTCAGTTGGGCATCTGACTTTCGCTCAGGTCATGATTTCACGGTTTGTGAGTTCCAGCCCTACATTGGGCTCTGTGCTGTCAGCCCAGACCCTGCTTCGGATCCTCTGTCCCCCACTGTCTCTGCCCCTCCCCCATTGGTGCTCTCTAGTTCAAAAAAAAAAAAAAAAAAAAAAAGGAGAATGCTGAGAACGGAGTTAGTCCTAGCTTTGCTATTGATTTTGTGACCTAGACAAGCCAGTTAAACTCTCTGAGCCCTAGACTCATCCTTGGTAAAATGGCTCTTTGGACTAGAAAATATCTATGGCCTCATCCATCTCTAATGTCCTGTGATGCTTGGATATTGATGATGCATTCACACCTTATTGCCTGAAGAAAACAACAACTATAAAGATCTTTGCTGCACAAGTGATGGCCTCATGTGACCATAAGCACTTGAAACATGGCCAGTCCAACTTGAGATGTACTCAAAGTGGAAAATACACATCAGATCTCAAACACTTAGAATATCAAAAAGAATGTAAGATAGGCTATTAATATTTTTATATTGATCACATGTTGGAGTGATAGTATTTTGTCTGTATTTGGTCACATTACACATATTCCTAAGATTGATTTCACCTTGCTTTGCTTATTTTAGAGAAGTTTCTGGAAAATTTGAAGCTACACACAATTGGCTAGCCTTATTTTTTATTACTTAGCAAAGATCTGGAAATTCTTTCCTATCTGTTTACATTCACTTGCTGGATTTGGTTTTTGGCAGGGTGGGGGGCAGGGGTGTGTGTAGAATTTAATATATCTAAAATTATATCTACATTAGTCAAAAGTTCCTAAATATTTGTTTTTGTATGTCAACTGATTTATTTTTGAGGTATATTGAAACTTGCAAACAGATCAATGATAGCAACTATTCATTTTCCTATAACAAATCACACAAAAACATCTTATTCACATACCAAAATATCACTAATCCTTACATCAGATCAAAAAGAAGCTCATGTTACCATGTTTACACGAGTTTGTTATATTTAGGGAATAACAGGTATAAAATCACTTACCTGCTATTACATGTAAAGATCTGCCTATTTTATTATTTTTAAGACAATTACATAGCTACTTAAAGCAGCTAGAACCTTAGGAAATATTTTTTTATAATATTTATGCATTTCTGTGGACAATCTTATGTTTCATATTTGATCATTTAGACTGCTTAACATTAACAAGGCAGCCAAACACATGATTTGACCCTTCTCCATCACACCTGTATATCGTGATTCCCTGGGGGGGTGGAGGGTGGGGTTAAGAACCATTCATACCTGGTAAGAATCCCAGTTGCTATGAGTTCCATCAAGATTTCTGTTAATTGGATTGAACTGGGTGTTGCCATTTAAAAAAAGTGCTATCCACGTCAACCCAGATTGGTACCACTGAGTAGCAGAGCCTAGCTTTTGACCTAAATACAATATACGTGTTTGGGACAGCTTAGGAGTAAACAAGAAAGAAGGGAGGGAGGGAAAGAAGGGAGGGAGGGAGGGAGGAAGAAAAATCATGCTATAATATGTCTTGGAGTTCAACTCTCTCTTTTACTCTTACTCGTTGTTTAATTCTGTACCTCAGACTAATTTTTTTAAATGTTGATATTCCTGACCTAGACTTACCTTCTTTTTTTTTTTGTACTGTAGAGGATCCCAAATGAATTACATACATCCATCAGACACAGGCAGAGTTCTTTTGTGACTATAAACATGTAACAGTTGCTTGGGCAGCTTATACTTTCACCCAAACTAAACCATAATCATTTTGGAAACAATCATGGCCCCAGAATGGTCTAAGAGTCATTTGGAAGCTGCAGGCATTTTGTTTTCACCTCTTCCTGAGTTGGTGAAGCCTTCACTTTTCATTTCACAGAAAACAGCTTCTACTTAAGACACACAAACCAACATACCTTCTTGGATGGAAGAGGTTACACGAAGGATGCCTGGGTTTATCTGAGTTCCCAGATGAGGAGACTCCAAGATTGACCTGAGAACAGACAAGCTGTGATTTAATGGAAATGGATGGTTTTAGGAGAAACACCTGCATGAGGGAGAAATGGGGCGGGATCTTGGAGAGGCTGAGAGAAACACCAGTGCTCAATACAAGTCCAACTTTGTAGAGAGAGAAAAGGAATACAAAGATTAGGAAAGGTGGTTTGAGTGCCTTCAAGTGAAAGCTGATCATCCAAGAAGTCTTCTATCTCCTAGGGATTAACATTCCTTATCTTCCCTGCCACACTTGGACATGGGGGGGGGGGTGGTGGTGGCATTTGTCCATGGGAACTATGACCACCATACCCAGGAAGCTGTTTCAAGTTCTCTTATTTTCTCTCTGGTCACTCTCCAGTGTCTTTTCTAGGTTAAGTTTTATCTAGGTCCCCAGGTGAGGATTTGCTGAGCAGTGGGAGAGAGAAGTTCGAGTGTGTGTGTGGGTTTAGCACAAGGGCACCACAGTGGATGCCTGGCCAGTGGACGCGGGGCCAGTACATGAGCTCAGAGCTGACCACTCCAGATGTCAGATCTTGGGGGATACGTGCTTCCTCTTTGGGGGTGACCAGAGATACTTTGGGAGAGATGCAATAAAATGCAGGACATTCCACAGGCACACAACATGGGGGCTGGGACCTTCATGTGTGTCTTCTCACATGGTTAGATTTTGTTTTATACCCATCTTTCCGCCCAATAGGAGAAATTCACACATGCCAACTAGAAACATTGCTTCATTCGTGCTCTAAAACTGTGTCCACCAGAAGTAACACAATCTCATTACAGATGCAAATGTAAATCCTATTCTGAAGTCATGGTTTTCCTTCAGAGAATATTGTAAGATTTTTCCCAACTTCTAGAGGGCTTGGTGAAGGGGTCAATGTTAACCTTCCGAGTGTAGGTCTTAATGTAATATAATTTTTCAAGGAAGGTTCAGCATGTTTTTTCTTGAAATATCTTTGAATTTAGCTTCATTGTGTAGATGGGATGATCTGCCCAGGATGGAATCAATCAATTGGCCCATCGTCATTGTTGGCATAGATGTTCCAGTGTGACATGAGTCCTGCCTGACATTTACTGTCTCACAAATATAGAGGATAGAAGTCTGAGATCAACGTGTGGGTAGGATTGGTTCCTTCAGAGGGCAGTGGTTCCTTCAGAGGGAGTGTGTTGCACGCCTGTGCTGTTTTCCAGCTTCTCTTGGTTTGGTGGCCATCTTTGGTGCTTCTTGTCTTCCGGATGCATCACGCCCATCTCTGCATTTAATGCCACATAGCCTTCTGTGTGTGTGTGTGTGTGTGTGTGTGTGTGTGTGTGTGTCTCCAAATTTGCCCTTTGTATAAGTGCAGCAGTCGTATTGGATTGGGACCCACCTTTATGACCTCCCCTCAACTTAATTACATCTGCATCGATTCTCTTTCCAAGTCAGGTCACATTCTGAGGTGCTCTGGGTTACGTCTCCAACACGTGAATGTTGAGGCGACACAACTCAGCCTGTGACACTACTGAATTAGAGAAATGGCACTGGAGTTCAGGACTCCAAGTCAGGGCCCTTCAGACCACCCAGGGACGCTCAAACCTTGGCAAGAGAGACTCAGTTCCCCGACAAAAAGCTGGCTCAGCATCGGAAATCAGTATCCTGTTTCCACCATGTCAAGCTGTCGGATTCTCTGAATCCTGGAGGAGCACATCCGTTAATTTGAGATGTATACATTATCCAAAGTCTGGCTGACCCAAGAGGTTTTGCCAAATTCCAAAGGCAATGAGTTCAAATCTGCATCTCATTGTTACAGACAATCTACTAATCATCACAATATCCACTTTGGTAACTACTCACCTTTTAATGCGCCACAATTAAATAAATGTCAAGTACTTTCTTTTGCACAGGTTTGTCAGAAGTGTTCTTAACAATTACAGCCTGTCTCCTTAGCAGCAGCAATGAAGATTGTTGGCACTTGAGAATATTTTAAGTTTGTCATACTTCCCGGCATAATTTTGGAACCTGGAGAGAAACCTGCAAATCCGAGATGTCAGGTTTTTTTCCTTCGTTGCTATTTCCTGCAAGTTTTATGGTCCAAATATGCGTTGCTATTAACGATTTCTTCTTAACTTTTAAGCATCACGAAAATGGCCATCATCATGAACGAGCCATTGTTGGAGAACAGCGTAGCTGAGTTCAGGAGTGCATGCGTGTGCATTCGTGTTTGTGGCTGGCTCATTTGCCATTTATGAGTCACTGTCCTTTAACATCTGTCAGTGGTCATTTCTCTATTTTTGTCTTATTTCTGTGCCTTTATAAAACAGTTCTGAAATACACACACCCCAAAACACAAATCTCTCTGCTGCAAGGGAGTGTGCATTTCAGTGTGCACTCCTAGAACTGGAGTCAAGGCTGGGTCAGAGGCCACGTGCATTTCAAGCGTGGATGTGCTTTGCCAAATATCCCATTTAAGGGGCGACCTGATTCATAGTATCACTATCGAAACACTTGCTATGTGTTATCAGTGTTTTACCCAGTGGTCAATCCAAAGGTTTAAAATATAGCTTCCCGGGGCACCTGGGTAGCTCAGTCAGTTAAGCATTAGACTCTTGGTTTCGGCTCAGGTCATGATCTCGTGGTTTTGGGGATCGAGCCCCATGTTGGGCTCTGCACTGACAGTATGGAGCCTACCTGGGATTCTCTCTCTCTGCCTCTCTGTCTGCCCCGTCCCTGATTGTATTCTCTCTTGCTCAAAATAAATAAATAAGGTTGCGAAATAAATAAATACACAGGTTGCCATCACTTTTGATTTGCATTTCTTGACTTAGGAGTGGACAAAGAATTTTGCACTTATTTAAACTTATATAGCTCCGCTCAAACTCTGTTTAGACTTTGCCGTGGTTATTGTTGTAGGCACATTTTAAGTATGGCAGACCGTGGTCTGCCATATATTTTAATGATGACCTTATGTGTTGCTTTATTTTGCCAGGGCCACCATAACAAACCACCATGGACTGGGCAGCTGTAATAACAGTTCTTTGTAGCACCTTTCAGGAGGCTGGAAGTCTGAGGTCAAGGTGTTGTGGCCTTGGTTCCTTCTTTTTTTATTTAAAAAAAAAATTTTTTTTTTTCAACGTTTATTTATTTTTGGGACAGAGAGAGACAGAGCATGAACGGGGGAGGGGCAGAGAGAGAGGGAGACACAGAATCGGAAACAGGCTCCAGGCTCTGAGCCATCAGCCCGGAGCCCGAGGCGGGGCTCGAACTCACGTGAGATCACGCGAGATCTCGCGAGATCATGACCTGAGTCGAAGTCGGACGCTTAGCCGACTGCGCCACCCAGGTGCCCCGGTTCCTTCTTTTTTAAATTATTTTTAAGTTTATTTATTTATTTTGAAAGAGAGAGAGAGAGAGTGCAAGTGGGGGAGAGACAGAGAGAGAGAGGGAGGGAGAGAATCCCAAGCAGGCTCCTCACTGCCAGCATAGAGCCCAATGGGGGGCTCGAACTCCTGAAACCGTGAGATCATGACCTGAGCTGAAACCAAGAGTTGGATGCCTAACTGGCTGAGCTACCCAGGCGTGCCAGACTTGGGTCCTTCTGAGGGCCAAGAAAACAGGATCCATTCTAGGTCTTTCTCCTGGATTTGTAGACGGTGGTCTTTTTCCCGTGTATTTGACATTCTCCTTGTGTATTTGCGTCTGTATCAAAATTTCCCTTCTTTGGAAGGACACCAGGCATACTGGGTTAGAGACCACGCTAATGTCCTCATCTTAACTCAATTGTGTCTTCAAATAAGACCACATTCTGAGGCGGGGGTGGGAGGTGGGGATTAGGGCTTCAACACACAAATTTTGGGAGGAATGCAACTCAACCCATACGAGGAGAGACAGTCTATTTCTGTCATCGGCAAAAAGGACAGCCAGAGCATACAAGGTCTTTCACGCTGCCTGTGAGATCTTGTCTCACCAACTATAAGCAGGTGACCGTGAGGCACTTAACCGAAGTGGGTGAGTTTCAACATTTCACCACCTCCTAAGAGGGGGGTTTCAGCTCCAATGTGATGCCCATTCTTACAAATGACAGATCCAGGGAAGAAGGTCATCAAAATATCCATGACACTGGAGATTGTCTCGTGTGCCATTTTGAGGGGGATGTGTAAAACCTGAAAAAGCAAAGCAAGACTCAGAGAGATGTCTTTTGCAATCAGTTCTTAGCTGTTCCCGAGTCTTAGAAATGATGACATCCTCTCAATAACCTGCAAAGGGTTTTAACATTCTGGAGTCCTGCTCAGAAGGACAGAAGAGCATGCACCATTAAAATTAAGTGGAGAAATGGAAGGAGAATTACGAGCTGCCCAAGAGGTAGGAGACATTTCAGGCCAAAGCTTAGAGACCTATTTGGGGAAGAGATATTAACATCGAGGGGACACCTTGACCCAGGACCCAGCACTCCGTGCCTGACTTAGAAACTGGGAAAAGAGAGAAAAGCTCAGGGTAGGTAGGTGGACTTGGTACACCAAGCCTTGTCACCTTGGCCACAGCAGCAATTTGGAACGGGCTTTCTGGAATCTTTTCAACATATGCCTTGACTTTTTATACAACTCACAGCGCTGGCATTGGTGACAAGTTTTATTAACTCGCTGCTCAAAATTCCCTTCCTATAAATGTTCTCCAA
The DNA here is from genome assembly GCF_022079265.1 of Lynx rufus. Classification (NCBI taxonomy): domain Eukaryota; kingdom Metazoa; phylum Chordata; class Mammalia; order Carnivora; family Felidae; genus Lynx; species Lynx rufus. The sequence goes on from NW_025814828.1 coordinate 3,608,864, forward strand.
CTCATATCCATGGTAAATGGACAACTTCTCTTTCAGAATTTGCAGGAGGGCAGTCTTGAAAAAAAATATCAATTTACTGAGATATGATCAGCATATAAAAGGTATGCATGTTTCATGTGTACGACATCATGAGTTTGGCAATGAGGGTACAGCCGTGGAACTGTGACCACAAGCCACGCCATAAATGTATCCACAACGCCAAAAGTTGCCTCTCACCTTGTTTGCGTATTATTACTCTTTCCACGTGTGTGATATCCTACAAAAGATCTATCCTCTCAGCACATTTAAAAATATCCTAGAGAGTAGGGGTGCCTGGGTGGCTCAGTGGGTTGAGTGACTCTTGATCTCAGCTCAGGTCATGATCTCACGGTTCGTGGGATTGAGCCCTGTGTTGGGCTCTGCACTGAGAGAGTGGAACTTGCTTGGGCTTCTCTCTCTCCCTCTCTCTCTGCCCTTCCCCTCCTCGTGCTCTTTCTCTGTCTCTCTCTAAAAATAAACAAATAAACTATATATTCTCCACCATTCTACCTGCTCTTCCTGTGAGGCTCTTTTAGATGCCACATGAAAGGAAGATCGTGCAGTATTTGCCTTTCTGTGTCTGGCTTATGTCACTGAGCATAATGTCCTCCGAGTTCATCCATGCTGTCACAAATGGCAGGATTTCTTTCTTTGTAAGGTGGATTAATATCCCATCGTATGGATAAACACCACATCTTTCTTTATCCACTCATCTGTCTGTGGACTTTCGGGGTGTTCCCAACTGTTGGCTATTGTGACTAATGCTGCAATGAACTCGGGGGTGCAGGTGTCTCTTTGGGATCCTGACTGCATTTCCTTTGGATATATACCCAGACGTGGGAGTGAGCAAGGCAGCCTTAAAGTCACTCCGCATTGGCTGGGCCCCTTGATGCAGACATCGGCAGGGGCTGAGCTGCTTCCTCTCCACCCCTGTGAGCCCCAAAGTCTGCATACCCAGAGAAAGAAGAAAGTTTGTCTGACGTCCCTAGTTTCAGCCCTACGGAGCTATGTTGCTTTGGTCTCTGGAATCAGGGGAGGGAAGCATTCACCATAAAGATACTGCGGAGTTTCCCAGTGTCCTTTCCGTTCCTGCTTATTACCTGCACTGGGAGACCCTGTGCACATCTCCATCCGTGGCGGTGCAGTTCATGTCCCTGCAACCGCTAGCAAACACTGAGCGTGGCAGTTGTGGTTGTGTGTTTCCCACAACGCCCTAAAAGGCACGGTGACCGTGGAACAACTCTGTTGATTAGCTCACGCCTCCTGGCTCCGGGAGAAATCAGGCTCTTCTCAAAAGAAAGCAGGCTTTGTGGGGGGAAAGATACCCTAAGGACAAAGTGAAATGTGAAACTGTGGTGATATTTATAGATTCTCTACCTTATCTTGGGAAGACTGAATGAAACACAGGTGCGGAGCAATATCGGTTTGGTGTGGATGCAGGAAAAGAGAGACGCTGTCAGTGCAGAACTGGTGAGGAGAAAGGCTTTGGGCAACTATTGGCAGCCTGAATCAGCCCCCTCCTTTTTGCGATGACTCCCACGCCTAAAAGGAGGGGATGAAAACCGTATGGCTTTTGCCATGCACTGTCCGACATGAGATGCTGCAGAAAGGACAGTCTTCTGCAAGGCTTTTCTGGGAGGTCCATAGAAGCACACCCCACCGCTCAGAACGTTCAGTGTGTTCCTAGGTAGCTAGACACACATTATTAATGGAAGTCTCTCCTCCGGTATTTTTCACAGCATGGAAATGATTCTAAAAATAACCTGCAGAATTATGTAACTCCCTCTGCCATTATACTCTTGCTTTTTTTTTTTTTTTTTTTTTTTTTTAAGAACTTCTAGATGGATCGGCCATGAGCTGTTTCGGCTAGAAGCGATATAAAAGATATATATCTCAATGGACCCTTCTCCTTCATTAAGTTCTAGACCGTGGATGCTCCTGGGAGTTATAATTTAATCTCTGCAATCTTCACAGTGCAATTTAAGCAGTGGGTTGAGTTGTAAAATGAGTGTTTCAACATCGAGCGCTCCAACAGTGAGATGTAAATGTTTTTACTGGTTTTTCTACAGCCCAGATTCTCCAAGAAAGTAAAAAAAAAAAAAAAAAAAAAAAAAAAAAACAGACAGAGAGGCAGTGAGCTCATAGTTTTGGGGGTGTGGTAGATGGGAGCTAGGTTCACAGAATACATCAGATTGCTGCAGGAAAGCCCTCCAACTAAGGATCTGGAGAATTCTGCAAGAAGCCACATTCGTCAAGCCCACTCTCTGAGAGCCGTCAGTGTTGATTCTGGAACTCGGGGATTCGGTACAGCTTGGAAGTCAAGATTAACGCCTGCCTGCTCTCTCCATTGTTCATTTTGTTTCAAAAAGCCTTCCTTTCTTTCCACTTTTATGAAAGGAAAGTACACAGAGGCATCTTATTACAACAATGAAATCTCAAATTGCCATTCAAACGGATTCAAAAGCACCTTGTACTGTGGACTTAAGTCATTAATGGAATCAGAATGTGCTGGTAAAACAATGGCTGGAAGACCCCAGAGGTGCACTGAGAGCTGCAAAGAAGAAGATTCACCTTTTCTATTTTTCAGTCGTGGAGAATGTGAACAAATTGTGAATTTCCTTTACACTCTACATAAAATACTCTGGTGAATATACGATTTCAGTTAGTAGAGAGGTGATTTATGACTTCTGTGTTTGCTCAGTGTTATTGTCATTGGAATTAAATAACTCAATGAGATCTATTTAGTTTGATAAGAATGAAAAATAGATGGGAATAAAGATACGTTCAAGTGTTTGACATTTGTCTTTTCTAATGGTTTAGAGTTATAGGTCCCTACATATATCTTGTCAAGGGTTCTTTTTAGACTCCCACTTATATTTAATTTTTATTTTTGATGTAAATTCATTGTGGGCCGAACTCTGCCTTCCTTCTTCTATAGAAAAAAAAATGAATGTTTCTCATTTTCCTTCTTGAGCAAACCATGGTATTAGTTGAATTAAAACCATGGTATCAGTTGAATTTACATATAATTCTTTAAGGGGTACCTAGGTGGCTCAGTTGGTTAAGCATCTGACTCTTGATTTTGGCTCAGGTCATGATCTCATGGTTCATGAGTTTGAGCCCTACATCAGGCTCTGTGCTGACAGTGCGGAGCCTGCTTGGGATCCTCTATCTCCGTCTCTCACTGGGAAATATGCAAACCATCTGCTTTCAGATCTTCCTATAGGTGTAGGAAGATAGGGTTTTACCTATTAAAACAGTGTTCATCTTATAAGTGTTAATGATGCTTCAATTAAGGTAACATCCTGGCTAACTCTGGTCTGACCATCATCCCTTATGCTGCAGAATTCTGTTGCTGATACAGCTACAGAAAATCAAAGCAAAACATTAACTCTTGGAACCATACAGATCTCTTTGAAGAATTATAGTTATTTTTCTATTTTATATGCTTGGCATAAATGATGTTTTCAATGTATATTTATTGGATGGATGATTACATGAATGAATGTAACCTATGTGCAAAATGCTGTGCCTTACAATTTGGAAGGCCACTAGGGATAGAGAAGGAGAGAGAGATCCTCATCTTCTGGAACCTCCCTCAGCTCAGGGAGCTTCTGGTTTGTTGCCTTTCTCCATGAGTAATAAAAATAATAAGAATAAAATCCATAACATGCATGGAATAGAAGGTACTAGACTCATTTTGTTTCCAGGAGAACCATAGTTGAGGATTGGCTGCGGAAGAAAAGAAGGAAGTCAAACCACATGGCCTGAGGTGCTTTTGGGGATGTCTTTCCATCGCATAGTTGGCTTAATCCTGTTCCTGTGAGGTATTATTATCTGCATCATCCAAATAAGGAGATGGAGACCAAGGAAGCTACAACGGGATGAGAGCTTCAAGGTTCATAAGTGGCATAAATGGGGTTCTGACCCTCGTGTTCGAGGTCCAGAGTGCCAACCTGTTCGGCGAACATGAATCAGTTCATGCTAGAACTGCGTTTGTCTTAGAGATTGCCACAGCTTCAGAAAACATTCAGCAACAACACCAAGTCCTTTCCAGAATGCAAAGCTATTACTTTCCAGGCCACGACTTCTCCCTTCTTCCCTCATCACAGTTACTCTTCATCATGCAACCAGTCATGCCCTTTCAGCTATCATTACTGGTATCCCTCGTGTGCAGGGCCACCCACCAAACTAAGAAGGTAGCAGCAAGCAAATGGCACTCCCTGCCCTGACAGAGACGGTACCTTACCTCAGACTTAAACTAACACACACGTGTGGTCTCACAGTTTCTGTGGGTGAGGAGTTCAGGCACAGTGGAGTCCTCTGCTCAGAATCCATCAGGGCTTCCATAGACGTATCGTCCGTGCTGAGTTGTCATCCGGAGGACTGACTGGGGAAGAATCCACAGTTAAGCTCAGATGGGTTGTGATATCTCATTTCCTTGAGAGCCCTGTTGGGTTTAAGTTTGCACCTGCATGTGTCCTTCTGAAGGAAAAGAACTAATACGTATGAAATGTTGGACTAACATCCTTGACAATTTTGTCTAAAAGAAATATTTAAGGTTCATTTTTTGTCTCATGGACCTAATGTTCTCTTTGGAGCATAGAAGTGGTTATTTGATTTTCAATTTTCCAATGTTGTATTAATTTTTAGGAATATTCTGTATAAGAGATTAATGGCTTCCTTAGTTAGTTATAAGTACACTCAAGACTATGCTGGGGCACCGGGGTGGCTCAGTCTGTTAAGCATCCAACTTTGGCTCAGGTCATGATCTTGCAGTCTGTGAGTTCGAGCCCCGCATTGGGCTCTGTGCTGACAGCGTGGAGCCTGGAGCTTGCTTCGGATTCTGTGTCTCCCTCTCTCTTTGCCCCTCCCCTGCTCACACTCTGTCTCTCTCTCTCAAAAATCAATAAACATTAAAAAAAAATTTAAAGACTACTATGCATACTCTACTCATCTACAAGTATATTCCCGGGATTTAAGAGAATATACTTTTTGATGTCCATGCCCTACCAAAACACACACACACACACACACACACACACACACAGAGTCCTGATAAAGAGTGGCACCTAGGGGCTCCTGACTGGTTCCATCAGTAGACCTTGCAACTCTTCACCTCCGGGTTGTGAGTTTGAGCCCCATGTTGGGTGTAGAGATTACTTAAAAATAAAATCTCTGTTTAAAAAAAAATGACACTTAAAGTTTTTGTGTGTGTTTAAAAAAAAACAGTATTTTCTTCCTTAAATTTATTTATTTCAGTAATCTCTACACGCACCTTGGAGCTTGAACTCACAACTCCAAGATCAAGAGTGACACACTCTTCTGACTGAGCCAGTCAGGCACCCCAAAAGCTCTTTTTGTTAAGTAAGCTCTAAGCCCAACATGGACCTTGAACTCACAACTCCAAGATCAAGAGTGTCCTGCTCTACTGGCCCAGCCAGCCAGGCGCCCCCCAGCATTTTCTTCTTATTTACCTCCTGTTTCTATTTATTTTCTTCACAGGAGACCAAATGATCTGAACTCTCTCTAATTCTTTGTCACAACAATGGTTGCTACCTTTATACACTGTCACTGTGAAGTATTATCAAGGCATTAAAAAAAAACACCTCCTTTTTAGGATATGGATCGTAGAAAACAGTGTTTTTCTTTCTAATGCTGGTCACATTATGAAACTCAATTTTGCTTAGATCCATTCCATCCCCGAATTGTCTTCCAGTTAAAGGAGGTTCAATCCGGTCTGCATCTCCTTAAGATTATTCCTGTTAAATGCTGTAGCCATTTGCTTTTCTATAAAAGTTCCCTAAAATACCTTCCCTTTTACTGATATTGCCATCCTCAGACCCTTCGGTAAAGAAAACCCTTTGATTGAAGGAGAAAATCAGCCTGCACCAGTACTGCAGACTTCCCAATGGTTATTTCTCTAGCTCAGGATTCAGAAGCCATATTGTATCTTTCCAAGGCCAGTAGATTTCCTGCCATGGGGTTGAGTTCCCAAACCCCCAAAGGCTTTGCTATATTCAGGATCTCCATGAAAGCACTGTCTTCATGGGATATACACATTCGTACCAAGTTTAGCAACTACCAAAGGATCTCATGTTATATGATTGCTCATCCCATTTGATTTAAAACAGGTGCCATCATAAGCTTATAGTGACGTAGAAATGGTACACTTGATCCTGCCATTGTTGGCTCTGAGGTTTCCACATTACAATACATATGTCAAGAAACTACAGAAATCCTTCACGGTGTCAGCAAGTCAGAAGCCATTCGTTTACGGAAGCGTGCAGGTGTGATGTGCATGTTCCGATAGATGCGCCAATGCAATTGTCAGAGATAGGCAGCGCCTGCCCTACCATGGAACATTCCTCCTTCAGAACCCAGCTTCGGATTTTCTGACTCGGAATTTTGTAAAAGTGTAATTGTTGTAAAACGGAGAAAATTGCCGGGCTGTAAAATCCTTCAAATTTATCCGTGTATTATCTTTGCAGTTTTTCTTTAAAGAATAATAAAAAGAAAACCATCCAAGGGGATGGTAATTGCATAAAATGGCAGATAGCAAAGTAGATAAAATTTTAATCAAATGTTTTGGTGCTTAGATAGGAAAGGAAAATGTAAATCATTAAAAGGTTTATCTTTAAAAATTAGATGTAAACTGCTCTCTTCAGAGACCATCCATATTTATTTTTTATGTTTTATAAAATAGAACCATGTTTTAATCAGTCATACAAACATGGACGAAAACGATTTTCTCGTGGGGCCATTCAAATTCATTTGGCCTGTTTATTTTGCACTGCAGACACCTGAAACCCACGTTACTGGCACTGAGATGAAATGTGGACTTGTTTAGAGGAAATTTTCTGGACATAATGGAAAATTTTATGGAGTTTGAGTGAATTCCTGTGAGGCAGGCCTTATAGTATTGAGTATAACAAGATTGTGCTCTATTTTCCTTAACGACCAACATGAAAATACAGAAGGTTTTACAACGTAGGCAAAATGCCCTTTCCAAGGTAAATATACCTAAGACACCAAAGCCCCAAATATGTATTACTATGCCAGTGTCTGTGTGTGTCATAAAGGAGCTAGGAGCTCGTCCGCCCCACTTTCTCTTCCCGGGAGCACGTGTACCCACACGTACCAGAAACCCACATGGTTGTGTTCATCTCCTTGCTACTCAAAGCCTCCTCCATGGGCTGCAACATCAGCCTTGTCCAGAAGCTTGCTAAAAATGCAGAAGGTCCACCCCATCCTAAACTTGCTCAGTTGGACACTTCAGAGTGGGAAGCACCCCCCCCCCCACCCCTCCCCATGTGTCACCTGCACATTGCAGTATAGGAAGTTCTTGTAGAGAAGAGTCGCCTGGAGCCACTTGACCAGGGACATCTTTGCATAAAGGAGAAGGAACATTAATTGCACTCACTAACACTCAGTGAAGGTAGTATTGTCATACAATTTACCGATCCTATACCCGTAATTATCTTACTATTTATTATACAGGTTTGCGCACCTGATTGCACACATATACGCACACAAAGTCCTGTCTGCTTTCCCTCGGGGTACACACATTTCAGCTCATGTGGTGTTTTCTCTGGATGTGTTACCATCGTCACCCACCATTTCCAAAACTACAGAGGAGAAACAGCTAAATATTCTGAAAACTCCACAACATGAAAGTTGTGACTCTGAGATTTAGAAATGACAGAGTATCTGTAGGGAGGAAGGGAAGTCGGTCTCCCTCAAGGTCAGGTCAGGGTTCATCATTGGATTCTCAAGTCAACACAAATCAGCTCACCGAGCCCATTTAACCTTTCCGAAATTTTTATTTTAGGGAGCAGGGAGGAGGCAGCGTGCTCTAGCTCAACGGTCATCAACATTTTTTATCTGGGGGATCACTCTGCCTTTTGAAAAATGATCCAGGACCTCAAAGAACATTTTTAGTCTGGGTTCTATCTATCGTTATCTGGCAAAAGTGGAAATGAAAATGGAGAAACATTTGAAGTATTTACTTATTACTATATTAAATTTATATTTAATGTAATAAGTCCTTTGCATGCTAGTATAAATAACATCTTTTATTAAAAATGACTGTATTTAAAAAAATAGTGATTAGGGTCCCATTGTTATGTATCTGAGCAAATCTCCTCAGTGAGCTTCATAAAAGGCAGCTGGATTCTCAGATTGGGTTCTGCATTCAGTCTGTTATAATATCACCTGTCATGTAGTTTCTGGAAAATGTTACTGCAAATCAGTGAGGGAATGAGAGAGGAGGAAAGGCAACAGTGTCTGAGAATTGTCATGAGCGGGGTTTTGGCCCAAGGACCTTTGGAAAGGGTCCTGAGGCACTCAGGGTTTCCTGAGCCGCAGTATGGAAACATGTGCTTGAATTTGTGGAAAGCTGCCTCCCACGGGCAGAATAACAGAAGTCAGGACCACCTTCATCATATTCAGGGATCAGTACAAAATAAAAAGGTGGGGCCCCTTGATCTCAACTTATTGTGAATTTCAAGATGGTTGAGAGCAGAGCGTAAAACCAAGTCGGTGATGGGGGTGGGTCTTCTAAGAGTGAGTTGCCTGCAAAAGATGTGGTAAAAAGTGAAATAAGTAGTATTTCTGGCTGTAATGTTGGGAATGAATGGAGCTGTGTTTGGGTGATCTTTGGGACACCACTGGCTTCTCATGTGTCCAGTAGTGGGGGCAGGGCTGTTACTTGTGCTTAGGGCTGGATGTGAGATGCTAGAGTGTTTCCTCTTGGTTTCTGCTTTTGGTTTCCCCCACCCACCTTCCCCAGGCAGAGTGGGCGTCTTCACGCTCTTTCATTTCCCCAGAAGTGCATGGATGTTCCTTGTTCATCGATGCTAGCCTGATGTCAAGGATGGGGAGGGTGTGGGGGAAAGGGGTGCAGTGATCTGTCCTCCTCATCTAATGTCAGATTTAGCTTGCTCTTGTATTCCCAGGGTTTAGAGATGGGACCTTCTCAGCATCCCTGGCCTCCCTTCTCTGTCAGTGAAACTTGGGTTGGCATCTACGGTTGGTCTTGGGTGGGAGGGAGTTTAAGCCCTTTCTGCTTGTCACCAGTATAGGATCTGGGGGCCAACAGAATTTTCTGCCCCTCCCTTAGGATTAGAGGATTTGTCTGCTACGCTTGACCCAGCTGCAAAGCGTCTGTGCCTGGGCCCTGGGAGTGATGTCACTTGCCGTACCTTTGATCAGACATTGAAGATTTTGTTCCCTATGAGAAGAGAATTCAGGGAAGGTGGTGGGTCTTTGTGCTTTTCCCCTGGCAGGTATTGGTCAACACCATCACACCTGTACCACTGAGGTGGAGTCTGTCTCATGTCCCACTCTGCTTCCAGCCTCTCTCTTGAGAAACAGTAAGACCACCTGAGAGCTTGTGAGTAAGTGTAGACTCTCCTTGTGCCTGGGGTCCTAAGCATAAAACTAAAAATGTAAACCCAAGATGCTCATTAAGCTATAAAGTAAACACATACTGAATATTTTAACTTATTAAAGAGGGAATTGGTAAGATCTATGGTTGGTTTGAGCATTTACGTCTGATAAGGAACACTGAAATGAATTTACAAATGGATATAAAACTGACCAACTCATGTACTGGTTTCCCATTGTGCAGCCAAGTAAAGTTGATGTGTGGAAAGAACATCGCACTGGCAAAAGGTGAAAAGCAACTTTTTCCCATGGGACCTAATTTGCATTGCTTTGGACAGGAATTATTTGTCTTGCTCTCTGTTTGTTGTCGTTTAGAAAGTTGTAGATAGTCTGGTGAAGGCCTATGAAGGAAGAGACTACCTGAATGGATGAGCTAGCTAGGACATCCATGACATTTCAGTCTTTCAAACCTTGACCTTAGAGGGCGTGGGTTTGTTCCAGATTGGCACACTAGCCCTCAGTTGAGCTATAAAAGTTGGTTAATATTTCAGCAGATTTTGTCTTGCTTATTGTAGGGGGCCAATGGCAGGCTGCCTCAAGATGGGCCACCTTGGCATGAACAGTATTTTGAGTTAAAAGCCATCGAAATGGAGCAGATTCAGGAAAAACTCTTTACCTCCTCCTCAAGTGTCTAAATTTACACTGGAAAGGAGAGCCTGCACTAAGAAGAGAGGTATTAATAAGAGCTTCTTCTTTACCTAAGACACTTAGAGCAACCTTTGTTTTCCACACACATCCTGTCACCTTCCTGCTAATGGTCTTGCTCCTCTTGGTATCCTCAGACCCCTACCCCTCTTGTTCAGGTCACATAAGCCTCCCATTGCCTGTCTTTGGAATTTCCAAATCCCTGTAGGTACAAAACTAAATCTGATGTTCTCTTGTTAATGGGTCTCATGTCAATTTGACTTTTCATCCAGCTGTAAGGACCCTGAAGGGCAGAGGAAAGTTTTCCTCATCAGCATTATGAAGGGGAGAGGAATATGACACCAAAATATCCCTCTTGGGCATAAAGGTTATTTTGAGCCAATTCATTTTGAGGAGCTGCAGACATACAAGAAGCTCCACAAACCTAGTAGAAATTTACCTTTTTACGTTTAAAAGGGAAATTTCCATTTGCAAGGGTGTCCCCTCGTCTGTGCCAGAAAGAGAGGGATGGCTGAATCTCTAGAAACTCGTATCAATGGGGAAGACAGTGACTTAAATCTGCCTAACGACCATCCCCTTGTCCTGTTCTTCTGTTATTGCAGGCAGTTCTCAGCCAAGAACCTAGAAAGGTAGAGGGAAAATGACTTCTCCCCGCCTACACTTTCCAGAGTGAAGGATGGCTCTCCCCTCCATGCTGAGATAGGTAATGGAGGTGGCATATCTCATCCCTCATTGGAAGGTCTTAGCCACATTGGAGGGCTCAAAGCAAGTTCAGATTTCTGTAGGTTATCCTTCTCTTTCTCCTTGTAAGCGTAGAAGTGGCATTCTTTGCAGCTTCAGACAACCTCAGTAGATGTGGAAGAAAAAGGAGTGGTTTGATATTTTGACTGTCATGCTACACATACTAGCTTTGTTTGGAGGTGTGGGGAGCAAAGGAGAGTGGGTCTTGTTCCCTGGAGGCTTGAAGTAGTGAGTAAAGAAGACAGACGTATGAAAATTCCCTGCAGGACACGGCCATAGGCAGTGAGACAGAAACTGGTACTGGGGGGTAAGAATCACCTGTAATCCCTATGCTTAAATTGGAACTTCCTAATTAAATGCCTTTCCCTCCGTTTGGTGGCATTTATATTAGTATTAACTTCCTTACACAGAACCTTTCCAGGATTTGGTTTATTTAAGTAATTGCCAATGGCTTGGAACAGGCAACAATTGTGCTTGATTAGGCAACCTTTCAGGACAAAAAAAAAAAAAAAAAATCAGGTGTACTTTAAGGAATAGGCTAAGTGAAAATAATCTGTGTGAGGTCGCTCGGTGCCTTATGGTATTCCAGGGACTTGCACCAAGAAGGTTATTTTTATGCAATAAATATCTAAGTTTGATGGGAAACACAATAATATTGCAGGCATCGAGTATGCAACATAGCAACACGACCTCTCTTCTTGTACCATGATGTGGTTGTGCTTTGACTTATTAGTGAGAGCTAGCTTTTATATTGTGTTTCCTAAGTCACCTGAAATCTGTATTTTAAAAGATTTAATTTTGGGAACAGTTTTAGGTTCATAGAAAAACTGAGAGGGAGGTGCAGAGGTTTTCCATATACCTCCTGCACCCACCCACACATCAGCCTCCCCTGTTATCAACATCCACACTAGAGTGAGGCATTTGTTGTAACTGACGAACCTATATTGACACATCATTATTTCCCAGAGTGCATACTTCACATTAGGGCTCGCTCTTGGTGGTGTATGTTCTACGGTTCTGGAGAAACGTGTGATGGCCCGTGCCCACCGTTACAGAATTGCACAGCCTAATTTCACTGCCCTGAAAATCCTCTGTGTTCTGCTAATTTATCATTACCTCCTCCCCAACCCCTGGCAACCCCTGATCTTTTTACTATCACCATAGTTTCGCCTTCTCCAGAGTATCATCGAGCTGGAATCATAGACTATGTAGGCTTTTCAGACCCGTCTCTTTCACTGAGAAATGTGAACTTGACGTTCCTTCATATCTCTTCACAGCTTGAGAGCTCATTTCATTTTTACTGTGAATAATTCCATTGTCTGGATGGACCACCATTTATTTATCCAGTCATCTATTGAAGGACACCCTGGTTGTGTCCAAGTCTGTGCAATGACGAAAAAAGCTGCTGTACAGCTACCCATGAGTGGGTTTTGGGGTGGACATACGTTCTCAGCTCTTTGTGGTAAGTACTCAGGAGCACGATGCCTGGGTCGTAGTGGAACAGTAGTACGTTTCACTTTTGAAGCAACCACCAAAGGGGCTGCACCATTCTGCATTCCGCCCAGCGGTGGATGAGCCTTTGTGCTGTTCCACTTCCTGGCCAGCATTTCGCATTGGTCTTTGTTCTGGACTTTGGCCATTCTAGTGCACGCACAGTGCTGTCTCACTGTTGTTTCAATTTGCATTTTTCTGATGACATTTTTCATTAAAATATTTTCTATTTCATCACAAGTGGACAGGTTAGCAGGACCAAACGCAGTGTTATTTTTCAGATGCTGTTGCAGAGAAAATTAGACGCAGAATGCTGATTGAACGCTCTCGAGTTTGCGCTATTGTAAGCGATAGATGAAGTTTTAGAATGGAGGTGTTTTCTCATGCTCTTCTTCGTCATTGCAGAACCTGGTACTTTGCGTTAAAGAGAACAGTTTACAATGGGTCTAAGTCACACGTAGAAGACTCCACAACTGTATGGGTGTTTTATTTTCCTTAATTCAAAATAGAACATGTCATAGTCCACATGTGAAGTTGCTATTGCTGGCAGACTTTTTGTTTCACCTAAATTATTGGCAGAATTTTCTCCAGTTTCCTACAGTATGTGTGTGCACTGGGTTTGGATCAATGGTCTTAGCAGGCAATTATAGACATGCAGGGAATTTGGAAGAAAGAGCGAAGATAATACGGTGGTGGGACAACCACATGGGCTTACAGTCCACACTGCCTTTTTATGAGCACCATCGGGACCAGAAAAAGATATGGAGAGGAACTTATGCCCATATTGATGTGACTAATTAATGCTCTGCCCACACCCATAACTCACACTTAGGCTCCATGGTTTCTCTGTCTCTACAGTGGACACGAGTTTTACAATTCTAGGAAAGACATCGGCAAATTTGTTTCCTATTATCAGGAGTGTGTGGAAAGTTGGGGAGAGTCCTGTTTGTCTAGTTTGCCTTTGATATTGATGTGTGGATGTTACATGCCATGATGCATCGCATTGGGGAAGGCATGGAGGGGTTTCCATGCTTTGGAAGTTAACCAAGCCTGAGTTGTAGCCATGACTTGGCCATGATAATAATAATGCCCTCTAAGTGTGTTAGTTCTTAAGTGGGTAAAAAGCACATGGCACATGACTCAATGAAGAGGAGGATTACAGTTATTTTCAGCAACGGATGGATCTAATAAACATATGCTTTTAAAAAAACGTTCAGTGGTTTCAAGGAATATAACAAGGTGGCACAAAAGAACTGGATGTTCTTTGAAGCAAGGATCTGTTTTCATCCTCCTCGGTGCCAGCCTTTAGACAGTGAGAGGGTGGTTCATGCTGAGTACTAGCAATTAACTGTCTATGATTGAAATGGTCAATGGTTTTATCCATTGATTTTCAATTACGGTGACTGCCTTGTTCACTGCCCTGCTTCTGTCCCTCGTTGAAGGAGATTTTGTGGAGGGTCTTGTTTTCATGCCCTGAATACTGTTGACTGGACCCGTGCAGAGAATCTGATCAAGAAGGAGAGGCTGGGCAGGTCAGGCGTGCGCTGGGGTGCACAGGGATCAAACACGCTACTAATATGCTCCTTCCAGAAACCTCAGGTAAATAACTCTTAGAAGGTGAGGTCTCCAAGTGGGCGAGCTGAGTCTGCAGGAATGCAGAAGGACAGTGAGGAGGAGGAAGCCCTGAGTGACAGGTGAGCAGCAGCGGATATGAAGTAGAGAAGGGGAAAGAGAGGAGGGAAAAGAAAGGAGCTGGTACCTGGGGAAGCAAGGAGCAGACACGGGATAGAATGAGAGGGGCCAGGACAGTAAAAATGAGGAAGGAGCTAGCAGACCTCCACGCAGTTAGCCTGGTAACAACCTGATGTTTGATGTCTGGGTCTGGTTTCCCTTCTGGTCTGTCAGCGCCTTGAAAGGAAATGATCTTTATTTACTTATTTTTTCACATCCATCCATCCATTCATTTTAGACAGAGCATGTGAGCAGGGTGAGGGGCAGAGGGAGAGAGAATCCCAAGCAGGCTCCACACTCAGCACAGAGCCCGACTTGGGGCCTGATCCCCAACCCTGGGATCACGACCTGAGCTGAAATTAAGAGTCCGATGCTAGGGGCGCCTGGGTGGCGCAGTCGGTTAAGCGTCCGACTTCAGCCAGGTCACGATCTCACGGTCCGTGAGTTCGAGCCCCGCGTCGGGCTCTGGGCTGATGGCTCAGAGCCTGGAGCCTGTTTCCGATTCTGTGTCTCCCTCTCTCTCTGCCCCTCCCCCGTTCATGCTCTGTCTCTCTCTGTCCCAAAAATAAATAAACGTTGAAAAAAAAAAAAAAAAAAGAGTCCGATGCTCAACTGACTGAGCCCCGCCCCCACCAGTGCTCCAGGAAATGATGTTTATTTTTAATTTTTTGTTTATTTTTGAGAGAGGGAGGAATCAGGCGGGGAAGGAGCAGAGAGAGAGGGAATCCCAAGCAGGCTCCGAGCTGTCAGCGCAGAGCCTGACGTCGGGCTGGAACTCACAAACTGCAAGATCATGACCTGAGCCGAAACCAAGTGTCGGATGCTTAACCAGCTGAACCACCCAGGCGCCCCAAACAATGTTTATTTTTAAGCTTATCTGAGTCAATATCTGTTAACTGCTGATGCATCAAACATTAAAAAAATCAGATACTAAATTTTGGGTTTGTGTATTATACGAACACAGGCTAAATATAGAAAGCTTTGCATTTCAGATAATTAGGAGAAAAAAATAGCATCATAGTAAATCCCCCTAAAGAGAATTACTAATATTTGTCTACATTTCCTCCCACCTTTTTTCAAGCGTATTGTATGTATTGTGATATTTATATCCAATTTATTTAATCCTCAATAGAGTATATTACATTTTCTAAATTTGTATGTGCTTCTCACCACGTTGGTTTCTGATACATAGTGGTCCACTGACTTGATGCAATGTCATTTATTTAAACCTTTACCAACAGGAGGCATTTACATTGTTGGTCCTTTTTCTTAATTTCAGCTCAGGTCATGATCCCAGGGTGGGGATCGTGCCCCAAGTCGGGCTCTGTGCTGAGTGTGGAGCCTGCTTGGGATTCTCTCTCCCTCTGCCCCTCACCCTGCTCACATGCTCTGTCTAAAATGAATGGATGGATGGATGTGAAAAAATAAGTAAATAAAGATCATTTCCTTTCAAGGCACTGACAGACCAGAAGGGAAACCAGACCCAGACATCAAACATCAGGTTGTTACTAGGCTAACCGCTATTGACTTTGTTTTTATTTTCACAAATGAACTAAGACTACCACTGTTGTCCGTCAGCCATTTTCCCTTAAAGGCTCTGCATTATTATTTAAATTTTTTTCTTTCAATGTTTATTTTTGACAGGCAGAACACGAGTGGGGGAGGAGCAGAGAGAGAGGGAGACACTGAATCTGAAGCAGGCTCCAGGCTCTGAGCTGATAGCACAGAGCCTGATTTGGGGCTCGAACCCACAAACTGTGAGATCATGACCTGAGCTGAAGTCGGACGCTTAACTCACTGAGCTACCCAGGCGCCCCTCCTCTGCATTATTTTTAAATCATCTTATGGCATTTGTTGTCGAAAACCCCCTGAGGATAATCTATTTTTTTCTTCCATTTTTTTAGGTCACTGATATTTCCTGCTCGAATGCCTGTATGTGATTCTTTTCTCTTCCATGAAGTTCTTGGCAAGCGCGCTGGGTCACCAAACTCAATTATTTCCTCGGCTTTAGGAAAATTCTTTCGATGATGGTTTCAATACTGTTTTCCCTGCAGTGGTCTTTATTTTCCCAAGTTCCAACTGTTCTTTGGAGTTGAAAGTAAGATCCTGGAGGACTCTTAAGCCTGAGAAATGTAATACATTCTACCATCATTAAAAAAAACCAACAACTCGTGAAAAACTAATTTGTGTTCTCTTCGTTCGCCTTCATTCCGCCATCTGAGATTGGCTTACTGGGTTGATTTCCCCATACTTTGCTCTTTGGTACCCCAGACTGTAAAGCAGATCTTCATCTCGGGATGGCATTTCTCAACTCCACACAATCTTTCCCAGCTCTGCCTATTGTTACCCCTCCCCTACTCCACACTTTAGATCTCATTCTTTTCATGTTTAATTTTTGAGAGAGGCAGAGCGTGAGCAGGGGAGGGGCAGAGAGAGAGGGAGACACAGAATCCGAAGCAGGTTTCAGGCTCCGAGCGGTCAGCACAGAGCCCGATGCGTGGGCTCGAACCCACGAACCATGAGATCATGACCTGAGCCGGTCTGTCGTTCACCTGACTGAGCCACCCAGGCGCCCGTACACTTTAGATATTCTTAACTATGTTAGAAAGTATGCCATGTACAGCATGGTGGTTCTAGTTAATCCTACAGTGTTGTATATTCGGAAGTTGCTGGTTTGTAACTATGTGTGATGATGGATGTGAAGCAGACTAGTGGGGTGATCGTTGTGTAACATTACAAATATTGAATCATGATGGTGTAGAGCTGAAACTAATCTTATATGTCAGTTGTATCTCAATAAGAAAAAGAAGACACTGGACCTTCTGATCTTCATCTTGGACACGTGGCTTCCAGAATTACAAGAAATATATACAGTTTTTGAAGCCTAAAAGAGAAAAAGGGGCATGAGGGTCCCTTGTACCTAGGCTTTGGCACATATTTGCTGCCTGGGTCATGCTTTCTTCTCCCCAGATCTATCATGTCCATTGTGATTCTTTCTTTTTCCTCTGAGACATCATGTCTCACAACAAGCCTTTCCTATTGTCCTAAGGGATGTGCCCAGATCTCTGGGTTAGGTGTTCCTCAAATGTATTTTTGAGGACTTTATTACCTACAAAAATGCCGCCAGTCTATTTTAAGCTATAAAAAGGCAGGGAAAATATGTCTTGCTCACCAGTCTGTTTTCATTGCAGAGCACATTATCTCAGAGCATTCTAAACAATAAACATTCAGCATATCTCTTGTATCATTAATTATTTAAGAATGTCCCCTGTGAGTGAGGGAAGATCTGGATGAGGGAAGATCTATAAAAGCCTGATGTTTGCACAAAGCGTGTAGAGTCAGAGCCTCGTCATTGGGAGAAAAGCTTTCAAGCAAATCAGCACTTTTGAGCCAACATGTTGTCGGAGGTGGAGGAATCCCTACTTCTTGACCTGTCTGTATCAGAAGCTTTTCAAATATTGTCCATTTCCATCTTCACAAATGCTTGGTAAACTAGACAGGAGTGGTCCTGCTTTGAAAAGAAAGAGACTGAATGATGGGAGAAGTGCCCAGTTACACCAGACATTTGCACCGGATTCTACTCCGAGCTGCTGTGAATCTGGTTTCATGATTTTGATTGGAAAACCCAGACTTTGCACCTCCATGTAAAGCTTGGGCTGCACTCTTGAGGGCACTTGACCTGAGAGGCTTCCCTGATTTTGAGAGTACCCCCTGCCACTCCGCATTGCCCCTCCCAGCCCTGTGTCCCTCCAGGTTGTAATGGGGGGGCTGAGGGCATCCACCTAATTTCAGTTGCAGCCTCATGTAGCGTGCTAGCACAGGCCCATGGCAAACGCAATTCGATTTTCCCTGACTTCCTTTACTACTGAGAATCGTGTTCCTTCCAAATCCTTGTTCTTCCTCATGGATTCCTGCCTGTCTCACTCCCAACACCACCCCCTCGAAGAATTATGCTGTGCAAACTGAGAAGTCCTCTTCTCTGCCATGAACATTTTAAATTCGCATGGAGTAAATTAGAGTCTTTCCAGTATGTGGTTATTATGCCACAAACAGCAAGAACATTACACTATTTTTTAACATTCCTCAGATTTTACACCCTGGTCCCATTTTTATAATTACTAAACAGACACATGGAGAACATTTATTGTGAAAATGTTAAAATCGTTTTCTTTTGGAACTTGTTGGTCATAGGCAGTTCTGGAAGCAAAGCTTGGGGTGACTTGGGTCACATATTAAAAGATACGTGGGGCGGAAGGCAGCACCCGTGGTCAACCAGGTGAGCCCGAGCTCCCCAGGCAGGAGTAATGTGGTTGTGGAGGTGACGTCTGGGACCTTCCATCGCTCATGGTTGAAATGCTGTCCACCTGATATCCACTTAGGGGTGACCTCAGGAGTGAACTCTGTCTTTCTCCTCCTGATCCTCATATCTCTTCATTTTATCTTGACCTCTGGCAAGACCCTTACTTTTTCCATGTTGACATACCAACTGGCAGAGTCTGGTTATACCCAGAGTGTCAGGTTCAGTTTATTTTATTTTTTTAAATGTTTATTTTTGAGAGACAGAGAAAGCACACGAGCAGAGAAGAGACAGAGAGAGGGGGAGACATAGAATTTGAAACAGGCTCCAGGTTCTGAGCTGTCAGCACAGAGCCTGACGAGGGCTCAAACTCGGGAACGGCGGGATCGCGACCTGAACCGAAGTTGGATACTCAACTGACTGAGCCACTCAGGTGCCCCAGGTTCAGTTTAAAATGTATGGGAGGTTTTATCACTCTAGGTTTTGTTTTTCCTGATCAGCTAGGAAGACCTACCAATAAAGATCAATCGGCCAGGTATCATGACTTTAATGTTATGAAAAGGAAATATTTACCAAGAGACACCAAAGGTCTTAGAATAAATCAAGTTTGAGCACAAGGTCCGTTAATCCTTTTCTCCAGGATAGTGGAGCTCTCAGCACACTTTAGAGTATTCAGTAAATATAGTCAGTGTCATGATTTACATCTTTCTTCTTTTTATCTTTTACACATTTGACACCATCTAGATGATACTGGTTCCAAAATCATGTGCATCGGAAGCTGCATTGGCAAGAAAATGGACAAGGTCATGTGAGTTATCCTTCTTATCACTCGACCCTGAGATTCCTTCTAATAAACATGTGGGTGTGAGCTACCAGAAATGTGGCTTCCGCCAGGAATCTCCACTTCTGATGATACTATTTTGAATTTTTTTTTTAACGTTTATTTATTTTTGAGACAGAGAGAGACAGAGCATGAACAGGGGAGGGTCAGAGAGAGAGGGAGACACAGAATCGGAAGCAGGCTCCAGGCTCTGGGCCATCATCAGCCCAGAGCCTGACGCAGGGCTCGAACTCACGGACCGTGAGATGGTGACCTGAGCTGAAGTCGGATGCTTAACCGACCAAGCCACCCAGGCGCCCCTTTTTTTTTTTTTTAATTTTTTTTTAACCTGATGATACTATTTTGAATGAGTCCTTGGGTTTATGCAAAATGAATTTATTTACACATATTTGTCAACAAGCATTTTTTGAAGTTACTGACCAAAGCTGGTTGAGTAAAGATGTTTATTACACTCTTTCTCCTTAAAATCCACCATAAACAACTGACAAAAACTACAGGGGAAAAATAACCTCTGTCTTTAACAACATAAGAACATTTTCACAGAAACAATCACATTGAGTCACGTCTGCTGATTGAACATGGCTTAAAAAAAAAGATGGTTCCCCTTTTCTTGGAGGACGAAACACAAAAAAGCTGAAGTGACAGTCAAGGTAATGGTGAGTGGGTGTGAAGAGTTGCATGCACACACATCTAACACGTTGATAGTATAAGGTTGTTCCCTTCATAGTATCATGAGTTTTCCATCATTTAGTTCCCATATGTTAATTTGCATTTCAACTGTGGTATGTCTTGTCTGGCAGCAACTGGTTAACTGTCATGTCTTTTATCTTTCCTTGGACCTGTTGTGAACCTGCATCCAGCTTGCCTTGGAGTGAGGTCCTGGGCTATACAATGTGGACATAATTCGTGGGGGTGACTTTCAATTCTGCATAAACATCTAATTATATGTTTCCTTCTCTTTTCTTTCTCCACTGGCCAGGATGAACACAAACATGGAAGCATCAGAATTTAGCTATGAAAAATTACAGCACCAAACAATGGACAGCAATTGGTGCCTAAACCATTTCTTTTTTTTTTTTTTTAATTTTTTTTTCAACGTTTATTTATTTTTGGAACAGAGAGAGACAGAGCATGAACGGGGGAGGGGCAGAGAGAGAGGGAGACACAGAATTGGAAACAGGCTCCAGGCTCCGAGCCATCAGCCCAGAGCCTGACGCGGGGCTCGAACTCCCGGACCGCGAGATCGTGACCTGGCTGAAGTCGGACGCTTAACCGACTGCGCCACCCAGGCGCCCCTAAACCATTTCTTAGAGAAGTTATTTGTGACTCAAGATAGCCTGTTTCAGACATCACGTGAGAAAGGGTACTATAGTGTTTGAATCATTATACAGTGGTGGGTTTATTTCATCAGTCAGGGTTACCTTATCTAATACAGTGTATGACTGTTCCCTTGCTTTGAAAAATGGAATTAAATACTTTCATCACAGGTAAGTCCAATATTAGACAAGCCTGGAATTCGTCTATGTGCTCTACTTTCTTTTCCTTTCTTGAACAGTTCATCCTAAATCCATAGGGTAGGGCTGACAACAACAGGTGTCCATGCCAGGTCAGGGAGAGAGCTTCAGTGTTCCAGAACAAGATGTCAGAGCCAGTACAAGCAGGAGAGGTAGCACCAGTGTGGGGGAGAGGAAGCCAGATCAGCTATGGGAAATTGGATACATATGGGGAGGAAGAAGAAATAGAATGTGCATTAGTCACGAGGGGAGCCAAGGTTCTCATGGTCAGATAAGGGAGTTAAAATTACGAATGGAGAAGGTTTCAGTGAAGACTGTGGTATGGAAATAGAATCAGAGGCATCTTTAACTCACGATTTTTGATGCAGTCAGAGATCCAAAGAAATGAATGTAGATAGAAATGTATGCAGATATTCCCTAGTTCTGTTTAGTCAGAGGGCCCGGGAACAGTCCAATGAGCACATCGAGGGCCCAGATTTTGGCTTCTATGTACCACTCTTTATTAAGAGATACCAGGGCTCCTTGAGATAAAGAAAAAAAAAAAAAGGAGGGGGGGAAGTCCAGGGCTGGGCTGGATCAGGAAAAATACAAGATGAGTTAGTAATGTCTTGTGTCAGAAAGTGCCCAAATGATGAGATCATGTCAAAGGACCGTGAGGCTTATTTGGAGGATCTAACACTGGTTAAACTGGGGACAGTTTGAACGAATTAGAAGCCATTGAGTGAAATGACAAACCATGAGGCCATATTGATCTAAATAAATCAAAGGAAAATGTTATGAGGAATAGGACATTTTCATAATTTGAAAGCACTGCCCAATGATACGTACTTACGAAGGGCAAATGAGTGCCTTTACAGTAAAGCATGAAAACATGTCACTTTAATGGAATGATCAAGTGACCAGCATTGTTAACTGCACTAAAAAACGTTGTTCACCACAAGACAGGATCAAAGGGGAACATGTCATTACTTCTGGGATATTCCTGCCAAAGACACAAAGCTTGAATGGAGTCATGCAGACAGTCAGACAAACCCAATTTGAGGGGCATGCTGAAAAATAACTGGCCTTGTGAATTTCAAAATTATCAAGGTTGTAACGGTCAAGGGAAAATCCGAGGAAATGCTCCGGATGAAAGACACAATCAAATGTCTCATGTGATTCTAGAATGTAATTTTGTTTTAATTTCTAATTTTTTTATGGAATGTAATTATGTCTAAAGGACATAATTGTGATAGTTGGCAAGGTTAAATAAGGTCTGGCAATTAGACCAACTTAATGGATCCAGGATAATTTCCTTATTGTGATGTAAGAGTTTCCCCATTTGTAGAAAACCAGTAGGGCATTTTCAGGATTAATGATGCATCAGAGTCACCACATTGACTCACAAATGTTTCTGGAAACTAAAAATAGTTCTTTACCCTACACTTGGAACATTCTGTATATTTGAGGGTTTTTCGTAAGTTGTAAGGAAATGGACTATCACCTTCTTCTTGTGAGACTTCTGAAAATGATGTGGACCTCTTTTGCCCCCAGCAAGTTCACTGCCTGTATGGATGGGGATCCCACGCAGGTGGGGTAGTTGAGGGAGGCACAGAAAAATCTTGGTCAAAGTTAACTGTGAACTAGTATCTCCTTTCCTGCAGAGTGGAGGCTGATGCCCTCCATTGAGGAATGAGGGGCTGTGCCCTCCCAAAGCTGCATCGCAGCAGTTTTGTTCCACGTGAGTTGATGCTGCTGGAGAGGCCATCCAGATGGCTGAGTCAATGCTACTGCGCTGTGGGTCAACAGATGCAGGCACAGCTCCCTGGGTTTGCTCAACTCAGGTTGGGCTCCCGTGAGATCCCCAAAGAAAAGTGGAGGATGAAAATTCTCTCTTGTGTAGAACCACTGGCCCTCCTTCTTCTGTTTCCTTCTATATCTTCACCACTTTCCCTGATGTTTTGTCTCTGTTATCTTTTCTGCCTAAGCCTTTGAGATTTTCTTTATTGGCCTTCATGATGGTCCAGAATATCAATGCTTGATATTATTCTAGAATTACTATCTAATGCAACACATAGGAGAAAGAAAAAAAATAATCTATCTATGATACAAGAGGGTGGACTTATCTTCAGAAAGGTTAGATTTGTAACTAAACCCTAAGAGAATGACCCAGAAAAAAAAATGGAGACATTAAAATGTTGAAGTAAAATGGCTATTTATGGTATTGACACACAAGTTCAATAATTTCCCCACACATGAGTAATAATACGTTAGAGAACAAGCTAACAGATAACCCACATTAGCAAATAAGCAAAAAATAAAGTGCCTCAAAATTAACTTAACAAGCCATGTACAAACATATTTAGAGAAAATGTTGAAACATCATTGACATATATTAAATAAGAATTAAATAAGTGGAAAAACATGTTATTATTTTCTTGGCGAGGGAGCTCCGTATTGTAAAGATGTCAATCTCCCTAAATTAATTTGTAAATTGAAAGCAATTTCAATATCAATGCCAACAGGATTTCTTTGAGTACAAGAAAAGCTGGTTCTCTGAGTAGTGAGGAAGCATCAGCCCCTCCGGATACACAGATGGGTTATAAAGCTACATGTATCATAGGCACTTGGTATTGGCAGAACAATAATCAGAGAGCAATCAACAGGACAAAGAGTCCATAAATAGATTGACATACAGAAGGGAATTTAGTGGATGACAAAGAGAATATCCCAAATGAGCGAGGAAGAGAGAATACACTTAAAGCTGTGAGACAGCGATGTGGCCATCAGAGGGTACAATACGTGCATGCACAAATAAGTGTATATACAATATAATTCTTCTTTTAAATGCTTGTTTATTTTGAGAGACAGAGAGAGCATCGGTGGGGAGGGGTAGATAGAGAATCCCAAGCAGGCTCCATGCCGTCAGCACTGAGCCCAGTGCAGGGCTTGAACTCACGAATGATGAGGTCATGACCTGAGCTGAAATCAAGAGTTGGATGCTTAACCGACTGAGCCACCCAGGTGCTCCTATATAACTGTAGTTCTAAATAGTGTCTGTGTGTACACAGAGATGGTACATGGATAGATGAGATAGATGAGAGAAAGATAGATATATAGATTAGATATAGATAGGTAGGTAGGTAGGTAGATAGATAGATATTCCTATTTATCTACCTGTGGCTTACTTTATTCATTATATAAATTTAAAAATGAGGGTAGAGATTCCAGAACGGAACAGGAAATTCAGTGATGAACTGGAGACAACTTTCAAAGCAAGACAGAAACTCCAGGCACTACACAGATTTACTGATTTGGCCACACATGAATTTATATTTTCTGCATTCAGACACATACTAGAAATGAAATCAAAGAACAAATTTTTAAAAATGTATCTCTTGGCCTAGGCCATCCTGAATTTGAACACAGGGATGCTTTCGTTTGTGCATTTAATTATTTGGTATCATCAAAAGCCAACAGCATAGCACACGACATTAATGGTTGCTCCAGACACATTAAATTGATTATCAGTTCTGTTTATTAGAACTCCGTAAGTGGAAATAGAAAAATTTTCTCCATATCCAGGCAGGAATTGATTCACTTATCCTTAGGAAGTAAACGAAATCCAAGTTCCCAGAATTCAGCTAAGCATGAACTTTGGGATACAGGAGGAAAAATAAATCAACACTATGAGAACTCATTCAAATTATAAGAAGGGATTCAAGTTATAGAATGCTTTGAATTCTATAAACTTTGGGGGTTTTTGGTAACAGCTTTATGGAGACACAATTCACACACCATGCAACTCACCCATTTAAAAGCGCACAATTGAATGGTTTCTTGTATGTTCACAAAATTGCGCAACCACACAATAAATTTAAAGATATTTTCATCAGCTCAGAAAAACAGCCTGTATATTTTGCATGCAATTCCTCACCACCCCTCCCCTCCAATCCATGCAACCACTAATGCAGTTACTGTTGCTAAAGACTTGCTTACTGTAGACATTTTCATATAAATGGGAGTCCCACAACATGTGCTTTCATGACTGGCTTCTCCTCATGGCATACTGTTCCCAAAGACTACTCATGTTACAGCAGGTGTCAGTACATCATTTCTTTTCATGGTGGACAGCCCATTCTATGGTTGGACCACATGTGTTTTTTTTTTTTTACTTCATCCATGCATGGAAATGTGAGTTTTCCAACTTGCCTCTTCGTTTTCAAGAGCGCTTTGGCTACCATGGTGTGCTACAATTGCGTATGAATTTCAGAATCAACTTTCCCATTTCTGAAATAGGCCATTGGGGTTTTGATGAAATGGTAGTGAATCTGTAGATTGCTTTGGTGACTATCATTCACCATAACAAGATGAAGTCTTCCAGATCGTGAACACAAGATGCCTTTCCACTTTCAACTCTTTACTTTCTTCCAGCAGTGTTTTCTAATTTTCAGAGTATGAGGTGTACTACTTTATTTTTCACCTCTTTTTTTCTTTTTCAAGTTAGGTTGTACTTCTCTCATAGGATTTATTCCTAAGCATTTTATTATTTTCAAAGGAATTATGAATAGAATTGTTTTCTTAATTTCATTTTTGGATTATTCATTGCAAGTATATAGAAATTTGATTCATTTTTCTTATATTAAGCATGCATCCTTAGAATTTTCTATGTATAAGATCATGACACCTGTGAATAAAAATGACCTTTTGTCTTTCCTATCTGCATACCTTTTTAAAAAAATTATTGAATTTATCAAAATAAACTGGACTTCCAATTTTTTTCTATCTGCATACCTTCCATTGCATTTCCTTCTCCGGCCAGTCTAGAATGTTCAAAACAATGTTGAACAGAAGTGTTAAGAGCAGAAATCCTGGTCATGCTCCTTATGTTAGGAGAAAGCATCCAACCTTTCACCATTAACTAAGATGCTAATGCTTGGTGTTTTGCAGATTTCCTGTGGGCGTTTTTTTGTTGTTGTTTTGTTGTTGTTTGTTTGTTTTGTTTTGATTTTCTGTATATGTTGGAAAAGTACTACAACTGATTTAATGATCTATGTTCGAATTTTGACCTACATACTTCCTTTTATTCTGAAACATGTATAGCCCTGTGCCATATGCTACATAGTAAGTGGTCTTAAACTTGTGCTAATGGTAAAGTGTGAATTCCCAAATACCTCAGGTAGAATTTAATATTTAGCAAACCTAAATTCGATTTTAGTGCTTCCTCCAAAATAAACACATAAAGAAAAACAGACAGAAGATTGATCCCATGGTACTCAAATACAAATTTTAAGTAGAATGCAGCAATACGAAAGTATTGGTAATCTTAGAATCGATTGAAAATATATGAAGAAAAGTGTCATTGTAAATAGTGCTGAGAAGCTCCATTCCGGAACTGGTCAGCTTCAGTTTACAAACAGTAATGTTGTCTCACAACTATAAAGCACTTGTCAGTTTACAAAGACCTTCTATAATCATTATCTCCTTGGTATCTTCCAATTTTGCGACAGGTCAAATGTGTATTCCTTTTGAGAGTGAGGAAACTGTGTTTCAGAGACATCTTAGGTTATGTGAATGCACACACTGCCCTAAGGGTGGTGCTTGTACTAAACATTAGGTTTCTCACTTTGCTTTCCAGAGTTCCTCTCTGCACCTGGCATGATGTGTACAGAATTTTTAGTCACCACCACCTGTAGTTTCCACAGAAGGCAAAAACGGGAAAAGTTGATTTGGTTTAAAAAAAAAACAAAAAAACAAAAAAATGAAGCTCAGGAATTTAAAAGAGAATTCAAATGTCCCATGACATCAGGATGGAAAATAAAAGCTATATTTAAAACATGAGGGGCTCCTGGGTGGCTCAGTCGGTTAAGCACCTTCAGCTCAGGTCATGAGCTCGTGGTTCATGAGTTTGAGCCCTGGGCCAGGCTCAGCTGAGAGCCTGGAACCTGCTTTGGGATTTGTCTCCCTCTCTCTCTCCGCCCCTCCCCTCACGCTCTGTCTCTCTCTCTCTCAAAAAATAAATAAAAATTAAAAAATAAAATACAAATATGATTATGGGCTGTTGGCACTAATTAATGTTAATTTATTTTTGCCATTCAGATGCTTCACTGAGGTGAGTTCATTGATGTGTGATGCTGATTCAAAACTTTTCTACATACATATTTTAGGTAAAAACGCTCCAATTTTGAGGATGGGGTTCCAGTTTCTCAACGGTTTGAAATCCACAGTCCATAATTAAAGCAATTTAAAAACATTTAAAGAGATAGGACATCTCCAGTGTGGGTTACCTAAATTTCAGGATATTGCCTTGTGTATTCTGTTTCAAGACCCATAGATCTTATGAAGGAATTCTAAAATATTAAAAAGAGAAAGGGTTTTTTTTTTTTGAGAATTTTCCTTGTAAAGATGGGATTTCATGAGTTCCAGTGAGCTCCAAAGCAAAAACGGTCCACCCAGTCAATAAAAAAGGGTTTGAAAATGAATTATTATTATTATTATTATTATTCATTTATGAGGGAGGGGTTTTCAGACTTCAGGCCCATATCCACATTTTCCTGCTATGTCGCCATGTGCCCTGGACACAATTACAATGTATGCCACACTCTGGGAGTCCTGTTCTGTCATTGTAAGTTTGTTTGTTTATTTTCAGAGGGAAGAGTATGAGCAGGGGAGGGACAGAGACAGAAGGAGAGACAGAATCCCAAGCAGGTTCCATGTTGTCAGTGCAGAGCCCAACACAAGGCTCAAACTCACAAACTGAGAGCTTGTGACCTGAGCCGAAACCAGGGGTTGCATGCTCAACTGACCAAGCCACCCAGGGGCCTCCTGTTCTGTAATTTTAAGAAGCCTCAGTGACAGCCAATGGGGTCATGCTTCCACTGACAGTGAACTCATAATGTGCAGTGTAAATATGGATTGCCACATATTTGAGCAACTCAGCTCACAGCAATGTCTGTTGTACTTGAGAAAGTACATCGGGACAGGTGATGAGTCACACCTGCACTGCAAGTTGGCTTGGCAGTGTGATGTCTGAGCTGGTCAGGGAAAATAAAAGGCAAAGTTGGCGAATATTCTAGTTTATTCTGCGGGTCTTGCCCGTGGTATGCTTACTTCTTGGCATACTTAAAGGCATGTTAAGCGTTAGGTTAAGGGAAGCTTAGAGGATGTTTTGATCAGAATTCTCCAGAAAAACAGAACCAACAGTGTGTGCATATGTGTATAGTATATATATTAACATTAAATCCTGGTGGCACCCACGGGAAATAAGAACATATAAGCATGTCTGATGGGTTGTTATGAACATTCTGGAAGGAGATATGGCGATACATAGCAAAGGCTTTAGATAAAGGACTATCCTTTGACAATCAGTTCCATTCCTAGAAACACACTGTAAGCAATCATTGGTGTGTGCAAAAATTTAATTGTGTGTTCTCCCAAGTTCTGTTCATTAACAGTGAAGAGATGGCCGGAAACTAAATGCCCCAAATGGAGAATTGATAAAAATAAAGAGGAGCTGAATTTCAGTGCAGCTATTTCAAGATGGTACTCCAGGGGTGCCAAGGTGGCTCAGTTGGTTAAGCCTGCAACTCTTGGATCTCAAGGTTCATGGGATCCAGCCCAGAGTCGGGCTCTGGGTACACAGCACGGATCCTGCCTGGGATTCTCTCTCTCATTCTCTGTCACTCCCCAACTCGCTCTCTCTCTCAAAATCAATAAACTTTAAAAAATTAAAAAAAAATTAAGATGGCATTCTAGGATAGGTTATAACAAAACAAGTTAAAATATTCAACAGATATAAATACAGCTACAGATATAGATAGATAGATAGATGGATAGATAGATAGATAGATAGATACAGATATATCTCTATAGAAATAACTAAAAGGATATATACTCAATAGGAAATGATGGTATGATTACAGGTAATTTATGCTTCCTTCTTTGCACATTTCTGTATGTATCAAATATTTTGGTAAACAACAACAAAAAAGTAACTTTCCAGTGGACAATCCCAACAATACCACCCGGGTCAGGCAATCAAACTCAACCCCAATAGTGCTGTGATGTTACTAGGACGCACCCTTGTTAGGATGTGACGGAAATGATCCTTTGTCTCTGTCTTTCTTGTGAAAACCCACAACCCCGGGCTAAACAGGAGAAAAGTATTCCCATGAATCCCAATTGAGCGATATTGTACAAAATGCCTGAGCACTCCTCGTTCACACCGTCCAGCTCCTCAAAAACCAACTGAAGTCTGGGGAAACCGTCACAGCCAAGAGAGACCTAAGAAAACATGAGGAGTGAATCGAATGTGGCATCCAGGTGGGGTCCTGGAGTGGCAAAGGGATGTCAGGGGATATGAAATAGGGAATAAGGACATTGGAGTGGAGTAGGCCTTTGAGTTAGTGTTGTGTGTATAGAGATGATGTCTGCGAAGGGGAGAATTCACCAAGGCGAGTCTGTTTCCTGGTGTAGACTGCGTCAGTCTCTTCATCCACATCTGCCAGTTCCCCCGTTGAGAAAGATGCATAATGGGTGGTCTCATCTGAGGTAAAGACTTTTCTCGGAGCCTACTCTAGGCATCGTTGATGAGCATCTAGTCTAGACTGTATCAAATCTCACGTGTCTCCTTCACCCATAAACAGCTCCTCTCTCTAAGCCTTCCGGCATTTCTGTGGGGAATGCTTCTCATACCCTGTAATGGTCATTTCTGAGAACATATCCCAGAGGAAGAGACCTGCCCTAACCTTCCTCTGGGCTGGACAGGACTGAGGCTCAGGTGTTTCTCTCACCTGCCCACTGAGTGTAAGTCCCAGCTCCCGGTGATGTCACAGAGCTGGGGTTCAGCTCTTTTGTGACACCAGGGGTTTCCCTGGGATGGGCCAAGATGCTTACCATTATGGTGGGCACCTTCATTCAGCTACAGTGTTGACTATGAACAGTTAACAGAGAGTTTCTAAAGCAATTTCCGCTTTGCTCCCAAATGGTGCCAATTTCTACCCCAATCAGCCACAGAGGTAAGGGTGTTGTTTTCCCCTTAAACCACATTTTTAAAAAACTGTTAGTATTTTCTGGCCATTTATTTTTGGGTTGGAAGATCTGACAGCTGCATTTTTTCCCTGACAAGGTTTTTCTGGTTTACCTAACACAGTTGGGTTGGGATAGAGCAAGCAGAGCAGCTGTGGGCTCTTGGTGGCCCGTGTTTAGGGCAGCAGGAATCAATGACAGAGCGAAGGTGGATCATTGGGAAGGGAGAAGCAATCGGCTATCGGGAAATGGAGATAATATTGGGTATGCTTCAGGGGAACGGACTTCAGTCCTCTGTCTACACCTTCACGGTATCTTGGGACCAGTAACTGTGAGTCTCAGCTTTGCCGCCTTGTGACGTGGGGACTGGAGTTCTGAAAAGCCACTTCTGGCTCTGATATTTTACGGCTACAACTCCACATGACAAAATTCACAAAGATGCCAGAGATTCGCTGTGCCAAGGGGCTAGTTCAATACTTACTAGGTCAAAAAGGCTGTGTGATGGCACTACCAGGCGATATGGATTATCTACTCATTATCTGTACCTTGAGGGCTGATTATGTGACAGATGAGTGGATTTGAAATTGTGTCAGTAGAGGAAGAGAAGTGTGAAACGTGGGGGGATGAGTGAGGCAATCATGTGCTTTGCTCATTCAGCAAAAACAGATCACAAATCTTCTCTGTTAGGAGTCAGGGTGACATTGAAGGAACCGGAGGGAGACAAGAAGAGAAAGGAAGCGAAAGAAGGGAAGCACAGGGTAGGAAGGTGAGGAGGAGATTTTGTGGTCTGTTCAAAGAGTCACATTTGCTGCCCATGGACTTGACAGCAGGATTCGTGCAGAGGAGGTAGGGCCCCAAGGTCAACCAGTAGGACAGGTCAGATCAGAAGAGACAGAGGATGCCATCCTAAGGAACTGAATGGATGTTTCACAGGTAATGGAGAACTTAAGTGTATGAGCCGTGATAATTAGAATTGTGTTAAGGTTTCCGGTTGAGGGGCATCTGGGCTGCTCAGTTGGTCAAGCATCCAACTCTTGGGTTTCGGCTCAGGTCGAGATCTCACCGTTTGTTGGATCGAGCCCCACGTCAGGCTCTACACTGACGGCTCAGAGCCTGCTTGGGATTCTCCGTCTCCCTCTCTCTCCCTGCCCCTACCCCACTCTCTTTCTCTCAAGAATACATAAATAAATAAAACGTTAAAAAATTATTAAAAAAATAAAAGGTTTCTGGCTGATACATAGAAGATAAAGAGGAGGTGAGGCTGAAGGGAAACTAAATATTAAAACTGTATCAATAGACCAAAAGTCAACAATGTGAGAAGTTTGTCTTCAGCTTCTAGCATGCTGGGCATGTTGGGCTCAAGGAAAATAGCATAGCTTTAAACTGACGAATTACTAAAAATACATGAAGATAGGCAACTTGGCATTCCTTTAAGAACTTTTTTCCCCCCCAGAGAGAGTGAACCAGCAGGAGAGGGGCAGAAGGAGAGACAGGATTCTAGGCAGGCTTAGTGGAGCCTGATGTGGGGTGCGATCCCATGACTGTGGGAGAATGACCTGGGCCCAAGTCAAGGGTCAGACGCCCAACCCACTGAGCCACCCAGGCACCTCTCAAGTAAGAACTTTAAAGGCAGACCGGCACAAATGGAAACAAAGTAATGTAAATAATACTGGGAGTGAATGGATTAGAGAAAAGAGTATTTTTACAAAATCATGCTCGATATGATTTTCTAAGGAACAAACAACAAAATATAATGTCAAGTACATAACTATGAAAGGCATTTAAAAAACTTAGAGATATCTAAAAGGAGTGAAAAATTATATATAGTCAAATACAGAGAAAGTAATACTTATGAAAGATATATACTTATATATAGGATAGGAAGAAAATCCTATCCACTGTTTCATACCCAAGTGTTATATATATAAAACATTTGATATGTAACATATTATATATACAACTTGGCATGTATAATATAAGTTATAACATATACAATTTGAAAATGAGAATGAATGGGAGTATTATTTTTGCAAAAACATAATTTATCAAAACTGGCTAGAGAAGAGGTAAAAATCTTAGACCAATCACTCCAGCAGACATTGAGAAAGTTGCCAAACGATTATGCCATAAATGTAATGAGTTGTTTTAAATTCTGATGAAACACAGGATTCCTGTGTATTTATAATTTTCTAAGAACAGAGAAAGAAATTAGGACAATAAAAGAAACCATATGTCATTACCTAGTAAGTTTCCTTTCAGGAATGCAAGGCAGGTCAACATGATGAAATCCAAATGTATAACTCATTGTATTAGGGGAACACAAGAGAAAGAGTAAGCATTTCTTTTCATAAATTAGATAATTTAGATACATTATTAGATAATTAGATTGGATAAAAATCAATATCAATATCTAAGAATAAGTGTTACTAAAATAGCGAGAGAAAGAAATTTTCTTGCATGATTTAAAAAAGAAAAAAGTTATTTCAGGGGCGCCTGGGTGGTCAGGTGGCTAAGTGTCCAACTTTGGCTCAAGTCATGATCTCATGGTTTGTGGGTCTGAGCCCCGCGTCGGGCTCTGTGCCCACAGCTTGGAGCCTGGAGCCTGTTTCGGATTCTGTGTCTCCCTCTCTCTCTGCTCCTCCCCTGCTCGTGCCCTGTCTTTCTTTAAAAATAAATAAACATTAAAAACATTTTTTTTAAGTTACTTTAAAAGTATAGCTATGCTGAAGGTAAAACACTCGATATTTCCCCTTAACCTCCACCAAGGACATGACAAGATTCCTCACTGAAGTTTTGCTGACCGTTTGCCTGCAGAAAGATCATATTTGATAGGAGGAGGCAAAGTTGTTGATATGTGAAGATGCTCTGAGATTTGCCCCTAAGAGTCAATTTAAAATAAATAATGTTCAAAATTATAAAAGTTCACTATGAAGCCCAGGGATAAAACAGTAACTGTGTTAAAAAATTGTTACTGTTGACTGCATTAAAACAGAAAGTCAATATGGTTTTTATGTCCAAACCCTAACCAGTTAGGAAACATAATTTTACCATGTTGCTAGCAAAGTGGCTACAAAATGAAAATAGAGGGGCGTCTGGGTGGCTCAGCCGGTTAAGCATGTGACTCTTGATCTCAGCTCAGGACTTGATCTCGGGGTCGTGGGTTCAAGCCTCACATGCTAGGCATGAAGCCTACTTAAAAATAAATAAATAAAAATAACCAAATAAAAACGTCATAATAGAGAGGAGCAAAATTAATGAGAAAGTCTTTGGATCTCTATGAAGAATGATGGATTTCTTTACTCATACAACTTCAAAGTCCAGGGGCAGGGCTCCTTTTTTTTTTAATGTTTATTTTTGAGAGACAGAGAGCACGCGAGAGTGGTGGGGGGGAGAGGCGGGAGAGAGGGGGACAGAGGCCCCAAAGTGGGCTTTGTGCTGATAGCATTGAGCCCAATGCAGGGCTCAAACTCACAAACCGTGAGATCATGACCTGAGCCAAAGTCTGTCACTTAACCGACTGACCCACCCAGGCACCCTGGGTTTATTATTTTTTCAATTAATACATTAAACTATTTTTCAAGTTTATTTATTTTGAGAGAGAGCATGCAAGCAGGGGAGGGGCAGAGGGAGAGGGAGAGGGAGAGGGAGAGAGAGGGAGAGAGGGAGAGAGAGAGAGAGAGAGAGAGAGAGAGAGAGAGAGAATCCCAAACAGACCCCACACTGCCAGCGAGGAGCTTGATGTGGGGCTCGATTGCACAAACCCTGAGATCACAACCTGAGCCGAAATCAAGAGTTACATGCTTAACCAACTGAGCCACTCAGGTGCCCCGAAGGATGGATTTGTTAAACTTACTCAGAGGACATTAAAAAATGACATGATTTAATAGAAAGCACTGACTAAATATGGAGACATAGCTCATGCTGGTCTGGAAAGACTTAAATCATAAAGATAAATTCTGGTTGACACAATTTAATGCAAATTCATTCAAAATATCAAAGGTTTAACTTGAAGAAATACTTGAAAGTTCTTTTGAATGAACACATTTTGTAGATTTTTTCAAGTAAGTTTTGAAACATACAAGAGACTTTTTTTTCAGATATTGAGATGTTTTATAAGGTTAAAATAATATGTCGAAAACTCCAGGAAGAGGGCATACTTACTCCATATAGACGCTTGTACAGACATATAGCAGGATATTCTGAACCCACACTAAGAGCGATAGAGATATAAGCGGACAAGAAGGAAACTCGGAATGTATTAAGTGAAGAAAACAGTTAAAACACAGTTTGTACAGTGTTGGCCAATTATGATTAAAAACGCATATATACCCAAGAGCATATTTACAAAGGGGTAACTGAACGTCTGGAAGGTTATATGTGAAAATGTTAACAATGGTTACATCTGAGAAATGTCAAATAAGCTAAATTTTAATTGCTGACTGTGGCTTCTCAGCAGCATGCAAACTAGAGAGAAAACAGAGTAAAAAGCAAAAAGCAGCCTCTAATGTTGCCAATTTGTTCTTTATTAATGGATTGATGGAACACCATTGACGGGGTGGAAAGGCAGGGAGAGCATGAACTGATGAGACTCTCAAACAAATCCACTGACCATTTTCAAAAGCCGGGGCCCCAGCCCACTAGACGATGTTGGGAAACGCATAAGCTTCAATAAAAGGGATTATTCGATTGTGCCCATACCTTGACATTAGCCCAGGGAGACCCATCGCAGAATCGTGACCTCCAGATACGTAAAGGAATAAATTCGTGTTGTTTCAAGCCAAGTAGTTTCATGGTGACTGGACACGGGAGCAAAAGAAAACTAGCAGAGTTTCCTTCTCTGATGGACTATTTCTGTCCCTCTGTGGGAAAAGTCCCATTTCTGTAAAAGAGCAAAACTCTAGCAGATCAGTCTTGATAAGGACTGGCCATTTCCATACCTCCAGATAAATAGCATCAAGCTTGTCCTGACCAGTGATGCTTTGATGGCCAATTTCTTGGATACAAGCCCAGATTAGGATTCTCTGGGGCCAACAGGTACAGAAACGTACTGTCCTTGATGGGCCCTTGAAGCACACCAGATCTCTTTATTAAAAATGAAATATTTTAATACCGAAAGCGGTATGTTAGAAGAGGCAACATACATTCACTTTAACATGTAAGCAAACCTTATGCATTCTTTTTTCTTAATAGTTAGAAAACTTCTGAAAATTTCTCTACATGCTGTTTCTTTTGCAGATAGTCTTGGCTATAGATTTATGTGTTTCTAAAGCAAGGGAAGGCTTCTCTTTATACTAAAGTCACCTTCCCCCCTTCGTGCTGTAATGCACATATGTATGTGTTGGTAATTCGCATTGTCCAACAGCAAGAAGAAGAAAATTGACACTTTCCAACTGGTAATTAATTCCTGTACATACACAAAAAAGGTTAGGAAATTGGAAATGATGAGTTGGACAGACTATGGTACACAACAGCAGTTCTCAAATTGTGGTCTCCAGACATCTCCATTGAGATGTCCTGGAAACTGGTCAAAAAAAGTGAAGTGTCCAGTCCCATCCCAGACTTGCTGGGCAGAAACCATAGTAGAAGCAACCACCTTGGCTAT
Source organism: Lynx rufus (assembly GCF_022079265.1). Lineage (NCBI taxonomy): Eukaryota > Metazoa > Chordata > Mammalia > Carnivora > Felidae > Lynx > Lynx rufus. The sequence goes on from NW_025814828.1 coordinate 3,644,197, forward strand.
TAAGCAGGTAGGTGTAATTGTCTGAAAGACACAGCTCAAACACATCATCCACGGTTTGGGTGGCATCGTGGCGGGAAAGAGAAAATTAGTACCACGTCTACAACTTTCTTTTTAATTTTTTTAATGTTTATTTGTTTTTGAGAGAGAGAGGCAGAGAGAGAAAGGGACAGAGAGGATCTGAAGCGGGCTCTGTGCTGACAGCAGAGAGCTCGACACGAGTCTTGAACCCACAATCCATGAGATCATGACCTGAGCCAAAGTAGGACTCTCAACCAACTGAGCCACCCAGGCGCCCCCAGGTCTAAAATTTTCAAGTCTTACACTCACCCACATCCCAGAAATGGATACCGTCCTGGAGTCTCTTCTTTCTTTGTCCTTAAAAAAAAAAAAACAAACAAAAAATACGCTATTTACACATCATTGATTATTTGCTCCGATTGTTAATGAAAAATAAAGGAGAATTAATTAATAACATCCTCAATTCAATGATCATTTCACAGATTTGAAGAGTGTCCTTTTTTTTTTTTTTTTTTAGAAATATCATTTTTATCTGTCTCATGTCTACTAACCAGCTGCTTACAAAGTATTAGAATATGGGGCTCACAGACACATTATTATATTTTCAAAGGAAAAATGGTGAGCACCCATGTATACAAAGCAATTTTGGGAATTCATGAGGGTTTCATTTTAAATGTAAATCAACAGATTATGGAAGCAGTCTGGACTTGGTACATTTTTATTCTTAATCTGTTATCTTGTTTCTGAATGTCAGTATTGTTTTTGAATTTGTTTTGTCTCCTGTCTTTTGTAAACACGTTACTTCTCTTCCCCTTTGCTTTTCCATGGCCGATCTGTTGGGTGCTTTTTATGCTTTAGCTGTTAATTTGTTTCATGTCAAAATAACCTTACCACATAATTCAGGACCCCACGTGGTTTGGGCTTTGAATTAATAGGATTATTACTAAATTTCCATTTCACTTTAGGGTGTCAGGATGGAAGCAAAGAGTGTTTCAAAATCAAACATGTTTTGTGACCATTCCTTTTAAAACCTCGTCTTGAGTATTCTGCATGTCATAGGTAGATAAATTGGCTCCTTAATTGAAGAATACAGGTACATATTTTACCATCAATTACAAATAAAGCCTTGCAATGCACATTTAGGCCAGTATTTGGAAGAAGTAAAAAAAAATATCCAGGCTATTCATCATGAATCCTTTATAGCAAAGTCAGTGAGAAAAATTAAAAAAAATTCATAAAGGCAGTGACACCTCCCATTAGTAGACAAATATGTCCTGAAGATACTAAGGTCTTTATACTCTACTCACCATGCCCCTCACTTAAGAAGAAATGCATTTGAGGCATGTATGGGTCTCGTTGGTTTTTAAGGCCTTGTTATGGGACCAGTTCTTAGGCCAGTAACGTTCTCATTGCCTGGGAGCTTGTAGAAGATGCAGAATTTCAGGACCAAACCCATGCCTAGGGCGGACTCTGCACCTGAACAAGCTTCCGGGGTGACTCATATATCCATTACAATATGACAACTAGCACTCAAGGAAAACCATTTCCTAAAACACTGAAGATCTGGGGATCCCATTTTTAAATGTTATTTATTTTGAGAGAGAGGGAGAGAGAGGGAGAGAGAATCCCAAGCAGGCTCCACACTGTCAGCACAGAATCTGACGCGGGCCTCAAACCCACAAACCACAAGACCATGACCTGAGCTGAAATCCAGAGCCTTCCACTCAGGTGTACCTGGGGGTCCCGTTATTAAATATCCTACTCGCGATGCTGCCAGTGAAGAAAATGTCCTGCATGTTAAACCCTCATCTGTCTTCGGTGTGAAGATGTGTGGGTAGTGAGTCAGGGATGGGGGAGGAACTTCGGTCACGATGCTGCCACAAGAAAGCGAGGCTTTTGCCCTTCGGAATCCCAGCCAGGTGGCTCTCCCTGTTGGACACGTGGTCTCTAGTAAGAGGAATATGGTGCCCTCTTCTACCCTCGGCTACTTCCTGATCAAAAGACGGGGCACCCCAATTTATTTTTAATCTCTTTTAAGAAATGCAGAAAGAGAGAAATCTCTAAAGGCATTCATCCTAATTTCTGTCTCTTAAAAAATCCATAATTCATTATTGCATTAGTTTTATAAATGTCTACTTTTAAAGGAGTAGGAAGAAAATCCTATTCTTCAATGTTTCATATCTAAAGAATATGATCTGCAAGAAAAAAAAATCATTCCTCGGATACTTAAAAGCAGCTCTCCTTATGTTAATTATTGAAGTAAAGCATGCCTTCCTATATAGCCACCGGTGATCATTTCTCTCCACAAATTGTGGAAGAAAAAACATCCACTCTGGTAAACGCCTTAATTTGATGTCTTTGGTTCCCAAAAGGATCAAATTCCAATGCATTGCAAGGAAGGTATTTATTCTCAGTGTTGTGGCATCCCATTTATTTATGCATTTGCTGTGCCTCCTACCTGTTTCTCATTCCTGCAAATCAATCAAGGTGTTATCATGGAAGCATTTTCTCTAGAGGCTGTGTTTATATTTGTTACAGGGATTTGACTTGACACAGTTGTGGGGTGGTCTGAGCAGCCTTTCTCAACCTGTCATCCGTGTGCCTGTTGCCGCAGCTGAAAGTCCACAGAGCAGGTGGTCACGAAGGGACAGCTGATGTTAACGGGAAGAGATCTGGGCAGGCTGGAACTCAAAAGCATGAGTGAAGTTGGACAGAAACTTGTGTCCATTATTGTTGCCTCTAACCTTTGGTAAAAGCATCCTGCAATATCCGTGGCCGTTGATCGTGCACCTGCACATGCACCCCGAGCCTGTGTGCTGCAGAAGCCAATAAAGGAGCGGGGAAAGGAAAATACACACAACTGCTTCACACCAAGGTGAGTCAGTAAATCAGAGGCAACCTGCAAAATGGCGGCTGCTTCTCTCCTACCCTCCTAATCCCTCAAGGATCTCCTTGGTGGAGATTCACATATCAGAAGGGGATTTCTGGAATACGTGATTCAGCAAAGCCAAGGGGACACATTCCAAAGGCATATCCACCTTCTCCTCTCCCCGACGTAGCTCATGTAGCATGTTAATGACCAAGAGCTTGAGACTGGTGAATCTGAACTTACTTAAACCCAGACTTCCTGGCTGCAAGTCAAGTGACTTTCCACAAAGCAAACAACATGAAATGTCCAAATACGTGTCCTATTCTGTGACCCTGCTTTCCTAACTCAGGTGTCCAGTTTTGATCGTCTGATATAATGCACTAAAACTAATGTCTCCTCTGAATCCATAAGCATTCTGAAACAGGGTGATGTTATTGTGTATCCACTGAATGAGACTGATAAAGAAGTAAAGGAGGTGGCAGGATAAAGCTTCATATGCAAAGGGGTTCAAGACAAAAAGTGGTCGGCTAATCATACTGCTATCCCCAGCGGTTCCCACGTTTGGATTGTACCATTGCAGTTGTGGAAACTGGCCACCACTGTGTCCTACCTTCCCTGGAAAAACACCCGGTTTCAAAGAGACAATCTTAGGAACGGTGCTCCCCTGAATCTAATCAACCTTGAGTTTCTGCACACTAACCTATTTCTTCCATCCCATCACTTAATGTTTGCCTTTTAAGCTCATGTTTATCCGTTTCCTCTAAAAAAAAAGAAAGAAAGAAAGAAAAGAAAAGAAAGCTCTTTCTTTTGTTAGTAGCTGGAGGCTGATAATTACTCTATGTATTTAGTAGCAAGTATCATTAGAATTCTGAATTAAAAATAAGATTAATGATTTAATTTCAATCTTGTCAGGATGACCCATTTAAAAAAATACTGATGTGATATAGTGCTATAAAAGATTTAAGCATAATTTATTGATAAAACCATTACAACTGCAATGAGAGAGCTATTTGTCTACATAATGGTTCCTGAAATCACAGATAGTACTTTCCCATTATTTCACTGCAACATTTATAATTCCTTTTTGGAGTTACCATTTTCTTTCTTTCTTTCTTTCTTTCTTTCTTTCTTTCTTTCTCTCTCTCTCTCTCTCTTTCTTTCTTTCTTTCTTTCTCTTCCTTCCTTCCTTCTTTTTCTTTCTCTCTCCCTTTCTTTTTTTTTCTTTCTTTCCCTTCCTTCCTTCCTTCCTTCCTTCCTTCCTTCCTTCCTTCCTTCCTTCCTTTTTAACAACCACATATGGTGCTTCTGTTCTAAGCCTCTTACAAATCCCAGCTCAATTCATCCTCACCACAATCCCATAAGGTAGCACTGTTGTTCTCTGTACATTATGCCTAAGGAAATGGAGGTGTGGAAAGTTTTGGTAACTTCTCCAGTGGAACACAGCAGGTAAATTTTGCAGCTATGATACAAACATAGATTCTGGTTCCAAAACCTACCTTCTAACCACTGATCTGCATTGCTTTTCCATTATAGAAAATCCAGGGACAACTTGTTTCACTTCGGTTGGAGACAGTAGCAGATGCACCTTTGCATTTGGGAAGGCAGCCAGGTAACAAAATTATTGGCATAAAAACTGCTCAATATTTCTCATGGCCAGATAAAATATTATAGATTTTCTCATAACAAGGAATTATGTAACCCTGGATGTCAAAAGTTCACTTAAGACCTTCTGCTTCTGGTGAAGCAGCAGTAACAGGGAATCATCTTCTTGACAAAACAAAACAAAATGTAAAACAATGGTTTTCAAGACATTAGGTATCAGTCCATTGATGACAGTTATTTCAGAAAGATGGATAATGAATGATGGGAACACTATCATTGAACAGCTACTGTATTAAGACAGATTCTAGGCAGTGGTTTCAAGAACGGGAACCCAAGCAGGACCAGACAGGCTCCTGGTTTGAGGTGATGGATCCCAGAGGATACAGAACAAGGCAGTTAGGAATTTCAGGACAGATTTTGCAGAAAAGAAAGCTACATAGAGAACCCCAAAGAACAGGAGAGTACCCTAGTGGAATAATTAGCAAATTACTAATCAATGCATACACATAACCTGTACAGTCATAATACTATGTAAGGGTGGGATATAACCATCCAAAGAATGAGAACACTGCTCAGGGCTCACAGAGGACTATAAGCAGTGCCTGATTCCACCCTCCAGAAGGAAAGAAATCTCATAGCATAGAAAACATTGCATAAAGTCTTCAGGAAGATTCCAGCTCAATAAGGAAGAAATCATTCTTCACATCCTGAGCACTGCTCAGGTCTTGCTACCAAACCTTATTAGCCAGACTAGAAGAGATAAATCTCCTTCCAAACAGCTTAACTAAATCCCAAAAGAAAGCCAATGAGTTTTTATAGGAATAAAAATACCCAAACCCAAAGTGGTAAGGTGCACAACATTCTACATTGAAATATTAACATCCTTGAAGTATAGCAACAGAAACTATCAAAAAATAAAATATGGAAAGAGAACAAATAAAAATGAAAAAAGCATAAGTGAACTATAATATAACATCAAGTATCCTAATGTGTGGGTGATTAGAATGGTCAAAGGAGAAGAAAGAGGCCACAAAAAATTCTGAATTTAGAGTTGTCAGAAATTCCCAAAACTTAAAAAAACCCACAAACCTCTAAGCCTAGAGATCCAAGAATCTCAACAAACTCTAAGTGTAAAAAATATAAGAAAAAATTTGCCAAGGCACAGCATGATCAAATTGCTCAAAACCAGTGATAAAGATAACATCTGAATAAGCATCTAGATTAAAAATACATTTTATATAGATGGGTAAAGATAAGAGTAACTTTAGATTTCTTGTCAGTAACAATTTAAAAAAGATGGTGAAGGGCACCTGGGGGCTCAGTAGGTTAAGCATCAGACTGGCTCAGGTCATGATCTCATGATCTGTGAGTTTGAGCCCCATGTCAGGCTCAGTGCTGACGTCTTGGAGCCTGGAGCCTGCTTCGGATTCTGTGTCTCCCTCTCTCTCTGACCCTCACCCACAAGCTCTCTGTCTCTCTCTCTCAAAAATAAATAAACATTTAAAAAATTAAAAAAAAAGAAAGATCGTGAAGAAACACATTTAAGATTAAAAAAAAAAAAAGTCGCCTAGATTTCTATACCCAGCAAAAATATCTTTAAAGTAGCTATAGGTGAAGAAAACACATTTTCAGACATATGAAACCCTGAAGAACTCATGACCAGCACACCTGTACCACAATAAATGTCCAAAGAATTCTTTTAGCCAGAACAAAAACAGTCTTAGATGGGTATTTGGATTAACACAAGAGTGAATAGCAGAAACTCCTTGATAAACCTATCGGATTATATAAATATTTGTAAAATATAATTGATGGTACAGGGTGACTAGGTGGCTCAGTTGGTTAAATGTCCAACTCTTGGTTTCGGCTCAGGTCACGATCTCATGGTTGGTGAGTTTGAGCCCCACATCAGCTTCTGTGCTGACAGCTCAGAGCCTGGAGCCTGCTTCAGATTCTGTCTTTGTTTCTCTCTCTCTCTCTGCTCTTCCCTTGCTCACGTTCGGACTCTTTCTCTCTGGCAAAAATAAATAACCATTTAAAAAAATAAAAAAAAATATAATTGATGGCATAAACAAAAATGACAGGATGTTTTACGGAATAACAATAGTATATGTTGGGGGTGGGGGAGTAGAAATATACTACCACATAAAACTGGAGAAAGAGAACAAAAACCAAAAACTGATGAATATTTCTCACTAACAGTCGAATATTCTAAATGCATGTTAGGAAAGTGTTCAAAACTGCATAAAAAGGGTAATAGATCATGGCCAAGGGAGATTCCAAATATATAAGGTTGTATTTTTTAAAAATTTTTAAATGTTTATTTATTTTTGAGAGAGGGAGAGAAAGAGCGTGCACGAGCACAAGTGGGGGAGGGGCAGAGAGAGAGGGAAACATAGAATCTGAAGCAGGCTCTAGGCCCTGAGCTGTCAGCACAGAGCCCGAAGTGGGGCTCAAACTCACCAACCACGAGATGATGACCTGAGCCGAAGCCACTCAATATACCAGGTTGTCTTAACATACAAACTCAATGTCCTATTGACTAATTACAACAGAAAAAAACCTTGATCATCTCAATATTTGCAGAAAACAATTTGTTGGGGTTCAGTGTGTATTACTGGTTTTAAAAAACACACTGAAAAATTTAAAAAAATCATCCATCTGATAAAAGGCATCTACATACTCTACAATTAATAGCATTCTTAGTAATGGATTTTTCCACCTAAAATCAGAACGAAACAAATGTGTCTGCTTGCACAACTTCTTTTCACCATTGTACTACAGATTCTGACCAGCATGATGAGGGTGGGTTGGGGGAGGCAGTGGGAATCAAAACTCCAGATTGGAAAAGGAAAATTAAACCTGTCTTTAAATATGGAATGACCATCCATGTAGAAAATCCAATGGAATATAACCAAACAACTACCAGAACTATCAAATGTATTTAGCAGGATTGCAAGATCAAAGATCAATATACCAAAATAAATTGGTATATACCATTTCTATATACCAGCAATGAGCATTAAAAAACTGAAATTGAGAAAGCAACATCAATAGCAAGAACATTAAGTGTATGAAATACTTTGGAGGTAACTCTGACGTAGGATGTGTAAGACCAGTACACTGAAAACTACAAACCAGTGTTGAGTGGATTTGAAGACTGAAATAAGTGGAGAGGTATACTTTGTTCATGGGTTGAAGAACTATGCAGGTTTCAGCATGTCAGTTCTCCCAAAATAAATCTACAGATTCAACCCCATTCGATATTTTGGCAGGGTTTTTTTGTCAAAATTGATAAACTTATTCTAAAATTCATATGTACAATAGCCAAAGGGGAAACAATGTTTGAAAAGGAAAAGCAAATTTGGAGGTCTCATACTACCTGTATTCAAGATATATTCATGCTATAGTAATCAAGACAGCATAATATCAGTATGAAAACCAACAGACCAGGTGAACAGAATATGGGACTAGAGAAACAGATGCACACATTGATGGTAAACTTCATGTCTACACACACACAGTCATGACATCTGAGGGACATCAGGAGCAGGTATTTGGGACACATACCCTCAGATCATCTTCCAACTTCTGTGCAGACTCAGTGACCAATATTGTTTCTAGATAAGCCTTCATTCCTTCTCATCAGAGATTATCATGTAGATGTTTCCAGCTGATGACCAATCCAATTTCCCATGTTGGATGTTGACCACCCCACATCTTTTTTTTTAAATTTTTTTTAATGTTTATTTTTGAGAGACAGAGAGAGACAGCATGAGTGGGGGAAGGGCAGAGAGAGGGAAACATAGAACATGAAGCAGGCTCCAGGATATGAGCTGTCAGCACAGAGCCTGACACAGGGCTCAAAGTCATGAGCTGTGAGATCACGACCTGAGCTGAAGTCGGACGCTTAACCAACTGAGCCACCCGGGCACCCCTTCACCACCCCACATCTTAGTTTACAGGTGAGAAAACCATACATTGGCAACTGGGGAGAAATTTGAGGCTGACTCAGAAGAAGCGCATTGCTCAAGTCAGATCCAGAATTTTCTGTATGGCAGGCCAGAGGAGAGAATAAATGGTGTGGAGTAGGTCCAGAATATGGTCCAGCTGAAAATAAAAGGCTAAACTGTCTATAGTTACACTGGTACCATAGAATACTTGGGTTTGATCTACCTTTAAACCTGTTCACTTATGATATTTATGATCTAATAGCATCTTTAACCAGAGTTAGGAATATTTAATCATGTTTTATCTGAAAATATACATAATTGGAAATGTGTTTTTTAAAATATTCTTATTGACTTACTATACTGTCTCAACGATTTTCCAGTTCTATAAGCCATAGCTTAAGAAGATTAACTTGTTTTTATAAAACGTATTTTTCTTGATTAGACTACATGTCACAACTACATTTTAAAATGATGTGTCGAGATCAAATATACTTAGTATCATTTTAAAACACAAAGATCGATTTATAAAATGAAGAGATGTCAATTCCATATGTACTGACAATTTATTAATGATTTATACCCACTGGTGATATTTTCAGAATAAAACCCAGTTTCAATCTGAGAAGGCTAGGAAATAGGAAAAAGTATGGCTTTTTATAGTCTGGTGTTTTTGAACCATCAAATATAAAGAAAATATTTTGGGGGGCTTTGATCATGACATTCCATGAGTCAGGATTTTACTATCTGTATGCATTGCCAATCACTGTCGACAGAAAATTTATTAGAAAGCTTTTATGAGACATTGGTTGGAATTTTCAAAATGATTTACTAATAATTCATTATCAATTATAGCTATGGTAATAAACTGATTGGAGCTTTTAAGAGACCATGTTTTATAGTGAGGAACATACTCTAAATATATCTCTTACACATTTAAAAATTCTTATGAAATATCTTGAGTAGACATAGGGGCTACTTTAAGACAATATTTGGCCAAAAATGCACTTCTTTATTACAGTTCAGATCAGATTATTACTTGATATAATAATACGTATAAATTGGTAACAGGAGATTATGTGAGACAGCTTGTCCCTCCTCCCGAGATTAATTTAACATTAAATTACCTTTGTTTGAGAGTGAAATACAGTATCAGCATTTGTTTATAAAAGACAATACTAAAGCATTTTCATCTAAACCCTAATGTTCATTATGTTCAATTACAGAGGAGATAATTTAACAGCTTGTGTCACTAGTAATGGAAAATCAAGATAGCCGTGTTCATTTTTGCAATGCAAATATAGGACATGTGTGTTTGTAGTGTTCTCGTCGGTGGACAAAAAATGCATTCCAGATATGATCACCGTATTGAAGACTGTTTACATAGGTTGACGTTTCTGAAAGATTGGAAAAAAGCACCCAAGGTCAATAGCAGTAACGGATTGAAGAGACCTCACCAATATTCGGACTGTTTTCATCAAAAAAGCATATTTTATACTGAGAAGGAAGATGTATAAGAGGAGTGTAGTCACATCGCATATTAAAATGTACAGCAAATATGTACAAAACATACAGGAAAGTCTTTATAATGAAGACGATGATGAACTGGCATGAGAAAGGGAAAAAAATGAAATAGAGAATAGAAAGAAGAGAAATAGACCCAAGGACACATAGAAACCTAGCGTAGGATAAAGTTCAATCTTAAATCATTTGGGGATAATGGATGTTTTAATAATGGACACTGTGACAGATGTAGGCAGCCATTTAAGAGATGATAAAATTAGATCCACTCCTCACACCGTACTCAGAAACGAATCCACAATGGACCAGAGAAAAGGTAAAAGAACCAGAACTACAAAGTGGTCAGGACCACTACAAACCAGAAAAATTCTTGTATGGCCTGGGTGTAGGGAAATGGCTTTCTAATCATCGCATCTAGACGTAATAAAGTCCAAATTTAATAAAAGAACGGATGCATACGTTTGGCTACATTTGTTTTTTTAATTATTTTTAAGGACTAGTTTTCCCTCACATATTTTTTTAAGTGTTTATATTTTATTTATTTATTTTTTTAATTTTTTTTTCAACGTTTGTTTATTTTTGGAACAGAGAGAGACAGAGCATGAACGGGGGAAGGGCAGAGAGAGAGGGAGACACAGAATCGGAAACAGGCTCCAGGCTCTGAGCCATCAGCCCAGAGCCCCACGCGGGGCTCGAACTCACGGACCGCGAGATTGTGACCTGGCTGAAGTCGGACGCTTAACCGACTGCGCCACCCAGGCGCCCCAAGTGTTTATATTTTAAAGAGAGCATGAAGGTGGCGGTGGGGGGTGGGGGGAGGAGCAGAGAGAGAGGGAGACACAGAATCCGAAGCAGGCTGCAGGTTCAAGCTGTTAGCACAGAACCTGAAGCGGGGCTCGAGCTCATGGACCGCAAGATCATGCCCTGAGCCCAAGTCAGCCACTTAACCGACTGAGCCACCCAGGCGCCCCAAGACTTGGTTCCTTTAAAAGATAAATACAATTGAAAAACTTTCAGCCAGACTTTCAAAAAAGAGAGGATTCACATAAATAAAATCAGAAATAAAGGAGTTTAAATAACAACAGGTCGTGAGTTTGAGCCCTACATCAGGCTATCATTACAGAGCCTGCTCAGATCCTCTGTCCCCCTTCCTCTCTCTGCCCCCTGCCCACTCTCTCTCTCTCTCTCTCAAAAATAAACATTAAAAAAGAAATATTTCTTCAATTAATAAGTATTTTAAACCTAATAAACTTGATGTAGAACTTAAATTTACATTTCAATTGATTTGAAATATGCATACCGTGAAATAAACTTGCCTTCCACAGTAAGTTACCATTTAATTTCTTAAACCAAGCGTTTGTCCAGGAGCCTCCATCTACATGTTATCATACCCTTAGGATTCAGAGCCATGCGTCCCCTGTGTGCCCTCCAGTTAACCTCCCCGTGTGGGTAACCACCTTCGGAATGCTGTCACGTTGTGACAAGTGGATGCACTCGGCTCTGAAGTCCCTCGGGGGACTGAGATTCCAGCAACGGTTGGATTGCTGTGAGTGCACGCTACACTTCAGGGAGCAATCGTGAGCGCATAAGTATCCCTTACAGGAACCGGGCTACTCCAGAACACGACCATGCTCTCTCCCGGATGACCACCGTCACCTAGCGGGAATGTTCATGTTCTTAACCAGTAATCGTCCCAGGCTGTGCGTCTCAGGCATATGGTGCCTTGGTCTGCTTTGTTTTCCCTTTCACGACCGTCACTTGGTCAGATGCGATGTGGAGACACTATGGTTGCACGTGACCCACACAGCCAGTAAACCTCTAACTGCTTGGAGGACCTGGAGGTTCATGGTCCGAGCACAGGACTGTCAGGGGCTGATACCAAGCGTTTCTAAAAAGAGGGAGAGGAAAGGAGAGGAAAAGGAGAGGGCCACACAGGCTGGAATTAGTCACATGGAAAAGTTCCAGAATGGGCAGACATCACCTGCACCCATTTGGAGATGCACAGCGAAGGCAACAGGGTAACGTAATTGTCTCTTGTCTTCAACTCTCTTATAGAACGTTATTTTGCAAATACTTGCAATCTCTTCTTCCCGACTCCTGCCGCGGCTCATTCCCTCCTGTGATAAGTATTCGGGGAAGGAGAGAGATTGCCTGTTGTCTAGTTTTACACTTTCTAGCCAAAACCACAGGAGACGCTTTGAGTTTTACATATTTGGGTTTCCGCCCCAAACGCTGGACACAATTTGTGTTTGGAGAAGCGCCACCTTTCAAAAAAAACAAAACAAAACAAAACAAAAAAACAAAAAAAGGAAAGCGATTAAAAGGTCGACCGAAGAACCTGCAAACACCGGGAATCCTGGCTGCCTGCAGGGGTGTCCTCGCTGTTAGATGTCGTTTCGAGGAGACCAGAAAACTGGGGCTCGCTGGCCGTGTTTGACAGAGGCTGCTGCGGGTCAATCATCATGTTTGGGTTTGTAGAAATATTGTCTCGGTGTTTCAGGAGACTAGGATGAGGTAAACTGTAGCACTACTGTCGTTTTTCTGCTTGGACTCGGAATTTTCAGCAGCTGGTTTAAGTTTACTCCTTTCCCGTTTTCAAAGCTGTTCCCTCTGTCAGGTTTCGTGAGTCGCTGAGACTCATGCTGACTTTAAAATTTATGTGATGTGTATGTAAAATCTTTGTAATTGATAGAATGTGCATGTGAGATGTATTTTTTAATAATTGATATTTGAACATTTACAAGTACGCGGTGTGGTTTTAATCTCTATTATACGGTGAGGAAGGTTAGGGGAGTATGAGAACATACTTTCAAATACCAAATTCATTCATAGCAAAGTAAAACTTTTCTTTCTTTCAAGGGTCAATGATAAAATCTCACCTTTTAATGAACCTGGTAGATTGAAACATATGTGGATCAATAAAATTCATTTTTGATTCAAAATTGAAATACAAGAATCAGTGAATTCGACTGGCATGAAAGGATTAGTATGCTATACTGTGGCTCAGCGAGGAATGGCAAGAAATATATTAAGAAATCAAATCAGAAAGATTTATTATCACCCACTGTTTGGGAAAAGTGTGGAAGACAGAAACTTGCTAAAAAAGAATGAGCAGATTGGAAGCAACTTCCAAGAAAACGCAACAGCTTTAACCATGGAATAAAGTAGACAGCATAATACGAGAAGTGCAGAATTAGTATTTTTCAAGTGAAACATTCTCGTAATATTTGGGTTCCAATATTTTGACAACTGCCAGTTGCCTATACAACTAGTAAGTAAGTGTTGTCATAATACGGTGCTGGGACGTTATATTTACTTTTCCACAAATGAGAAGTACATTTTGGGATTTTCTGAACACACAGCCCAACGTTCACCAACCCTGTAGTTCGCCACATGTGATGTGAAAGAACCAATTCACAGAGATGCTACGGAGAGTATTGATCTCGAAGATAGAAACTGTAACCAACACAGCTCTTTGCCTTAAAGTCTGCGGCTCATCAAATGACTAATGTACAAATCAATGCTTCCGCCTTATCACGTCTATTTCATAAGCTTCCCATACCAATTCTTCCTGCCCTCATCCACCTTCCCCCTTCAACCTGGAATCTGGTCTATTTGAATTCCAAAGTGTATTCCTAGTTCCTGCACCCAGGGTGTTCTATAATAAAATCAATAACCCTCGAATGCACATGCACCCATAATAAATATCATACCCAGCACAACCAAACTGTAGCACCTTGATAGATAACAAGCCCCAGCTTAGTATTCAAGAAGGAAAGGTAACTTCTATCATTGAATCTCATTCTTTATATAGAACTAGTCGACTACAAAATATGATCAAATAGATGAATCCCTGACCCATTTCTTACATGCTCTTTTATACGGATGCTTGCCTTGCAGCAGGAGGCCAAATTCAGAGGCATCTCCGCGTGGTTGTATCTGCTGATGCCCTCAAGAGACTATTCAGGGTTTTTACGAAAATAAATATGGCAGATACACACGTTGGAGAAATGGCCAACATTTACTTTAAGCTGCAACTGTGCTTATTTTGCGAGAGGTGGTTTATGGGAATGATCCTTGTAACTTTTCAGTGTCTCTAGGAATTATTCCTGGCTGACACAAGTCTCTGAGACAGACTTTGGAGAACTTACTCTTCCATGACGCCTTTCTGCCTGCCTACATCCACCACCTCGACAAAATAACCTGTACACGGCACATAAGATATTCTCTCAGCGTACGTGAATTCAAGCTCATTATATTTTAAGATGATTTAAATAATTTCTAAGGCCTTTTGGGTTACTTGGTCGTGGCTGGCTATGTTAGAGAAATGGGGGTGGACAAAGAGTTCGGGCTGGGGTGGGGGGTGGAGTTGCTATGTGAACCAGGGACCTGAAATAATATCAAATCTCGTGTTCCTGAGAGACAGAAGAAGGGATTTTTCTCCCGAGGAGTCCATTTGTCCAGTGGAGCCTGCAGATGGGGAAATAACGTAATGAAGTGATTCTGTTTGCTCACAACAGGAATGGGGGGGGCGGGTAACTGGAACCCCATGCAAGTGGAAGCAGATGTCATGAGGATGACAGGCTAGTTGGTGTAAGTGCCACGTGACCCTTCTTGTCCTACTTCTGTGTTTTTTACAGGACAAAAAAAAAATCCCATTTTCCAGGTAAGCCAACCCATTTTCTAACAGCACACCCTCCCCCTTCGTTATTTCTCCAATGTTCCCATCTCTGTCCAACTCCCTCTTTATCCCCTGCCCCATCAGTGTCCTCTGGAGTCCAGTTTTAAAAACACACGTTAAATGTCACGTGTTGGGTGAAACCTTAATTAACCTGCTCCAGGGACCGCTAGATGTGTCTTTTTTAAGAAATTAAACAGATAGTAGATGCTTAAGAAATGTTAGCTCTTGTTACTGTGATTATTAGATGAATTGTGTCAGTTCTTATTTATGAAGGGAGACGTGTTTACTGTGGCTCAGGGGTTTAAGAAGGTCAAGGCTACATGGGGTCCATTCTCTTGGTCTCTCTTTCCAGGATGGTGACAGGATAAGAGCGGTAGCCCCAGCCACAGTGTGTCCCTTCCAGGCAAGAAGAAGGAAAGAGAAGAGAATAAAAGGGATAAGCCGGCTAATTCCATTTTGTGTCAGATCATCCTTTGTGGAAGGCAAAGCAATGATTTCCACTTAAATTCCATGCCCAGATGCGTGTTATATGACATGACCCATCTGTAAGGGACAATGGACTGTGGAGTCCTCTCCTGATGGGACACACTGCCACTGAGAACAAAGCATGAGGATCCCTTGGCCATGAAAGAAAGGACAATGAACATTGGGCAGGAAACGTTCGAGACCCCCCGGTCTCCCGTTCCTATGTAGCCATGTTGTATCCCATCCAGCCTAGCCATCCATCGTATTGAAGGGAAGTAAAAGCCCAGTTGAGCTTTATCTCCATCAGCGATGAAAAGCATGTTTTTTTTTTATTTTTTTTATTAAAAAAATTTTTTTTTTCAATGTTTATTTATTTTTGGGACAGAGAGAGACAGAGCATGAACGGGGGAGGGGCAGAGAGAGAGGGAGACACAGAATCGGAAACAGGCTCCAGGCTCTGAGCCATCAGCCCAGAGCCTGACGCGGGGCTCGAACTCACGGACCGCGAGATCGTGACCTGGCTGAAGTCGGGCGCTTAACCGACTGCGCCACCCAGGCGCCCCTGAAAAGCATGTTTTCTACAGCAAACAACAGACCATGTTACTCTGGTAGTGACTCAGGAAGTATAAACATTTTCTGTTGTACATTTTTTAAAGTGTCCGCTTGTTCTGAACCTGAGCTTTCTTTACATTCAACTTATAGTCCCTGCCTCTCTTCTGTATTTTCCCCCAAGGGTTTGTCAGAAAACCTGGATGTGTTCCCTGAACATTCTAGACTCAAAAACCTCCAGGTCCTCAGGCTCATTTTGAGTTTAAGTGCAAAATTTCACTTTTGAGAATACCTGTTCTGCTTGAGTAATTTTTCTGTGGAGAATCTCAAGCCATGAAAACCTATATGTCAATAAATCATTTGCCTGAAACCAGTGGGCACATCCAAAGTGCCTCCTCTTAGGACTATGAAGGACTCATCAAAGAGTGTTTTGAGTTGTACATCACTTCAGAATGTTACTGTCTGAACTAATTCCATCTTGGTCAGAATTATGTCCTGAACAGTGGATTTCGACTAGAAAGTCAGGGATTAGTAATTTAATCTACATCTTTTGTATCACCTTGATAAGCCACTTAAATTTCATTTAATGTGAAAACGAGTAAGACATTCAGATAATTCAAAGCTCAAATGTGAGCTCACATTTCATTCAAATTGTTTGATGCATCTTTCCAGTGTTTCCTTTATGCAAATAAAAAATGAATGGGTAACATTTTTAAACCCCTTTTCCAACACAAAAGTTACATTTCAGGGCACCTGGGTGGCTTAGTTGGTTAAGCATCCTACTCTTGATTTCCGCTCAGATCATGGTCTCACAGTTCATGAGTTCATGGGACTGAGCCCCTGCATCAGGCTCTGTGCTGACAGCGTGGAGCCTGCTTCGGATTTTTTCTCTCCTTCTCTCTCTCTCTGCCCCTCCCCCACTCATGATCTCTCTCTCTCTCACTCTCTCTCTCTCTTAAAAAATAAATAAACATTAAAAAAATCAAGGTACCTTTTCATATACATTATTTTGCACTGTATTTTTTTCATCTAATATAAAGAAATCCTCATATATTTAGCAGAATTCTATTTGATAGTTTTTAAACTCCTTTACCATTTCCTTCCTTGGGAATTTACTCTGTATTTCTTTCACCTAAAATAGTTTCTATGACCTTTAATCAACAAAACGAAACTAGGCCATATTGCCTTTTATTATCTTCAGCAAGTTTTACAAGAGATAAACTTCCAACATGTCCACAAACCCATACACGGCAATCTTTAACATTATCTGATAGTAGTCCCAAAGCTAAAATGTATGGCAAACAAGCAAAATGATGATATTAAGGGGCGCCTGGGTGGCTCAGTCGGTTACGCGCCAGACTTCAGCTCAGGGCATGATCTCATGGTTCATGAGTTTGAGCCCTGCATTGGTCTCTCTGCAGACAGCTCGCAGCCTGGAGCCTGCTTCGGATTCTGTGTCTCCCTCTCTGTCTGCCCCTCTCCCACTCATGCTCTGTCTCTCTCTCTCAAAAATAAACGTTAAAAAATTAAAAAAAAATGATGATATTAAGGCTCTTTGCCTATTAAAGAATCACAACCTAAAATTCATGTCTGCACCTTTCAGGATGTGAAATCAATGACCTCAAGAATGCCCAAGTGCCTTTGCATGAATTTCTGCCTAGGAAGAGTGACAGAGTAACTGAAGACCAGATTTCTTCTACTGATTCAGTATAAAACTGAAAAACTAAAGGTCGTTAGGGAGTCATAGGTTAAGTATTAATTGTCCTAGAAAATATAAGGAAGTGGGCAGTCATGACTGACATTTATAAAATCATGGCATATATATATACACCTATATTTTCTTGTTCACATAGTTCCAGAATATGAGAACCAGGACACATTCCTGGAGGTCAGAACATGATTGTTTTATGACACACAGAAGCATTCTTCACATGCCAGGAAACAAGGCTACAGGATCTATTCCTCGAAGGGGCTACAGTAGATGGAGAGTATATAATAGGTACAAAAAGATCCCAATAAAATCAGAGATGACAAATCCACATAAGAAATAGAGAAATAGCGATGTTTGATTTCTGTTTGTACTTGCGGACATGACACCATGCAGGGTGACTGCGTCACTTAACGAAGTCTTTACGTAATTGTCAAACATGGAGCATCAGATGTCCTGTGGGGTTCTCTGTCCAAATCGTGGAATCAGCCAGTGCTGTGCCTTTGCCTGGCTGCTTGAGGATAGCTTGCTAAATAGGTCAGCTCTGGATGTGGCCAAATAGTATGTTCCAGGTGGCAACGGCTGGACCAAGGTAGGGAGGTGATAATGCAATGAGACTGTAGGAGGGAATGTGGTCCTAGAAGGTACAGATGCCCCAGTCATGCAGTCATCCCCAAGAGAAATAGTTTAGTGGGGACAGGATGATGGAATTTGGTGTAGATAGTTTATTGGAGTAATATCCAATGCAAGATGTTTGATAGAAATAGTTTATGGGTGATGGGATGATGAAAGTTGGTGTTGGTACCTCATGTTGGAAAGGAGGAAGGAAGTTGGTATAGTTTATTGGGAATAGGATGAAGGACGTTGATAATGTACTTTATTGGGGATAGGATGATGGATAGCCTAGCCATCCATCCTACTGTAAAGATTTATTCCTGAAAGATCTAACCTGCTGTTTGCTCCAAGAGCTAAAGCTTGGTCTCAATGCTTTGTGTTCTTTGTTTTTTCAATTGGGGTTGTGGATTTACCCTAACATGTGCTTCCTCCGGGAGAATCCTTCTGCTCCTTTTCAGGGTCTTACCACTCCAAGGAAGAACCACTTTCCAGGTGCCGGACACCTTCTGTGCCTACCAACGCTGGTGCATTTTAAGGTAACTGTTTATTGTTGGGTCTTAAATTGTTAATTTGTTCGGTCTTAAATCATGTAGCAAGTATAAGATCTAATCCCCAAATCTTCACAACAGCAGTTCTATACAAATTCTCAAAGGAGACATTTTTCCAATCTGGATTTCAGATCAACAGGGTACATATCATTGTTATTTCCTTGTATTAACAGGTGGGTATTTTTTTTCTAGTGCAAATCTTGACTAGCAGAAGAGCCTTTTGAGTTTGTGGCTGAAGGAAGAGGTCTCCGTTTCAACTCCATCCTTTGCATAAGACCAAGGTCTTGTGTACTCTCTGTCCTGGAAATAGTTACTCCCCTCAGAGAAATTTTGATCCCTCTGGACAGTCTTATTTCTTGTGCTATTACATTTCTACCCCTAGAAATCAATTCTTTCTACTTCATTATAATGAGCTCTGCATTTAAAAGAATGTTTGGTACACTTTATCTGGAATTTCTATGTCTTTTCTGGTAGAAATGTTAGTTTGGCGTAGCTAGTCTGCCATACTCTGCAAGCAAAAAATCCTACACATCTTTTTTTTTTCCATCCACCCTGCCTTTACCTCTCCCACTCCCCTTTTAGACTGGATGATGGACTAGCCTCCCAGTGAACTTCATTAACTAGAGACTTCTATTTCTGTCTACTGGCAATGATTTCCATGAGTTTAATCTCATCTAAGTTTTATTTATATCCTAATTCCCTGCTCCAAACCTTACTCTGCTCTCCTATTGTTCAAAGATGAAAATGTTTGGATTTCTAGGACTCTTTTCGTTTTTACCTTGTTCTTTATACAAGCTCGTGTTGACCATTCCTCTCAGGATTTCTAGGACTCTTGAGCTTTACTTTTTTAGTTATGCAAACTCATGTTGACCATTCTCCAATGAGCAAAGTCCACTGTCATCCATGCGACTTAAGCAAAGTCTCTCAAAACACTTCCTTGTAGCCCTCAGTGCCTTTGCTCCTTTGATTCTTTTATCCCATGGAGGAACTTCTCTTCCTCCTCCTTCTGGGGTAAATCCTAATCATTCTGCAAGTCCCACCTTGTTTTTGAGGGTTTTTACTAATCAAGTTACCTCTGACCCTAGTAAAACCCTATAGCATTTATTGTAATTGCTTCAAAGTAACAGGTAAATACACTTAGGCTTTTATTGTTCATTATTTTATGAGCATTCCCTTTGTCTTCCTGGTTGTAGGTGTTACAAAGATTTTAAAAGACGATCCATTAATCCCAAAGTGTGTAGCATAACACTGATGGTACTTAATAGAGTGATCACATAGGAAATGCTTTAAGAATGGCCTATTTAAAGTAAACATCAACTGGTGTTCACTTCGTTACCTTCTTTCCTGATAATGGAGAACATGGCACCATTCCTTCAATTAAGTAGGATACTGGGTGACCACTGCGTTCGTAGATCTGTTACTCAACATACAGCACAGAGACGGTAGGCATTCGCCAGAGGCCCAGGTCTTTCTACGTACTTCTCTCCATGTCCCTGTTCTCCTGGGTTGCCTGGTACTCAGCATTGCCTGTAGCTTTGTTCGAACTTGATACATATTCATTGGGCGTACTTGGTTGGGATCCTTACAGCCCAGACTCCTGGACGTACAATTAGAATACATCCTGTCTGCTCCTACAAACCCCCTCAATGAGAGGAGTCTCTCCCCTTCAACTGGTTTTGGTCACAGAACCCACTGTCAATTCAGCAGTGTAAATTATCCAGTTATAGACAAAAACATGTTAAAAACTTGACTTTGATTTAAAACCTTTCTTTTTCCCCAACTGGAGTCCATGGGAGACTGTCCAATTAGAGTATACAGGGGTGATGGTAGTTCTGTCTCCCTTTCTACCCTACCTGAGTGTTTTGTTGTGGTTTTTGTTTTACACTGGGGTCTATAAGGCAGGGGGAGCTGGTAAGGGTCTGAGGACACTGTTGCTTGCAAGGCACTAATCACACTCTGTTTTCTTGCCCTAGAATTAGTTGATTTCGAGGCTGACATTTGTCTCATGGACGTTTTGGTGGTTTCTTTGCTAGTTGCCTTCTCTCATGACAAAGGAAAGTGTGTGTCTCTCTTTAGGACAGAAACGCTAAAATCTCTTTGGCTGCTGCTCCTGGAGGTAAGGGGCAGGGGGAGAGGTTGGGTCTTCAGTATTTAAAGTGATCTCAAACCAACATGGAGATGGGGAGCTCACGGTGGTCCTCAGGTGGGTTTTGGCATGGTGTTGTTCTGTTGTTGGAAGAAAGTGAGATAAATTTCCAGACAAGGCCCTGGGCTTTGCACCACAGGGCATTTTAACCTTCTCAGGAGAGAGTCAAGACCTTCCAACGTCAGGGCATGCACATCAAGGAAATGACTACAAAGGAGACCTACCCAGAGCAATCTACAGATTCATTGCAATCCCTATTAAAATACTAACAGCATTTTACCACAGAACTAGAACAAATAATCCTAAAGTTTATATGGAACCATATTATACCTTGAATAGCCAAAGCAATCTCGAGAAAGAACAAAACTGGGGGTAACACAATCCCAGATTTCAGAAAACACTAAAACACTGTAGTGATCTAGCATTATGTTACTGGCACAAAAATAGACACATAGATCACTGGAAGAGAATAGAGAGCCCAGACATAAATCTACACTCATATGATGTGTTAATCTACAACAAAGGAGGCAAGAATGTACAAGGGGGAAAGACATCAACAAATGGTGTTTGGTAAACTGGACAGCAATGTGGAAAAAAATTAAAGTGGACCACTTTCTTACACCATACACAAAAATAAACTCAAAATGGGGTAAAGACCTAAATGTGAGACCTGAAACCATAAAACTCCTAGAAGAAAACATAGGCAGTAGTTTCTTTGACATGCCATAGAAACATTTTTCCTGATATGTCTCCTGAGGCGAGGGAAACAAAAGCAAAAATAAACAATTGGGACTACACCAAAATAAAAATTTTTGGGAAAGTTTGCAAAGGAAACCATCAACAAAAGAAAAAGAAAAGCTAGATATTTGCAAATGATATAAATCGTAAGGAGTTAATATCCAAAAAATATAAAGAACGTATACAACTCAACATCAAAGAAAACAACAACAACAACAAAAAAAACCCCAAATAATCTGAATAAAGAATGGGCAGAGGACCTGAATGGACATTTCCAAAGAAGACATCCCGATGGCCAATAAGCACATGAAAAGATGTCCAACATCACTCATCGTCGGGGAAATACAAATCAAAACCACAAGGAGATATCACCTCATACCTGTCAGAATGGCTAAAATCAAGAACACAAGAAACAACAGGTGCCGGTGAGGATGTGGAGAAAAGGGAACTCTTGCGCACTCTTGGTGGGAATGCAAACTGGCACAGCCAGTCTGAAAAATTGTACGGAGGTTTCTTGAAAAATTAAAAATAGAATTACCATATGATCCAGCAATTCCAGTTTTGGGTATACACCCAAAGAAAATGAAAACACCAATTTGAAAAGATCTATGCACTTCTATGTTTACAGCAGCATTATTTACAACAGCCAAGATACGGAAGCATCCCAAGTGTCCACTGATAGATGAATGGATAAAGAAGATGTGGCATATATATACAATAGAGTATTACTCAGCAATCAAAAAGGGGGGAGGGAAATTTTGCTATTTGCAACAACGTGGATGCACCAAGAGGGTAGTAAAGCAAGATAAATAAACCAGACAGAGAAAGACAAATACCACATGATTTCACCTATATGCAAAATCTAAACAACACAACACATGAACAAACAAGCAAGCAAAAACAGAAACAGACCTATAAATAGAGAAAGAAAGGGGAGATACAGGCTTCCAGTTTTGGAATGAGTGAGTCAGGGGGATGAAAGGTCCAGCACAGGGAATACAGTCAGCGATACTGTAATGGTGTTGGAAGGTGGCTACATGTGTGGTGAGCACAGCTTAACATAGAGAGAAGTTGAATCACTATGTTGTGCACCTGAAACTAATGTCCTGTTGTGCATCAACTACAATGAAAAAAAAAACTAAGGCTTTATAACGGGAAAAACAAGAGAAAACACTACAGAGAAGACTGAAGGAAGTGTTATGAAAATAATGATGCTGATGAGTATTTCTTACACCTGTTACAGCACATATGCTAAAATGCAAAAACACATGTGAGTAAAAATTAGAATTATAGACAACGTAATAGAGTCCATAAAGTTAATAGAAATGAACTCAGCATTTGACATTCCATTAGAAATAAATAGAGTCAATTGATTCATTAGGAGAAGCTAACAGTATTCTGGTACATGAAACTGTAATTTTTATTTTTAGATGGCTTTTAACATGGTGAGGTTAAAAGATGAAGTCGTTAGGGTGCCTGGGGGGCTCAGTCGGTTGAGCGTCCCACTTCACTTCAGGTCATGATCTCACGGTTCATGAGTTCGAGTCCTGCACGGGGCTCAGTGCTGACAGCTCAGAGCCTGGAGCCTGCTTCGCATTCTGTGTCTCCCTCCTTCTCTCTCTGTGCCTCTCCCCTGCTTGTGCCATGTCTATCAAAAGTAAATAAATAAACACTAAAAAAAAGGATGAAGTGGTGAACATTTGGCACAGCGTCTTTACAATCTGTGAAATGGCAGGCTGTAGGGACATCTTTGTGCGTATCCTCAATGCAGGCAGATGTGGAAGCATCCAAGCTGGATTGAAATGCCACTCCGTGCTGTCTAGATACTCAGAGTATGCAAACTCCTGATGTTTCAAAAATCTAGAATTTCAGGCGGGCTACTTCTCCTGCAACCAATCCTCATTACGTGAATTCTTCAGATGGGGTTTGTGGATAACTTGGGTAGGAGGTACTGTGGAATTATTTTTTTTTTTCTGATCAGTCATTACAGTTTGCCCTTCCTTGATATTGAAAGACAGTGGATCTATATACTTTAAGGATCACGAACCACAGAGCAGTATCCACATCTGATATTGCAAGATTTTAAAGAGTAATTCTGGGGGTTCCTGGGTGTCTCAGTCGGTTAAGCATCCCGAATGTTGACTTCAGCTCACGGTGGGTGAGTTTGAACCCCGTGTCAAGCTCTGCGCTGAGAGTGTGGAGCCTGCTTGGGATTCTCTCTCTCTTCTCTCTCTGCCCCTCCCCCGTTTGCTCTCTATTTCTCTCTCAAAATATAGAAAAATAAACTTAGAAAAATAAAGAGTAATTTTAGGGGTGGGTAAAGGGCCCATAGGCATTAGTTAAGTTGGGGAGATCCAGAGAATGAAAAAAAAATATAAACAATCATATTTTTTCAGGAAGGTCAATATACATAACTAGCAAAAGTCCCTGGTTCTACTCCTTAAAACAGAGCCAAGAAAATAATGCATGATTTGACTTTTATTACAAGAAATTATGAAACCCATGCCATGTCTCAGAATCTCTTTGGCTTTAGGGTTATGAACGTTTATCAGCAGAAATCAAATATATTTGCATCTCAGCAAACACCAAGACACTGAAATATCACCACTGTGGTGGTGGTGAATGCACCGGGGCCCCTAGGAGGGCGCCGAGGGAGAGATCTGTTGATTACGAAAAGTTTTGACGGGTGAGGCTGCGATCTCAGTGGGATATGTGTTGAGCAGACATGGCAACCAGTCTTCCGGAATAGAAAGTGGCACGGCCGTTGTTCACTGTGGGTGCCATGTTCTCTACGGTTCCAAACATAATGAAGATTTCATCTCTAGGTTGAACATTTCAATGATGCCAACAATGGGTCAAGATTTAGGAAAGAGGAGAGAAGCATGCCCATCTTTTACTTTTTTATATATTTTTTAAAGTTTATTTATTTATTTTGAGGGTGAGAGAGAGTGAGTGGAAGAGGGGCAGAGAGAGAGCAAGAGAGAGAGAATCCCAGGAAGGCTCTGTAGAGCCTGATGTGGAGCTCGAACCCATGAAATGTCAGATGACTTGAGCCAAAATGGAGTCTGACACTTAACCAGCTGAGCCACCCAGGCGACCCTCTATCCCTTCACTTTAAATCTGCATTTTTTTAAACTTAATGTACTTATTTTGAGAGAGAGCGTGAGTGAGGAGGGGCAGAGAGAGAGAGAGAGAGAGGGAGAGAATCCCGAGCAGGCTCCATGCTGTCAGTGCAGAGCCTGATATGGGGCTCGAACTCACCAGCCATGAGATCATGACCTGAGCTGAGATCAAGAATCAGAAGCTGAACCGACTGAGCCACCCAGGCACCCCAACCATCCTCATCTTTTAAATTTTTTTTTTCAACGTTTATTTATTTTTTTGGGACAGAGAGAGACAGAGCATGAACGGGGGAGGGGCAGAGAGAGAGGGAGGCACAGAATCGGAAACAGGCTCCAGGCTCTGAGCCATCAGCCCAGAGCCCGACGCGGGGCTCGAACTCACGGACCGCGAGATCATGACCTGGCTGAAGTCGGACGCCCAACCGACTGCGCCACCCAGGCGCCCCCATCCTCATCTTTTAAAAGGTAGAGCCTAGGGGCGTCTGGGTGGCTCAGTCGGTTGAGCGTCCGACTTCGGCTCAGGTCATGATCTCACGGTTCGTGGGTTCATGCCCCGCATCGGGCTCTGTGCTGACAGCTCGGAGCCTGGAGCCTGCTTCGGATTCTGTCTCCCTCTCTCTCTCTCTCTGCCCCTCCCCTGCTCACGCTGTCTCTATCTCTCAAAAATAAATAAATGTAAAAAAAAAAAAAAGGTAGAGCCTAAAATGTCACTTGCTGAAGGCAATTTTCATTCAGTCTCTCAAATGGGTTACCTAAATTCCTGCTCTAAATCTTAAGAGACATAAATCTCCCACTTTTATAACAATATTTGATACATTTTTTATAGATCAAAAATTTTAAACAGACCTCTATGCTCACACATGTATATTAATAACTAATATGATGCTAGGAATAGCTAACTTTGATGTATACTAGGTGTCAGATACGAACCCTTTACACACAGTGCTAACTCACTTAATTCTCTAAGGCTCTGTGAAGGAAGTAGGTTTGATCACATATGAGGAAACTGAGGCAGAGAGAGGCGTTCAACTTGCCCAAGACTGAAAATCTGATAAAGGATGGCCTATGAATCCAGCAATCTCGCCCCTTATGCTATAACATACCCAGACCCTTATTTTAAGAATAATATTAATGACGACGATGATGCACTCCCTAACTGTAATACACACAGGAGATACATGGAAAGCGAAACGTGGTAATACGATATGTATTTTCACTAATGACATAATGAAGCAGTCCGGAGCTTTGGTGGGTGAGCCGTTTTTGTCAGTGACTCAAACATCATGAGCAATGTTGGAATTTTTCTGAAATCGTTAACAACTCTTGGTACGTTTCCAAACAAGTAAATGACAATTTTCCCTCTAATTACTTGGCAGCTGTGTTCCTGGAAAATTCAGAGCCCTATTAAAACTGTGTGGAAAAAAAAATACTCCTTGAGTTTGGATATAAAATGGAGTTAGGTTCTAGATTGATAGTTACTGAGAGCTTCCTTTTAACGTAAATGAATACCTGGGGTATTTCGAAGTTGTGTGGGAAAGAGCGCAATTTTTGTTTGGCTTGGGTTTTTTCCAGCATACATTGCTGAACTTTTTATCATTCCTGGCTCCTGCCCACTAAGTGACAATAGTGACACTAAATTATTATAACAACTGTCACAACGACTCAGTCCGTAACCACCAGTGAAGAGTTAGTTTTATGGAATCTACAGATAGAATTCAGGATCTCCTCGGACTCTGAAATTCGAGGCAAAACCCTGAGCATAAGCGCGCTCTGCTGGGGACCCTGTCGCTCAGTTTCAGCAAACTCGCAAATCATAAGGATCATCGATTCTCCCAGAGGTCAAGAACCATCGATGTTGGATACTCCATGGCGTCCTAGGCTATGTTCTTCCCACTTCTTTTTCCATTTGGTAACCACACTTTCTGGCTGGCATGGGGCATTTCTTGCATGTTCAAAATGTGCATGATTTGGCCTGCTGCTTCACCATCCTCTTGGCTTTCCATCGTGGATTTTTAATTTGTAGTTAACCGTGTTCTTGCTCACAACTGCATTAAAATAAGCTAGGAGAGGTGGGCTCCTCCATGCTAAAGCTCCAGATTCTGCTGTGATTTTCTCTGGTGGTGTGTGTGCAATAAAGGCGTGGTTTTGAGAATCACCACTGAAACGTGGTTGTATCTCAAGCACAAGCATGCTTTCCAGGTGCTAAGTAGCTAATGCTGTCCTTTCAAACGTGCAGTGTCCTCACAGGTAATGCGAATGGTACGGGAACCGAAGAAGCTGGGTACCTGCTGACGCTTCCTGGCCATTTGGTGTGCCAGTCCTCTGAGTCACAGTTGGTGCCACTCCCCAAAATACGTGCAAAGCTACCAGGGCAAGTTCAATGTGGGAACAGGACATCATTGTTGGGCAAATAGCCAATATGTACTGGAAAAGAAGGCTCAGTAGTCCTGCCTTAGGTCATGTAGTCGTCTGAATATTTTGTCATAATAGCTGTGTTAATGTCATAGTATACATCTGCAATTATTTGTTTCTGATCAAATGTCAAAATGTTTGTAATAGAGCCTTTTGACAAGAATGAGCTCCAAAAAAAGCAAATTTAATTAAGAAATAAATGTCCATTTTTCTTTTTTTTAATTAAATTTTAAAAAAAATATTTACTTATTTTTGAGACAGACAGAGTGTGACAGGGCAGGGGCAGAGAGAGAGGGAGACAGAGAACCAGAAGCAGGCTCCCGGCTCTGAGCTGTCAGCACAGAGCCCAACGTGGGGCTCGAACCCATGAACCTTGAGATCATGACCTGAGCCAAAATCAGATGCTTAACTGACTGAGCCACCCAGGCGCCCCAATGTTTATTTATTTATTTGAGAGACAGAGACAAAGGCAGAGAAGGAGCATGGGGAGGGGCACAGAGAGAGGGAGACACAGAATCCGAAGCAGGCTCCACGTTCTGAACTATCAGCACAGAACCCAATGTGGGCTCAAACTCACTGTAAGATCATGACCTGAGCTGAAACCAGACGCTTAACTGACTGAGCCACCCAGGTGTCCCCGATGAGTGTCATTTTAGATGGCAGCCATCCTTAAAAATATGACTCTATGTTAAGAAAATAGAATGTGAATCTCTCTTGATGTAACTTAAATGATTCCTTTTCCATCACCAGCAGAAAGTGAATTTGCATGCCATGTTGGGAAGCATGACCTTTCATTTAGATCAAATGACTATTCAAAATTCTTCGCTTTTCCCCAAGTTTCTTGTGCCTGTACTAACAGTAACATAAAGACTGTTAGCATGTTGACTCCACTCGTAAGGCTTCATCGAGTGGCATCGGTTTTATAGTCACAACTTGAGATGCTTAAAATAGGATATCCGTGAAAGTAATTTTAACAGTGGTTCAATTTTTCAACCAATTCAAGGAATAAAAGTAGAGACTTTCCAAGTTCACGGGCCACCTGGTGTATTAGGAATGCTATGTTCCACATGAAAGATGAAATTATTGGTTTGGTGGTCATGATATGAAGACAAACCTTAAGGAAGTGCATGTCTTGGTAAAATGATGTTCTTAGTAAGTGGAGAAAACAATGGGGCAGACAGGTCCGTGGCAGGAACTGTGGTCCACAAATCATTCACAATTTCAACACGAGTGGCTGTTCTATGACAATGTGTGAAAATCTGAGCTGCGATGGTGGACAGTTATAAATGAACGCAGTAGGGCTATAGCATCCACGATCAAAATCTGGCTTCCAGACCCCTGAAGTCCCCAAGAGCGTGAGAAGGGGCTCAAAACAAGAGGTCAGAACAATTTTTAGAACAAAATCATGTTTTCTGCTCCTTCCTCAATGTTGATATGTGTACCTAATGTGCCAAACGTAGCCAGTGAAGCTATTGGTGACTTAGAACCAGTCAAAGCACATCAATATCTATTGTTAGTCACTGTGTTATTCATACCATCCATCCTCAGAGACCTGGGGGAAAAGACAGCTTCACTTAAGAGTGACCTCTATGAGGGGACACCTGGGTGGCTCAGTTTGTTAAGCAATCGACTTCGGCTCAGGTCGTGATCTCACGGCTTGTGGGTTCGAGCCCCATATTGGGCTCTGTGCTGCTAGCTCAGAGCTTGGAGTCTGATATGGATTCTGTGTCTCCCTCTCTCTCTCTGCCCCTCCCCTGCTCACACTCTGCCTCTGCTCTCTCTCAAAAATAAACATTTTTTCCAAAGTGACCTTTATGAAACAATAAAGCTGCAGATTTTATTAAATCTCAGCCCCTCAGCAGGTCTTATTAGTAATCTGCATGGTGCAATGGGAGGTTTACATGAAACTCTTCTGCATGCTGAAGCACGACTGTCACCTTGCAAGGAAGCACACGTGCGGTTGTTTGTGTTGCGAACTGAGCTAGCAGCTGTTTTCCTGGAAGAACAGATAAAATGCACCCACCTTGGTAACTAAAACGTGAACAAAGGGAGCCTTTCACTTCAAAGAAAAATCTAATTTTTATTTCCTGAGAGCTTCCTATACCTAACATCATTTCAAATTGGACTGATGATATTAGCAAATATGGTAATGACAATTAGTTAGAAAGCTGCCATCAACATCCATGGGGATGTAAGTTTTCAATGTCTTAGGATGAATGCCAAGGAGGATTCCTGGACTGCATGGTAAGAGTACGTTTCATGTTGTAAGAAACTAATCAACTGTCTTCCAATATGGCCGCACCATTTCATGTCGTCACCAACAGAGTATGAGAGCCTCTTTTCTCCACACTCTTGCCAGCATTTGCTGTTGGATTTGGGCCATGCTAATGGGCGTGTAGTGGCCATACGTTTTCAGAGTCTTCAAATAGCTGTTCTATGCATCCTGTCCAGGGAGAGTCAGCATACAACGTACTGTCCCCGTTTTACAGACGGGATTGTATCTTCTCAAAATTCATGTGTTGAAACCCAAACTCCCATATGCCTATATTTGGAGGGAGGGCCTTTAAAGAGGTAATTAAGGTTGAAAGAGGTCAAAAGGTAGGGCCTTAATCCAATGGGACTGGTGTGCTTAGAAGAAGACACCACAGAGAAAGGGCCACATGAGGACACAGGAAGGCAGCCATCTACAAGCTAAGGAGAGAAGCCTCACTCAGGACGTACCAACCCTGTCAACCTTGATCTTGGACTTACAGCCTCCAGAATCATGAAAATATAAATCTCTGCTTTTTAAGCCAACCATTATGTGGTGTCTTATTAGGGGCGGCCCAACAGACTGATATACCATCTTAACCAGAACCAGAATGCAAGAAATAGATTTTCGAAAGGTTATTTATTTATTTTGGAGAGAGAGAGAAGTGGAGGGGCAGAGGGAGAGAGGGAGACAGAATCCTCAGCAGGCCCTGTGCTGTCATTGCAGAGCCTGATGTGAGGCTCGAACTCATGGAATGGTGAGATCATGACCTGAGCTGAAACCAAGAGTCGGACACTTAACCGACTGAGCCACCCAGGTGCCCTGCAAGAAAAATTTTTTAACGATATGCGTGTCTGTGGGTGTATGTAAAAAATACTTTTAAATAGGACTAATACATGGCTCCAACAATTTGATAAAACTTATTTTGCAATTAATATTTTTACAATTATAAAATTTATAAAATTATAAACTGTTTGTCTCTAATTGTCTCTAGTTCTGGATGAATGATGAAATTTTTTTTTTTTTTTTTTTTTTTTGGGACAGAGAGAGACAGAGCATGAACGGGGGAGGGGCAGAGAGAGAGGGAGACACAGAACCGGAAACAGGCTCCAGGCTCCGAGCCATCCGCCCAGAGCCCGACGCGGGGCTCGAACTCACGGACCGCGAGATCGTGACCTGGCTGAAGTCGGACGCTTAACCGACTGCGCCACCCAGGCGCCCCTGATGAAATTTTTTAAAAAATAGATTTTGTTTTTAAGTAATTTCTACACTCATTGTGGGGCTCAAACTCACAACCCCTAGGTCAAGAGTCCAGAGCTCTACCGAGTGAGCCAGCCAGGTGCCCCAGAATGAAGAAATCATACAGTCACCTTACTGAACATCATCCTGACCACTCATTCCCCAAATCTCCCATTTCTCATCTTTTTAAATACTCATTTATATAGAAGATGGAATACATTTTCTCTGACAGCCCCCTTGCATTCAGCTTTCAAGTACAGACATTAATCATTGATTACAATTTAAATCACCACCTTAATGTTTAATAATATTAACAAAGTATTTAATCCCTTATTGGAAATTAAACCCATATTTCTTTTTTTTTTTATGACAGTATGACAGCTATGGAACCAGCGCCCCAGTAGCAAGTCTAATGGAATTTCTCTACAGGCGTAAGTGTTACTCCATGTCAACCGTAATAGATGAGCTCTAGCCAGTGTCTCTGGCAATGGGCAACATACATAGTGCTGAGAGGTAAGTTGTGATAACATCCATAAAGGTGTTTGTGGGAGCACCTGTGTGGCTCAGTTGGTTAAGTGATTCTTGATTTTGGCTTAGGTCATGATCTCATGGTTCATGGGATCAAGCCCCACACTGGGCTCTGTGCTGACTGTGTAGACCCTGTTTGGGATTCTCTCTCTCTCTTTCTCTCTCTCTCTCTCAAAATAAATAAATAAACTTGAAAAAAATAAAGGTGGCTTGTGTGGACGGTAAGTCGGTTACATGTTGTCTCCCATGATGATGGGGGAAGCTATATAGGAATGAAATTTCAGTGTCAACCTTTTGCATGATTCTTGGGGTACGGAGACTCAGAGGAAAGAGACAAGAGTCACCATCAAAGTGTTTTCCTTCCTGGGATTAGCATTTGGGTCCGTGCTAAAGCACACGGCAGTCAGTGTGAGGGCTGCAGGATGCCAGGACCCAGAGTGAGGCGACATTTTGTGCAGACGACCTCAGTGACATTCAGAAACGCATTCAGTGTCTAAACCTTGATCTCATCAGCTTGTTTCAACAGATAGTTCTACGGACCCTGACTATTTCCTAGTGTCAGAATAAAATAAAGATGTAGGCATAAAAGTGTTCAGTCAATTATAAAACATTCTACAGTTATAGAGTTGAATTAGTATCGCATCATAATAATTACTGAATGGTGCCTTTTTGAGAACGGAAGTTGAGATATTTTAAATTCTGCCTTATCCTTTACGTATGGGACTCAGTATTATTGTTATACATTTTTCATTCATTCTCATGGTGATAGCATTTTTTTTATCCTCAGTAACTGTTAGAATGCAGGCAAGCTTCCAAGCCTCTCCAAATGCACGCGTTTAGGATAACCATAAATCGACAGATATTTACTGAAATAATGAGTTCTAATTATGAATATGAATTGGATTAAAAGGCATGAAGTATTTACCCAGCAATTGACCGGATTAACAAAAAAACAGTGGGACTCTGTGGATACTTACTCTCATGATTTACTGCAAGGATACATAAATCTGTGCTTTTAGAAGTTTAGACTATATATTTTGCCCTTGATTTATAAAACCTGCTAATAAATCCAGTTCAGCTTCTCATTGAGAAATCATTATTCTAAGCATCAGCTCTAGCTAAGTATGAGGATTTATAAGCCAGGAAAACACATGTGCAAAACAAACCACAGATTTTAAAATCATGCCAATAAATCTTATAAAAAACAAAACAACAACCTGTTATTTACAAGTCCGTACCTTACCCTGGGGCTATAAGTAAAGATTTAGAAACCGTGGCCTTAAGTATGTACAATTTTGGCCAGCATTAAGAATCAGAATCTAATCTGAATTCAACACGTTGGAATTTCTGAGTGGTACATATTAGGAGTCACAGCAGGAAAAGACATATTACTATAAAAGAATGCTTAAAGAGATTTCGACTTGCAGGAGTTGGTAGGGGTGATAGATGCTGTTTTGGTACCTTGCCCAAGCCCCCCTCACAGGGCCAATGCACTTGTCTTTCAGCTGTCAAACTTAGGTGCTAATGGTTCACAGCTCATCTCCCTCTAGAGCATTGCCCTTGGTTGACAATGAGTTGCCCTGCCTGGAAAGTGACCCCCTACCTCTCCTCCATGGGGACCATGACATCAAAACCCACCATGATGTGAGATCAAGGCTGCATTGTATAGACGCTGCTCCTTTCTCAGTCTTTCCCCCCTCACATTCCTTGTTGGGTTTTGCAAATCAACTGTACCCACATTCTTTGTCTCAGGCTCTGTTTCTACAGAATCAAATGCAAGGCCCTAGCTGTTTCTACCAATTCTTCACACATGGATTGCCATTCCAACTCATTTGGATTACCAACACCAATTTAAGAGAAGTAGAAGATAAAATCTCCTTTAAATTTGCAACTAATTATTTTATGGTGAAGCTCCTTGGTCGGAGTCTCAACGTCTGAATGCATCGGCAGTATCTTCCCATCTTTCCCATTTTGTGCTTGTTTGCACAAAAATTAGAGGTGACTTCATATGTGCAATAATCACCTGAAAAAGGATATTGATATTTCATTTGGTTTCAGTAACTGAAGTCTTGGTAATTGAAGCTCGATGTATTGGTGTCTGTTTTAAGATGGGCAGGGTTGTCTCCGCCTGAAGAAAAGGTTGCAATGAGATACGGGCTTGTTGAGTTCCAAAGCCCCTGGTCCCCATCACAACTTGGAACCATCATTAAGAAATGCATTAAGCACAGGACGTTCTGAAATGAACACACTGCACTTTGGGAGTTAGCAAAACATTTTCCATTACGTGCGGATGATGATGAATGTAGCTGTAGATGATGAAGATAATAATGGGGCTTAAAATATTCAATACATAAAGAACATTCCATACACGAGCTACTGAAATAGATCCAAGGCTATTAGTGATTCCCTTTGGCGATTAACATAGATGCGTCCACAGCAAGGATTCCTCATCTCCCTCTTTTGGTTTGGAGGTGAAAATGCACCTGTTCTATGCAGACGTGGTACAGCACTTATAGCAGTGACAAGGGATGTTGAATTAATAGGGTAATAGTTAATCTTGAAGCTGCAATGCCAAATTCAACATGGCAGATTTCTGGATGTGGCTCATTCGTCTCCTCAGAGGTGCCATCATGCACATGTGGGAAAGTGGAAGCCATTGGCAACTTCCAACAGTTGGGAAATGCTAGTTGGGAAGGGAACTCTAGACCACACACCCCGGAATCAAATCACCGCTTGTACTCAGCACTTCTCGTCTTGGGACCTCAGGTAACTTGCCTCTGGGGGTATCCATACTCTGTGCAAATGGGTATAATGATACCTTCTAGCTCATGGCTGTTGTGAAGACTGAATTGTGAAAGGAACAAATGTAGCCTATTTAGAATGCTACCTGGCATAAATCACACTAAATAACTGTGTGAAAATGTTTTGTTTATTAATGTATAATTAAATATTATATTAAATGTAATATCAACAAACTGTATATAAATTAATAAATTTTAATATATAATATTAACATGTGATATTATGTTATAATATGTCAGATCATATATCATTACATATTATATATCATCTATCGTTATATGATAAATGCATATTATATGATATATAATGTATAATGTAACATTATATTACGTAATGTACACACTAATAGTATTCACTTGTATTCTTACAGATGTGAATGTATTAGTGTTGCTGTATTTTTTTTAATTTTTTTTTTTTACGTTTATTTATTTTTGAGACAGAGAGACAGACCATGAATGGGGGAGGGTCAGAGAGAGAGGGAGACACAGAATCTGAAACAGGCTCCAGGCTCTGAGTTGTTAGCACAGAGCCCGATGCGGGGCTCGAACTCACGGACTGCGAGATCATGACCTGAGCCGAAGTCAGCCGCCCAACCGACTGAGCCACCCAGGCGCCCCTAGTGTTGCTATATTAATAACCAATATATTTATACATAACGATAATATAAGGTATAATTATGCATTATAATATATAATTGTGTGTATACAGAGAGAGACAGAGGGAGAGGGAGGCATATAGGTGGGGCATATGTAGAGACACATGCTAGTGTGTCCTATATGTATAATGTTGGCAACAAGTCTCTCACATTCTTCCCTTTCAAGCAATGATGACGTGTCCAGGCTTCCTATGAGGTGGCTCCATTACTGGAAGTGCCCCTCCCCACTGGAAGTGTTTTGCCCTCTTCCCACATTTGCTTTCTTCAACATCAAATTTTACACTACTTTTATGCTCTATGACACATTGCAGAGTTCAATCACACCACGATCAAGATTGCCCCACTCACCGAAAGGAACACAAAGTCCAGACCAGCAAGTCTGACTTCAGGAAAGAAGGAGACGTTAAGGACGGGGGCATAGGTTTGCTAGATTCAGAGGGAACTGGTACTTACACCCTGGCAAGTGATGGGTGGTAGCAATAAAACACACACAAGCTAATTGCCATGACTGACTCTCTTTATAGGAGTATGTGAGCATATGCCCACGAGTTTTAACATATGCCCAAGACTCCCAGAGGCCTTATTCCTTAAAAAACAATTCATATTTTCAAATGGGAAGATCTCAACTATTTGTTGCTTGATAGGGTTTGCTGATATATAAAAAGAAGCACATTTAAACAGGGGGAAAGACATGAATGAATGAGGAAAATAAACATATCAATTATTAATTGCATATTTCACTTGGAAATACTTAGGACACTTGAAACTGATGACCCACCATTTCTCACGAGGAGAATAATGTAATTTTCCTCATGTCCAAAAAATAATATTAGTGGGTTTGCTATTGTGGAATGAAACTTTGCCGCTGGGGACAGGGGATTGAAAAGAGGCAGGGTTGGTGTGAAGACATTTGTTAGGTTTCCTTCACGCTTTCTCTTTGATGGGTTTTAAAACATGTTAGAGAAATATTTTTAAATCCCCTATGTACCTACCCTCGATTTCATTTTTCTTGCTCTCTTCCCAGCAGAGTTCACTCAGCTTGGGTCTGATAGTCTCTTGGATCCTTACGTTTTCTTATCATTCTAATACATATGAATCTATCTAATTTTTTTAATGGTTATTTATTTTTGAGACAGACAGAGAGAGACTGAGCATGAGTGGGGGAGGGGCAGAGAGACAGAATCTGAAGCAGGCTCCAGGTTCTGAGCTGTCAGCACAGAGCCTGATGTGGGGCTCAAACCCACAAACCACAAGATTATGACCTGAACCGAAGTCAGATGCTTAACTGACTGAGCCACCCAGGCACCCCTGCATCTGTCTATCTAGCTATCTAGCTGTATCTATTATCTATCTACCTATCATCTATCTACATGTCTCCATCCATATCCATCCATCCATCCACCGATCATCTAGATTGATCCATCTATCAATCAACCTAGCTAGCTATAATCTACCTATAGCTATTATCTATCTACATCTATCCATCCATTACCTATCTATCTTCTATCTATATCTCTCCATCCATCCATCCATCCATCCATCCATCCATCCATCCATAAATCTAGATAGATCTATCATCCATCCATCCCTATATGTATTCTATTATCTATCTACTTATCATCTACATCTCTCCATACATTATCCTTCCATCCATCCATCATCTAGTTCGATTGATCCCTATCAATCAAGCTAGCTATCATCTACCTATATCTATTATCTATCTATCTACATGTCTCCATCCATCCATCCCTATATCTATCTATTTACATAATCTATCATCTATTTATGTATTTACCAATTATCTATCTGCAACTCTCCATCCATCCATCCATCCATCAATCATCTAGGTCGATCTATCA
Organism: Lynx rufus; assembly: GCF_022079265.1. Taxonomy (NCBI): domain Eukaryota; kingdom Metazoa; phylum Chordata; class Mammalia; order Carnivora; family Felidae; genus Lynx; species Lynx rufus. Next base: position 3,680,475 of record NW_025814828.1, read on the forward strand.
ATCTATCATCCATCCATCCCTGTATCTATCTATCTCTCTCCCTCTATCATCCAGCTATATCTATCACCTATCTACCTATCATCTATCTATATCTGTCCATTCATTATGCATCCATCCATCACGTAGATCTATCTGTCTATTCCCAAAGTGGCATATCAATCTATGCTCTTCTTAACACTACAAAGATCCTTTTTTCTTCATGTTTTCCTTAGTAATTTACACAGTCTGACTTCATTCTTTTGCCCAGGGTAAGGGAATTTTATTCATGTTTTAACTTGAATTTCTCTGTCCACAAGTAAAAGACAGTTTTCATGTGTTATTGGCCATTCATACTCTTTTTTCTAGGTGCTATTTGCTTTCTTCCATATTTTGTATGGAGTTTTCCCCCACTTTTTTTTAAGATTTTTTAATTTTTTTTTTCAACGTTTATTTATTTTTGGGACAGAGAGAGACAGAGCATGAACGGGGCAGGGGCAGAGAGAGAGGGAGACACAGAATCGGAAACAGGCTCCAGGCTCTGAGCCATCAGCCCAGAGCCCGACGCGGGGCTCGAACTCACGGACCGCGAGATCGTGACCTGGCTGAAGTCGGACGCTTAACCGACTGCGCCACCCAGGCGCCCCGAAGATTTTAAGTAATCTCTATACCCAACGTGGGGCTTGAACTCCCAATCCCGAGATAAAGAGTCACTCACCCCATTGACTGAGCTGTCCAGGCGCCCCTTCCTGCGCTTTTCTGATTTATTAGAATCTGTGTGTGTACTTTTACATATTCTTATATACACAGATACTCACTTACATTTTTATATATAAATGTATTATAATACAACACATTCTTATATTCCTAATATTAATCATAAACATTTGGGGTAAAACATGTTTTAGTCTTCACACATTCATGGCTTTTGTCTTGTTGATGTTAAAATAAACAACATATATTTTTCTGTATATAAGTGCATTATAATACAGTACATTGTTATATCCTTGATACTAATTACAAATGGTGGGGGTAAAATGTGTTCCAAAGAGACTTTCCACATTCTTGACTTTTCTCTTTGTTGATGGTATCTTTTATTTTAAGAAATATTAATCATCTGTATTCTAGGTAATTTACATTGTTTTAAAATAATTGGTTCTTTCCGAGTTTTATAACTGAGCTAGGTGGCCCCTTAGACGCTAACCTGACCCAACAGGTTTCCGACTGCCCGGAGGAACCAAGGGTGGTGCTGAGCCCCCCAGGAGCAGGAGGGGAAGCTATTAGAGGCAGATGTCTTTTCTGGTTGTTTTATGGATTGTTCACTTTCCGGCTTTTGTTGTCTTGATTTTTTTTTTTTAATGGATGGCAATTTCAGCCACAATTTCCTTTGAAGACTCATGATCTACCCAAGAACTGCATTTCACATTATGTATGAAAGCCACATGTCTCGTCTGAGGTTATAATATTGCTGAAGAAGCTCTAAGCAAAATTCAAGTGTCATGGTGTGTTACACACCGGTGCCCTTTACACTGATGTGCAGGTTTACCTCACTGCGTAAAGGCAAAACAGACGCATTATTCTTCCCAATACCCCAAGTGGTGTACGCATTATTGCTCTTTAAAATCAATAATCAGATAAGAAGCCGTGAAGGAAGATGATGTAAAAACACACGGGAAAGAATATGCCTTCGCCATGCCGCTAAACGGTCGCGGCTTCATCTTTCTTAAACAGAGCGCCTAATAAGGCTTTTCTGATTGCATAACCACAAAACTAGATGACCGTTTGAGACGATAACGACATTAAAAGGCATGTTATGTCGTTTTTCAGAACTGAGTGCATTTGGCTGTTATTGGAAACAATTGCCCATAAACACCAACATTATCATCATCACTGCAGAGACACATCAGGGTATGTTTCCAACCTATGTTTAAATCACTTTTATTCGTTATTACCCTGTGACCTAGTTTTTTTAATTGGAAGATATTCCCTCTCAGTACTAAGTTTCTAATTAAATCCCAGACTAAAGTGTGAACCTGCCCCCGTGTTGTTACAGGAAGTGGACACAATTGGAAAATTAACATGTATGTTAATTATGTTCGTCTTTGCAAGCACAGGAACCAGTTGCTGCATTCTAGAAACATTGATTTGACCCAATCTTGTTCTAAAGGTTCTTAAATTGGGGGTATTGTATTCTACAACTAATTCTATGCCTTGTGAAAGGAGCTTTTAAAACTCCCTTTGCTAATCTTGAGGATATTATGTTAGAGTGTAATAAGACAATCACAGAATGACACATCTGTATGATTCCACTTATATGAAGTCCTCAAGATCATCAGATTCACAGAGACAATAAGTAGAACAGTGGTGGCCAGGGGCTGGTAGGAGGGCATGTGAGAGGGCAGTGTTCAATGGGTAAAGAGGTTCTGTTTAGCAACATCTAGAGAGTTCTGGGCATGGATGGTGCGATGATTGCCTGGCCATGTGAATGTACTCAGTGTCCCTGACCTACTCACTTAAAAATAGTTAAGAGGGTACATTTTATGTTGTGTGTGTTTCACCATTAATTTTTAAAACTCTGTTTGTTTTAAAACTAGTAAATGCGTGCTCATGGTACAAAGAGAGCATATGTGAGCAAAGGAAGAAATGATAAAGGTTGAAGTAGTGATTTCCATTGGCCAGCCCGTCATCCTTATGGCTTATACTGCTCTAGGTTGATGCGGGTCACAAGAAAAAAGATAGGCATGCCAACATATTTTCTGAGTTCTTTTTTTTAACATTTTAAAAATGTGTATTCGTTTTAGAGGGGGGAGGGGCAGAGAAACAGGGAGGCACAGAAACCAAAGCAGGCTCCAGGCTCCCAGCTGATGCGGGAGCCTGATACGGGTCCATAACTCACAAACCGTAAGATCATGACCTTAGCTGAAGTTGGATACTTAACCGACTGAGCCACCCAGGCTCAGGGTTTGTAAAAACCCCTGAGGTTTTTAAAATTTAAATATATTTGACATAGAGTGCTGTGTACATTTAGGGTGAGTAATGTTGTTCTGATATGTTTATGTATCGTAATATGATTGCTATTGTAGCTTTAGTTAGCATCTCTATGACATCCTTAGTTATCATTTCTTTTCAAGATACTTTTTTTGTGTGTGTGAAATGGTTACCATGATGCTATTCCAAGAAACAAAGACCAGGTAATAAGAATCAAGTAGCTTTTGAGCTAAGATATGCGTTGGGAAAAGGCAGGCCTTCTAGAAATGTTGATCGCTGGCTGGAAGGTTAGAATTCTTGAGTTCAATGTCAAACTCCTGTGGAAGGAGGTGGTGGTAGAAAGAAGGTAAACAGCTTCATAACCATAGGATGATCACTGGTCAGTGATAAATCCAGAAAAGCTGGGCCTCCTGACCTCAGGGTTAGAGTTTACATTATTGTCAAGAAGCAAGTCACGAATCTTCTGCTATAATATTTGCTGATTTCCTTTCTCGTGCACATTGTTGGGATGACGTTGGCCATCAGTGCCATTCTTTGTCTCAATAACACTAGTTACGTGGTTGAGCAGGACCAGCATTTTCCAGGGTACTTTTTCTTTCTTTGATACTCAGTATTTTAACTTGGCAATGGTACGGTGTCAGACATAGGATGCTTTCTGCAAAAGCGAGTCGGGGTTACTTTCATTTGGGCTTCCAAAAAATACACGGACATATCTACCCTGGCAATTTTATTGCTTCAGCAACAGGTGAAACAGTCTACTCACTAGGGGGCCACCCATGGTAAAGAAAAAAAAAAAAAGTGGTAAAAGTGGAAAGTTCTTTCTGGAAACACGGCCCCTCATCTTTTATCCGTGAAAATCCTTCCGAGGATTAAGTGGTATTGTGCCTCGTGTATTGTTTTTCTCTAAATCCTGTCTTGTTGAGGACGGTGTCGATAAAACAGCATACAGGCCTGCTTGGCCATCGTTCACGTGCTGGCTGATGCCACAAATCATGTCCCTTTTATGGACATTTCTGTCTTCACTGCCTTAAATCAACTCATTCCGTCAAAACTCCCAATGGGAATATCACTTGAAATGATGGTAGGGAAGTAGGAACTATATAAAAGTCAAACAAGGGATAATGTGTGAAATAATTCTGTAAGCTTTTACCTATAAATGTGAGTGACTGGATTAATACTTTTATTACTATTAACATCTCTGCACTTAGAAGCTAATTTAGACCATTTTTGATACTTTAGATCAGAGCTGGGCCGGATCTGAGCGGCTGCTTATGTTTGTTTGTTGATAGCTGCCGAGTTAAAAATGGCTTTTACGTTTCCAAATGGTTAAATTTTAAATGGTTGTACAGCATTACTTCTTGGTCTGTAAACTTGAAAACCAAAATATTTACTGTCTGGCCCTTTATGAAGAAATCTGGAGAAGCTTGCTGTACCATTTTGGTTTTATACATAGATATTTATTTCAAAACGGGCCTCAAAGGATTTTATGAGAAAAACCCCAGGGAGGGAGTGGATATTGTACCCAGGTCAAAAATCATTTCGAAAGGAGTTTGAGCATTTATACAAGTAAGGCCAATACCATTGGATGATTGCGAAAGAAACCCACAAGTACGTGAATGTGCCTTTTTCCCCGCACTAAAGTCTATAAAAATACATTTTGTGCCTTGAAGAATTTCACTTTTGTTCTGCTCCGGTGGTAATTTCCCTCTTAAATAGTTAGTCATAAAGTGGTTTAGTTACACAGGAGTTAGTCTTTGGAAGAAAACAACTAAGTTCCATCCATCCCCTAATGCTATTTACACTGTTCTTATTAAGGAATCAGCCTCATAACTTCCCAAAGAGGGTGGTGGGTAATGGCAGGACAGTTTCTAATGACTCAGACTCACTTTCAAAAGTTGTACCGATGTGTCGCTCGGGTGGTGGTTGAGAAATGTCCCTGCATCTCAGGAGATGCGATTGTGAAACAGTCACATGTATCCGTTGATTAGCCTCTTGTCTCTCTTGGCACGCCAACCCCCAGAAATGCGTGCACACACGCATACGCACGATCACGAAAGGATTTAAGCAGCGAGAAGTCCGTGTCTACAAAAAGCACACTTTCTGGCAATTTCCATGGATGGCTTCTAGACCATGCCTGGGGCCAGTCTGGAATGAGGTCTGTATGATCATAGCCTGCATGAAGGTTCAGAATCCAGGAACTTCTTCATTCACTTTCAAACAATTGGTCTTCTACAGGTTAATACAACGTTGATCAGAAGCGTTAACTGTTGCCATAGCAACTGTGTATGCGGGGCAAACTGTGTCCTTAGCACTGTGTTGTAAATGCAGAGCCCTGATTTTTAAAAGGCTCTCAGGAGCTGTATGATGTAAGTGTGATGTACACAGCAAGGAGAAAGGGTCAGTATAAGACCAAATTCTGCTTGCGTCCCTTCCCTCCGGTGCTCCTAGGAGTTTCTCCATTTGCAAAGGAGAGAACAGGAAAGAAACGACCACGGTGATAAAAACACCACGGAGGTTAAACTCAGTGGAGTGCTGTAAGGACTTTAGGGCGGGGAAAAAGGCACATTCACATACTTGCGGGGGTCTGCCAACATTCACAGAAGGGGATGTTAGAGAATGCAGCCCTTGGGGGCACCCGGGTGACTCAGCCGTCCGACTCCTGATTTCGGCTCAGGTCACCATCTCACGGTTCATGAGCTCGATCCCCGCGTTGAGCTCTGCGGGGACCGTGCAGGGCCTGCCTGGGATTCTCTCTCTCTCCCTCTCTCTCTCTCTCAATAAATAAACTTTAAACAAATGAAAAGAAATGATAATAAAAGGAAACGCAGTCGTAGCTCAGCTAGGTGGCACGGTCTGAACGCACGGAGGCAGGTGGATGGCTAATTTCCTGTGTCTACCTGAGGGGTCCTGGATGCCCAGGTCGCTGGCTAAATGTCATTTCTGGGTGTATCTGTGAGCATCTCTGTGCATGAGATTAGCATTTGAATTGGTGGTCCCAGTAAAACACAAGGCCCTCCGCCGTGTGGCTGGGACTCCTACTTTCTGTCGAGGGTCTGCCTAGGCCAAGGGCAGAGGAAGGTTGAATATGCTGTGTGCCTGACTGATGGTGTCCTGTCCTCCCAGTGAGACTCCTGTCCTTGGTGCCCTTGGTTCTCCCACATCGCCGCCTGCCAAGGACTCACAGCCCTTTCCCCAGAGTCCCACGTGCCATGCCTGTGTTACCTCCCCCTTATTTTGCCCCCTGTCTCAGGAACAGCCAAGCCCCTCCTTCCCACAGACGACGGACTCCCCACCCTGCACGGAGATCTGCCCTTCAAAGCAGGAAACCTGTGTCATCCATCAGAGTCTTCACAAACGCTGTTCGACAGAGTGGCTCAGCCCTTTTTATGCGCAAGCCCCGTCCAGGATGTGAGTGTTCACACCCGTCGTTCTTGAGCCTTTCTGTGTGTGTTGGGCTCATCCGCCCCTCCACACGGGAAGCCAGGCTCTGTGGCTCAGGTTTCTGGTATCCCCCGCCTTCACGGGGCCTTCCAGGGCTGAACGTTACTCGCTGCCTGTTTGTTGACTGCATCTGAGTCATGGGGTAATGGACTAGATCAACGCCCTGGTGACGATTTCGGGGTGCGGAGCCTTTCCCACTTTCAGAGGCTCCGTCAGGGACGACACCCAGTCCGTGGAACACAGGCATTTCACTCCTCGTATCGTTGCTCGAAATGGCCCTTGTGAGTCAGCCCGGCGTGCGGGTACTGAGGCGGGGCCTCCCGACCGTTAACGGCACAGCTCACAAAGGGCAGGGGGTCCTTGGGTGCAACAGAGCCTGCACTCTGTGGCATTGCCCTTCTCTGGCAGACCTTGGGAAACCCATACCGTGCTGGGGATCAGGATGTCCCGTTGGGGTGGGGCACTGAGGCAACGGGAAGGGAGTTGCTGAATTCGTGGTCCCGTGACAATCAGGGACTGATGGGACTCGGTGCCTCCCCTCCCTGGGTACCGGCTGCGACACAGCAAAAGCAAGCTGCTCAGCGTCCCACAAATGGGTCAGTCTGTCTCTGTGTGAGCCCTGTGCCTGCCTCTCTATTTACAGTGTCCCCGACTGGGCTGCTCTCAGCCTTCTGTGCTTGTCCACCGGGCGTGCGGCAGACCCACGGGCCACGTGGATCCCTCCCAGACAGGGATCGGCTTACCCTCGGACTCCTCACAGGTCCTGGCTCAGTGTGGAACCCCGCTAACCATCCACCGGGAATGCAGGCGAAAGGTCAGGACTTTGGTTTAGCACTGGGGCATTTCTGCTGCGAGCCTCCTTCTCTTACGCTGTGCTTCTCCTTGAAATCAGGACTTGCTCCTGTGTCAGTATTTTCCCACTTATGAAAAGTGTTAAAAAGTCAATCACATCGTGGGCTATCCATGGTCATCCAATAATACCTGTTTCATCCGAAAATTGTGACTCCCACAGTCGTCTTCCTCCTCTCTCCTTCTGCCCTTCCCCTGCTCTGAAGAATCCAGTCAGGATTCACAAACCACATTTTTCATCTCTCTTGACATCTTTTTTTTTTTTTTAATGTTTATTTATTTTTCAGAGAGAGAGAGAGAGAGAGAGAGCATGCACCAGCAGGGAAGGGGCAGAGAGAGGGAGACACAGAATCCGAAGGAGGTTCCAGGCTCTGAGCTGTCAGCACAGAACCCCACGCGGGGCTCAAACTCACGGATCATGAGATCATGACCTGAGCCGAAATCAGATGCTTAACTGACTGGGCCACCTAGGCTGCCCTAGTCCATCTTTTTAATGACATAAACTTCTTTGTTTCGGAGAAACCACACATATGTGTTACGTGTTACACGCAGCAACGTGTATCAGATTTTATTTGTAGCCCCCGGTCCTGATGCTGGTACAACCAGCACCAACGTGCATCACTGCCCAGCATGCAACGTGGGCACATCCTCTGTTCATCTGCCTACTTTATTTTTGACGCTTCACATCTTCTGTGATGGCTGATTAGGCTTTTCAGAGGACGGAAACAGCGGCCAAAGAGAGGGTAATGCTTGTAACTGAACACAAAGGTTACTCTTTCCTTTTTGAGCACCCCCAGGCGTATTTGGGGTATAGCACTTGGTCATTCGCATTTCCCTTACATTCTAGTTTCCAAAGAAATGCCTATTGAAAGCAGAAAGGGTACTGGAGCAGAAACATGAAAATAGAATAGAATAGAATATTTATATATTATATTATATTTTTATTATATATATGTTATATATTATATATTATATTGCATATATATTAATTATATATATTATATTACATATATATTATAATTAATGTATATGATTTATATGCATTTATATGATTTATATTTATTTATATATTATATAAATCATATACATTAATTATAATATATATGTAATATAATATATATGTAATATATATGTAATATAGTTAATTATGTACTATATGTAAAATATATGTAATATATAACATATATATTAATTATAATATGTCATATTAATATATCATGTTATATTTATATTTCATGTTTCTATATTTACTTATATATATAATTATAATTTATATAATTATGTATATTATGTATGTTATATATTGTATGTAAAATTATAATTTATATATTTTGTAAATTATGTATATGTTTATAAAATTTATATATTATATATGTATTAATTATATACTATATTTATATATTTGTTTAGTATATATTATATTTTATAGTCACTCACATATATATTTGTATATATAAATTTATATAATTTATATACATATATGTAATACATACATATACACATAGGTATATATTTATATACCTATAGGTATGTATTTATATACCTATAGGTATATATTTATATACATATATATATGCATATAACTTACATAATTTATTTTTATTTTTAAATTTATTTTTATTTTTTAATTTTCAATGTATTATTCATTTTGTGAGAGAGCGAGCGAGCAGGGGAGGGGCACAGAGAGAGAGGGAGACAGAATCCGAAGCAAACTCCACGTTGTCAGCACGGAGGCTGACGTGGGGCTGGAACTCACAGGTCGTGATCATGACCTGAGCTGAAGTCAGACATTTAACTGACTGAGCCACCCAGGTGCCCCTAAATTTATATAATTTATTTTACATATATTTAATTTATAAACACACACACACATCTGTCCAAATACCCAGAGATGAGATCCAATGTAAAATAAACTGAGTTGTGTTTCTTCCTGTGCCTCTCAGACCCCATCTTTCTGTGATCTTGGAACTAGTCTCCCCAAGAACAAAAGCAACATTCTTTTTGGTGCCACTTTCTGCTTTGTTTAAATCACCCTCAATCTGATTAACTTCTGACAGATGATGCAGTGTCCGAAAATAGCTACAACACGGAAGGCACAGTGCTTGTTAAAAATGAACCAACCCCGCACCCCTCCTCCTCACCGTGACCTTTCCTTATCTGATCTTTTCCTCCGCACCAGTTGACAAAACAGGCTCTCTCCCCTTAATTACTCTGGGCTTTCTGGAGAAAAAAACCGGCTTGCCACGACTAAACTTCAGTAGCTCCCAGGCTGCTAAGAAAGCAGAGGGTGGTGTGGTCTTTGTGCACTCTGTCCCCAGCTCTTGTGACGTGCAGGCATTTACAGACACTCCAGAGGTGGTTTCCATAAACGCTACCCTAAGTTCAGGTTTTTCTTAAAACGGAAGAGCAGAAAAATGTTTCAAGAAATCTTACTGTAAAAAAAAAAAAAATAAGTTCAGGAAAATCAGCTGGTCATCTGACATTTAAGAAATGATCTCGTGGAGATATTGATCTGTCAACTGGTCTCCGTTGAGAAGCAGTTATCAATCTAACAGGTTGTTGATTTTTACACCTGTCCTGCTCTTAAAAAAAAAAAAGCACAAAAATTTGCAAATAACTATCTTCTATGCTAACACCACAGATGTCAAAGTCTGCCAAAGCCAGGTGATTTGCCTTGGGCAAGGCTCTGTAGGGCAGCCCTCTCCCCCGGCAGTTTCCATGGAAGAATGCAAGTCAACTGGAAGAATGCATATAAAAGGTACTCCATGCTCTCAGACTGCTTCAATCTCAATCCGTGTGGCCTCTGCAAGTGATACTTTGTCTTATCTTTCTCCAAAGTCCACGGAATACATTGTGTGCAGTCCCCATGGAAAGCAGCCTCAAAGGAATAGAGAAGTCATTTTGGGGGAGAAGGAACTAGCAGTTTGGAGTTTTCAAAGAGTAGTAGGATTGCAAGTCTGTAGCAGCATTGGGTAGATTCGAGTCACTGATCTCAAGCCCCACAGCACATGCACCCCAATGCCCCGTGGGGTTCTGTGGCTGCCTTCCTAAGTTCTGAGGCTGCCGGTTGCCCCCTGAACACCTGCCAGTATCCAGATGCCACACTGGTGTGATGCACTGTGCTGGCCTTGGGGATCCTGCCCAGCCGGCGGGACAAGAACCATCTGTTGGGAACGTGAGGTTTGCAGTTGTCTCTACCAAGACCTCAAAATGCTGATGTGTCCGTGTTGGTGGGGATGCCTTCACCCAGGCTCAAGTGCAGGATGCCTGATGGAATAAAAGTGACTTTGGAAGGAAAGAGGGGGTGACAGGGCACCGTGGAGGGCGGAAGCGCTGCGCCATAATCAGAGATGTGAGCGTCGCCCATCTCAGTGAAGCCTCCTGAGAGTTGAGGGATTCAGAGAATCACAGAAGCAAGGTCAGGCAGTGGGGGACGAGACGTTTTCATCCAGCTTCAGAGCAGGGAGACGTGTGGAGGGCACCCACCTCGATGGTCTTCCACAAAATGTCACCAACCGCCATGGCGCCCAGAGGATGAAGGGCTTTGGCATGACTCCCCCGCCCCCCACCGTGTTCTTTCCAAGGGAATGATGGATGACCCCACAGCCCATTATCTCCCAAAGTGAAAGGGATTCCGCATCCAGACGTCAATCAGAGCCCTTTGAGTCCCATTCATTGACCGGGTGAGGCGAATGACCCAAACTCCGGGAGTATTTCCATAACCCCATCAGCACGGAGCAGACAGTCAGTGCATAATCGTTGCTTACTGCATCCCTTCTGATGCCACCCGGTGGTTTATGCAGCGCTTGGGTAAACACCCTAATTGCAGAGCGGCTCTGACTGATGAGCAGACCCAGAAGGGCGTTCTCGGGAGCTGAGTGGCCTCGACTTCAAAGTGATTTGTTGTGCTGTCTGGCATCTGAAGGAAGATGAATAGTTTCATTTTATGGGGGGTGGGGGGCAGGAGAGCACGCAGCTTTGCAGGCCTCCTATTAAGCAGGAGGGTCCTCGGCTTTGTGTCTCTTACCTCCTGGCTCTGCCCCGGCAAAGGAATGCCCCCCCGTGGAATCCTTTGAAGGCTCTGCCAGGCTCAGAGAGCCCTGGCTATAATCACTGCACATCAATGAGCTCATTCAGCTCGGCTTGCCCACGGCTCGGGGCCTGCTCCGGGTGCACCGGTGCACCAGGGAGAGCACCTCCAACCTACCAGGCGTCCCGGAGCCCACCTTGGAAAGGACTCTCCGGAAGTCTCACGGGATGGAGAAAGCAGTCATTTCAGAGAGGTAACACTGTTTTCCAACAAGTCCCTTCCGAGGAAAATGAGTTGCGGCGTAGACACGTCCTTTGTCTTGGACAGGTTTACCTCCCAAAGCACTGGAGGAGGGGGTAGGCCGTTTCGTGCATAACCAAGGCTACTGAGTAGGAAATTTCCGTGCCCAGGCTTTTTCCAAAGCATCTCTGTGCCCGTAGGGGCCTGGGGGATGTGGAGCTCAGCATTTGAGACTCAGAGCCATCATTATTCCGGAAATAGCCGATTCTTTCATTCATTCACACGTTCATTCATTCACAGGAACGTGAGGGGTCTCTCTGTGCTCAGGGGAAGTTGACAGTGTCTGGGGGCAGTTTTCACTGTCCTGACTCGGAAGCTTGCTCCTGAATTCTGGTGGGTAGAGACCAGGGGTGCTGGGAGACATCCCAGAACGTCCAGAACGGGCGCCCAGCAAAGTTAGGACCCCACGTGTCACTAGTGTCGAGATGGGGACACCCTGGGGCAGCCCAAGCAGGAACCCACGAGCTCAGCCTTGAGGAATCACGTTAGTAGGTGACATACTACCATGGAAACTCAGTCTTGGGTCTGTTGAGAAGGGTACGGATTGCGCAACAGACGGATTCTCCAAATTCCTGTGCGTATACATTTGGCCATGGCAGACGCGACAGATTTGTCGAAGCCAAAACATGGCTAAATACGCACGGTTCGAGAAATCCCATTTTCCACCCACATGCTCTCTGGGCCGCCCCCACCCCCCCCGCCCCAGGCCAGCACTGGCTGGACCACATGAGGTTCATCTTGTCCCTTTTGATCACGTGTGTATATGTGTGTGTGTTTTCCCTCATTATAACACCATTTCCACAAGGAGACGGCCCCTCACACCAATGCACAGCTTGTCTTTGTGATTCTGTTGGCTCCCCTTGGTCAAACCTCTTCTGTCTTCCTATCACGTGCTTGTGGTTTCTGGGGCAGAAACATTCCCCATTCGTGTTCTCAGTGGCTTTTCCTGTAATATTTTTCCGAACCCGTACAAGTTCAGCTGATGCGCTCGGGCATTAAGTGTTGTGGTTCTACTAAACCCTCTCCCAAAAGCACTCCTCTCCCTTCGACGTAACATCTCTCAATTTCTCTCTGTGTCTATCTAAGGAATCCCACCACATCCCGTTCCCCATTTATCTCTCCTAATTAGGACTAGGTAGGATGCAGCCTTAAAGCTACTGGACAATCTTAAAATTATGTAGAAAATAGCATTTCCATATTTTCCTCTTTTCTGCCATACCACAGGAGTAAAATGTTTTTCAATTGCTCTATATGCTGTATCATCTCCTTGCTGTTGCTACATATCAAAAAGTAACCTGTGGGTGTGTCCCTCGAGGCCATATTAAGTCTTGCTCACACACAAGCATCTGTAGGTTTTGCCTCTCAGTGAACACTCTGGGTTAAACTGAGGCTGTCTTATGGTCTCATGAATAAACAGTGATTCCCTAAATCTCTGCTAATATGCTCACCTACAGAACCACCTGTCTGTTTTCACTGTGTCCACCCAGGTGCTACACAGCTTTGGGGTTCAGCCACAAACCCACTGACTATGGAAATCATCTTGAAGTAGAACAGCTCCCATTAATTCCTCCCCTTCTGAGCTCTTAGTATAATCATAGCATTCATATGGCCCTTCATTATCACTGAATGGGTGAGTTGCAAAGGATCTCACAAGTGGTCTGCCTCTTGGGCAGAAACATACCGAATCAAGAAAACTGGATTACACCAACAAATGTGAATTTCTACTCTTAGTAGCCGTTGACCCGCATGTTGTTTTCCCCACCTTGCTAGATGGGAGGGATACGATCCTGTCTGTCTGCATGTAAAACTCCATCTCACTATCCTGGGCACATGATGCGGGTGCTGACTGCTCAGATACAGCAAATCTTCTTGTATATCTATTTTATTCTTTTGTGCATGTTTCTACAATACGGGATTCATCTTACAAACCTCATGTCTGGCAACTGTTTTGAGGGACTTGGAAATAAGCAGCAAATTTAGCCATCAAACGTCAAGTTCAAGGTGAGAATGCAATAGAATTCTTTTTCAAACTATTGATTGTTTATCCTGGTGGGAAGATTCATTTCTCCTGCTGTGGAAAGTCTTCATTTGCATGGATTCTTAGTTACTTTCCTTAGGCAACCAGCTGGAGGCCTCTGTCACCCTCTGATATGCTTGTCTAAAGTCATCTACCATATAACCTCCCAAAATGATTCCCTTTCTTCTAAACCCATCTATTTGTGGGGTGCCTGGGTGGCTCATTCGGTTAAGTGGACGACTTTGGCTCAGGTCATGATCTCATGGTTTGTGGGTTCAAGCCCCTCATTGGGCTCTGTGCTGACAGCTCAGAGCCTAGAGCCTGCTTCTGATTCTGTGTCTCCTCTCTCTGCCCTCTCCCCCCCCCCAAGTCACACTCTGTCTCTGTCCTCTCTCTCTCTCAAAACTGAATAAACATTAAAAAAATTTAACCCATCTATTTGCAAGTTTTTCCATTCTCTGACATTCATTGCTTAATTCCATAAACATTCAGTGATCAACTGTGTCTTTATTTCTACAGAGTTGACACCCTCATGCCTAGGATTCATTCTCTCAAATATCATATGAGTTTTGACTCATTATCTTGTTTCTTGTCAAAAAGAATATAGTGTCCATGACTCAGATATGATCATTCTGCTATAATAAAATGAGTATGTCATTTTCTGGGTGTTATGGCACTCAGATACTCAGGGCAACTAGAAGCACATCCGAGAACTGGTGTGTGGGTAGAAATGTTCATCCACCCAGAAATTAAAATATATTCTTTGCCTGCCTTAGGGGTCATGGTCCCCATTTCTGTGTGGCTCCAACCCTCGCCACGGTGAATCCCTACCTCACACACTACAGACGTACTCTTTCTTTAGCACCACAGAAGGAAGATATATAAGTTTTGTCTCCCCCCATTCTGTATTGCTCAGTATAAGTGGTATTCTTTCCCAAAGACCGTCTAGGCAGAACCACGCTTTCAATAGCCACCCTCACTGGGGAGCTAGACCCCCATCTGCACATTTGTTATTCTCTAAATCTACTTTGAGGATATGTACTGTGACATGCCCTTCTGCAGAAGGGAAATCAGTTGAAGCATTAATATTTGTAGCAAAACCTCAGCTGTGAAGGGGTGACCCCCAAGGACGCAAAAATCCCAGCAGCCAAGATTGGCTCTGACGGGTCCTACAAGCATCCCACGTAATATCCCCAAATGCGTGATGCATAACCTCCTTGTAAACACATTTCACCTTAGGAATATGCTGCTGCTGCTATTACCGTGAAGCTGGTAAAACGAAACAAGCCTGAATAGATCATTTATAAATATACCAACAAATAGAATTACTATGGAATCTGTCAGAAACCTACGGGAGCCTCTCGTGTCATACTTCACAGAAGCTGGCATCTTTCGATAGTTTTTACCCTTTTGCCAACCTATGCTCACTTCATGTGACACACACTCCTCAACCATCTTTCATAAATGCTTTCTATCCTTTCAGTGTGGGTGTGGATTTTCTCTTGTGACGCTCCAGAAAATATAATTTCCAGGTAAACCATCAGAGCCATGATGTGCAATGTTGAAGCAAGAAAAGATACGGCATTGACTGCCATCGGTCTTGCCAACTCAGCCCCAAATTTAAAATGCTACCACTAGTCATGCTTTGCAATGTCCTTTCATGAGTCAGCTTCTCATTGCTTTAGCCTAGGCTCTGTATTTTTTCATTACGTGTAAAGTCAGGTTTGACCGTCCATCACCAGGGAGCCTCTTAGCTTGTGTTCAATACAAGAGAAACAATCCCCCTTGTCAGGATGATCCTTACAGGGACTCCACATGCGGACTGAGTTTGGTAAGCTCGCTAATTATTGCAAAGCATACAGAAATGCAGTCGTTCACATTTCTAAAGCACGATATCTAAGATATGCACAAGCTGTACTAGTCAAGGGAACAGTGAATTAATCGTGGTCTTATCTGGTCCTTGTCCTATTAAAAAAAAAGAGAGAGGGAAAAAAGAGACCAAAACCAGCTGTGGGTAGTGACCCAGGTCCTTGTTACGTAGGTCACACAAGCAAAAAGGTTTTAGTGACAGGGCCAAAGGACATTATTTCAAGAAAATGCACAACTGGGCTCTCAAAACATTGCATACAAATTTTTGCACACAAATTTCCAGTGCAGTGGAATTAGATATACCCCAACTTGATTTTAAACTGCGATGCAGAACAGAGTAAATTCTGGGTAAGTAGACTCCTCCCAAAATACATCTACCCTGGGATGAAACGAACCACCACAATGTAGTGAAAGCCCAAAGTTGCAGATCCTTTTGAAAATATACAGAACAAAAGTACATAAATAAGTACATATAATATTTTACACTGAGATCAATTGGTCTTCAAAATTTCCTCTGTATATATTTTTATATTAAGACAGTTTAAGATATTTTGTAGGAAAACATGGTAATTAAGAAATATGAATTGACTGAAAAACTAATACACAAATATAATAATAAGTGGATTATTCTTGAAAATATGATCACTCATTTTTCTCAAACATTCACAAAGTAATCAAATTTTAGGAATGGGATTTACCTACGATTACTAGATTTGCTATTATCATTTGATATTTACTTGGTGTTAAATAAAAGAACCTAGAGAAGTCATCTATGTTCTTTCTAGAAATAATTACTACACATAGTATGTCTCCCCAATCCAGATTTATAAAAGGAGGTAAATTAAAAGTTTAAAAGTTTTCTGCCACTACGATCAAAACAAAAACAAAAACAAAAACAAAAACAAAGGAATGGACCAAAATAGACTTCTTACATAATAGAAAATGTTGAGTTCTAAAAGTAAATTAGAAACGGGACACCTGGGTGGCTCAGTCAGGTTAAGCATCTGACTCTTGATTTTGGCTCAGGTCATGATCTCAAAGTTTGTGAGTTCAAGCCCTGCATCGGGCTCTGCTTGGGATTGTCTCCCTCTCTCTGCAACATCCCCCCACCCCTGCCCTTGTGCATTCTCTCTCTCTCTCTCTCTCTCAAAAATAAAGAAACATTGAGAAAAAATAAACAATAAAATAAAAGTAAATTAGAAACAAGAAAATAAGTGGAAGTAATTATGAATGTAGGGCTACATCTTTCTCTATCTTCAACCTTTGAAGAACAAGTCTATTAAAGAGCTAGAATCCAAGTAACTTAACAAAAGTTTAGAAAGATTGATTACTACTACTATGTATTTATAATTACTTCAGAGCATTTTATAAAATTATTGTTATTTAAAGTAGCTAAGCTTCTTGTAATTCCCTTGGGTAATCTGAAGACAGATTAATTTTTCAATTACAAATATAAACATCTACGTCGGGGAAAACATTTTACTTTAAGCCTTTCTTCTTTATTTAGGATTGATATTTAGTCTGTTTCTATTTTGAGAATATTATCACTTTTTTTTTTATTTTTTTTATTTTTTTTTTTTAAATTTTTTTTTTTTTAACGTTTATTTATTTTTGGGACAGAGAGAGACAGAGCATGAACGGGGGAGGGGCAGAGAGAGAGGGAGACACAGAATCGGAAACAGGCTCCAGGCTCTGAGCCATCAGCCCAGAGCCCGACGCGGGGCTCGAACTCACAGACCGCGAGATCGTGACCTGGCTGAAGTCGGACGCTTAACCGACTGCGCCACCCAGGCGCCCCGTGAATATTATCACTTTTTTTAACATGCCCAAATGAATTAAATCTTACATGATCTAAGATTATCTGTCAACAGAAACAAGAGATGATGTCTTTAAAGTTCCAAGAGCCTCAGCATTTTGCCAAATTGAGCCCCACAAGGAACATACTGTAAGTCCTTAAAAACACTGAGCAAAGCCTCAAAAGAGGTTAAATATGGTAAGACGGAGATTAATGTGTTTAGTCTCACCTTACCATTGAAGGGATAGGTTGGACAGCACGCACCCCTCAACAGCAGCACCCAAGACTATGAGTAACCGTGAATGAGAACAGTCTAACTGCGTTACACAAAGAACTTCTCTGTGGTGCCAGAAAATCCCACACACACAAATGCGTCCCTGCTAGATAGCACAGCGGGCCCAGCATAGGTGAGGCAGGCAGTTCCCTGAGATGGGATACTGATATAGCCAAAGGAAGGAAACGCAATAGGGAAGTGTCCCCGATACATGCGGACATATATAAAAACTAGAGTTTTGCTGATTCCAGGTGACGGGCATGAGTTCCCCCAGCATTAGGGACTGAAAAAGGGTATCCTGAGCCATTCGCAACAGGGACACACTGGGGAAGGCTCTTAATGAGTTGGCTGGTTGTACACGTGTGATTGATGAACGCACAGTGACCCAGGGAAACGTAAGCTTGCTGTGCCCAATGTCATCTCCATCAGAAAAGAACAGGAGTCGATCCTGAAACAGGACACCCAGGCAGCCATGTCCCACATGATGACAAATATTCTATCTTAGCCCACACCCAAGCCATGCTAATTTCATCCATGTTGGCTTACCATTGAGGCAGGTTAGCGCTCGTCCGTCTGGACTCCTTTCGGGAACTTCTGTAGAGACAGCCTCAGTGTGTGTAGCTGCAAACTGGCTGCGGGAACACTGTTTGTGTTACTGAGCAGGTCCTGAAGAGTTCACAACCTGTGGAATGAACAGAACATAGACCAACCTGAGCCCAGACGGACGCCCACACACACGGATCTGGTCTATAGATCTGGTCTATATACTGGGAGTTCCAAAAAACCTTCGATGATCTTCCTTCACTTTCTCATGTTTGTCGATGACACAAAACCAGGACCTTTTCTCTGCTGTGCCATTCTGTCTTCGTCCCTAAGGATTATTCCTACTGGCTTCTGATTGATTGCATAAGGCGTGATGCCTTCATCATTTTCTCCTACTTTTTTGGAAAAAGAAATTTTTTTAATGTTTATTTTTGACATAGAGACAGAGCATGAGTGGGGGAGGGGCAGAGAGAGAGGGAGGCACAGAATCAGAAGCAGGCTCTGGGCTCCAAGCCGTCAGCACAGAGCCCGACATGGGGCTCGAACCCACGAACCGTGAAGTCAGACGCTTAACTGACTGAGCCACCCAGGCACCCCATCTCCCACTTTTGACTTCAGGATCTGCTTTTACTTCTGCCAGGACTAGAAGCCTCTTCCAACAGGCTTGACAGGTCTTTCTACTTCTCAGACATATGGCCAAATTAGTTTTGTTCTAAATTATCTCAAAGTAACCTGGAGCCTGGAGTCTCATTCTTGTATGCTGCTGCAGTCAGAGGGTACCACAGACATGAAGACGATGCCGGGTGTGCAAAAGTCAATGGGACGAGCACAGAGATGTGCAGTCCCAGAATTTGGGGAGGGAAAGAACAGGAGCAAGGAGCTGGGGAGTCCATGACCCCTCCACTGAGCAATCTGCCTGAGGCTAATGATCTCATAGAAACACGAACACCTTTTGCAGAAAATCTGACAAATCTCCATGTGTATTTGATCGGGAATCACAGAGAACCACAACCCGTCTGCCTGCAAAAATATAGGTCCTCTATTGTTGAACTTCCCAGTTTTTAAGAAAAACAAGACATCAAATTCTAAAATCAACATCTAACCAACTTTAGATGGTCAATAAATCACATTTTAAAAGACAGTGGTTAGCATCAATGAAACATTCTACAATAATAAAAAGGAAGGTACCACAATGAAGAATCTTAGTTCATTTAAAAGTGAGGAAAGGAAAACCTCTGTCTTTTTCTTTCTTTCTTATATAGTCAAGAATATAATAAAGTCTACATAAAGTACAGGAAATTATTCTGGTTAGACATAGAATCTCTACTATCTAGAAAGTAAAAAACATCCCTTTATATTGTAGGCAAAGGCAATAAGCAATAAACCAAGGAAATAAAGCCATCAAAATTGAAAACACTTCTAAGATTTTTAACAAATTCTGTAACTTTTTGTCAAACTTAGACATTGTAAGTCAGGTCAAATAAAATTTACTTTCCAAATCTTGTTTTTCGTTTGCTCCTTCATATTGTGGAATAAACTGACACTTCACGACAGTTTGGGGGAGGTGCCTGGGTGGCTTGGTCGGTTAAGCGTCTGACTCTTGATTTCGGCTCAGGTCATGGTCTCACGGTTCATGAGATTGAGCCCCGCATTGAGCTCTGCATGCTAACCTGGGGGAGCCTGTTTGGGATTCTCTGCCTCCCTCTCTCTCTGTCCCTCCCCTGGTCACACTCTCTCTCTCTCTCTCAAAATACATCATCATCATCGTCATCATCGTCAAGAGTTGAGGGGCTCCACAATGGCAGTACTAATTTCATTATAATACTGTTATTAACAATGTGTAATGTGCTCATCATTGCTATCTTTATTTTTTAGTTTTCAAGTTTATTTATTTGAAAGAGAGAGAGAGGGAGTGGGAAGGGAAGGGGCAGAGAGAGAGGGAGAGAGACTATCACAAGCAGGCTCTGCACCATCACCACAGAGCCCAATGCGGGGCTTGAACTCGCGAACCGTGAGATCATGACCTGAGCCAAAAGCAAGAGCTGGGCGCTTAACCAACTGAGCCACCCAGGCACCCCATCATCGCTACCTTTAAATGAATCAATAAACGTGGAAAAAAGAAAAATAAAAAAGTAGCAGTTACATTAGGGAAAAAATGGATGCAACGCACACAAAACCTGTCTCTACTCTTTTTTGTAACTGCATGTGAATTTATGATTATTTCAAAATAAAATGTCTGAGTGAAGAATACAACAAAACCCCATGCAGACTGACTTCATGCTGTGCCCTGGGTGGTCGACGCCCTCTGTCTTACACTGGTGTGTGAGGGGCACCAGGTGGCTCAGTCGGTTAAGCGTCTGACTTCAGCTCAGGTCATGATCTCACTGGTTCTGAGTTCAAGCCCCACGTCTGGCTCTGTGCTGACAGCTCAGAGCCTGGAGCCTGCTTCGGATTCTGTGTGTGTGTGTGTGTGTGTGTCTCTCTCTCTGCCCTTCCCCCGCTCATGCTCTCTGTCTCTCAAAAATAAATAAACATTAAAAAAAAAACAAAAACCTGACATGTGAAATGTTGGTTGTGGCTTGAACTGCTGGAATAAGGTTGTGGTTTGTTAGTTGCTCGGTTGGTTTGCGGCTACTGTCAATATATATTTGCTCTGGAACATGACTTGACATCATGAAAGTTCTTAAGTTTAAAATTTGGCAAGAAGGAGCACATTTGTAATGTACAGGCATGCATCATTGAAGACGAAAAGTGACCATGGAGCCACGAAAATGAACCCAGGCAGTACAGATGTAAGATAGAAGAAACTCTTACCCAAGACCCCAACATGCATGCCCCAAACGAACCATAAGACAAACTTACGAACCGCACTTTATTTGAATGCTAGATTTTGAGGGTCCCAAAGCAGATGTGGGGAATCTACCATGCTAAGTATAAACTGTGTTTTCTGTGTTGATCAGGTAATTTTCGCTAAGACACCTTTAATGCATTTCACTGGTGTCTCCAGGACAACTGGCGGGCATCGCTCTTTCAGGGGAAAGGTTTTTGAGGTTCTAAGTTTCTTCATGAAGGTGGTGGGGGGATTTGCACAGTTTTGCTGATTTGAATTCTGCTGTGCTGATCTTTCTTTGTAGGATAAAAATAGTTTTATCAGTTCGCTCATCCCTGATTAAGCCCTGGGCAATCAGTTCCTATCAGCCAGTCTCGAAAAAGTGATTTGCATGCAGTGGAAAAACACAGGAGATAGAAGAGGTAGAATATCAGAAGACACCATTTGGGAGCCATGTCTACCACTCTTTCCTGGGTCAACGTAAACTGGATAAACCCAACACCTAGTGCTTGCTGAATATTTGCGACACCAGGCTCTGTGTTACTTGTTTACTTTTATCAGCTCACTTAAGTCTCAATTGGACCCTGAGAGGCAAAACTGTGTCCGGGATATTCTCTCACCGAGCAGATGAAGAAATTGAGATTCGGATGGGTTCATGGATTTTCCTAGGCAGAGTATTCTAGGTCGCTGGAATGGGTTCCAAAGTCATGGCCTTAAATACCAAAAGAAGCTGTGTAAAATTGTTGCATGTTTTCTGTGTCTTTTTCTCTGTTGAAAGAAAGAAAAGGGAAGGGAGGAAGGGAGGAAGAGGGAAGGGAAGGGAAGGAGAGAGAGAGAGAAAGAAAGAAAGAGAAAGAAAAGGAAAGAAGGAAAGAAAGAGAAAGAAAAAGAAGAAAGAAGGTAAGTAAGTTCTGCCTTCTTCCACAGAATTTTGGGGATCGAGGTATATTTATTAAAGCATGGTAAACTTCCCACTACTATACCGATACAGGGTGCTGCTTTTGCTATTATTGTATGCTTACAGGCACTTGTTTCTTTCATTTATGTTGGAAGATGTATCTAGGAAGAGAATCAGGACAGGACCTCTTTTCAGAGCACTCTTCCTGGTTGTTAATTCCACACAGCAAAACTAAATGGGATGCTAGAAAAATGTGCTATGCAAACAGAGGGTATTTGGGGATAAATGGATATTTGTATTAATTAGAGGACCTTGGTGCAGGGCAGTGTTTCCAAAAGGATATTTATCAGAATGAAGGTTTCTCAGAATTATCCGAGTTAAAAGGATCTATGGCCAGAGAAGTTGGGAAAACATTGCATATGATAATTATTTCTTGTGGATTCACAGTACACAATGCTGTTCAAAATGTTAACATGAAGGGGCGCCTGGGTGGCTCAGTCGGTTAAGCATCCTACTTCGGCTCAGGTCATGATCTCACGGTTGGTGAGTTCAAGCCCCGTGTTGGGCTCTGTGCTGACAGCTCACAGCCTGGAGCCTGCTTCAGATTCTGTGTCTCCCTCTCTCTCTGCTCCTCCCCTGCTCACGCTCTGTCTCTCTCTCTCTCTCAAAAATAAATAAAGATAAAAAATTTCCCACAATTTGGTCCTGGAGCCTGGGAGTGTGAGATCCAGGTGGGGCTGAGGCTGGTTCTCCTGAGGCCTCTCTCCTCAGCATGCAGATGCCACGTTCTCCCTGTGTCCTCACGTGGTCGTCCCTCTGTGTGTGTCTGTGTGTTCATCCACTCTTCTTATAAGGCCACGGTCAGGTGGGATCAGAGTCCACCGTAATGACCTGATTTCACCTTCATCACCTCTTTAAAGGTCCTCCCTCCAACCAAGGTCTTTGGAGTTAGAACTTCAACCTGTGAATCTGGAGGTGGGCAGGGTCACAACCCAGCGCATCCATAACAAGTACCCACTAACACTGTAGGAATAGTAATCCAGAGAAGACATCAGAAATGCTGGTCAGAGGATAGTTCACCCTGGAGATAGCGGCCAAGGACATTAACGGGCTGGACCGTTGAAAACGCACTCCCTGCAAAACGCACCCTTCGACCTGGTGTTTAATGTCATTTAAACCAAATATTCCACCAACCGAGCATTCACCGCGATGCCAACACTTTGCTGGCTCACTCGTGATCACGGAAGTCCCCAGCGTCCCCCATCTGCCCACCTCGTGAGCCCTTGTGATTATACCCCGGGGGACTTGTAAGTGCAGAGTTCCAGGGAACTATTAAAGGTACAGAGATGTTTGCAGATGTGCTCTGAATCGTGCGCCGCTATTAAAGCAATTATTGGATCAACTATAAATCCAGCCGGATAAACTCTGAAAGAGAAAATCCTTTTCACTTCCCTTAGCCTATAATGAGTCCACATGTGTTCCTTTCTCCAGCTCATATTCACCTGACAGAATGATGCTCAGAGCTGGCCAAGCTTGAAATTACGCAACGGAAACATCTCATTCTGAAAATCCACGAGACTGATTCTCCACGGACGCCTTCTGTGGGAGATAGCAGTCTGCCACTCAGAAATCATGCGTGGAAGTAAAAGTGCGTCAGGTGACTTACCGGGGGCCCTTGTAGGTGGGCTGGTGTGGCATGTGCAGAGGTGCGTGGGGGCGTAAAGGGGGAGGGAGGGCGAAGCCCTCTCAGTTACCTGCAGGGGATTTTTGGCAAGAAGACTTTTCTCTTCGCAGGGGCTGTGGAAGCAAGTTAAGGAATGTCTCTTTGTTTCTGTGTTCATAAGAACCCAAACAGAAAGTCAGGAATGGCTCTGGGAGTGCGGCAGGGACGGACAATGAGCTGTGTTTCTGCTCACCTTGGTCCAGCGTAGAGAAGTGCGTCTTGCGAGGAGTGTATTAAGAACCCTGCCGAATACCCGAATCCCCTGCCTTCTTAACTGTCCTCACAAATTACCCTTTCTCGGAGACCGTGGATTTTAAACCATTTACCCTTTGTTTCCCAAACAAACAGGCTCACTCTCTTAGCGGTTAAGTGGAGAATCAGGAGTGCTTTTCTGTTCTGTTTTTTTAGTGCTTTTTCTGACACGTTGATAGAAGCTGAAATTCACTATTTTTGCATGTTTTTCTTTCTCTTTCTTTTTTAAAAAAATGTTTACTTCTTCTTTTTTTTTTTTTTTAATTTTTTTTTCAACGTTTATTTATTTTTGGGACAGAGAGAGACAGAGCATGAACGGGGGAGGGGCAGAGAGAGAGGGAGACACAGAATGGGAAACAGGCTCCAGGCTCTGAGCCGTCAGCCCAGAGCCTGACGCGGGGCTCGAACTCACGGACCGCGAGATCGTGACCTGGCCTAAGTCAGACGCTTAACCGACTGCGCCACCCAGGCGCCCCTACTTATTCTTGAGAAAGCGTGAGCAGGAGAGGTGCAGAGAGAAAGCAGGACAGAGGATTCAGAGCAGGCTCCAGGCAGACGGCAGCGGGCCTGATGTAGGGTTCCAACTCACAAACCATAAGATCATGAGCTGAGCTGAAGTCAGTTGGACCGTCCTGGTTTTTCTATAATTCGAAACCAGTGGGCAAGCCTCAGAGGCTTCCAGTATGAGGAAAACAAATTTATTTTGCACAAAATGCTCACTTATCATGGAGAATGCCTAGAACCCAGCATTGCATTCTCTGGAGAAACATCAGTTAGATTGTGTTGAACAATTCCAAGTGTTGACTTGTAAAGCTTCTCCAATCACTCAATAAATTTCCACCTTTGCACTGTGCCTTTCGATCCACTGAATATGGAAATTGTTTGTTCAGTGTATTTGAGGAGATGCATAGGATTCATATGTGGACAAACAGACTTAAAGCAAACAATGTCTTGTTCATCCTTGCAAGAATATAGTCATGCATGTGAAAGACTCCAAGCAGTACAGAATATGTGGAAAATACGCATTGCCACAGTATTATAAAAGCAGGGACAGACCAACTTATCAGGTACTCGTCGTTTGAATGACGTGGAGTGTTCGTGTATCGATTATGCCCCAGTAAAGCTATTAAAAAACCCCACATGTTGGCATAACACAGTCTCGAAAATGCCCTCCATCTGCAAGAACTCTTTTGAGGGGTTACTCGTATCAGGAATTTCCTAGATATAGCAACAGTAAAGTTTCTACTATAATAGGACATAAATTACGATTTTAGTTTCTACATGATGGTATAATTTTTCATACTGAAGAAGAGAGGCTGAGTCCAGGTTAACACTTGGGTGTCTTTTCATTCTGAAGGTGTGGGCAGTAAAAATTTTGCCTTGATAAAGAAGCTATTACAAGCACGTATCTTTTTTTTTTTCAATATATGAAGTTTATTGTCAAATTGGTTTCCATACAACACCCAGTGCTCATCCCAAAAGGTGCCCTCCTCAATACCCATCACCCACCCGCCCCTCCCTCCCACCCCCCATCAACCCTCAGTTTGTTCTCAGTTTTTAACAGTCTCTTATGCTTTGGCTCTCTCCCACTCTAACCTCTTTTTTTTTTTTTTTCCTTCCCCTCCCCCATGGGTTCCTGTTAAGTTTCTCAGGATCCACCTAAGAGTGAAACCATATGGTATCTGTCTTTCTCTGTATGGCTTATTTCACTTAGCATCACACTCTCCAGTTCCATCCACGTTGCTACAAAGGGCTATATTTCATTCTTTCTCATTGCCACGTAGTACTCCATTGTGTATATAAACCACAATTTCTTTATCCATTCATCAGTTGATGGACATTTAGGCTCTTTCCATAATTTGGCTATTGTTGAGAGTGCTGCTATAAACATTGGGGTACAAGGGTCCCTATGCATCAGTACTCCTGTATCCCTTGGGTAAATTCCTAGCAGGCAAGCACGTATCTTAAAATATTTTGTAACTTGAAGGAAATGTTACAGACTTCTGTAATTTACTCCTGGGCATTTACAAACCCTTTTCATTTTGTGCTATTAAAAGTTTTCTCAGGAATTTTTGTTGAAATTTTAAATTTTTTCATGGGTTCATTAAGTTATCTGCTTTCATTCACAGGTCTCAACTTGCAAATTTGATGGTTAGCCCTTTTAAAACCCACTTGAGTATTTAAGATTTAACTTGAGAGACTCATTCTATTTCCATGGAAAAGTTGGTGCTTTCATGTTATAGCTCGAAAGAGGGGAAAATTGGTATCTGAATCTGAGAGACTGATGAACTCCCCACAAAGGATTTATTTAATATCTCTGTCCCTCCATTGCCATTTGACTGATCATGTAATGGTTCCTAAGATTCATGATACAGACTTTAGTAATTTACAAACAACTCAGCTGCACTTGAATTTTTTTGAATTCAGTAGAGTTTGTTGGTAAAGGCATCTTTCCCCATTGTTTTTTTGTCAGTATCCTTGGTTATGCTTTCCAGATCCCAAATAATACCATTTGCTAAGAGCCATGTATGACTGCGTTCTTCATCAGACTGACTGACTCTTGAGGCCAAGCGCGGAACTTGTGTATTGACTCCGCTGTGTGTTTTGAGCACAGTGGCTGTTGAATAAATATCTGTTAGATGAATGGACAGATGAGTTGCTGAGGCTCTGTCTTCAAAAGCAGATTTTCTAAGGCAGCAGATAGAACATCCTTTGCATGTGGCTGGATTTAGACTGTGGTCTTGACATCATTTGATGCGAGTAAAGGAGAGCTTTCACTTACCATTAGAAGGTCAAAGAGGCAGGATGATGGGGATACGGGGGCCTTTCCTGGCCTCAATGAGATCTTTCAAGTATATATGTATAAGTAAAAGATAAGACACTCTTCCCTGAGTCATAAAAAAGACCATATGTTTGTGTGAGTTCTCTGTGCAGAATGCGCTACGAACTACAGAGAGTATGAGCAAATCAACTCAGCCAGAAGGTTGTTTTAGTGCAGAAAGATAATGAGTCATTAGACTAACACCCCTGCTCAGGCATCTACTACTGTGTGAACTTGAATAAAACACATCACCTTCCCGATCCTCAGTCTTCTCACCTGTAAAATGAGAACAACTGTGCAGAGTTTGGAGACGAAGAAAACGCATATGGTGCTTTGTAAGCTGTGGGTTGTACACCTACAATCTGAGTGTATGGGATGTTCAGTCCAGGCACTGGATTTCAACGGACACCTTGACAGCCACGGGCATCAGCTGGGACCAACTGAAATGTTGGCCATCCTTGCCCGTTTGACTTTATGAAACACACTGTGAGTCTTGACGGTGACTTTCCGTGCAGTCACATGACCTCAGAGTCTCTGGTAACAACAACCATTTAAAATAATTTACCCCTTTCTCAGTTTCCCAGTGTTTGACATTCATTGATCATAATAGAGCACAACACGGTTTCCATGGAGATCAAAAAAACACTTTCTGCTCTCAAACAATTCTCCCACGTTTCCATCCAATTAATTGCATCAGGTCCCTCGGAACACACGAAGTGCGGCCTATGGAAAAGAGGAGGATGATATGGATCCTTCTTGCCACAGTTCCGAATGCAGTTAAGATCTTCTACATGGGTAAGTGACATCTGTCGGTTAAGATGTCAACACTTACACTTACCTTCAACCTTACCAGATGCTAAATAAAATCAATGAACTGTTGGCTGAAACCTACTAGCAATCAGCTAGTAGGTTTAAACATTTTTTTTTAAGGTTCATTCAAGTAATCTCGATACCCAACATGGGGCTCGAACTCACAACCTCGAGATCAACAGTTGCACGCTCCTCCAAATGAGCCAGTCAGGCGTCCCTTTAACAGTTTTAAATAAAGACTTGTTACCGGTAATTCAAATAATTTTAATAATTCTAATTTGAGGGGCTCTTGGGTTGTTCAGTCAGCTAAGCATGCGACTTTGGCTCAGGTCATGATTTTATGGCTGGTGAGTTTCAGCCTCGCGTCGGGCTCTGTGCTGACAGCTCAGAGCCTGGAGCCTGCTTCGGATTCTGTGTCTCCTTCTCTCTCTCTGACCCACCCCCGCTAGCTCTCTGGCTCTCTCTCTCAAAAGTAAATAAATGTTAAAAAAACAATAATACTAATTTGAAAATTTTTAATAATTCTAAATAAACATTCCTTGAGTGTTACTATCAGAGATGAGGGGTAGACTTTTATTTCTGCTACTAAAACCAGACCATGGATTAAGGTGATTTTGGTCACACCTCTGTCACTAACTGGATTTGTGATTTTCAGCAGGTTACATAAATTCCTCAGCTTACATTCCTCATCTTTAAAATGAGGAAATGAGACTAAAGCTGTCTGTGAGCTATACCTACTCGGAGATTTTTTTCTTAATCCTGTATTTTGAACACTTTGGACTCAGAAAGCATTTGTTCAATAAGTTAAAGGGATAACAGGCATGTCACTTCACAGTAGAAACTGCATTTCATGCATGGTGTTTTATCATTTTTTGACAGTTCACTTTAAATTGCATCATTACAGGGGTGCCTGGGTGACTCAGTCAATTGAGCGTCTCACTCTTGATCTCTGCTCAGGTCTTGATCTCAGGGTTGTGAGTTCGAGCCCTGTGTTGGGCTCCACGGAGCCTACTTAAAAAAAATAAAATAAAATAAAATTACAAACTGCCTCATTATATATTGAATGATTGTATTTGTTTGTGAAAATTAACTTTACTTGTCACCTAGTGTAGAAAGTTAGCACTTTAAATCACTAATCGGGAATCCAGAAGTACCCACGTACGTGGGATATATTCCAAACATCCTTTTGAAATCTACAACAGAGATTTCTTATTTATAACATATAAGAAATAATTTTTCTCGGGGCACTTGGCTGGCTCAGTTGGTTGGGTGTCTGACTTTGGCTCAGGTCATGATCTCACAGTTTGTGGGTTCGAGCCCCGTGTCAGGCTCTGTGCTGACAGCCCGGAGCCTGGAGCCTGCTTTGGATTCTGTGTCTCCCTCTCTCTCTGCCCCTCCTCCACTCATGCTCTGTCTCTCTGACTCAAAAATAAACATTAAAAAAAATAAAAGAAATAATCTTTCTCTGGTGACAGGTGGAACCAAGATATGTGTTTGTATAGTGTAGTAGTCAGAATAATGTCCTGCTGCAAAATGTTCATCTACTAAAATTCCCAGCGCAGGTGACAATGTTATCTTGTACGATGAAGCATAATTAGGGTTGCAGATGGAATTAAGGTTAATCACCTGACCTAAACAGAGAGAGAGTATCCTGGATTATCCAGGTGGGCTCAGTGGAATCATCCAGTTTCAAAGACACTTAAGAGATCAGAATGGCGAGAGTTGAGGACTCGGTTAGTCCACAATCAAGGAATGTAGGTGGCCGCTAGATGCTGGACAGGACAAGTTGTTGGGCTGCTTTCAGGACCAGAAACTCCTGATATCTATGCAAAGTATGAGGGCACTGCTAAGTGGCTAAATCAGCCTAGGTCAGATGAGAGTGGGAAAAGGCTATATATTTGACCATAATTAATTTCATAATGACAAATGAACATATTTTGTTCATTATCGTCAGCACCGTGGACAAAATTTGCAAGCACTTAATCTGTAAATGAGCACTCTAGAAATAAACGATTTTCACTAATTTAGACTGACCTTCTCCATCAGTTAGTACTAAGTCATTAATAATATATTGTTACTAATTTGCTACAATACTAATCAGCCTTGGGTCAATTATAAACATCACGGACATCACATGGACATTCCACTCGTTATTGGGAATCAAATCCTCATCTTTACTGAATGATGAATGGTGACAACATGACATTAATTAAGTTAAGCTACATTGAGTCGAGAGGGGAGGGGCATACCCCTCATCATTTATTTATAAAGCAATCATCTATTTCATGTGCTTCTCGTTTTAAACTCCTTGAAGGCAGGAGTGTTTTGCTTGCTCTGGTGTCTTTCAAAATGCCTGCTCTGCGCCTTGGTTAGCCATGGAAGTATTTGACATGAAATGCTCAAATGCATATGGGGCCCTGTCCGGAAGAGGATGGGAAAACAGATAAAAATAGGTAGTTTCTGAGGGAAGGGGGCAGAGGCAGAGACGGGAATTTTGGAATACATGGTAGAGATTCAGAACGAATAATAACCATGTGTTCGAGATACAACTCAATCCATTCCATGTAAGGACAACGAAACATACAGTTCTGGCCAAGAAGCTTTATCGTCCAGGGACACAGGGGTCCCTGGGAGGTGTTCATCCAATCTGAAAAGCTGACAAGCAGAAATCCTCGTATGCTCAGTGCTCAGGTCAGCAACCCTGTTGCTTCCAAATTTGATTCATAGTTAATGCCAGGTCCCCTTCGAAATTACTAAATTTTAAAATATTCCCAAGTAACAGTTTTGATTCTCAGAAGAAATAGGTAAGCAACAAAGATGTTCAAAAGACACAGGGCTGAAATCCCAATCATGAGATTATATTCCATTTAATGAGAACGTGAGACACTGTGTATTTAATAATGGAACGTATAAAATAATGAAATGAAACAAAAATGAACATAGAAAAAAGATACTTGAGAGGAAAGGAGTCAAAAAATATTTGGCATTATTTCAAGAAATTCAGGAGCCATGGTGATTGTGGTTTCTACTCTTCATGTTCTTCTCAATACCTTTCTACACGTAACAGTTTGTTTTGTCAAAGAAAGAGCTAATAAAAATTAAAAAAAATTTTTTTTTTAGCATTTATTTATTTTTGAGACAGAGAGAGATAGAGCATGAACGGGGGAGGGTCAGAGAGAGAGGGAGACACAGAATCTGAAACAGGCTCCAGGCTCTGAGCTGTCAGCACAGAGCCCAACGCGGGGCTCGAACCCACGAACTGTGAGATCGTGACCTGAGCTGAAGTCGGATGCTTAGCCGACTGAGCCACCCAGGCACCCCTAATAAAACTTTTAAAAACTTATTTTAAAATTGGGAGCAAAGACTATAATCCATGTCATTTTATGAAGGACTTTATAACACTGTGTCATTTATGCAGCTTTAGCAAATTTTCCACAGTCTTCCAGCACACATACCCCACTCTGAACATCTGCATTTAATTTGACAAGTGCATTTGTCCCTTCCAAATATCTACGGTTTACAACATCACCAACCGGCAACTAATTTGGTTTTCCGGGAAACTTGTAGGACTTACTCTATGTTCACAAAAAAATGATTCCCAGAGAAAGCGGAATTCAGATAATCACGCATATTGAAAATAAACATGTTGCCAGTGCCCAGGACTGACAATTCAATTTGGAAAGGAAATGAGCACTTTGAATAAAAACATGTAATTGTGAGTACTTAAGTCATTATGGACTAATTTGGGTTAAAAGAAGGTATCATACGGTAAAATCCAACATGAATACGAAGACACATTCTAACAATTCATGTGCAAATATTTCCTCAGCAGCTCTGGTTGTTTCCCAGAGAACATACCAGCAAGGAGCGGAGAATCTGACGCGCGGGAGCACGCGTCACCCACGGCAAAAGGAACAACGTAAAACGAACCGAGAACTTTTCATGTATCCTGTGTTCTCTTGAAAAGCTTTAGCACCTCAACCGAGCAATCTTCCCAATGGTAATTACCCTTTTCCCCCCAAATATTTAAGATCCAGATGTGTTTCTTTATGGAATGGCTTGCTCTGAAATCCATCACTGTGAATTCTAATATTCTGTGGAGATGAGGTAAAACTGAGAAAATAGATGTTAAATTTGGTTCTGCCACTTACTGAGTGATATTTAGTGTCTGGAGTTCTTTGTTCCTGTTTCCCTATGAACAAAATGGCAGATGAGTCATAAAGATGATTTTTGTTTACTAATTAAACAGCCATTACGCACTTACTATATATAGTAAGTACCAGGCACGATATCATGCTCAGGAATTACCAAGATGAGTAGGGCTCCTTCGGTTTTTACATGAAGCTCATGGTTTAATAAAGAAACTAAGTATGTAAATAAGGTCTATATTAAATTTGCGCAGGAGGCACACTGACTACAAACTAAGACTTGACCACCTCTTGGTGTTGGCACCTGTCGCTTAAATATAAGCTTCTCCAGGACGGCAGTTTCTGTTGCTTTTTTTTCTGCCGTATCTAGAATAACTAGCACAGTACTTCAGGATACAGTTCAAGAAAACTGACCGAATGGACAAATGCCCAGTGCCGTCCAATAGAACTTCCAGCAATCGTGAACATGTCCTACGTCACTGGCATCCAATATGGTAACATCAGGCCACATGTGCGGCTACTGAGCCCTTAGGATGTGGCAGACACGAGTGAGGAACAACTTTTTAATTTAATTAAAGAAGAAATTAAATTTAAATGGCCCTATGCAGCCAGGGGTTGCCATAATGGACAGTACAGGGCTAGGTGTATTTTGAAAACAAACATGAAATGCTTATTTTGTTTTTCACTGGCTAGTCTATGCCACTAGACTCTAAAACATACTATAATGATTCTTCGAAGGCTTTTAACCATCCTCCATACTGTTAATTTTCAAATGTTTTCTAGTTATTCACTGTTTTTCTATATGTCCTTCTAATTGGTTGTTGCTTATATGTGGGAACACGTTTACATATTATTTTGTGTCCTACACTGAATTCCCAAGTGAGGGAAACAGCATTGCCACTCATATCACAAGCAAAGGTGAATGAATTGCTTACTCCACGAGCAGCTCCTGGGAAGTGGTAATTAAAAGACCGACAACAGATAGCTACCAAATGGGCAAAGGACAGGAACTGACCATTCCTCGCAAAACAAAGCAATACAAATGGCTTTTGAACAAGGGAAGAGAAATGATAAAATTATTAAATAAGCAATTACAAGGACACAGAGATCCTATTGTTAATGTGTTGGATGAGGAGAATAAGCAAATATTGGGTACAGCAAAGCCATCACCAAGGGTCCATTACTTCCTTCTGTGTTCCTCCTGGGGAGCACTGACCTTATTATTTTACCTGTACCCAACTTCTCAGTGCAAAATAAATAAGCACCTAAGCACAGACCTCAAGAAGCATATTCTGTGTGCAATTATAAGGGCCCGGATGCTGGCTTCTCTGCTGTGGACACCTCAGCCCTTTTGGAAGCAATTTCTGGTAATAACACACCATGTTGAGACCAGCCCCAATTACTCGGTGCTGTTTCTCTCGCTTTGATGAAGAAAGAGAACGAAGCCCTTTGTCTGTGGCAAATCCGGATGTCTCTTAGCAATTTATCACTCTCACGTCAACAGAGTTTCCTTGTTTGTCTCATTTCTGCCAGGGCATGGAGCTCACAGGAGCAGCTCAAGCGGGGAGGAAAAAGAGAGCAGACCAGACTGCCAGAAAGAATACAGTTTTGGAAAATGTCACAGTCAAGCAGAGAAGCTGAGTACGGGGAAGAGAAGGGTGGGTAGATGGAGAGAAGAAGAGCCTGCTTGTGCCCATCACGAGTTTTGGCAAAAATAAATACTGAAAACAAATGACGACAACAAGATAAACTGGCAGGGGGAGCATGACCGTGAAACCCTCAAGAACTCTCGAAGGTTGGCTGTCGCGTTCATTTGAAAGAGAAATCACATTGAGGAGGCACAAACCCAAGCCATGGGCAATTGTCTACTGGAGACCTGTGCTATCCGGGGTGGTGGCCATTTATCATGTGAGGCAATAAAGCTCTTCATTTTTTAAAGATATTGTTTTTTAAGGTTATGTATTTGGAGAGAGAGAGAGAGAGAAAACACACGTGGGGCAGAGAGAGAGGGAGAGAATTCCAAGCAGGTTCCATGCTCAGTGCAGAGCCCAACATGGAGCTTGATCTCAGGAACCATGAGACCACGACCTGAGCCAAAATCAAGAGCCAGATGCTTATCCAGTTGAGCCACCCAGGCAGCCCATGAAGCTCTTGAAATGTGGGAGTCTGAATTGAGACAGGCTGCATGTACAAAACACACACCTGATTTCAAAATATGTAAACTATGTCCACGGGACATTTTTAATATTGGTGGTCTATGTTGATGTTGAAATAATATTTTAGATATGTTGGGTTACATAAAATGTTACTTTAAATCAACATCACTATCTTGTCTACAGTTTGAGCAACTCTCCTCTCCGGTGGGCTTCCAATTTACCCTTTGTCTCCTCAACTCCTTCTCTTTGTTCTCTTCATAAGGCAAACATTTTCCTGCATTGGCTAGTTTTATACGTCTTTACTGAATCGTGCGCTATTTTCCCTCTCTCCACATAAAATCCCTTCTGCTGTTCAACACTCTATCTGCAACACACTTCTACCTGCTACAGAATTATCCCACCATGGAGTGGGGGGAAAAAAGGTGTTTTCACATCCTTCCTTCTTTTTCCTCAGTTCTCTGGTGTCTCTCAAGATAAAATGACCCCTCCCCCCAAATTCCTTTGGAAGACGTCTGTCCTTAGAACTGGTTGGTCATTGCCCTGTGAGATGTTGCCAGTTTCCTCCTTTAACACAGTGAGCCTCATTTCAGCCAGATCTTCTTACCATAAATAAAATTATATCTGAAACACAGAAGCTAGCTATTTAACACTTGGGTATAATCGTCATGGGACTATTTTAAGGAGACTAAAAAAAAATTTGTTGTACATCTGGTAAACTCAGAAACGGTGGGAAGTAGTGAGTTTTTTTTTTTTTTTTTTTTTTGACATCTCCACATCTCAACCCATCCATTGGGTTGATTGGATCCATCCATTGGATGGATACCTGGCCAGACTTGGCCAATGGGAATGTTTTAATGGCCTGTTGAAATATAGGTCTTCATTTAAATTTTCCATCCAGAAGTTACCTCTCTGAATTAGGAAATTATTGTGCCACTCCGGTCGCTAAACAACCTGTCTGTAAAACACAATTAGGTTGTACACAGAGCAGAGCTCTGTAACGGTATCAGAATAGTCAGTCTAACGCTTTGAAAATTACAGTGAAGGTCATCAACCTTGCCAGGTGTCTTGATCTCCTCGGGTTATCAAAATAAAGTACTGTAGACCCAGTGTCTTAAACTACAGACTGTTGTGCCTCACAAATCTGGGGGCTGGATGTCCATGTCAGGGAGCCCAGGGAGGTCTCTCTTCTGGCTTGAAGGCAGCCACCTTGTCACTGTGTCCCCACGTGGTAGAGAGAGAGCAAACTCTGGTGTCTCTACTTCTTGTACAAGGACACTAATCCCATCATGGGGCCCCAGCCCCATGACCTCATTTAAATCCAATCACTCCCAAATGCCCCACCTCCCTTTTATAAACCAGAGTGAAGATTTTGGTTGTTTTGTGTCTCAGCATCCCGTTGGTTTTGTACTCAGACGGCAAGGCTATATTTGCTTTTGTCCTTGTTCTTAATCATTCTTGCCGTGTCGGAGATTTAGATAGCAGAAAACTAGCAAATTCTTCATAACAGGCTCTCTAAAGGAGCTGGGACGGGGTGCGGGGAGAACTGTGATTTGTAGAGTTTACCGATTTCTGTGGTGTAAGTAATCCTACCGTGGCTGATTTCAAGCTACCCATGTGATGTCACTCAATGGAGAAATGGGAAGGCACCATGTTATGTCACTGGGAAGGCATGCACCCTGTCGAGATTTTGGGGGCCACCTGATGTGCCCTACTGAATGTCAAGCAATGCCCGACATCACTGACTGAAATCAAACAACATGGCACCACTCTGTAAGGGTAACTCCAAAAGACATGGAAATCAAAAAAGCCTGCCTAACTCATATTAACCACGTCAATGCAGTTATGACCATGAGGTTGTACCGTGTGTCCTGGTATATGATTTGGAAACACACACCAAAAAATGCAGCTTACCCAGCACAGAATCCTACTAATCGGTTTTAAATCTGGTAGTGTGTACCCACTGGGATTGATTCCTGTGAGATCGACAGGTTTTCTCATGCCAAGAAGTAGTTGGCACTTGCAACCAGATGAATGAATGGATTGTAGACGTACTGACAGTCTTATAGCAGTCTACAAAAAGCACAGCGACAGAGAGGCAAAGGATAGCAAATTCATGCATTCAAGTGAATCCTACTGAGGTTTCACTGAATAGATCAGGGCATTTGTGAAAAACAAACAGGACTAAAATGCTTCCAACTTTATCCCTTAGGGAAAAACTACACTTCAAGAAAAGCAACTGTGTTTGTTATGAAAAAGAAAAAAAAAAGTTGTGTTTTCATTACTTTAAATGTGTTTTTAGGTGACTTAAAAAAAAAAACACCTTAAGAAAGATATCAAGGAGTTGGATTATGCCTCTATTTTGTTGAGAATATTAGTGAGAATAGTTGCTTGTATAAATTTCTATTTGGGGATATGAAAACAAACACACATACATCAATAACAAAAACACAGCAAGGTTGACTTCAGTGACAAGCAGGGAAAACGGTGGTCTTAAGAAGTTATCCTTTGGAGTTGGGGCAATGGATTCGGAGGGTTGATTGCACTGCAACTTGAATACAGTAGCTAGACACATGAATTTTTTTTTTTAACAGTAGAAATGTTTTCTTTCATTCCCACACATGAATTAGAATCAGAATTCTTTGAATTCTATACTGAAGATCAGGAACTAAACATTTTACTTTTATGTCCCTCCCATGGGGAACTTTTAAATTAAGTTGGTCTCAGGCTATTATATTTATTTTAATCCCTGGAGTTTATTTTTCCCAACCATAAAGACTACAGCTTACCGGTGTACTGTCAGATGATGCTGAATACTCAGAGAACAGACCCATTATCTTACTCAGCAAATGGATTTTCTCACACCTAAGACAAGTGATTAGGTTTGTAAGCTTTTACAACACCTTGTTCAACTTTTCTTAGGAAACTATAGGGATCTTTTTTCCTGTTCATTTTCAAACTACATAAAACAATGGGAATAAAACATTATAATTTTAGACCTAGGGTCGCTTAAAATTAGGTTTTTAAGACCAAGATCCAAATAGATGTCTGTCTGTCTCTCTCTATAGAAGTACTATCTTAGGTCAGGTTTTCTGACCTAAGAAAAGGTGGGAAGGATTATTTTCACATGTGCATGGAAATTTTTGAAGGCAAGCTCTCAGGACAGGAGGATGGGGTTGGGGTGGTAAAAGCAAGGTGATGTGATCCCTGTGCACGTGAACTTCAACCTGACCCCATGGGGAGGTCTGGAGCATGACCCACACCGCACATCACTCAGTACCATTCTCTCAGTGCATCCAAGCTGCTAGAACAGCATCTCGTAGCCTGGGGGAGTCTATAAGCAGCAGACATGTATTTCTCAGCTCTGGAGGCTGGAAGTTCAAGATCAAGGTGCTGGCAGATTCCCAGTCCAGTGAGATGCACTTCCTGGTTCATGGATGGCTGTCCTCTTGCTGTGTCCTCACATGGGAGAAGGGGTAAGAGAGTGTGTGAGGTCTCTTTTAGAAGGACAGTAATCCCATTTGTGAAAACTAATCATCTTCTAAAGGCCTCACCTCCCAATGCCATTGCATTAGGGATTAGGTTGCAGCATGTGAATTTTTTCTCAGAGGGAGCCATCAACATTCAGGCTACAGCACGTACACAGCCTGAGGCAAAAGAGTCAGCCTTCTGTACTGCAGGTTCAGCCTGTCATTGGATGCAGGCAGTAGGTGTTGGGGGCATCCATTGAGATGATATGCATGAAGGACTTAAATGGCAGAGACTTGGTTATGACCTGTGTTAAGCAAAACCAAAGTATACACAGGAAACTACCAACAGTACAATCTTAACCATGCACAAAAACATGCTGAACCAAGATGAAGCAGAAATACACCTGACTGTTATTAGCGATTATCTCTGGAAGATGCATGAGTGCCATTTTCTGTAATTTTCTGTAGGTTTCCAACATTTTTATAGTGGATCATGTGTAGCGAATAGGAACCCATACTCAGGATGTGTGCAAAACTTGGCTTTGCAATCCAAATAAGGTTAGGACTTGCCATTCTTTGGAAAATGGGTCTGCACACTACGACCCATGGACTGAACCCTACCTACTGCTTGTTGTTATAAATAAAGAGTTATTGAGGGGCACCTGGGTGGCTCAGTCAGTTAAGTGTCTGACTTTGGCTCAGGTCATGATCTCGCGATTTGTGAGTTTGAGCCCCGCGTTGGGCTCTGTGCTGACAGTTCAGAGGCTGGAACCTGTTTCAGATTCTGTGTCTCACTCTCTCTGCCCCTCCCCTGCTTGTGCACGTGCTCTCTCTCTCAAAGAACAAACATTAAAAAAAAATTAAAGTAATTAAATAAGTAAATACAGAGTTATTGGGACAAAGACACGCCCATTCATCTAGCCTCTTCTAAGATTGCTTTCCCACAGGAGCAGAGTTGAGAGAGCTCAATATACACCGCATGACCACTCTAACTCCTTTACAGTTCTCTGCCTCATCTGTGAAATGGGCTAATAGCTCTTACC
This sequence comes from Lynx rufus, assembly GCF_022079265.1. Classification (NCBI taxonomy): domain Eukaryota; kingdom Metazoa; phylum Chordata; class Mammalia; order Carnivora; family Felidae; genus Lynx; species Lynx rufus. Next base: position 3,718,705 of record NW_025814828.1, read on the forward strand.
TCATAGAGTTTCTGAGTGGTTAAAAGAGAAAACGTGAGTCAAGACCTAACTTATTAGCTAAAATCAGCTGAGATGTGAATGTGAGGCCTAAAATCATAAATTCCTAGAAGAAAACATAGCAGGAATGTCTCTGACATGGGTTATAGCAACATATTTCTAGATCTGTCTCCTGACGCAAGGGAAACAAAACCAAAAATAAACTATTGGGACTACATCAAAATAAAAAAGCTTTGCACGGCAAAGCAAACCATCGAGAAAATGAGAAGGGAACCTAATGAATGGGAGAAGATATTTGTAAATGACACATCCACTAAGGGGTTGATATCCAAAATACATGAAGAACTTCTACAACTCAAAACCAAAACCACAAATAATGTAAGAAATAGGCAGAGGGCTTGAATAGACATTTTTCTAAAGAAGACATATAGATGGCCAACAGACACATGAAAAGATGCTCAACATCACTAATTATTAGGGAAATGTAAATCAATACCCCAAGTGGATATTGCCTTACACCTGTCAGAATGGCTAGAATCACAAAGGCAAGAAGTAAGAAGTGTTGGCAATGATGTACAGAAAAAGGAACCCGTGTGCACTGCTGATGGGAATGTTGTTTTCTTTGAGTAAGTACCCAGTATGGAGGTTCTTCAAAAAATTAAAAATAGAACTATCATATGATCCAGTAATTTCACTACTGGGTAATGACTCAAAGAAAACAGAAACACTAGGGACGCCTGGGTGGCTCAGTTGGTTAAGCATCCAACTTTGGCTCAGGTCACGATCTCATGGTTTGTGGGTGTGAACCTTGTGTTGGGCTCTGTGCTGACAGCTCAGAGCCTGGAGCCTGCTTCAGATTCTGTCTCCCTCTCTCTCTACCCCTCCCTCGCTTTCTGTGTCTCTCACAAAATAAATAAACATTAAAAAAAAACAGAGAAACCCTAATCTGAAAAGATATGTGCACCCTCTGTTTATTGCAGCATTATTTACAATAGCCAAGATATGGAAATAGCCCAGATATGCACTGACGGATGAATGTATACAGATGATGTGGTATGTGTGTATATATATGTATCATGCTAAGTGAAACAAGTCAGAGAAAGAGAAATAGCACAATTTCACTTGTATGTGGAGTCTTAAAAAACAAGGCAAATGAACAAACAAAAGAAACAGACCTGTAAGTACAGAGAACAAACTTGAGGTTGCCGAGGGGGCGCATGGGCAAAATGGCTGGAGGGGATTGAGAAAAATAAACTTCCAACTGTAAAATTAATAAGTTACGGGGAAGAAAGGTACAGCCTGAGGAATATAGTCAATGACATTACAATAGTGTTGTGCACTGGCAAATGGCGACCGAGCACGGTGAGGGCTGAGTAATACTGAAGACTATGAAATCACTACGCACTATACCTGAAACTAATAGAACATATGTATCTATATCTGTATCACTATTATAACATTGTGTGTCAACTACAAAAAAAAAAGTAGAACTTAAAAAAAGGAGCTAACTCAACTTTCACTATGTGGTGGCCACCTACATCTGTCTTTATTTACTGTCCGAAGCACGGGTAATCCCAGCAGCCTCTTACTACGAAAAATAAGAAAGAACCAAAGGGAATCACCACAGTCCCCCAAACTATCTGGAAGCCTGTATACCCGGCAACTGATCTGATTCTCGGTGCGATGCCTTTTCAATAGATTCATAGCTTCCATGCGCTACATGCAGTATGTACTTGCAAGTATATCCCAGGTTTTCAGAGTGATGTTACAAAGCAAGAAAGATTGCATATACAAGTTCATTAAGTTTCAGTACCAAAATATCTTTCATATAGGATTGATTTGTTCAAACCATTTTTATGATTTGTAGACAATGTGGTTTTTAAGATAAACCACACCAAGGGATTGCATGTATTTCTTCTGTGTATTGTAAACAGATATAGCTTTCTAGAAATTTCTGGAAAAATTTTTTTGCTACATTAATATAAAGCAGATCAGCATACATTAGTTGCATTCTTCAAGATGTGCAGCATCATGCTTTTGGATTCTATTACATAATGCCGTACCGGGGAGCAAAGGCAATCTGTAGCAGACATTTTATTTCAGCTGCTCCTACTATAATCACTGTGGTCCTATAGATGTAGGCCAGAAAAAAAAAAAAAAAAAAAGTAGCTGAATGAAGTGTATTTTCTATGCCTTTCTTTCTCACGTAAAAATTTCATCTGGGGAATCCTTAAGAATGAAATGCAGGTAGTTCTAAAACTACACGAAGAGCTGCCTTCCAAGGCTGCCTCTATTTGTGTTATTTTTTTTTCCGAGTAACTCAGCATCTCAGGAATAGTAAATTAATGGCTTAGGCTCTTACCACACAAAGGAGATTCCAGAATTATGATTCACTGTGACATGGATGGCAGGTGCTATTTAGAGACAGGCTGCCTGCTTACGAACAGTTGATAAGTGTCTCCTATACATAAGGCACCCGCTGAGAAATGTGTAAATAAAATAGTCCCAGAATTAAATGAGTTTAACATTTTTGTAGAAAAGAATCAATGTTTTAGGCAAATACCTACGATACAGGGGATAGGCAATACTTTCAATGTGTTCAATGAACAGAATTCGGTATTTCCTATTTGACAGGTCCTTCAGAAAAAACAGCAGAGAACCCCTTCCCTCTTCTCTGGTTGGGATTAGAAATTATCTGCCTTGAAAGAGTTCATGAATTAACCAATCAAAAATTAAAGAGGTTCTCTCTATGGTGACGTGAGGAGAAGCTGGGCTTTAGACCAACCAACCAGATGTGAGTATCATATTGGATGTGGCTTTATTCCCAGGCCTCTGCAGGCAGGTGTGGGGAGGGAATTCAAGACCACAAGCCAGCACTCATGAGCCAGGCTAACTCTGTACAACAGGCTGTCGTCCGCACATTTCAGATATCTTAGAAGATGCCATTCCACATCTCAGCCTTCTCCTGGGTGAGTGAAGGGAACAGAAAGCCAGATTAACGGTGAAAATGGTATGGACCTGCCATAGTTACAGGCAGGAGAAACAGCCACCCATGCGATGATCCTGTCCTGGAGTGACGGTCGTGAATGTGTTAGGACAGCGGACAGTCTGTCCTTCACATTTTCTTTTTTTTTTATTTTTTTTTTTTAATTTTTTTTTCAACGTTTATTTATTTTTGGGACAGAGAGAGACAGAGCATGAATGGGGGAGGGGCAGAGAGAGAGGGAGACACAGAATCGGAAACAGGCTCCAGGCTCTGAGCCATCAGCCCAGAGCCCGACGCGGGGCTCGAACTCACGGACCGCGAGATCGTGACCTGGCTGAAGTCGGACGCTTAACCGACTGCGCCACCCAGGCGCCCCAGTCCTTCACATTTTCCATTCCACACCCACAGTCTTGCTTGGAGCCCTGCACGTAATTGTGTCAATGCCATTTAGACAGAATGCTGTGTGAGGGAGACGCACTGCTTAGATGGAGGTCTTCAACTGAGCTCTGCATCAGGGTTCAGAGTGAAAATAGATGAAGGTGGTCAAGGTGAGCAAAAGCGTATATAACTCAGGCCGAACGATATCACTCTGGACTAGTAGACACTCAGCCCTAGGCTCCAGCCTTGGTTCCTAAGGCTGTGAAACTGATTTGGAAGAATGATCTTCCTTAAACATCAGGTGGTCGTCCCGACAAGAAACCCTACAGTGTTGTGGTTGGCCAATCTGATGCTCTAAGAATCAGGCAGTACTGTTGTGTTCATTCTTGTAGCCCAGTCACTCCAAGTTGGAGTTCCAAAAAATTGCAACAATGCAAGGAAAATGGCCCTAGTGGTGTAAAGTGGGAAGACAGATTGATAGAAGCTTGCAGAAAGTGATACTGTAGTATTCTCACTATAGGGAACAGGAAAGTCTGTTGGGATAAGGCATCTGATTTGGTCTCCAGAAAGAGGGGTGAACTCAACTAGGTGCTCTGGCGGAAGACAATGCCTTGATCTATAATGTCATGGAGAAGGTCATGCCCAAGGTCAAAGATATCGGACACTTTGCAGCTTCTTCTCCAAAGCCTAAGTATCGTCTGTCTGAAGCTAGAGTATGTGAGAAAAAGTAAAGGAATTTGAGGTCACCCCATGGCAGAGGACCATGATGGATCCACCAGGGAATGCATCAGAAGACCTTTATGATCAAACTCTTAACACAGCTTTCTTTGTTGTGTAATAGTGCTTATTCTTTATTTTTTTAAAAAGATATATTTGCAATGAGACAGTCAGCGATAATAAAAGGTATTCCTATGCTCATCTGATCCACTGGAAACAAAGGATCGATGAGAAGTGACCAATTTAAAAGGCCATCCTTATCAAAGACAATATTGGAATTTGGACTCAGATCCGTAGACAAAAAGTTTCCATGCCTACCATAAATTTACTGATAAGGTTACATTTGTTCGTAAAGCATATGAAGCTTTTTGCAAGAGAAATAATTTAAGATTCCCTCACTTAATTCACAACAAAAACAACAGGTGGAAACAAATGTAATTGTGTTTACAAGCGTGATGTGTACAAGTGTCCTTAAAATGGACAGCAGGGCACGAAATGCCAGGATGGATACGTAGAAAATTCATCACTCATTTGGTTTCCACTGTGGGGAAAATTAAGCAGATACCTGAACTCTGGCTGCGCTGATTTCATACCCCATCGATGCCAACTCTGTTACGTACCGTTTCTGCTCAAGAACTACGTGTTCAGGAAAGCTGGTAGGTCGAGCTGTGTTCTACTACTTAACAAGATCCAATACTCAATTCAGCGAGCTGAAATTAACTGCCTCTCCCCAGCTGGCAACAAAAAACCAAAAACCAAAAAACAAAAAACAAGGCTTCCAATGGTAAAGTGAATTAACTTATTTGCACACACTCTGGAGAATCTGACAGTCTCCCTACCAGCCCAGGGTTTCCTTAGCACAGGAACCACATTCCCTCTCTTCACTTGACTGGTTTTTACTTAAAGGAACAATGTAGCTTGAGGGAAAATGGGGGACAGTTCATCTAAGAGAAGAGAATGAAACCAGCATGGTCTCAAACATGGTCAGAATTACTGAGTCATTTGAGGTCTGGGTATGGAAGAAGAGAAGGATACATTTATTGGCTTTCGATGATTTAAGAACTTTTTTTTTTTATTTAAAAAAAATTTTTTTTTCAACATTTATTTATTTTTTGGGACAGAGAGAGACAGAGCATGAACGGGGGAGGGGCAGAGACAGAGGGAGACACAGAATCGGAAACAGGCTCCAGGCTCTGAGCCATCAGCCCAGAGCCCGACGCGGGGCTGGAACTCACGGACCGCGAGATCGTGACCTGGCTGAAGTCGGACGCTTAACCGACTGCGCCACCCAGGCGCCCCTTAAGAACTTTTCAAGGGAAACTATCAAAAGACAGGGTTGTAAGTGCTGTAATCTGTTCACCCACTGGAGCCCGGGTCTTAAAATGAGTAAAGGAGATGACAGGTTGACATTTCATTTTAAGCAATTTGAAAATTGAGGAGGCATAATTAACTGGGTTGATGTTTAATCAATTTTAAGAAACAATTAACGCATGAACATACAATTATCGAGCTTCTTGTATTGTTATAGTATTGCCCCAAATACAAAGGTGAGTGCCTTATTATATATATTATATATATATAATTTGATCTCTAGCCATAACAATCTCATGAGGATGGTACACTGATCTACTTTTTAGAGCTAAGCAAACAGATGAGGGCACATCACCTCTTGACTGAGCTGTGACTCTGAATCTGGCTTGCTTATCTTAACCACCTGTGTGTCCTAGATTGCATCACGTGGCTTCAAGCTGGAGAGGAAAAGGCACACGTGTGTCTGTGTGAGCGTGCATATACTGTGATCACATACAGTGCATGAATACTGAGTATATGAGAGACTCAGTTGGGTGGGCTTTATTGATATTCCTATCATAGCAGGCTCTCCGTGAGTGCACAGGGACAGATCGGTAGAGCCCCTACTCTACCTGGATTATGATAAGTGGAACATTAGGATTTGGTGGCTTTGATGCACAAGGAAGGAAAACCCAAGCAACACTGAAGCATTAGCAAACTGACCAGTTTTTTTTTAAGTTTATGTATTTATTTTGAGAGAGAGAGTGAGAGGGAGAGCAATCAGGGAGGGGTAGAGAGAAAGGGAGAGACAGAATCCTAAGCAGGCTCCACACTATCAGCACAGAGCTTGATACAAGCTTCAAATGCACAAGCCATGAGATCATGACCTGAGCCAAAATCAAGAGTTGGACACTTAACCAACTGAGCCACCCAGGCGCCCCAACATACCGAGCAGTGTGATGGGAGACGAGATCTGTCTTAAGATATAACCAGAAGTCAGTCTGGGAAAAAAAAGAGTCCCTTGAATCTTTTTTCCCCCAAGTTTTTATTTAAATTCCATTTAGTTAACAGAGTATAATATTAGTTCCAGGTGTAGAATTTAGCGATTCAACGCTTTCACACAACACTCTGCTCATCGCAACAAGAGAGTCACTTGAATCTTAAGTGTAAAGGAGATTGGGGTTTAGATAAAGATAGTACTGGGAGAAATTATCAAAAGCACACACTGTAAGGTCTCCTTGAGATCTTTAAAGGGTATACTTCAGCTGACAAAAAATTCTACCTTTCTGCAAAACTATTCCTGAATGATGGCATACGGATAGAAAGATTCACTCCGTAAAGTCTAAATCTTAGAACCTATGAATGAAAAAGTCTTATTTCAGAGAGTGGAGGGGGCTTTGTATTATTGGATAAAAAAGTCTCACGGAGACCCATATGCAGATTAAAATGAAGAAAAATTCTGGTCTAAATATGTTGAAATATTTCCCATGTGGAAATTCATTGTGGGAATCAAAACACTTAAAGAAAGTAAGAGAATTTATTTCCCAAAGAGCAAAAACAAAGGTGGGAGCAGGGGAGGAGGGCTTTTGCCTTAGGAAAAAGATTCCATCCTGGGAAAGGTAACTTCGTCTTCTGCCATCAACCTGCTATAGCTGATGTAGGATGAAGACCCATGGCTTCAAGATCAAAAACGAATTCCAACCTACTTACTTAAAAAATAGTGGTTTTCAATGGCTAAAATCAAAAACACAAGAAACAGCAAGTGTTGGTGAAAATGTGGAGAAAAAGGAACTCTTGTGCACTGTCGGTGGGAATGCAAACTAGTGAAGCCACTGTGGAAGACAGTATGGAGGTTCCTCAAAGAATTAAGAAATACTGTAGGCTCGGGGCACCTGGGCGACCCAGTCCGTTGGGCGTCCGACTTTGGCTCAGGTCATGATCTCACAGTTCGTGAGTTCGAGCCCCGCGTCAGGCTCTGTGCCGGCACCTCGGAGCCTGGAGCCTGCTTCGGATTCTGTGTCTCCCTTTCTCTCTCTGTCCCTCCCCCACTCACGCTCTGTCTCTGTCTTTCTCTGTGTCTGAAATATAAATAAACATCAAAAAGAAATAAAAAAGAAATACCATAGGATCTAATAATTCTGGTATCTGGGTAAATCCCCAAAGAATACAAAAACACCAAATTGAAAAGATACACACACACCCTTATGTTTCCAACAGCATTATTTACAACAGCCAAGATGTGCAAGCACCCCAAGTGTCAGCTGATAGATGAATGGATAAAGACGATGTGGTCTATACACAATGCAATATTATTGAGCCATAAGAGGCTGAAATGTTGCCATTTGCAGTGACCTGGATGGCTATAGAGGACATAACACTAAGTGAAATGAGCCAATCAGAGAAAGACAAATACCATATGGTTTCACTCACATGTGGAATCAAAGAAACGAAACAAAGAAGAGTCAAATCGAGAAACACTCGTAACTATAGCGAATAAATTGACGGCCACCAGAGAGGAGGTGGGTGGGGGATGGGTGAAACAGGTGACGGGGATGAAAAGTACAGTTACCATGATGAGCACTGAGTAATGTATAGAATTGCTGAATCACTATATTGTACACCTGAAACTAACATGGTGCTTTATGTTAATTATACTGGAGTTAAAATTTTTAAATTTCAAAAACACACAAAAAATCATCTTTTTCATGAAAACGTGAAGATACTGAAATCTGCTTGGGCTGTTTCATTCCGGAAAGAAGGTGACCTCGAATGAAGAATGCAAGTGCCCTGAGTGCCACTAGAAAATCCGATACTAGAAGAAAATGAATCACACATCTATGGCCTGAAGAAGAGATATGATTTAACAAGGGTTGTTGAGCCCACTGTGACCAGCATTCGACATTTTTACTGGGAGGAAACTGTAAAGGGAGAGAAGGCTTAAAATCATGGTATGCTGAAGGCAGGGATGCTGGAAATGAGCTTCGGAAAGAATGCATTTTCTCTTTACCACCGTCGCTCATAATTCACCCAACACCGTCTTCCGTCCAGAGGAAATTTTAATGTGTCACTTAAATGAATGCCCACTGATCTCAGAGTCAAAATTGGTTGTGAAAATAAATGCATGGTGATAAGTATTTAGGAGGAATATATCATATCGCACAAATTTTTGTTAAGTTTCAACTTACAGGAATTTCTGCATTTTCAGTGTGGATTTATGGGCAAGTCTAGACACTGCAATTATGGGCAAGTCTAGACATTTCTGTGTTTCTTTTTTACAAAAACGGAAACAGAGAGCTCTACAAATATCCTGACAATTATTTATATTTAACATATTTGCTTTAGTAACAAAGCTACAACATAGATGTTTGGCATATACACACAAAAAAAGAGATTGTATTTACCCGCTTAACAGTTGAGTTTTTGGAGATCTTTCTTTGTGATGTGAATACTATAAGTGAAACCCCAGATTTTGTTTGCCCAACAGTCAAGGTTTGGGCAGATATATGGGCACATTGCTAAATGTATTATTGCTCACATGAGAAAGATAGGCTCACAACTTAACCGCTTGATTACAAAAACCAACAATGTGCCCTCTTTTTCACCTCAACACTTTTTATTTTTTTTAAATATTTTTTTTTCAACGTTTATTTATTTTTGGGACAGAGAGAGACAGAGCATGAACGGGGGAGGGGCAGAGAGAGAGGGAGACACAGAATCGGAAACAGGCTCCAGGCTCCGAGCCATCAGCCCAGAGCCCGACGCGGGGCTCGAACTCACAGACCGCGAGATCGTGACCTGGCTGAAGTCGGACGCTTAACCGACTGCGCCACCCAGGCGCCCCTCAACACTTTTTAATATAACATACTCTCTGTGAATGCTGCAGATTCTAAAATGTCCCTGAATAAGTGCTCAAGGATGTTTAAGAGGATAGGCATGTATTGTGCCTTGTAGTCAACAAGTTTTTTTTTTCCCTTCTAATTTTTTTAAATGTTTGTTTATTTTTGAGAGACATAGACACACAGTGTGAGCAGGGGAGGGGCAGAGAGAGAGGGAGACACAGAATCGGAAGCAGGCTCCAGGCTCTGAGCCATCAGCCCAGAGCCCGATGCAGGGCTCGATCCCACGGACTGCGAGATCATGACCTGAGCCGAAGTTGGACGCTTAACCGACTGCGCCACCCAGGCGCCCTGCAAGTTTTCAGCAACAAACTGGGTAAGCCACTTGATGTTCATTTATTTATGATTAACTCCTTCTGGCTATCCTGCAAGGTAAGTCAAGTCAGCAACCTTCAAAGAAACCTGCCTGATTTCAGGTTGGGCTATAAGAAAATTCCCACTTTGCCTTGTATGAAGGGTTAGAAGGGAGATTACAGGAAGTTGCAACAATTTGGGGCAATTAAAGTCAGGCAGGGACCTTGGCATTTTCAATACTGAGCACACCAGTTGCATCACAACCCCAGACTTTAGCCTCTACTACAAAGCTGTAATCATCAAGACAGCACGGTATTGGCACAAAAACAGACACATAGACCAATGGAATAGAATACAGACTCCAGAACTGGACCCACAAAAGTATGGCCAACTAATCTTTGACAAAGCAGGAAAGAATATCCAATGGAAAAAAGATAGTCTCTTTAGCAAATGGTGCTGGGAGAACTGGACAGCAACATGCAGAAGGATGAAACTAGACCACTTTCTTACACCACTCACAAAAATAAACTCAAAATGGATGAAGGACCTGAATGTGAGACAGGAAACCATCAAAAACCTACAGGACAAAGCAGGAATGTTTTTTAGCTTTTGATTAGAAAATGTTGGAACTTGTTCCAGAGTCGGTGAGTTATTAACCTAAAGTTCGTCATTGTGTTATTTAATTAGAATATTCCAGTATGTCCCTTTTCTTTGAAAGAATGGTAAGAACAAGTAATTGCAATGATACCATAATTTCCTTAGCACCTCTTTCCCTATTTGAGTCTCTACATATCTTAGATCAAAGGTACGATCTTGGAACAGATGCAGAAACTGACATTAGCAGACTCCTGATAGGATTTGCTCAAAATTACATAAGTAATATTCTTGCCAAAAAGCTTAACCTGAATCTAATCAGGAGACGAAAGCAATTAGACAAATCCAAATTGAAGAGCGGTCTATGAAACAAACACCGTGGATGCTTCAAAAATGTTGATTTTTTGGAAACAAACCAAAAAGGCAGAGGAGCAGTTCTAGATTTCTGGAGGGTGAAAAAACACACCAAGGGAAGGCCAAGCATGAGTATTAACGAGAGTCCCATTAGATAGCTTTCTAGACTTCACATTTGTAATTGCAGTATATATGTACTCTCATTATAAAGAATACAGATAGGAAATGTGACAACTGGACAATTTTAACTTGGGAGGGTACATTAGATGTTACTTTATCTCTCTTAAATGTCTTAGATGTGATCTATGTATTACGGTTATTAGGGAGAACGTCTTTGTTCTTAGGACACTCTCACTAAAGAATTTATCAGTAAAATGTAGTTACTCTCAACAGATTCAGAAAGATGTGCATATATATATATACATATATGCACACACATATATTATACATATACATACATATACATATATGCACACACATATATATTATACAATGTATATGCATTTTATATATATTTATATATGTGCATTATATATACACCTATGTATTTATGTATGTGTATATATATGTTTGAGATGGTGCATAAGCAGAAATAGTAGAGAGATAATCTGAGAAAATGATAAATATTAATAGTGACTCTCAATGAAGGGTATGTAAGTATTCATTGCATTATCATTACCACATTGATGTAGTTTTGACATTTCCAAAATAAAAGCATGGGAGGGAATGAAAAGCTCTGATGCTCATGGAGAAAAGCATAAAAGTTACTGAGCGGTCTCTGTGGCTGCCCTTCTCTGTCCAGCTAAACTGTATTTTCTTACACCATATGGCCTATATATTTTTATATACTTGCAAATGTTTTCAGAGGTAGCAACTCCTTATTTTTCTGTCTTCAGCAATTCCTTCCTTCCTTCCTTCCTTCCTTCCTTCCTTCCTTCCTTCCTTCCTTCCTCCCTCCCTCCCTCCCTTCCTTCCCTCCTTCCTTTCCTTCCCCTTCTTCCTGCTTTCCTTCCTTCCTTCCTTCCTTCCTCCCTTCTTCCTTCCTTCCTCCCTTGCTTCCTTCCCTCCGTCCTTTCCTTCCTTCCTTCCTTCCTTCCTTCCTTCCTTCCTTCCTTCCTTCCTTCCTTCCTTCCTTCCTGGCTCTGGGGAATAGGGAAATTCACTCAGAGCCAACTACTGTGAATATGTTAGATAATCACAATGGCAGCATGACAGAGCAGAGACATAATAGGAATACAGCTGCGAACTCTGACCTTAGAGGCTCATCATGTGACATTAAGCAAGCACCTCTGTGCCTCAGGTTCCCTCTAGGCCTGTTAGTGAGTTAATACAATGCATGTAAAAATGTGTTAAGTTGGTAAAGTTCAAGATTAATAATGGGCTCATAAGTGTAATGCAGATGATAAGTATAACCAATTTTAGCAACTGGGACGTATTGTAAAAATCGAGAGATTTTTAAAGCAATACAACTAATTTTGGGGTGGGGTGATATGTTGTCTTTTTAAAACAACTTATACCAAAGGAATTTCAAAAACGGTAGAGAGCAACATTGGCATATAGCACTTGGATCCACAGGTTGGTCCATTACTTTAAAAGACTTGTGTTAAGTGATCCATCATGCATTTGTGTAGAGTTAACATTTGGATGTGCATATGCACTTATGTTTGCAAGTGATAAAAGCTTCAAGTGATTTTCTAGAAGTTGCTGAGAAGTGGGATATTCACAAAATGGAGCGGAGTGAAATTATATAACAGCAACTACGGATTCACACTACATGTGGCATAAAAATGCAATTCTCAGTGGATAGATTTAGGCAGACGATGGGATTTTCAACAGAACATTTGTCCATGGCAACTATTTGGGGGAACTGACAGACTATACGGTGAAGGACTCTGCAGGAAAAGTGGTGATAGGGTGATAATACAATTTTCATATTCACTAGTGGCTTTTCTAAGGATAGTTTTTCCCATAACCATCAAGAATATTTCTATTCCCGGGGCGCCTGGGTGGCTTATTCGGTTAAGTGGACGACTTCGGCTCAGGTCATGATCTCATGCTTCGTGAGTTCGAGCCCCAGGTGCTGACGGCTCAGAGCCTGGAACCTGCTTCGGATTCTGTGTGTCTCTCTCTCTGCCCCTCCCCTTCTGGTGCTCTCTCTCAAAAATAAATAAACATTAAAGAAAAACTGTTTTTAAATTTTAAAAAAAGAATACCTCTATTTTGAAGTCACGGAAACCTTATGAATTAACTCTTATTTTCGTTTTTCTTTTTTTGTCTTTTTTTTTCTGAGAGAGAGAGGCTCATATTTTCTGGATAGGAATAAAAGTGAGAAACTTAGCCACTTTCTTTCCAACTTCTGGTTGATGTTGCAGTTCTCAAAACCATTGTCTGTTTTATTAGCTTTCCCCTTCTGTCCTATTTTACACCCTCCACTTTCTGACTCCTGCCCATAACACTCTCCAAGTTCAGTTCTCAGGCTCTGATTCTATTTTAACCACCCACATCCAGAGAACTCCCTTCCTACCATGGCTGTGATGTTGCCTTCATTTAGTGAGAGCCATGTTCAAGGGGGATGTCCGTCAGTGGATGAATGAATAAATAATATGCTGTATCCATACAATGGACTAATTTTTGGTCATAAAAAGGAAGGGAGTACTAATACATCCTTCAACATGGATGAACTTTAAAAATGAAAATATATTTTTTAATTCCAGTATAATTAAGATACAGTGTTGTATTAGTTTTAGGTATATACTATAATGATTCAACAATTCTACACATTACTCCATGCTGATCATGATGAGTGTCCTCTCATGCCTACCACCTATTTCACTCATTCCCCACCCACCTCCACTCTGGTGACCACCAGTTTGTTCTCTAGAGTTAAGAGTGTTTTTTTTGTCTCTTTCTTTATGTTGTTTCTTAAATTCCACATATGAGTGAAGTCCTATGGTAATTGTCTTTCTCTGTCTGATTTCACTTAGCATTGTACCCTTCAGATCCATCCATGTTGTTGCAAATGACCAGATCCCATTCTTTTTATGGCTGTATAATATTCCATTGTACATATATACACCATATCTCCTTTATCCATTCATCTATCGATGAACACTGGGGCTCCTTCCATAATTTGGCGGTTGTAAATAACGCTTCAAGAAACGTGGGGTGCATATATCTTTTAAATTCATGTTTTTTGTATTATTTTGGTAGATACCCGTAGTAGAATTACTGGAATATATGGCAATTCTATTTTTAATTTTTTGAGAAACTTCCACAGTGTTTTCCAGTGCTGCACCAGTTTACATTCCCCCCACGTGGGTTCCATTTTCTCAATATCCTCTACAACATTTGTTGTTGAAAACGTTATTTTAAGTGAAAGAAGTCAAGTAACGACAGTACCATATGATTCCATCTATGTGAAACGTCTAGACGCGACAAACCCACATAGACACAGAAGGTAGATTAGTATTTGCCTACGGTGAGGCAGTGCTGGTGGCAGGGGCAGGTGGTTGAGGGAGACAGTATGCTTTAGGAGGTGATAACCATGTTGGAAAATTGGTGGTGATGGTGGTTATATAAGGCTGCATATGTTTTAAAAACCATTTCATCATACACTTTGAATGGGAGGATTGTATGATTTGTGAATGTTATTACAATAAAACTGATACCGAAAACAAAATTGTGGAAAGCAGGCTTTGACACAAGAGACGTAGAAACTGGTGATGTTCCTCAGTCTCGGATTATTTATTTGCACAGCCAACAGCTTGGTGCGCTAACACCTGCCAGACATACACCTGCAAGGCTTATGAACAGTGTTCATGGCGTGACATAAATGCCCACGGCTCTGCAGGGTCTCGGGGTAATCCACGCTGTAACTCCTATCGCAAGCAGAGCCGAACATTCCAGTTTACTGTCTTGAATGACTTTACACAAGAAGCGGGAACATTACTGCCCTGGGAAAGCCATGTTCCTCCGATGGTGCGCGTCTTCCTGGATTCCTCACAGGCTGTGAAAGGAATTCATCTGCATATGCTCAAGATATAAGAGTAAATGCAGTATTTTGTGAATGCGCTGACATTTTTTAGTTTAAATTTATGACAGTGGCTTTGTAAAATGAGTCGATGAAAAAGTGATTTTTTTTTTTTTGGACAAACGTGGAAATTAGAATAAGTTTGAATAATGGGTGACGGGTGCAGCCTTATTTCAACATTAGTTTTCACAAATTTGAATCTAATGCTTTCAGGACACACGAAATACCTTAATAACAGAAGAGTCCCTGGGAACAAGTTGGAGGGACACTGTTCTAATGTGCTCATTGATCATTTAAGTTTAGAGGAACTCAGTCCCAGTTTCCTTGTCTTTGAATCATCTTCTTCTTCTGTGATGACCTGATTTTAGAATTCCAGTTCTCAATATATTGTATGACCAAAGGGTGCGTTCCTGAGAGACAAAAATATAATTTACGCACATTATTATATCTATGTGTTTATGTGTACATATGTGTGTATATAAATTACACATATAGGTACATATATTTAATTTCATCTCTAAAGAATGCACCCCTTGACCACAAAATTTGATACCAGACAATCATAAAACATAATTTTTTTGCTATCGGTAATTATGCCTTCTTCATTTTAGCTATAGAGTTTTGCTTTAGAAAACTGAATTTAGTCACATGCATCCTGTACAACATTTATGTGTAATGGTTCTTCTTGCTCAGAGTTTTTCAAGATCTCTGACTCTTGCCTTTTCCATGCAGATAGATACGTTGAAGTAAAGCATGCCACTGCCGATTCAAACCCAGTGCATTATAGATTTTCTCACATCGGAGTATTCTTTTCCCTTGTGCCATCTTTGATCTGGAAGGTAATGCGTGACTGCTAAATGGTCTTGTGTTTTCAGGCATGCCTGATACCCCCATATGCTCCAGAGCTACACAGAGGAATTCTTGTCAACTACCTATTCCCCTGAATCACTTGTTAGCTGGACGACCTTCTTCAGCATCTCATTCTTTACGTCAATGGACTTCCCCAATCTTGTCCTAGTTATATTGTTAGCCCTCTGAGCCCCATTGGTCCGCTCACAATATGTTAACTTTTCTTGAACTTTCCCCCCAGTTTCATGCTATGTTTCTTGCTGGTGGTATTGTTTCCACATGATAGGGGTTGCAAACCTCACCTAAATGTATGACGTGACTTTCTCCTCATTCAGGAAGACTTTTCCGTCGTTCCACAGTGTCCCACAATAGACAACTTCAGCCCCATATGGGCAGCATACCCATGAGACATTTGCTATGTGTTTTATACTCAGTTGTGTATTTTTTAAAGGGTATTTAAATGGTTTAGTTATTTTTGAGAGACAGAGAGTGTGTGAACATGAGCGGGGGGTCCAATGTGGAGGGAGTCCAATGTGGGTCCAGAACTCACAAACTGAGATCATGACCTGAACCGACGACGGACGCTCAACCGACTGAGCCACTCAGGTGCCGCTTAGCTATGTTTTCAAGGGACCTCCTAGAAAGGCAAATTTATATCCTGTTATACGTGAAAGATCCATATAAAGATCTAAGGATGGTTTGCTTACAGTATGCACACCCCTTTTAATCCCACACAGACTATGCACTCGGTCCACGCCTGTCAACGTGACCGTGGTAATCACACAGCTATCCCAGAGCTGAGTAAGTGAAAACGCTTATGTCCTTTGGTGTTGTTGCAATGGGAGAACAAGGCAAGTTTAGGCATGAGTCTAGTATCACGTTTCAGGGAGGTATCACCCCTCTGAAATTCCTCAGGTTACACAAGGTCGTCAAGTGTCAAAATGCTGGATCTCCAGGGCAATTTTTCCCCAGTGCTGTGCTGAGATGTGACACCACTTCCATTCAACGTCACCAGGGACTTCCAGGAGACAAGGTATTCCTTTTCTATGCCTCCGTAACAAATTAATACGAAGGCAAGGCCTTAACATGACACCGATTTATTAGCTTGTGGTTTCTGTGGATGAGAATAAAATAAACTTGTAGACATGGCTGCGTTCTCTTCTGGAAGCTCCCGAAGAGAATTCCTTTGCAGATGCATTCCTGTGACTCAAAGAAGAATACGGTTGTAGGACAAAGGTCCGTACGTCCTTGAAAGGTTGTCAGCTTCTGGGGTCTGTCCCTCCTAGTCCTCGGGCTTTGGGCCCTCTGATGCCAGCCAGGATGTGTTGAGCCCTCCTCCTGCATTCAACCTACCTCATCCTTCCTCTGTCTACCTCTCCCACACACCTCCAGGAGGCCTTCTTCTCCCACAATAGACAACTTCAGCCCCATATGGGGCTCAATAAAACTGAGTCCTTTTAAGGGCTCATATGATTATGTTGTGCTCACCTGCATAGTCCAAGAGATTCTATTCTAAGGTCAACTGATGACACCTTAACTCCATCTGTAAGGTGCCTTTGCAGCAGAACCTAAATTCATGTTTCACTGAATAAACAGGGGCAGGACTCTTGAAGAGACATGTTCTGAAGGTTGCAGAGATGGCTATCAGGAAACCATGTGGGGACTCACTAAACCCAGAATCAAACCATCAACGGACTGGTACCAGAAGCCAGAATCGAGGAGATGAGGTAAGTCAATAATAAGAGGTAAGTTGTGTGATCCTCAGATAACAGGAAGAAGTGTAGGTCCATGGTCCTCTCTTGTGAGCTAGATGCGAAAATAAAGAAAGTGGCTACATTCCCCACTGTTGAACTGCGTTCCACCCACATGAAACCTCAAGTCATGTTATATGTGCTTACAGTTCCCAGTAATTTCCTTTGCTCTTGTCTCTGCCTGGTCTGTTCCTCCCCCTGGGATATTCCTGGAATCTCCACGTCACTCATTAAGATCAAGTAGACATCTCCCTTTTCAAGGACAGGACACCTTTGCCCGTCTTCCTGGGCAGATTTTCCTTGTCCTCTGCAATGTCACCCTATTGGGAGCTGTACGCTTCTTTTCCACGTAGCAGGCATCTCCCCTTTGTACTTGCCTATGTCCCCTACCTAAGTGGAACTCTATCCCCGTGATTTCCACACAGCCTCCTGAAAGGTTCCTGAGACGTTGTAGGCACTAAATCAATACTGGTAGAATGAAATGTTTTTATTATAAATTAAGTAGCAGGTGGGTAATAAATTGTGCTGTTGAACGTTGGTTGTGAAGAATACATATAATCAATATGTTGCACCTTTAGTCGTTTCATAGAGAACCAAAATCTTAACATGTTTCTTTAGGGAAACATGATTTGGTGGGTAACAATAGCAGAAAAACACAATTAAATTTAAATATTTATGGTATATTAGTGTGCTAAGCCCAAGCAAGCAGAAGAGGAATACCTAAAAAGGCCCCAAGTCCACCCCAGGGGGGAATAACAATCAACACTTGGTCTGCAGAGTTGCAGCTAATTTGTATAAGTAATACAATGACTTACACTGACAATGCTGAGAACAGGCATGTGGCCACTGGAGTCTTATACCTTGAAGGGATTTATAACACATTCCACCATGAAGGCTGTGTGGGTAAATCAGGTTCTGAAAACTCTCTCTGTAGTTACCCTAGGTCGTTTAAGTCAGGTCCTTGACAAAAGTAGTATTTTACCCAGAGGAGGTGCTTACCAGCCACACAAAAACATTTTAAGTACCTTTGCACCTGCTCTGTGTGTTGGCTTTTGGTCACCTTTCTATCTGTTTATAGATGGGTTTCCTCCTGGAGGAAATCTCAATGATTTCAGTAGCAAAGAAGGAGAATCTTGCTTCCCTCAAGAGTCTGCTAATTAGTTAAAGGGCTCCATAAACTGTGGGTACCAGGTATTATCAATATTGAATGATAATGATTGTATAGGTATGTGCTTATTTTCTACGGATGCTGTGACAAATTACTGCCACACTTAGGGGCTTAACACAAATCCCAGTTTGCATCTCACAGATATGAAGACAACATTTCAGCAAGGCTGAAATCGAGGTGTCAGCTCAAATGGCCTCTTAGCTGGAGGTACTGGAAGGAAATTAATTTACAAGCTCAACCAGGCTGTTGGCAAAATACATGTCCTTGTGTAGAAGAGAGCTCCTCTTTTCCTGGAGCTGTTGGCTACAAGTTGTTCCCTGACTCAGGAGGCCCCCTACATTCCTTGCTTCGTAAGCCACTTCCTCCACCCCCGAAGCCAGTCCCAGCTGACTTGGCCCCTTCTCACGTTTCTCTGAACACAACTAGGAGCAATTTTTACTAGATGGAGCCCACTCACAGGACCCAGGAAAATCTCTGCATCTCAAGGTCCGTAGGCTTAATCTCATCTACAAAATCCCTTCTGCCATTGTATTAGAGGGAGGTGCCACAACAAAGTAAGACACACTGGGGGGCTTAAACAAGAGAAATTTATTTGCTCCCCATTCTGGAGGCTGGAAGTCTGAGATGCAGGCCTGGGCAGGGCTGGCATCTCCTGAGGCCTCTCTCCTTGGTGTGTAGCATCTGTCTTCTCCCTGTGTCTTTACACGCTGTCCCTCTGTGCAAGTCTGTGTCCTCATCTCCTCTTCTTACCAGGACATCAGTCCTATGAGATCAGGGCCCACCCTAATGACTTCAGTTTACCTGAATCCCCTCTTTAAAGACCCTATCTCCAAATACAGCCATGTCCTGAGATATTAGCAGTTAGGACTTCAACATATGAATGGAGGGAGAGCAATTTGGCCTATAACAGTTGTGTAAAGTAATATATCTAAAGGTTCGATGAGTTAAGACATGCACACTGGCAGGGGTGGGGGCATTATTGAGCCTACCAGAGTTGAACTCTTGAAAACTAGCAAACAGGGTCGCCTGGGTGGCTCAGTCGGTTGGGCGTCCGACTTCAGCTCAGGTCACGATCTCGCGGTCCGCGAGTTCGAGCCCCGCGTCGGGCTCTGGGCTGATGGCTCAGAGCCTGGAGCCTGCTTCCGATTCTATGTTTCCCTCTCTCTCTGCCCCTCCCCCGTTCATGCTGTGTCTCTCTCTGTCTCAAAAATAAACAAACATTAAAAAAAAACACAAAAGCTAGCAAATAATTAGGTTTATAGCAAGAGGTAAAACCCAAGAATTCCTCACACTGTTATAAAGCAATGGTAAACGTTTTCAAGGGCACCCTCATGATAATCTCGTGTCTAGAACCACCCAATGGAAGGACAGTCCCATATTCATGTGGGGTAATGTGCAAATTTAGATATGGCTTTACAATGTAATCATCACTGACCTCATATATCTTCACATACATAAAAATCACTATGGATTTTTAGTATTAAATAATAATTATTATCACTTGAAAATAATCTAAATTTCACCTAATTATTCAGGTTAATATGCTCTGGTAAAGAGATTCATGTTTCCAATACAGCATCACTAGCTACTTGTGACAATTTTAGTGAAAATTGGGATTAACTACAATTATAAAACATTGATGAAAGAAACCAAGGACAACACAAGTGGAAAAATAGTCCATGCTCATGGATAGTAGAACCAATATTGTTAAAATGTCCCTACTAACCCAAGGCAATCAGCAGATTCAATGTAATCCATGTCAAAATACCAACGGCACTTTTCATAGAACTAGAACAAATAATCCTAAAATTTATATGGAATTACAAAACACCTCAACGAGCCAAAGCAATCTTGAGAAAGAACAAAAATGGAGGTGTCACATTTTTGTGCATTAACAACCGTGATAATGCTCATTACGCTCTTGATACTTGCCAGATTTCAACATATACTACAAAACTATAGTAAACAAAACAGTATGGCACTGGCACAAAAACAGACATGTAAGTCAGGGGAACAGAAATGGAGAGCCCCAAAATAAGCCCATGATTATACGGTCAACTAGTCTCCGACAAATGAGGCAAGAATATCTGATGGAGAAAAGACAGTCTCTTCAACAAATGGTGTTGGGTAAAATGGACAGCAACGTGCAAAAGAATGAAACTAAACCACTTTCTTACATCATACTATAGTGTACAGGTATTCTATACAGAGAATAAACTCAAAATGGACTAAAGACCTAAGTGTGAGACCTGAAACCATAAAAATCCTAGAAAAAAAACATAAGTAGTAATCTCTTTGACATTGGCCTCAACAACATTATGCTAGATATGTCTCCTGAAGAAAGGAAAACCAAAGCAAAAATAAACTATTGGCACTACATGGAAATAAACAGTTTCTGAATGGCAAAGGAAAGAATCCACAAATCTAATAGGCTATCTACCGGATGGGAGAAGATATTTGCAAATGACATATCTGATAAAGGGTTAGTATCCAAGATACATAAGGAACTTATACAACTGAACAACAAAAAACCCCGCAAATCATCCATTTAAAAATGAGCAGAGGACCTGAACAGATGTTTCTCCAAAGATATCCAGATAGCCAACAGACACATGAAAAGATGCTCAACATCACTCATCATCAAGGAAATGAAAATTAAAACCACAAGGAAATATATCACCTTCCACCTGTCAGAACGACTAACATCAAAAGACAAGAAATAACCATACCGGTGAGGATATAAAGAAAAGGAAACATGTGTGCACGGCTGGTGAGAATGTAAATTGGTATACCCACCGTAGAAAAGAATGTGAAGGTTCCTCAAAAAATTAAAAATAGAAATACCACACGATCTAGTAATCCCACTGAGTATTTACACAGAGAAGACAAAAACACTAATATATGCACCACTATGTTTATTGAAGCGCTATTTACAATAGCCAAGATATGGAGTAGCGTCATGCCCACTGATAGATCAATGGATAAAGAAGTGGTGTACGTATACACACAATGGAATATTAGCCATAATAAAGACTGAAATCTTGCCATTTGCAACAACATGAATGCACGGAGGGGGTATTGTGCTAAATGAAATAAGTCTGAGGAAAGCAAATACCATATGATTTTGTGTAAATGTAGAATCTAAAAAAGTGAATGAAACAAAGCAAAAAAAAAAAAAAAGCAGAAACAGATCCATAAAGAGAGGAGACACTGATGGTTGCCACAGGGGTAGGGGATGGGAAGATGGATAAAACGGGTGAAGGTGAGAGCGAGGCGTGGGCTTCCAGTTATGGAATAAATAAGCAATAGAGGTAAGAGGCACATCACAGGGAATACAGTCTATGCTGTTGTAATAGTGTTGTATGGTGAGATGGTAACTACAGGAGTGGTGGGATAGCGTAACACGTATAGAACTATCAAATCACTATGTTGTATACCCAAAAGTAATCTCACATTGTGTTTCTACTATACTTCAATAATAATAATAATAATAATAATAATAAATAATAATAAAAACCCTTAAAATTCAGTATGTCCAACACGCTGGCCACCTTCCAAGAGCTCCATACATACTTGTGGCTAGCGACTTTGATAGTGCGCAGCACAGAAAGTTGTGTTTGACAGCACTAGTCTAGACGGTAATATTATGATTTTTTCATGATGTGATTCCCTCAAGACAATGTAAGCTGATTAAGGGTATTAGAATATGGATGTTGATTTCTCATTTTGGAGATATGCATGATGATTCATTTATATAAAGGAGTCATTATGTATTCAATATAGGACAAAAGAAATGAAGACCACCATTTATACCGAGGAAGGCAACCAAAAAGGAAATATAATTGCCAGAATATATATCTGTCTGCCTCATGCATGTGGTCGGATGTCCAGACATTTCCAGAAATGTAACGCCAGCTTTCGTTGTTAGTGATGGATTACACCCCATAGACTCCAAAAGTCTTCATTTCCAGTTGATTGTTTTCAGAACCGGTATTTCTTTAAAACAAAGTTCAAGTAAGTGTTGGAAGCTGAAAATTACCTACTGATATAGATGTGGTCACTGCTTTCGAGGAAGAGAAAAAGCGTCACTCAGAGTTCATTAGCAAGCCTTGGGGTTTTACATATTTATTAGCTGGCAGAGATGAAAACCTCCATAAAAGTCCTTTATTTTCATTTATTTATGGACATCTCTAAAGGGTTAAATACATTTTGTTTGAACTCATATAGCCAACAGAGGTTTTAGAACAATTTTTAAAGTTGGACAACTCTTGGGGCGCCTGGGTGGCGCAGTCGGTTAAGCGTCCGACTTCAGCCAGGTCACGATCTCGCGGTCCGTGAGTTCGAGCCCCGCGTCAGGCTCTGGGCTGATGGCTCAGAGCCTGGAGCCTGTTTCCGATTCTGTGTCTCCCTCTCTCTCTGCCCCTCCCCCGTTCATGCTCTGTCTCTCTCTGTCCCAAAAATAAATAAACGTTGAAAAAAAAAAAAAAGTTGGACAACTCTTTGAAACAAAGGATGTTTTTGGGTGAGTCCCAGCGATAATTTAGGGTGATAAGGATTTGCCGTGAACGTGTAGAAATTAGCATTACTGGAACAGAAGCAGAGGATTAGTGTTGGTACTGCTCTGTGTCAAGGTGGCAGGTCCTGGCCTGATAAATATCTGAGTCCCTGGATGTTTGCTTAATGCATTGCTGGTATTTATAAAGCATGGGTACTCTTCAAACGTGCAGGCACATTTCAGGGGTGCAGCAGACATACAGACAGACCTGTGGCTCTTTCTCTGGATGCACTTTCCCAACGTGGACAGAACCCTGTGGTGTCTAAGGATCTTCTGCTCCATCTGAATGGCAAGTCCCGTTTCATTGATATTCTGGCATGGCTTCATTTATTAGACAACTACAAGGACTGGAGTGTCTTGAGTTCTCCGAAGTTCTCCCAAGCCCTGAAATGTATCCCATGCCAGAAGATCCCTGATTCAACTTGCTCAAGCCCCAGGAAACTGCTCCTTTGTTCTTAGGGGTGTGAAAGAGAGCTTCAGAATTCGAATTTCAGAACCTGAAATTGTAACACATCACTTCTCTGTTATTTGGTGGTCAGCAAATCATTTATTCTGAGCGTGTGGTAAAAACGTAAACACAAATGCCTGTCAAAGTGTTTGGATGTCTGAAGGCCATGTATAGAGGGGCGCCTGGGTGGCTCAGTCAGTTAAGAGAACAACTCTTGATTTCGGCTCAGCTCATGATCTCACAGTTCGGGAGTTGGGAGCCCTGCATCAGGCTCCTCACTGGGAGTGCAGAGCCCGCACTCCCAGAGAAGCCGTGGGATTCTCTTTCTCTCCTTCTCCCTGCCCCTCCCCTGCTCATGCTCGCTCGCTCGCTCTCAAAATAAATAAAGCTTTAAAAATAGAAATAAAATAAAGACAATGTATATAAAGCACCAAATTTGTGTGCTCAGAACATACGATCATGTGAAGGAGGCATCACCAGACATCATGCTTAGTATATATGATAATCTAGAGTAGGGGGTGACCGAAATCCCTGTAAAACATGTTTAGGCTTTACAGGCCATTCGATCCTCCATGACCATGACTGCTCCAGTCCTGGTGCTACAGCATCAAAGCAGCCATGGAGAACTTGAAAGCAAGCAGGTACGGCCGTGTTTGCCGTCCTTGTAGCCCAAATCGAAGTCTTGTGATTATCATCTTGGATCGAGACTAAATCCCAGAGTGTTGTACACATGGCACCGAAAAAGCCATTCCCTGGTAAGTGTAATGATGATTTTTATTACTCTCTTTCCGAATGATGATAGTAATATTAACAACCGTGATAATGCTCATTACGCGCTTGATACTTGCCAGATGTTTAATCTTCCTTGATTATGGGGTACATTAGGTATTTCCATTCTACAAGTGCAAAGATGGGGATGTAGAGAATTTCCACCTGCCCTCCAAGTAGAGAGAGGCAGCCTGGGGCAGCGTTGGGTTGTTGAGTCACGCGCCCAAATGCTGAAGCCAGGACACAACCCTGCAGGTGAGTCAACACTGGCTAGTACCACAGTGCACGACTTTGGTGCAGATAGAAGGTCACTGTGTCACCTTGCCATCAAATGTATCTCTCCCTCCTTCCCTTACTGGTATATGAGCTTGGAGAAGAACCTGACTATCCTTTGTCCCTATTTCTTTATCTGGAAAGTGGAAGTGAGATAGTATGTACGTCCCCAGGCAGATAGGAACCACTTAAGTTACAAAAATCATTGCACGTGGTCAGTGCTTATAAATATCAGCTATTAGAGGCGGTTGGAAACATATGTCTGCAGCTTGGTGACAGGCATGTATAGGAGACATAGATTTGGGTGTCAGCATAGAGAGATACTACTTAAAGCTACTAGCCTGGGTGATAACTCATCAGGCAAAGGTACAAGTAGATTTTCCATTTGTGCACAAAAAAATCATAGGGTTGGTGAAAAGTATAAATCTGAGGCCTAAACTATATTTATCAGCATCACAGAATCAAGCTTTTTTCCAACTGAACGTACTCCATGGGAATGACAATGTTCTTTTCTCTCCAGAGCTGCCTCACGTGATGTCTGTGAACCATAGTCCTCTGCCCAAGTATATTCATTTCTGGAAGCTGTCAAAAATCACCACAAAATCAAGGTGTGGACAGGGTTGTTTCCTCTGAGTTCTATGAGGGATAAAATGTTTCATGCATCCCACCCAGCTCCTGGTGGTTGCTTTCGCTCTTTGAAGCTCTTTGTCTATAGATGTGTCACTCCAGTCTCTGTTTCTGTCCTCACATGATATTTTCTGTATCCAAGTTTCCCTCTAATTTCTGTTTTGGAGACGCCAGTCACTGGACTAAGGATTCACCCCAACCCAGTATGATTTCACCTTAATTACATCGGCAAAGACCCTGCATCCAAGAAAGGACATACTCACGGTGCCAGAAGTTAGGACTTGAATATCTGGAGGACATAATCAACTTCCTCTACCTAGTCATCGCCAACTGAGATAATGTTTTGAGAAAACACAGATAATGTAAACATGTACCCTAAGTGCAAAAGCTCAGACCCCACTTTATCATAGGTCAACATCATCACACCATGGGAATGGAAGGTCTAGTTCTTGGCTGTTGATCAAGGAATGTGGTGAGAATTAAAACATGGAGGTAGACCCTCCTCCCACAATGGAAGGCCAGGTGCCTCGCTGAGAGGAGGTAACAGGCCTGGAGCAGAGTAGGCTTCATTGCTGTCAACAGGCTGCAAAGATCGCAGCTTCCGGAAGACAGAAGAAGTGTGGGCTTGAGCCCTGCAATGGCCCCCCTTCACAAACCCAAGAGGACAGCCCGTGTATGCAAAGCATGCTGGGAATCAGTAGCGCCATATGGCAATGGGCCATGTCCAAGAACGAAGCTCAGTTGTCATGAAATGGGAGATCCCTGTCTTGATGGGGCTGCATGATCAAAGATGCAGACAGGACTTGAGCAAAGACTGTGGTCTCCAGGCTTGGTGCATAAGTAGGCTGGGGTCTTCAGCCAAAAACCAGTTATCAGAACAGGGAAAACGTTCAGAAAGGGTGACAAGACTTAGAGAGTTGAGTCCTTTAAATCCTTCTGTCTAGAGTAGAAAACGAGGAAGGAGGCAACGGGTGGAGAGGGTGGGGAAGCTCCGGTCTGCATGTGCAAAGTCAGGGCAGCCAAAGGCAGGGTTGGGGTGTTGGAAAGATAGGGGACACACACGGCTTGCTAAGCCTTCAGCTGATCATGAGAAGTCCCCGGAGAAGGCTTCTTTGGGGGGTTCCTGACATCCTGTGAAGGAGTCAGAACACCATGACCCCTCCCTTGTCTTGGACCCTTAAACTCCAAGATCCTGATGTCACCCTGCAGATCAGTATGGAGGGTAAGGGCACAGAATACATTCTTGAAAGCGAGGCTCTCAAAATAAACTAAAATGGAAACTCATGTTTTAAACATCAGTAGCGCTGGAACCACTGTAATCCTTTGATATAGATGTTTTGCTGTAGGCTGAATTAATTAATTAATTTGCATCAGGCCTCTGAACCCAAAGTGCTTCTTTCTAAACTAATATGCATTTCCACACACAAGTCTGTGACACAGAAGGCGAAGTAGGACAGCAAGAACGCTGGCGGTTTGGCAATCGCTACCAAATCTTCTGATGTGTCGCTATTTTTAACGCATCATTGAGACACGTTTTAGGAAATTTATGTATCATGGGGAGGGGCCTAAAGTTCAATATTGACTATCCCTTTAAACTATTTACATTTTATTGTCGATGTGTCTGGTTTATGACGGTGCCGAAATCTCTTCCCAACTTTGTTGTAGGAGAAGTTTGGGAGGTAGTTACTATCAGGGATGAGAAGGCAGACTTTTATTCCCAATTGTATTCTTTCTACTAATAATTATGCCTGGCAGTATAATAAATGCTCATGATGTGAACATAAATGTGCCACCACCCTTACCACCCTCAAGAGGCTTAAAGACTGTGATGAAAAAAAACACACTTACGTATTGACAGAACAGGATGGTGTAGACCAGGGATCTACAAACTTTATAGCCCACAGGCCATATTCTGCCTGCTACCTATTTTGTGTATGGCCCGTGAATAATTCTAAACATATTTTTAATAGCTGGGAGCACCTGGGTGGCTCAGTCGGTTAAGCGTCCAACTTCAGCTGAGGTCATGATCTTATGGTTCATGAGCTTGAGCCCTGCATCAGGCTCTGCACTATCAGCGTGTAGCCTGCTTCAGATCCTCAGTCTCCTTCTCTCTCTGTCCCTCCCCAACTTGTGCTCTCTCTCAAAAAAAAAAAACAAAACATATATATATATATATTTCATTTT
The DNA here is from genome assembly GCF_022079265.1 of Lynx rufus. Lineage (NCBI taxonomy): Eukaryota > Metazoa > Chordata > Mammalia > Carnivora > Felidae > Lynx > Lynx rufus. Next base: position 3,745,864 of record NW_025814828.1, read on the forward strand.
TTAAATGATTATTTATTTTTGGGAGACAGAGCACAAGCAGGGGAGGGGCAAAGAGAGAGGGAGACACAGAATCCAAAGCAGGTTCCAGGCTCTGAGCTGTCAGCACAGAGCCTGACATGGGGCTTGAACTCACGAACCGTGAGATCATGACCTGAGCCGAAGTTGTACGCTTAACCGGCTGAGCCACCCAGGTGCCCCCGGAAAATACATTTTTAGTAGTTGCAAAAAACCAAAAGAATAGTATCTTGTGACATGTAGCAACGATATGAAAGTGTACTCTTACAATTCCACCACTATAATCATCGGTATTCACCCATATCAGTTGAAAACTTTTGTACACAGAAAAACCGGAACATGGATGTTTATCGTTGCCTTATTTCTATAACAGCCAAAACTAGGAAGCAACCAGGATGCCCTTCTGTAGGGGAATGGATGAATAAACTAGTACATCCAGACAATTAACATATCATTCAGTGCTTAAAAAAAAGAGAGAGAGGTTTCAAGCCATAGAAAGGTATGAGGTATTCTTAAATGCCTATTATTAAGTGAAAAAAGCCAATCTGAGAAAGGTACATCTTGTATGATTCCAACTCTGTGTCATTCTGGAAGAGGCAAAACTGTGGAGACAGTAAAAAGATCAGTGGTTGCCAGGGGTTGGAGGGAAAAGAGATGATTCAGCAGAACACAGAGGATTTTCAAGGCAGTGAAAATACTCTGTATAATACTGTAATGGTAGGTCCGCATCATTGTAGAGTCGTATGAAACATAGGACATCCAACACCACGAGTGAATCCTGATGTACAATATGGACTTTGGGTGATTTGACGGCAATGTACGTGTTATCTGTTGTAACAAATGTACCCTCTGGAGAAGGATTTTTCTTAAATGTTTGTTTATTTTTCAGAGGGTGAGAGTGGTGGGAGGCAGAGAGAGAGGACAGAACATATGAAGCAGGCTCTGAGCTATCAGCATAGAGACCGACACGGGGCTCAAACTCATAAACCATGAGATCATGACCTGAGCCGAAGTCAGACTGAGCCTCCCAGGTGCCACTGGGGGAGATATTTTTGAGGGCAGGGTATTCATAATGAGGGAAACTGTACATGTGTGGGGGCAGGGGATATATGGGAAACTCCTGGACCTTTTGTTCAATTTTTCTGTTATCCCAAAATGTAGCCTATTAAAAACTATATGAAACACAAATATCAGTGTCGACGGAAAAAGTTTAACGGGAATATAATAATAGTGATTCATCTATGTATTGTCTGTGGCTGCTGTTGGGGACTATAGTTGTAGAGTTGAGTGTTTCAGACAGAGGCCACATGGCCTGCAAAGTGGAAAACGTGTACCAACTGGCTCTTTCTGGAAAAAGTGTGATGACCCCTGCTCTATAATTATGAATTCAGTGTCATCACGATAGAAGGAAGAAGTAACCAGTCTGCTTCCCTGAAATACTGAGAGAGATGGTCGGGCTGGATTTTAAAGAATGAGGTGGAATTAAGGGTTTGAGGACCTTTCTCTTGTTTTCTATATTTGTTTTGCATTTCATGGCATTTCCTTAAATTGGCAGGCATCCCTGGGGGTGTCAGAACCTGCAATCACAGAAAATCGATGTAAGATAATCACTTCTTACATTGATATTGGTAAGAGAATGTCACCTGCATGGCTGAGTTTTTGACATTCTTAAATGTTTTTGCTTTCATTGACAAGTATAGTTAGAATTTTCATGGCGCTCTATAGTAGTGTGTGTGTGTGTGTGTGTGTGTGTGTGTGTATGAAGTATTTTGCAGAGACACAGACACAGTCTGAAGACATTGCCTAATGTCAAATTGCTCATAAAAGGATGTCCACTTTGCCACTTTTCCCACTTTGCTTTTATTCAACATAGTATGGGAAGTCCTGGCCGCAACAATCAGGCCAAAAAAATAAACGAGTGAAAGAAATAAAAGGCATTCAAATTGTTAAGGAAGAAATTAATCTGTCAATATTTGTAGATGACATGATAGATACGTGGCAAATCCTAAAGACTCCAACAAAAAACTATTACAAGTAATAACTGAATTCAGTCAAGTTGCAGGATACAAAATTAATACACACAGATAGGTTGTGTTTCTATACTAATAATGAAGAAGCAGAAAGAGAAATTAAGAAACAAATGTATTTACAATTGCAACAAAAAGAATAAAATGCCTAGGAATAAGCTTAACCAAGGAGATAAAAGGAACAGATGGAAAGATACTCCATGCCCATGGGTTGAAAGAATTAATGCTGCTAAATGTTCATACTACCCAAAGCAAACTACAGATTCAATGCAATCCCTATCAAAATACCAAGAGACTTTTCAGAGAACTGGAACGAATAATGCTAAGTTATGTATGGAACCACAAAAGACCCTAGACAGCCAAAGCCATCTTGAGAAAGAACGGAGCTTGAAATCCCAGATTTCTTTTTATTTTTTATTTTTTTTAACGTTTATTTATTTTTGAGACAGAGAGAGACAGAGCATGAACGGGGGAGGGTCAGAGAGAGGGAGACACAGAATCTGAAACAGGCTCCAGGCTCTGAGCCGTCAGCACAGAGCCTGACGCGGGGCTCGAACTCACAGACCGCGAGATCGTGACCTGAGCCGAAGTCGGCCACTTAACCGACTGAGCCACCCAGGCGCCCCAAGAAATCCCAGATTTCAAGACACATCATGAAGCTGCAGTAATTAAAACAGTATGGTCCTGGAACAAAAATAGACAATCGACCAATGGAGCAGAACAAAGAGCCCAGAAATAAACCCAAGATAACATGGTTGAATTAAAGTACAGTAAAGGAGGCAAAAATATCCAGTGAGGGAAGCAGTCTCTTCAACACAGTTTTGGGAAAACTGGACAGCGACATGCCTGAAGAATGAACCTAGACCACTCTCTTACCCCATACACAAAAATAAACTCAAAATGGATGAAAGACCTAAACGTGAGACCTGAAGCCATAAACATCCTACAGGAGAACATATGTAGTAACCTCTTTGACATCGCCATAGCAACATTTTTGTAGATAGTTTCCTGAGGCGAGGGAAACAAAAGCAAAAACAAACTACTGGGACTGCATCAAATAAAAACCTTCTGCACAGCAAAGGAAGCCATCGATAAAACAAAAAGGCAACTTTTTGCCTTTTTGTTCCATTTTGCCTTTTTGCTCCAACACACAGAATGGAACACACTGAATAGAACAAGATATTTGCAAATGACATATCCAATAAGGGGTTAATATCCAAACGATATAAAGAACTTATACAACTCAATATCAAAATCCCATGAATAATCCAATTAAAAAATGGGCTGAGAATGGAAAGAAACATTTTTCCAAAGAAGATACACAAGCGGCCGACAGATACAGGAGAAGATCCTTAACATCACTCATCGTCAGGGAAATGCAAATCAAAACCACAAGGAAATGTATCACCTTACAGCTGTCAGGATAGCCAAGACATGGAAACAATACAGTGTCCATGAATAGAGGAATGGATAAAGAAGATATGGCGTGTGTATATGTGTTTGTATGTCTATGCAAATTATATATATATATATATATATACACACACACACAGACACACATATGTATATATACATATATAATATATATAAATTACTCAATATTATATATATTACTCAACCATAAAAAAGAATGAGATCTTAGGTTTTGCAATCACATGGATGGACCTAGAAGGTATTATGCTAAGTGAAATAAATCAGAGAAACACAAATGCTTATATGTGCAACATATGTGCTTATATGTGCAACAAATAAACACACACACACAAACACAAACAGACCCATAAATACACAAAACAAACTGGTGGTCGCCAGAGAGGAAGGAGGTTGGGGGATGGGCAAAGTGGGTGAAGGACAGCGGGAGACACAGGCTTCCAGTGATGGATGAAGCCGGGGGATGAAAGGTCTAACACAGGGAATATAGTCCACGGAGTTTCAATCACATTGTGTGGGGGCAAACAGTAGCCACATTTGCAGTGAGCTGTGCAGAACACACAGAGTTGTCGATCCCTATGTTCTACACCTGAAACTCATAATATTGTGTGTCACATTTACTTCAATGAAAAAAAGGATCAGTTCTTGTTTTTTGTGATATTGTGCTTCAATGGATGTCCAAACAACAGTAGCTGAGGGGAAAAGGAGAGATAGACAGATAAAATGGACTTTCACTCCCACAACCCTCACACAAACCTACAACCTATTGCCCTGTTTCTCTGCCAAAAGGTAGAGCTTTGGTTTCTGGGGCTAGAGTAAGAAATGTAGGGGTGCCTGGGTGGCTAAGTCAGTTAAGCATCTGACTTTGGTTCAGGTCATGATCTCGGGGCTCATGAGTTTGAGCCCCGCGTTGGGCTCTGTGCTGACAGCTCGGAGCCTGGAGCCTGCTTCAGATTCCATCTCTCCCTCTCTGTCTGTCCCTCCACTGCTCAGTCTTTTTCTCAAAAATAAATATCAAAAAATTAAAAAAAAAATGTAAATTCAAGCAAGAAAGTAATGTAAAACCCAAGAAACAAAGGGAATACCACTGTCGAGGTGTTCTGGCAAATGGCACATCAAAGTCAAAATTTCAAGAGTTACACTGCACCCCAATCACCCTCCTTGGCCTCCTTCAAACATAATACGATGGACCTGCTGGTGTCTCTATGTCGACCCTCATGCCTAAGTACAAGGACTTGTCCGTGTGATAGAGATGCGCATTAGGGAAGTTTCTCCCAGGAGACGGAGAAAGAACTGGGCAAGCGCCACTTGCCAAATGGTCATGAAAATATTTAAAGAAGCATAAAAAGCATGGCTACGTTCCCCTCTTTTTCTGTAGTACCAGTAGTTAAAAGGCGTCCAACCAAGATGTCACAGAGGACAGGATCCACTTAACCACAAAGCATGATCAACAGTTACACCCACACTTCAGAGAAACACTGGGCCTCTACCTGGTCTAATGTAGAAAGGATATATTGAACCACAAATAATGGATTAACGGATGCTCTACGGTGCTCTGCAAGATGAATAATGGAGGTTTGATTACGCAGTGGGAGTTACTTATGGGTGCCAGCTCACCAGGGCCTGAGGATTGGGTCCTCCCTGCCTTTTCCCTGTGAGTGCTCAGAGGTGGCCAAATTCCTTTCTGGATGACAAATGGGCCACGCCAAGGAGCATAAAATATACAGCTTTGAAATGTGCCATGCTGTGCTGGCTCTTTCAGAGCAAAGCTGTGGGGAGCAAGGATGAGCTGTCTGTGTGTCCTTGTCTTTGGGTGTGATGCTTACAAGGCTCTGTGTAAAGGGACTGGCAGGTGTGATGAAGGGGGAGGCTTTTTTTCTGGGATTTTGGCAAAAAAAAAAAATGACTACTCTGATATCCATAAACCATAGCAACTGGCAACTAAGAAAAATGATTTAGTAATGGAAGTCAACTTGGCAGGGGTCAACAAAATGGAGCACACCAACATGGATGGGACTTACAGAGGCAGGGGTGATGCTGGTTCACCAAAAACATGGGTACCCTTACCTCTAGAATGAAGATCTGTCCCAAGCGGAGGCATGTTTTAGAAAGCAACATTGGCAGGTACTTAACTGCCATTGATTGGGAAGGAACAGAAAGGAACATCGCAGAAGCAAATGCTTTGTGCTGAAGAAAGAAAGAAAATAAAGAATTTTGGTCCCTCCCAAATCCCCCTGTTCCATTATAAAGACGTGATGAACTTTATATGTTAGTTAAGTGATTTTTTTTCCCCAAATGGGATGTTGGCATTGTCTAAACATTATAAAAACTCTTTTATCTCCCTTCCTGAATAGGCAAAAGTCAGGATTTGATTTCAGTTAATGTATTTCTTTTAATGACAAAGGGAACAAAGGGAAATGGACTTTGGGTGACGGGGAGGGAAGCAGAAACACGTGGAGAGGAGTGATTCCCACGGAGTATGTCTTCTTTCCCTCCCTTTATGTTCTTGCATCCATTCTCTTCCCCAGATGCCTTCTGTGTTTCTGTCCGTGCTGTGCTCCTGAAGCTGTCTTAGGAGCACACACTCATTTATTTATTCAGCAGGCACACAAACGGTTTACCCTGAGTTCGAGGGTAAAGCAATTAGATTTCTAATCAGATAAAGATGGACTCGGGAAACAGGCTAGATAATTTCTTGTTAAGAGCAAGCACCCTTTGAAAAAGACCATAACACGTCTCCAATTTCATATGCCAAACGGATCTCTGAATGGGTCTAACTCATTTAGCTATTTTCCCAAAGTGACAGGTAATGCTTCTCCAAATAATTCAATTTATTGGGGGGAGGGGGGGAGAAAAGACTCTTGAATCATCTGAATAAGTGTGTCAAGCATATTCCTTGGAATCTGTTGCTGTGTTCAATTCCAAAGTGTATTCTCATTTTCTTGGAAGGAGACTTGGAGATTTAAGTTATTCATCCAGTCAATTTTAGACTTGTTCACTTCCAGCATTGAAATCAATGTTTCATCCCTTTATACAACTTGGACTTACTTCCCCCTCCAAGTACCAAATATTTTACAACACGACTTCCGCAATGAAATAATGATACTTATGAATCCCCTTCTCTAAAAGGTATTGGAATTTTGCCTCCTCGTCAATTGAAGATTTGTGGGTTATGTTCATTAGAGAGGAGTTATTCTAAATAGGACCCAGGCAGTGAATCAGTTGCTATTAAACTGGAGTAAATTCTACCATGCTGAGTTGTTACAGTGCAGATTTTTATACCAAAAAATAAACAGTGCTAGAGGTACTCTGTCCACTGCTGATGCAGTTATCTCTTAATCAGTGCATAGAGGCACCTGTTATATTTTCAATATGATATTCAAAGATAAAATATTTTCATTAATAACACCTTGGAATATTGTAGTCTTGAGAGCCACAGAGAGGGAATGAGAATACTATGAAAGTATCCATTTCTGAAGGCACACGCGGGTAGGAGGCAACACTTCATTCCTACAGTGAACATTCCGAGTGCTTTCTTTGGAATTTATGTTTTATTTGCTGGTGAGGAAATGCCTCTTTAACTATATTTAAATTGGGGCTGCATGAATATTTTAAGTGATGGTTTCCATCAAAGGAACATTTTCCTTATGGAATGAGCAACAGAAAAATATTCCACTTGACTTTCACTGTAGGGTTGCAAAGCTATAAACCCGATCTCTTGAAACATCAGAATTCACCACCTTAATTATTAAAATAAATACATTGGTAATAAGTAGTCTAATTCTGGTCCTTTATACTATGACATTAAAAAATATTAGGAAAAATTTTTAAGAAACAGTGAAGTAGAAAAAAAGGAATATTAGATGGACACACATCCTCTAGATATATAAAGGCTGAAATGAACTTAGTTATGACCATGGTAGCTAATTGCTTCTTAGAACCTTCCCCACAAGGAACCCTTAGAGCCACCATGTAAGTGAACTGTGACAATTATACCTGATCTACAAATAAGCAAACTGACATCCCCAAAAGTTAAATCCAAACATGTGTCAGGCAGGGAGATTGATCACTTACCCAGGTGTGTCTACTAAATGTGAGCTCCTAACCACACATTCGAGTTCACAGCATTCTCCCTTTCTCAGGGACGGAGACTACTCACAGATCCACATGACAGTATCAGGCACTTACTAAAAATAATTGTTGCAAACATTTAATAAGCACCTCCTGTGTACAAAAACAGAGTACTAGGGTGCCGGGGTGGCTCAGTTGGTTAAGTGTCTGACTTCAGCTCAGGACATCCATTCACGAGGTCGAGCCCCACATGGGGCTCTGTGCTGACAGCTCAGAGCCTGGAGCCTGCTTTGGATTCTGTGTCTCCCTTTCTCTCTCTGCCCCTCCCCTCTGGTGCTCTGTCTCTCTCTCCCTCTCTCAAAAATAAACAAACATTAAAAACGTTTTCAAAAGCAGAGTACTACAATAAGTTATACAGAGACGGGCAAAACGCAGCCCCTCTGAAAAACTTAGGAAGCTTGGGAGAGAGAAATTATAGGACATAATCTTAGTTAATAGGAAGAAAATATATAATTTAACCAAGATACTACATTCTCTGAGGACTACCTTTAATTATTTTGTTTGTGTGTTTTAAATGAGAACACAATAATTCTGTCACTATAATATCAATTAAATTTTTATACATCTATTTCATTGAATATAAAGTTTAATTTTAAAGGGCTCATTGAATTTATAGTTGACAAATCCTTCTTATCCCAACTTATAATTCCGGCTGTTGTACTAAGATCTGAATTTTTTTTTCTTATTTACAAATCAAAGGGATTAAAGCCATTACAAAAAAAAATATCTAGAATTGGCCACTGTCTCTCTTGGGCATTTCTCTGAAATTTAGCATGGCTGCTGATCAAGTCTACTAATGGATATTTTAGTGTCTAAAAGAACACTGCGCCAAGAGTCAGGAGACAGGGAAAAATATTTAAAATATTAAAAGTATTACTTGACCACCAGGTTTATCAATCTCCACAAGGAAATTATAATCCCTTCCCACTTACCTGACAGGTGGCACACGATCAGAGGGTTGTGAAAGTCGTTTGCTAATTATAGACAAATGGGCACATACAATGAACCATCACACGGAGAACATAGCTTTTAATTCATAATCCCCTCACATCTAACATACAACCTGGAATAAAATGAGTGGTCCATAATGTTTTCTGAATCAGTGAGCACATTTCAGCATCCCTACTTCTCCAAGAAGTTCACTTCTGATTACTTGGGATTTTCTCCAGTGCTAAAGCACTCGGTCTACACCAGCCTGAATCTTAACATAATGTATTTACTCAATCACTTAAGTCCTGTTCATTGCTTGTTTGTCTGTCTCAACATGCGCATCAATTTTACTGAGAACTTTTTAAAAAAATTTTTAATGTTTATTTTTGAGAGAGATAGAGAGAGAGAGAGAGAGAGAGAGCGAGCATGAGTGTGGGAGGGGCAGAGAGACAGACACAGACTCCAAAGCAGGCTCCAGGCTCTGAGCTGTCAGCACAGAGCCCGACGCAGGGCTTGAACTGAACTGTGAGATCATGACCTGAGCTGAAGTCAGAGGCTTAACTGAGTCACCCAGGCATCCCTACTGATAACTCTTTGAAGACAGAAATTAGTACCATGACATTCACATCAATGGAGAGGACATAGGAAAACAGTTTGCAAATAGTAGAAGGCTCTATAAATGAGGATGATGATGATGGTGGCAAGAATATTGACCTGGCCAAGCAGCCATCCTGCCTTCAAAATCAAAGCTGAGCTCACACATTGACTGACTTCCACATTTCATTCTTTGCTACGGATTGGGTTGAATATCAAAGTCCACTTCTTTGCATGGTACGGGAAGTCCCTGCGGTCAATTCCAATATCCTGAATTTCTGGACCAACGATGGCTGTATCCTTTGATTACTATGCTGTCCTGGTTGGGGCTTACATGTGACACAGAAAAGGTAAACTAACAATTTCCACATACACCTCAGTGGAAGAAAGGAGGTCCCAGGGCTATAGTTCAAAAACATCTCTTTGTTTTGGTAGATTCTGTAGTGTGAAATACTTGTAAATAATACTTTCATTTCAACCATTCGTCATCAGTCACGAACTGAGTGAGGTACAGTGGGTGGTCTGGCAGGGACTGTACCAAAATATGTATATTGTAATTTGAATGGACCTCTTGCCCCTGATAGGTCACTAAACCTTGTAGCTCGCTATTTAAACATTCATCAGTATACAGAGGTTCGATAATGATAAGCAACCAAGCCTGTACTCTACTGCTGGTTTTTTTTTTTTTAGCATAGAATTAAAGTAAGAAATCTTCAGGGTAGATATCCATTGAAGAATGTAATAATAGGGCAAAAATAGATTAATTGGAATGTTTTTAGAAGCACTGGTAGATTAAAAATCATCAATGGAATAATTTTACAAAAATAATTTGCAGTGTTTTTTTTCCCTATGCCACTAACTTGTAGACAAGAGTTGGCATGTGTAGTGATAGATGACCAATACTCTCTTCAAATAAAATACATTATTTGTGTTCTATTTTTAGGACTGGTATTCCTATTTATGGTATGTGATAATCATGATTTCTCTCTCACTGAAGCCTTGTTTGATTTATCCACTCCGTGCCCCCCCCAGCCCCCATCCCTATTTCCTCCAGCCCAAATTTTCCCTCTTCCTTTGCTTTCCTTCCCACATTGTTGCATCTGAGATACATAGCACTCCAGGGTTAAAATACTGTACAGTGGAAATGCCCATCCCAGGAGTAATGCAGCTTCTAGGACACACAGAGATGCCCCATACTGGTACCCAGGATTTCTCCACTGGAAAACAAACCTCTTCTGTTTTCTCAAGGAAGGGAGTGGTTTTCTGGAAAACCCCATGGATAAGGCAATGCCTGAAGGCTTTTGGTGAAAAAACTAAAAGCAGAAACATTAGAAACTACCAAATCTATGTATTTGCAATATGCTGTGGGATACACCAAGAAATAACACCATGCTCTCCATTTCACAGCAGAACCTTTCCCACTGGCCAGGCACTGGGATTCACAGTTTGGCCAGGCAAACAGTTGATATTCCTAACACCTTAGTCATTGTATCTTATTTTTTAATGTTTATTTATTGTTGACAGTCCGAGCATGAGTGGAGGAGGGGCAGAGAGAGAGGACAATACAGAATTTGAAGCAGGCTCCAGGCTCTGAGCTGTCAGCACAGAGCCTGATGCAGAGCTCAAACCCACAAACCTGATATCATGAGACCTGAGTCGAAGTCGGATGCTCAACCGACTGAGCCACCCGGGTGCCCCACACCTGAGTCATTTTAAAAACCAAATTTATAAACTTTAAAAAATATGTGAGATTTGGTCTTATTTTGGCAAAATCTTGACTGTTATCTAGTACCTATGTTGATCTGATAAAGCAATAATGACATTTTTCAGGATATGCCGATGGGTCACGTGAAAGGAACATGACTGAGGAAAAACATGTGTTGTCTAATAGCAAACACACAGTTGACCTGATGACATTGCCTCCCTCCCTCCAGGTCTTTGATGAAAAACTGTGATCATATGAATTTGTCTTAGTATGAGCCTTCCAAAAACAATTAAGTGTCTTTTTGTCACCATTAAGTTTCTGGTTCCATGTAAGAAAATGACTCTATAGTATAAGTTAATTATTGAATCTTTCAGATAAGAGAGCCAGAGATTAAAGGTGTTAATAAACATAACCCAGAAAAAAATTGCCTGTTTGCAATACAGGTATTCACAGAGCAAATAATGCTGGCCCTTAAAATAAGATAAATGGTCTCACTGTGGGTACCATTCTCTACAATCTGACACTCTGCAAATACAATTCTGGATTGAGATTTCTCTCATTATGACTTTTAAAACTACTCTGACTTTGTCAGTCAGGTTGAGATAACCAGAAGCAAAATTCATTCCTTAAAATACCCTGTGCGTGTACATTTACAGGAGAGCGTAATGCTATTTGAAGTGCTCCATATTTCACCTTATGAGAAACACTGCAAACTTCCAGCCAAACATCAGAGTCATTACCTGCATTGATACAATGTAGTTTATCTCATAAAAGTACAGAAATATTTTGCTATCTTTGTCTAGGATCATAATCTGATGGCAAAGTATCCTGAATCCAGACAGCAGAAATACAACAGCTAGAGGTAAGTGATCTAATGTAGTCAACAGATACAACATTTCCTTCCATTTACTCTTGGATTATCTAGACTACAGTAGGGTAGAGCCTTCATCAAGAAAAAAAAAAAAAAATATATATATATATATATATATATATATATATATATATATATATATATATCAGTGCTCATGTAACTGATGAAGTCTATGGCTAGTATTTGAACTATTATTTCCTCTACCATAGATTTCCAAGGAGACTGTATGTGCACTAAAATTTGGAAAACACTGACTAGAACGACAAGAGAAGATGAGTTCCTAAATTCCTTTTTTACTACATTTGTGGCATTCCTAAAGATATCACCCACTCAGAATGGATGGCTTATTTTATTAAACTATTCCCTACATGACAAAAGTGGAGTCATGAATCTGATGTAGTAGAGTACATCATTTTTCACTCCCAAATCACATTTTGAAAAAGGCCATTAGTGCTTTAAATACCCACACATACCGAAAGGGCATGTGCTGAGAGTCAACCACACTATCTATAGACGCCATTCATGGAGAATTTCATAGATTCAGATTCGTGCCATTCAAAATAACAGAGGAAAGCATCTTGAAACCCAGGCGATGGGGTCATGACAATGATAGCTACGGGTAGGAGGGCAGGTTGCTGAGAAATTAACTAGTCATTGTTGGAAATTACTTTCCTACAAGCTTGACAGACAGGGTCATTTTAATTTATTTATTCATTCAACAATTGCTGGGAATCAGTATTGTGCCAGAGAGAGTCCTAGGCTTTGGCGTAAGGGCCCTGGTTTTAAGGATCTTGCACCGTACCAGGAAAGGCAGATCAATGAATGAACGGTGAAGGTGTGGTCAAGGACGCGAGGAAGAAGCGTCTACTATGATGTGGCCGGGACGCGAACTCAGATGCTTGAATGGATGTTTGTGTGACCCCATGTCCTCTGAGAAGCAATCAAGACAAAAGTAACTACAGGAAGGTTTTATGAGGCAAAATGTCTCCATAGGGTGAAAAAATGAGGATGGGGCTATTTGCCTCTTCTGCCCATGTCATGTAATGGGACTCACACAACATGTAGCACTTTGTGACTGCTTTTTCACTTAGCATAATGTTTGAGGCTTTATCCGTGATATAGCATGCATCACTACGTCCTTCCTTTTCATTGCCAGATAATACTCCACTGTGTAGATGTACCACACATCATTTATCCAATAATCCCTTGATGGTCTTTCTCTCCATGTTACCAGTGCACCTCAATATACAATCTAACGTTTGTAAAAGAAAAATCTGTTCCATCATACTTCTGTGTCTGAATTCCCATGGTCTGCCTCACTCCGGTACAATGCTGGGGTTTGCCCTCCAAATCCATGACAGGTAGCTGTGCAGATTCACCTACACTTTGTCTTACCTTGCACCTCTCAGTGACAGCCACAGGATTAGACCCAACCCCACCACTCACATATGACTTCGTAATAGCATAATATACTTCCAGTCTTCAGACCTAGCTTCCTACTTCCATTACACCAAAGTAGACCTCCATATTTGTTTCATGGCACACGGAGAACTTGATGCCCCAGAATGTCTGGCAGACATATGTCTCTTGCAGGTAACACATCACCTTCTGCTTTTCTTTTATCAAAGTCTCAAACTCCTTAAAAATCCAGCTCAAGAGGGGCACCTGGGTGGCTCAGTCTGTTGAGCGTCCAACTTCAGCTCAGGTCATGATCTCGCGGTTCGTGCGTTCGAGCCCCGCATCGGGCTGTGGGCTGACAGCTCAGAGCCCGGAGCCTGCTTGGGATTCTGTGTCTCCCTCTCTCTCTCACCCCTCCCATGCTCGTGCTCTGTCTCTCAATAATAAATATTTTTAAAAAATCCAGCTCAAGAATTCCACTTCTGTGTGGCCAGTTAAGATCCTACTGAACCAGCAAATGTCCATGTACCAAGAATAAACTCCAAACAGTATATATCAATCAACTACCTGAAGTTAGAGGAGAAGACCTAGAAACAGGCACATACTGGAGAAGAGCTGAGCTTGTAAGAAGGGAAACACAGACGGGTTTTCCATTCTGTAGAAATTTTAGCCCAAGAGCTGAAGGCAGTTACCACCTTCAGCTAAACTTCTCATAAAATGCCCACAGTTGTTCTGGTCAGGAGAAACAATAAAATGTTGAGGTTGGGGGGGGTATAAGCTCAAGTTTTACTTTCGGGTTAAAGCCTCCCTTCAAAATTCTGCTTGCTTCACTCAAACACAGTCATTTGCCCTTGTGTCACAGCCCAGGACTTCACGGCTCTGGCACACAGCACTTTGTGGTCTGCTGTTACACATCCCTGTCCGTGTGTCTCTGCTCTTTCTATGAGGTTGTAAAGCAGTTTAAAGAGAAAAAGATACCCCACTTCACTGTCTTTTGCTATTAGCACATAGCCTCCTACATCCCCTAGGCTCCCAATAAATGCGCATGCATATTCATAAGGGGCTTTATCCTACTCTAGACCTCGGACAATTGTTACTATTACCAACTTAGAATTTCACTGGAGAATACACAGTTCATTTCAAAGCCCGTAACAGGGGCACCTGGGTGGTTCAGTCAACTGAATGTGTGACTCTTGATTTCGGCTCAGGTCATGATCTCAGAGTTTGTGACATTGCTTGGGATGCTCTCTCTCCCTCTCTCTCTGCCCTTTCCCCGCTCATGCTCGCTCTGTCAAAATAAAAAAAGAAAATAAATAAATAATAAAAATGCCATAACAATTTCCACCACACTTTTAGGGTTGGAGGTAAGTTACAACATTTGTTAAAGCCATACTACTTTTTTTTTAACAAAAAAATTAACAATCTCAGTAATTGGGACCAAAAGTCAATTTTGTTGCATGGGAAACTGTGAAGCATTATAAACATACAAGCCAGTTTCCTCTGAACTCCGTGTGGTTCCAGAAACTCTGGGAAGAGTACACACAGGACAAATGGCAACTTCTCCTTTAAGTTACAAGTAAACTTAGTCATCTCGATAAAATTCAGATGCTTTCAACTTCTCTGTGATCTGAGAACCAAGTTGTAGGTTTCTTAGCTATTCCTGACTTGCTGAGATCATTGCCAATTGAATGGTCCTCTGTGGTCACAGAAAACCAAATGACCCCACAAAAAGAGGGTGTCCTATGCATATTGTCCCAGGCAGAACTAAGAATCATAATTTATCATTTTATTAGCAAACACAAAGGCCAGGAGAGTATTTATAAAGGCCCACATTCTACAAGGAGCTCTAAGTTTAGCTACTCATGCTCTGGACTGATTTATTTTTTTCCTGTAAATAGTGTATATTTCTGTAGTCATTCACAATAACCCTGTCTGTACTAGGACATTTTCCCTGGGGCTTTACTTTTTCTCGTGTGTTTCTTAGTGATCTAACATTTACAACACCATTGACATCTTTGAGTTGAATATTAAAAAACCCTGAGATGCTTTGTTCCTTTTCATGTTACTTTTCCTTGTGAATTATATTTTTCAGTTTTGATCTATGAAAAGACATGAGATCTCTTTTGCAATTTTATACTCTGACAAGTTATTTCCCAAATGACCTGTATATAGTTGAACCATCCTACCAATATTTCTTTGTCAGATAGCAAATAACGACTCTCCTTATACATTATTTACATTATTAATGGAAGCCCGTTGATATTGTTGATTATATCTTAGGGACATTTTAGTACACTGACAATTTTTTAACGAAAAAGGAAAGAAGAAACCCACTGGCCATAATTAAAAACAACAAAAGTGTGCCTTTCAATAAAAAGCTGAAAGCATAGTATTTTCTGAGTTGTCATTCACATTCTTATATGGCTTCCATATTGTGATGAGTCTCAGAAGGGCGTAAATACTCATATAATACCATCTTTTTATTTTAGGGATGGCCACTCCTTTAGGCTCACGGACTTTCTTGGGCTTTGATTATCTGTGCCATAAATGAGGATCTCTGCCTTGTTTTAGAGCATTTGTTCACCATCAGACTCCTGTCTTTCCACAGAAGATCCAGGGTCCAATTCAGCTGATGGGTACCAAGTGGTGGCTCCGTTGCATTTGTGCATGGGGTCCTGTCTGCTTTCTCCTTACACTGCAATGTGGACTCCGGTATCCAGGTCTGCAATGGACTGAATGTGCATCCCCTAAATCATATAGTGAAGACTAATTCTCAATAGAATGGTATTTATTAGGAGGTGGGACCTGTAGAATGTGATCAAGTTATGAGAGTGGAGCCACCCCTAATGGGATGAGAGGCCTAATAAAAGAGACCCTAGAGGACTCCCTCATCCCTTCTGCCATTTGAGCACACAGTGACAAGACAGTCTCCTGCGAACCAAAAGTGGGTCCTCACCAGATACTGAATATGCCATGCCTTGATCTTGGGACTTCCAGCTCCAGAACTAAGATCATTTTTTTTTTATAAACCATCCAATCTATGGTATTCTGAGAGAACTGCTTGAACAAAGACGAAATCTGACACTATTTCCAATATTCTTCCACACCTGGCTATGACCAGACACCAAGTCATGCCTGTAAGCTCTGAAGATCCTTCCTGCCATTCTCACTCAGCCAGAACGGATTTGTGGGTGTCAACACCAGTTTGCTCACTTGGGTTGTGTATATTCCTTAATTACTCTAATTTGCTGATTGCAAGAAACTAACCTTGACTGCATTGCTTCCTAATGTAACACACACACACACACACACACACACACACACACACACACACACACACCATCTTGAGGAAATAGCACCAGTACCCTCTTCTTTTCTCTCCAGATGTATGCCAGACCTCCCATGAACATTTCCAGATGTAGCACCTTCCACCCACAGCCACCGGCCCTGACTTGTCTTCTTGACTTTCTCGTTCTGCCTCTGGGAGGAGGAAACTCTTTCAAGCAGCACATACTTCATAGAACAATGTTGGTCACTGGCCCACACTTACCATAAGTCCCTGATGATAATAAAACTTTTCATCATTGAAGACTCACGTGCCTGTTGTGTACTACATGTTTTCCACGCATTACCTTACTTATTTGTAACATCCATAATGTGGGTATTTCCATCTAGTTTCCTCTCCCTTTACAGCTGACTGTAGGGAGTTTTACAACACAAATGGCTTTCCCAAGCAATATAGCTAACGAATAGAGTTGCTATGTTTTTTAAGATTTGTCAGTAGCCTCTACACCAAATGTGGGGCTTGAACTTAGAACCCTGAGATCAATAGGTGAACGCTTTACTGATGGACTGAGCCAGCCAGATGCCCCTGGATTTGGTATCTGACATGTGTATTCTACAATAGTTTTCCACCTGCCTTTCCAGAGAAGTGTCCCTCAAGCCATGAGCCTCCAATACTTGGATCAACAAACTAAGCTATTTTTGCCAACAAGGATATTTACATTATTTCTGGGAAAAAGAACTGTATGCCCCTTGTGGGCACAGCTTTCTGCCACCCAGTGTATATATCTAAATATTTCAGAAACGATCCCACATGGATTATGAAAATTTTGAGTTCACTCTCTTCATTTCTATTTAAAATATTCTATTTCTACCGGTCATTTTTTTTAACTTACCACTGCAAACTTTGGGGTATGTAGTTTAATAAAATATTATAGATCAACTCACTCAAGCTTCAGATAGGGTGTAATTTCCAGAAAATGAGATTTCCCCCATCTTCACTAACCCAAATAGAACTTCCTTTTGAATTCTACCAATCCTTCCTTAATTTACCATCTTTAGTTAATAACTTCACTGTTTTAGAAGAGTGGATAATTTTTATTTTTTGCAGTGAGGTCATTCTGATAAAACTTTCAATTATACTAGGTCAATGTAAACTATCACCTCTTCAAAGTAATTCTATAGAAATATACACTGTGTTCATGTTTTTAACTATTCCTTAAAAGTTATATGCCTTGGGGCACCTGGGTGGCTCAGTCGGTTAAGCGTCTGACTTCAGCTCAGTCGGTTAAGCGTCTGACTTCGGATCTCAAGGTTTGTGGGTTTGAGCCCCCACATCCAGTTGTCTGCTGTCAGCGCAGAACCCACTTCAGATCCTCTGTCTCCCTCTCTCTGCCCCTCCCCTGCTCACGTGCTTCCAAAAAATAAATAAAAGTTAAAATAACTTATGTGTCTTAAGAAGTCAGACATAGATAATGCTTTTTATTAAATTCACTTACATTTATCTAAAAAATGCACTTCTCTATAAACAGTCTCTTTGAAGACGGAAAAATACAGAGGTGCTATCCTGAATGGGATTTGGGAATCAAATTGCATTGACAAAGCTAAACATGCCCCTTTGAAATGATGTTTCTTGAAGTTGAGAATTTCAAAACTATCTCAAATTTTAGGGCGGAGAGAGGTTTTTGGGAAAACTTGGAGGAAAAACAGTGAAAATATTTTAAGACATTTTTTAAATATTACTTGATGTTTTTACCTTGTACTAAGAGAGTAAACATTTTCAATCTTACTATTCAAGAGTTTTGAGATGATATATCTTGCAAATACGCATCCCTTTGTACACCAATGACACAACATAGTTGTTAAATAGCATTAAAGGAAGGGTACAATGAAACAAGCAGCAAAAAAAAAAAAAATGGCTTGTACAGATTTTTGTGGCTCAAGTTCTGAGACAGGCATTGCCCGCGAGGAGTTTTACTAAGAAATGGAAGTATTCTAGGGCACCTGGGTAGCTCAGTCAGTTAAGTGTCCAGGTTCGGCTCAGGTCATGATCTCCCAGTTCACGAGTTTGAGCCCCGTGTTGGGCTCTGTGCTGACAGCTCAGAGCCTGGAGCCTGCTTTGGACTCTGTGTCTCCCTCTCTCTCCTCCCCTTCCCTGTTCGCACTCTGTCTCTCTCTCTCAAAAATAAACACTAAAAAAAAATTTTTTTTAAATGGAAGTGTTCTGCTTCTCTGAATTGTACCATGTCTGCCCCTTCTGCTGAGTATCATTGCTTTATTGCATAACATCCAAGGCAGATGGTGGAGACGGGGTGATATCCTGGGAAGAACACGCAGATTAAGGTCACAATACTGGGTCTTCTCCTCCATATCCATGTAAGTGACACAGACCAGCTCTCTGGAAACTTGGAATTATTTCCTCTCTTGTAAAGCGTATGGGAATAATACATGTATAACGGCCTCAGAGATTTGCACAACAGAAGTTGTGTGGAAAAAGAAATGTGTAAACCGTACTCTATTTTATGTAGCCCTGCATGCATAGTGGAATGAGCAGGAAGAAACAGTGAGTCCCAGAGAATAAAAATATTTAGAGGGAGGGTAAGCTTATGACCGAAAAACTATGTTTCTTGAACAAGAACGAAGTTCAGGTCCAACTTCACTCTTTGAGGAATTAAGTCAGAGTCACACAATTTTCCCAGAAACCATTCCATATGTCTCCATGGTGCTGCCGTGGGTGAAGTGACATGAAAGCAGCTAACCACCCAGCACATTCAGGGTGCAGCTGCGGTTAACTGGCTGTTCACCTTCTGGCATTATGGGAGACGCTCACATGGGACCCTGCCAGGACCCAAAAGGAGACATCTTTACTAACACCATATGAAGGATCTACTCAGAGAGCAAAAACAGACTTGTTGTACAGTGTGTATATAAATGAGTCTGTACGCACGTCTCAGATTATGTCCAGGATTCCTGAGGACTCAGGAGGACGTGGTTAGCATTATGGAGCAAAAAAGCTGTGTTGTAAGAAACCAGGAGTTGTAGGCTGTTCTACAGAATATAACATGGAGGTGGCGATGAGGCAGGGGTGGCATCCTAGGGCTAGGGTTCTGTCACAAATGCGTGCCTTGAGATGTTTTGTCAGAAAGTAAGTCTGGAGCATCTGGGTGGCTCAGTCGGTTAAGCGTCCGACTTCGGCTCAGGTCATAATCTCAGGGTTTGTGAGTTTGAGCGCCGCATCGGGCTCTGTGCTGACAGCTCGGAGCCTGGAGCCTGCTTTAGATTCTGTGTCTCCCCCTCTCTCTGCCCCTTCCCCTGCTCATGTGCTCGCTCTCTCTCTCT
Source organism: Lynx rufus (assembly GCF_022079265.1). Taxonomy (NCBI): domain Eukaryota; kingdom Metazoa; phylum Chordata; class Mammalia; order Carnivora; family Felidae; genus Lynx; species Lynx rufus. The sequence continues at coordinate 3,765,587 of NW_025814828.1, forward strand.
CTCTCTCAAAAATAAATAAACATCAGAAAAGAAAAAACACAAAGTAATTTTGCTTTCAAAAGGGCACGACAGGGGCGCCTGGGTGGCGCAGTCGGTTAAGCGTCCGACTTCAGCCGGGTCACGATCTCGCGGTCCGTGAGTTCGAGCCCCGCATCGGGCTCTGGGCTGATGACTCAGAGCCTGGAGCCTGTTTCTGATTCTGTGTCTCCCTCTCTCTCTGCCCCTCCCCCGTTCATGCTCTGTCTCTCTCTGTCCCGAAAATAAATAAACGTTGAAAAAAAAATTTTTTTAAAAAAAACAAAAGGGCACGACAGAACGTAAAACTCAGTTCCTATCAACCACATGTGTATAAATAAACTATCAACAACAAAGTTACCAAAATATTAAAATTCATTGCAATCTACTTTCTGCCTGGCTGGAATACCTTCTAACGTGAGGAATTATCTTCCTTATCTGAAAACAGATATTTTTTGGTTGTCCCAACGTGTTTCCCATTTGGAAAGTCCAATAACAGAACGTCATTCTTTATCTATTATTTCATGACAAAGTATCCCAAAATGTAGCAGCTTAAATCAACTCACACATGTTGTCTCCCCGTTTCTGTGGTCTGGAGTCTTGGCACAGCCTAGCTAGGTCTTCTGACCATAATCATCTGAAGGCTCGAGTGGGGACAGACATGCTTCCCAGTGAAAGTGGTCACTGGCAGGATTCACTTCTTCACACTTTGTTGGACGGAGGGCCTCAGTTCCTTTGTGAGTAGTGGCTAGAGGTTTCCCCTGATGCCTTCTGTCATGGACTTCCCAAACACGTCAACCTGGATTATCAAAGTTCTCAAGTCAAGAAGGCCATAGAGGTAGTGTACTACCAACAGGGACATCACATACTTTTATGACCTAATCCCAGAACTGACATCTCATTACTTTGCAGTATTTTTTGCATTAGAAATAAGCCACTAGGTGGGGTGCCTGGGTGGCTCAGTCAGTTAAGCGTCTGACTTCAGCTCAGGTCATGATCTCACGGTCCGAGGGTTCGAGCCCCACGTCGGGCTCTGTGCTGACAGCTCAGAGCCTGGAGCCTGCTTCGGCTTCTGTGTCTCCTTCTCTCTCTGCCCTCCCTCTACTCACACTCTCTCTTTCAAAAATAAACACTAAAAAAAAAACCCACTAGTCATTAGGTCCCCTGCACACACACAAGAGGAAGGAGTCACACAAAGCCACAAATAGGAGGTGAAGATCCTTGGGAATGATTTCCAAACAGCACCACCTCCTAGACCTCACAAGACTGATTTACAAACAGCCTCACAAGACTGACTGGGGCGTTCCAGGAAACAATCAATGCAGAATGCTTAGCACAATGCTGGATAGATAGTCAATCAATTATCACTGTAATGCTGGCCCCATATCCTTTGCCTTTATTTTATTTTTTGAAACAGTTCTGTCTCAGTATTTCAGGCTATGTTGTAAGCAAAGTTTTAAAGAAAATTTATTGAGGAATTATTTCCAATGCTTGATTTGTCCTCCCAAATGATAGAATACTCACCATGACCATCAGATTTGCATATACCTATCTATAAAGTTTTGGCCTTAATAGGATAATAGAAATGAAGTAAAAAAAAAGTTTGTTTCTGTTTAGTTCACAAGAATGATAAATACACATTAAATGTGTCTACTTAGACATAAATGCCAATGATGGAAGATTGACAAGGATAGCTCTCATATAGCTGTTTCCTGCAGGTATTTAACTGGAGTCATTATTAGGTTTTTAATAAAAGACACTGTGATTCTTTACAAAAATGGTCACAGTAGAGAACACTGAAAATGTTTAATGAGGCAAACAAAAGTCTACAACATCAAGAAACACACTGTTTACATTTTTAACAGCTTTATTGAGCTCTAATTCACATACCATACAATTCACCCACGTAGTGTACCTTTGCCAGTTTTTAGTGTATTCACAGAGTTAGCCATAATCATCGTGATCAATTTTAGACAATTTACGTTTTAACACACAATGCGTAGACTTCGTATCTATGCATCATCATAGTTTTCTAACCGGAATTTGCACTTAATATGTTGCAAACATTTCCCACATCCATACATATTCTTCAGGTTCATGCTTTATGACAGGTACACAGTCATTGAAGAAAAAACAATTCTTTTTCTTCTCTTGATGGTTTGCTTTCTGCCAGGCACTTTGTTCAGTGATGGATCATGTCCTTTAGCATTCCTGATAACTTTATGAAATGCTTGCTATTATTTACAGAGAACAGAGGGTCAGAGAGAGGGTTAAGGTTCCTGGTACAGTAGTCGATACAGGAACAAAGTGAGTGGTATTCTCACTCAAGTAGTCTAACTCCACTTCCTCAACATGGAATACTATCCTTTGGTTGGCCAAGCCCTTGCTGTTGAAAATTTCACTGGTTTCCAATTTTGAGACATTGGAACGATTATTTGTCTAATGGTGCATAAAAACGGATCCAAATTTTGGCAACTTAAAATAAGCAATAATGGAGGTTATACATTCTGTGGGCTAGAAATCTAGAAGCAGCTTAACTAGGTCCCCTGGCTTCGGAATTCTTACAAGGTTACGATTCAACGTCAGTTGGGGCTGGAGTCTCATCTGAAGATTTGACAGTGGAAGTACCCACTTCCAGGCAGGCATTAGGTCCTCAGTGGCTGTTGGCCAGAGATGGCATTTCTTTATAGGTGATCTTCTCCACAGGACAGCTCCAAAGATTGCAGAGGGCTTCCTCAGAGCAAGCAAAGGAGAGATGAAGCCCAGGATGGAATTCTCGTCTCTGAAGGGACATCCCATTATTTTGCTGTACTCTATTTATTAGACAAAGTTGCTTGATTCAGCCAACCGTGAAGGGAGGGGACAACATGGAGGTCTGCATATCATGAGGCACGGATCATTTGAGACCATCTTAGATGCTGCCTACCACACAGCTAAAGCAGATTGGTAAATAAACAGCTATGTGCACTTGTGATTGTTTAAAAATGAAAGCAGCCACATAGTACATGTGTCTGACAAATACATATTGACAAAATGACTTAGAGGGCATATAGGTTGCCCATGAATATCCATTCAAGGCTCCTTGTTAAGATCACCCATATTTTTATTTCAGTATCTACCTCTTATCCACAGAGCTCATACATCCCGATGGACCACGAATGCCATCCTGCCCCTGCTGCTGCTGCTGCTGCTGCTGTGGTGTGGCTCAGGTTGAACTAATCAGCCCATGGTGGGCATGTGACACGAATGGTCCAATCAGAGCTAATTCTGGGATGCTAGCTGATCGTGCTCAGACAGGAGAACATCCTCTCTCCTATCACACAGTGGTGTTTGGTGTGATGGCTGAAATGCTTTCGCCATTTTGGCACCATAAGGGGGAGCTGCCTGAATATGAAGCCAACCCCCACAGACAGCCAAAGCCAAAGATATCACAGCAAAAACGGAACAGGGGCTTCCGGTTAAGCCAGCCCTGAAAACTGCCCTCCACCTAAATGCAAGTTATAAACACCAATACATATTATTCTTTTGAAAGCCCGTGTGAATAATTTCTAAATTTATTTTGCCATCCATGATAGGCTATTCAAAGAATGATGTCCAAAGAAGCGGTATGCCACAATTCACACATCTTAAATGTCGGGTGTGCTGAGACAGTTTAAAGGTAGGAGAGGGGCGCCTGGGTGGCTCAGTCGGTTAAGCACCCGACTTTGGCTCAGGTCATGATCGCACAGTCTGAGAGTTTGAGCACTGCATCAGGTTCCGTGCTGACAGCTCAGAGACTGGACCCTGCTTTGGATTCTGTGTCTCCTTCTCTCTCTCTGCCCTTCCCCCACTCGTGCTGTGTCTCTGTCTCAAAAATAAATAAACATTAAAAAAATTTAAAGGTAGAAGAACATGAGAACTGTACCCTGGTCTCAGAAGCTGGTTAGCGTTAATATGTAGTTTTGAAATACTAGTTCAGCCCCAACCAATTATTTCCTGGGACTCAGACTCTGTGCCCCTCAAGGCTTAGGGCTGCTAAAAGGAAAAATTCAGGGTGTTGGAGAAAATTAGCTACTCCCTGAAGTTCTCAGTAAGGGTTATAAGCCAGAGAGAAGGGAGAAGTTTATCCATTATGCCTTTGAAATAGAATTTAAAATATCCTGAAAAAGCCAATGTTCTATCTACTCCCAAGCTACAATGAATGTGAAAATCATCCTTATCTTCATTCTTCCTCATGCATTCTTCAGCCAAGGTCAAAACATACCTAGAATCTGACCAGTTCTCACCACCTTCTCCACCCAAACCTGGTCCTAGCCTCCAACGTATCTTCTGTAGGTTTACTGCAGTCAGCTCCCTAACATGCATCCCTATATGGACCTGTCACCCTACAGTCTATTTTCCTTTCTAAAAATTTTTTTTAATGTTGATTTTTTTTGAGAGAGAGGGGGACAGAGTGTGCACAGGGGAGGGGCAGAGAAAGAGAGACAGAAAGGGAAACAGAATCTGAAGCAGGATCCAGGCTCTGAGCTGTCCACACAGGGCCCGATGCGGGGCTCAAACTCACGGACCGCGAGATCATGACTGGAGCCAAAGTTGGATGCTTAACCAGCTGAGCCACCCAGGGGCCCCGGTACCGTCTACTCTCAACTGAGGAACCAGGTTAATTCTTTTAAAATGTAGATCATGGGGCACCTGGGGGGCTTGGTCAGTTAAGCATCCGACTCTTGATTTTGGCCCATGTCAGACTCCATTCTAAGCAGAGAGCCTGCCTGGGATTCTCTCTCTCTGCCCCTCTCCCGGCTCTTTCTCTCTAAAATATAAATAAATAAATAAATAAATAAATAAATAAATAAATAAATAATAAATATAAAATAAAATAAAATAAATATAAAATAAAATAAAATAAAATAAAATGTAGATACAGATTATGTCACTTCTCAAGTTCCTTGAATGGTTTCCCATCGCACTCAAAGTAAATTTAAATTTCTTATAATGGCCTAGAAAGCCCTACTTCTCATGGGATCCTGACACATTTCTGTTCTAATCTCTAGCTGCTCATTTTGTGCATTCTGTTTCAGCCACTATATCCCCCATGCTGTTCTGTCAACACATTAACTATATGCTCCCACCATTTGTGCTTGGAGTCTTTGTGTCTATTATGCCATTTTCCAAATATCTGCAGAATTCCCCCATGAGATGTGTCTGATAAATTGTACCCTCCCAGGTTTGTTTAAAGAGTTATTTGGGACAAATTTCTTATAGTGACACCCATAAATCTTTATAATTATGGGTAAATGCTAACATTGTATGGTGCTGAAGGTTCCTCCTGAAGACTGGAACAGATAGTATTTGTTATTTATTTATTTTCAGAGAGAGAGAGAGAGAGAGAGAGAGACAGAGCGAGCATGAGAGGGGGAGGGACAGAGAGAATCCCAAACTGGTTCCATGCTGTCAGTACAGAGATCGATCTTATAAGCAAGATCACGACCTGAGCCAAAATCAAGAGCCCAACGCTCAACCAACTGAGCCATCCTCTTGCCCCAGGAAAAACTACCATTAATCTATATTCATTTATGGTTGCACAATATTTTACAATATTCTCATTTGAATTATGAAGAAATATTTCAGGCACACAAATTATATATAGATTAATTTTGGATCAAAGCCCTACCAGTACCATCAAGTGAGTTGGCAAGTTTTCGTTCCTGTCATATTTTTGAAAGAGTTCACAAAAGGTAAGAGTATTCTCTTTACTGAAATTTCACTGAGATTCAACCAGTAAAACTATCTAGGCATGGTACTTTTTTTGAAGGGATAGAGCATGTTTTTGACTGCTAATTCAACACAATGCATTCCTGGTCCCTGTTATCAAGGTAATCAAGCACTTTTATTTCTAAAACATCACAGTAAGAAAGAAAGAGATTAACTAGAGTTGAAAGAAGTCATATTCTACACGTCATGGAACAACATCACATTTTCAAAGTGTAGGACGTGCTTTAGTTAACGCTGGGGCACATATATTAGAGTTCCAAAGTTGCTGCTAACAGTTTAACCTTGGGGATAGATTTTGAATAGCCTTTATCTCACTTATCTGGATGAGGATTTCTTCAGGCAAAAAATGGTATTTGGACAAAACCACACTTCCTGGTTTAGGCCTGTTGTCCAACACTATTTTAAAGAGAATCCTTTTACATTCTTGAAAGCATCCTTGTTCGTATGATTCGCTATATGGGTACCTTAGAACTGCATACTTTCAGGGGCCTTTTCCTATGCACATATGGGAAAGTACTTTTCCTTCTGACTCCATGTTTCCAATCAGAAATGTCACATTCTGCAAATCATTAATGATTAACAAATACCATTGATTCCTTGCTTAAAAAGTCCCAGGCAGTAGGTTGCCAAGTGATTGAAATTTTGTGCATAAAATCTCTGTATGAATTAGCTGAGACACGATTTTACAATTTTGTAATTTAATCTTTGCACAAAAATCTCATTAAGTAAATAGGACACTTATTTCTTGTGCACCATTTTATAGAAGATGAAAGGTGAAAAATATTAAATAGACTATCTGGCATTAGATGACAAAAGTGATAATGTCCTCCTGATTCTAAAAACACTCGACTTGTTCCTAAATCAAACAGACCATGAGAAAAATGACTGTGTTTGGGAAACCATGTTGCATTTCCTTAAATGTAAAGAATACAGTACCAAATTATCACTTTTGAACATTTTCCTGAAACCTAAGTAAAAAAAAAAAATGTCTTCTGATCTTTGTGAATTTAATAGACATCGTCATACAGCTTACCAAGGTTTTCTACCTAATTTTCTATTTCCATGCATGCTCTCTCATTCCTTGGCTTTTCTTTAATGAAGCTAGAGAAAAACAACTCATTTAATGGGCATATCATTAAAATAGGCGTCTGTTGTTCCTGGATGTCAGCGACTGGCCATCCTGGGGTCAGGAAGTCATAGGTAACAAGGAAACAGAAGATTAGTTTGCCTTTGAAATTCAGCATGGTCTATGACACAGTGATAGCTACCTTTGTTGTGATAATATATTGTGTCAGTCATCACCAAAGTGGAGGCATTTTGTTATATTAAAATCACAGGGATCCCATTCCCTGGCCCCTATCAGGAAGACTCAAGTTTACAAAAGAGAGAAGAGAAATTGACGCTAAGTGTAGAAGTTGGTGCTTTGTTAGCCTGTGCTGGAGACACTACTTTTTGCTCTAATGAAAACTTGTATTTTCTCTATTGTCCTGTGCCTCAAACACTATTGGTACACCATCATGAGGACGGTCATGTTGCTCTTAGTTCACACTGTATGACAGAACTGCTCTCCTGTGGGGGGGTGCCTGGGTGGCTCAGTCAGCTGAACGTCTGACTTTGGTTCAGGTCATGATCTCATGGTTTGTGAGTTCAAGCCCCACATCAGCCTCGCAGCTGTCAGCCTGTCAGTGTACCAGGCGCTTGGATCTTCAGTTCCTCTCTCTCTCTGCCCTTCCCCCACTTGCACTCCCCTGAAAATAAGTGAATATTTGTAAAAATTAAAAAAAAAAAAAAGAACTCCTTTCCTGGGAAACAACCCGCAGAATGCCCTGGGTATTGGCTATATAAATACACCATGTTCCATGAGATTCAGAAGGTGGATTATTGTGTCCCATTCTGTCCTTTTCTGGATAGTTCAAACAACAGCTCATTACATAATCAGCTGTTACTATAATGTGGTGTCTTCAAGTGAGGTCTCTCCTACTTGCCATTTTTAAAAGGGCCCCTAACAGACAAAGGCAACGATGCCGGCTTGCCACAAAGCACTGTCCTTATGTATAATTCAGGCAGAGACTAACATACAACTTGCCTCATTTGTAGTCCCATTCAGATGACCTAGGCTTGGTGAGTGGGGATATTGGTCCCTCCTCAATCCCAATGGTATTTTAAGGCCCATGTTCCAAATAAGTGATCCAGGTTTATATCTGAACAACTGCATTTCATTTCAAAGTTTATAGGAATGGATGGCATTGTCACCAGCCCTAGAGTCTTCTGGAATGAAGCTGCTTAGCATTTGGTGATCCCAATGGCTTATTTCTTAAACTGTTCAGAAACTGTTCACAGTCGTACTTTGTTGCTAAGATGTATGTTCTGGGAAGTATATCAAGGATCGGCAGGATTGCAGACACCTGCTATCGCTAACTGATTTTATTTGAAAGGAAGTCTTATGGTGCTGAGACAAAGTATGAATGAATTCAAACTCAGAGGACAGGCATTGTGAAGAAAAACAGCTATTTCCTGAGGAACTGAGCCTTAGTGTTAAAATTGATACTATCTGGTCAAATACAGGACATGGATTTTGAAGGAACTTGGCCATGAGGGCACGTCCCCATTCTCTCTCTTTTCAAGAGGCTCCTTTAGAAATAACTTCAGCTTGGGAATCAATCAGACTGATTCCTGCTCCCTCCAAAACATGAATGTTTCCGTATCTAAATATCCCTCTGTTTTCTAGAGATCAAGCCAAATGCCACTTCCTTTACAAAGATGCCCCTCATTTTCCTATCTGCAGACACCTTTTTCCTCGAAAATCCAGTAGTTTACCATTTATCGTAAATCAGTGCTTCATACTTTCACTTGAGTTGTATTTGTGTGTTTGCTTTTGCACATGAATTATACCGTCCTGTTCCAGTTTTTATTCCAAAGCTCCTAGAATAGAGTCCTGCATGGAATACAGGCAAAGACAAATAGCTACTTAATGAATTAATAATTTGCCTCAATGGATCCTCAAATATAAATTTGGATCAGCCAGTAATTATCACTAAGTTTCTCAAACATTATCAGGCCATATAAATAATTGAAAACGTCTACATGACAAAGAGTTTCTGCTACCATTATGTAAGATCTCTCCCTCCCTTGATGAAATTTGACACTTCAAACGAACTCTGCAGAAATTCAAACACTGGCAAATCCATGCATTTCTATTTCTACCCCCAAACTCAAATTTAGCTGCAGCAATAAAGACACTGCTTGGTGCACAATGTCATTCATTGTATTAATTCATTCAGAAGGCTTGCCACTCTGTTATATTTTGCAAAAATGCTCATGAAATAGAGGCTGCTTCCATGCCGAAGACATTAATCCAAGCAGAAGTATGAGACAACTAATTATCCTTAAGACTGAAAGCATAAGCAAACAGTTAATGAATTTGCTAATTGTTTTTCTATTCTTTGGACCTTTATATGGTCTTTAGTTGTTATAGATACTGTAATTAAAGGGAAACAAAAGACAGCTAAGTTTCAATATTTCTTTTACCTTTTCCTGTTTTCTTAGGCTTTTTTCTACAAGTCAACAGAGTGTAGGAAAAAGAAAAAGAGAAAAGAAAAGCAAGAACACTGGAACATGAGTTCCTTTGGAGAAATAAGTATTTGTGTTTCTTCAAGGTGATGCATAGTAGGTCATTATGTATTCATCTATTCATCAAATGTTTATGGAAAACCAGGCACCCAGATAATGATCATGACTCATTCCTTGAAGGGGTCCTGAGGGGTCTACAAGCCAGTAGGCTGCAGAGAGAGGTGATCCAGTAGCTACAATAAAATGGATGATGGTACAACGGGTAAGTGCAGGAAGCTTCCTGGCAATGCACACAGAGAGAGGGCCTGCACTAATTACAGGCAATGAAGCGATATCTAAGGCACGACTGCAGGATGAACAGGACTATTAGGAAGAAGAAGAAGGGGAACAGGAGGTCTCGTGTTGGCCGATGCACACCTGTCCGGGGAAACATCATGCATGAACTCTTGAGAAGCAGGGTAATATGGCACATTGGTAACCAGAACTCACTCTATCTGCAAGTATGGTGTTCAGGAAAGGAGAAGGAGGAGGCAGAATGGGGATATCAGTATCACACCAGCACAGGGATGGATGGATGCAGAAGGAGCTGAGAACATGCCACCCCAAAATGAACTGTGTTGGGACGTTGGCTATGAACTGTAGACACTTGAAACACAGCAGATGCCGGGAGAGGCTTTCTCAGAATTTTCCTCTTCTGTCTCAAGACATTCTCCAAAAGGAACTTGACCACCATCACTGCCCTCCCTGGGGAGGACTGAGTCTTGTCACAGGAGATGAGACTAGAGGTTGACTCCACACCCAGACTCTGTCACAAATGGTCACACCTCCATCTGTTCTTCTAAGGACTCAGTCATCTTTCCTAAAATCATTTACTCTCCCCTAAAGACCCACATGTTTTCCCCTTCCCTTATTAAGATGATGTATAAGCTCTCAAATCTCACTGCCTTTTTAGGGGATTCACCTTTTCCCCTAAGATGTCCCAGGGAACAGAATATTAAACATTAATACATATGCATACCATTTCTCCTGTTAATCTGCCTGTTAGATTTTTTTTTCCCCAAAGACCCAGCTATGGAACCTACGAGGATAGAGGAAAAGTCTTTCCTCTCTTCCAACACCAACAGACATGCCTGAGAGCATCGACTTACGCTCGTGACAAAGCATATGGAAACAGATCTGTTCAGAGGCAACCATGCAAAGCTAAAGTCATCACCACATGGGATCTTTTCAAAGGAAGTAACATGACCTTGGGCTCAAAGACTTCCTAGGAGATTATAACACTGACTCGGGCTGAGTGTGGACTCTGACTGGGGGCTTTCTTATCTATCAGCTTGAACATAAGGTGGAAACAACCGGGGCAGAACAGCAGTGAACACTCCTGATGTGTCCCCTAAGACTGCACAGCAAAGTCATTGCCCAAGCCAGCATCTCTTGGCAGATTCAGGCTTCAGGCTTTCCTGAGGCTTGTTCTTGTAAGAGGAAAGCCAGAAAGGGCCAGCTATGACAGCTAACAATTAGATAAGGGCTCCTGATGTGTCAGGAATTTTTTGCTTGAGTCAGGCTAGGACAGGTAATAATGCAATAACAAGCAGGTCCTCACATCTTAGAGTCTTTACATATATAAATATGTATTTATATAAATTATACATGTATATTTATATATTTTTGTATATATTAATATATTTACATATTATTATTTATATATTATTTATATTTGAATATTTATATTAATATTTATATATATTTCTATATGTTATATATATATGATATGCATATATGGGCTCTTTCACATGTATATAAGGGTTCTTCTTAAAAAAAATTTTTTAGGGGCACCTGGGTGGCTGAACCGGTTAAGCATGTGACTTCAGCTTAGGTCAGGAACTAGTGGTTTGTGAGTTCGAGCCCCAGGACTAGTTGGTTTGTGAGTTCGAGCCCCATTTGTGCTGACAGCTCAGAGCCTGGGACCTGCTTCAGATTCTGTGTCTCCCTCTCTTTCTGCCCCTCCCCAGCTTGCACTCTCTCTCAAAAAATAAGCAAACATGGAACAATTTTAAAAATTAAAAAAAAAATTATATATATATATATATTTTTTTTTTTGAGAGAGAGACAGAGGCAGAATGCAAGTGGGTTAGCCACCCAGGCACCTCTAAAATTTTTTTAATGCTTAGTTTTGAGAGATAGAGAGTGTCAGTGAGTGGGGGAGGGGCAGAGAGAGAGAGGAGGGTACAGAGGATCTGAAGCAGGCTCTGTGCTATCAGCAGAGAGTCCAATGCAGGGCTTGAACTCACAAACTGTAAGATGATGACCTGAGCTAAAGTCGGACACTTAACTGACTGAGCCACCCAGGCATCCCTATAAGGGTTTTTTTCTGCTCTGGAAGTGCACTACAGATCAAGGAGCTCTACAGCAGTGACTCAATACCGCCATCATATGGGGAAACTGTCAACAATACGTGGCTGCTGGGGTCAACATAGCAGAAGGAGAGAGATTGCAGAAAGTCACTTCTGCCCTCAAGTGCCTCTCTCTAGTGAGAACACAGGTCACTGTCTTCTACAGGTCATTAGAAGTAGTTCCATGACCACTCCCAAATAAGAGGGAGCTTGAGAAATGTGGAGAACCGGTAGGTGCCACCCTGCTCAATGCACTGCACAAATTTCAATTCATGTCAATGCTTACGGGATGGGACCCACTCATTTTCCTAGTTAATAGATGAGGACAGAGAAATTGAGAAACTTACCTAAGGTAATAGGACAATTAAAAGGCAGAAGGGTGATAACACATTCATGTTAAGATATTTGGAAATTTTGTTGAAGGCATGGGTGAGCCATTAAGAAGGTTTAATTAAGCAAAGAGGTACCATCATTGTATTTATGACTTAAAGCTTTCCTTTGGCTATGGTTAGGAAAATGGATTCAGAAGGACAGGTGTCAGGTCAGTTAGGAGACTGTGGTTAAAATCTAGGAAAGGAGACAATGAGAGACCAAAGAAAAGGTACCATATTAATCAGGAATATATTCAAGTGGCAGAAAACCCCCTTCAGACTGGTTAAATAAAGGCAATGTATTTAGCATCCAGATATGAGATTAGCTTCTGAGAAAGCACCAAATAAAGTCATCAAACATCCAATACCTCTTTTTCTCTCTACACTGCTGTTTGTACATTAGCCAGGTAGAAATATCACTCACCGTTTCCAGCCATACATACTTACAGCATGTTATCAAGGACAAGAAAGAGAGAGAAAGCCCCAGAAAATATTTCCAATGGTCCTATGGACTACGATCTGACCATATCCTATTTCTAATTCAGTCAGTTTTGAGCATGAAGATGGTACTCCCCAACTTGAGCAAATGAGGATCCATTCCTGGGATTGGTTGTAAGGGCTACTTTTACCCAACCTCATTGGTTGAAAGTGGAAGATAGATCGGTCTCCCAAGTGCTCTGTCCATCAGCTGAAGTTCATGGCTCTCCCATTTTCCCATTGTGCACCTTGCTTAATACAGGATGTCAGATACAACCTTCAATGAGCTGTTGATGTTTAAAAAAATTTTTTTAACGTTTATTCATTTTTGGGAGATGTAGGGAAATAGAGCATGTGCGAGAGAGGGGCATAGAGAGAGTGGGAGACACAGAATCTGAAGCAGGCTCCAGGCTCTGAGCTGTCAGCACAGAGCCCAACACGGGGCTCGAACCCACAAACCGTGAGATCATAACCTGAGCTGAAGTCGCCTGATTAACCGACTGTGCAACCCAGAGGCCCTGAGCTGTTGATCTTAATGAAGCCCACACCGAACTTAGCTTCTGTCATCCAGTTTAATTTTGTTTAACTGTGCTTAGCATACCTAAAATAGCCTTGTTCATTGATTTGTTTGCCTATCTATGGTAGAATTTTCTTCACATACACACACAACAGAGTAAAAAATTGATGGAGGCAGAGACCCTATATATTTGCTCATCATCACCTAGAGTGATGCCTGCAATCTAGGAGGCATGCATCAAAATATTTGTTTTGCCATAAACCATATTTAATAGTCATGTACATGATGCATTTACCTAACTGAAAATATACAAAGCGAGATAAGACTGATAAATCAATTGAATGTTTACAGAGACACCACTGATTCATGAAGTAGGGCAAGCGGTGTTTGAGCCTCCCACGCTCTCTTACTAAGCAGGCTCTTTGTGTGCAGTATTGTCACTTGTAGCTACCTTTATTAATAAGTACTTAAATCTAAGTTGCAGTAGTGTCCCTGAACGAAATTGCATTTCAAGATCAGCTTCTTAAAAATGGTGCCAGACACTCATTTAAATAAGACTTTCTAGTAATAAGACTTCCTTTGAATCTCCCTCATTCACATCAATCCAAGATGGCCTCATGATGCAGATCTGAGCATCCAGAAAGCAAGACTCAAGATTTTACTTCTTGGATGTGCAGTTATTGGGGCCATATATTTATTTATTTATTTTTTTTTAATTTTTTTTTTCAACGTTTATTTATTTTTGGGACAGAGAGAGACAGAGCATGAACGGGCGAGGGGCAGAGAGAGAGGGAGACACAGAATCGGAAACAGGCTCCAGGCTCTGAGCCATCAGCCCAGAGCCCGACGCGGGGCTCGAACTCACGGGCCATGAGATCGTGACCTGGCTGAAGTCGGACGCTTAACTGACTGCGCCACCCAGGCGCCCCAGGGGCCATATATTTATAAAAGCTGCTCAGGCGATTCCTTTTGTGCGGAGAAAGGAATTTACTATTCTAAAATTTACTGTTTTATAAAAATGCACATTTTATCCGCAACATCGTCGAATCTCTTTCCAGGAGTACCATTCTCTAACTTCTCCACATTGAACAGCATTGGTGTGATGGCCGGCTTTATGCAGAATGGTAGGTCGGCCTGTCCAATCTCACACACAATGGAAAGCATCAGCGTGGAGGTAGTTCAATAACTAATTTAACCTCAAACCTAATTCTTTTAATGATGTATCAATCACAGCCCCTTAAAATGCCCATGTCAAAGGAAAACACACAGCTTTGGCTTGGATTTAATTAATTTATAGGACATTCATTTTACCTTGATGAACACCCATATAGGTGGACTGAATAAATATACATAAATTTCAGGTTAATTTTACCTATCAATAAAAAAGCAAGCCAAGTGAATTAAAAAGATCCATCAAAATATGTGATATTCTCTTTCAATCATGGGGTGGAGATAGGAAAAGATTGGAGAAAAGGAACAGTTAGAAAAATACAGTTTAATATTCCTAAGAATCTATATTCGTACTTGGAAAGAGAAGGGGATTCCTATTCAGATCTGCTTGGTTTTTGAATGGATTCCCTTTGCTTCCCATCATGCCAACCTCCAGAGATGGGCAGTATAAAGCAGGATAGAGAACAAGTTAATTCTCAAAGGGTAAGGCTGGTACAAAGAGTTGGCTTCTAGTTGAGTGGTGCGGGCAAGAATCCAAACTTCATGGACCCAGGGATCTGCCCTTATTTACTTAGATCTTTGGATTCCTCCCCCTCCCCCTTTTAAATTGAAATGTATTTGACATGCAAATTTAAGGTATATACCATGTTAATTTGATACATTTATATATTGCAATATCATGGCCATTGTAGTAATCATTAGCACCTGTGTCACGTTACCTATCAGTGACATCTGTGATCAGAGTGGTCTCAGAGGTTAAAACTCAACTCTCATTAAGCAGATGATCTCAAAAGCTGTTGTTTTCTGGGAGTTAGGCCATAGTTCTCCATATGCAACCAAGACAATTACGATGGACTGCTTTGGTTTTTCCTTAATAAAGACAGACGTTGTCAAAATGATGGCAGGGATCCCAGAGAGAGGCAGAAGAGGAAGCAGACCTCAGTGTGACTGAGCAAACGAGGTGTGCTCAGGGCAGTAAAGCAGGTCATAACAGGATGATTTTTTTTTTTAATTTTTTTTCAACGTTTATTTATTTTTGGGACAGAGAGAGACAGAGCATGAACGGGGGAGGGGCAGAGAGAGAGGGAGACACAGAATCGGAAACAGGCTCCAGGCTCCGAGCCATCAGCCCAGAGCCTGACGCGGGGCTCGAACTCACGCGAGATCACGCGAGATCTCGCGAGATCTCGCGAGATCCTGACCTGAGCCGAAGTCGGACGCCCAACCGACTGCGCCACCCAGGCGCCCCCTAACAGGATGATTTTTAAAACCAACGTTATCTCTGTTGGATGAACACATGGTATTTGGAGCTTTGGAACTCGGAGAAGCTAAGACAACATGCATGTATTCATGTTGTTAAATTTACAGCAGCTTATCTTTTAAGATAAAGGGGCACAAGGATTCAGTTTCATGTCCTAAACATAGGACTTTACGGTCCCTGATTCTGCATGGAGAAGAGAGGGGGGAAAAAAATCCAACAGCTTCTTTTCTGTCAAAGTGGCGAAACAGGAGGGTCTAGGAAGGTCTGAAGAGGCGTGCAAGGACCTTAAGCACATCTATATTCACCCTCTTCATTCTCATTAGGAAGGTATTTAGGCAGAGGTCACCCAAACTGTGAAGGTGTGGTTGGATTTGGTCTTCAATAATTACCTTTTCCCCCCTCACAAATGCACTTTCCGGGTTTTTCCCCCAAGAAACTATTTTAGTTAAATAATAAATTCAGATAATACAGAATCGCAAAAAGAAGATTCCTCAAAAGTCACCTAAGATAAGCATAGTTTATGGTTAGTCAATATCATCGTGGGCATCTCTGAAAACATTTAAAGAAGCAAATGTAATAATTAAATGCACAGAATTGTTTTTTAAAAATGATGTGTGCCATATTCTTAAATATTTGATTTATATCAAAAGAAAATAAATGGAATTAAGCTGAAAACATAACATATCCGGGGCACCTGGGTGGCTTAGTTGGGTGAGGGTTCGACTTCGGCTCAGGTCATGATCTCATGGTTCCTGAGTTCGAGCCCCGTGTCAGGCTCTGGGCTGATGCCTGGAGCCTGTTTCCGATTCTGTCTCTCTTTCTCTGCCCCTCCCCTGCCTGCACTCGGTCTCACTGTCTGAAAAATAAATAAACGTTAAAATTAGAAAAATAATGGATATTCAAGAAGATAGCTCTTCATAAAAGGTCCTCTCGTCAAAAAAGAAAAGTCTTTAAAAAATTGGAGGTCTTCTATTTTTGTTAAAACGTATATATGTTTTGCTTTAGAGGTAATCCACGGACTCTCCGATATGAAAGGCGAAGGTCTTGCTAGAAATACATTTCCAGCACTTTCTCTCTTCTTGGACTTTCCAGTTTTGTCAGTTCCCTTGTCATTTTGGAAATGGCAAGTTTTATAACAGTTCAGCTCGGTTTTCAAAATCCCTTCTACCATTTTATCTTGGAACTATCTTGGAAGGGATTCCATGCACACCAGCCCTCCTTTTGATCAGGACTTCTCAACTTCACAATTCTTTTCACATCGTTTCAAGGGTCTCATCGTGCAGTTGAAGGTTTTCAGTGAGTCACAGTTGCTGCCACATGTCCTTACAGTCCATGGAAAATTCTGAAGAACGTACTCTTTCTGACTTTAACCATTGTTCTGTTACATTCTGACACTGAGCATCTGTATGAAGATATTGAAAAGGTCTTTCCTCCATGTTCTATTGGGTTTCTTTTTCTGATTATCTCTTTGTTTTTCCCACTTGGCAACATCAGTAGGCTAGGTTTTGATAAGACATTCGTGGTACAGCAGCTTTTCCCAAAAACAAGTTTTGGACACTAGATTTCAGTGTTGCTTTATCTCAAGAAATGTCTCTTGTGTCACAGCTTTGAAATGAATCTTCCTTCTGTTCTGCTCTCGAGGAATGCCAACGATGTAAACATTTTATCCTAGCTCTCACATGGCAATCACTTTACTCATTGTAAACATGTTTACCCTTTTGTTTTATTTTTAGTGACTTCCCTAAACCTATCTCCTGTGTTTCCAGCAATATTTTAGTTTGTTTAAGGCTATTCTATGGCACTCCAAATGGCTTTTCCAAACTTTTAAATTCTTATTTTTGTCTTTCATTTCTTTCCATTAGCTTTTCCAACTTAGTTTACACATTCCTCTGTTCTTTTGTATTATTTTGAGACATTTCATTTCTCTTCACGCCCTTTGAGAGATTGTATATTAAAAGTCATTTGTAGACCATGAAGAATTATCTGAGATTGCTGTTTCCTTATGTGAAGTTTACGGTATTTTCCTTGGCTGAGGTTTCTCATTCCATGTCACCTGTGTTCGTTGCAATATTCTGTTGGTTGTTTTCTGATTTTTGCTTATGTGAGAATAGACCATTGACAATGGGCAATAATTGAAACCCAAGG
The DNA here is from genome assembly GCF_022079265.1 of Lynx rufus. Lineage (NCBI taxonomy): Eukaryota > Metazoa > Chordata > Mammalia > Carnivora > Felidae > Lynx > Lynx rufus. The sequence continues at coordinate 3,783,254 of NW_025814828.1, forward strand.
GATCTGTCTGTAGCTTTGATTCACTTTGTTACTTGCAACTCCCTCTTGTCTGTTATTCTTTGCCCCACAGAACAGGTCTTTCCTCAGGTTCAAGAGTTCAGGGAGACAGAGATGATAGCAAAACCCCTTAGCCCCTGGTTTCTCTGTGTATATCGTCATAATCTTGAGAGGACTCCATTCTTGACATTGTTGAACAACGTCCACAGAGTTAGGAATCAAAGTCTTAGAAAAAGCAATGCAAATGGACAGCATTAACCACAAGTTCAAATGCTTTTCTCGTTCTATTCTTGTCGCCACAATGGTATCCTGAGCCGGCCCAAAGCACCTGTGCCCTGGGAGGAGGTGGAGGAACATTTATAGGTAGAGGTCAACCTTGAAAACAGGATTCAGGAGCAAGCAATATAGTCTTTATAGACAGGCTTTGTGAAGAGGAAGGATTTACACCTGCCCATCTGCATTTCTTTCTAATGATTGGATATACCTTTGAGATCTGACCCTGTTTATTCTGGTGGAGGATAAACTGTATTTCTCTCTTCATGGGTGGACTTTGGTGGAGTTCGTGGTTGGGAATGATCACCATGTCTTGCATTCATTGAACATGAGCTTTCTGTCCATTTACTCTTTAAGAGATTGAAAAAAAAAGTCTGAACGATATTTAACAAGAATACTGGATATTTACTTAAATTATTCACCTTAGAAGACATTCTGTGAAGCTTTGACTTTTTGCCCCGAGGGGTCATTTTAAAGGGATTCAAATATTTATACTAGAAATATTTACAGATGCTGAACTGTTGCAGGGATGGTCCTGAATAGGTATGGATGCATAAAGGAGCCTGGCCACACCACCTTCTTAGAGCTTATGATCTTCATTTGAATGGCATCTTCTCCACAAATTCCAAATCCCTTGTTTCCTGCAGAATTAGCCTTATAAGCCCATTTGCCATTCTGGGCACAAAATCCCTTTCTTCATTTGAAACAGATTGATTCCTCCTTGAAGTTAAATAAGCAAATGTGTATTTGAGGAATGCCAACTCCATTCAATGTTCTCATCACTTCTTCAGGGCAATGCAGACTCATTTCCAAGGAACTGTCCTTTCTCATTTGAGATCTGATGTATGTAATTTCCAAATCATTTCCTTACATAGTTGGTTCTACTGAATGGACTTCATTTATATTTCTCACATGTTTTTCATGAATATTTAGGATGTATGTTAGCATTAAGCATGCTTGGCATTTAGCACAGAGCTCTAAGGGTATCAGATATTGAATAAATATAGCCGGACATTATATACTTGGGGGGGGGGGGGGCGGAGGGGGTCTTGATGTCCAGTTTGGAAGGGGAGAGTCACCTTAGAGACACAGGCTTTTCTATGTAAGGTCCTAACAACTGACACTATTCTAGTCTAGAATAAGGTAATTAAGATGGATTTGAGTTACCTAACCATCATGTAAGCACTATTGTTTTTTGTTAGAAAATTAAGCAATTAAGGTGAATACTGATCATTATGGATGAAAATATAAATGCTTATTTCCAAGAGGAGTTCTAAATATTTCATCCTCATGCCTAATTATTTAAGCTGGAAATCTTGTCTACTCATAAATGATGCTTAAAAAGTGCAGATAAAAACACTACAGTGTTTGGAAAGCTCAATAAATGTTGAATTTGAGTTTTTAAAATGAAAGAAAATACTCTAAAGAAAATGACTAGTTTTTCTCTCAATTCCTCAGGCATATCTAAAAATATGGAGAAAATGAAATAGCATGTTATTAGTAGGGCTGAGTTGAGTCTTGCATAGATTAAGGGGGAAATAACAGTACAATTTAAAACCTACCACAACTCCATTATTTGGAATTTATCCTAAAGAAAAGAGATTTACATAAAGATGAATGCACAAGGATGTTTGCTACAAGGTTATTAATAGTTTTTAAAAAATCACAAAAAAGCGTAGATCCTCAACAAAATTAAGATAGTTGAATAGATTTTCTGGTAACATTCAGCCATTAAAATTCAGATAAAAATATATATCACATCGTAAATTTTCAAAAATACAGCATTTTTAAAGCAGAATGCACTATTATATATACAAGATCCTAAATTTGTAAACATTTCATAAAATGTGTATATCACCTAATTCATGTACAATGGGCACTGTATTATATAATTTGCACATTTGTCAAAAAATGGACAGTGTTCATTTTTGGGAAGCAAGTATATCAAAGAGACTAAATTTATCCTTTTTACTCTTTTATTTTCAAAAAGATTTTGTAGTGAAACTACTATTTTAAATTTTTAACATTTATTTATGAGAGAGAGAGAGAGAGAGAGAGAGAGAGAGAGAGAGCAAGCACGAACGGGGAAGGGTCAGAGAGAGAGGGAGACACAGAATCCGAAGCAGGCTCTAGGCTCTGAGCTGTCAGCACAGAGCCCAATGCAGGGCTTGAACTCGTGAGCCACAAGATCATGACCTGACCCCAAGTCGGATGCTTAACTGACTGAGCTACCCAGGCGCCCCCAAACTATTCCTTTTTAAAATGGAAAACAAGAGTGATCCATGTTACAAAACCTATGCAGAACCGTTTCATCAAGTCTGAGAGAGCAGACCCTACAGGCACTGTTTACCAGGTTGAGCTCGAACGTCAGGGCAGCACATCCACTGTGCATAGATCCTAGCTCACCTACCTCGTTGAGGGAGACAGACCAGAAAGGAAAAGAAAAAAGAAAAACATATGTACAACAGAGTGTACATAAAAGTCTTAAGGATAAACTGAACTAGAGCCCAGAAAGTAGGTATGATGTGTTTGGTGGGGGTAGGGGGAATGGGAGAAGGGACAGCCTTGGAAGTTTCACGGAGAAGGGGTCTTTGGAGGCAAGATCGAAAGGCAGATGGTAAAAGAGAGGAAGAGCACACTAAGAGAAAGGAATCACCTAGTGACCAAAAAAAAATATGGCGGCTACAAAGGATTGGAAAGCTTCTGCCATTGTGACCAGATGAGTAAAATTATCTCAAGTGCATCTTCCTGGGATCACTCATAATGGTCTCTGGTGACTCCATGGTGACTTCCACATAACTTTCACAGCGCCCAATACTCAGTATACGTTCTAGCCCTTTCCAAACTATTCCCATGTCCCCCAAATCCACCACACTATGCTGTTCACTACACTGTGCATGTGGGCATCCTGGTTCCATCGTTCACACGTTCCGTCTTCCACACTTTGATAGGCCAGCTCTGCGTCATGCACTTAAACCGTGGCTGTAGTGTTCTACTTTTGGCCCTGTACTGACTGGGTTCTGTTTTAGCACGTTTTGTCCGGCTCTAGCCCCAGCAGCTGAGCATTCCAAGGTGAAGAACTCCTCATGGTCACCAATCAACTAAAAGGAAGAAGACGTGGAGAAGAATGCCCCAAACCATTAGGAAAATGGGGAACACGGTGCCCGATGGGGAAAAGGGTGAGTCAGTAGAAAATGCAACCAAAAAATACGGGAGGTCATAGAGTGAAGCCCCTTCTTAGTGTCACGAGCAGAAGAGAGGTTTCTCTTTCCCCATGTTATTCTGTCCTCAGACCACCCCATGTCTATCTGGGCCAAACTGTCTATTGTTAGACTTAGGGATGGAAAATTTGTTGGGAAACAGGACTATGTAAGCAACCTAGAACTACTGGATTTCTTAGATGTTTTTACTGGATGAGTTTTTGAAGATTTTGAGAGGCTTTTGATCTTTATAATCTCTCAACTGGAAAGTAGTTATTATTGTCCCTTCTACTTGCATGGTTTCATGTCTTCTCCTTGGAAAGCAGCCTTACTTATGAGTATGTAACTCAGAGGAGAGAAACAGGGTCCAATTTCCTTGTTCAAGGCTCTAGTGTTAATAGGAAGTTGTCTTTTGTGTTACCGCAGATTGATTTAGCAGAAGCACAGGCTGCCACTGGGCACATGGGAGGAGTAAAGTATTTGTATTTGGCTGGGGCATCTCTTCGATGCATCAGTTTTGAGATGACATGGTAAGACACCTCAGGATATTGGGGAATCAAAAAACATAAAGGAATATCAGGCATGTTTCCCATGCAATTCTTCTACATAGACTTCAATTTGTGGATCATGGGGGCCAGCTAACCCATAAACCAAGGGATGATCCGACAAGATGATGGGGTATTCTGGAGAAGTCTCCGTGTACACATGGATTTTCCTCTATTAAGCAAACATGGGTGAGGGCGCCTTGATTGCTCCAGGTGAGTGACTCTGTCTCTGTCTCTTTTTTTAAATGTTTCATTTTTGTTTTGGAGACAGAGAGAGAAAGAGTGCAACTGGGGGAGAGGCAGAGAGAGAGACACACACACACAGAATCCAAAGCAGGCTCCAGGCTCTGAGCTGTCAACGCGGAGTCTGACACAGGACTCGAACTCACGCACCGTAAGATCATGACCGGGCACCCCAAGTGTCTGATTCTTGATTTCAGCTCCCCTCATGGTCCCAGGGTTGTGGGATTGAGCCCTGCATCAGGCTCCACACTGGGCATGGGGCCTCCTTGGGATTCTATCTCCCTCTGCCCCTCTCCCATGCCCTTGCATGCTCTCTCAAAAAAATAAATAAACATTTAAACATTTTGTTAAAGAAAACACCACACAGCATAGCTGAATTAAAAGTAGTAAGTTCTTTTTAAGGTGTTCATTATGAATAACATTTTGATTGCTCAAGATATCAATTCATGGGGGAAGGGAGGGGAGTGTCTATTCGTGGCCACACCCATATATTTTTGTGAGTTAAGTTTGCTGCAGACCCAACAGGTCTTTAGGACTTTTTAGAGGTCTGTAGAAAAATGAAGGGGGTAGGGAATTTATCCTAGTTATGGCCGCTGATAAATTATTTTTACCTAAAAATTTCCACGACATAATTCATTGTGTTTTCAACGGTTTCATTTTACTGACAAGTAGATTCAAGTTACAAAAAAAAAAAAAAAATCAATTCTGAATTGAAATAAATTCACTCTGTGACTTCATATTCTACAGTCTACACTAGACTTCCCTGGCATTCATGAAAAACAAAAGTATTTTAGAACACATTAAAAAGACAGGTATTGAGAAGAAAGTTGTGGTTTGCTCAGTGGTCTCAAAGTATTTCATTTAATCAAATGCTTAATACTGGTAAGCTTGCTGATTCTCTCATCCCACAAGACGGCTCATTTTGCTGGTTCTGGGCTCCACTATTAATCAGCTCTGGCACTCAGCATGTGTGCTTAGGGAAATAATTTCCCTACTTCTATTTTCTCCTAACGCAGTAGAAGAAGTGTTTCAATTTCTAGAAGTTATTTGGAATGATTTCTAGTAAAGTGGATTGTGGGGATGTATGGAAAACAGCATGAATGTATTTGCCAGGGCAAGATCATTCTAAATAAACACTCACGTTTTTCCTATTGTTTACAATTCTCAAAACCATTTCACATGTATTATCTCATTATGAGATTCATTCAAGTCACTGGGAAAATTAACTGGAAATACAGTTATTTCTACGATTTGAATGACTGTTATTTCTGTTTATTCCTCTATACCAGTAAATAAAAAGGGTAGAAATGTAACAATTTATACTTTTCAATGCCTACCATTAATCAAATTAAAAAAAAAATGTTAAAACTGATTCTCCATAACCCTACATTTCAAAGCAAGATTTTCATATTCTATTTTGTTTCTGTCTTTCAAGATGTATATAAACTGTATTTCTATTATATGTACCTATATCATACCATAGATACAGATACTATAGAGATATGTAATTATATTATAAAAATGTTACTATGTTATATGATATCTTACATAATCACCTATTATATACAATATAACATAATATACATTGTATGTTATATATAATGCATATTCTATAAATGTTATAATAATGTATATTATATAATGTACAATGTTATATTATGCTATAAGTTATTATAGGTTATAAATATAAATAAATATATTTTGTATCATGTATAAATATCATTATACTATATATTCTAACTTCATTTAAAAATATTGGGCAAAATATTTGAAACAAATCTGAATAATAAAGGGACGGACTTAACTGTGACCTAATTGTATGACTTAACTGTTGGAGAAAAATCAGAAAATTTCTGAATAACCAATTTTCAAAAACAAAATTCCAGCCATTTTTCTAGCACACTAGAGAGAAGAACTGCAAATCTTATTTATGATTCTGTTCTTTTCCAGTCCCTACAGAATATGTTTGATTATTCCTGATATAGAATCAGCTAGAGTATTCTGTTCCACGGATGTCATAATTAACCAATATCTGTCATAGGCAAGTATGTTTGTGCCACTATTCTGGTATTGCACATTTCCTCAGGATTATATATTTCCCCCATTGTGCTATTTTTCTTTGGGTTAAATTCCTAAAACTATGCTTGCAGAGACAAATGTAAGACATTTTAAAAGGCATCTTATATTTCCAAATGGAAACATAAAGGTTATACAACTTTATTCAAAGTGTCCCAGAGTATTCTTCGCCAGATGTCCGTGCCCATATTTTCTATTATTTTCACCAATATCAAGGAAAACTCCAGGCAGTATTTAAATATAAGCCATTTTTGTTTAAATGAATTTAAACTTTTCTTTCATGTTTATGGGCTCTGAAAGCTTTTGTAAATAGTTTCAATCTTTGTCATGATTTTACTTTTTTCCTATCAATTTTAAGAGCTTTTGTATTATACTTGATATAGAGGCCATAGGTGTTAAAACTATTTTCTACATATTTTTCATGTACATTTCCTTTTTATAAGAAAAATTTTTATTTGTATAGTAAAATCTGTAAGTATTTTTATCATTTAAAAATATTTTTGAGAGGTGCCCGGGGGCGCTCAGTCAGTTGAGCATCAAACTTTTGATTTCAGCTCAGGTCATGACCCCAGGGTCATGGGATCGAATCCCGTGTTTAGCTCTGCACTGAGCATAGATCCTGCTTGAGATTCTCCCCCCTCTCTCTTCCCCTCTCGCTGCTGCTCCCTCCCTCCATTGCACTGTCTGTAAAATTTAAAAAATAAATAAAAATATTTTTGAGTTCCATCTATAGGAAAGAGACAATAATGTTTGGGTATTAATGGTGAGTAAAATATACCTGGTCTCTCCTGGGGGCCTTAATGTATTTGAGGAAAGAAAGATATTAATTTTAAAAGGCCACAGAAGTAAATACACAGCTATCAATTTTGGCTAGCATTATGAAGGTGTATTGGAGGTTATAAGCTCACTGGTTCCCAGGGAGATCCAATCTATTAAGGGGGTGTAGGTAGGCAAGGGATGATATCTGAGCTACTCTATGAAGGATGACTGGTGTCCATCAGTGGGAGGAAGGAGAGGTCAGTGGCAGAACTGGACAGGTCCAGACAGGTACCAATAGGTACCTTCCTTCCTGATTTCTGTATTTAGAATTAAGCTTACAAAGTCTTTCTATGACCCAAAGTTCTACCAATATTTGTCTACGTTGTACATAACTTTTCCTGTTGAAATACATATTTCATTGATCTGAAATTTATGTGATGATGTATTTAGTTTGAGGTAGGATCTAGTTATCTAGTGGCCACTGTGCTAACGTTGATATTTTACCAAATGTCTAACTTGCCTTGTGGATATGAAAACACAGCATCAGAATATATCCTGATAAATATTTTGGTCTCTTGTACCCATCAGTAATTTCAAAGAGATTAGAATTGACTTATAAACAAAGGTCAGTAATTTTGATTGTAAAAAAATGCAGAGGTATAGGGACATCTGGCCCCCTCAGTCATCTTGGGGTCATGAGTTTGAGCCCCAGATTGGGTTTAGAAATAAATAAACAAACAAACTTGAAAAAAATGCAGAGGTATAGTATAGAAGGACATCTACACTTTAACAGATGCTATGGGTATTCATGTTAAACTTAGGTTTAGAATAGAAATAAAATATTTGTACTATTATATTCTTTCTAGAACCTTATGGATTCTATTAAAGTGACCTGTTAGCAGACGTCTTTTTGGCAGAGCTCCAACTTTATCTACCTTTCTAATTCGCATGGAATAGCATTCTTTTTTGTACAATACCCATTAATGTATCCATCTCAAGAAACAAACACCCACGTCCTTGAGGTAGGCAAAGCTTTTATAAACAGTGCACAAAAAGCATGAACCTGGAAGATTATAAAATCTGCTGCCTTATTAACAAACCACCTCTGTTCAACAGTGGTCACTGTTCAGTGAGTGAAAGGAAAAACCACATGTGGGAGGTGATATTTGCAACATGCACACAAAAGCTTGATAGAGGAGAAAATATAATGGACTGTTTCAACTCCATCAGGGAAAAATATATATATAGAAAGACAGATAACCATCTAAAAAATAGAAGCCAGGGACTTTAATAGGCACTTTAGGAAAAAATGTCTAAATGGCTAGGAAATATGACAAGTTTTCCAAACATATTCGCAACCAAGTAAAGGCAAGTTAACATCACAAAGTGATCTCACTCACAGTCATCTGGATATATAAATTTAGAGAGACTAACAATACAGGATGGTAAGGATACGAAATGGTGTTTTCCAACGGAACGATTTGTGCTCATGAAAAGGTTCTACTCCATGCTGTCCAATATGGTAGCCACTAGCTGCCATAACGCCACTGAATCCTTGAAATTTGACCCAAGGAAGGAAATGTTTGCCTTTATTTAACAGTCATTAAATTTAAGGGACCACAGGTGACTGGTGGCTACCATATTAAATAGCCCAGATATAGAACATTAGGAGAATGCCCATGCTGTGGGTAGGAGTATAAATTCATGCCAGCTCTTTGAAAAGCATACATCACTGTGTATTATAGTTAAACATACTCAGGCCCTCAAACCCACCAATTTCACTTTGAGGTATCTAGGCAAAACTGCTCACCAGCGTGGTTTATAAGAGCCCAAACTGGAAAACATCAAATGCCCAGCAGTGATCAACAGATGATAGTATTTTTATACAATAGAACACCACACAGCAATAAAAGTGAATGGACCACCACTCCATATAACAGCACTATTGAATCTCCCAAATGTAACGGTAAACACAAGACGCCAGAGGCAAAAGAATATTCTAGAATTCTATTTTTATACATTTTTTTGATATTTTATTTTTGAGTAATCTCTACACCCAAGATGGGGCTCTAACGCACAACCCTGAGATCAAGAGTCAGGTGCTCTACTGACTAAGCCAGCCAAGTGCCCCTACTTTATAAACATTAAAAGGACCCTGAAGTCATCTGTGGGGTAGAAAGTCATGGTTGGGAGAATCTGCTGGTGATGGTCAACTTTTTGCTCAAGGTGATGCATATACAAGTGTATCCACTTGTGAGAATTCCAGCTGCATGTGGAAGATTTGGATGTTTCAGTTTGTCCGTTTCCACGTAAATTCTGAACGCAAAACAGAGGATTGTATGTTAGCAATATGCTAGCGACACAGGTGATTTCTACCCATGTTGGAGGATGCCAACAGCAACGTGTAAAAAGCGTACAGAGTTTTAGGGACCCCTTTCTTCATTTTGTATCTATTTTCCATTTTATGTATATGTAACGGTGGCATAATCCATTTTTTAAAAAGCTGTATCGATGAGTATAAAGTAAGTGATAAGAAAACATGCCAGTGGTTGAATTGGCAAGGTTTCCTCTCAGAGAACCATGGAATAGTGGGGTGTCACACAATCAAGCTTCTTAGATTCCAGGAAAAGAAACAGGCCCTTCCTTACTGAGGCTTCCTAGAACAAGACAAGACACCTCCACAGACAGGGGACCACAATTACAGGACAGGTCATAAATCCATTGTACATGGAGGCCAGAAGGGAATTGAAGAAATTGGAAGAACTGACTGAGGAGGTATCGAGAAAGCAGGGTTTTCTGGAGGGAATTTAATATGTACATAAAACAGGAACAAAAATGGAATTCTCCCCCATTCCATTAAAACTTCCAAAGAAGCTCTCCTTCCAAGTTCTGGTAATTTAATTCACTATTGAATCATGGTACTTTAAATCACTATTTTGCCAGAAGGAGGGTCTTTGTCCTTGGGTGGGTGAAATCAAAGATATTTACGAGGGGAGGGGCGCCTGGGTGGCTCAGTCAGTTGGGCATCAGACTGTTGATTTAGATTCAGGTCATGATCTCATACTGTGTGGGTCCCAGCCCCACATTGGACTCTGTGCTTATGCTGCAAGCCTGCTTGGGATTTGCACGCTCTCTCTCTCTTGCTCACTCGCTCTCAAGTAAACAAAACGTATAAAAAAAAAAAGAAAGAAAGAAATTTACTAGGGGTGGGGGAAGTTTTTGAAAACCGGATTTATGTGTGCCCTGGTGATTAATTCAGAGTGGCCCTGTAAGTTGTGACAGATTTAAAAATATCACTAAAATCTACTGGAAGAGATCACTCCCCTGTAATAACCTAAGATATTTTGTTCAGTTGGTGTGTGGAACAAGCTTCTTCTTCCTAGCCCTATGATGCAAATGGATTCCAAAGTCCAAGTTTACATTTCAAACACTGGTAGGTTTGGATTGGAGAAACCAGGAATGCCCTGAGACTCTTCACTTGAATTCATAATGCCTTCTTTTATTTATCCTGAAATCAAATGGACCGTTTTTGACAAGCTCTGCATCACCAAGGATCCTGTGTGTGAAGACTTTTCAAATCTTGAGTCTGTGTCTTTTATGAGATAATTACAACGTCCGATGCATTTTCAGGATGGGAAGTCATCGGGTGTTATTTCTGCTTTGTTATTTCCATTCTTCCTCTGAGGAGGACGTTGCTGTGTGAAAAGCACCGTTGTTTTTGAATTCCATCTTGCTCGAGGAGGAAAACAGAATTCAAAGAATGCATAAGCTTTATCATGCTTTTTTCTTCCTGACCCTTTCTAACTTCTGCTCAATTTGATGTAAACAAAGGTAGGCATTCATAATCTTGCACCATCAGAAACTTTAGTCTATCAACAACAAAAGCAAAACCAAACAAACCGTTGCAGACATTTGCCTTGGAACACAGGGCAGTTGCCTCTCAGGATGAATTTATACTTCCAATTACGTGTGTGACTTTGTTCCTATGTTTATCATCAGCGCCCTCCACCGCCCTGCTGCCCAATGGCCATGGAAAGGTTGATGCTCTCCTCAGCTCGTTGAGGAGTATCTGATTTAACAGTGAGGCAATCCCCCTTAATCTCACTAGTGTCCGGCCCAGGACAGGCAGGTGATCTGCCCTTTCTATTAAGATGGAGGTCTTCCGCGAGGCTCTTGGGAAGAGTCCTCCTGACAGGTAGGGACGCACAAGAAGACATGGGCTCTTGGCCTCCACTCTCTATGGCTCTCGCGCTCTATCCTGATACCACACCTGGAACTGCACGGAAATCTTGCCATAGAGCTGAAGACCGAGTAATGACAAAGATCGTATCAGAGGAAGGAGGAGGGACACCCGAGATCTCAGTGGCCTCATAGAGTCACCAATGCTGGCACTTGAGGCTCACTTAACCTCAGGCTTCCCACAGACTAAGATCCGGACCTGGTTGACAAGTCCGTCAGCCCCAGGCTCTGACAGACTAACGGTGACTCAAACAGAGCATTCTGTCCTGGCTGACCGAGACAGAATACCTATCCCTCACCGTACTGGAACTGGTTTGGAGGGAACATTTCCTTCATAACAACATTTGATCTACTTCTCTCTTTATCAGGTTATTAAATGAGAAGAAGGAAATTGAAACAAGTAAAAAGCAAATACGGTAGGTCATGTTCACAGATGCCTCCAAAACCCACCTATGCCCATGGGATGAGGCTGTCTGGCTTTGAGGAGATGCCAAGAGACATTCCACCGCCATGTGAGAAGGGAACCAGACTGGCCGAAACAGAAGATTTGGACAGTTGGCAAAAGAGGCAGAACTAGTTTTAAAGGATCAAGTTTAAGCATTTATTTTTGAGACAGCGCAAGTGGGAACAGAGGAGGGACAGAGAGTGAGGGGGACAGCAGATCTCAAACGGGCTCTGTGCTGACAGCAGAGAACCTGATGTGGGGCTCAAACTCATGAACTGAGAGATCATGACCTGAGCGGAGGTAGGACGTTTAACCGACTGAGCCACCCAGGAACCCAGAACAAATTTTTTTTAAGATGTATTGGACACAATACCTAGTTCTTGAATACCTACATTAATAACTTAACTGTTAGCTACAAGTAGTAGTTTGACCAGGTAAGAACCTTCATTTGCCCACATGAAAAGTGTGTCACTAAAAAGAAACAAAACAAATGAGTAGGTCAAACAGTTTCTAAAGAAGAATTCATTCAATTCATTCCCATATTTGGGGGTAATTAGCATATTCAAGGTACTGAGGCCCTAGGAAATCCTATGCGTGACTTAGATCACAGATTCTGCCACCAGTGAAAACAGCTGGGGTTACTACCAGGAGAAAAGAGGTCACGCAAATATCAAAATCTCTTTGGGTATACGGAGTTTGATCGCGTGAGATTAGGAGAGGCAAGAGGCCAATCAGTCGAGTTTGTGCAGCATAGACCTAGCTCATTTTGACTTCTTAAGCACTCTATTCATATCCTATCTGCCTGCTATGGACGGAATGTGTGTGGCCCCTGACTCATCACATGCTGAAGCACCGACCACCACTGTGAACGTGTTAAAATCAAGGACAATTAATGGGGTTGAAAGGCACAGCATAGGGAATACGGTCAACGGTATTGTAAGAGCTACCCTTGCGGTGAGCATAGTGTGACGCATAGACTTCTCAAATCACGACGTTGTACATCTCAGACTAACGTGATACTGCATCAACTGTATGCCGATTAAAAAAAAAATCAAGGACAATTACCAAATAACCAAATGGACAAAAATACTATGCAAGGCTTTCAGAAGATGGAGAGATTATTTCCAGCTGGGGTAACTGGGGACTGTGATAGGAGACAAGTGTGAGCCAGGTTACTTACCAACAGACGGAAGGTAAAGAAAAGGCGGGGTAGAGAATCTGGACCTTTTGCATTGTGCCTACTCCTTGCAGAAGTACGTTCACCTCATGTAGACCTCAGTGCGTCTGATGTTCAAATAATCTTGCGTAGAGTTCCATACAACATACCTCTTTGAATAATGAAAGGGCTTATTTCTTGACTTTTGAGAGAGACAGAGCTCAAGCAGGGGAGGGGCAGAGAGAGCGGAAGACACCGTTTTCGAAGAGAGAGATATACACGGAATAGCAGTCTTTAGAGCTGTCTGCGAGCCTAATCAGGAAATCGTGCCCACACACTCCACAAATTTCTACATCACACTCCCATCGTGTGATGGGAGTTGTCACTCCCATCGTGAATTCTATCAAGAGGGTGTTCTTTGTTGGTTAGGTCTGAGCTCTGTTTGGTCTTGAATACATCTTTGATATGGTGAGGATCACTGATCCGTCCCTCCGAGCCAATATATTGGAGAGCAAAACTGAGGTAGGCTTATTATACCAGGCATGAAACGAGGACTCCTATAATAGATGGGAGTATTGGAAATTCTGCAGAAGAAAGGAAGAAGAAGGGGAAGAGATAGAAATATTGGAAATAGGAAGGCAAAAGTGAACTTATTTCAAGAGGTTAGGATGGCCTCCCTCGCGAAAACAGAAGGATCGAGTCTCAGACGGTCGAATGCATTGATTAGTTGACAAATTATTTTAGTATCTTTTTTCTGTGTCAGGTATAAGTACTAAGAAATAATTTTCAAAGCTATGGAAGTCCTAGAATACAAAGCAGACCTAGAGGTATGCTTGGTGGAAAAGCATTTGCATCAACCCCCAAAACGTGTTTACTAGATCCCTGACCACGGATCACGCCAGCTGCACCTTCCAGCTCTGCAGGACAGGCGAAGACATCTTTTTTTTTGTCACAGCCACAGAAAACCGCTGAGGGTTTTGAGTAGGACACAGACATTATCTCATTTGTGTTTCAGAGGATTCTCTCGGACTATAAAGACGAGAATGGCTTACAGGGGAAAAGGCCGACAGCCAGAGAGGTCAGCCAGGAGGAGGTGTTTGCTCTAAAGGAGAAAAAAGATGTTTGATTGTTGAAGGGAAAACAGTTTCTCTGCTCAACACTCCTGACACCAAATGTGTGTTTTTCACATCGAGCAATTCTCTGCAGACCCCAACGAGATGTCCTACCATTTAATACCGTTTAATTCTGTTAGCACTGCGAGTTCGGGCGGACCCCACAGGGAAAGGTTCAGTCCCACAAGGCTGCCCAGTCTGGACGCCAATCACAAGTAGCGGGTCCCCAGGGTACCCACCTTTCTGTCCGACTTGGCTACGCATCAGGGGTTCCCATGACCTAGTCCTTAGTTTTGTTGCTATACTAGGAGCACTCAGAAAACTCAAGGAAACGCTGTACTTACTATTATCCGTTTATCGTGAAGGATACAGACGGCTGACTTCCGGAAGGGGCTCGATCACAACGGCTTCTGTCTCTAGAAGTTTGGGGTGCAGCACCCTCCAGAGATGCGGGTGCCTTCAGCAACCCGGAAGCCCCTCAACCCCTTCATGTATGGGTTTTTACAGAGGTTTCATTAGGCACAATTGATTAAATCCTTGGGCACTGGTGATTGATTCAATTTCCAACCCCTTGTCTTCTTCCTGGAGGTATGGCCTGGGGCTGAAAGTCCAACCCCCCAGATCTTGGGGTTGGTTTCCCTGGCAACCAGCCTCCAAGCCCCAAGGGGCACCCTATTAGCATACACTCAGGTGTGGCCAATGGGGGAGGGGCTTTTATGAATAACGAAAGATGTTCTACTCTCCTATTCTCCCATCTGGAAATTCCAAAGGTGTTAGGAGCTCAGCGCCAGGAACCAGGGAAATCATCCTGGACGAGGATGGACACGACACCCAATAAGTGTCCTTATACATGACAGAAGAAGAGAAACAGACACAGGAGAAGCCACAGGAAGAGAGAGGCAGAGATGGGAGGGATGAGGCCACAGGCCAAGGGATCCCTGGAGCCCCCAGAAGTTGGGAGAGGCAGGAAGGACCCCGGCCCCCAAACGTTGGGGGGAGCGG
Source organism: Lynx rufus (assembly GCF_022079265.1). Lineage (NCBI taxonomy): Eukaryota > Metazoa > Chordata > Mammalia > Carnivora > Felidae > Lynx > Lynx rufus. Next base: position 3,798,301 of record NW_025814828.1, read on the forward strand.
AGCCGCCCTGCCCAACCTGGATCTCAAACTTGGGGGCTCCAGAACTGAGAGACGGTAAGTTGTCCCCAGTTTGCAATCCTTTGCTACAGCGGCCCTAGGAAATGAATACCATCTTGTAGTACGCTCAACGCTTTTTCCTCCATGTGTCACCGGTTTGGGGAATACATACACTCTGTTAGTTCTAGTTATTTAGTGAAAGAGTTGCTAAACAAAGCAAGAGTGGAAATGGAGCCACCACCGGGCCTGTGGGCGAGATTTTTGCCCGGAAGTCTGAGCCCTTCTCCGCACACCTGAAATTTCACCACGGAAGAGAGGCGGGCTGCCTCCTGGCCACCCTGCGTGACCCCGTGGCTCCTAAACACAGGTGAAAGGTGACCTACTGGCAAGCCACAGCTAGTAAGAGCCTTCTGTGAGTGATTAAGCTTTACAGGTGGCTCCAATATGGATGTGTTGCTAGATCTTACCAGTTCATTTTCCAACAAGGTAAGAGGGATTTTAAAATCAATTCTAATAAAGGGAGAAATAAAGTCTAATAAGTAATGGGTGTGATGGGAACATCATCAGGCACAATGCCTGCATGGATTTTATTGTTTTCTGAAAATCACAGCTATCAGAGCCAGAGTGAAAATATTATAAAATGCCAAGATGTGGATAATTAAGCAGTGAATTTTTTGAAAAGGAGAATGTCTTAATGGAATGAATCATTATGAATCTGGAGCCCAAAATATAGAATTATTTGGTCTGCTGAATATAATTATTTGGCTAAAATGTGAGAATTACCTTGCAGAAGAATGGTTCTCTCTCTGTGTGTGTGGTATGCGGACCATCAGCATGGGCCCCACCTGGGAATCTGTTAGAAATGCAGATTTGGGGGCCCCACCCCAGATCTACTGAACCACAAACTTGAGAGGGGCGCCCAGCCGTCCAGGTTTAACAAGCCTTCCTGTCGAGGCCCATGCAAACTTGTGTTATGGCATGCTAAACTGAAAACACGAAGCAACTTTACAGAAAACGTGACCCTTGTAGAAAAGGAACATAATTTTGCTTCTTCGATGCATCAAACCTATAACCTTCAAGTGGTTGATTAAAGAGACTGGCAATTCGGAAATGTGCATTTTCCTAAGAAGCATAAAGATGAAACATTGGCTTCCAAACATGCATGAGGGTCCTGTTCCCAGACAGTGACACCAATTTGCTTCCAGAGCTCCATCCTGGGGGCCACAGAGCCTAGACCGAATATCTAGGTAACCGGAGAGGGCAGAAACTTCCAGAGAATCCCTGAAAAGTTTCCTGCGTGTTCCCTCTGGGTCCGTGGTAAAGAGTGATGGCAGGACATTCCATGTCGCCATGGCGCAATCTTATGTAGATTTCAGAAATGCTTTGCACACTCAGCTGTGTGTGTTACCTAAAACCTGTCGGGTTTCTTATGGGTGACGCATGTAGCTGTAGTCAAAAACATGGACGTGAAATTAAATTCTCTCTTTGATAACGACTGGTTGCAGTCAGAGAATGAAATCTGTTTTCTTATCCGCTTGTGCCAAATAAAGCCACATTCAGCCGTGCTGGCTTTCCCTTTGGCTCACGTGGAAATCATACAGAATATTTGCCTGGGCGTGTTTGGGGAGTGCTTTGAAACAGGATGATCACAGAGCAGCAGGCAAATGGAAGTTCGATGTACTTTTCAGAGTCTGAGAGCAAATTAAAGAGGTACCTGAAATGGTTAGGGCGATTCCAAGGTAACTGGAACTCAAAAGTGAATTCTTTTCTTTGACTTTATTATGGCATAAGATAAAATGAGGCGGACCTTGGAAATTTTGAATATTGGCATTTAGCTTGAAAAATAATGAAATTATATTTTTCAGCGACCTATAAATAACACAAATGTACCATCCTCTCTCTTGCACGTGGGTGTGTGCACGGGCATGCACGGTTTAGCAGTGTGGTGTTTATAATGTAATGTGTGTGATTTTGACCATTCTTGACATTTATATTCTGAAAACGGATATAAATTGGAAATAAATTACATTTACTCATCTATGTACACTCTTCAAATATGCAATCAAAATGAGAATATTTCCAGTGAGAGTAAGAAAAACAAAATTCTCTGTAATGTCAGAGGTGGAGAAGCCTTTTAAAATGTGTGTCAAAACACAGTAGAAATAAAGATAGATTCTATTCCAGGGTGACTGCAACCCCACCCCAGGACATGATTTCTAGGCAGAGGGAGAGGAGACACATCGGAGAAAGAGACGAATACATGTACAAAAATTAAAGCAATCCCCAGGAGGGCAGAGAGAGAGGGAGAAAGAGAATCCCAAGCAGGCTCCACACTGTCAGTGCAGAGCCCGACGTGGGACTACCTCCCCCAAACTGTGAGATCGTGACCTGAGCCAAAATTGAGACTCAGATGCTTAACCAACTGAGTCATCCAGGTGCCTTCTCTATCTGTGTTTTGTTTTGCTTTGTTTTGTTTTGTTAAGCAAAAAGAGAATGTTTTATCTACTCCAGTGATTCAGTGACCACAATAAATGTGATGATCTACGAAAAACCCACAGCAAACATCACTCAACAATGAAAAACAAAGTGTTTCCTGTAAGATCCAGTATAAGGCAAAAATGCGCACTGTAGCCACGTCTATTCGACACAGCTAGACTAGACTAGAAGTCTATTTGACTACAAGTCCTAGCCAGAGCAAGTATACAAGAAAAGGGAATAAAAGGCACCAAAATTGGAAAGGAGGAAGTAAAATCATCTGTTTGCAGATGACATGGTCATATAGGGGGAAAACCCTAAAGACTCCCCAACAAAAAAACTCTTAGAACTGATAAAGCCAGTAAAGTTGCAGGACGCACAATCAGCACACAAAAATCAGTGGCATTTCTACATACAAGTGATAAACTACCCAAAAAGGAAATTAAGAAGACCATCTCATTAGAAAAAGCAACAAAAACACTGACATCTTTAGGAATAAATTAACCAAAGAGGTGAAAGTTTGTGCGTTGGAAATTATAAAATATTGGTGAAGGAAATGAAAGATGACAGATAAACGGAAAGATACTCCTGTTCATGAACCACAATAATTAATATGGTTACATTCCACACAGTCCACAGTGATCTACAGACTCAAAACAATCGCAATCGAAATGCCAATGGCATTCTTTACAGAAATAGGAAAAACAACCCTAAAATTTATATGTAACCACAAAGACCCTGGGTGGCCAAAGAAGTTTTCCCCTGGAGAGAACATAAGGAGAGGACACACCCCAGTTAGGAGGCCAGCGATGAAAAGCTCTGCCTCACTCCCGATACACTCTACAAACTGGTTCGACTTACGGTCTCCCAACAAGCCCGCTCCTTCATGGACTACGGTTCATAATCCGTTACCGATGGCCTGAAATGATCCTTTGAAAGCCAGGACTTCCAGTGGGATGTGTCCAAGTGAAGGTAACACATAAAGGCAACCTATTCGTCATCAATGGAAATGATTTCCCTAAAGAAGAACAAAATAAAGTCAAGACTCCACTGAAAATAGAATTGTTTCTAATCCAAGAATAAAAGTAATTACTCATAGGAATATTGAATTACAACAAATTTTGGCTTCCTAGGATATGATGGCTCAGAGATAGAAATATTTCTAATGCTTTCGGATTTTATCCTCCCTGATGTTTTCAAATGAGTTGAACTGAATATTTTGTACAGTTTCAATAAAATATCCTCACATGCCTGTCATTTCTTCAGATAAATTTGCAATATTTAACAAGGCTGGCATACAAACCTCCACTAATTCAAAACACACTCGATGAGTATAAGGGAAGGGACGGTAACATTTGGAGACAAATTTTTCTCATGCCATAAATGGGAAATAATTGGGATTTTGGAATTTTGTTAGGCAGATTTACATTAATCCTATTTTTATATTAAAATACATGTCAATTAATTGGAAGGGAATTATCACTACTGTATCGTGAGTTGATATTTTGATTCTATGATTCTCTCAGTAGTATATCCTGAATTGTAATCAATAATGAATACTTCTTTTTTAAAAAATCTTTGTTTATTTTGAGTGAGGGGCAGAGAGTGAGGAAGAGATTCCCAAGTAGTCTCCACACTGTCAGTGCAGAGCCTGATGCTGGTTTGTTCCCACAAAGTGGGAACAATGACCTGAGTGAGTGAGATAATGACCTGAGCTGAAATCAAGAGTCACTTAACCAACTAAGCCACCCAGGTGCTCCAATAATGACTACTTCTTGATATTTCATGTATAGCACATTTATTTATAAGTTTTTCAAAAGGAAAAAAATATACACATGTAGAATTAGAACATGGCATTTATCTTCCAGGAATTTATAATATACCCTTTCGATTTCAATTATTTTACTTTTCAGATGTGTGTGTGTGTGTGTGTGTGTGTACTTAAGCACTTTTAAAGGTGTTATTAAGTAGAAGGTAAGCGGAGAACATCGTGTAGGTGCATAAATCATATGGAAACTTCCAAAGAAGAAATCATAGGTTCTGAGATCTCCACACCCTGTGTACGTGAATATCTATGTAACATGTACATATATGACTATGACATCATGTATTCCTTGACATACTATATATGTATTCTATTGCCTGTTTCTCTGTAGAACCCAGATTACTCCAATGATCTTTGCTCTTTCTCCTTGAAATAATTTGAAAAATTTGAGTATATTCTTTTTTTTAACATTTATTTACTTTTGAGAGAGAGACAGAGAGACAGAGAGACAGAGCACAAGCAGGGGAGGGGCAGAGAGAGAGGGAGACACGGAATCAGAAGCAGACTCCAGGCTCTGAGCTGTCAGCACAGAGCTTGACGCTGGGCTCAAACTCAGGGACCGTGAGATCATGACCTGAGCTGAAGTCAGATGCCTAACTGACTGAGCCACCTAGGCGCCCCAGAAATGTTTAAGTATAATGAGGTAGTTTCTTAGTAGAAGTGGAGACAAAACTCAACCATTTCATTACCTTTTCCTATTGCTGACTTACTACTAACGATGCAATTACCTAAGCAGCTACAAGGAAGTAATTCATCATAAACCAGCAGGTCAAGAGTAGTAAGCATGTGTGTGATTTCGGAGAAAAAGATTTTGTGGTTGTCTGTTAGTAACAGCTTCAATTCAAGTGAGACGGAATTTGGCTTGTGAGACTGACTGACAAGAATGCCAGCTCAGTTCATGTTCCAGTGCTGCTGTGTGTCTGGAAGTTGGATGCAGACATGGGGAAGACTGGACCCCAGCCCTCCAGCACGCATGGGGTCATCCAGAAGGAGACACGCACGCAGTGGCCAGGTTGTAAGGAAAAGCGCAAACGAATGACTGCACTTCATAGTTGTTCACCCCAAACCATGCCTTTCCTTGATGGGTGTCCGTGTTCTGAATCTGCACCCCACGTAAGGCTCCTTTGGTTGGAAATGGTTCCACTAGAACTGTCCCAGCTTCATCTTTTTCCTTTCTTTCTCCTTAGAGGGGAAAGATGAGTTTTATTTGGCTTCAACAATGTCCAAAAAGAAACTGGAGATACTTTAGTATTTCCACAATAAATGATGTTCCTCTTTCTCTTAATGACTCCCTTCTTAAGAAACAAGAAAGCTTGGGGCGCCTGGGTGGCGCAGTCGGTTAAGCGCCCGACTTCAGCCAGGTCACGATCTCGCGGTGCGTGAGTTCGAGCCCCGCGTCAGGCTCTGGGCTGATGGCTCAGAGCCTGGAGCCTGTTTCCGAGTCTGTGTCTCCCTCTCTCTCTGCCCCTCGCCCGTTCATGCTCTGTCTCTCTCTGTCCCAAAAATAAATAAACGTTGAAAAAAAAATTTATAGAAAAGAAACAAGAAAGCTAAAAAAAAAAAAAAAGATCCTATAGGGTAGTCTGGGAATTCTCTACCTCGGGGTGACTTCGTCTGCGCAGAGGGCACTTGACAACGTCTGGAGACCTTTTAGGTTGTCACAACACAGGGAGGATGTTACCATTGGCACCTGGTGGGTCGAGACCAGGGATGCTGCTCAATGACCCACAATGCACAGGGCAGCTCCCACAAACAAGAATGATCCAACCTCAATGTCAGTAGTGTTGAGGTTGATACACTGTGCTGGACCCCACTCTCCATCATATCGACTCCTAGTGGAGGGAGCATCACAACAGAATCCACATAGCCATGGACCAACATAACATCATCACTTGTCATAAATCTAACATGAAGTTGGGGTTCTTGCAATTCCCAGAATGCCTAATGCATTTCTGTATGCATGATTTCATTTCATTTCATTTATTTCAATATATTTCATTTATTTTTGTTTTGTTTTAATGAACCGTTAAAAAGCCTCCATCATGTGCCAGGAGCTGAGGGCACGAAGGGAAATAGCATGCTCGCGAGATGCTCGAAGTCTGGTAGAGGAAGTAAACATGTAGCCACATGCACTGCCTTGATCACAGGCAGTCCAGGCTCTGTGAAGCCAGTGCCAAGTCACTAATCCTCCAGAGGAAGCTTGCACGGCTTCAGAAAGTTGGTGCATTGGTTGTAGCCTTGAGGAAGAGGTGCATGCCGGTCCACTGGATGGAAAAGGAGAAAGGAGGGGAGCGGGATAGCAGATGGAAACCCTCTGGGTCAAGGAAGAGCCAGTATCTTTTGAGACAAGAAAAAACCGAGTGTGGTTGAAATGAACTGGAGGTCATTCCCAGCAGGATGGGGAGATTAAACACAGGGTCTCTTGTCACGGTTTTAAATGTGATTGGCACTTTGGGAAGTTCACACCGTGACTGAAGACACCCCTTTCAAAAAGGGTGTCAGTGACAGAATGACAAGTGTCAAAGCAAACATGTTTTTTTTTGTCTCTTATTATTTTGCAATAATAGAGTTGGCCTCTCTGCATTTTTGGATACCTTGCAAATATCTCCTTAATTTACATTTGATTTTCTTTATTTTTGTGACTTCAAAAGAGTAAGATGCCAACAGCCTTCCGGTGGTGTCTCACAAGCAGAGTGATGGCTTTTGGAAATGTGCGTTGCCTTTTGGACCCCTGATGGTTTGGGGGGCAGGGTGCATGGTGGAGAGGGGCTCAAACAGGAAGCGGATGTCAGCACAGAGCAAGCTGGAGAAGCTGGTTGGCTCACATCTGCATATGGAGGCTCTCCGCTAAGACTCTGGCTCAGCTGTGTGTGTGGTGGGTTAGTGATCTCTAGGTTTCCTGAAACAATGCTTGGCTCCTTTGTTGAGTTTCTTGGATTTTGCACCCCCCACCATCCCTACTGCTTTGACTCAGCAGCCCGTCTTCAGCTCTTCCCGAGTTTTGCATCTGAGCGTGCTCTGTCCCTCTCTGCATTCCACGGCATGCTGCTACCCGAGCAGTTTCCAAAAAACCATCTCTAGGTGACTCTGAGAAGTGCCTGAAAAATGAGTGACCGAGAAGGAGGAAACCAAGCCAAACAGAAAAAAGAAACGTCTGAACTTCCAGGCGGGCAGGGCACTCCCGCCACAATCTGGCGCCTGCAGCCCCACTCCATCTGGCCACCATGCCTACACCTGCCACTAGCGCTGCCCAGCCAGCCACTCTGCCCCCTTGTCAAAGGTTCCCCCGCATCTGTCTCCCCAGCCTCCGTGCCCAGTCACACCTGGGAGGGCTGATGGTCCACTGTCCGTCATCTATACTAGGGAAATACGTGACCGGATTAAGGCTCGTGACAAGTGACCTAAATCTAATGGAGCTGTCACATAGCCTAATCCAATGCTATCCCTACTCAACTGCATTCTCGGCCTTTCCATTTGTCATTTACTTAGCAGAACTGACAGATGCCACTGAGCCCTAACAGCTAATAGGAATGACTGTCGCCAGAAAGGCCACACGCGCATTTATTGCAATTGATGTTCATGCCACTGAAATGCGGGACACTTTAATTCTTTAATTTTTCATTCGCCCGTCCTGTGACGGAGCTACACGGATATTTAATGCTCTATCGTAAAGCTCTGTTTTCAGAGAGCAGACAGGAAGCGGATGCTTGAAGATGACTGGGTTGTAAAGGTGAGTGTAGGAGAGGCACCTGATTGACAACGTGATGCTCTAGTAATTGTAATGGTGTTTTGTGTTTCTCCAGTATCATTCTTCACAGAACTCACAGTAGTCCAAAGTGATCTTTTCATGGCTTGGTAAATTCCTGCAAATGAGTCCAAAATTGTATCCTGAGATTTACCTAATCGTTATTACCAACAGTGTGGTTTTAAAATCATGAGATATATGTGTTATATATTACATGCTCAAATATTCATGGTGTAGATATGAGTTGCATAGTGTTACATACAGATAGATATAGATAGGGAGACAGATAATGGATGATGAATGGATGGATAGATAGATATTAGATAAATAGATAGATGATAGATGGATGATGGATGGATGGATAGGTAGATGGATAGAAGATAGATAGATAGATAGATAATGGATGGATTGATGAATAGGTAGAGGGACAGATGGAAACACAGATGATAGGGAGATGGAGAGATGGATGGATAGATAGATGCATAGATACATAGACACAGAGACAGATGATAGCTCAGTGGGATGGTAATGTGCTGGAGAAGGTAAAGCAAAAATATATCAATGGAAATATAAAAAGCTATAGAAATATTAGGATGTGCCACTTTCCTTAGCATTGTTTCAAATACATTCTTGGTAAATTTTTAACCTGGACGTCAGAACATCTAACGCACAACAATAACTGACAGTCACAGGAACAAGTATAAGATACTGCTAATTCCTAAGACATCCCCAGAGTTGTCACAGAAATATTAAATTATTAATTCATTCAGGACAAATGTGAGATTAATTTTCATTTCTTTTTTTTAAATTATGTTAAATGTTTATTTATTTTTGACAGTGAGAGAGAGAGACACAGTGTGAGCAGAGGAGGGGCAGGGAGAGAGGGAGACACAGAATCTAAAGCAGGCTCCAGGCTCTGAGCCATCAGCACAGAGCCCAACGTGGGGCTCAAACTCAAGAACCATGAGATCATGACCTGAGCTGAAGTCGGATGCCTAACTGACTGAGCCATCCAGGTGCCCCAAATTTTTGTTTCTAATCCAGTAATGAATTGGTATTTACTTGGGGGAAAAACATCCCAAAAGCTGTTAGCTTTTGTTTGGCTCTAATAAGAGGGCAGTATTGGGTAAAAATGTGGAAAAACAAGAAGAAATGAAGGAAGCTGACTTAGACGCATTTTACTTAATTTTTCCACTTTCACTTGTTTTTACTTAAAGTAAAACGAATGCACATATATTGGGGGCGGTTCTCAAAGAGAAAGAGGGATATGCGATGAAGAGGAGAAGATGGTCATAACCTAGACCGACCATATTTTACTACCCATTGTGTATTGGTCTTGTGCATACACATTTGTGTGTATGCCTATGTATGTATTACATATGTATGCATATAATAGCTATTACATACAGGTAAGAGCTGTGTATATATGGACAGTGTATAAAGTTCACAGGGAATAAATGTGAGACATTTCAACATTTTTCTAAGAAAGCAGGAACCTATAATGTTATATGTTCTCTATTACATAATTTAAATTATATTTACATATATGTAACTACTGAATTCTCTTATTTTTAACAGCTTTTCGGATTATAGTCTTAATGTTTTCAAGATACACACTCACATCTGCAAGTGTCTGTGTTTCCTCCTTCCTAATTTTTGTTCCATAGATCTCTCTTCTGTCTAATGTAATGGACTGGTAATTTCAGGGCAACATCAAATCATAACGATGACAGTGGGCATCCTTACCTTTCACTGACTTAAATAGGAATTTTTCTAATGTTTCCACACGAATTAAAGCTGGTTCACCACTGAAAATACTTATTTTTTTCATTATAAAATTATCAGTCCCTATTTATTACCCATTTTAGTCAGACTTGACACTGAGTTTTACCAGATCCATTTTGGCACATATGGATCATGAGGCTTATCATGTGATTTATCCATCATGATTTATCCATGAGGCTTACCATGTGATTTATCATCATGGTGCCTGGCATTAATAGGTATTGAGCCATTCTTGTATTTTATGGGATGAACCAGTTTGGAGACTCATAATAATTTGGAAATTCAATAATATTACAAGGCATTCATCCTTTAGCGATGGGTGTCAAAGCTGGCCAGAGGCTCTGATATTACTATTATCAGATATCGATGATCACTAGACATTTATTTATCTAAAAACAGGTGCAGGGAAAGAACAGGACAGACTCTGCTCCTCACCTAACAGAGCCTAGAGACTAGCTTTTCTCTGTCACTTTGCTCATCAGCAAAGACATTTTGTTTGTTTTTATTCCTACTCTAAAATCGCTATCAATTTTTTTTATTGAGGGCTTTTAATCGAATAAAATTAATTACATTTAATCTGAATGAAAAGGGAGGGGTGGCCCCAAACACATTTTGAGCACATTTATTTGGGAACTTTGGAAATTTATGCTTATTTGGAGACAAAAGCCTAATTTTTGGTTAATCTAAACACAACAAAATGGAATCGTTGCAGTCATGAGAACAGGGATTTTATGTGCACATTCCTGCCACACACTCCGCCAGGTTTGATCATATTTCCCCTTAATGTGTCGGGGAACATAGTCTGAAATATCAAATTTAATCCATTTAGTTTTGAGAATTAAAAAAAAAAGCTTTATGGACTTTTCTAATACAAACTATAAATGGATATTCCCAGTGAACTTATCATCCAGTGGAGAGAGACCAGTACTTAAAGAGAGCCATGCAGGGGCACCCGGGTGGCTCAGTAGGTTGAGCGTCTAACTCTTGGTTTTGGCTCAGGTCGTGATCTCACAGTTCATGGGTCTGAGCCCTGTGTGGGGCTCTGTGCTGATAGCATGCAGTCTGCTCGTGATTCTCTCTCTCCCTCTTTCTCTGCCTATCTCTCTTTCAGAATAAAGTTAAAAAAAAAACACCATGCAAATAAATAATCAACCGTACTGTGGACAAATGTGATTCAGAAAAATATGTAGAGGTGACACTTCAGTTTAAACCCAGAGATCAGCCTTCCTTAGCAATAGCGTGAAATAATTGGACAGAGTAAAGTTTCAATTATGCTTTTAGTATATAGCCTTAGTTCAATGGCCCAGATAACAAGCAAGTGAAAATAATGTAATACAGCAGAACTGTTTATTCTTCTCCCCCAAATTGTCCTTTTCTGCTGCATATGCTTATGAAATATACAAGGCTTATTCATCCTGTTGCTCACTCAGTCATGTAATAATTTCTCACTCAGTTCTGCATTTGTTCACCTAGCTTATCGAGGGCAAGGAAATGTATCCAATGCCAGGAATACAGGGATGAGACCAGTGTTTTCTCTGAGTGTCTATTCCAAACACTGGATTAAAGTATTCTGATTCTATCTGATGAATGGAAAATGTGGGTGTGTGGAATATGCTTTGAGAGCAAGAGGCCCAAATACATTGTGCAAGAAATAAGGTCTTTAGAGCACGTCAGAGTCAAGGGACAAGGAACATGGAGAACGTGCTCTACTAACATGTATTTTCTGTTCGGTATTGAACAGTTCTGAGTGTGAAGGTCTACTTTAACCCTTTGAAGTACTATTGAAAGTCCTGCAACATTAAAGTGCTCTTTACATGCACGTGGAAGCCCAGCAGTGGAAGTTGGGACACATCTCTCAACGGTCCTACGATGCATCGTTACAGTGAAAGTTGGGACACATCTCTAAAGGGTCCTACGATGCATCGTTCATGCTTATCAGGCAACTGTTGGCTTTGTACAACTTTGGCCTTCACTTTTTAGAGGTAATTTTTAAAAAGGAATGGTGGTATATTTTTACCTACAGAAAGTTCACTTTGTAAGAGTAAACTGGTTTCTAGCATAAGTATTTCATCGGAAAGTCACTGGAAGAAGATGAAGAACATAGTAAACGAATGGTCCCCACGCTTTACACCAGCATCTCTAGATGCCTTTTTTTTTTTTTCAACGTTTATTTATTTTTGGGACAGAGAGAGACAGAGCATGAACGGGGGAGGGGCAGAGAGAGAGGGAGACACAGAATCGGAAACAGGCTCCAGGCTCTGAGCCATCAGCCCAGAGCCTGACTCGGGGCTCGAACTCCCAGACCGCGAGATCGTGACCTGGCTGAAGTCGGGCGCTTAACCGACTGCGCCACCCAGGCGCCCCGATGCCTTTTTTTTTTAACGCTGTTATTTGAAAAATATGTTTGAGACCAGCTGTACTTTTTTGGTGAATTCCTCCAAGGCTCCCTTACTGAGCACCACACTGACTGAGGGCACAAAGGAAGCTCATGTTCTGGGCAGAGACGCAGGATGGATGGGTCCTTGGAAAAAGTGGCTTCCACTCAGCCAACTGAGCTGTTCCTGTTCTCTCTGGTTCCAACCCTGAACGGTGCCACCTGCTGTTTCTCTAGCGGGTTCCTTCCCACCCCCCACCCGCCAACAAGAAACTTCACATCTAGAAATACAGAGCATCCTCTCAAATGTGACTGGGGTTATCGGTGGAATTGTGTGAAATCAGCTTGCCTTTGAAACTTAGGTGGGTACTACTAAAATATTTCCTCCTGAAATGTATCCAACCTCATTTTAATTGGATTAAGTAACAAATCAAATGAAGGGAAAAAATGTTCTGCTAATTAGCAGTCCTGTTGCCAGTATCCTTCTTAAGCCTCTAAGAGATCAGACCAAACTGTGCTTCTAATAATCATTTTCAACACATACAGGATGATTTTAGCCTATATTCTGAGGCATTCTTTGCTTTAAGCAATTCAGAGAACACCATCAGGTTTCCAGGGGGTTATTCATTCTTTCTGTAGCTTTTCATGTCCAATGGGGTAAGCCCCAACTCAGTGTTTAAGGCAACATGACTAGCATTATTTATCTATTATAGGGGACTTTTATCCTCAAAATTTGTGAAGTCTGTGATATACAAGCATGACTTAACTATGCATTGATGGAGGTTTCCTTTATTATGTTTATTTTTAAGAGACACACAGAGAGAGAGAGAGAGAGAGAGAGAGAGAGCCAGTTGGGGAGGGGCAGAGAGAGAGGGAGAATCTGAAGCAGGCTCCAGGCTGCAAACTGTCAGCACAGAGCCTGACACGGGGCTCGAAGTCATGAACTGTGAGATCGTGACCTGAGCCAAATTCGGATGCTTAACTGACTGAGCCACCAAGGCACCCCAAAAATAAAATATTAAAAAAAAACCTAAGATACTACAAAAACAGAAAGAATATCCAAACAGCTGAACCCACACACAGACACATATACACATACATATGCATATGCAATATTTTTATATTTTAAATATACATTTATATATTAAAAACCTGTTAACTTATGTGTTTTATGCATATATATTATATATCTATTAGTACATAATATAGTCATATTATATATCTCTGTTCAACTGTGATTTTCCTTCATGTTGGTTCTTGGATGCATATTATATATATAATATATATTATATATATTATATGATATATCATATATGTATTTTTATATATACATGTTTGTAGATAGGTAGATATGCACAAAAGTGCTCAACTTGGTTAGTCTCAGGAAAATTAAAACTATTACGTACCAGAACAACTAAATTACTATATCTGTGGAAAATCTGGCAATATGAAATGCAGTTACAATGTAGAGTAGTTGGAAATCCACAAATGTCTGCTGACCCCCAAGCATATTTTAAAGCAGAAATTCTCAAAATACAGCAAGTGTTCTCTGTCATCAAGACCTGAAAAGAATCCAACCCACCGCATCTTTATAAAACCAACCAAGAGGGTGTCTCAGCACATTTGGTATTTCTTCCCATAGAGTTGCTATCGCTCAGATCCAGAATTGTGTTCAGATCTAATCATCCCTACCTAAACCCAATCACTGGCTGCCATTTAAACTAATTTGCTCTGCATTAAAACTTCATAGAGAAGAGAATTTCCCTCTTGATAATCTGCATCACAAGATAGTAAATTAAGCTTCTGCAGAACAATATCTATTTCATACATTAAGTATATTTACAATATTAGTGTAGTGTAGTCTTGGATATTGTAGAAGGGAAATCGGCATGTGGGAGGGCCAAATTCAAAAGTATTGCCTATTATACATTTTACATTTTTAACAATCTCCTAGGTGAAAGCTATTTAAAATTATCCTTCTAGATTATCTGCCTTTGACTTCTAATGAGGTAAAGTACTCTATTTCTAGTCACTTCATTTCCTTTCTGTATAGGCTTCAAATATTGTTATCGTTTTTCTTTTTTTTTTAAGTTTATTTACTTAAAAATCTTTTTTTACATTTATTCATTTGAGAGAGAGAGAGGGGAGGAGTGGGGGGGGGTGGACACAGAATCCGAAGAAGGCTCCAAGCTCTGAGCAGTGAGCACAGAGCCGGACGCGGGGCTTGAACTCATGACCGCAAAATCATGACTGGAGCCAAAGTTGGATGCTTAACTGAGCCACCAAGGCTCAGAGAGAGAGAGAGAGAGAGAGAGAGAGAGAGAATCCCAGAGGCTCCACACTGTCAGTGCAGAGCCCAGCGTGGGGCTTGAACTCACCCACCGTGAGATCATGACCTGAGCTGGAATCAAGCGTCAGATGCTTAACCAACTGAGCCACCCGGGTGGCTCATCATTTTTCTTACTTGAGCACTTTTGAGCTGCTGGTATTTATTGATTTACAAGAGAAAGGGATAAATGAAGTATCTTAACTGTTTTTCTCAGATATGTGTGAGGATCCAGTTTGCTCCTTAGTTTTATACTCAGTATACTCATTTTCTTATACTCATTTTTCTTAGTTTTATACTCAGTGTTCAACTATACACTGACCTTAACTATTGTTAGTATAAAGACCTTCTCAGCACAGGTTAAAGATGAACCTTCCTTTATATTTTCTTTTCATTGGCTTCCTACTTCTTCACTCCTTACACAAGATTTTTATCCTCCCTGGAAACATCTGGTGTTTGGGACTGAGTGGTGATCTGTCTTTTCCCTCCTTCTTTGTCGCCCCTTGGAGTTACTGCCTTTGTATTTTAAATTGTCACAAATACAGGGCCACACGCACCCCAACAGACCCCTGGGGTTCCTTTCTGGGCCTGTGATCTTAATAACTGATGCTGTATTCTGTTCCTGTTCAACGCTGTCTATGTTCTTTTCTCCAATTCTTGGGACATTTGCCTCGATTTGTAAACACATTAACAGCAAGCGTTTAACTGAACTCTGATTCACATATTTGGCCTGAGCCTGTTTCCACCTAATTTCCTTCCCTGAGCTCCTTTTCAGGTGACTGTCTGGGTTGTTGGGACTTTGGTGCTAAATACATCGTCAGTTTTCTTCTCCCTTCTGCATTTCTGTGCCTTCTGGTTTGGACTTTTGTTTTGTTTTGTTTTGTTTTGTTTTGTTTTTTTCCAGGACTCCGTTAGGAAAATTCTTTTTAGGGGCACCTGGGTGTCTCAGTTGGTTGAACGTCCAAATCTTGGTTTTGGCTCAGGTTGGGATCTCACGGTTCATGGGTTCGAGCCTCACATCAGGCTCTGTGCTGACAGCATGGAGCCTGCTTGAGACTCTCTCTCTCTCTCTCTCTCTCTCTCTCTGTCCCTCTCCTGCTCATGCTCTCTCTCTAAAAATTATTTAACCTAAAAAATAAAAAGAAAATCTTTTTGTTTGAGTATAGTTGACATACCATGTCCCCTCAGTGTCAGGTGATCCTACAAGTCTATGCGTCACATATGCTCCCCACAGTTTGTCACCACACCGTGCGATTACAGGGCCGTTGGCTGTATTCCCTGGGCGGTACCTTTTATTTCCATGACTTGTGCATTCCGTACGTGGAAGCCTGTATCTCCCACACGTCTTCCCCCATTCTCCCTACCCCCCACCCCCTCCCTTCTGGCAGCCAGCAGTTTGTTCTGTGCAATTACAAGTGCGGTTACCATGCTTCTAGTCTGTTTATCCATTTGGCTTGTTTTTCGACTCCACGTAAGTCTGGAGTCATATCTGTCTTCCTCTGTCTGACTTCTCTCACTTAGCATTATACTCTCTAGACCCACCCACGTTGTTGCAAATGACACCACCTCATGCTTTTTTATGGCTGCCTTGTATTCCACTGTGGGGTGTGTGTGTGTGTGTGTGTGTACGTGCACACCACACCTTCTTTATCCATTCATCTATGGATGGACACTTCCACACCTTGGCTATTCTAGATAATGCTCCTATAAACTATAAACATAGGAGTGCATAGATCTTTTCAATTCAGTGTTTTCATTTTCTTTGGGCAAATACCCACTAGGGGAAGTACTGGGTCACACGGTGTTTCTATTTTTAAATTTTTGAGGCGCGTCTGTGATGTCTTCCACAGCGGCCGCACCAGTTTGCCTTCCCACCGGAAGCTAGAGTTCCTCTTTATATCTCAGTGGGAATTCTGAGTGTGCCATCCACCTGTATTTTCATTCATCCTCCTTTTCAGCCTGCTCATCCATTTTTCCACGTCCTTGAGTTGCTGTCATTCCTCACAATTGTTCTTTTTCTTCAGCAATTCAGTTTTCTTCACTACACAGCCTGCTGTTCGTTGTCTCCATTGCCGTTTCATTTGGTTTTCCTTTTTTTGTCTCTGTTCAATTTCTGACCTCAGTCTGCTTCTCCCTGGATTCCTTTCTCTAATTTATAGATGTACTTTCCTACTGAATAGTGTTCGTGTTTAGATAGGCCAAGATTCCTCAAGAGTTACTCTTGTTTCTTTCAATAAGTTTTGGTGTATAGAGACCTCCCTTTGAGTGACAGATGTTCTACAATTTCAACTATTAGTTGGTGAATTTGAGTGGGCTTCTAGGGCTGTGACGTCTAAGTTCATACTGATATCCTAACCTGAAATCTCCAAATAAATTTTTAACACAATGGGGATCAATCACATCATATATATCCCTTTATAGTCTGCTTTCTTTTTTTTTTCTTTTTAAGATTTTCCTTTTAAATATTACCACCCCCCAACGTGGGGCTCAAACCCACAATCCCAAGATCAAGAGTCACATGCTCCACAGACTGAGCCAGCCAGGCACCCCAATATTCTGCTTCCTTTACATAACATCATATTGTAAGCATTATGACTTATTACATTACTCTGACTACATTACATACTATATGATTATGCTCCTTAGTTCATTTACATCATCTCACAAATTCAGATTGCTTCTAATATTCAGGTTTTAGAAACAATATGATACTGACCGTGCATGGGCGCAAATCTCTCAGTACATTATCTGACAGCTTCTGTATTTTTTATTTATTTTATTTTTTTGACAGCTCCTTTAAAAAATATTCCTGAAATTGACATTACTTGGTTACAACTTATGAAAGCATAAAGAGTCAAAACCAATAACCAACTGCCTTGCAGGAATATTCCAACATGTTTCCAATTCTTCTAAAAGTGTATGAGAGGTCAATTTGTTAGCTAAAAATAGTTAGGTATTTTTTTTACTATTAACACAGGAAGTCGTTTCTCATGCTTAACAGCCGTCTGCTTTTTCTCTTTCTTTCTTTCTTTCCTTCTTTCTTTCTCTTTCTCTTTCTCTTTCTTTTTCTTTCATAATTTGTGTTGCTTGACGGCTGTCTTGTTCTGGTATTATGTATTCTCTACTTGTTGTCTATGTCCTCTTGTAAGATGATAAACTATTAAAACATCTTCACACACACACACACACACACACACGCACACACATATCTATCTATCTATCTATCTGCTATAATTGTTTCCTTTTGTGCAACAGTTTTCTTAATAAAGTTGCTTTAAAAAATTCCATCCTCTGGGATTAGTCAAATCAATTATGCTTGAACTATCATGACTTGTGATGACCATATTGGCCCCTATCTTCTTATGTTTTGTAGTTTGTTTTGGAAGTAACTGTTTTTTGGAAATAACTGTATGAATGTTTTCTCATAAGTGTCACTGTTGTATTTTGGCATTGAAAATTTTTCTATATTTCTACTTTGATCATTTATGGAAACTACGTTTTTAGGGTCAAAAAGAATAAAAGGGAGGCACCTGGCTGGCTCAGTATTTGGAGCACGCAACTCTTTATCTCAGGGTTGTGAGTTTGAGCCCCAGAGTGGGTGTAGAGATGACTTAAAAACTAAAATCTTTGAAATAAAAAAGAATAAAAAAGAGGAGCATAAACGCATGTTTACTAAATATATGACTTTGTTATAGTTTTGTGTTTGGTTTTTTGTTTGTATGTTTGTTTGTTTTATTTGTTTTTAGCTAGGACTCTACAATGGTGTGAGTCTGTAGGTCAATCATGACTGACTTTTTTTTATCTGTTTATAATCAACAAGAGCTATCTGCTTTGGTATTTTTTTTTCCTCACAGTCTTCAAGTTATTTGGCTTATATTGAGTTAAATTAGGTCCTTCATTCTGTGCTGTGTATTTTGTGTTATTTTGGTTAGAAGAACACTAATACAGACAAGAGAAATTGGAACCACCTATGGTGGAAAGCAGTGTTTCCCAAGGTACGATGTGAGGATGAATATTCTCCAGATGAAACAAGTGTGAAAAACATCCACCTTGAAGTCATCCCACAGAGAAGTTCACACCGACCATTAGCATAACCAAGACCCTGGCATCTTTTGGTGAAGAAGGCTGTTTTAATTTTTTGACCCAAGTTTATTTGTCCACAAAGCCCTTGTGTGTGGTGTGTGTACGTGAGTGTAAGTGTGTAAAATATCTACTACTAATAACATGAGGCATTGTCAGAACCCATGCAACATTGAGAAATGCCTCTCTGCATTGTAGTCACTCGATATCTTCAAATGTTTCCTCATACTTTACTGAAATGTCTACCCCCGACAAGACATATTAAAAAAATATGTATCAATAGGTTTTTGCTGCAATGTCAAAAACACATATTTCACTCAGTTCACATCCTGCTGTTTTGTATCACTATATTGTTGTGTTTTTTTTGTTTTTGTTTTTGTTTTTAATGCACGCTGTTTCCCCAGGGCGTCTAGATCAGGCAGTGCTGATTTCTCCAGGTCTTTCTCAACTTACAAAATGAGGGCAAAGCAGGTGATTTTTCAAGGAACTTTTGGGTCGTCTTCCCTAGGAACCAGCACTAAGAGGAGATAAAGAGAACATGGTCCATATGGGCTTTTTAGGGCTGGGTGTGTCCAGCCTTTCTCCCACTGCTGTAGGAGGATTTGGGGCACTTCTGGGATGAATTGACATTTTCTTCCCCATCTAGGAGCTCATGATCCCAAATCCCTCCTGCAGCAAAGTATTGTAACATTACATGGTGTTTGTTGGAACTGTCTTGTACCAAAGGTATTTATTTTTCTTTCTTTTTAATTTTTAATTTATTTTTTATTAACATTTTTTTTTAACATTTACTTATTTTTGAGAGACAGAGTGCAAGCTGGGGAGGAACAGAGAGAGAGGGAGACAGAATCTGAAGCAGGCTCCAGACTCTGAGCCATCAGCACAAAGCTTGATGCAGGATTTGAACTCACGAACCATGAAATCATGACCTGAGCCAAAGTCAGATGCTTAACCGACTGAGCCACCCAGGCACCCCTATTTTTCCTTCTTTGATGTGCTTTTGTGTTCATTCATTTTTCTCCCATATACCCTGCTGTAATTGAACTATATTCCTCTTCCAATGTTAATACGATAATATTTTAATAAGTCACCTGGTATGGAATATCCTCACATTGCTGGAATCAACTCCATTGGGAAATTGTGTGTATTCTCTAACAAGTACATTAAATTCGCTAATATTTTATTTTTATTTGTCGCTGAGGTATGCTTGATGGGTGTTGGGGTTTATTCCATATTTTATTTTCCCTGTGTTTTTAAAGAGTCAGTGTTTGGGGCGCCTGGCTGGCTCTGTCGGTTGAGCGTCCGACTTTGGCTCGGGTCATGATCTCACGGTTTGTGAGTTCGAGCCCCGTGTTGGGCTCTGTGCTGACAGCTCAGAGCCTGGAGCCTGCTTCAGATTCTGTGTCTCCCTCTCTCTCTCTGTTCCTCCCCCGCTCATGGTCTGTCTGTCTGTCTCTCTCTCTCTCTCCTTCAAAAAAATAAACGAAAAATAAAACCATTAAAAATATTTAAAAAGTCAGTGTTATCGTAGATCAACAGAATGGTGGAGGAAACTTCCTTAAAAGATACTCATAGAGATTACAAAACATGAGAGTCACATGAAATTCTCATAGGACTTGCTCTTCAAACATATCAGGTTTCATGTAATTTGGGGGATATTCACTGACTCATAATTTGCATTGTGAAATTGATTATTTAGCTTTTCTTATTGAGTTAGTATTAGTAATTTCTTTTCAAGAGAGCAAGCAGTTTATTCTACATAAATAATTTGTGGTAATAAAGTTTATTAGTGTTTGCTTTTGTGATTTAATATCTGTTCCATTGCTTAGGTATCTGAACAAGGTATGATTTCATCAATAACTGCCCAGTTCCTAATGGAACAGAATAAGTTTAATGAGGAGGGTACCTTCATCCTTCTTGAAAAATGCCATTTCTTTTTTTTTTTAAGATTTTATTTTGAAATAATTGGTACACCCAACACAGGCTTCAAACTCACAACTCCAAGATCAAGAGTCACACGCTGCACCGACTGAGCCGGCCAGGCGCCCCAAAGGAGCCGTTTCTTTGCACTGAAAAATTAACTCACAACTGAACACCGTGCATGATTGTTTTCGATACTTTTTTGTTGTTACTAAGTTGAATGGGAAGAATAAAGTGGAAGACTTTAACTCGTACAGGTGTTATCCATTCCTTATTTTTTTAACCTTAAGGCAATTTTGTTAGCAATTTCATTTCCGGGCCCTCATTAGGGAAATGATGTTATCACAGCCTCAATTCCATTAGGCATATAATTCTAGAGACAAGTGCCAGCAGGTGCGCCCAGAGAGTGGTGCTGATGAACCCAAACTATGAGACAAAAACCTACAGGAAGAGCCAACTGTTAACAACAGACTCATCACATCCTAACTCGGAGAGTTTGCCTCTTTAGAAATGCCAAGAAGGTAGTTGTTTGAGTTCAGGTTGCAGCCACTTGTGCTTTGGGGCAATCACAACTCTCTGGCGTGGCTTGGTCAGATACAAAAGTCAGGCAGAGCAGAGGTCCCCAGCTTTCGCCACGACTACTTGGAGGGCCCCACCGCTAGAGGTTTTGACTCGGTAGATCAAGGACAGGACCCTAGAATGTGCATTTATTTTTTTATTTTTATTTTTTAACATTTACTCACCTTTGAGAGAGTGCAAGCAGGGGACGGACAGAAAGAGAGGGCGACCCAGAATCTGAGGCATGGAGCTGAACTTGGGGCGCGAATTCACGACCCGAGAGATCACGAACTCACGAACCGAGCTGAAGTGGGACGCTTAACCGACTGAGCCACCCAGGTGCCCCTGGAATGTGCATTTCTAACAAGCTCCCAGGTGACACCAGTGCCACTGATCCCAGGACCACAATTTCAGAACCACTCAACGAGGATAATTCTTAAGGCTCCTCAGAAAAGGGAGGGTGTTCTCCAGGTGTGTTGAATTTCCTCTCCCCTCTGAAGTCATCACGTCGTGTTAGGCTTGGACAGGAACCTCCCACAGACACGCAGAACTATGCATCAGGACCATCTCGTGGTTCTTCAGCTAATGAATTCTTCATTATTACACCTCAAATACCCCTGCAGTCTTCATTATTGCTTTTACAATGTTGACATTTTATCTTGTGGAAGGAACATTCTACTGTGCTTTTATAGAAGTCTCGGTGTTCGAATAACCTTCTGGCATTCAGACTTGCAAGGTTAGCTTTGCTGAAAAGCTCCAGAAAATAGTCACAAGGATGGCAAAGAACTCTCTTCTCCACAGATACCTTCCTTCCCAGGGCTTTGTGAGGGCGTATAACCAAATGTCATGCTGTTTCCATTCCATTTAAAGACATGATCCATCAATTATTTTTACCAATTCCCTAATTGTGGGCTGGCCTCCCATACAAGGAACTTGTCTCTTTTCTCAGTATAGATATATTTGCAGATTTCCCTACAGAAATTCTTATGGATGACTTACATTTTGGGGAGGCTTTGTTTTGATCTCTTCTCCATAATATATGTACACCTTCAAAGCATGGGAATGTTATAAACAGCATTGAATCTGAGGCAGTTAGGAATCTGAGGCAGGTAGAATACCTCATCCACCCTCCACCAAGAGGCCACTAAAACACGCATTTCCTCCTGCCAAGTCTCTACAAACATTAACACAGTGCTATAAATACTTTCATTAACGCAGGAGTTAATATTCTTAAAGTGCTATGAAGTGTTCTTATCTTAGATCAATGCCAAGAAATCTAGACTTGATTCACAATTGACCTTTCCTTGAAATGTGAAGCTGATTAAAGGGTGTTCACTTTCATCTCCATCACTGCTCTGTTGTGCTTTGTTTTCACAAGTGGGTTGAGGTCAAATCATTTTGACTCCAAAGTAGTGACTATTCAACTAGAAGATGTCTTTCTCAAGTGATCTCCGTGGACATTTTCTTTACAAACCCCACATAAATAACGTTGGCTTATTATGTTGGAATTGTTGATGCTTTTGTTTTATATCCGGATTGTTTGTTCCTTTTTCTTCACTGCTATTGCTTTTGCTTCATTTTTGTTCAGACTCCACGTTCAAGAAATTCTCTTTTGCATATCAGAAAGCCCTGCATGCTTGAGATTGGATACATTAATTTAAGGTTTTAATTACCTCGTATACATTTTAGTAAACTTTCCGGCTCTCTACAATGGAGAGAAAATTTGAATGGAGAATACTTTATGAAGTCGTGAAAGGAAGAAGTCGTGGCATTGACCAGCCATGGAAATTCGGGGCAAATTACAAATTCGCCTGATTTCTAGTTTCTTCTGTTACACATGGTGGTAGTAACCATATTTTCTCTGTCTGCCTAACATTTTTTAATAAGGATAAAATGAGACCCACACCACGAGAACTCAGTATATACCAAATGGGTATTATACTGGTGTGTACATTTTCATTCTCTGTGTTCAGTCTTGTAGGTATAGGGAAATGTTTCTGCTTTTCCCCATATGTTTCCACAATTATCTTGTAAAGCTCTGCCCTGTTTTGTATTCTCTTATAAACTTCAGGCATTGGGGAAAACATTCGTGTGAACATTCAGATGGATTCACTTATTTATGGTGGCAGTGATGTTCAAGGTTATTCCTACATCCTAAAGGAATGACTGTTTGGGGAAAGATAAGTAAACTTCTTAGGACAACCCAAAAATACCCATCCTCGTTTTCCTAGGGGCCAATGTGTAGACAATGGGTAAAGAGCACAAGATAGTATACAATTGAGATCATGGGAGTTTGGATCACAGAGAACTTTGGGTACGACCATGTCTTAGCCTTGAATTAGACAGAGATAGTGGGGAGGAGCGCCTGGGTGGGTCAGTTGGTTAAGAATCCCACTCTTGATTTTGGCTCAAGTCATGATCTCAGATTCGTGGGATCAAGTCCGGCATCAGGCTTTGTGCTGATGTGGAGCCCGCTTGGGATTCTCTCTCTACCTCTCACTCTGCCCCCTTTCCTCCTCGCTCACTCTCTCTCTCAAAATAAATACATAAACATTAAAAAAAAAAAGAAACAGATAGTGGGGATGCAGAAATCCAAATGTGCTTGTAAGTGATAGAGCTTCTGAAGCAATCAGGTGCACCGACTCAATGATTTTGAAACCTTGTGATTAATTAGAGATTCATAAGGAAAAAATGAAAAACTTTAAATCTATCTCTGCCAGTTACGTGATATATGAACATATTCATCTGCTTGGTTCTATTAAGAATTTTTGTGAAGAATCTTAAATTCTCCTTCTGCAATAAAGTAGTTTCAAAGTCTTGAATTCTCACAGTCAAACACCTCATTCCTCTTAACTGGCTCATTAAATCCCTCTAACATTTCCTTGATAAAATATGTTATTGCCTTACAGTTTTCCATCATAATTAGTCATTAGGGGTAACTTGAGTAGCTGTAAATATTCAAAGGCAACACCGCACCTATGAAATATATTTTGAAGAAAATCAGGATATATGTAGGAAATAAAAGGAATATATAGGACTCTCTAATGCAAATCACCCTCTTAGTGGTGAATTAAAGCTCAGTTTTTAATTAGATCAAAATCTGGGATTCAAAGCCAGGATTCCATGAACAATGATAACATTAGAAATATGTGCCCTGTATTGCTTTTTTTTTTTTTTTTTTTTTTTTTGCCTTTCCACATTCTAATGAATCCGTACATTTAGATTTGTTTTGTCAGTTTGGTCGCACTGTTGATTATTATTATTTTTCTAACCTGAGAATAGAGTGGGTAATGATTAACTTCAGAATGCTGGGAACCAAAGCATAATTGTCAGTTGATGTATATGAGTGCCGTACGATGGATCCTAGTGGGAATAATTTTTACTCGATTGCTAAAATTACTCAAATAACTCATGCTTTTCCGTTAAATTCTGTAGAATAATAGAAAAGGCTGAATATGACTGCTGACATTGCATTAATATTATGAATATACCCTTAAATGAAAATTGCCAATGGAAGCACAAATGGGTACATTTGGAAATCTGAGTGTATGATGCAATTTGAAAACTGTAATAAACACTCTGTAACCAACATCAGACAGCTGTTAATTCACCCACAGTTCGTGCCAGCAAGAAGTTCAGGGGAAGAAGTTCACCATACAACCCAGCAATTCAAGTAAATAATCTATGTATTGTAGAAAGTTTAACCCTGGTCAAACTACCTTTCAATAGGGCACATGTCAAGATATTTAATGACAGGGGTGCCTGGGTGGCTCAGTCGTTGGGCGTCCAACTTCAGCTCAGGTCATGATGTCATGGTTCCTGAGTTTGAGCCCCGCGTCGGGCTCTGTGCTGACAGCTTGGAGCCTGGAGCCTGCTTCGGTTTCTGTTCTCCCTCTCTCTGCCCCTCCCCCACTTGTGTTCTGTCTCTCTCTCAAAAATAAATTAACATTTAAAACATTAAAAAAAAAAGATATTTAAGAACAGATCAATAACAGTGCACATGTGTTCCAACAGAAAACCATATCAGTTTTTCCTTAGATGGTCTTTTGATAGAATGGATTTATGCAATGGATTATTAATAATGAACAAATTATAGTGATACATCTCAACATGAATAAACTTACCAAACATATGCTGAATTAAAAAATGAAAGGAAGTCAAAGAAGTTGTCCAGTGTGGTCATATTCATATAAATACCAAAAACATGAATAACTGAATAATATATTTATATTATTAATACATTTATCTCATGAATATATAAGCATATCTGAAATAATATTGAATGTAGAAAAATTCATCCTATAAGACAACATGAGAGAATAGCACAATAACGCCTCCTTCAGCTTTGGGTGTTCAGTGAACTTTTTCAGCAGAAATGAGAAGTTGATACACAAAGTCTCCAGAGATTTGTAGACATGTACATGGCAGAGAAGAAAACAGGCGCAAAGGTATGGGAATGTGAGAGAGGCCACTGCTTCTGGGAAATGCAAAACAGTTGCTATTTGTGGAGGAGAGAGCATGAAAAGGGATGGTGAGAAGTGAAGAAGAAAACATGTATGCGTGCCAAGATTTCCACTCAACATTTAATGACTACTCAGTATGTACCTGGCGAAATTAAGGCACAGGTCGGAGGACCCCAGATATGGAAATCCAAGTGTCACATTTAATACTTACTCAATATGTCCTAGGTGACATTTAGGCATGGGTTGCTGGATCCCAGATGTGGAGATCCAAGTATAACATTTATTACCTACTCAATATGTCCTAGGTGCATTTAGGTATGGGTTGGGGGGCTGCAGATGTGGGGATTCAGTGCAACATTTAATAACTACTCAATATGTACTGGGTGAAATGTTCGAATGGGTTGGGGGATCCCAGATGTGCAGATCCAAATGCAAAGTGAACATGGTGTGACCATATCGAGCTTGTATTCCAGAGTGGTAAGTTACATCTGAGAGTCATTTGACCTTGTTTCATTCATATCAAACTCTCTCCATTCTTAGCCAGGCATGTTGACAATGGCCTACCGAACACTCTGAGAGTAGAGGGGTCTATGGAAGGAGCCCATCCGGAGGAGGTTGTCTGCTCTGCAGATATAACCCCCAAGTAAAAAGAGAAGGTGCCCAGTTAGAAATTAAGTAGCCAGAACTCTGATAATCAGTTAAGATGAACCCAAGGAAAATGGCTCTAGTCATCTGAATCCCTGGAGGTGGCTGTGTGTGTCACATTATTGGGTGAAGAATTTAATTTGGGACTGTATTAGTATATAATGGGGGTGAAACTTCTATTTAATTTTGGCACTTTTACTCAGCTGGGCTCAGCCAAATTTGGGATGTCTTCTTTATAATAAAGAAGCATAAGAAAGAGAAGCCATCATGACTTGGCTGAAAGATATTGTGACCATCTCAGAATCCACACAGGAGTGTACATAGGCAATGAAGACCGTGTGAAATAGAACAGTGACAAGAAGGGACAGAAAATTGCCCCATGGTGAGTTGTTTCCACTTGGCATCGAGGAAAAGCTTGAGCCGGTAAGGACAGTGTCCAGTTATAAATTTGGTTGAAGGTTTGACCCAACTACGAGAAATAGTCAGGAGAAAAGCAGTATGTTCTTTGTTAAAATTGGGTTGTGTATTATCTTTTAGGGGGAAAACTACACGTCTGTTCCAATGACTCCACAACATTCCTAAACAGAAGGGGTTACAATCAGAATGTGCTATCTCCAGGGACCTCGAGAGGAAGAAATGACTGGAAACAAAACCCAATAATCTGAGTTGTATGTAAGGATTATAGATAAAGGCTTGTAGGACATTTTTCAAAATGGTACGCCAAACAAAGGAGAAAGAATACATTCCCTACTTCAAAAATGCCAGAGAGGTGCAGGATTTTTTTCTTGTTCACTTCAGCTTTATTGACTTTTTAACATATTATGTCAATTGTAGACTTTCCAGAAGTTGCCAACATGGTAAACAGAGTTCTGTATGCCTTTTACACCGCTTCTTCTAATGTTAACATCTCTGTCATCACAGTACAATTATAAAACTAGGAAATTATCATTGATATAATACCATTAACTACACTAGAAATCTTAGGAAGTTTTCATGAGATTTACCTCCAGCTCTCTATTCGTGGAACCTGAAGGCAAATACTGCATGGCAAAGGTATGTTCTCAGAAATTTAGCATGCTATTTCTCCTTGCTACAATCCACTCCCTGAGAATTTCCTGGCTAAATAAGTGTGTACGTAGAATGTTGAGCCAGGTCTGAAATGCTGGGAGCGGTCTCCAACCACAGACACTGGGGGTCTCATCGACCAACAACTCCAGTAAATACTAACGTGTCTATGGTTGGTCTGGACAAATTTTGCCAAGAGAAACCATTTCCAAGCAGTTCTCAGGGATGAGGTAAGACTCTGTGCAACAATGAGTCTTTCTGTTCCCTTACGTGATCTTTTCTTGGACTACGTTCCCACAGTCACGGATGCTAGATGCAGATACGTAGGCTAACACAAGTATACTCACTATCACCAGAGACAGAAGAACGTGCCCTTGAACAAGATTTGTGTAGAGTGCATTTGCATAGCACTGGTTGCTCCAAAGTGTAGAGAAAAATTTCACGATACTCATAATAAGGTGTGGCATAAGGAAGAATTTACTTTCCAGATGCACTTGCATTATTTTCGAGTGTTTATCCATAAAGAAATTACCAGTCAGAGGTGGAATTCTTCTGCTCCTTCCTCACTCACTTCTCAAATTATGTAGACATTAAGGAAGAACAATTTCAACATATAAAATACAAGCTTTCTTCTGGTCCCTTGACATAGCAAAGAGATCCTTTATATTTTCAGAAGTCTTACTGCTCAAATGAGTCTAATGGTTTAGTGGAGCAGTGCTAAGATTTTCCAACTAAGATAGCCTTTTAGCATCGGGGATCTTAAATTCAAAACGTCAATATCTCATCAATTTAAAGGGAAAGACAATCTTTGGGAGAGCATTATAATCTTCCAAAGAGTTTGTACAGAGCTAACAACTCCTTATCTCTGAAATTGCCCATCATTTACAGAAACATGGTTGAAAATGTTGGTCCAGGAATGGAATTATAAAGCATACAGCTTTGGGGAGTGGGGTGGTGATATATCTAAGAACGTTGAGGTGGGAGATAGTTTTGCTACTTCTATCAGTGCTAAAATATCACCTGTATGAAAGTAATAGAATGAGATGTGTTACTGAAAGAATATTGTTATTGCAATTTAGGTGGAAGATATTGGAAAAATGAGGGGATCAAAAATTTCTAGCTTCCTTTGCAACATATGTTTGAGACACAGCCACTGAATGGGTCTCAACTGAGTAGACCATCCAAAATGAGGTGATTCAATCGACAAATCGGAATATGCCCAATTTCTGACCCTCTTATGAACACTTTCCTATCCCTGAGTCCTGCTGAGCTTTGGAAAGGTTGACTGATTCTTGTATCTCATCACAAATTTGGGGGAAAACACTGTTACTTTAGTGTTGATATGCTATTTATCTCCTGTTGAGAAAGAAGTATTTACATGTATTATGATGCTTTCAAATGATGGATTAGGACTGTTACAGAAAAATGGAGTGTGTGGGTTCCAGCCATCGGGCAGACAGATTACCATTATGCTGTGCGAGTGATACTTTATAAACCCATTTGTCACGCAGAAAAGGTGTCACATGTAATCTGATTCATTGCATGTAATGGATTAGGTGAAATTTACTTAGATTTCCAGCAATGGGCGTAAAATAACTAACTTAACCCATCAGCAAACTGTATTTTATCTTTTAAATCTTATTAGGGTTCCCTGGACCAAGAGAAAGAATAAATGGTTGTATTTCAAGTGGCATCAGGCGGGGACAGTGTCAAAATATGCTACCACAAATCATACCCAAAAGAGCTCTGTTTAGGATGTTTGCCTGACAGAGGAAGCGCTACCTGTATGGCCACGTACACACTAGAAATATTTACTCAGGTGCATGTGGTCTGGAGTCAAAGAAGCTTTTCCTTACTTGAGG
This sequence comes from Lynx rufus, assembly GCF_022079265.1. Classification (NCBI taxonomy): domain Eukaryota; kingdom Metazoa; phylum Chordata; class Mammalia; order Carnivora; family Felidae; genus Lynx; species Lynx rufus. The sequence goes on from NW_025814828.1 coordinate 3,827,421, forward strand.
CAGATATTATCGCTAGGAAAATACACACACTAACTAGTCTCAATGTATGATTAACCGATGGTTCTTAATGCCCTTTTATGAGCAAAGCAACATGCCGCGGAAAATTCCCAGATTTTGACTTCGTTTTTTTTTTTTTAATTTTTTACTGTTTATTTATTGTTGAGAGACAGATAGAACATGAGTGGAGGAGGGGCATAGAAAGAGGGAGGCACAGAATCCGAAGCAGGCTCCAGGCTCTGAGCTGTCAGCACAGAGCCCGACGTGTGGCTCAAACTCATGAACCGTGAGATCATGACCTCAAAGCTGGACACTTAACTGACTGAACCACCCCGGTGCCTGCCAGATTTTGGCTTCTTAAGATCTACTAATTCTGGGTGCTGGAAGTCTGAGCGCAGGGTGACAGCATCATCAGATTCTAGGTTCTGATGACCCCTCTTCCTGGTTTATAGACAGCCACCTTCTCATTGTGTCCTCACATGGCAGAGAGAGGGAGAGAGAGGGGAATCAAGCTCTTTCATCTGGGGTGTCTCCTAATAAGGGCACCAATCACATTATGAGGCTTCTCCTCTCATGACCTGATTATGGGCTAAGGGCCCTGTCTCCAAATACCATCACATGGGGAATTAGAGTTTCAACATATGAATTTTGGGGGTGGGGGTCCATAGCAGCCTCTGAATTTCCTTTTGGGAGGATTCCCAAAGGATTCCTTTGGGAATCTCATTCCCATTGTGCTTCAGCTTAGTGCAAAGGTAGATCAAGGTCACTGGCTTCTTTTTAGGAAGCCAAGTGGGACAAATGTGCCCTCTTCCTGAGAGATGGGCATTTGACCTAAGCCCCTCCATTCAGGACATTGTCTCTTGAGCAAGGATGGAATGGTTGGTTTGAAGCATAATCATTGTAGACCAGCCTGCTGGCAAGATGGCTTCCTGGGGCCTCTGGTGGTCCCTGTGAACCCCCTGATGCCAGGAGTTGACCTCCAAGCCCATAGGGATTTCGTGAACCTTCCTGATAATTGTTCTACCAAATTCCAAAGTGAGTTTCACTTGCTTTCAACCAAAACCCACATGGATACAGACCCTCCCAGCTGGAAAGGATTAAAAACCCAAAATCCTTACGTATAATTCACCTCATGGGTATACATCTCATTCATATAGAATGACCGTAAACTTTATGAGGAATGAAGTATATCACTTCCACTCTGTCATTTAAAAGAACAGCCAAGGGGCGCCTGGGTGGCGCAGTCGGTTAAGCGTCCGACTTCAGCCAGGTCACGATCTCGCGGTCCGTGAGTTCGAGCCCCGCGTCGGGCTCTGGGCTGATGGCTCAGAGCCTGGAGCCTGTTTCCGATTCTGTGTCTCCCTCTCTCTCTGCCCCTCCCCCGTTCATGCTCTGTCTCTCTCTGTCCCAAAAATAAATAAACGTTGAAAAAAAAAATATTTAAAAAAAAATAAAAGAACAGTCAGAAAGCCACTGGACTAAATGCTGAAGTGTATAATTTTTTACAGGTATGCTTTCATCTTGATTCAAGTTAAATTTCAATGTGAAGACTGGTGTTGGGTGATTTGCATTAAAATTTGAAATTGTGCAGTCGACTCTCCTAGGTCAACACGAATGCTGTTTGTGCCTTTCAAGGGATGTCAGCTTTTTGTCTTGATGGGAAGGTATGATGAAGCCATGAGTAGAAAGGAACATGAGGTGCAGAATGAGAACCTCACGGCTCTCTCTGTCCGGTGAGAATGAGTATGTGTCACATAACCCCAGAGCTCTCCAATGAGTCTTTACGTGCTATCATATGTACTAATTTCGTAGATCTCCCATTGCCTGTACCACCTCCCAATAAATCAGGTCACCAGTCTTTCACTGGAATTATTCTGACAGCCTTTTACATGTTCTCCCTGCTCCCACTCTTAACCCATTTTATCTTTCAGGATGAATGCCAAAGCCCCTACCATGACCTTCAGGATCTGGTCCCTGCCTACGTCCAGCCTGCTGTCCCAACAGCGAATGTTTGCCCTTCACTCCAGCCAGCCACACTGCACTTATTTCTGGTTCCTTTGTAAATGCACCATGGCCTCTCACATCATTTCATTTCCTCCAATGTGGTGTGGCCTCACATTGCCTGGAATGCCTTCAACTTTATGCCTCACCTCTAGGATCTTCCCACCCACCTCCAACACCTACGTTTTGCAAAGTGTCCATTGGTTAACCACTTCCTGTGGTTAACATTTCCTGTCTTCTGCCGGATTTCTTCCGTGTGCTTTCCTGGCACTCATTGCCCTACTATTTCCTGGCACTCATTGCCCCTCACTCCACCGAGCTCCCTCTGAACCGTGGAGATCACTTGATTGTATTCATTCTCGCAGTGGGAAGTAATGGCAGAGTCTCATTTGTCATTATATCCCTAGGATCTAGCATCATGTCTTACTCCTAGCAGGTATCATGACAAGTACTTGTGGTTAGCATATTGTTGACTGAATGCCAAACTCCAATCCACCAGTGAGCTTGATATACTCAGCTGGTCAACCAGCAGTGTCCCTTCCTTCCATATTGTTCACCACCCAACCAACCGGCCCTGAGAATACCACCTACACCATGTGGGAAGGAAGTCTGTCTATTTGCTAGATACTGGGGATAGTTATTCAGGCAAGATAAGCTATCTATAACCACAATGGAAATGTTATAATCAGTCTACATCCAAAGGGCATTGACTGAGCATCCCTCACCACCACATGATGCAGAAACTCCCACCACAGAATTTTGGGAACGAAAGTGCTACCTAAATGTAAGTCACTACAGCATAGCATCCTGGGAATGCACACACACAAAAGCTATCAGTAGTGTGAGATGGCTCTCAAGGCAGGCACACATGAGGACCTCTTTCAGTAACGGGGAGATAGATGAATGTTCTAGAGTGATGCTGTTAATCAAAATGTTAGATAGTTATATTCTGCAAAGCACCGTCCTCTCTGCACTATTTCGCTACAACAACATTTAAAATCTCTGCTTAAAAATGGGGCCAGACTGACATATTTTACGTGAAATAATTACACAAATTTGAGAAGTGGCAATTTTGGTAATTACCAAATAGTGTGATTCTCTCCCAATAAAGCATATGTCAGATTACACAAAAACAGCATTATGCTGTTTTCCCTTTTTAGACTTTACGTACGTAGCATACAAGTTTCAATACGCTAATGCGTTTCCCCGTATCTTATTTAAGTAATTTTTTTAAACAAATGAGTTGTAGCATTTCTCGCTGTGAAATTTTAAGCCCTGAAAATTTCTTTTGATCTCTTCCCGGTGATTTTTAAAGCAGAAATAGCTTTTCTTTTCTTTTTTTTTTTTTTTCAGAGAAATACCATGGGAGAGCACATGGAAAGCGATAATGCTGACGAGTTTTGCTCTCCTAAAAATGAAAATATTTCTGCACCTCTCACTCCCATAGATGATATTTTCCATTATACCTCTTCTAGGGCGAGAACTATTGTGTTCTGATAACCTGTTGTTATTAGTGTGGTCTCTTATTCCCTGTGAAACACGTAAAATATATTCTCACTCTTCTTCTGTTCATTATTATATGGCTGGTGATAGGTTATTCTTTAAATATGAAAGTAGCAATTGTGAACGGATGTCGCAAAGTACATGGTTTCGTGTCCTGTTTCGTTCCATTTTTCTGAATGATGGGGATGTTTCCTGATTTGGGCCCATCTGGAAGCCATGGGTGAAAATGCAGTTTATGGCCACGGACAAAAGAAAAGAATGTGGTCAAGGCACTGATAGCCCTGGGGTCAGACATCTTCGTGCACACTGCCAGTGTTTATGTCTTGAGCTAATTGGAAACGAGCTTCCTAAGATAATTTAAATAATATTATTACCATATATATACTATATATTATACTATAATATTGTATAATTATAAATAATAAAAAAACACAATTATTTCCCCAGTATCCCAGAATGCAAATGTCCATCGGTTCAAATTCATAAAAACAAGAAACATGACGTGGTCTCTACTATTACGGAATGCAGATGATGACGTTCTCTGCAAAGACAGCCCTCAGGGAACTGCACGTTGCGGCTACCATCGCACTGAAAACTCACTACAGCCTGACAAAGTCAATACCACCCACATTCGAGAAAAGGTTGAGCAAATGAATGGGTCTGTCATGGGTGGGGGGAGCATACAGCCCTCCAGTCTGACATCATCAGACTTTGCAAGATCTTTAAAACAAAATTTTTTCTAATGTTTATTTTTTTATTTTTGAGAGAGAGAAAGAGTGTGAGCAGGGGAGGGGCACAGAGAGAGAAGGAGACACAGAATCCGAAGCAGGCTCCAGGCTCTGAGCTGTCAGCACAGGGCCCCACATGGGGCTTGAACCCACAAACCACGAGCTCATGACCTGAGCCGTTGCCGGATGCTCAATGGGCTGAGCCATCCAGGCGCCCCAAGACTTTGCAAGGTCCTAAAGCCTGAACAGTGAACCTCCTATCCCTGTATCTTCCCAAATAAGCACTACGTGCGTGGGATGGATGAACTCAGGGCCTCCTTCCTATCAGTTACTGCTTGAGAGAATGCTTTCCAGAATCATTGTTCAGGATATGGGGGCAACGTGGTTTGGCAGTTAAGTCTCTGGGCTGTGATGCCGGGCCAGCGTGTGGCACAGCCCATAGCTATTTGTCGGCCTGTTGGCATCTGTTGTCTTTGTTCACTGCTCAGGGGCAGGGCCATATTGGAATCCATGTGCCTGGCCTTGATTTTTGTGGTGGGCAAATTCTTTCTCCCCTGCTGCTGTGTGCATCTGCTGCAAGGCAGATGCAGGGACCTCTGTGCTACTCACAAAGCCCACAGGGATGGATTCTGCCCCCTCCGCCTGCCCCCAGCTAGGATGCCGGCCCTTTGCTTAAGCTTCACGGCACCCAGACGCTCTCCCCCATTAGCCTATCTTGGCCTTAACCGCTAATCTTCCAGAAACAGTGATTCCTGCTCACGAAACACAAAGAAGTCATTTCCAGGGACACCTCCTTGGTGACAGCATCTTATGTGTGATCTCGGGATGGAAGGAAACCTTTTCTCCTGAATCTTCAAAGGCACTGTCACTCTTCTCTAAAAGGAGGAAGACATCCCAAGTCACACAACTCAGGCTGTCCTCGGGCAGGGCAGGTCAGCGGAAGGCTTTCAGGAGCTGGCGACGTGATGCCACAACAACCTTGCAGTGTGAACAGAAGAGATTCTTGCATGGGTTTGGCGGGAGCTGACCTCGAGGTCCCCTCCAGTCTGAGGCATGCTGGCTGCTGATTGCTGGGGAGGCACCGTGGCGAGCCGGACGGGCCGTTGCACAGAAATCAAAGCTGAAGCGGCTCCATGGGGCGAAGACGTCAAACTGTGCATCGAGCACAGAGGCAGGGGTGGGTGGCAGGGAAGGGTCAATGCTCTGACAGTGCTCACTGCAGCACCTGGCCAACCCATACCCAGGAAACACACGGGAGACGTGGATATCATGGTTGGGCTTTAATCCCCAATATAAGAAGGAAGGGTGTTAATCCACTGGATGTTGGAGCATTGATGTAGCGTCAGGAAGGGTGTCGGAGGCGGGGGCAGCCTGTGAGGACAGCGAGACTTTCAAGTAGATTTTGTCAGTGTTCAAACCCCATAACCCCACCAGGAGGGACTCAGCCACAGCTTTGGATTTCCCAAAGAGAGACAGAGGGAGAGGGAGAGGGAGAGGGAGAGGGAGAGGGAGAGGGAGAGGGAGAGGGAGAGGGAGAGAAGTCACACGTACAGGGCCAGGGCGGCCAAAACACATTCCAGGCATCAGGCACAACCTCCTGTGTTCCTTACTTGCACACAGGCTGAATTATGCCTCCGAATTCAACCGTCAAGGAGTGCCTGGGGGGGGCTCAGTCGGGTGATAGTCTGACTACGGCTCAGGTCATGAGCTCACAGGTGGTGAGTTTGAGCCCCACATCAGGTTTGCACTGACAGCACAGAGCCAGCTTCAGATTCTCTGTCCCTCTCTCTGCCCCTCCCACTGCTCATGCTCTTTCTCTCAAATTCTCAAAATGAAACAAACATTTAAAAAAAATTCAACTATCCGGTGGTGCCTGGGTGGCTCAGCTGGTTTAACTTCCGACTCCCAATTTCAGCTCAGGTCATGATCCCATGTGCTCTGAGCCTGCTTGGGATTCTCTCTCTCCTTCCCTCTCTGCCCTTGTCCCCCACTCACTCTCTCCAAATAAATAAATAAATATAAATAATTGAAAAAAAAAGAGTTACGCCATCAAGATCCACGGAGAGAATTTTGACTCCCTCTCCACGAGAGCTCGAAACGCAAGCTTCCCTCAACGTTCACGCTCCTCTGTGCACGTGATGAAGTCAGCCCATCTATCTCACTGGCTAGGCCAATCGCAAACCGTCAGTGAAATATCAAACCACGGGGAGACCCAGCGCGGTTTCAGACTTTAAAGTTTTGCATCATAAACCTCATGGGCACATCAGAGCCAAGAGTGGGAAACCAGCCACGCGGTTGCCCCCGGGGATGAAAATAGGGCTTTGGCAACCCAGGTGCAAATCGGGTCCTTGGGCTCAGTGCTGTGTTGATGAGGGCTGCTGAGCTCAGTCCTGGGGGTCTCTCTGCATCGGGGTATATCTGCCAGAGGAGCAGGGAGGGGAGGGCCAAGTGTGCTGCACACCAGGCACTATCCTGGTGAGGAACGGGGGTTTGTGGAGGCGTCCTCCAGACTTCTGCTCCCCAGAGCAGGGCATGCCGAGAAGCAACCCTAGTGTCTCAGGGCGTCTCCAGCGTGATTCACACCCAGTCATCCACAGCAGGGGCCCCTCGTTAACACTTCCTGGTGCTGTGATGGGTTGAATTCCGAGCTGGACACCGAGACTGTCATCCAATGCTGTACCCAAAACGTAGCGTCCCCTCTTCTACAAGAGTGGGCACGACCCGTGAACATGGTTAATGCCATTCCCTCAGTTGGGTGACTCATCGGTTGACTTTGGGGTCAACCAATTACCCTGGGTGGGCCTGACCTAATTAGAAGGAGGTATCAAGTCAGAAAGATAGGAACCTGCTGGCTTGGAAGAAACCAAAGAGCCACAGTGAGAACTGCTTCGTGCAGCCATGTGGCAGGAAACCACAGGCAGTGACAAGGAGCTGGGTGTGGTGCCTGGCCAACATTGAGGACAAAAATTGGGATTTTCATCCTACAAACTAAAATGAGCTAGAAATAGGAAAGGCATTTCGAGACCCCAAACAGAAGACCCAGGTCACATGCATCTGGATTCCTGACCCTCAGAAACGATGGGATAGTGTATGTGCCACAGATGGCCTTCCTCATTCCCTGTCGCTCTCTGCACCATGTTTCCGGAGATCACTCCCTCAATAAACTACTTGCACCAAAGTTCCTGTCTCAGGTGCCAAGTTTTGGGAACCCAAACTTAGACTGGTATGGTTCTCCTGACATTTCTTGAAGGGTAAACAACATTGAACGTGGTCTTCTTTTTCTCTTAATGTTTATTCATTTTGGAGACTGAGAGAGACAGAGTGTGAGCAGCGGAAGGGAAGAGAGAGAGGGAGACACAGAATCGGAAGCCGGCTCCAGGCTGTGAGCCTTCAGCCCAGAGCCCGACGCGGGGCTCGAACTCACGGACCGCGAGATCGTGACCTGAGCCGAAGTCGGATGCTCAACCGACTGAGCCACCCAGGCGCCCCTGGACATGGTCTTTTTTTTTTAAACATTTTTTTTTTTTACTTTTTTTTTTTTTTAAACATGTTTCCAACACCAGGAACTTGTGATTTTCGACAGGGAGTAGATTTCTTCACAAAGGAAACAAAAAGCCAGTATTAATTTAAATTACCATCTGAAGGGATTTGGGAAGATGTTAGAAATGATGTCATGTCTGTAAATTGACTTGCCGTATACTGATGGGGAAATGTTTAAGGTTCTTTCTACAGGTTTTTTAAACGTTTTTTGTTTGTTTGTTTGTCTGTCGGCACAGAGCCGGACGCGGGGCTCGAACCCACCAATCATGAGATCACGCCCTGAGCCGAAGTCGGTCGCTCAACCGACTGAGCCACCCAGGCGCCTCTACTTAGAGAACTTCCTAATATGTACATATTTAAAAGTTGTTTTTTAATTTTCAATTTTTATCCCTGCTGGTGCAATTAACATTTACTCTTTGCAGCAACTCATTACCCGGAATGCTAGGGTCCTCCTATAGGTCTCCGTTTCTGCACTGCTATGGATTGTGTGAGTGGGAAAGTCCTATGGGAGACATACTCCCCTCCCCACTCCCTGCCCTCCTGCCACGCTTACCAACTCCCCCCAGGGGGACGCTGGCGCGGCAAAATATTGCCGTGTAGAATCAGTGTCCCCAGTCACTGAATGGATGCCCTCGGCTTCGGCTGAGCTCCAGCATGGAGAAAAGTGTCCCGTGGGAAGGAAGAAGCGAACAGAAAGTCTAAGTCGACTCCTTGGATGATGCCTCAATTTCCCATCCATCCTACCCTGCTTGCCTCGGCCACATTTAGAAACAGAACCGTGTTAACCTCAGGTCCGAACATTACTGGCAGTTCCCATGGGGGGTGGGGGGGCGGGATCTTGATGCTTTAAAAGTAGTAAGATACCTCGAGGTGCGAGGTCTGAACTCATTAAGCCTGTTTTTGTTTTTGATGTTGTTGTTGTTCTTGTTGCAAGATGGTGCAATGCCAAAAAATATAAAATAAAAAGGTTCTGTGAAAGACAAGCTTATTTTCGGCTTTGTGCTGTGAATCATCTGCTCTCACCCCGCGGCTCGTCTCCTGCACAAACAAGGAGCAGTTCTACCGGCCCCTGATTGTATTTCCCGCTCCTTCTGCTCGTGGGGGCACGATTCGAGCACACCTTCTGCAGTGCCCCGGCGGTGGGATCTGGGCTGTTGTCTGTTCCCTTCCAAGGAAATCCAAGTTCAAGTGGAAATGAGACAGCCTGTCGGAGGCCAGGAGTCCCAGACCAAGGTGACAGCCGGGCCCTGCTCCGTCTGAAGGCTGTCGGAAGAACAAGTCCTCTTCCTGTTGCTAGGTGCTGTCTCCAGTGCTCGCTGTTCCTTAGCTTGTGTCCACCTCCCTGCGATCTGGGCCTCTGTCCTCACGTGGCTGTTTTCTGTGCGTCTTTTTGTCCAAATCCACTCTCCTTTCTCCGATAAGGACACCAGTCAGTGGATCGGGGGCTCACCTGAAACCCATCACGATTTCCAATCAAGATCCCTAACTCATTACATTTGCAAACACTCTATCCCCCCAATAAGGTCCCCTTGTGAGATTCCTGTTGATGTAAATTTGAGGAAGGGGACCCTCGTGGACCCACTGCGGGACATCCCTTTGGGTCTCTCTGTCGTCCCTGTGAGGCTTTCATGTTGCAGCGACCCCCAAGGAGCCGAGAAGTGGTGTCCACAGGAGGAACCGACAAAGTGTGCTATTCTGGGCACAGCCTGGTATTTACAGAGTGGCATTGCCCATGCCCATGCCCACGGATCACCTGCCCAGAGAGCCCCCGGGACCAGCAATCTGTGGGGGCGGGAGACAGCCGCACAGATGAGAACAAAAATGAAAAACTACAGGAATGTGTGCTGCCTTGAGGCTCGTCTGCTCCTGATTAATTGGGATGACGGCGAAATACAGGGCGTTTTCTTGCCGTCAGCGGGCATGGTCCTCCCTCGCAAACTTAATGAGCTGTGCCTGGACGTTGGTCCGGCTTCCCCCTTTATTCACCCATGTGTGCTGTTCACCTCCAAGGTTGGAAGACCACGTAGCAACCTCCCTTCCCCGCTGGGCTTCTTTCTGGGAGCTGGGTCCCCGGATCAGCGGTGCCTGTCCATCAAAGGCAGGCGGACACAAAAGGCTCGCCCAGGGGGCTGCCTGCCAAGCCCAGGGAGGCCCGTCCAGCACCGAGCTCACATTCAGAGCAGATTATCTCTGCTTTCGGGGACACTGTTCCCTGCCAAAGGAATGTTTCTAGCACATCGTGAGATCTCCCTGCCGGCGGGGAAAAGGTAGCGATGGAGGCAGACAGAATCCGTTCGCTGCACAGCAGCAAAGAGAGATCAGCTGGAGGAGGAGGAAGAGTTGAGCTCAGAGTCTCACCGGAGGAGGAAGAGTTGAGCTCAGTCTCTGTAAAGGGGCGGGGGACACCACTGTCCACTTCGTCTCCACTGGGGATTCACTTGAGTCACCCAAAACGACACCCGTGCATGTGTGTTGGTATCATCCACCTGGATGGAGTGTGCAAATAGGTCCCATTTGCCTCTGGAAACAGACACCCGGCCCGACGTGATAATCATAGTGATTTTGGTAAAGCGCTGTGCGTATGCAGTGATTTTCTTGATAGGATTAAAACTAATGGACGTTCTGAATTCTGTCCTCCCCTGAGCTTACGGGGAAAGCGTCTTTTTATCTCTCATTGCTCTGGTCTCCGTGTTCAGAAGGCTGTCTCTCCAGAGGTTTGTATGAATTAACTCGAGCACAAGAGTCTGTCGACGCATCGCCTCTGAGCACGGAGGGTTTTCCTACTCTCTGAGGCACGGGTTCCCAAGCTGTGGAGTGAGGCAAGTCCAGTCTGCTGCGTGTTTGCAGAGTTTTATTGACATGCAGCCTTTATGTACGGTGCTTAGGGCTCTGTTCACGGTGCAGCAGTGGATTTCACATTACGAAACGTCTTTAGACCCTGAAAGCCTAAAGTATTCACCAAAGTATTCACCAGCAAAAGCTGTGTGCTGAGCCCACTATAGGGGGTCACGTGTTGCAGAGCAAAATGTAGAGTGAAACAGTTCCTCATCTGTGACGTGCCTTAGATGCAGCTGTTTGATGTTTTTGTGACAAACAGGATGATGCTTAAAGATGCAAGTAATAGCAAGTTTCAAGCCACTCACGGGTGCTCAGGAGTAGAAAGAAAGAAAAAGGCCATGGCGAGAGCATGCGCAGAAAGAATTGGGTCTACCATAAAGAAGGACAGTAAAATACTCAAGAGGAAAACACTCACGTCCGTAAGATAAATCTCTTTCCTACCTAGAAAACACCTGCCTGGGCAGCTACGTACGAGTGTCTCCTTCTGTTCAGATATGCCCCATGTATTCAGAATTTATGCCAATATTCTGGCCCCAATTTCCTTCTCCAACCTTTTTCTCTGTGATACGAAACTAATTAAGTCTAATGTCTTTGCAGTTTGTGGAAAAGATTATTGTTTGAACCATATCTAATGACACCGTATGGCTTTTAGCATTGAACAAAAGTATATTCTAGCCCGGAATCACTGATACATATTCTACTGCGATATACGTGTTAGTCCTCCGTCTATGCAGCAACAATTCAAAAATGACTTCAGTTCTTTTAAACTTTGATTACGTATCTTAACATATGTGCCATCCAGCCTTTTAATGAAAACGGCCCGCGACCCCCCAACTTATATTTCTGGGACATACACGGCGTGGAAAGTTACGCTAGGTCAGATCTGTGAATTTTGGTGATTTAATGTGCTTCTAATTAGTTCAGATCTAGTGAATACGTTTGCACACTCGTTTCTGCTGAGAGCCACGTTTGAGGATGCGTTACGCCGACCGTGGGAGGTAGGTAACAGCTCAGCGGACTTTGGTTGGTATCTTTTTTTATTAGGATTTTGTGTTCTTTCAGCTGGTGCTCTGTGCATGGTAATACCCTTCAATAATGCAAAACAGCACAATAGGTATTCTTTGAGCAGTGACTCTGGCAGACCTTAAACCCATCCTCTTTAGTACCAAATTCAGGGAGAATTACCCTTTCAACATTTTACAAGGTCACGGGCTTACACCACACATCCATTTTTCTTCACTTGTCGTGAGCGTTCTGACTGTTGTCTATTACCAGACCATCAAAGATTTCCTATTAAAATGCATATTAGAATATTTAATATTCAAAGTATAACGGAGTATGAAAAAAAACCTTTTTCTCTATTTCTGGAAAACGTACAAGTGGGATTAGTCAGTGCTAAAATAAGAAGGAAATCCCATTTAGTCTAGGCCAAGAAGATAACGGCAGTTGATAAACAGGCATGGGGCCTGCAAGGGGAGAGGAAGAGCAAACTTTAGTGTCAGCTGCCACAGGAGGTTGGAGTGAGGACAATCCAGGTAAGTTAGACCAGAAACCAGAAGTCCTTCTCGTCAAGGTGGCCCCAGACATATAGACCTGTCCAACTGCGTCCTGATAGAATAAACTTCTCTGTTCTCCCTTGTTCTTCTTCTTTTTTTTTTTTTAAATGAATCCCTTAGGCAGAAAAATGGAAAATTTACCGAAGGATGTAGGGGAAAAAAACCTAAAATGAATGAGGACATGTATTATGGTTCTGGATGAGACTATTCGATATTGTTGACATATTTAAAAAAAAACAAAACAAATCTAGGTTTGGCACGAAGTTAATGCAAATCACAATGGAAGTTGTTTTTGTTGTTGTTGTTCACAGAAGGTTTCTTGTGATCATCTGGAAGAATATACATGTACAGGAATAGTTACGGCAGTTTTATAAAGAGGAGCAGTGAAGGAACGGAGAGAGGGAATGAATTATCCCAACCAAGAATCTGCAATTATTCACACAGTGTGGTATCAGAACAAGCAAACAGAGACTGATGAATAAAGTGAAAGAGACACATGAAGAGACGTACACTAAGGCACACGTGTCTTAAATAATCTAACACAAGGTAATGAACATTTGGGCTAACTATTTAGGGAAGGGTAAGATTCACTTCCTACCTAATTAAACCCCAGAATTAAATATAATTGTTAGAACCACCACCTATATTTCAAGAAAGAATATCACTCTCATCCTAAAAATCCAAGCAAGAACAACATGATTAAAAGATAATTGTTTAAAAAAAAATCACAAAATCATAGTTTTTGTTTTGAAGGTTCATTAAGAGCTCAGGACACAAAGAAACACAATAAACTACATTCTAAAAAGGAGCAAGCCTTTTAAAGGAAAGAAAAGACCCATGCCTGGTTCCATCTTTGTTGAAGTGATTGGGGCGGGAGGAATCTGTCGTAGATGACGGGAAGGAGAAACTACCTAAACCTGTAACAGTGGCCACACACGGGTTGGGTCTTCAGATTAGAAATTAGTCCTGCAAGGGGCGCCTGGGTGGCTCAGTTGCTTAAGCATCTGACTTCGGTTCAGGTCATGATCTCATGGTTCATGGGCTGGAGTCCCGTGTTGGGCTCTGTGCTGACAGCTCAGAGCCTGGAGCCTGCTTTGGATTCTGTGTCTCCCTCTCTGATCCTCCCCCTCGAGCTTGTGCTCTGTCTCTCTGTCTCTCAAAAATAAGTAAACATTAAAAGAAATTAATAAATTAAAAAAAACACTAGAAAAAAATGTCTTTAAGGAATAAGTCCTAGAACATAGATTGGGGCATATGCCCATGGAGTCCCAAAAATCTTCCCAAAGTCAAGTGACTGTATGTCCACTGTGCCATGGATGGAAGACCATTGAGATAAACAGCCCTGGACACACATGCACATGGGTTCTCCTCCAAGGTCAAGGCAGCCTCTTGCAGAAGGTAGGTGTCAGGGCGGGAGACCCGACTGAAGGTGTTCCTGGGCGTCCCAGAGAATAAGACGGCAGCCCCGCAAAGACAAGGGCAGTGTCACAGGGTGGAGAGAAGGTTCCCGAGCTGCAGAAAGCTGGCACGTTGAGGGAGACAGCAAATAGACACCCCAGCAATACCCCCAAAACATCTCAGGGGTAAGGGGACAGGGCAGTCTCATGGTTAAGAAAACGGACTTCCCTGCAGTGCACAGAGAGCACTCTGACATTGTACCAAATCCCAGATCCCAAACCCCACTGAGCATGAAGGTGTAATCCTGTCCTGAAAAAGCTGAGGTCCTTGGAAAGCTATATCATTGTCTCGCGGACCTCAGATAGTCTCTTTCCTTGTTTTTCAGTCTTTTTATCATCGTCTTTCAGTTTGGATACTTTTCCACTGGCATCCGAAGGGAAGGAACAGAGAATGGGGTGCATGCAGTATTCAAAGAGATAGTATCCAAGGACGTTCCAAAATCAACCAAAGGTAGTCACACACAGATTACTGCTGTTGTGCAAGCCACAGACAGGATAAACACAAAGAAAACAGCACGTAATGATTTCACAGACAAAGGGCTGAAGACCCAAGGTAAACAGTCAATGTTGAAGCCATATTACACACAGGCAAGTGACAGTATGCATCACAGCTGACTTTTCACAGCAAGGAAAGAGAGGCCTGAAGGCAATGGAAAGACCCACCTTTAAGGTAATGAACAAATAGTATCAACTTATAATTATATATATCCAGTGAAAACCTCCTTCAAAACCCAAAGGGAGATGAAGACATTCTCAGGTAAATAAATGAAGCCTGACGTGTTCCTGTCCAGTGAGCCTACCCTACATGCTACAAAATATAAAAATAGAAGGTCTTCAGGAAGAAGGAAAAGAATACCAGATAAAACCCAGTGACGCAAAAAAGAAAAGAACAGAGAGCAATTGTGTAATATCTAGATAAATAATATAGATAGATAGATAGATAGATAGATAGATAATTTTGTACCTATAGGTTCACGTTTCCTTTAGCAGAAGAATGAAAGTGTAATGGGCAGAAAGCAAATACATCCCGATACTCTGATGTAAAGTTTGAAGGTAATGTTATTCTAAAGGTAGACTATGATATGTTAAAGATAAATAGTGCACCCTTTAGAGTGGTGCTTTTCTGCTGAACTTTCTGAGGTGATGTAACTGTTCCTCTGTGTTATCCGGGATGGTAGCCATTAGCCACACGTGTATCCTGGGCACGTGACATGTGGCTTATAGGACTGAGGAGTGGAACTTTAAATTTTATTTTATTTTGTTTCGATAGCTACAGATGACAAATGATTACCGTACTGGGCAGTGCAGCTCTAGGGTATCTGAGGTACAGACGGGCAATCGTTTTCTGTCAAAGGTCAGGTAGGATGTAGTTTCGGTTTTATTGACCAACATGTGAAACAGAAGATGTAATGTTGGTACGCACATAACTATTTAACATGTAATCATTAAAAATATAACAACCATCTTAGGTACTAGAGCCTAGAAAAACAGGTTGTGAGCTGGACCCTCCCACAGAGCAATCACAAAATAGCTCTCTAATCACTAGAGGAGATAGAACACAATACTAAAAAAGAGCCAACTAATCCCCAGTTAACACAAAACAGAATACATTCCTAGTGGGAGGGTAAACAGCAAAGATACTTTGGAAAACTCCCTGGGGTATTATTTATAAGTTCAAACGAACTCTGGCGCTATGATCCACCCATTCTCTCCTGGATATTTACATACAAGACATGAAAATGCATGTCCTCAAAGAGTTGTTCAAGGATGTTCATAGCAGGTGTATTCTTCATAAAGAGAAACAAGAAATGACCCAAATATCTGTGAAGAGGATGAATAAACAAATTGCCCAAAGGATATCACACAGCAGTGAAAGGCAGCGGGGGAAAAAAAAGTGTAAGTCTTGGTAAATTTCCGTAAGTTGGATATACACCTGTAGAATCCTGGTGCAAGTTAAGAGGTACACAGTGACGGGCCATCCGGAAGTTCCCCTGGTGTACTTTCCAAGAAAGGAAACTATTTTTTTCATGTTTCTGTATTTTCCAAATTTTTCCCAAGACATGGAGACATTTTAAAATAAACGGTTTCCAAAGAGTTCATTGTCTTGTTGAACAGCTTTTTGGACTTGCATTTCCCACAACGGAGATCCTTTCACCAGCTTGCATATATAACGTATTTCCCGTAAAAGATTCTTTGTAATGATGATGTTAGAATTGTCCTCTAAAGAAATTCAGAATGAAATTAAAAATTTCACTCCATTTCCATAAACCCTAATTCTAATTTGGATATGTGCTGGAGGAAACACAGATGGTGAAAATTCTTAACATACATCGATACTCTTTCGTACTGCATCACTTCCTGATTATCCGGTGGATTTAACCGGTGCTCCATGACATTGGACCTCTGCAAAGCATGATGACAAAAATGGATTTTCCTGATATTTCACTAAAGGCTTCCATGTGCCAGTGACACACTGGAAAATCTATTATAGTCTCAGGTACCTGGGACAATAGCTGTTACAGAAAGAAATCTCTCCATACCCCCTACCCTTGCTCCCTCAGAAACCAAAATAGAGCTCTGATTGCTCTTATCTGACCTACTTAGTGTAGAGTTGTAATGACCTAATTTCCTAAAGTCGTGGTTTCCAGAAGAGCTGAGTGGGGTGCACATTTTAATTCTCCTAGTACTGTGTGGTACCCATTTTTAAGAATCGTGATGACATCGAAATCTGTGCGGAAGTACAAACATCCTCAAAAGGCCACTAGCCGGGCGATGCCCGGGCTGACTTTGTGAACTCACACATGAGACATCATCCACATCATTCTTCCCAGTAGTTGGCTTCATAATGTGACTCCTGGCCCCTTCCTTCATTTCAGCCTATAGACTGGCAGCTTCCAAACATCTGCCTTCCACTCGCACTCCTTGTCAGAGCCGTGACAACTGGGCGTCTGCTGCGTGAAAATTTTAGTTTTCATTTTCGCGATATCTACGGCAGCCGCCCAGCTTCAAACCACTGTCTCCTGCCTGGACTCTTGCAGCAGACCCCATGATGGGTGTCTCCTATCTCCTTGTGCCTGCCTGCAATTCATTTTCTTCAAGGAAGTCTGAGTGACCTTTCTGCAACAACAAAAAATGCCTGTGCCACTACTCTGATTAAAATCCTTCAAGAATGGTATTTTATTTTTAACATGAAGATAGTCTAAAATGTTCCAGATGACCTACATGGACCCCATTTGATCAATCTTGCCCATCCTTGTCCCTCAAAACATGGCACTATAATAATAAAATGTTCCTGGAGAGACAACAAAGCTTTTAAATGGGGTCAACTTTATATATTCTTCAGGATTTAAGCCGAGTTGAAATTTTAACATCCAGGTGGTCTTTGCTGAACCAAATGTGGGATGGCCAGCTGCCAATTTCTCAACACAAGACAGTCTGATTATGAGTTCAGATTAGAAGACTTTTAGAGAAGAAAATTTGAACGTGTTATCACGAATTCTAGAGACTCTGAAGAGTCATCATGGAATTAGAGACATCCTCTATCCTACCCACTTGCCTTACTAATCACATCGTTCCAAAATCCCTGTTGTTAACACAGGGGACAGGAATGCTTTTCATCCCCTAAAATATCCATATAGGGCTGAAGAAAATATTATAAAGGTTATTAAAAATAACATTGGCCACTGTATTAGTTTCCTAAAGCTGCCATAAGAAAGTATCATGGATGAGGGGGTCCTAAGCAGCCGATATTAATGTCTGACAGTCCTGGAGGCTGAGAGTCTGAGATCCAGGCAGGGCTGGGGCTGGTTCCTCATGAGGACTCTCTCCTTGGCGTGTATACACCATCTTCTCCCCTTGTCCTCACGTGATTGTGGTCGTCCCTCTGTCTGTGTCTGTGTCCTGACCTCTCCTTATAAGGACCCCACTGCTATGGGATCAGGGTCCGCACTAACAACCTCATTTTACCTTAATTCCCTCTTTAAAGACCCCACCTCCGAATACGGTCCCATTCCGAGATCCTGGGGGCTAGGGCATCAACATATGAATTTTGGAGGGGGACACAGTTCAAGTCCTAAGAATTCCTTTAAATAAAAGTGTCATTCCCGATCCCTTCTTCTACAGCCTTGTCACTTAGTGTTACTACAGTGTTTTGATAAATGACTTTGGCCACGTATCGGTCTTTGGATTCATATGGCAGGCTTGGAGAAGTAATTGATTGGCCTGAGTTCCTAGGAAGGTGCGGTAATGACTAATGTTGGCATCCAAGTATTCTGAAAATATTCATTTGGGTTGGATGCGTGTGTTTGTGACTAACATAGAGAATGTCAGTGACCATCGGTGATATCAGCTCACCATTTCATCTCCGAGATTCACTTTTGTAGAATATTGAGTGGGAAAAGATCTCAAAACTTTGGACATGGGGAAAACTCATTTTCCAAAACCCAGGTCTCTGGAAAACAAATTATGATGAAACCAGGGTGTAAAAATGTGTAACCACGTTTCAGAAGCAACATTTGGACAAAGGGTCAGAAGAAAAACGTTCACCTTTGGTATCTGTACTTTCTGTGGCCAATTTAATAGCTGCCATGGGGCACTGCAACGACAATTAGCACATAGAGTCACAAAATCAAAATGAAAAAGAGGGCCATGTTATTTCCAATGGTATGACTTTGGGGAAAGTGCTTACCTGTTCACTGTGATGAGAAAATGAGCTAAATATAGATTTAAATGTCCTCTAGCCCGTAGAGAAGTCTAGAGACCATCCCTGTTACAACAGCTTGCAGACAAGTGTCAGGTTTAGGAAACGTAAAGCCGCACGGCCGCTACCTATGAACATTTATAGGCAACGTCTGGACAAATCGAAATGGCAGTTGGGTTACCTGTCTTATATACACTACCTGTCAGTCAGTGTAACTCAGGTTAACCCCTATCCTTGAGTCTAGTTAGGACTAAGCTTATGGTGGGAGAGAATCATGATTACAGCAGGATTTCTTTATATTTTAAAACTAAGTACCGAAATATTTGCAATCTTTTTTTTTTTAAAGTTTATGTCATCCACCTGTGCCACCTGTTTTGTCGTCACTTGGTCCCCATCAAAATCCTCAATTTGTTGAATCACAATCGGTTGCCATGGAGATGATTGGGATGTCACAAACAGGATTATGACTTCAAGTGGGGAATAAACAGCAGGCACAGTGAACTCTTAACAAAATCCTGTTATTATGCAAATAACCTTCAAATAATTGAGTGTAACCCCAAATGCCTAATTTTCTTTTGTGGGGATTTTTTTCCCCCTTTGGTGTAGAAAAATGCATCACCGGCTGCTAAATTCAATTCTAAAATGCAAATGTCATTGAACTCGAAAATGGATTTTAGAGTAAAATGCCCTAGTATACAACACACACAAAATCTTTATTGATATGATGTTAAGACAGTTTTAGGAAATGTAATGATTTGTCCAAATGTAACCAGAGAAGCTTTTTCTGAATCAGAAGAATGATTGCTGACATGCTGAATAGGTACCAAATTACAGATACAAAAATAAAGAACTTGCATCAGATATTGCCTACACCTCACCGGCGTCTGGGATCGCAAAAGTTGCCGTTCCCCGACACGGTTTGTGAATGCTGACCTTAAGCAAAGTTAGATAGAATGGTTTCTAGGACACCATGAAAAAACTTCCCTGACCAGAAATACCACTCTAATGAATGTAGAACACCACCTCAATTTGCCATGTGACTCAATCTTTATCACAGAGAGAGAAATAATGGAATATTCACAAGCAGATACGATGTCAGTTATTGTATGTAAGTTCACAGAGTTCCTACCCTCATCTTGGGATGCACATGCCATCTTGTTTTCCCCCCTATTATGTGCTTGTGAGCTTTAGACAGATTAAGGATTGCATATGTCTGTGGGTAATGAATTTTGGAGGCAGTATTTAAACCCCACTCAGCAACTGCACTGCTGACTGAAGGTTGCTCAACATCTTTGTTAAAACACAATTAAATGAAGCCAGAAGGAACAGTCATTATGACCTTGCCTCCAGGGGTTATAATTGTTGGGTCTTTGTCTGAGAGCCTCTCGCCCCTGGCTGTAAGTAAACTCATTTGGACTCTCAGCTCCTTGGATGGACATTCCACAGTCTGGCCCACCCACACTGGGTTTTCACATATTGGTCCAGTCCTGTCTTCAACTCTCTTCTTCTTCCTTTTCCATTGTATGGAGTGCTGAAGGCTCTTGTCTGTGAAATGGTAGCCAATTATGAACTGACAGTTATGGGTTAGTAAACAAAGACATCTTAGTGCTTTTTCAACAGCCTTGCTGAGTATTACCTCCATGCCCTACAATTCACCTGTTTCATGCATACATTTCCATGACTTTTAAAAAATATTTATTTTTGAGAGAGAGACAGACAGAGTGTGAGCGGGGGGGAGAGAGAGAGAGAGAGAGAGAGAGACAGAATCCGAAGCAGGCTCCAGGCTGCGAGGTGTCAGCACAGAGCCTGATGAGGGACTCAAACTCACGGACCGGACCGCAAGATCGTGACCTGAGCCACAGTCGGATGCTTAACCAACTGAGCTACCCAGACGTCCCTCCATAAACTTTTAATATATTATAGAATTGTAAAACCATCCTCTCCATGTCATTTTATTATTTATTTTATTTTATTTTATTTTATTTTATTTTATTTTATTTTATTTTATTTTACTTATTTTGGGAAAGACAGAGGAAGAGAGAACAGGGGAAGGGCAGAGAGAGAGAGACAAAGAATCGCGAGCAGGCTCCACATTGCCAGTGCAGAGCCCAGAGCCGGACTCAATTTCAGAAACTGTGAAATCATGACCTGAGCTGAAATCAAGAGTCACAAGTTTAACTGATTAGTCACCCATGAGCCTTCCCCCCCGACCAATGTCATTTTAGAACATTTCCATCACTGCAAAAAGAAAATTTGTGCTCATTACATCATTCCCTATTATCCTGCCCCCAGTGCCAATCACCCAACTATTTTGTGTCTCTATAGGTTTTCCTTTTCTGAGCATTTCATATAAGCATATATATTTTAATTTTAATAGTGATAAAATATAGATAGTATAAAATTTACCAACACATCCACAGAACTATTTTCATCTCACAAAACAGGCAGTCTGTACCTACCAAACATGACTTCTCATTCCCCCTACAATGCATACTTTCTAATAACTGGCTTTTTTTCTCAAAATTCACCCATCTTGCGGCATATCCGCATACTTCATCCCTTTTGATGGCTGAATAATATTTTATTGTACAGACGGACCACTTCTGTCTGCATTCATACGTTGATGGGCATTTGGATCGTTTCCACCTTTCGACTCTTGTGACTTATCACTGTTACGAACGGTCATCGTTGATGACAAGTTTTCAGGTGGACACATGTTTCTGTTTCTTCTGGCTAGATACCTAGCAGTCAAATTGTTGAGTCAGATACTAATTCTAGGTTTAACATTTTGCACAACTGTCAGCCTGTTTTATCGGAGCAGCTGTACCGTTTTATCTTCCTAAGCAATATATGAAGGTTTCAGGGTCTCCCCACCCTATTATTGCCTATGGTGTTTATTTTAGCCACCTTAGTGGATGTCACATGTTATCTTGCTGTGGTTTTGATTTGCCACCTCTCTGATGGCTAGTAATATTGAGCATCTTTTCATGTAAGTATTAGCCATTCATACATCTGTTTTTGGAGAATTTCCATTCAGTTCCATTGGTTATTTATTCTTTTGTTATTGAGTTATTCACAGTCTGAATAAAGTCCCTTATCGGATACATGACTTTCCATTATTTTCTCTCAAGTCCGTGAGTTGTCCTTTCCTTTTCTTGATGGTGTCTCTTGAAGACCAAATATTTTTAATTTTGATGAAGTCCAGCTTTCTCTGTTTTCTTTGGTCACCATGCTTCATGCATCATATCTAAGACATCATTGCCTAAGCCAAGGTCATGAAGAAAGATTCATGTGTCCTCCTAAGAGTTTTATAAAGTAGCTCTTACATTTAGGCTGATGGTCCATTTTGAGTTCAGTTTGTAGAAAGTGCAAAATAAGGTCGAGCTTCATTGTTTACATGTAGACATCCAAGGGAGGAGCTATGTGCGTCTTATATGAGAAATATACTCCCAGCACCTGGCTCATTGCCAACTAAATAGTAAGCACAAAATACATATTTTGGGATACACACATAATGTATAGTTGTAGACTCCCTGGCTACAGTCTCAAGCAAGTCAAGAGAAAGGTAGAAAGAGGTAAAGAAGAGAACTGAAAATTGTATCTGTATTATCTGTTTTACTTATCAGGCTATATGAACTGCAATTCATCTTTCTTTATTAAACCTTTTCCATGGAGGCGCCTGGATGGCTCAGTTGGTTGAGCATCTGACTCTTGATTTTGGCTCTGCTCATGATCCCAGGGTCACGGGATCAAGCCCTGTGTCCACACTCAGCATGGAGCCTGCTTGGGATTCTCACTCTCTCTCTTTCTCTCTCCGTCTCCCTCTGCCCCTGTCCCCAGCTCTCTCTCTCTCCCCCTATCTCTCTGTATCACAAACAAAAAACAACAAACACCTTTTCCATCAATTGAGAAGGCATATATTAAAATAACAAACTCCCAAGAATGCAAAGATATCTACTCAAATACTTGGTTTGAATGGAATCAAGACAAGAGCCAGCTGTTCAAACAACCGGGAACATCTGGTGGATTGTAACACTGGTCCTAAGATGAATTGTTACCTTAGCCAAGTGTGGAAGTCTAACATGGTTTAGATGGCACCAAGAAGGAGACACAAGGAAGCTGCCTAAGCCACTTGGACAACGATGGAAAATTGATGTCTACTTCAGAAAGGCAATGACTGGATTGGTCACGCAGAAAAGGCATGCCCGTGAATCTCACACCATCAGACCCCTCTGCTATGCCATACATCACTTGACTACACACATAAATTCTACGGTAAATTGCTAACGCGTTACCTGACCTTATATCCCCAAGTGGAATTCTCACTTAGTCGCATCACTGCAGAGAGCTTATAAATAGTTTTACGATTATGATCTTGAGTTGAAAAATACAAATAGGAAGGGAATGTGAGAGAAGCTGTCATTAATCATTATCAGTATTCCATCTTTCAAATGAGAACACATGTTTTATTCCAGCCTTCTGACCTGATGAGAATGCCTTTTACACACCAGATTCAACAACACTCTGGAAGGTCCTTCTCCACCCACCACTGCATAATCATAACAGGGAGAGAGAGAGAGAGAGAGAGAGAGAGAGAGAGAGAGAGAGAGAGAATCCCAAGAAGGCTCTACACTGTCAGCACAGAGCTTGATGCAGGGCTTGGACCCATGAACCGTGAGATCATGACCTGAGCTGAAATCAAGAGTCAGACACCCAACCAACTAAGCCATTCGGGTGCCCCTTCATTCATCTTCTTAATTGGAAAACACTCAATTCTCACTCTCTCAAGGGTCATTGACTGGATATGTTTTATAAAGTTCTGCAAAGAATTAACTGATCTACAAAGAATTAACAGATGTATTGGTCAGCATGCAGTCATGCGGAGGATTGTGGAATCCTTGGCTGTTTTTTGTTCCTCTCCAGTATTACATTCAGAGTAGATTTAACGAGACTGCAATTTAACAAGATTTGTGATGGTGTAGTGTTTCTCAACACCACTTCTGACACTAAATACGCATTCCTTCCGTACACTAATTTCTAGTTTTCTCATACCATCTGGGTGCTCAACAATCCAATTGAATTGAGACACGATTTAGCTACAGTCAGAGCAGACCCTACGGGTTAAGGGCTGAGTCCCTCAAGACTGTCCCCCATGTCAGATATCAGTCACAAATGTCACCCATACTTCTGCCTGGCCAACTATAAATGTAGGGGTTCCTACATTCTCCCTGTGAGGATCAATAACTTGTTAGGACAGCTCACAGAACTCAGGAAACCCATGTACTTACTGTTACTGGTGTAGCATCACAGATACAACTCAGGAACAGCCAAGTGGAAGAAGTGTGTAGGGCAGGGCATGGGAGTGGGGAGGACCACTTTCATGCTCTCTCTGCATATGCCATGCTTCCTAGTCCTTCAAGTGGTCAGCAACCTGGGAGCTCTTGGAAGGTCACTGTTTAAGAATGTTTATAGACCTCAGCCTCTAGCCTCCCTCCCCTCTCCAGAGGTCATGATAGGGCTGAAAATGCCAACCTACTAACCATGTGGTCTTTCTTCTGACCGGCCCCCATTCTGAAGCCACCAGGGGGACCCACCTTGAGTCACTTCATGAGCATACACTCTGGTGTGGTTCAAAAAGCTGTCATTATAAATAATAAAAGACCGTCGTCTCGTTCAGGAAATTCAAGGGTTTGGGGGCTGGGGGGGACTCTGTGCCAGTAGGCAGAGAGGAAATATATTTTATTATTATACCACAGTGACAGGAACACGAGTCGAAGGCAGTCATGGTTTGTGGACCCTGGCTGAAAAAATCAACCAAAAGGGGAAGAACATCTCCGTCTGTTAATCCCAGCACATCGTACTGAGCTAGAGGCAGCCAGATTCTGCTGGCGTGTTAGTCGTAACACCTCCAACAAATGGCTTCTCCCCCTTCCGTGGGCATCATGGTATAAATTTATCACCCTGTTCCTTTTCTTTTTTTTTTTTTAAATTTTTTTTTCAACGTTTTTTATTTATTTTTGGGACAGAGAGAGACAGAGCATGAACGGGGAAGGGGCAGAGAGAGAGGGAGACACAGACTCGGAAACAGGCTCCAGGCTCTGAGCCATCAGCCCAGAGCCCGACGCGGGGCTCGAACTCACGGACCGCGAGATCGTGACCTGGCTGATGTCGGACGCTTAACCGACTGCGCCACCCAGGCGCCCCCACCCTGTTCCTTTTCAAATAGGAATAAATCCTAGCCTTTGGAAGAGAACTACGGGTCCTCAGACAATTATATCCAGGCTCACAGGCTTTAATTAAAGAACACACTGAGTCATGTAGCTATGCCTCCTTCCTTATCATAATGGCTGGTTTGAAAGGATTATTAGGAGACTCCTCCTTGGGTGCAGCTTTATAACAACAAAACATATACCTGACGCACCCTTTTCCATGGAAAATAACGGAACTACGAACCAACCGACCAAGAAACCCCGATTCCGTGGAAATGCTGTTCAAATGAAAAATGTGTGTAAGGGAGGTTAACGTCAAGTTACAGGCATACAGACATACAGACTCGTTTTCCTGCACTCTGCACACAGTGCGTTTCCCACAAGGGGACGGTTCATGGAAACCCTGCGTCGAGCAAGTTTATCGGCATCATTTTTTCCCAACAGCATTGGCTCACTTTGGGCCTCTGTGTCACATTTCAATAATGGCGGCAATGTTTCAAGCTTTTTCATGATTCTACTTGTCATGATGCTCTGTGACCCGAGATTATAACTCACGAAAAGCCCAGATGATGGTTAGTTAGCATTTTTGGCAATAAAGTATTTTTATTTATTTATTTTTTTAATGTTTATTTATTTTTGAGAGAGAGAGAGAGAGAGAGAGAGAGAGACAGAACACGAGCAGCGGAGGGGCAGAGAGAGAGTGGGACAGAGGATCTGAAGCAGGCTCTGTGCTGACAACAGACAGCCCAATGCAGGGCTTGAACTCACAATCTGTGAGATAATGGCCTGAGCCAAAGTCAGATGTTTAACCGAGTGAGCCACCCATGTGTCCCCAGCAATAAAGTATTTTTAAATTAAGGGAGGTACGCCTTCTTACATATAATGCTATCGCACATGTAACAGACTATACATTACAGGGTCAACATACCTTTTCCATGGGCTGGGAAACCAAAAACTTCACTTGACTTGCTTTTTGTTTTGTGATATTTCAGTGGTGTGGCGTGGGACGAGCGTTACCTATGAGGCATGGCTGCACTGACTATACTGAATCTGCATGGCTTTCAGGGGCTCTGTCTACTCAAATAACTGTAATCAATCCTCAGATTTCTTTCCATTTACAAAGCTCTGGGGGAATAAATGTAGGAGAAGCACTTTTTTCCCAGGGATCATTATCTTCTCTTTATCCAAATGTATCTAAGTGTCAGCAGTTCTGTTTCTTGAAGCTGATTTTAACTATGTGCTGCCCATTTTCCTTAAAAAAAAAAAAAAAAGAAAGAAAGAAAATACCCAACAATACCACGTCTGGGTAGATATTTGCAAGAACCCAAAGCTGGATCTCAAATAGGTATTAGTGCTCCTGTGTTGACTGGGGCACTATCTACAGTAACTGAGTGGGGGAATCTACCCAAACGTCCAGTGATGGATGAATGGATAAGCAAAATGTGTATATACATAAAACAGAATATTATTCATCCTGGAAAGGAAGAAAATCCTCTCACATGCTACATGGCGCATGAACCTTGAGGACATTTGCTGACTGACATAAGCCAGTCACAGAAGGACAAACATGGGACGATTCCATTCATGTGAGGCATTTAGAGTAGCCAAGCTCATCATGGTGGTTACCAAGGGATGAGGGCAGAGGAAAATGGGGCCATGGTGTTCAATGCGTGTTAGATTAAGAGATCTGTGAGATGCAAACATTCCAGAGGCGCGTGGCTGGTGGGAATGCAAAAATGGTACCACCACTTTGGAAGACAGATTGACGGTTTCTTACAAAACGTAGCATACTCTTCCCATACAAGCCGGAAGTCATGCTCCCCTTGGTATTTACCAAAAAGAACTGGAAACTTATGTCCACACAAAAACCTGCACACGGCTGTTTGTAGCAGGTTTACTCGTAATTGACAAAATTTGCAAGTCGCCAAGACATGCTTCGGTAGACGAAAGGAGACAGTGCCCTCCAAACAAGACAATGAAGTATCATTCAGGATGAAGAATAATAACTAGGTCATTGCGCCATGAAAAGTTTGGACTTTGGATGATCACAATGTATCAGTATGGCTTCATCCCTGATAAAAGTGTGTACCACTCTGGTGGGGATGCGGATATTGGGGTGAATGTGGTGCGTATGTGGGGACAGGAAGGCTTTTGGGAAGTCTCTGTACTTTCCTCTCAATTTTACGGGAAATGTAAAACTGCTCTCAAAACTTGACTCCTAAAAAATAAGTATATATTTAGTAGATTCACTATTTAAAAAAAGAATGTTCCAGAGATCTGTTGCACAACAACGTGAATATAGTTGATGCTACTGAACTGTACATTTAAAAATGGTTTCCGACGGCAAAGTTTATGTTTTGCGTTTTAGCACAATTAAAAAGAAGAAAGGAATAGGAATACATTGAATTGCTGTGTTGATTTAGAAAAAAAAAATGTAGCCATGACCTGTCATACGGCTACATCGAAAAGGAAAAACTTTTCCTGTACCCTCTTAAGTTCTTGTTTGGGTGCTTGTGAATTAAACTGAGAAAAGACAGATTGACAAGAGAAAAGATACATTTTTACATGCGGGAGGTCACAAAAAAAGTGTGACTTAAGGAGTCAGAATTGGGGGCTTATGTGCTATCTTAGTAAGGGAAGGAGAGGCAGAGATTGGCTCTTAAGGACACACGAATGACTTTTAGGGAAGATAAGCAGGCCCTTACAAGAATAGATGGGAGGTCTACTGTGGCATACTGACAATGTCTGTTTTAGTATGGTGCTGCCTTCGAGTCTCCAGCACTCAAAGTGCTGCCTTCGAGTCTCCAGTCCATGTTCCCAGGTTGTCCCCCGGGAGGTGATTTACGACAGTGAAGGTCTTTTGAGTTCTTTTTGGAGGTTCTGTTTTTAGGCAGATAAAACACTTCGGGGGGGGGGAGGGAGAAACTCTCATTCTCACATGCCTTCAACTCAAAATATTTTTTAGGCCACAGTGCTGTATTCTGGACCCTTTCCTTTACAACGGCTCCCTAGTGGGAACCCAAACTCCTTGGTTCAGCAATGAAATCTTTGCTGGTGGTCTCTGTGCCAGTGTGACTTTGTCATAGCCATGATGGGCAGATGCTGTGGCTCTCTTACGGAAAGGCACACGGCGAAAGACACGATCACGGATTTGGACTCTCTGTCCACTATGGACTGCATGTAGATGGGGTGTCCTCAGAAGGGTTTGAAGCAGGGGGAAGCTTGCATGCAGAGGCAGGGCTCTTTCTACAAACTGTCAGCATTTGGCTGGGTCTCTGGATATGGGTCCAGATGATGCTGAATCTGCAGTGATTTATGGAATTTGGATTTCCAGCTCAGAGCGTTGTCAGGGTGATGTGAGTGTATTTGAATGTTAGAAGTGCCAGGCGGGCGTGCATTCTCCTGCAGCCTAACTGCTCCAAACAGTCCACATGTGCTTTCCATCCCTTACACCCTTACATTTGATTTGGGCTATTGCAATGGGGGTGGGGGGGAGCTCATTCATGGGGAACGGCTGGAAGAAGAGGACTGGAGGGTGGGGTTTCATAGAGGCAGATAAACAAGGGAATCATCCTTGTCTTGTAGCAGTGGTAAGCAAGGAAGGTGGTGGGTCTTCCCTGGGAATATTCGAGAGGATGGTGGTGCCTTACAGGTAGCCATTTCTTGGAATATAAAAGGGTAGGGAGATTTAATAATCTTTCCGAGAGACAGAGAGAGAGAGAGAGACAGAGAGAGAGAGAGAGAGAGAGAGAATCACCAGTCACTATGGGAGAAGCCTGTGCTGTTCACACAGCTATACAATCTCTTTATTTTAGGTTTGGGGATTGACTGAATTTTTAAATTAATTATCATTCGAAAAACATCTCCTGACCTCACAGCTCCCAACTGATATTCTTGAGACCCCATCAAGATTTTCAAGACAGGACTGAACGTGAAAGTTGTATCCAGTTTCTTGTATATATGACCCGTGACTGATGTGTTTGCCATTTGTTGGCTTTACTATGGTGTGCTTTTCATTTACAAACACAGGTATTCACTCCATTTCATTTTTTAGGAACAAAAGTAAGAAAACAAGCATTCTGTGTTTCTATTTTAATATCCTACACGATGTGGCCTATTCCTGACAGAATACAGCTTCCCTTTTTCCCAGGCAATGATGACAATTGAATGCTTTCTTACAATATCACACGTCTGATATTTAGGGTGAAAATCCATAAAAGAGCTTCTATTTCTGTACATTTGAAGGCTGATTTGTTCCTCCCCCACTCACCCACTTCCAGGGCTGGACACTGAGGATATTTTCATATCGAGACAGGACCTGTGGTCCAGCCCCTTTCTGTCGCAGTGTCAGGTGAATTAGGACGCAACTTGGCAGGAGTATTTCTGCAATCCAAACCATGATGCACCAGGAGAGCCAGCCAAATCTGACATTACACGGAGGTGACAGTGGACACCCACATCCAAACCGAATGTATTCCCAACTCCCTTCCCCTCACATCGGTCTATCCAGCCCGACATCACCTGCCACACGGTCCAGCAGGAAGGAGGGAAAGTCAGAGTGGAAAGCGATAGCTGACTGACCCAATGTGGATAACGTGTGTCACTAAGGTAAATGATTCCGTGATTTGTAAGAAGAAATATGGATTCGGTCTTTGTCCCCGTTTCTGGCACAGAGCTCCTAAAACCCTTGGACTTGGACACATAGGTTGACTTTGGGGAAGCCCCTAAGGATGGGAGCTGGGTGCCGGCAGAGACAACTTTATGACTGGAAGGTCGGGAATTTCAGTCCCTTCTCCATCTGCCCGTCAGTGGGGACGAGAGTGGAGGCTGAATTCAAATGCCAGTGGCCAATGATTTAGTCAATCGTGCCCATGCCATAAAGCCTCCCTAAGACCCCAGAGGACAAGGTTCAGAGACCTTCTGGGTCAGTGAACACGAGGAGGTGTGGGCACAGTGAGGTCCCTGCAGACGGCATGTGGGCTCTGTGCCCCTTGTTCATCTCTTTGTGAGGCTGATCCTGACTTACCGCCTTTTGTAATAAACCGCTGATCTAAGGAGCAACACGTTTCTCTGAATTCTGTGAGCCACTCTAGCAGATTAATGAAACCCGGTGGGGGGGTGGTGGCGGGGGAGCTGTTGACCCACAGCAGGTGGGTCAGAAGCACAGGTGACAATGAGGCAGGGTGGTAGGACTGAACCCTTCATGTGCGGCATCGAACGCTATCTCCAGGTAGATGTGTCAGAATTGAGTAGAACTGTAGGACACACAGCTGGTGCCTGAGAGCGGCATGGGAATTGGGTCCCACAACCCTGAAGAATCTTAGGCATATTGTCTTGCTGGTTATTCACTTGGATCACCTCCCCCCACCCCACCCCCGACCACCATAAACTAATAGGGAGAATGTGTACTTCCTCCCGAGAGGACACACTGAGCTTATCTGAAAACAGCCACCATGGTAGAGATAAATTTTAAGCAGGCAAGTTAATTGGAAGAGAAATGTGATCTGAGGGAGAAGCGGTTTGAAGAGGAACCAAAAGTTCATACAAGGCAGAAAGGGGGAGATTGCTCTGGAAGATTCGGTTTCAGCCCACAGAAGGTATGCTTGCATCTGTGTCCTTAGCACATTACAGAACTCCTTGAGGTGGGGCAGTGCTGTGTGTGGGTGTTTGGCTGGGTTAGGGCAATGGAGGGATGGTGCTTGAAAAGTGCCCTGTATACGCCGTGCAGGCAACAGCTCCAAATCCATCTCACGGCCAACAACAAACTTGACCATAATAGGCATCTACGCTGCATCTGTGTCTATGACTAATAATGCAATTGCACTTGAAATGGTCAAGCTCACAAAAGGGTAAAGTGATTACACTCATAATAAGATATAAAAGTGAACACATTTTCACAATCTTATTCGTCAATGGAGAAACAACCAGATGTTATGATTGGCTCCGAGGGGATTTTTTTTTTTAAATCATAAAATTGTATGGGGTGCCTGGGTGGCTCAGTCGGTTAAGCGTCCAACTTCGGCTCAGGTCATGATCTCGTGGTCTGTGGGTTCGAGCCCTGCATGGGGCTCTGTGCTGACAGCCCAGAGCTGGGAGCCTGCTTCAGATTCTGTGTCTCCCTCTCTCTCTGCCCCTTCCCCGCACTCTCTCTCTCTCTCAAAAATAAATAAACATTAAAAAATCACAAAATATAAACTAAGAATATTGAACTGTCGTAATGGAAGGCCAACTGGTTTCTCTATGGGGCAACAGGAAAAGGGGGGATTAAACCTAATTCATAAGCCATAATGGGACAGAAAAGACTGTGCATCTCTAAGAATGACTTTGCATTTCTACCTGTTACCTACAGTTTACAGAGTTGAGGGATAGTTGCAATAATTGAGCGAAGTGTGCTCTATGTGGACAATGCATACGTTTCTTTGAAGCACATTTTCTTCCCACAATTCCATACCCTTAAACCCAGCTTGGGGGGCGCCTGGGTGGCTGAGTCGGTTAAGCATCTGACTTTTGATTTCAGCTCAGATCATGATCTCGTGGTTTATGGGACTGAGCCCCATGTTGGGCTCTGCACCAACAGCTCAGAACCTGCTTAGGATTCTCTCTCTCCCTCTCTCTCTGCCTCTTTGTGTCTGTCTCTCTCTCAAACTTAAAAAAAATATTCTCTCTTACTCTCTCTCTCTCTCGCCCTCTCTCTGTCAAAGTAAATAAATAAACATTGAAAATAAAAAAAAAAAAAAACCCAGCTCAGGGAGAAAATTGTTTCTGATTGGATTTATGTTCCATCCACTGTTTTCATTCCGAATGACATGTGACTCTAAAGTTAAACTTGCTTTATTTTTAAGAAACAACACAGAACATAAACACACAAATTTGCATTATCCCCTTCAGAAAATGATCATCCTTTGAAGTTCTTATCATAAATGCTCAAGATATGTTTTGAAGTCTTCACTTGGGATTACTCTTAAAGCCTGCCACAAATTACTTTGAAGATTCTCATCAGTGGCAAATTCTTCTCTTCGTGTTCTAGGTCATTTTTTTGGAATAATCAAAACCCATTCATGGGCAAGTTTAGAAAATAGGGGAACCCCCTCTGAAGAATAACACTCTAAATGTAAAAGCAAAGAGAACCATTAGTGTGGACCAGCCTGGGTCGTCTACTCTTGCCTCACACCCACCAGGAACATTTCTTCAAAAAATTGGAAGCTTGCACAGAGTTGCCAGTAAAATAAACAACAACAACAACAACAACAACAACAACTGAATACTATCAGGTATGATCACTGTAATTCATAAAATAAAGTACGTGTAGGGCAATATTTGAGCTTCCACAAGAAAGTATGCATTATTTTCATCACAGCCTTCCTGCTCATTTGCTTGAGTCCACAGGGCTCTGTGCAGCTTGTGTTGCCGTTGAGTGATTTTACGATTCAAAGTAGCAAATGACCAAGAATAACACAAAATAATTCTTGTCTATGGGCATGCAAATGTGTGTCTTGAAAATTCAGTTGGCTCCCCTCCCCCACAAGAGTAGAAGTCTGTTTTGCCTCCATTTGCTTACACATTTCCATATTTTTAGCCTAGAAATAGGATTTATTCGGGGTGGGGGGATTGTTGTTTGATAGTTCTGTAACACCTTACCAGTGGTTCATTCACCAATAACGAGTCAAATGCCATTCTCAAACACTTGTTCCTTTTGTATCGGTCTGAGAGTCATGATCTTAGCATTTCTTTGAAAATCATCCTTTAAAGGATGCTTTTCATAGAATGGACTCATTTTTAGGTGAAACAGAAGAGACCTTCCCAAGGAAGATTTATTGACAAACTTATACCTACCTAGTGCCCTCTCAAGATGTATTTCAAATTTTCAGCGAGAGAACAATTACAAGATAACACTCTATTTTACGATGTTGCACTGTTGTCTTGTGAGAAGTTTGCTGCTTTTCTGACCTTTTCCCTCTCCTTCCAGTGCAGACTCAAAATGGAACTTGAATGTCAAGCTTGTTCTAAATCTTTTTAAAAAATTGATAATGCTTGTCAACAAAGTCATTTTTGTTTTGTTTCCAGCTCTTCGTCGTGACTCACTGTTGATGGGGTTCAAGACCCACTAGCCCAGAAATGGCACCTTGGCATCTTAAGTATTTTGAGCTTAAGGAGTTTGAGAAAATGGCAGAGGCAGGAAGGTTACTTTGATCTCCTCCCCCACCTCATCTTTGTTCCCAGAAATAGGTCATAAAACCCTCCTGAGAAAGGTCCCCTCCCCATCCCAGGAGAAAGGAAGCCTATCTTATCACTGGAGAGGGGAAATTTGGGGCCAAGAAATATATATAAACAAATCTTGTTAAACCAACCCATGACTCCCTGGTTACTTCTTGACCATTTTGAACCCTAAGTCCCCATCTTGTCTTGTCAATTCTTTACGAATGTATTGCTTCCTTATTCCAAAGGCATTAAAAACTGCGTGTGGGTATTCCATCTCTTGTGGAGGTGCCCGTGCACATGCAAAAATTCCATGAAATGTGTATGCTTTTCTCCTGTCAATCTGTCTTCTGTCAGTTTACTTCAGACCCAGACAGAGACCCAAAGAGGACAGAGGGGGATTTCTTCCTCCTTTATGCCGTCATAAGAATATTTTGAGACACCAGACCCCTGGTCGTTCTGGTCCTCTTGTCTTTCCTTTCCAGGACTCAGTGAGAAATTTGGCAATGGCTGGCCCAGGACAACAGAGAAGAGTTTCTGG
Source organism: Lynx rufus (assembly GCF_022079265.1). NCBI lineage: Eukaryota > Metazoa > Chordata > Mammalia > Carnivora > Felidae > Lynx > Lynx rufus. The sequence goes on from NW_025814828.1 coordinate 3,860,686, forward strand.
AAGAGACCTAGATCATAGGGTCCAGCTGGACATTGATCTGAAGGAAGTACCAAACCCTAGAAAAACCATCTCTGCCAGCTGACATCAGCCCGTTTCCTGCCGTTTGGGAGCCAATGGCTTGGGTTCCTAAAATTTACCGGAGGAAAGGCTAGGAACGGATGACTCTCTTTTTCTATTCCCTTCCTTTCTGCTTTTTGTGATCCCTACTCCCGATGATTCTTCTAACTTTACTGGAACTGCTCCTTACATGCTGCCTTTGAATATCTGTCCGTTAACAATGACTGTTATTAAGATTCACAGGAGAATACTGAACACATTATTTTCTTCATCATGGAAGGCATGGAAAGCAACTTTCCTAAGACTGAAAAAATGGCATCTTCTCTACACTTCTTCTAAGTACTCGGAATTGTCTTTTCTCCCAGTGTATAATCCCAAGCTACCCGTATTAGCGTTCCCATTCTTTGTGACAAGGCACTACAAGTTTAGGACCTTAAAACAACATATGACTGTGATCTCATAGATTCTGCAGGCTAGAGGTCCAGGAGTTGGCCTAGGTGAGTCCTCCGTGGGTTTTGCAAGTCTGCAGTGAAGGTGACAGTGGGAGCCGTGTTCTTATCTGGAGCAATGGATACTTTTGCAAGCTCGCTGATTGTTGGGAGAGCCCATGATGTCTGAAACGGACACTCTGCGGTCTCAAGCCTCTTGCCTCGCTGAATTTGCTTACGTCCATCTGGGATAATGCCTCTTGATGAACTCAAAGTGTATGGGTGAGGAACCTTAACTGCATCTACCCAAAAACCCCTTCACCTCTTCAAGGTAACATAACTTCATCACTAGATGAATCTACCACATTCAAAGACAGTGCTCACACTCAAAGGCAAGGATTACACAGGATGTGCAGACCAGGGAGGGGGTGGGAATCTTGGGGGCTTGTAATTCTGACTCACACACACTTACTATAAAATGAGATATTCTCTTACAGATTCTGTGCCATGTTATAATGTGACTGGGAAATCAGTTTTGTCTGACTTGAGCAATGCCAATTTGATTTTAAAGGTCATCTTTCTTTTTTACCTTCACCCAGAAGACTTAATTAAGCTGCAGATACCTCTAATGAGAGAGTTTGCTGGTGATTGAGAAATGAGCTCATAGAAGGAACATTTCTACTCTGTCCATTTTTTTTAAACTTCTGCCAGCAGCTGATTTCCCTTATTCTCAGTAGAGTCATGTCATTCAGTGAAATAGACTCAATGTTTGTGTCCCCACCTCCCAAATTCATATATTGAATCCTGACCCCTCCCCACCCCCACAGGTGATGATATCAGGAGGTAAGGTCTCTCAAAGGTGCTCAAGTCATGAGGGTGGCATCTCCTGAGTGTGAGTAGTGTCTTATAAAAGAGACCCCAGAGAGCTCCCCCGCCTCTCCCACCATGTGAGGACACAGTGAGAAGATGGCTGTCTAGGAACCAGTGAGCAGGTGAATCTGCAGGTGCCTTCCAGCCTCCAGAACTGTGAGAAGTAACTTTCCGTTGTGTATAAGTCACCCAGGCTATCGTATTTGGGGTATAGCAGTCTAAACTAAGACATTCAAATTCAGGAGAGAGCTACCTCCTAAGCCTTGGGAGATAGGTATCTGTTCAAAATAGAAAAATAGAACATCATGCACTGTTTATGTTCATTGTTCACTGAGCTTTTTTTAAAAAGATTTTTATTTCTACTTTTTAAATGTTTATTTATTTTGAGGGGGGGGGTGCTGGGGAGGCACAGAGAGAGAGGAAGAGAGAATCTCAAGCAGGTTCTGTGCTGTCAGTGAAGAGCCAGACGGGGGGCTTGAACTCACGAACCATGAGGTCACGACCTGAGTGGAAACCAAGAGTCGGGACGCTTAACTAAGTGAGCCACTCAGATGCCCCAAAAGTTTTGTTTTTAAGTAATCGACATAGGCAACATGGGGCTCGAATTCACAACCGCGAGATCAAGAGTCACATGTTCTACCGACTGAGGCAGCCAGGCACCCCGAGATTTTAAGTTTATTTATTTATTTTGAGACAGGCACAGAGTGCATGAGCATGTGTGAGTTGGGGAGGGGCAGAGAGAGAGAGAGAGAGAGAGAGACAGAGAGAATCCTAAGTAGGTTCTGCTCTGTCAGCACAGAGCCCAATGCAAGGCTCAAACCCATGAACTGTGAGATCATGACCTGAGCTGCAACCAAGAGTCAAACACTTAACTAGGTGAGCCACCCAGATGCTCCAAAGATTTTAAGTAATCTCCACAGCCAACTTGGGGCTCAAACTCACAACCCAGACATCAAGAGTTGCTTGCTCTACCAACTGAGCCAGCCATGTGCCCCATTGCACACCATGCGTTTAGGATGTTGGGTGAAGCTCTCACATACTAGGTTTGGCTCAACGATGGGAACCAGTAGTATAGATTGTGGACCTGAGACTTAAAAGGACTGTAGACATGTCTACTCAAATAGCTTCACTCTAATGAAATACTCAAAGCCTAGACATCATGGATCTTCCCACATGCCACAGAAGCACTGGGTTCAGGGACAGAATAAGACCCCGGGCCTCAGAGACTCAGCCCCTGTGTATTCCTCCCTGCTTGTTTCAGTGTTGCTTTTGGATGTTGGCCCGATGCAGTGTGAGGTCTAGATAGCCACGAAGCGCTAAGCATCAACGTTGGATGCCCAAGATAGAATATAATGCAATCATTCTATGGATCTAGAGCGTACCTGCACTTGGAATTCTCTGAACACAACTGTCGCCTTGGAACCTGAAGAGAGACAGGCAATCTAATGAAAATCAGCCCTAAGTCAACCATACCGACAACAGGAACAAGTTCATGAAGGGATGCAGGGAAAGTGGTCAACAACAGTTGGGTTGAAGCAGAAGGAAGCACATACTTAAGAAAGTGAGGTCTCTGCGGTCAGGATGGGGGGAAATGAAGAGAATACTTCCCAGTGGTCTTCCCAGCAAGGAGGACCACGTGGTTCCCGCTACGGATTCCGTATCACCCTGGCCACGGTTCTAGATTCATCTAGACGTCGCTGCAGGTCAGTCTTCCATGTGATTCTGCCAGATTTCTGTTTCGCAGCCAGTGGCAGGACTTCTGCCCTGCTGGTGAACCCACACAGGTGCGCGGCGGAAAGCCCTGTCCCGCTCCTCACACCTCAAATCTTTTCTTGCATCCTGGCCAAGTGCCCCCGTTTCTGCAAGACTGGGGCTTCCCTGTCTTCTTGTTTTATTTTGTTTTTGGTTCGTCTGTTTTCACCACCAAAGTTGTCCTTGTGCAGTGATAGTGATCACACCTGAATGCACACGGCAGTCCCCTGGAGTGCTTGGTAAGACCCCTGGTGCCGAATGCCCTCGCTCGGCCCCACCTGCCCCAGCCCCACAGTACCTGACTGAGGCGGTCTGGCTTGGGGCTGAGGATTTGCCTTTCTCCGAGGCTCCCAGGAGAGGCTGATGCAGGTGCTTCTGGACCACACGTTGAGAGCCGCAGGGCTGACACACGACACGGTTCCACAGGACGTGATTTCTGCTGCCTGTTCTCCCTGCCTGACTTTTTCAGCATCCCCTGTGTCAAGATCGACCTACGGAGGTAACTCCTCCAGGCCGCCCTAGCTGGTAACCACGCGCCTTCCCTCCCAGAGCTGTAATACGGACATCATTATTATCTCCCTTTTCTCAGCGAGGAAACTGGGCTTGGATCTACAGAAGAACATGCTCTTTGCACAGAGCTTAGGAGAGGCCAAATCGGGGACCACTTCTGTGCCTCCTTGCTTCTGCCGCTTATTTCCCACCCTAGCGCTGTGCCAGAGGTTAACTCTCGTTTCAGAAACTGGCTTCTGAGGAACGTCAGTTCCTTTTCTTCCTTCTGTCTCTCTCCGACGCGGCTAAGAGCACTGGCACACAGACGGTCCGCCACGAGTGAGGAGCAGGGACGGTGATCCGGAAAGTGCAAAGTTCAGATGCTCCGTGTCCAGCAAAGCCACAGCTGCGTCTTTCTGGCCACGTGTTCGTCACTTCCTGCCCCGTGTGGCTCAAAGGCTGTCCTTCCCGACGTTGGCCAGCGTCTGCCCTTGTGAGGTGGGGAAGCACAGTTTAGAGAAGAATCCCATTTTGCAGCTTTTCTTCACTGGCCAGTGGAGTTAGCCGGAGGTTAATTAGCTCTCCGAAAATCTCGGCTGGCCTCGGTATGGAAATTCGCAACTCGGGGTGAGTAACTGGCAGTCTCACGCTGTGATGGCGGGCCAGTTGTCCTCTGTTGAAGCCATAATTGACATTTTCTCGGTTACTCTTAGACTCATTGCCATCATACATGAAAGCAGACCGCATGCACTTACTGTAGACTCTGATACATATATTTACCTTCAAAAATGCAACAGGTGACCAATCTCAAGTTTATTAGGTCAATGACAGTTCAGGGCTTTGGATTCACAGCAGGGTTGTTGGTAGGCACGCAAAGACGTTCCACCTTTAAAACGAGGGTACTGCAGGAAGGAATAACATGTCCCTCATGGGAAAGTCACTCTGTGGCTCTGTGAATGAGGGAACGCGTGGGGTAGTGTGGTGGCTAGAATCCAACTCCTGTCCACCCAAAAAAGACAGGCATTCAGACTGCCTGGCTCTTCACAAATTATAATAGGAGTGACTAAAGAGAGAGAGATTGAGAACGCTCTTTTTTAACCTAATTTTATCCCTCCAGAAACTGGACCTGGCAGTTAAAAGCCACACAAACTGCCTCCCGCATTCAGCAAAATGTAGCACTTTGCCATTTCCCGATGTCCTGCTGTGGGTTTTTTTTCCCCCTGAACGAACCCAATAAGTTGTCAGGGCAAAATGTCCTATTTAAGTATGGGAGCACATCTGTTTCAATTTCCTACTTTTGATCTATTTTAGTAGTTCCCTCATTGTGTCACAAGAGACCACTGAGGTATCCAAGACAAATAAAAATGTTACCCAATGAGCTTGCATTAAAAAAAATAAAATAAATAAAATAAAACTTCACAGTTCTGTTTTTTGAGGTTTATCATACGTGCTCTGTCTCAATATAGATATTATAGCATATATATATATTTCCAATGGATAACATATTGCTTGAGGGTAGTCTATATCACAATTTTTACCCTAATTACTTTGATTACACATAATATTTATTGATTAAACATAATATCACAAATATTTAACGTAATTAGTTGAGCAAATGAATTATTCAATTGCCTTACTGGGTTGTTAATGTCAGTCCTTTCCCCCTCTTCCATGGACACATGTATCTTTATTCGGAAATAGGGTGACCAAAAGCCGAGGACTTTTGGGGTTTAGTGTGGAAAGTCCTATGTCCAAGGAACGGTTTTGGTTGCTCAAACTTCACATTCCTAGTCCTCAAGAACCAAATGGTTGCTCAAACTTCACATTCCTTTTCCAAAATTCTTGCTGGCTTGTTAGTCCCCCTGTAACCGTCTCTGTTCATATTTACGTGTGTCCGAGTTGTCCTAGCTGCAGAAATGAGCCCTGTGTTTTCTCTCACTGAACGAGAGCCCCCAGCAGTGGTCTAGATGTCTACCTGAAGTTATCATGTCCTCTACAGAAAAGTGTGTCAGTTAGAGGGACACAGGAAGAAAATGGATGGCCTCAGTCTTAACACACAGATGAAAGGTATTAAGCAGACGCATATTTATTGGGTTTGCTTTTGACAAATATGGTAGGGGTCAACATCCTCCTAGGTGTCTATCAATGTTCAACATCTTCCCCAAAGACGTCTGTGCCTAGTGATGGAAGCCCTGAGGAATATTCTGTATTATTTTCCTAATGCTGCTGTAACACATTGGCACAGTCTCAGTGGCCCAACACAACACTCATGTCTTATTATACATTCCTCGAAGTCAGAGGTCAGAAATGGGTCTCACTAGGGTGCACTTCCTCCTGGAGGCTGTAGGGTAGAATTTGTTCCTTTGCTTTTCTCCAGCTTCTAGAAGCTTCTGAGTTCTTTGGTTCAGGGCCCCTTCAAAGCCAGCTGTGTGGCATCTTGACATTCCCACTGTCATGTCTCCTCCTCTGAGCCTAGAGCTTTCTGATAGAAGGACCCCCGGAGGGACATGAGGACCACCCAGATAATCTAGAATCTCTCCCCATCTCAGGATTCGTGACGTCATCATGCCTACAAACTTCGTTTTGCCTTCAAAGGTAATGCAGTCACTGGTTCAGGGACTAGGATGTGGACATCTTGGTGTCTGGTCAGTGTTTTGTGTACCAGAGGAGCCAAGATCACATCAGGTCTGAAAGCATCATTGAAACCAGCACAACAGGGCTAATCCTTGCTCTCGGCTTAGCTCCTACACTTCCTACACACTCCTTTTTCCTCCAGCTCTCTGCCAAAGCTGACACCCATTTTTTTTAATTGAGATATAATTGACATCTTACAGTGTATTAGTTTCACGTGTACCACATAATGATTCGACACATGCATACACTGCAAACTGATTTCTATAATAAATTTAGTTAACATCCCTCACCACACAGTTACGATTTTTTTAATGGATGAGAACGTTTCAGTTCTACTCTTCTGGTGACTTTCAAATATACAACACAGCTTTGCTAATTATAGTCACATCCTATACATTCATCCTATAGTCACAGCTATACATTCATCTCCGGGACTTATTCATCTTATAACTGAAAGTCTACCTTTGACTATCTTTGACTACCTTCACCCATTTTACCGCTCCCTGTTCACACCTCTGGCAACCACCAATCTCTTCTCCATTGCTAGGAGTGTGGCTTTTTTGGATTCCACATGTAAGTGAGATCATATAGTATTTGTCTTTGTCTGTCTGCCTTATTTCTCCGAGCCTAATGAGCTCAAGGTCCATCCATGTTGTCACTAATGGTGGGATTTCCTTCTTTTTTACGGTTGAATAATATTTCTAGATATATGTATATATTTTCTGTTTCCATGGCTTGGCTATTACAAATAATGCTGCACTGAGCAGGGGTGTACAGATATCTGGTCAGGATAGTGTTTCCATTTCTTTTGAATAAATACTCAGAAATGTAATCACTAGATTCTATGGTAATTCTATTTTTTATTTTTCGAGGGACCTCCATACTGTCTTCCAGAGAGTCTGCACCAGTTTGCATTCCCACCAATAGTGCACAAGCGTTCTTTATTCTCTACGTCCTCACCAACACTGATTATTTCTTGTCATCTCGATTTAGCCATTCTGACAGGTGTGAGGTGATATTTCATTGTGGTTTTGATTTGCATTTCCCTGATATGAGTGATGTTGAGCATCTTTTCATGGCTATCTGTATGTCTTACTTGGGAAAAAAAAGTCTATTCAGATCATTTGACACTCATTTTTTTTTTTTGATAACTAGAGCATGAGTAGTGGAAGGGAAGAGAGAGAGGGAAACAGAAGATCTGAAGCAGGCTCCATGCTGACAGCAGAGAGCCGATGTGGGGCTCGAACTCATGAATTGCAAGATCATGACCTGAGCAGAAGTCGGACCCTCAACCAACTGAGCCACCCAGGGGCCCATGACACTCATTCTTAATTCACTCATTAGCTCTTCAGGCTAAGTCAACAGAAGATGAAACCATTGCTTTATTGGGCTAAGTGCCTCATCTTGCTAAAGGAAGCATCTACCAGTGACCAAAGGTTTTCCTCTAATTGAAAGAGTACATTCCCAAACTGAATATTTTAGCTTGCCATCTGATGTTCACGTAGCTATTTTCCTGAGGTGAGATGCTATTTATATATCCCCAACTCATCTTAAATTACTTTTCCTGATGTTGCTAAAGAAAAGGAAAAAGTCTCCAATATCAGCAGAAGAATCCAAATATTAGCATGCTGCTGATGGGCAACCATTTTCTGACCTAAAAAAAAATAGCAATTTCATATAGTTCAACCTAGAAATAATTCATTTTCTGAGAACTTGGTGTTTATGCGAGAATGTGAGGTTCTGAACTGAGGGAGATGAATGATGGATATTTTGGATTCATTGTCTGAAGTGGTTTGTACTGAATTCAGGAAGTACTGATTCATTGATTTACTCATTCTTTCAATGAAGATTTATGAATATTCATTGTGTGTCCATAAATGTGCTGTATTGTGTGAGTACAGAACAAAAATGAAACAGTGTGGCCTGATTCTGGCATGCACTAGAAGAGGTCATTATCTCAGGAAAATGGGCACCATTCTGGACCTCTTTGGCACTGGTGTTGCGAAGTTTTGATTATGATCTCCTGGTATTTAAAGAGCTCATAGAAGCCATTACGCGGTTCGTTTTTAATTTTCACTAGGGATTCAAAGGTTACTACAGCATGTAAGAAGTCAGGATAGAAATAAGGAAGTTCCTGCCAAAAATAGCATGTTTTTCTCTGAAAGTACATAAGACGTCCATGTTCCAGGAGAGGGTTAATTTCAGTGTGGATCTTTTCCAAGCAAAGAGAGAGACAATAACATCCCAAGGTTTTTTGTGGAGTTCCGTGATTCTCCAACACATCGCATTTTCGCTCCCCCATCCCCGTGGGGGAAAATAAAGATATGGGATAAAGCACTTTTACAACTTTGATTAACTTTACACAGAAGGACGAGATCATGTATTTGGAAGGTGAACTTGGGATTTGTAAAATGATGAGTATATTTAGCAACGCCATAAAGAATAATGACCCTGCTATGGAAAATGGTTAAGGGACGGCATAATGTCTCCAACTCTTCATTTTCTGGGAAAAAAAGGCTTAATAATGATTATTATATTTTATAATGGGATTTAGTGGCTGCCTAACTGTGTTTTGATTTTCCAGGATTAGTGCTCAGCGCCATAATTGTAATTCCTTCTGATTGCAGACGGCACTGCGGTTACACAGCCACTTGATTCCTCCTGAGTGCCAGCCTCTGCATTCTTTTCGGGCTGATTTGAAGGTAATGAAGCAATCTATATTTAGGTATTTTGCAGAGGTTTTTATTTTTGGCTAAATGTTAAGTATACATTTTCCCGGAGTAAATGCTGCTAACAGCAAAGGAGTCTAATGGATTTTCTGGAGAAAATATTGGAAACCTGACTTGATTTTAACCAGTGTCATCTCATCTCCATTGCCTGACTCACTTGGGACAGACTGTATTTGTTACAACTATTCAAATGCCATCAAGTATTTGACATGGAGTACGGTAAATACCTTAGGGGATCCCCTACTTACACTTTAGGCAGTAGAAAGTTCTGTACAAATAGATGCCACATTGGAAGCACAGGCAATTCAACATCGCAACATAGCAAATGGATGACCCCCATATGGCTGGTATATCGGCCGATAGAGAACGCATACTTGTACAAATCAGACCCCTGGTTCTAATCTATGTCCTTACTGGAGTTCTCTCCTTTACATGCTCACCTAATTTCTGTGTTTGATTTGTTCTTCGTTCTGCTGGTTTATTGATTTATTGTCTATATATATATATATTTTTTAATTTTTTTAACATTTCATTTATTTTTGAGACAGAGAGAGACAGAGCATGAACGGGGGAGGGGCAGAGAGAGAGGGAGACACAGAATCGGAAGCAGGCTCCAGGCTCTGAGCCATCAGCCCAGAGCCCAACGCGGGGCTCGAGCTCACGGACCGCGAGATCGTGACCTGAGCTGAAGTCGGACGCTTAACCGACTGAGCCACCCAGGCGCCCCATTTTGTCTATATATATTTTATGTGTCTTTCTAGGCCATCTTAAAAACTTTGGAAAAAGAAGATGGCTGGCTGGGATGGATGGATGGATGGATGGACGGAGGGAGAGATATAAGTAAATAGATAGACGGATGTATGGATCGATGTATGAATAGATGGCCAAGTGGTTGGGTAAACATATGAATGAATGAATGAATGAATGAATGAGTGGAAAAAAACTGAAAGAATAAATATGCCAGCAAACCTTTTGATTAAATGCTGTGTTCTACCATATAATCATCTGCCCAGTCCTTTTCTTCCTCTCCCTTACCATTAACCCTACATTGCTTTGGTTCCTTATCCCTCAGCTCTTAAATCAATTTTCACTCTTCAATTGTCCTTTCTCTGAGAAACTCTTCTTTCTCATGCCCTCCTCTCTCTTTCCGGAATTTAGACACCCCTCTTTCCTATGCCTCAGTCATCATGAATTTAACTGTCTTATATAGTACATACCATACCCTTTGTGATCTGTTTCCTTTAACAAACAGCACAGTCTCCAGAGCTCTTGGTGCTGTCTTGTTCTGGAATTTCCAGTGCCAGACATGGTGTTCTGCACACTGCAATAATAGAATATTGGCATTTACTGAGTTCCTGCTGTTTCCTAAATCATATATAGTTCATGTGTATTGTGTTGTTCAATCTCCATAACACTTAGAAGTCATAGGTCTTATTGTGGTTCTCATTTTACAGTTAAGAAAGCTAAGGTTCAGAGGGATTTGGCAACTTGTCTAAGATCACAGCGCTGGGCAGTGGTAGGATAGATATAGAAACCCGGGCAGTCTGACTCTACAGGATGCATTCTTCCTGGGGTCAATACCATCCCAAGTGGAGTGAAAATTGGTTCTTGGGAGATGACAAAAGTCATACTCGTTTTATGAATGGAGTCCAGAAATACAGTACAGATAAGCCATATATTTGTTAAACTTTCATGGGGGATAGATTAAGAAAAGAATGTGTGAACAACCTCCTTGGTGAGCAATAATGAAAAAAATATTGAGAAACACTGAGCTACTTACAATGGTGCTAGCTCATGACCTCTTACTACAGAATGAGGAAATGGGTAAGTGGATGCACAGAGGAATAGAATATCAAGTATCTGTTCCTCTTCTTAAGGAGCATGGTGAGCAAATTCAGGTGGTCCCAAAGGACCCCCACCTCCTGGTTTATGCCCCTATTTAATCCTTTCATTTGAGTGTGGACTGTCCTAGTGACTTGATTCTAACCAATGGAATACAGCAAAGATGAAGGGAGGTCACATCTACGCTAGGTTACCTAAGACCCTGATTTCTGTCTTTCTAGCACACTCTCTCTTGTTGACTCTCGATGAAATAAACTGCCATATAGAACATCTGTAGGGAACCACAAAACACCCCGAATAGCCAAATCAATCTTGAGAAAGAAGAACAAAACTGGAGGTTATCACAATCCCAGATTTCAAGATATAGTGCAAAGGTGTACTAATCAAAACAGTATGGTATGGGCACAAAAACAGACACAAAGATCAGTGGAACAGAAGAGGGAGCCCAGAAGTAAACCCACAATTATATGGTCAATTAATCTTTGACAAAGAAGGCAAGGATACACAATGGGGGAAAGACAGTCTGTTCAACAAATGGCATTAGGAAAAGTGGACAACCGCATGCAGAAAAATGAAATTGGACCACTTTCTCACACCATGTACAAAAAATTAACTCAAAATGGATCAAAGAACTAATGTAAGATCTGAAACCACAAAAATCCTACAAGAGAGCACAGGCAGTAACTTTTCTGACATAGTCCTAGCAACATTTTTCTAGGTGTGTCTTCTGAGGTGAGGGAAACAAAAGGAAAAGTAAACTATTGGGAGCAATCAAACTAAAAAGGTTTTGCACAGTTAAGGAAACCATCAACAAAACAAAAAGACAACCTAATGAGTGAGAGGAGATATTTGCAAGTGACATATCCAATAAAGGGTTAATATCCAAAAAAAATAAAGAACTTATACAACTCAACACCAGAAACACAAACAACTCAATTTAAAAATGGGCAGAGGACCTGAATAGACATTTTTCCAAAGATAACATCCAGCTGGCCAACAGACACATGAAAAGATGGTCAATATCTCTAATCATCAGGGAAATGCAAATGAAAACCACAAGGAGATATATCACCTTATACCTGTCAGAATGGCTAGTTTCAAAGAGAGAGAGAGAGAGAGAGAGAGAGAGAGAGAGAGAGAGAGAGAGAAAGAGAGAGAGAGAGAGAAAGAGAGAGAGAGAAAGAAAAAGAAAAAAATAAATAACAAGTGTAGGGGAGGATGTGGAGAAAAAGGAACTGTTGTGTACTGTTGGTGGGAATGCAAACTGGTGCAGCCACTCTGGAAAACAGTAGAGAGGGTTCCTCATAAAAGTTAAAAAAAGAAATACCATACGATCCAGCAATTTCACCACTGGGTATTTACCAAGAGAAAGCAAAAACATTAATTTGAAAAGACATATGCACCCTCATGTTTACTTATGAAAAACATTAATTTGAAAAGACATATGCACCCATTATTTACAACTCAACAGTGTTTTTTTTTTTTAATTTTTAACGTTTATTTATTATCGAGAGACAGAGAGAGACAGAGAGAGACAGAGCATGAACATGGGAGGGACAGCAAGAGTAAGACACAGAATCTGAAGCAGGCTCCAGGCTCTGAGCTGTCAGCACAGAGCCCTACATGGGGCTCGAACTCACAAACCACGAGATCATGACCTGAGCTGAAGTTAGACGCTCAGCCCCCTGAGCCACCCAGGCACCCCTACAACTCAACAGTTTTTTAAGAGCTTATTTTTAAGTAATCTGTACACCCAATGTGGGGCTTGAACTTATAACCCAGAAATCAAGAGCTACATGCTCTACTGAGATATGTCTATGTCCATGTCTATGTCTATCTAGATAGATCGGAATATTATGCAGCTATAAAAAAGGATGACATTTTTGCCATCTGTGACAACATGGATGGACCTAGAGGGTATCGTGCTAAAAGAAATAAGTCAGACTGAGAAAGATAAATGCCATGGGATTTCACTCCTATCTGGAATCTAAAAAATGAGTAAACAAACAAAAAGCAGATGCAGACCCCTAAACACAGAGAACAAACTGATGGTTGCCAGAGGGGAAGAAGGCGACGTGATGGGCAAAATGAGCGAAGGGGGGAGGGAGATACAGGCTTCCAGTTCTGGAATGAATTAAATGCACTGATGCAAGGCACAGCACAGGGAGTATAGTCAACAGAATTATAATAGTGATAGATGGTGACAGACAGTAACCACACTTAGGGTGAGCAAAGCATAATGTATCTAGAAGTGAAATGACCATGCTGTATACCTGAAACCAATGTAACATTCTGTGTCACTACACTCAAATTAAAATAAAAATTTTAATGGAGTCATATATCTTATCCTAGAAAACTCTTCCCCTTGAAGATCCAGTTAAAATGTCCCTTCTCTGGTGCACCCAGGTGGAAAGTGAGCTGACAGGGGTCATTCTCTCCCCCTGCCATCCCTGTGGTCTTAATAAAAGTACTTAACCTTGTTGTACTTTTAAAAATGAAAAAGATTTGGGGTGTCTGGGTGGCTCAGTTGGGTGAGCATCAGAGCCTTGATTTCAGCTCAGCTCCGTGTTGGGTTCCTTGCTGAGCATGGAACCTGCCTAAGACTCTCTCTCTGTCTCTCTGTCTCTGTCTCTGTCTCTGTCTCTCTCTCTCTCCCTCTCCTCTCCTCTGCCTGTGTGGTCTGGTCTGTCCCTATCTCTAAAAATAAAAAAAAAAAATTAATTAAGAAAAAAAAAGATTCAGACCCATGAGGCGCCTGGGTGGCTCAGTCAGTTGGGTGTCTGAATTTAGCTCAGGTCACAATCTCATGGTTTGTGGGTTTGAGCCCTGCGTTGGGCTCACTGCTGTCAGTGCAGAGCCCACTTGGGATCCTCTGTCTCCCTTTCTCTCTGCCCCTCCCCCCTAAAAAAATAAATCAACATTAAAAATAAGTAAATAAAAAAGATTCAGACCATTGATTACAGTGGCCCCCGAGGGACTGGATATGTTAAAAGGGCGAGTGTATGAAACAGTATGATGGTTGAGGAAGGAGTGAGGTGATCACGTGTTGATGTAGACTCAATAGCAGAAGGAGGACTTCACCCCACACAGGCACTCATGGGGTCCCTGGTAAGAGGAGAAGACAAGGCTAGACATGTGAGTGAGGGTGTCGAATCCTCCAGTCTAGATGTGACTGTCATACAGCGGGTTTCCATGTCCTGTCCTTACAGATAAGGTGGCCACACGTCCTGGTGTGTCTAGGAGAGTCTTGAATTAGACCTGTTTTCCCCGCAGAATTATTGACGGTGCTTCTTTTCACTCTCCAAAGTGTCTCTGTTTGGTAGACAGATTGTATGCCTTTTCCACCCTCACCTCCACCTCCACAGAAACCTTGTAAGAAACACTGAGTTTGTAAATATTTGAAAGCAGTGGGTTTCTTCCCACTGTTATGGAACTTAGCATCTCCAGCAAAGCAGTCCAGCATGCACTGTAATTAATATCAGAGGATGGTTTAAATGCAAAGCATGAAAAGCTGCTTCGTTCATGAAAAGTCACTTGGGCACAAAGATCTGAGGGTCTTCAAATGATAAGGGCTTATGGTTGCACAGTGCTCTGTGATTCATAAAGTGCATTTATCTACTTTTCTCCATGCATGCAGAAAAAAAAAACATGGTCTGTGAGGTAGAGTAGGTATTATGATACCCAACTGAGAGGCAAAGCCGTTGAGGTACAGAAGGGCAGGCCATGCAATTCATCACATTTGAATAAGAGACGAGGCGGTTGGGATTCTTATCAAGTGGGCTCTCCATTCTCAGATGTGCTTACTCTTCTATCTGAAGAGTCTGATAGAATTCTATCAGGAGAAGGATGGATACTTCACCCTGGATGCAGGATACCAGTGCCAACTTTGGTTGAAAAAATCCTATGAATCCCTTAGACGACTCATATGAGGATTCGTTACATGAAGTTCTGAGAACACAGACCATTTGCAAATGTGACTTCCCTCTTCCATTACATAGATACTCAAGGAAGAAGAGTGAATGCTCTTACCCTTGGCTGTCCTCAATGGCCCCAAACAATTGCCCTTAAATGTCATTATTATTTCCCCAATGTCCACAAGGGTGGCAAGGTCTGATGAGAGGCGTAGTGTGCTTTGACCTTGCTTTCCAAATCTCAACGATCAACTATTAGAAATGCTGAAACCATTGCTCTCTTCAAAGAGATAGGCCTGACTGGGATAAGATCAGACATTTCTCTTGTTCCAGTTATATGGCTTGGCATGGGAAGCATACTGTGGAGGGAGGTAAAAGCAGAAAGTGGAGGTGTTACTTGTGATATTTGTGCATACTTTGGTCTAGGTAAGATATCCAAATGTTCCCTCTCTTGTTGTACCTCAAAATGGACAGTGCCCGTTTCCCATGGCATACTGGACCCCGTGGGTGGAACCAAGTCACCTAAGATTTTGCCACCCAAATAGTCTTTCTTAATATACTTTACTGTACTGTTGTTATTGTGATGTGCAGGACCCTGGAGAGTCCCTTGAGTACAGAAATAGGGAAAGAGGCACAGATTTCTGGTAGCCATAAAGTACTCAGAGATGCTCCAAGTGTTCTTGAATCACCTAACCATGACCTCATTCATCCTGATCTCTCAGACATGGAATGTGTATAAATAACTGCTCGCACCAAATATAATAACGGTTGTCCCACAAACACAAACTCCCAGGAAAACCCAGTAGACAGCAGAAAAGGGAAAGGGAGTTTAATACGTTTATTTGCCGCTAATTGCTTGAGTTACTCGAGGGCTGGCCAGCTGCAAAAATCTGCGGAGCAGTTTTGAAAGCATTTGCTGAACTTTTAATCTTTACTTAGGGAAACCCCATGATTCCCTGGGAATTTTGCCTGTGTAAAGACCATAACATATGGACCATTTGTGGAGACATATGTTTGCGTACTGAGCCCTCGAGCAAAACTTTCACAAACTCTTCTCTTGGTCCCCTTTAAATTTCCAGAGAACAGATATGTAGTGGAAAGCCACACACCCCCTTCTCTCCCTGGCACCTCATGGGAGGATCTCAAGGGTATTATCAAGACCTTTGTCTCTGATGATCTGTTCGCATCAGAAAGAGGAAGGAAAGATACTTAATCAAGGGACGTGACTCTTACTGCGGAGAATGCTTTCTCCTTTAACCTATAAAATGCATGAACAACTTCCTGTCTTGCCTTTGGCTCTAGAAGATCAACCATCTGTCCTGCGAGGTCCCAGGTGTCAATGGTCCTCAGGCAGAATGGTGAGTCTGGATGGGCTTAGGCGAGACACGGACATCGCCTCAAATAGGCAAGTAAAACATCTGGACCCAAACCGGCTTCTTGCCTCTCTTCTCTCAAAGTGGGGAGTGATGAATGAACATGCCATTTCCTACTGGCGACGAGAGCCCTTCCAGCTCTCTATTAGTGTGCTGTCACAGCATTGGTTAACTCCGTTCACCCCAAACCCACTAGGAGCTTAAGCCTCCCGGGGCGTCACTAATAGAGCATGCGGAAGACAGGGGTCTCTCAAGCTTGTATCCTGTCCGTAGGGTTTATGATCCAAGCAGGTGAGGTGGCGTTGGGAGAGAAGGCGCCAGTATGCATGGAAGCCACGTGCACACCCCACACGGCCCAGGATGCTCCCACACTTAGAGCAACTGAACTGCCTCTCTCGCATTAGCGGGGAGTCTTGTTTCTTGCCTCCTCACAATTTGACAACGTGGCCCCCAAAGGAGCCGTTGATATAATTAAAACACAGTACTTCTCTTAGCATTGATTTCTCCCTTAAAACAGAAAATATCTATATAGTATCTACCACATGTGTGAGACACTAAAGAAATCGGAGCCGGCAGGACAGATAACGTCCCCGCCATCCGGGAATGGAAATGCAAATGCGGGAGATTCAAGGAAGGAGACTGAGAGGCACCACAGGACAACAAGACTGTGCCTCACTGTCCTGCGTATGACTGGGGCATGGCTTCTGCATTATTGCACACACGCCTTCTGGAGAAATCCCCAGTGGGGCGTTGAGCAAACCATTCTGCCCTCTTTATTCTCTCCGTTGAATCACAGCTTCTACTTTCTAACAGAGTCAACAGCATCTTATGAAGACATCTGTCTAACGTCAACAATCCAGCCGCCCAGAAACGCAACTGCAAATCCTTCCACCAACAAAATGAATGCGTACCAACAGCAGGCAGACAGCCTGGCAAAAAGAAATAAAATAAAATAAAATAAAAAGAAGTGGGTCACAGACAACAACACCGAGGGACTGAAAGTAATTTCTGAGCTAGACCCAGGAGGGTCTACATTCACACGAGCGTCTGAATCTGGTAAATGGGTCGTGGTCTGTCAACGCACATATGCATTTATTAACGGAAGGAAATAAAGGGCTGTTAGTGATGGAGGCATGCTGTGGCGTGGCACACACACACATTTTCATCCTCACACTTGGCATTTTTGTGGTCAGGAAGCCTTGTTTGCTGGAGCAAGATTCCTTTCCTCGACTGCAATGCCCTACGTTCTGCACCTCATTTATTTCACTTCTGAAATGCTCTCTCTTGGCACTTAACTTCCTTGCTTTAGCCCTGTGATGCCAATGCCAACAGCAGCCGCCTACGCCTCTTACAAATCCCTTGATAAGACTCACATATTACACGGAGCCTGGCAGGACTGTTAGCACTGCTCATATCTGCTCCCTTCAGCATTTCCCCAAACTGTCATGCAGTGTAGGAAAAGTGTTTGCTGCTGGCAGTGAGGATGTTGCCTTGTTACGTCGGGTAAAGGACTCACGCAGCTACACTAGGTGACACACAGCGATCATTCTTGGCAGCTCACCTGCTCAGAGTGCACGGGGAAAGGTGTGGTTGCTCTGGAAGCAAAACTCAACTGGCGGGTGGCAAGACCCATCATCTCCAAGCTACTGGCTACAAGGGGGTGTTAAGAAAATTCTCCCCCCCCCTCTCTCAGTGAATTCAGAATGAACCATCTGTGAGGTTCCATAGCCACACACTGAATGACCCAGAAAGATGAGAAAGCCACACTGTGCGTTGCAATGGTGCATAACTAGAGAGACTCACGGTGAGTTGTAACTGAGGGTAAGGAAAGCCAACTCGGACCCTCTCACCAAATCCCCTCTTCCTCCATGGCCTCTGGACACTGGGCAAGGGAAGAGAAGACAGAGGGATGACCCTAGAACCAGACCCACCATTTGGAGGGTTTTTTTCCTTAAAAAGAGGTGGGAATTTTCCATCTTTCTATCTTTCATATAAAAGAAAGAGGAAATGCTCTTTCAAGAGACCAGCATCTGGAGATTGGATAAACAGTAAGGACTGGTGTTTCCCTCGGAACTTAAGGGCAATAATAGAAAGCTTATGGTTTTAAAATATCCTCCTCTCCTTGTGATGTTTCCCTCTAGTGATGAAGCACCTGATGCCTGTAGCAGTCTACAAATTATTGACAAGAACCAATACAAAAATACACAGAACAGCAATTTACCACATACTGTTAATTGTTAAATGGTGACCCGTCAGTAAATTGCTTACACAGCTTGCCTGTGCTACACACAGTTATAATTCTTTGTGTGCATGGGTTCAGCCTCTGCAGCAGAGGGTAGGGTATGTTAGCATGTAGGATCAGCAGTGGCCTTTCAAACCCCACTCATTTCTGTTGATCATGTGCAAGGATAAGATTTCTCCAGGGGTCCTAGGGGCTTTGCAACAAGGAAAGCAATCAAATGACACAATCACAGCAGAAGCAGCAGGACAAGGTCCATATTTAGGAGGCAATGGTAGGGTGGCCAAGATAGTGGTGGGCACAAGAGAAATCCCGTCTTTCCCTAGCAATTGCAGACAGATAAGCCATTGGAGTAGAGGATGTTTCATTTCAATTAATTCCCATCGCAGTCCATGCCTGTGAATGTGGTACCTCTATTCTACAGACAAGCACACGGAGCTTCACAGGATATGTGACTCTCCAGGATGAACAGGTGCCAATGCTTTTATTTGCAACTTAATCCAGAAGAGAGATGCTCTTTCCTACAGACGATTGAGTTTTGCTGGTTAAAAATGTTGACCCATTGTTTCCCTTATCAAATGATTCTTAGCATGTGGATTTCACAATGCCTTAACGAGTGAGACAGCCATTAAAGCTTTTTTAAAAATATAATTATTTGGAGGCACCTGGGGGGCTTGGTCAGTTAAGTATCTGACCTCAGCTCAGGTCATGATCTCACTGTTTGCGAGTTTGAGTCCCACGTCAGGCTCAGAGCCTGGAGCCTGCTTCAGATTCTGAGTCTCCCTCTCTCTCTGCCCCTCCCCGGTTCATGCTCTGTCTCTCCCTCTCAAAAATCAATAAACATTCAAAAATAAAAAAAAAATCTAACTATTTAGGGGTGCCTGGGTGACTCTGTGGGTTAAGCATCCGACTCTCAGTTTCAGCTCAGGTCGTGATCTTGGAGTTTCATGAGTTTGAGCCCCACATCAGGCTCTGTGCTGACCGTGTGGAGCCTGCTTGGCATTCTCTCTCTCTCCCGCTGTGTCTGCCCCTCCCCTGCTCATGCTGTCTCTGTCTCTCCCAAAATAAATAAATAAACTTAAAAAAGTTATTTAATCTAATTATTTAGCAGTCACTGGACGGTCTCTTGCAGCAGAAACATCGCTAACATCCCTCAAAATGGTAGTTTTAGGGAGTTGAAGAAAATATCCCATCTCTTCTAAATCCTCAATGCCAATTTCTAATCAGTTGGCTCTTTCAGAGATAGTCTCTTATTGTCTTTTACAAAATTGTTTCTCATAATTTCTCCCATGATGGTGGAAACTATAAATGTTCACTATTGGTATTATTATTGAAAAATGGCATTATACATGTCACTTGAGAGGCTCTACTAAATCAAGAGAAAAGCAGGGGCAGAATTCAAATTATAGAAAGCTGAAGAAAGATGATTGATTTGTCTTTAGTTGTTTTTTTTTAAACTTAGTCATACTGACAGTTTCTCAAAGTCTTTCATGTTATGTGGGTTCTAATCCATTGTGAAAATATGGGTTAGGGGCGCCTGGGTGGCTCAGTCAGTTGAGCGTCCAACTTCGGCTCAGGTCACGATCTCGCCGTCTGTGAGTTCGAGCTCCACGTCAGGCTCTGGGCTGATGGCTCAGAGCCTGGAGCCTGCTTCCGATTCTGTGTCTCCCTCTCTCTCTGCCCCTCCCCTGTTCATGCTCTGTCTCTCTCTGTCTCAAAAAATAAATAAATGTTAAAAAAAAATTAAAAAAAAAAAGAAAATATGGGTTAATTCTAAGCTCTGTCTGGGAAGAACTAGAGAATGAGACAACGGGCTTTTGCGTGAACAACCATTTCAATAACAAATAATCCAGTGAGGCAGGAGGGAGAACTTTTGGAAGGTGGCCTCACAGAGTCCTGTAATCAGTCCATTTAGTGATAAATGTCAACATCAGGTCTTTTTTTAAAATTTTTTTTAATGTTTTATTTATTTTTGAGACAGGGAGAGACAGAGCATGAACAGGGGAGGGTCAGAGAGAGGGAGACACAGAATCTGAAACAGGCTCCAGGCTCTGAGCTGTCAGCACAGAGCCCAACACAGGGCTTGAACTTACAGACCGTGAGATCATGACCTGAGTCGAAGTCGGCCGCTTAACCGACTGAGCCACCCAGGCGCCCCAACATCAGCTCTTATATTGACACTGCAGAGGGAAATTATTGAATGAGTCACTTGAATAGACATTAAATACCAGCCTTTCTTGGATTTTTTTTTTCTTCAGTGGTCATACTAAGACAAGGTTAGTGAGTTTCAGCGATTCCATTCAATTAAGAGTCTAAAAAAATGTATCAAATCATAAACGAATGTCTTCATTACTGCAACCTGCCTGGGAAAAACAGGGGAGTCTGAGTTCCCCTTCAGACTCACCCCACTAGTCAGAAATCACCTGGCATGCCAAGTTTCACACATATTTTTTTTAATGTTTACTTCTGAGAGAGACAGAGAGAGAGAGAGAGAGAGAATCCCACGTAGGCTCTGCACCCCAGCACAGAACCCAACATGGGGCTCAAACTCAATAACCATGAGATCATGAGCTGAGCCGAAATCAAGAGCAGGATGCTTAACGGACAGAGCCACCCAGGTGCCCCCAAATTTCACAAATCTTGATGGGGATTGCAGTGAGTTGAAAATCAGGCCACATGCAAAATAGTCTTGGAAAACCATAACCTGCATTTGTGTAACTTTAGCCAATGAGTTGAAAATCAGGCCACATGCAAAATAGTCTTGGAAAACCATAACCTGCATTTGTGTAACTTTAGCCAAAGCCAGAAGGGGAAGAGGAAACCCCAGTTGGGCACGGAGGTAAGAGATGGTGAAATTTAAGTTAATAGAAATCTCCTAAAAATTTCCATTTGCATTTGGTTTGAGATCAAAGAGAGTTCATAGGTAATTGGCTCAATTAAGTAACATTAAAAAGTTAACAAATGTTGTGCATGTATAGCATGCCGAAAGAAAGGTACGTGGGTCATTCCTGCAGTAAAATGAATGGTCATAAAGGGAATGTATGTAACCAACATCCAGGTTAAAAAAAAAATCAATGATTACCTGCATCTAAGGAGAATCTTCCAGACCTCTCCTGAAAACTACCATTCTGATGTCAAAAATAACTACTTTTCTAACGCCATAGATTAGATTTGCCTATTTTTAAACTCTCTATAAGTGGGATGATTTATTAAGTATTATTATTCTGGCCACCTTATTTCACTTCACATTATAAGATTTGCCCAGGCTGTTGCATGCTGTAGCATTTTATTCATTTTCATTTCTATAGAGGATGCTGTTGTAGACATAGGGTTGCGCCCATTTCTACCCCCACCAGCAATACGAGGAGTCACGGTTACAACTATCTTGTCTGCACCTTTGCTAACCCATAGCGATGTCAGTCCATCCTTGTAGCCATTCTGATGGTTGGGTAGAGGGCGCCCACTGTGGTTTCCACGTGCATTTGGAAGTCCAAAGTCTGAAGTGCTAATTTAAAATGCTGTAAATATCTCCTAATCTCCTAATTTGTGCCTTCCCCCTTTTTCCTGTCTTACTGGTGCCTTTTGCGATGAGAACATCTTACCCATTTATCAATATTTTCTTTTACAACTCATGGTTTTGTGTATGTGCGTCCAGTCAAATGTATCTTGGAAAATTCTGACTTTCTTGATGGCTCTCTGACGTCTGCAATCTTTCTGTTTATTTCTCTCTGTTGTCAGCAGGATGCGTTGTCCGAAACAACTAGGCCAATGTTGGAGGCAGAAGTTTAGTCAGATAGTACTTTGATTATACTGCAGTGGTTCTGTTTTTGTGATGATTATTAAATGAATCTTGTTTTCCTTTTGTATTTAGGTAAACCAGCTAAACGAAACTCCTTTCTCTTAAGCCTTCACCCTCAAATACACCAGGAGGAACCAATTAGCAGTCATCTACAATTTGGTACAACTGAAATAGGAAATTCATCCCACTTTTCAGAGTATTAGGAACACAAATGCAAGGCAATAGATAGTGTTCATTGTTAAATACTGGCCGGTGAGTTTACCCCTGCCCTTCAGAATCGCCTCCCTGTGGCTTAGTAACGCCTTTCCACAGATGAACCACATTTCCACAGATGAACCAACCCTGCTGAAGAGTCCGACGGTAACACACATGGTTCTTTTATAAAATCAGAGTGGCGTTCTAAAGTGATGTGTATAAAGGTAACTGGTTGGATTTATTTTAAACTGTAAAATCGCCCTCACTGGTTTATACCAGCCTTACAGAAAATGAATCATGATTCTATATAAATCTACTGGTTGTACTGAGTTGGAGCCTCTATTCCCACCATTATCACTTTTTTCTTAGGCCTATTATTCTCACAGGTTTATATTCAAATAAAATATGATTCTGTAATGAAGGAAATAGGAGGGGAAGTATTATCGTCTTCATTTAACCAAAATGAATAAAGCGAAATTTATAAATTCTTTTCAACAGCAGTCCTGGGCTCCATTCATGGAAGCAGGAAGTCTTTCAAAATGTGTTTTTTTATTATTTTTTTTTATGATGCTGCAAACAAACAAACAAAACCCTTGGGTTTTGAAATAATTTGTAGGTCAGGTCAAAGCTGTAGCAAGTCTACAAAAATTGATTTGTAGTGATTATTAGATAAAATGAACATAGAGATGGGGTAAGAGATTTTTCTTCCTTCATTTCTATTCAAAGATACCCTTTAAGTGAAAGTTTAATAAGGTCCATTAGTATGTTTATAGATGCCAGGCCATGTATGAATTATACATGCCTGACAAGAATTTCCCACTTCAGGCTTCCATTTATACTGGCAGACTTCATTCTCTGTGCCCAAAATGGACTTTAATAAACTGGACCTCACCAGTGAATGTTATTAAAAGACAGAGGGAGGGAGAGAGAGAGAGAGAGAGGTGGGGGGGGGAGGGAGATATCAGCAGAGTAGCCAGAAATCCCAGTGAGGGAGTGGAATAAATAAAGAAACAGACAGAAAATAGTAATGTGAGAGAAATACAGGTACATATCTTACCTACTGCATCCTACTCTGGAGAAATTCCTTTGCTATCAATAATGTTTACCTTCAAAAGAATCTTACAGACTTAAATTTCAAAGGGTTTTTGTGCAACCACCAATGTGAAATCTCTTTCAAGGGAGCTGGCAGACAGAGGCAATTTTCCAGGCAATCAGTTGGAATTTCCCACTTTCATCTGAAGGAGAGAATAAAAATACTTGGAATCCATTATGTCATGCTCAAGTGGGTGATCAAAGGCCTCTCCCTGGAAATTCTAGTTCATCTCGTTCATTTCTTCTCGCTTTGGGAATTTCAGCCCCAATGGATACATTAAGCCACATTATTGGAAATAAGTAGATTAAGAAGCATGCACATTTGGGGAAGGAATCAGGAATGAGGCAGGTCATGAATGAGAGACTTTGAGGGTTCGCCTTGGAGACTGGGAACAGGATGCCACGAAGCCCTGTTCTCTGGAGGGAACGTGCAGCCACGTGTGGACACGCACGGGCTGTCGTGTGTGGGGCTGGCTGGTGTGCCCTACTGAAGAAGGTGTCTCGTGATCTGGCTATCACAGACGGGCGGCCAATAATAGCACTCTTTTTTTAATGACTTGGGTAGAGCCCGTAAAGAAACGCTAAACCCAATTGTGTCTTTTAGTGTAGGGCGGAGGGGTGGGGGGCATGCTTAGTCCTGGGAGATGAGGGCAATAATTCCTAGTCATAAAATAAGACGCCAAAAAAATAAATTAATTAAAATGAATAAAATAAAATAGAACAATAAAATAAAATAAAAGGACACTGAACAAGAAGTTGGAAGACTGGATTAAGAAAACAATGGATCTTGCAACACAGAGGCAAGGTTAATGATAGGCATATGGTTCACTCAACAGAGCGTGACTGAAAACCTGGGGGACACCTGTGCCTTGTTTGATGGAACTACTGATGAGGGCTTCCGTATGGTGCGTCACAACCCAGGTCTCTAAAGCTTATTTTCCTCCAGTCCTGCATAGGAGTTTTGAAGGAAAGTAATGATGGCGGCCGAAAAGGAATGCAGACTTTTTCTCCATGTGCTGGTCCTTTTCTAAATGTATAACACTGTGGGAATATTGTTTTTCAGGCCTAGACACAGTCTTGATGGATCAGGTCCTCATATTTCCCTTCCCCTCTCCTAGTACCTCTGCCTCGTGAAGACAGTCTTAAAACTCAAATGATAATTCTGGTTCTGATACACCTGCTATGCGCCCGAAAGTTTGTCATGCACGTCATATGCAATCTCATGTATTTCTTCCACCTGCAGAATGATCCTGCCTGGTGTGGATTGTTTGTTCTCTTTACAGGAACAGGAATCCAAATGATTTCAACTGTCTAAACCTCCAGGAAACGGACTGAGAATCTCAACTCCATCTACATTATTGAAAACCCAAAGCTCTTTCTACTTATCTGGCTGAAATGGATTCAGAAAGACGTGCTTGGTGAGCGCACAGAATATCTTCTCCAGGTGCTTCCTCCCTTCTCCTTGTCGACGTGGGCACGGGATTAGGTTTCCGTGTTGGTGGCCGAAAAGCTCAATCTGCAATCAGATATCTGCGTTCTCAAACTTGGGACACACAACCGTACTGGGCCCACACGGCATTGGTAGGAAGAGCCAGAGGGTGAGCATTTCCGGTCTTGCGGTCCGCACAGCCTCCTCACGGCTGGTGAACCGTGCTGTTGTAACACGAAAGCAGCCACAAATAACATGACCCAGAGGGGCACGGCTGTGTCCCAATAAAACCATATTCATGGACACTGAATCTCAGATAGTTCCCAGGTGTTTGTGGCAAATCTGAGTCTCCTTTTTCGGTGTCTTTCTTTGCTGCCATTTAAACACGGAAAGAGCGCTACGGTGGCTATGAAAAGGCAGATGGTGGGTCACATCTGGCAGCCTGGGCTTAGTTTTGCAAGCCCACCTCCAGAGAGTCTGTGAAGACACAGATGCAGGCTGCCCCTCTCCAGTTTCTCATTCTGTTGGGTGCAGGGGCGACTGGAGAATTGCATTTCTAGGAAGTCCGGTTGTGGGTTCCACGCCTTGAGGAAAACTCTACGCGGTGGGTAGACATGAAGTCAAATCGAGGAGCTTGTCCTGAAACCCTGGTTCAAAGGACTGCTGTTGTTTCTGTTGTCAATTTCCCCTGTGCCTGTCTGAGCGGATCACCACTTGCCAACATTTGAAAATTTGGATACTTTGCAGAAAAATGCTACAGCGTCTGATTGTCCTAGAACACTGCAGAAAACAGGCAATAGAGAGCCTGCATTTCTGCACGGCCATGCTTACAGTCAGGGGACTGAGGCCACCATGGAAACACCCCTTGCTGTCTCCCCAAGGCAGGGATGTGAGCAGACACACATATTCTCTGTTCACCTGCCCCTGACAGCATGTGCCTTCACAATTCCTAAACTACATGGAGAGACAATATTCTACCTTATGTCAGAAACTGTACAGTTACAAAATTCCTGGGGCGCCAGGGTGGCCCAGTCAGTTGAGCGACTGACTCGCGATTTTTGCTCAAGTTGTGATCCCAGGGTCATAGGATGGAACCCCACGTGGGGCTCTGTGCCTCCTTAAGATTCTCTCCCTCTTGGGGCGCCTGGGTGGCTCAGTTGGTTGAACGTCCGACTTCAGCTCAGGTCATGATCTCACAGTTTGTGAGTTCAAGCCCTGTGTTGGGCTTTGTGCTGACGGCTCGGAGCCTGGAGCCTGCTTCGGATTCTGTGTCTCCCTCTCTCTCTTTCCCTCCCCTGCTCACACTCTGTCCCTCTGTCTCTCTCTAATAAAATTTAAAAAGTCAACACCTAACTTGTGTGGTGCATACTGTTTATATATTTGTGATAAACCACATATATATGAGCACACACATATCTATGATTAATATATATAAAATACTATATATAAAAATTTACAGGAATTTCCTTAGTTTACACATTAACCATTGAGATAGGCATTGCTGCCTGATTTCTATGCACAAAAAGGTCCCATAAATTGCCTAAGATTGCACGACAAACAAGTGAGAAAGACAATTGAATACCAGACCTCTCTGACCCTAAATTACATGGCCTCTCGTCTATATATTAAACCTCTCTCCCCTCAAGCACAAACCAAAAGAAAAATTTTCAGTAACAACTGCTATATAAACATAAAAACCTCCTCTCCCCCCCCCTTCCGTGTGTTCAATAAAATATACAGCAGCAGATTATTTACCAGGAAGAAGTATCAAATTTTATAAATTTTGTATCACTGATAGGCTCATGGTTTTTTAAAAAATGCAGCAATGGCTTTTGTAAAAAATGCTTTCCTTTGCAAATCTACCATAATGTTTTATTCTCCAACGCATAATTGCATACCAATCAATTTTGATTCTCTGTTCTTCAACAAGCAATATTTGTTTAAAACATCTCTGATTTGGTTCTTCAAGGAACAAGCGATGTGTTGAATAGGAGACTGAAAATTGCCGTTTTTAATGAAGATCGGTCATGCTATTTTGGATTGCCACTGGAGACAGGTTCAAATGTTAGGTGTCAAAGTCATTCCAGAAACTCATTTGCTTCAGCAGTGGTAGGAAAAAAGAACTTGCAGAAATCAGGGGTTTAAAAGGGTATATTAAGCTTATAGGAAATCAGAATGATGCACAATTATTTTAATCTATATGATGTTATAAAAGTGCACCTAACATATACTGCTTTATGATAGAAAGAAATTGCAAAGCAGATATATTAGTTGCAGTGTGTTTGTGTACATGTATACAAACATATGTCCCTATATATATTCACAGATAGCAGTTATATAGTCTGTTACTCCATATATATAACATGTGTATTAAAGTAATTGTGATATCAATGCATATATTATACGATATATAATATAATATATATCACAATTATCTTAATGTGCATGTTATAAAAGTGCACTAAAATATCCTCTTTGTAATTTATATAAATATAGTATTATGTGACAGATATAAATATATATTACAAAGACTACATATTATATAATTTAGATAAGAAAGACTATGACTAAGGTATATATACTCTTATTCATATATAATAGTTAAACTGTTTGTTTTATATGTATGTTTGTTACCAAGAGCATATTTTAGATGTACTTACATAACTAAGATTAAAACAATATGATACATATTATGTTATATATTATATGCTAACATTTTATATATAAATATCAATTTTTTAAATCCATGTAATGTTATAAAAGTGCATCTAAAATATATTCTTTGTGGTATATATAAATATACAACAGGCTACAACTGTTATGTATGAATACATACTTATGTATACATATATGTATATATACACACATACACAAAAGCACACTAACATATACTGTTCTGATATATTACAGTGTAATATGCATTAGTAATATGTGTTAATATATACTGTTCTGATATATTACAAAGTAATATGTGGTTCATAACATCATATTGGGGCACCTGGGTGGCTCAGTCGGTAGAGCATCCGACTTCGGCTCAGGTCATGATCTCACACTTTGTGAGTTCAAGCCCCATGTCGGGCTCATACTCTGTCTCTGTGTCTCTCTCTCTCAAAAACAAATAAACTTTAAAAAAATGATAACATAATATGAATTAAAACAATGGCTAATCATGCTGAGATTTCTCTCTCTATATATATATATTTACACATACATACACATATATATACACACCTATATAATATATATACATATACACACGTATATAATATATACCTATACACACATACATATATACATATATATATACATATATATATATATATATATATATATACACAAACACATAGAGACACATACACGTGTCTAGATAAAACATTCCTATCAAGATTTATATAGATTTAAAAAAACTTAATTCCAAGAAGTTACTCTATATTCGGAGGTATTGCATAAGTTACGTAGAGTTGTATTTCTTCTCTTCATGATCTCACTGTGTGTCTGTGTGTGTGTGAGAGAGTGTGTGTGCACGTATGCACTGTTTCCTCGCAACCCTCAGCGCTGGTTTTGCAAAGTTGCGGTGGATGTCGTGCTCTCTGCCCCTCGGTATTTCACAGCCCCCAGCAGTCGTGAGATGCCAAGCTCCCTGAATGCATCAACACTGAGGTTGCACAGAGGAGGCCAAGTAGAAGTTAATGCAGCTACAACAGGCAACGAGCTGAAATTTGCAACAAAGCCTCTTAATCCTGACAATCTGTCACTCCGATTAGAAACAAAAAAGAAAAAAAATCATCTACCTAAATATCTTGATTCTTTAAAGTGAAGTTCATCATCTGGAGGAAAACTGGAGATGTGAATCACAATGTAACAAAATTCTCCAGCATAATTTACTTGTCTATTTAATATGAACATTTCAATTTGTACCAAACTTTTACATTTTATCAGCTTTTCCCCATTTCAAGCAGAGTGCTTATTAGGACCACATTCTTGGAGGTGGATTTCTTTATGGAGTTGACAGATCAAAAGACATAGGAATTTTTTCCAAGAAACCTAGGGGCTGCCTCACGTCTTGTTAATTATACTCCGGCTTGTCATGCTGGTCCTTCAGAGATCAGGAAAGGGCTTTCACAAGATACAAAAGAAGGTCAATGTGATAGCGTTAACACTTAAAGGGAATGAAAGAAAATAAATAAAATAAAATAAAATAAAATAAAATAAAATGAAATAAAATAAAATAGAATAAAATAAAGTAACATAAAATAGGGAATGGAAAGCAGACAGTGAATCATGGAGATGATTACTTTCTTTGCGGGTTCAGTTAAGGACAACCGTCCACAGCATTTCCGCGATTTGATGTAATTTCTCATTTATCTCATCTTTGGAGGGATATCTGTTTGTCTATGTGTGCAGAGTACAAATTCTCCCTTTAGTTTTCAGGGCAGTAGATGTTCTGAGGACACAGCAACAAATGATTGCCAATAGATTCTTTGTAGGTACCATATTATTATACTGATGCTCCAGAAGTGGTGAAAACAAATACTTTTTTTAAATTCAAATAGGCTGAGGTGGAGAAAAATCACACTTAACTCACACTAAGTAATATAGAACAATGCCGTATTTGTCGGGGACAAAAGCACTGTCTTGAAAAGGTGATTTTAAATTTTGCGTTAAACACGTAAATCCCGAAAATAACCACGTTTTGCTTTCATGCAAAGCTCAGTAAGCACGGGCCAGATATCTAAGTTCATGAGAACCCCAAGGCCTCTACTGGAAATGCTGTGGTATTTTTTTTTCCCTCTTGGTGCATTTAAACCTGCTTGACAATGTTTACTTCAGTCGCGGACCTCCCCTCTAGAGTTCCAACAGCTCACTTCATGTTGCCAATTTGGATGGTATTACATGACACTAACAAAATGTGCAATTCCCCATGCAAATCATCACCTTGCTTCCTTGACCCTGAGACAGCCAGAACAAAGCCACTTGTTTGGTGGAATTTATTACATTGAAACTCATTATATTGGGTTAATGTTTAATATTCTTTTGCCAAGAACAGAGAGCAGAGAGATGGACCAGAGTATGACACTGAACCTTTGGAAAATATTGACACTTCTTTTATAGTCTAGGGCATTGGTAATTTCTGCAAATGTATCCTGTGTTCCTAAAAAAAAACCCCAAACAAACAGATTCTTTGTGGCTAGAAAATTCAGTGTACCCCTCATGACACATCCTTGTTGTTTCATTTTCTTAACATCCTTTCAAAGAAATATTTTCTCTGGGATAGCAATTTTATTGTCTGGATAAAACTGTCCAAATAAAATTTAGTTTGCATAATTTATTATAATAAAGACAACGCTTCTTTGTTATAATATATGTTATATATTACAATGCAATATAACATAATAAAGACACCACTTCCCAGGAGAAATGTTTCCTTTTAGTCCATAAAAAGATTTGGACAAGAATATTCATACAAACTGTATTTATAATAAGCAAAGTCGATAAATAATCCAAATGTCCATCCACAGAAAGAGTGAATTGTGGTATATTCATACAACAGAGTATTAGTCAGCATTGAAAAATAGCAAACCACAGACACATGCAATAATATGGAACACTAGAAACCATACCATTGGACGCATGTGAAGTTCAAGAAAATGGAAAAACTAATCTGTGATGGAAATGAGAAAACTGGCTGTCTGTAACACATGGTGGAGACTGATTGGCAGAAAGAGAGCTTTTTAGGGTATTGAAAACCTCCTACATCTTATTTAGGAAGTTGGTTACATGAGTCTATATATTATCAAAGCATATCACATTGCTTATCACACACTTAAGATGGGTGCATTTCATAGTATGTAAATTTAAATATATTTAGACATTTAAAAATATGTCAAAGGTAGGGAAAGCATAGGCCACTTGCACAAAAAAATGATTTCTCAAATGCATGAAAGCTAATCACCTCAATCAAGTTATTAGAGATGTATTATAAGAATAAAGAATAAGATCTAATTGTATTCCATTTCAAAATCTCTTAGGTAATTAAAAGTCTGTAAAGATAAGAACGAGACAAGATCTTCATTATCACCATTATTATTTGATATCACTTTGGACATGTTTTCATAAAACAATGAAACAAGAAAAGGAAGTAATACATATTATGATCAGATATGAGATTAATTGATGTTACATGTAAATAAAATTAGTATCCACTTACAAGAACCAAGAACAAAAAAATGTGAGCAGCAGTGTTTAATAAATGGTCACTTAGAAGAAAAATAATTTTTAAAAGCTTTCTATAAATAAGTAATTTAAAATACTTATAAAATATGATGAACACAATATTTTGTCTATAGCAACAAAACCATAAAATAGTTTAAAATAAACTCACCAGGCTGTAATTACATATGCAAAAGAAAAAATAGAAAATCTCACTTAATATTAAAGAAGGAAAGGGACACCTCGGAGGCTCAATCAATTAAGCATCTGACTTTTGATTTAGGCTCAGGTCACGATCTCACTGTCATGAGATTGAGCCCTGCATGGAGCTCTGCACTGAGCATACAGCCTCCTTGGGATTCTCTCTCCCTCTCTCTCTGCCCCTTCCTGGCTCATGCATGCGCTCTTTCTCTCTCTCTCTCTCAAAAAAATAAATAAATAAACTTAAAAAAAAAGAAGGAAAGCAGATGACAAATATATCACAATCTCTCAAAAAATGCATTAATTTAATTTAGTTCTAATCAACCATCTCACTTTCTAGAAATCTGACAAAACTATATTAAGTGTATAGGGAAAACTAATCTGACAAACATTTTCTTTGTTAGAAGATAATTTTGATAAAATCACCATAGCAGAACTTAAATCTTCTCGTTAAGCTACAGCTACATTAAGATGAATGTAACCAGCTCAGGAATAGATACGTCGACAATGATGGATAAGACTATACAGACAGACTCGAGTGTTCAGTACCTAACGTTTCTGAGTGGCATGTGAGCCATTTAAATTCATAGAAACTGAATAGCAAATTTCACTATGCTGAAATAATAGCTTAGCAATTCCAAAATAATTAAAATTAGTTCTCTTCTCATGCTGCAATGAAGCCAACTGCACAATATACCTTGTTTTACCAGAACACAGGACATTACAAAATTTCATATATATCGTGCAATATATATGCAATATATATGTTTTGTATATATAAATATACTTTGCCTGCTAGCACACAAATTACCATTTTTAAGGAAAATTACAGAATCCAAACTCTATCACCTATGTTCCATAATGTCCAGTATAAAATTAAAAAAAACAAAAAACAAAAAACTTAATGGTTGAAGAAACAGGAAAATAAATTTCATAACCAGAAGAACAAACAGTCAACACAAACAGACACTGAGTGAAATTGCCAGGCAAGGAGTTTAAATCAGCTTATATAATTACGTTCAAGGAATTAAAGGAAAAGGGTGGTTGTGAAGGGTGAGCAGTTGTGAATTCCCATCAGAGAATTGGTAATTATAAAGAAGAACCTAACAGAAATTCAAGGCATACAGTGCATCATATGTGAAAATAAATTTCCCTTGCTGGTTTAAGGAAAGACTGACAATGGCAGATGAACGTAACAGAGATATTTAGAAATTAAATAATCGGAAGAAGTGAGAGGGAAAAAGAATGAAGGTAATGAATAGAATCTCAGTGACCTTAGAGAAAGTCCCACATATCCAGATTTGGAATCACAGAAACAGAGGCAAAAACAGTGTTGCAGGAAAAGGAAATTATTTGAAGAAGCAATGGTAAAAAAAAATCATAAAATTATTTAAGAATATCAAATGTATGGTATGTTTGAATATGGTTTTCTTTGTATTTATCCTGTTTAGGGTTAACAAACTTAGCCTAAGTGGGATATTCACAAAGAAAAATTATGCTTAGGCACATAGAATCAAAATACGGAAAACAAAACAAAACACAAAATGGAGAGAAAAGAAAAAAGACAAGGAAAGGAAAGAAAAGAAAAAATCTTGAGATCAGGCAAATTAGAAAGGCCTTATATCCACAAAGACAAGTATGTTGACTGAATTTTCAGCACACCAGCCAACAATTATGTAGCATTATAGGGGCTGAAAGAAAAGAAATGGTCTCCCCTAATTATATATCTAGTGAGAATATCCTTCAAAAATGAAAGGGTTTTTAAATAAAAGAAAGCTGAGAAAATTTCTACCAGCACTCCTTCTCGTATTAAAAGACATGGTGGTGGATGGGGCGCCTGGGTGGCTCAGTCGGTTGAGCGTCTGGCTTGGGCTCAGGTCATGGTCTCACAGTTTGTGAGTCTGAGCCCCGCATCAGGCTCTCTGCTGACAGCTCAGAGCCTGGAGCCTGCTTCAGATTCTGTGTCGCCTTCTCTCTCTGCACCTCCCCTGCTCACACTCTGTCTCTCTCTCTCAAAAATAAAAATTAATATTAAAAAAAAAAGACATCGTAGTGCATATCCATCAGGCTGAAGAAAATGACACCAGATAGAAACTTGGATTTTTTTTAAACAGTATTGTTTTAAAACAGTATTGCTATGGGATCAATTGTGTCCCTCCAACCCCCAAATTTGTGCAGTGAAGTACAAATTAGGACTGTATTAGGAAATACGGTTTTTAAAGATATAAATAAGGCAAAATGAGATCACTAGAGCAAGCTGTAAGCCAAAAGGCTTGGTATCCTCGGAAGAAGAGGAGATCAGGACACAGACACACATAGAGGGACGACCACATGAGGACACAGAGAGAACACGGCGTCTATCCTCCAAGGAGAGAGGCCTCAGGAGTAACCAGCCTTGGCCCTGCCTGGATCTCAGACTCCCAGCCTCCAGGAATATGGGGAACAGATGTCTGCTAAGCGCCCCAGATTGTGGTCCTTTGTTACGGCAGCTCGAGAGCATCAGACAACTGTTGATACATTGAATAACATGTCTGAATCTCAAAATCATTACATTGAGTAAACAAAAATCCACAAACAAACACACCTTAGGTTTCCACTTATGTGAATTTCAAGAACAGGCAACATTAATCAATGGTGAAGATGTAAACTCTGCAGACAGGGCATGAGGATGAGCTAAAAATGGGGTAACAGAAACACGCTATACCTTGATTTCACTTGTGGTTTTATAACTTCCAAAACTCATGGAGCTGAAAACGTATGATCTCTTATATAGCTTGATAAAAAAGAAATCAAGAAGAGAACACAAGATAAACTCTTCGCTTTAAATGGAATGCTAATAATGTTAACAGTCTTTTTCAGGCAGACGGATGACAGCCATTGGGACACTAGCAGCATGCAACATAAGGACATTTGGTCAACCCACCTTCCATCAAATCTTCACCTCCAGGATCTTATGAGGTCCCTTACAGCAGACCGTCTCCTTACTAAGCGTGAAAGCACACGTTTGGCTCCAACAAATAACAACGACAACAAGAAAACAAAAACAAAAAACAAAAAGCAAAACAAAACCCCAAGAAAGAAGAATAACAACAAATGAAACCCACTAATTCACAGAACAATCTCGAATTTTAACCCTGAAGAATAACTTCCAAATCCTATTTGCATACCACATTCCTATAACTATTATAAAAAACATGGGGCGCCTGGGTGGCGCAGTTGGTTGAGCGTCCGACTTCAGCCAGGTCACGATCTCGCGGTCCGTGAGTTCGGGCCCCGTGTCAGGCTCTGGGCTGATGGCTCAGAGCCTGGAGCCTGTTTCCGATTCTGTGTCTCCCTCTCTCTCTGCTCCTCCCCCGTTCATGCTCTGTCTCTCTCTGTCCCAAAAATAAATAAACGTTGAAAAAAAAATTTTTTTAAAAACAATTCTTCGTAATTAATAGCACTTGTAAAATATCATCATCATAATTCACTTGACTCTACCCATGGGAAATCATGTGTCTGCATCTCAACAGGCTACTTGTTGGGATGAACACTGGGCATTGTACACGAGTGATGAATCACTGAATTCTATTCTGAAACCAATACATTAACTAAAATTTAAATAAAAACAAAACAACAAAACAAAACAAAATAAGAAACAGGCTACAGAAGTTAGGCTTTCTCCCTAACTTCTCTTGCACTGCTAACTTTTCTCAACGCTTTGACCCAAAATGGTAAAAGTGTCTCTTCATCATCTAAGAGATAAACTGTGTCCCAGTTGGTGAGACAAGGCTCAGATTTAGCAGTAGAACATTTTGCATCCATTTACTTATTCATGTACACATACAATTACTCATTCTCTCCTCCGAGTGACCATTCAGAGGCCAGTAATTTAACAAATTGAGTGCCATTTTGTGTCAATCACTGTGTTAGGGGATAAGGCATACAGCTGGGGGAAAATGCAAAATTCCTTTCCCTAAATGAGCCTGAATTTTAGTTAGAGAGAAGAAAAGGAGGGGGAGGGGGAGGAGGAGGGGGGTGAGGGGAGAGGAGGGAGGAGGAGAAGGAGAAGGAGAAGGCAAGTTTCTAAAGTCACTAGGCAAAATATATTGCATACCGCGTAGTGATATATGGGAAATACTGAATGGGGTGGGAAGGCATTGCAGTTTTGGATGTGATTATAAGGAAAGCACTACACTTATACCCATTTATAGTTGGTAAACACTATGCTAAGCACCTTTAACAACATCAATGTATTTGCTCCTCATTGAACCATATGAGAGACGCCGTGCTATGATTATCCTATGACCTTAATGCTATAACATTGCTGTGTTCACGAGCATAGCTATGGGGGTTCCCCTGACATGCAACATTCAGCCATAGTTGGATTCAGGGCATCTGGCATGGCAAACGGGAACTTAAGACTACTGATCAAAACTGCAGGGCCCGCTTTTGGAGGACACGCGGTCTGCCCAGTCACAAGGGCAAGCCGAGTGGTGCACACGCCCGGCCGCCAGCGGTATACCCCGTGCATTGTTTGTGAGGACCTGCCTGCCTCCGATCGTCTCATTCTGTCTGGCAAGTACACAGAGCTTACTTTCTTCAACACCACCGGTTAGGTGTCCTGGCCTTTATTTTAAGGTATAAAGTGCTCTTAATATTACCATACAAAGCTTTTTTCTATATTCCGTATCCCATTTCCATATTCCTTATTTTGTTTATAAGGTCACTTGTAACCAGTAAAAACCATCCTGATTTTACTGCTGGTAAAACAGAGAACTACAGAAGTCTAAGGGCCTATACCTTGTCAGACAGCTGCAGAGTGTGGACGTGGGACACAGTCCCATGTCTTCAGATCCCACATTCCAGCCTTGCTCTCCTGCACACCACACCTCTGACACAGTTAAGAAGCATACGTCTCGTGGTGCCTGGGGGGCTCAGTCAGTTAAGCGTCCGACTTTGGCTCAGGTTATGATCTGATGGTTCATGGGTTTGAGCCCCACACCAGGCTGTAGGCTGACAGCTCAGAGCCTGGAGCCTGCCTCGGATTTTGTGTCTCCCCCTCTCTCTGCCTCTCCCCTCCCCTGCTCATGCTCTGTCTCTCAAAAATAAATACACATAAAATTAAAAAAAAAACATGATGTAGTGGGGCTCCTGGGTGGCTCAGTTGGTTGAGCATCCGACTTTGGCTCAGGTCATGATCTCACGGTTCATGGATTCAAGCCCTGAGTCAGGGTCTGTGCTGACAGCTCAGATCCTGGAGCCTGCTTCAGATTCTATGTCTCCTTTTCTCTGCTCCTCCCACACTCATGCTGTCTGTCTCTCTCAAAAATAAATTTTATTTATTTATTTATTTTAAATTTTTTTTTTCAACGTTTCTTTATTTTTGGGACAGAGAGAGACAGAGCATGAACGAGGGAGGGGCAGAGAGAGAGGGAGACACAGAATCGGAAACAGGCTCCAGGCTCTGAGCCATCAGCCCAGAGTCTGACGTGGGGCTCGAACTCACGGACCGCGAGATCGTGACCTGGCTGAAGTCGGATGCTTAACCGACTGCGCCACCCAGGTGCCCCAAAAATAAATTAAAAAAAAAAAACCATTTAAAACTAAAACAAAAACAAAAAACATGATGTATCAATTTCACTGCCCAGTAAAGGTCTTTGTGTTGCTCCCTCCTTACATCAAACTGTGCCAATTTGGGGTTGAACCTCAGGCTCTATTCCTCATGAGCTGATTTAACAGTCACCAGAAGAAAGTTCACCTAACAGAAGAGACAAACCTACAGTTTCCAGATGTGCACTTACTTTACTGTGATCGTTTGCACAGTGCGCAACAGATTGCCGCGGACAAACTTCCATTTTTTCTTACTTTTAATGCTGCACTTTTTTTTTAAAGTTCCTAACAACTTTTTTTTAGTTTATTTATTTATTTATTTTGAGAGAGAGAGAGAGAGAGAGAGAGAGAGAGAGAGAGAGGGCAAGAGCAGAGAAAGGTCAGAGAGAGACAGGGAGAGACAGAATCCCAAGCAGGCTCCACACTGTCAGCGTAGAGCCCAACACGGGGCTTGAGCTCATGAACTGTGAAGTCATGACCTGAGCCCAAGTTGGACGCTTAAACGACTGAGCCACCCAGGCACCCCAGTGCTGCACGTTTTAATGCTACGTGCCCTGCTCTGATATCCTCAGGGGACTGGGCAATCTTGGAAGTCCCCACATGGGTACCATGAGGCCCTAGCAAGGCAAGGTGGGCATCTGCCATCTAAGATCTCCCCAGAACAGCTAATGGGGGCGGGGTGGGAACATCACGAAAGGATGAAACACACATTGAATCCTATAAACACCCAGGCTCAACACATCTTTGGAGGAATATTCTCCAGTTCATCGTAGTGCACAAGAAGTTGAAGAATTCATTACGTGGAGATGTTGACATCAGTGGTCCTCACGCTTCCGTGCGCATCGAATGTCTTGGAGATCTTGGCACAAGGAAGTCAGGTTCAGTAGGTCTTGGGCGGTCCGAGCCCGAGGTTCTGCATTTCCAGTGAGCTCTCTGGTGACTCCAGTACTGTTGATCTCTGGGGCACAGTTTGTGTAGCCTGACGGTCCTAAGTGACCCACAGTTGTGAAGTCTGGACGGATACGCACATCGAGTGAAATCCAAATGCCGAAACGCCTGAAGGCTTTCAAAGCATCTAGAATCATGTGTTAAGAATATGATTGAATGTGGCTGAGAATTATTGCAAAATGCTTTCATATTCAACACTTATTTCAAGCTCAAAATGTCTTTGTGAAATTAATTAAGACAGACATTATTTCCTCTTATATTTATTTACAAAAATACCTACAGACAGGTCGAGTAAATAGAGAAAAAGAATATGCCAGTTTTAGTGTCCCCTGAACTTTAAGCTTTAATTTTAGAATTTTTAATAACATCTAGATGCCTGGGATGGCTTTCTGTCCCCATAAGTGAGTCAAAAATTTCCTCTAACTTTAAATCTATTGTCATCAAAATAAACATAATGGACACTGATGAGGCACATTGACTTGTTAATGCAAACCTGAGAATATGGCCTTAACTAAAAACTTTCCCTGGGTGGGGGGAGGAGGAAGCAGTGTTTCCCATGAAGAGTGACGACTCTTTTAGTTTGAGGACGTCAGCAAGTCACATCACAGAGGAAACCTCAGCGTCCCATCACAGAGCAGTTACATGCTATAGATGTGACACATGAAGGCGTTACTGTGCTCTCGTCACTGGAGGACTGGCGGAGAAAGAACTCGAAAATTCCCCTCACCCCCAAGTCTGTTCCTCTTCAGGACTAGCGACAACTTCTTTCTTCTGCATCAAAGAGGCCCGGCTATTTTCAACTTCAGTAGGAAGGAATGGCTCACGAGGAGCAAGGCTAAGAAGAAAAAGCTGGGATAATGATCCACGGTGCCCTCCCGACTTACATAATCTGCCGAAAGGGAACTCAGCAGGAGCAGAGACAGCGAGTGCAAGCAAAGTTGGTAAAAGTAGGTTTCCAAGAATCAGGACTTTCAAACGTATAGGCCCTCGTAGGTCTTCCCTGAGCTACTTCTAAAGTGCATGCTTTACAAGTTTGCTGATTTCCATGGTCTACAAAGTTGTAGCAAGGAGTATGAGTATGTGTTCCATATCAGATATATATGAGTCTCTTCTCTCTCTCCACACATATATACATATATATACATATGAATATATATATATAAAATCATATATATATATATATATAATCTTTCTCTCACTATCTCTCCGTTCTTCTCTTTGAGACAGGGGAGATTCTGGCCTAGGACAAAATTAAACATGAAAAATCTAAATTGATTCCTTACCATTAATGGGAGACTGACAAAGCAAGTCATTATTTTTTAAACTCTAAAAATATAATGTAGTAAAGAAAATGGATATAATGAAAACAAAAGTTCTTCATCTGGTTCTTTTACTTATTCACTATGGGGTAAGATCTTAACGTTGTACACACTCACGCTAATAATAAGTTTTACCACATGCATTGAGGGTAATGCCTAGAGCATTCCCATAATAATTTTACATACTGATTATTGTGGGGACCCTGTACTGTGTGGACCCTGAGTTTTGGAATGATAGATAGATAGAGAGATAGATAGATAGATAGATAGATAATACACAAATACATAATAGATAGATAGATAGATAGATAGATAGATGATAGATAATACATAGATAGATAATAATGGATAGATGATAGATAGATACATAGATACATAGATAGATGGATAGATGATGGATCAGATTATGTCACCTCAATATATGCCACTTTGCCATTAAGGATTATTCTGAGTTGAAGGCAATGGAGGAGCAGCAGATTCAGAAAGGACTCTGCCCTCCCCCTTCCTGGCCAAAAGTAGGACATACATTTCCCTTTGTGAAGATGCTCCTACAGGCCACTTTTTCCTCTGGTCACTTCTCCATAATTTATTGCCTTTTGTTAAAATGGTATATAAAGCACCCAAGTCTAACCGCTTCTCTGGGTTTTCACTTCTTTTTTATGAAGCTCCCATGGACAAAGATATTAGTATCAATAAAGAAACATCTGCCTTTTATTCTGTTGATCTGTGTTTTGTCAGTTTAATTCAAACACCCCAGATACAGGTCCTAAAAAGGTAGAGGGGAAAAGGGCCTTTTTTCCCTCCCATATAGTTCAGAAAGAGAGATAAACATGGATGGATGGATGGATGGACAGATGGATGGATTCAGCAAAGTTGTTATTTTAATGACTAAATAAGATAGTCTGTATCAACATGTAGTATTATCTACCATATAAATTTTGTTACTATTTTTAAAAAAGTTTTAAATGTTTATTTTTTGAGAGAGAGACAGAGTGTTAGTGGAAGAGGGGAAGACAGAGAGGGAGACACAGAATCAGAAGCAGGCTCTGGGCTCTGAGCTGTCAGCACAGAGCCCGACGTGGGGCTTGAACCCATGAACCTCTACATCATGACTTGAGTCAGACACTTAACCAACTCAGCCACCCAGACACCCCTTAAAACAAAATCTTTATTTTTATTATTTATTTTAAATCTTTTTTTAACATTTATTTATTTTTGAGAGAGACAGAGACAGGGTGTGAGCAGGGTAGGGACAGAGACAGAGGGAGACACAAAATCTGAAGCAGGCTCTAGGCTCTGAGCTGTCTGCACAGAGCCCGATGTGGGGCTCTAACTCACGAACTGTGAGATCATGACCTGAGCTGAACTTGGATGCTTAACCAACTGAGCCCCCAGGCACCCTTGTTACTATTTTTAATGTTGCATACATGATTATTTCTGAATGAAGATCTTTGCTTAATTAAACTTATTCTTTTAGGCAAAATGTTTTGTGTAGTGAATGCAGTAAAAAAGGCACTGGGAAGTGAAGGTGTTTTTCTATGGTTTTTAACACTCAGCTAGAAATGTAACTTCGAATTCCTGTTAACTGTTATAAATGAAAGTTCCCTTTGGGGGCTTTGGTCCAAAATTCTGCTTCCTATATAGTTTAGATGCAAATGCCTATTACCTTTAAGAATACTCTCAGTTCAACCAACTCCAAGAATCCTGAATCCAGCACTGCAGAGGTAAGACAAGCTCCACTGGCTCTAACAATGCTCATGGGTTAGTAGATCCAATATTGCTAAAACGTCCATACTACCCAAAGCAATCGACAGATTCAATGCAATCTCCATCAACATACCAACAGCATTGTTCACAGAACTAGAAAAACAATCCTAAAATGTATGTGGAACCAAGAAAGGCCCTGAATACCCAAAGCAATCTTGAAAAAGAAGTACGGTACTGACACAAAAATAGACACACAGGTCATTGGAACAGAATAGGAGACCTAGAAATAAACCTGTGACTAGATGGTCAATTAATCTTCGACAACGGAGGCAAGAACATACAATGGGAAAAAGACAGTCTCTGCAACAAAGGGTGCTGGGAGAAATGGACAGCAACATGCAAAAGAATGAAATGGGATCGCTTTCTTACACCATACACAAAAGTAAACTCAAAAAAGGTTAAAGACCTAAGTGTGAGATCGGACACCATTAAAACTCCTAGAAGCAAACATAGGCAGTAGTTTGTCGCACATCAGCCATAGAAACATCTTTCTAGATACGTCTCCCAAGGCAAGAGAAACCAAAGCAGAACTCAGCTGTTTGGACTACACCAAAATAAAAGGCTTGTGCACAGTGAAGGAAACAAAACTAAAACACAGTGTTCAGAATGGGAGATGTTTGCAAATGACATATCTGATAAAGGGTTAGTATCCAAAATATGTAAAAAACTTACAACTCAACACCAAGAAAAAAACCACACAAATTAGCCAATTAAAAAGTGGGCATAGGACATGAATAGACATTTTTCCAAAGAATATAGATTGATGGCCAACAGACACATGAAAAGATGCTCAACATCACTCATCATCACAGAAATATAAATCAAAACTACAATGAGATATCACCTCACACCAGTTACAAGGGCTAAAATCAACAACAGAAGAAACAACTCGTGTTGAGGGGGATGTGGAGAAAAAGGAACCCTCTTACGCTGTTGGTGGGAATGCAAACTGGTGCAGCCACTGTGGAAAACAGTATGAGCTTTCTCAAAAAGTTAAAAATAGAATTACCATATGATCCAATAATTCCACTACTGGGTATTTATCCAAAGAATAGGAAAACATTAATTCAAAACTATATATATATATATATATATGCACTCGATGTTTATAGCAGCATTATTATGGAATCAGGCAAACTGTCCAACAATAAATGAATGAATAAAGAAGATGTAGTGTGTATATATATATATATATATATATATATATATGGCATATACATATGTAATATTCTATATATACATGAGCCAAGAAAAAAAGAGACATATAAAAAACCAGACTCAAATATACACAATAAACTGTGGTTGCCAGAGGGGAGGTGAGTAGGGGGATGAGTGAAACAGATAAACAAGATGGAGACTAGACGTACCATGATGAGCACTGAACAATGTATAGACTTGATGAATCATACTGTATACCTGAAACTAATATTACAATGTATGTTAATTATACTTGAATTAAAAAAAATACTATCTGGGGCACCTGCATGGCTCAGTCACTTAAGCATCCAAGTTCAGCTCAAGTCACAATCTTACAATTTGTGAGTTTGAGCCCCGTGTTGGGCTCTGTGCTGACAGGTCAGAGCCTGG
Source organism: Lynx rufus (assembly GCF_022079265.1). Taxonomy (NCBI): domain Eukaryota; kingdom Metazoa; phylum Chordata; class Mammalia; order Carnivora; family Felidae; genus Lynx; species Lynx rufus. The sequence goes on from NW_025814828.1 coordinate 3,903,149, forward strand.
AGCCTGCTTGGGATTCTGTGTCTCCTCCTCTCTCTCTGCCCCTTCCCTGCTTGTGCTCTGCCTCTCTTTCTCTCTCAAAAATAAACAAATATTTTAAAAATTAAAAAAAAAAACTATCTGGCAATCCCAGACCCACCATGGATAATAATCACTTTGGGAAAATCTCTGTACATTCTTCGTACCTCACACTTTGCTACGCCAAATCTTGCAACATTGCTACCACCCCAGACTGAGACGTTATGACTGCAAGGAGATTCTATTATAGCGTGTTATGTTCTAAAAGAAAAAGAGGGAAGAGTCAGCCTGGGGGTTATACAGCAGCACCTCCCAGAGTATCATCACGGACCACCACTGGTCATTCCAGATCCCTTGCGCCAAGAATGGGTCCGCATTGAACGGATGAGTTACAGAAAGAGACCTGCCGGATGGGGTTGCTGGGAAACAGAGGCCAGTCACTGTCCCTCCATCAGGATGTGGATGAAGATGCTCTGATTGGTACTGGCAACCACCTGCAGCCAATGATGAAGCCGTTGCCTTAGAAGGACCAGGGAGGTGGAAGGATGTTGATGGTGCAGTTGAGCTGGTGAAGCCATCAATCTCTTCGGAGGCTGGCTCTCCCCCCTGCGCTTGCATCAATGAAATAATGGCCCTCAGTGTTTCAACTAGTTTGAGTGAGGTAAGCCTGCTCTTTGCAGCCTGCCTTCCTCCCCCGTGGATGTTTCTTACGAAAGCATCTTCGTTTACTGAACTAACACCTCCCGACCATCTACTATATGGCTGGAGCCGTGGGTCAGAAGGTGTACTTACTACATGCAGCATCTCCTTTCTAAGACCTTTCGATATTCTACATCCAAAGCTCGTCTATTGGAACTGCACACGGTTCATTAAAAAAGTTGATCCTTTACAATTTAAACATCTTCCCGAAGAGGCAGAATATGTTTCTTCTTCACTAAAATAAAAAGGTCCATGCCATTTTACATCCAAAGGAGCTAACTTGCAATTATCCAAGGTAGTTTCCCAAGTTTCTTTTGAAAAGGTTCTCATTTGTATGCTTTTCCCCCCTTTCATCTCAAGATGAACCCAGAAAGGATAAGATCTAAGTGTCAATATGTATAAATATCTATGTTGTATTCCTAATGAAACCAGGAAATTGTAATACACACAGAAGGAACCTATCTGTTTTTTAATGTTTATTTATTTTTGAGAGAGAGAGACAGAGCGTGAGCGGGGGAGGAGCAGAGAGAGAGGGAGACACAGAATCTGAAGCAGGCTCCAGGCTCTGAGCTGTCAGCAAAGAGCCCCATGCCGGGCTCAAACCCACGAACCTTGAGATCATGACCTGAACCGAAGTGCGACGCTTAGCCGACTGGGCCACCGAGGCGCCCCACAATGTATCTATTTTTTTTAACTTTATTTATTTATTTTGAGAGAGAGATAGACAGTGAGCAGGGGAGGGGCAGACAGAGAGAGAGAGAAAGAGAGAATCCTAGGCAGGCTCCACACTGTCAGCACAGAGCCCAAGGCGGGGCTCAAACCCAGGGAGCCAAAGTCAGAACGCATAACCGACTAAGCCTCCCAGGAGCCCCTGGAACCTATCTTTTTAATATATGTATCACATATGGAAACATCCATTGTTATGTGCATGTATATAAATATATAGTTGTACATGTTTCCATTTGCTGTAGTCTACACAAAAACAGACTGTTTGCAGGTTTGTTTAGGTTGCAGAATTATCTGGCAATTAAATTGGGAGCTTTAAGCTTTAAGCAAACCTGTATCATTTGATTTGGTTTTTCACAGAAGCATATTTAACGTTTTAAATCACTTTTGATTGCTTAGGTCTGATTACCATGCCTCCAACTCCACAGATTTACCAAGTTCCACATAGCCACTATTACAGATTAGATAGGAGAGGTAGGTCATTTTGATAGATAAATATACTTTTAGCACTAATCTCACTTGAGAACGTTTCTGGAGCAAGCAAGCAGGCCAAAATGAAGCCAATTCCATAATTGATTGATTTGGGTCAAGGAGTGGGAGCGATTGTTCCCACCACGATTTTCCCCTTAAGAAATACTTTATAAAGCTGATTGATCCTTTAAAACATCACGAAAGACATTTCTATAATTGCTTTAGAATCGGTCACCTATGCAAACACACTCTTTATTTCATTTGGATTTACAGCTTTTCCTTTGTTTTCCCTAGCATTAGTCTATCTCTTGGTGGTACTGAGACTAATAAATGGTTTTTCATTTTTTCTACAAGGCGATGAGAACACCTTTGTTTATATCCTTTGTTTAATCACATACTCTCAACCTAGAGCACAACAGAATCACCTGGGAACTTATGAAACCGAGGCCTGGGTCATGCCCGCCATTTTATGCCATCAATGATCCTACCACACGGTATGTTTGTTTTCAGGTATAAATTCCCCCCTCAGCTCAACAACCTAGATGTTCAACCCCAAAAATGCATGACGTAGGCTGTGTCTGCTTGGGCATTCAGCATGGATAACCTTGTCTTAAGTGTTGTCAGTGTTCTTATCCCTAATCACAAAGAGACGGCTCTTGTAATCATCCAATAATTTCGTTTTCTGCTTCAGTTTTCTGAAGGATACTTCATTAAGCAATGTGTACTGAACTATTGGAAAATTATTGACAAAGACAGCATGGGGAGGAGAAGAAACTCTCACTGGATCTTTGAAAGGAGAAAGGATGTCAGCATGTGGAGAGGGGTTCACTCAATACCACACTGCCCTACGTTAGCACCTGCAGATGTGAGGCTCTTACAGACCAGACACATGTGCAACAACTGAGTTATAAGACTGTAGTTATATGATGGTAAGATATAGTTACACGGGTGCCTGGGTGGCTCAGTCGTTTAGGTGTCTGACCCTTGCTCTCGGCTCAGGTCATGATCTCACAGTTTCATGAGTTCAAGCCCTACATTGGGCTCTGTGCTGGAGGGCCATAGACTGCTTGGGATATTCTCTCTCTCTCTCTCTCTCTCTCTCTCTCTCTCTGTCTCTCTCTCTCCCCCTCCCCCATTCACACTGTCTCTCTCAAAAATAAATAAAATTCAAAAAATTTAATAAAGATACAGGTATAAAATTGTAAGATTCTGAAGGTAAAAATGGATGGGCTTTGTCTTTTTGTGTAATTCCCTTAAATTCAGTGAAACAGATGTCTGTCTCTGCAGAAGAATAAAACAACGTAAACTAGAAACCACCAAGTATATAGGATTTCCAAGCAATCTGCCTGTCCACATATAAAATATTGGTTAAAAAAGGATGTGTGCCTTCATAACCTCATCTCTTTAATTGCCAGAGGACTAACATATTGGCACAGAAACTTGAGAATCAAAAAATGATTCAAGATGACTTCAATAAGCAACAGAATGTGGCTTATGTAAACAACGGAATATTATTCAATCTTGAAAAGGGATGAAATTCTGACACATGATACAACATGGATGTATCATGAGGACACTGTAGGGAGGCAGAAAAAGGGTCCCTCTCCCCTTCTGAGTTGTTGGTGGGGATCTCTGTAATGAAAGACAGATGAGGGGGCGCCTGGGTGGCGCAGTCGGTTAAGCGTCCGACTTCAGCCAGGTCACGATCTCGCGGTCCGTGAGTTCGAGCCCCGCGTGGGGCTCTGGGCTGATGGCTCGGAGCCTGGAGCCTGCTTCTGATTCTGTGTCTCCCTCTCTCTCTGCCCCTCCCCCGTTCATGCTCTGTCTCTCTCTGTCCCAAAAATAAATAAACGTTGAAAGACAGATGAGGGCTGCCTGGGGGCTCAGTTGGTTAAGTGTCCGACTTCAGCTCAGGTCATGATCTCACAGTTCATGGGTTCGAGCCCCGCGTCGGACTCTGTGCCGACAGCTCGGAGCCTGGAGCCTGCTTCGGATTCTGTGTCTCCCTCTTTCTCTGCCTCTTCCCCTGCTTGTGTTCTCTCTCTCTCTCTCTCTCTCTCTCAAATCCATAAAAGTTAAAAATTTTCTTAATTAAAAAAAAAGATGAATGAGAGAAAAGCATACAGAAGTTTGTTAACATGTTTATCTCTTGTCTATATTGGAGATACTCAGGTAAACTCAGAACTCTAGCTTTTATGGCAAAGAACAATAAACTCATTGAGAAATAATAGGAAATAAGAACATGGTTTGGGGCTTCCAACCCCAATCTATGGGAAGACCGACTAATGGGAGATGAAGTCTAGTTAGTAAGGTTTTTGATGTAGATTCCTCCAGTGTGTCCTCCAAGATGATGGGGTCTAAAGTTGTGTCTCGGGGTGACCACTTGTCCTTCTAGATGGGGGGGAGGGACACCTTTGTTAATTTATGTCCTGCTTTTAGGCAAACGGGGGGAGCTCAGGGAGCTTGTCTTATATATGCTTCTTCTCAATTGCTGTCAACTCCAAATAATCCCTGTGCCAAAGTAGCATATTTTGGGGTAGCGTATTCTGCTGTCCTGCAACATTACAGAAGTTAAATGAGACAGATACAAAAGGACAACTAGTACTTGACTCCACTTATATGTGGTACCCAGAACACAGCCAAAATCATAGAGACAAAGTAGATTAGTGGTTTCCAGGAGCTGCAGGGCAGTGGGAGGAAGGAAGGGGGAATTGTTGTGTAGTAAATACCGAGTTCTAGTTTGGAAAGAGGAGAACAGTTCTAGATATGGATGGTGGTGATTGTTGGGCAACAATGTGGACATACTTAATGGCATTTGATCTAGACACTTTCACAAAAGGTTAAAATGTAACATTTATGTTACATGTATTGTGCCACGCATTTTATAAGATTAGGTAAGTAAACATCACTAATAGCATACAAATTGCACTGCTGGTGGGAATGCAAACTGGTGCAGCCATTCTGGAAAACAGTATGGAGGTTCCTCCAAAACTTAAAAATCAAACTATCCTATGATCCAGCAGTCTCAGTAGAGGGTATTTATCCGAAGGATACAAAAATGCTGATTTGAAGGGGTATATGCACCCCAATGTTTATAGCCCTGTTATCAACAATAGCCAAACTATGGAAAGAGCCTAAACGTCCACTGACTGGTGAATGGATAAATATGACATAGTATATATACACAATAGAATACTACTCAGCCATCAAAAAGAATAAAATCTTGCCATTTGCAATGATATGGATGGAGCTAGAGGGTATGACACTAAGCAAAATAAGTCAGAGAAAGAGAAATACCACATGATTTCAATCACATGGAATTTAAGAAACAAAACAGATGAACATAAGGGAAAGGGGGAAAAAGAGAAAAAGAGACAGGGAAAGAAACCATAAGAGAGAGACTCTTAAATACAGAGAACAAACTGAGGGTTTATGAAAGGGAGGTGGGTGGGGGGATGGGATAGATGGAGGTGGGCATTAAGGAGAACACTAGTTGGTATGAGAATTGGGGGTTATATGTGAGATGAATCACTGAATTCTACTCCTGAAACCAATAGTACACTGTATGTTAGCTAACTAGAACTTAGACAAAATTTTGTAAAAAAAAAAAAAAAAACCAAAAAAAAGTAATAGCATACAATGAATTCTTTAAAAAGGGTTGGAATTCACTAAGAAAGGAAACAATTAAGTTTTATGAATGCTTAGAGGGCTCCATGAAATGCATCTTCTAGAACCAGGACTGGGTCAGTCTTTCTCAACCACTGGATGGTTTGGCAGAGTAACAAGAAACACGATTTCTTGTAAAAAAAAAAAAAATCATGCTTTTACACAATCTGATACCCACCAATGGCATCGGCACTTTATTTTACAACTGTGTACAGACTCTGGAGAAACACCTACCCCCATCTAACAATCTATTGTATCTTCTCTGCTTAAGTAGAACTTCAATACCTCACTGTTAATTTTTGACAATGTCTCCTCTAAAGCAAAAACAAACAAAAAGTCTCCAATGGGATTTCCTTCGATCATGGCTGCATTCCCCCGAAAACACACTTCCCACCCTCCAAAACAAGTTAAATTCCTAAAATAGTTGAGTCGATCAAACCATGGCCAAACATGGACAGATGCCCTATGGAAAGAATGGCCTATCTGTTTCTACATTCCTGAATGGAGAGTCAACAAGTTTTGGTCAGTCTCTTGGAAAGAATTCATGTGAAATGCCAACTGCCCATGGTAGCATTCCGGAAGCCTCTATCCCCCCACACAGTGTGACAACGATGGCTTGTGGGCAGAACTCTCCAGAATAAGAGTTGTCTCTGCCAGGATAGAAATAGACCCTGTAGCCTGAAGTAAGACACTCCCTGTCTCCCTCTGGTTTCCCTAATGTAACCCATGGCCCCAGGGCTGTCTTGCGGCTCCTAAAAGTGCCGGGGAGATTAATGAGATGAACCTGTATGGTGTTAGTGCACATAACGACTAGATTCTTTAATAGTGGAGGAGACACTAAGTTCTTCTCATGAGTCTTTACCATTGCATCAAACGGCCTTTGCAAGTCAACAGTCATCATTCTGGTCATGGCCAGTTTATGGCCAATGTCTCCATGATCAGGATTCCCATGCAAGGCTTGGAGGATGAAGAGGAGTATCAAGGAGCAAGTCAGGGCCAGGGTCCCATGGGTCCCTCATCTGTATAACAGCATTACCTATTGATGCTGGCTTCCTCCCACATCCTCAAAAGTGTGCAGGAGTGAATGAGCAGGGGCCAGTTAACTCAGTTTCAAATCCAACAGAGATCCTGAGGCAAATGCTGTCCCCAAGGTAGCCCACCCTTTGCCCTCTGTCCTACGCATAGGTATCTACATGGTATGCATGTATACTCTTAGTACCTTAGTATGTAGGTATCTATACTCTTGTACATAATCCCTGGACGTAGAGTCATTCTCACGATGACTGTAGCCCAAGGGACCTAAATCTCTGAAAAGGAGCACATCATCCCCAAGCCCTTTGGCAAGCCCTCTAGACTCACCCCCTTGAAAGATTAGGATTAGGGAATGCCAACTCCCTCCTCAAATCCCCAGGTGACACTGCACAGCCTGACATAAAACCACATTGCTCAACACAGCACACAGCATCTTCCAGGGTCTGTCTCTACTTGCCCCCCAATCTCACCTGCCACCACATTGCCTGATTGTGCCCTATGCCCCAACCCCACATCTCACCCATTCGTGATTCCCTGGGGACACCACACAATTGTGCAGGCCCCTCTGCCTGGGTTCCAGTTTCAAATGGACCTTCCTCCCCTTCTCTCTGTCTCTCCAAGTGCTACTAACCCATCAAGACCCAGTTTATGGGCCATTTGGAAACTCCTTCCTGATTCCCCAGGCAAAAGGAATCTGTGCTTGAGTCACCGAAAGCATTGTGGGTGGCTTTTATCTGTGGCTCAGTAGAAGGGCTATTCACAGACCCCCAACCCTAAATGACATTAGCCACAGGTGTTTTGCTCCCCGGGCACAGCTCAACAAATGCTGCTTGAGTGGAGCTGGGCAGCCCTGTGCAGTCCTTAAAATGATGGGACCCTCAGCTCAGAGCATGAGCCGACATATGTCTATCATCTTTTGGACAATTGGCTTTTATGGCGGCTTTTAGATACATTTCACTCATAAAGTTCTCTGATTTTGTCAAACCCAAGGCACAAACAAAGAAACTAAACTTGTTGTTTTCTTTTCTTTTCTTTCCTCCCTCCCTCCCTCCCTCCCTCCCTCCCTCCCTCCCTCCTTCCCTCCCTTCTTCCTTCCTTCCTTCCTTCCTTCCTTCCTTCCTTCCTTCCTTCCTTCCTTAAAAGAAAGGAGTTGGGATCCAGGCAAACAGGATACACAGAATCTGGCTAAGCAACTTCACCCTTTGTCCACACCGATGATGGCATCGTCACCACCACTCGAGCTAACTGTGCTCCATCTGGAGGCACTAAACCCTCGGAACCAGAGCCACTGACGTTGACACACACAGGACACCACTGCTCACACGTGTGCTGGAAATGATAGAAGATTCAAGCTGGTTGAGGACCCCTGGTGCGCCCAGGATTGAGTCAGTGGGTCTTTACGGCGAGCCTCATGCAGCCTTCTTTTTGTGCACTGCTGTTGTTACCCCCTCGGTCTCTCATGCCCTAAAGTGGCCTCCGTTCCCCTTTGTCTGGACCCAGTAGCAACTCTTGGTGTTAAGTGTTCCACAGGCACCCCCTTGCCATTGTCCTTACTATTAAGCGCGGCAAAATGAAGTGTTAGCACCATCTGTCCGTTGGGCTGGATGTCCGGTATGCAGTTCCAAGTGATGCCGGAGGTGGCTGCTGCTGTGCGTGGCCACCAGAAACCCCCCTTCGGCCCACCCCATCCAGCAGCAGGTGCTCACGCCTCTGGACAAAAGGTCTTGCTTTCTTTGTCTGGTTTATAATCATTTTTAGTGACCTGATTTCCTGTGGAGCCAATAAGAGGGAGTGTTGTGTGTGTTCCAGTGTCTCCCCGTAGCCAGGGGTCATCGCTGTGCCTTGCTCGTCTGCCCCAAAATGCACGCTGTCAACCTCTCCCGAGCACCTGGCTTGTCCATCCATAGCCCGAGTTTCCCGTTAAGGCAAATAAAAGGATGCCATGTGTGGGGTTGAACATAGCACCTTTTGGTGCAACGTCCCTGTAGGGAGAAAGGTCACCCAGAGGACTAAGGGAGGGTCCAAGGTTGCTGTGCATGTTAAGCGCGAGGTCCATTTGGGATGGCACAAAGCCGTTCATCTGCCCAGTTCACCACAGCTTATCAGTGCTTCCCCGGCTGTGCTCTGAGGCCGTGAAGTGGTTTCTTCCCTGGGTGCCCTGCTCTTGGGGCCCAGGTGACTCACACAGAGCAAATATCCTGTTTGTCCATCTGATCCCCCAGACTATGAACCCACAGTATTACCAGCACTGAATGCTTTCCCGGAGTCAGCACCCTGCGTGGCGGGCTGGCCGTGCCTCCCGTCTACAGCGCCTTCCAGACTCGGAAAGTAAGCATTCGCTGCCGATTGCGGCAGTGGGCAGCCCGACTCGGGAGGCCGGGGAATTGGTGCACCAAGCTCTAGTGATCATAATGGAAACCATTCTTTAGAATATATAAATCGTTCTAGTTTACATCTGAGCAAGGATATGGAGTTCACGTCTCTGCAACAGGCAGTGGCAGGGAGACACTGAATGGTTTTTGCTAGAGGAACAGGACCTGGGCCCCCACCATGCCATCAACGATATCTCAGGAGCTCTGAGAAACGGATGAGTTCCAGAGGGTTGGGAACCCCCCAAGAGCCTTTTCAGAGGCAGTGGCCCCAAAGTGGTGACTCTTCACTGGGTCTTTGCAATCCTGTGAAAGAAACACCGAGGAAAGGCGGGTCTGTGCAAGAATGCAAGCTCGTCTAAGCCAGGAATAGTGTCTGTCCATCACTGCATCTGTCCACCTTTATGTCCCTGAAGTGAGCACCATGGCGGGCCCTTTGAGATTCACCACTTAGTGGAAAGATTGTTACTTATTTGGCTTTGTCTTTTCCACGGGAAGCCGAGCATCTGCAATCAAGACGCTGTTTCAAAAAGCTTACATTTAATGTTATCTCCCGGGAAAGATCAAAAGGAATCTGTCTCCCATCAGGTTAAACACACACACACACACACACACACACACATCTCCCCTTCTCTCCGTGCCTGCACAGCCAGCTGGGCGTGGGGGGGTGGCCAGGTGTGAACTAACAGCTAGATGGGGGTGCACTGTCTGCTGGGCACTCTAGGTCCAGGGAAATATGCAGCAAATGAGTCTTCAGAAGAGAAAGGGACGAAGAAGGGCTCAACAGGGAACAAGTCATGACTTCAAACTAATAATGCTGATACCAGAGTCTCAAAGGGCTGATGATTGTAGACGAAGCTTATTCTATATAAATTATACAAAATGCAAAAATCTGCATTGTCAACAGTTCAACCATTCAGTGCTACCCATGGAAAATGTATACATACAGGCATATGGACAGTAGTTAGATAGATAGATAGATAGATAGATAGATAGATAGATATGATGGGTGGGTGGATAGATAGATAGATATGATGGATGGATGGATAGATGGATGGATGGATGGATGTTTGAGTAGATAAGTCTGTGGGTGGGTAGATGGGTAGATGGATGGATGTTTGAGTTGCTACATGTTTGAAGGGATGGATGGATGGATGGATGGATGTTTGAGACTGGCTGGAGAGCTGGGTGGGTTGGTGAATACATGGAGAGATGGATGGATGGATAGATAGATAAATAGATAGATACATAGATAGACATGATGGATGGATGGGTAGATGGATGGATAGATAGATAGATAGATAGATAGATAGATAGATATGATGAATGGATGGATGGATAGACAGATAGATAGATAGATAGATAGATAGATAGATAGATAGATGTGATGGGTGGGTGGATGGATGGATGGATGGATGGATGGATACATACATACACACATACATCAAGACACACAGAGATAGGTACGGAGGTAGATAAGCAGACAGATATGGAAGGAGATATAAACAGAACCTATCTTTGGCCGATATGTTGCTCACCATGCACTGCAAACCATATAAAAGTAAAGCTAAAATAGAGACCTCTAAGAATAAAATTTAGGTGAGTCTTCAAAGCAAGCTTCATTCATTCTTCTTTCAATATACCACTGTTACGACACAGATCTTAGATGTTCTAAATTGGCTGCCTGCCTGTTGCAGTCATACACATACTCAACAGGAGTGTATATGTCTGTGCATATATATATCCTTACAGAAATATGCTTATGTATTATAGTTATACATGCATTCTATATACATTATAATATGACATTACATTAGACATGCATATATATATTTATTTATGGAAAATGACTTCATGCTGACTATTAAAAAGGTTTTTTTAATGCTTATTTGTTTTTGAGAGAGAGCGAGCATAAGCAAGGGAGGGGCACAGAGAGGGGGACAGAGGACCCAAAGCGGGCTCTGTGCTGACAGCAGAGAGCTGGATGCGGGGCTTGAACTCCTAAACTGTGAGGTCATGACCCGAGCCAAAGTCAAACGCTCAGCTGACTGAGCCAACCAGGCGCCGCAATGATGATCATATTTTAAATTTAACAACAGGTCATAGTCACCTTCCATCTCTATAAATGCTTGCACATCATTTCTATGGACCACACGGCATTCAATGGTCTGGCTCTTCTAAGGGAGGAAAACCACTCCCTGTACCCCAGGGTCTGGGATAGGGCCTAAACTCTAAGCTGACAGAAGAGCCATGAACAGGACAGAAGCATCCACATTTTACCTACATTTCTGCATGCACGCAGGTCATTTCAAAAGCGAAAGTGATCAAAACCACACTGAGATACCACCTCACACCGGTCAGAGTGGCTAAAATGAACAAACCAGGAGACTATAGATGCTGGCGAGGATGTGGAGAAACGGGAACCCTCTTGCACTGTTGGTGGGAATGCCAACTGGTGCAGCCGCTCTGGAAAACTGTGCAGGTTCCTCAAAAAATTAAAAATAGATCTACCCTATGACCCAGCAACAGCACTGTTAGGAATTTACCCAGGGGATACAGGAGTGCTGATGCATAGGGACACTTGTACCCCAATGTTTAGAGCAGCACTTTCAACAATAGCCAAATCATGGAAACAGCCTAAATGTTTGTCAACTAACGAATGGATAAAGAAGATGCGGTTTATATATGTACAATGGAATACGACTTGGCATTGAGAAAGAATGAAATCTGGCCATTTGTAGCAACATGGACTGAACTGGAGGGTATTATGCTGAGTGAAATAAGTCAGTCAGAGAAAGACAGATACCATATGTTTGCACTCATATGCGGATCCTGAGAAACCAAACAGAAGCCATGGGGGAGGGGAAGGGGGAAAAAAGTTACAGAGAGAGAGGGAGGTAAACCATAAGAGACTCTTAAGGACTGAGAACAAACTGAGGGTTGATAGGGAGTGGGGGAGGGGGAAAGTGGGTGATGGGCATTGAGGGGGGCACCTGTTGGGATGAGCACTGGGTGTTGTATGGAAACCAATTTGACAATAAATTATATTTAATATTAAAAAAAGCACAAATGAAGACCCAAACAAGTGGTTTGTACAGAGAGCTTATATACATCTTTTTTAAAAATGTTTTATTTATTTTTGAGAGAGAGACAGAGTGTGAGTGGGGGGGGGGGGTGGGTAGAGAGAGAGAAGGAGACACAGAATCCCAAGCAGGCTCCAGGCTCCAAGCTGTCAGCACAGAGCCCGACGTGGGACTCGAACCCACTAACTGTGAGATCATGACCTGAGCTGAAGTTGGCCACTTAACTGACTGAGCCACCCAGGCGCCCTTATATACCATCTTTCTTAACAAAAGATGATAAATTTGGGAAGAATTGACGAGAGCAGGAAAAGGGTTCGTGCTCTCAGGACAATAAACTGTAGGAACTTAGCGGGAACTACCAGAGGAAAACTAATGGAAGATAAGCATGGGTTTTTGTTGGGTTCTTTCTACAGGTCCATTTTGGACCGACTCCCAGGCTCTGGTGATAAGAACATTCTTTTCTTCGTGGTGCAGAGGACATCTTGCTCATGGGAAGCCTGTGCCCTGGTTTTCCCTGGAAACAGGGGGTCTTGGTGCTTCTGCTGTTTCTTAAGTACCTTCAGCTCAAAACGACCAACACGTCAGAGCGGTGTAGACAGGGTAGCATGCTCTGAGCCCCTTTAGTACCCTTTCACTTACTTGGATGTATTGTACACGTTTCTCAGTTGTGCTAGGTGGCCTTAATTTGGCACACTGTTGCCGCTGGTTCCTCCCCCACAATGATTTCGAGGGACACGGCAAGATTTTCTGCATACTGGATGGAGTAAGAGGGAAATACGAGATTCGTAATACTCCTCAGACTCTGCTCAGACATGGCTGAGTCATGGCTGATGATAGATTCCTGTCAACTGTCTCGCTCATGGAATGCCTTCGATAAATGGCTGCTTGATCAATGACCTTATGTCCCTGCAGAAAGCTAGAGTTCCCTGGACTGGACGACAGAGGCAGGCTGGCTTGCCCGTGCAGCTGTGGGACGCCCAGAGCACCTGGCATTCCTCTCCGTGTGGCCAAGAGCACATTGCAAACTAGGATGTGGGACAAGCCGGGCTGGGCCACCTGTGACAGAGGACCCCGGGGAGAGAGAGGCCCGAAGTGCCAGTGTCCACAGACGTGTATCCCTACGAAACCCAAGGAAGGAAGAAAGGCCCACGCTAAAAGCGATCAAGGTTCTGGGTCTCTCTGCTATTCGCTTATTGCCGCAAAAATAAAGGCTCACATGCTCCTACAAAACAATGAGTCTAGTACTCAGCCTTAATCGTTATGGCTGGGTCCAAAGTGCTTAACAGGAAGCTGCTAGCCTGCTTCTGGGGCCGTCCTCACCACGTCTGAGCAGAGGTGCATTACTTTACCGGGAAGAGTCACCTATCCGCTGCATCGGTGGCATGGCTCCCTACCGAATTTATTCAGACTGGGAATTAGCTCACTCATAGAGACAAGGTGTCAGCAGCACCCATATCTGTTCCTGTTATTTACTTTAATGCTGAGGACAATGGAAATGCACTGTTTGAGAGAACACAATGGAAGACAAGCGCGGTGATGGCAGACGGCTCGTGTGCCCAGAGACGAAATGCAGCGACTCACGGACTGTCTAATTAGGTGGGAGGGTAAGGATGTACACCCGGAGGAAAGTCCAGACACGGGTACCCCTGGGATGGTACTGCCTGTGACCTTGGTTTCCTTCTTTCCACCCTTCTGAATCTGTTTATACTCGGAGAAGGCACGGGTTGTTTCCAGAACAGGAGCGAGTGGTTTACCCTGACCTTCTGTAGGAGAAAAAGTCGGTGCTGTGTCCTTGGGTCACTTTGCACCATTCCTGGGACCAGGGAGAAGCCCCCAAGTGAGAGCCAACAAGGAAGCAGGGGCTCCAGTCCTGTGACCGCAGGCGAGGAAGTCTGCCGACAGCCTGAGGGAGAGAGGAAGCAGACCTGCCCCCGGTTAAGCTTCTGACAGGAACCCAGCCTTGTGGACACCTGGCTTGAAGCATCCAGGAGACACTGAGCTACGTCCAGCTATGTCAGTCTGCTAGGGCCACCATAGCACTGTCCAGGTGGCTAAAACAGCAGGAATTCTGGTCTCCCAGCTCTGTAGGCTGGAAGTCCAAGGCTGCCGTCCCCCGAGGTCGCTCTCCTTGGCACAAGGATGGCCGTCTTCCCCTGAATATTCTACTTTGAATTGTTACATGGTTAATCGTGTAACCGGGAACATTCAGATGGTCAGGAAGACTGAAAAGGAGAAACTCTCACAGGAGCTGAGGACACAAGACCATGTTGGTAATAATGTCTGAATGTCACAGGATATGACTGTCAATTGCTAATCAAGAGCGGAATGATGAGGCCGCGTTGAAGGTTCTTGTGGGCAAAAACATCCACCTAAATGCTCATCTTAAAAAAAAGTAATAATTGGGGGCGCCTGGGTGGCACAGTCGGTTGAGCATCCGACTTCGACTCAGGTCATGATCCCACAGTCTGTGAGTCTGAGCCCCCCGTCGGGTTCTATTCTGATGGTGTGGAGCCTCTTGGGGTTCTGTCTTTTCTTCTCTCTGCTCCTCCCCTACTTATGTTCTCTCTCTCTCTCTCTCTCAAAATAAATCAAAAATTAAAAAAAAAAAAGAAAACTAAAGAAAAGATTCAATCCTGGCTCTGGCAGATGCCTAACAAAGGTTAACTCATGTTGTTTAGGAAACAACACTCCTTCAAGCGTCAGCTGTGTGTGGGGACAAGGGGAGGGCACGGTTCTTGGTACAGCACATACCAGAAAAGGATGGCCCCTCCTTTCATGAAACGTGAATTCTGGGGGAGAAAGCAGACCATAATCGAACAGTCCCATCAACAAAGGAGCGAGGCAGTAACAGAAGGGGATCCGTGCCATGAGGAAAACGTAACAGAGGCCGGACAGGGCCGGCCGGGCCTGAGAGTAGGTGAGACCTGTCAGGTGGCCACTGGGCTCCCTGAGGCAGAAGCCAGTGGAAAAAACCCATCTTGAGAATAAGATGCTTACAATAGACTGAAGAGCTTTCTCTCCGAGGGCAGATGGGAACTCGGGGGCATATGCGTTCTTTACATAAAAATGCAGTGTGTAGTTAAATTTATTAATGTGGTTGAAGGGATTCAGGATATCCTGCCGTGACACAGAAGTTATTTTGAGCTGAAGACATTTGAGAATCAACGAATGTGGGAAAAGGCATTGTCTGAACTATCCTTTTCTGCCTAAGACCAGGGCCTTCCCAAACATTTCGACTGCCGTAAACTGCCCTTCCCAAGAGGCATCTTGGATCTGGGAAAATGGGCTCCTAATAGTGAGGTACCACGATGAGGAATCATGGAAGCAAACATTGTCCCAAACCTATACAACCTACCATATATTCTCCTAAAGACTCACTTGTATTTCCTAAGTTATTTGCGTTTCCATGACTGCCTTTCTCCACCATCTCCACGAAGACGGTATATAACATAAACTGTAAACCCCAGAGCCACTTGCTCTGCGAGCTCCTACATCTGTATGCCTGTGAATAAACTTTGTCTTTTCTCCCGTTGCTCCATCTTTCGTCTATTAAATTGGTACCACCTCCGTACGGAATCTAAGTGGGTCGCGGAGACGTCTTCTCCTCCCTGACACGATTAACCATGTAACAATTTAAAGTAGAATATTCAATAAATTACTGAATCCTACCATAAACTACATTCAGCAATGTCAATATTGTTTGATAAAAGTTAAGACACACTGAAACCAACATGGCAAGGCCAAGCCAGGCAATTAGAGACAAATGTTTCAAAGGGTGTGAAAAGAGTAGGGGACAGAAGAAAAGTTATCATTATGCACAAAGAGTATGATTATCTACAAAGAAAATCCAAGAGGATCTTCAGGGAATCTATTAAGCAAAGAGTTCCTCCAATCTGCTGAATACAAGAGAAATATGCAAAAAGGAATTTGCATTCCTTTATACCAGCAACAAATAATTTAGAAACACCATTTGACAAGCTCTATATTAAAAATACACAAAAATTCAACTCTAAAGTGCCTAAAATATACGAATACATGAAAGCCCATGATAGAGAGAAACAAACAGGTTTATGAACAGCATGAAAGAGGATGTAACAAATGAGTAGATTTATTTTGTCCACTAAAGGGAAGATTCAGTATCTTTAAAGATGTTTATTATCCTCCAACAGAGGATTTCTTTACCCTGGAGAAGCTGGAATCACGGAAGGGAAGTGTCCGAGAATTACCAATAATATCTGGAAGAAGGAAAATAAAGATGAAGGAATTCTCATTCTAAATAGCTAGAGGAGAATCATGTTAGAATATATGACATTAGAGGGGCGCCTGGGTGGCTCAGTCGGTTGAGCATCCGACTTCGGCTCAGGTCACGATCTCGTGGTTGACGAGTCGAGCCCCACATCGGGCTCTGTGCTGACAGCTCAGAGCCTGGAGCCTTCTTCAGGTCCTGTGTCTCCCTCTCTCTGCCCCTGCTCATTCATGCTCTGTGTCTCTCTTTCTCAAAAATACAATAAACATTAAAAAATTTTTAAATAAAGAATATATGACATTAGAAAGTTTGTAGTGATTAAAAGAGGGTGGCACCAGTTGGTCAAACTGACTAAAGGAACAAAATGGAGGGACAGGCAACAGATAAAGCATACAAAGAATCCTACACTATGGCAACCATTCATTGCAGAATGATGGGCGTGGTGGGGCAGAAATGGACAGCCTATTCGGTGCATGGTGCCAGCATGCAGACGGGTGGAGAAAAATAACAGATTCCCTCCATTACACCACTTTTTAAAAAATCAGGTGAAGGAAGGGACGCCTGGGTGGCACAGCTGGTTAAGCATCGGACTTTGGCTCAGGTCATGATATCACGGTTCGTGCATTCAAGCCCCGTGTCGGGCTCTGTGCTGACGGACAGCTGGGAGCCTGGAGCCTGCTTCAGATTCTGTGTCTCTCTTTCTCTCTGCTCCTCCCCTGCTCACGCTCTGTCTCTCTCTGTTTCTCAAAAATAAATAAATGTTATTTAAAAAATTAAAAAAATAAATCAGGTGAAGGAAAAGTTTCCAAATGTCCCAACAACTGGATGAAAGCGTACTAAAATATGTTTCAGAGGTGAGACGATGAAAAGTTTTCTGAGGACCCTGAACACACAAACCGTCCTTGAGAAAAATATCAACATGCCAAGTCACTTAATAAAGCCAAAAGTTTTGGTAGGATAGGCAAGACACTGTAAGCCACTTTAAAACATAAGCCATAGACAGAGAGGGGATTTACAAGGGATAAAACCCAAAATGGATTAGTTCCCGCCTGGGTTCAGAAGTGCTCCACGTCAGGAAGAAAAATAACCCTCAAGAGCACCATGATGAAATCATATGAAAAGCTAATTCATAGCAAAAGAGACTGAATAACTGAAAACATTAGGAAAATCTGCTCCAACCCTAAAAATTACGAAAGCAGGCCTTTAGGCAACAGGCAGCTACCACTTAATACCAATTAGATTGGCTTAAAAAACGTCAAGATAAGGCAGCACCCAGTGGAAAACGGAATTTTTCATAGTCTCCTGATAAGTCTGCAAAACTTCCTATTTTTTCGTAATTGAAGAAGCTATGTGGATTGGGTTTAACAAAACATGTTGATGGCAGATTTAATTGAAAACTGAAAGAAATCTGTTGCTTTCTTCCCTCCCAGAGCAGCCTTATTTTTTTTCTTGTATTTTAATCTCTTCCCATATACTTCGTACTTCCATTAAGTCACACTATCTAAACATAACAACCTCAAATAAAAGCAACTTCACATGTAATGTAATTTAATGTGCAAAAAAGTCAGAAGCTACTCCCCATGGTGAAGACTAAAAAAGGCACCGTTTTAGCATTCTCTCCAAAAAGACATTTCCTGAGTTACAATATCTCAGAGAACAAAGTGGATACATTCAAGCCTTGAAAGGTCAAGGAATAATAAAACCATCTCATTAATGCATTTACGAAAATGAATAAACTTATCCTGCACAAAACTTACGAATATCTGCTGTTTGCAAATGTGTGCTCTATCGGTTTCATTTCCCTTTTCGATTTTTCATGACATTTTCATGATATTTGAGGGGGATAAAAAAGAATAAAAACATGCATAAGAAACCATCCGTCTGCCAAACACACGCACACACACACACGCACATACACACACACACACACACACACACACACACACTAACTAAAGTTGTAGATATGGAAATCTGCCAGGCTGAGGTAAATATGTGACTTCAGGACTTATCTTTAATAAACTCGATTTGATCTTGTACTTGCTATATTTTAATGATTGATTCATTAAACAATGTTCTAAATGAAAGTAAGAATCAGTGATTTATGCAGAATTGCCTAAGCAGTTGACTTCTAGATCTCACTCGGGGAAATCTTGGGGGAACGTCTGTAACATTAAAGATCTCCCACCATCCACGACCACAAACACCTCTCATCTACATGGATCACAGCTGTGAAAGGGACTTCAAAAAGTCTATGTTAATTGACACAATTCTGTGATCTGATAAAGTGGGGAATTCTCAACAGCAGGCACTTGAAAAGGGGGAAAGTCTTATTTTATTTTTAAAAAATTTAAATGTTTTTCATTTATTTTTGAGAGAGAGACAGAGAGAGAGAGAGAGAGAGAGAGAGACAGTGCAAGCAGGGGAGGGGCAGAGAAAGACAGAGACACAGAATCTGAAGCAGGCTCCAGGCTCTGAGCTATCAACACAGAACCTGATGTGGGGCTCAAATCCATGAACTATGAGGTCATGACCTGAGCCAAAGTACGACACTTAACTGACTGAGCCACTCAGGTGCCCCAGGGTAAGTTTTATTTTTAAATGAGTAAATGGATGGTAAAAGAAATGGGACAAGCTGTCCTTGTCCCTAATTTTCATGCCATGCCCGTGATCTGCAGGTGCTTCTTGCTGGGTTCTCTGTGGTCGGTCCCCAGTGACGTGGTCATGGATGGCGATGGACCACAGCACCAGTGTGTTCCCCCACCGAGGATGCCATCCAGTGATAGCTGAGAAAATGGGACATGGCGCCCTAAGGAGTGATGAAGCCCAGACACTTCCAAATCCTGCAGAGGACTGTCCTCCTTTCCCCTTCTGCCCACCACAGATGAGGGTTCATCTCTCACTGCCTCATTTTCCCCCTTTCTTCCTTCTGAGAAGGAAGGAAGGATTCTTGAGCACTGTGCTCGACGAGACAGGTTTCAACAACACTTAGGAATTTGGATATGGATGGCCACGTGTCACAACATTAACTCAGGTACCTATGTTAACACACATATTCTAGAGTAGGTCTTAGCCTGATTTACACTTCCTTCTACTCACATGGAGATGGTCATAAAACACCTTAGGAAATGTCACCCCCATACAAAACCTGCTGAGAGAGATTTTCCTTGATGTGCAACAACATCAGAAAGATATCACTCATAACTTTTCCGGGAAATAAATAAGTATTTGGGCATGTATTCCAACAAAATGATAGATTAATAAAAATAAAATACCACTGGAGGCAGTAAGCCAAGAAAGAAGCAAATGGGGGGTCTTTTTAACTACAGAACTAAGTCTAAGTGATAGTGACAAATACCAATGTAAGAGTGAATGTAAATGTTAAAAGTTTTGGAAGAACTTATATTGTGTGATAAAGGATGAGGACCAATTTTTTTTAAAGGTAGGGGAATAATCCTTTTTAAAGCAAAAGAAATAATGCTAACATATTCAGGAAGTGGATTACAAAATGAAAAAGTAGCTGAACTGATAAATAAGTTCAAAATATAAATTTCTGATTCCCCTTAAGAGAAGGTCAAGAAGGAGAGAAAGAGAAGATGGAAGGGAGGAAGGGAAGGATGGAGGGAAGGAAGCAGGGAAGGGAAGAAGGAAGGAAGGAAGGAAGGAAGGAAGGAAGGAAGGAAAGAAGGGGAAGGAAAGGAAGGAGGGAAGGAAGGAAGGAAGGAAGGAAGGAAGGAAGGAAGGAGGGAAGGAAGGAGGGAAGGAAGGAAGAAGGAAAGAAGGAACGAGGGAAGGAAGGAAGGAAGGAAGGGAAGGAAGGAAAGAAGGAAGGAAGGAAGGAAGGAAAGAAGGAAGAAGGGGAAGAAAAGGAAGGAAGGGAAGAAAGGGAATGAAGGGAAGGAAGGGAACAAAGGAAGGAAGGGAAGGAAGGGAAGGAAGGAGGGAAGGGAATGAAGGGAAGGAAGGGAAAGAGGGAAGGAAGGAGGGAAGGGAAGAAGGAAGGAAGGAAGAGAAGTGAGAGGAAGGTAGGAGGGGAGGAAGGGAAGGAAGGAAGGGAAGGAAGGGAAGGAAGGAAGGGAAGGAAGGGAAGGAGGGAAGGGAAGAAGGAAGGAAGGAAGAGAAGTGAGAGGAAGGAAGGAGGGGAGGAAGGAGGGAAGGAAGGAAGGGAAGGAGGGAAGGAGGGGAGGAGGGAAGGAGAGAAGGAGAGAAGGGAGAGGAAGGAAGGAGGGAGAGAGAAAGGAAGGAAGGAGGGAAGGAAGGAAGGAAGGAAAGAAAGAAGGAAGGAAGGGGGAAGGAAGGAGGAAGAGAAGGGAGAGGATGGAAGGAGGGAAGGAAGGAAGGAAGGAAGGAAGGAAGGAAGGGAGGAAGAAAGAGGAAGGAAGGAAGGAACAAATGAAGGAATGAAGGAAGGAAGGAAAAGAAGGGAGAGGAAAGCAGGAAGGAAGGCAGGAAGGAACGAATGAAGGAAGGGAAGGAAGAGGAGGGGAGCAAGGAAGGTGGAAGGAGGGAGGATGGAAGGAGGGAGGGAGGGAGGGAGGAGAAAAGGAAGGAAGGAGGAAAGGAGGAAGGAGCAAATGAATAACGGAACAAAGGAACTAAGGAAGGAAGAGAAGGGAGAGGAAAGGCGGAAGGGAGGGAGGGAGGGAGAAAAGCTTCTACATAAGATGTCTGAGAATGTAACTGAACAAATTAATTAATAAAGCTGTCACGTGAGGACTCTGGCAAATGTTTGTGGCCCACGCCGCAGGCTGCTTTCAAAGATGCATTAGTGGTCCACAGCCAGGACAGGGTGCTATCAACAGCCGGCACTGATCGTAACGAGTCACTTTCCAGGACAGCGATGGCATCAGCATCGGGTCGGGCGGCATCCCTGATGGTGAGTGAAGAGCAAACTCCAGGGGACGGGTAGCAGGCTAATGACAAGTGCTACGGACTGAACCACACGTCCAGCGTTACAGCTTGGCGATCGAAGCCTCATCGCACCTCTGTACAGGGCTGATGCCCTCACGCATGGGGGTTCCTAGCAGCAGGGAGAGGAGGGAAAGAGGGCTGGGAATGCCGGGTGTGGGGAAGCAGGCACCAGGAGGCAGGATTGAGTGGGGCTGCTGGAGGAGAACAGGGGGATTTGAGACCAGAGGGGTGGAGGTGCACAGCCTGTGGAGGCCACGGGGACTGGTTTTGGCTCGAGAGACATGGTGGCCACTCGGGACTTGGAGCAGAAGGTGGGGACGGGCTCCCGTGGCTGCTGTGTGGACCCTGCTGAGTCTGGGTGAGGCGGGTCAGGTGGCTCCCGCTGTCTTCAGAGGAAAGACGGTCCGGAGTGCTGCACACCAGGCGCCCGATGGAGACGGCCGGATTCTGCATCTGTTTTGAAGCCTCTGGCCATCGGAGAGACGATCTGTCTCACCAAATATATGTAGCAAGTGGGGAACCCACAGTTTAAAATTGGATCTGACCTGCAGCGAAGCCCTGGGGCCATTTGTCGACACGGAGAAAATGTTCCCGGTGTTGGGAACAGGCTTTCAGAGCGCAGATGAGTTCTCCTGTCCCCCCGGCCGTTGCTCCCGTCACTGAAATTGGATCGGCTTCCGTCCTTGCAAAGCTGAGCTTAGAAACGCCGCCTGAAGAATGTTGCCCGTGATGTCGCCGCAGCCAGGTGCCCGCCAACACCACGCGCTTGGGGGCCACTCCAGAGCTACCCTGAGCTCACCCGCATCGATGACACTCGGGTGCATGAACAGGAAACAGAAATAGGAAACTCTGTGCTTGGGGTTTATAAATACAGAGCTGAAATGTGCAATCGCAAAGTTCATTCCAGAGGAATTAATCAGATTAATACGGGACACCTGGGGGGCCAGATTTGCCGTGTAACGTTCAAGGGCCACGACGGCCCTCGTTCTACATCAAGACGTGGATGTAGGCTCTCACTTAGGATCCTCTTTGCCCTGGGAGCCACTGATGTCCAGGGATGGCCTGCGTTTTGTGAACTCTCCCTGCCTCTACACAGCATCTGAGGTTTCTCAGAGTGCCAACTACACTCAGAGCCGGCTGGCTTCTTTGCAACTAAGTTCAAGTTGCAATCGGCTAAGAAATAGTATCTTGACGGTTCAGGCAGCCTTCTCGGAGAACCGTCCATACGTGGACACGAGTTCTAACCACGCTGGTCTGCTGTGCGGACGATTTCTGTCATCCGTGACCCCAGACGTTGCAAAGTGAGGGGAACTAGTTTGTTTAAGATTAAAAAAATAAAAATAACACGGGCTCCTTTAAAAACATTGAAAGGAGGGGCGCCTGGGTGGCGCAGTCGGTTGAGCGTCCGACTTCAGCCAGGTCACGATCTCGCGGTCCGGGAGTTCGAGCCCCGCGTCGGGCTCTGGGCTGATGGCTCAGAGCCTGGAGCCTGTTTCCGATTCTGTGTCTCCCTCTCTCTCTCTGCCCCTCCCCCATTCATGCTCTGTCTCTCTCTGTCCCAAAAATAAATAAACGTTGAAAAAAAAAAATTAAAAAAAAAAAAAAAAAAAAACATTGAAAGGAGAAAAGGTAAAAACTCCATAAAAGTAAAAAATATTTTTGCATGTTTTCTCCTGTTCTTTGTATATTTACTTATTTTGACACAGATAGTGCACATAAATAAGTTCAGACATAAAAACCACACTGTTCAATGTAGTGATCGACCTACCACACAAAGAGACAAAATACAACAAATACAAGGGAAGGGCCCTGTGACTGCTTCTGTGGTCCATCTGTGTGCTCTCCTGGGCGTCATTAACCTCTCTCTGGGTTTTGGTTTTTCATGTGTTCCCGGCATTGTTCTACAGTTTTCGGGAACCAGGTTATTCACACTGCCCTTACCAATCTGAGGCGTACCACCGGTATATCCTCTATATGGAATCCTTTCTTCTCCAACTGTGTCCTGTTTGCATTCCATCCCACGGTTTCCAGAATGCTTCAATCAGCACAGTATCTGTGAAGGTCATCATGCTGATAGGTGAGTTCCTCTTAATGCACTCTCCACTGCTGTGTGATAATTCATGCATGACTCTACCACAATTAATTTCCACACTTCAGGTTGAGTATTTAACTTGATTTGCAATAAACATCCTTGTACACATATCCCTGTGCAAATAGGCAAGGAGCAAAATGCTGAGTGAGCTCTCCTGGATGTCCCCCCCTTGCTCTCCAGCAGCAATTAAAGCTCCAGCCACAGCCTCTGAGTTGTTGCTTGCTTCAAACTGTCCCCAACACTCGATCTTCTTTTTGTAAGAAATGGCCGTTTCTACCGCTTTCTGGCTTGCTCTTTGGATGGACTGAAATTCCTCACTTTGAATGCCTGCCTTCACTGGTTGGGAATGATACACAGTATTTCCCTTCTTTTTGGCCTTTTCTTCCTCTTTGTCATTGGTGTGTTCAAGTTTGAATGCATAGGTCTGGCGTAGATTTCTTTGTATCGATCCACATGGGAGTTGTATTCTTTTCTCAAGTCTATAAAATTCTCAGCTGCTATTTGTTCCTTTCTTGTATTCTGATTTCTCCTTCGACCAGCCCAGTGAGTCCTATAGCAGGCATTATTTATTGACTGTTTGTGATAGTCTAGATGGGCAATACAGCAATGGAGTAAGACATCTACAAATAAAAACCTTTTGACCCCAGTGCATTTTATATCTCAGTGGTGGAAGCTATAATAAACACATAGTATGAAAAATAAATAAGGGGTAGAGTGGTCTGAATAACACCCATCCCCTCAAGAAACCAGGTCCTAATTCTAGGAATATGTAAACATCACTTTCTATGGATATAGGGTCTCTCCAAATGTGATGAAATTAAGGGCGAAACTGAGACAGAGAGATTGTCCTGGGTGATAATGACCAGGTGTGCCCCAAATATATCACATGTATCCTTAAAAGAGGGAGGCAGAAGGCGATTTACAACACAGAGGAAAAACGATAAGGTGAATACACAGGAAAGAGAGATTTGGAGACACTGATCTTGAAAATTAGGGCGATGTGGCCACAAGCCCAGGGATGTCTGGAGCTCGAGAAGCTAGCAGAGGCAGCAAAGACCCTCTGGAGGGAATTCGGCCCCGCCCCTCCTGGATCTCAAACTCCTAGTCTTCTCGAGCGGGAGAGAATAAATTTCTCCTGCTCATAACACACTCTTATCACTGCCCCAGTTTGTAGTGAATTGTTACTCAGGTCCTAAGAAACAAATACACGTGGCAAGAAATACAATGAAGAAAATTAAAGGGGACGTAAGGAATGCTTGTGGGTGGCAACTTCACTTAAAATGGTGAGGGAAGGTAACATTTACTTAAAATGGGAAAGTAGCATTTAAGCAAAGACCTGCGGAAGGAGAGGAGAGCCTTACAAAGAACTTTCCAGGGAGAGCAAGCACCAGGTGAGGGAGGAACTTGCCTGGAACGCTCCAGAAATATCTAGAAGCCCAGGGTGTAGTAGAACATGGGACCATGGAGGTGGTGATGGGGACCCATCAGACGGGACCTTGCACATCACTGTGAGGTTCTCAGATTTTATGAGAAGAATCTGTTGGGGGGTGTGTGACACAATTTATCCTCTGTTTTAAAAAGATGATTCTGGGGCGCCTGGGTGGCGCAGTCGGTTAAGCGTCCGACTTCGGCCAGGTCACGATCTCGTGGTCCGTGAGTTCGAGCCCCGCGTCGGGCTCTGGGCTGATGGCTCGGAGCCTGGAGCCTGTTTCCGATTCTGTGTCTCCCTGCCCCTCTCTCTCTGCCCCTCGCCCGTTCATGCTCTGTCTCTCTCTGTCCCAAAAATAAATAAACGTTGAAAAAAAAATTAAAAAAAAAAGATGATTCTTCCAGCTAGGTGTAGCCTCCAAGTCTAGGGAACTGGGGTAGTGACATTATATTATTGTGTTATATTATTATTATTTTATTATTATTACTATCCTGAGAGAGACAATGGCACAAGCTTCTAGAAGGGCATTAGTGGGGATCATGAGACAGGGTTATACTCTGGACATATTTTTTTTTTTAATTTTCTTTTTTTTTTGAACGTTTATTTATTTTTGGGACAGAGAGAGACAGAGCATGAACGGGGGAGGGGCAGAGAGAGGGAGACACAGAATCGGAAACAGGCTCCAGGCTCCGAGCCATCAGCCCAGAGCCTGACGCGGGGCTCGAACTCACGGCCTGCGAGATCGTGACCTGGCTGAAGTCGGACGCTTAACCGACTGCGCCACCCAGGCGCCCCTACTCTGGACATATTTTGAAGGTTCACTAGATAGGACTTCGGGTGGGACAGACACCTAGAAAATCTTGGAAAATTCTAGAAACTGAAGGTGCAGAGAATGGCTGATGAGTCTCGCTTTCTGACTGTCCAGCACACATCCTACCCTTTAGCCAGTGCACAAAACAGTTCTTAGACATTCAGAAACGTGCACAATTTCTAGAACTGATATCTGCCCAATGGGACATGCTTGTGCCCTGTGTACTGATTTCTGAGAAGTTTTGTGAAGCCTCATTTGAACACCAGTCATGACTGTCTTTTTTTGGACGGGTAGTGCTCAACCTTGTCTGTACATCAGAATTACCTGGGATACTTTAAAAAAAAAAAAATCCTTGCGCTGAGGCTGAACCCCACACCAATGACTTCCAAACCTCCAAGGATAGAACCTGGCACATGTACTTTTAACGTTCTCTTTAGAGTCTCTCCTAAACATCTCACATCACTGCCCTTCATTTTCTGTTCATCTTTATCCCCTAAACCAGTGGTACTCTACTGTTCCTGGTGTCCCAGGGACATTTAGTATTGTCAGGAGACACTTGGGGTTCTAGCAACACAATTATCATCCACTGGGATGCTCTAAATATCCTACAACACACGGGAGAGTCCCCACAACAGAGAATTATCCAACCGCAAATATGAGATTGATAAACCTCGTCCCAAACCCAGG
Organism: Lynx rufus; assembly: GCF_022079265.1. Taxonomy (NCBI): domain Eukaryota; kingdom Metazoa; phylum Chordata; class Mammalia; order Carnivora; family Felidae; genus Lynx; species Lynx rufus. The sequence continues at coordinate 3,929,383 of NW_025814828.1, forward strand.
GAATCTTATTATTGCATTAATGAGTCCAGGAATAATTGCCAAATTTTTAAATGTGTGTGTGTGTGTGTGTGTGTGTGTGTACCACTTTGGGTTTTAATCAACAAACTGAAAATCGTGAGAGGGCAAAATGGAAGCAGGGGACGAGAAGGATAAAGTGTGGGAACACCTGGCTTGAACATCATCTCTCACACACCTAAGTGCCTCTAGGAGCTAGTCTGGGGGACAATTAGCAGCTTTTGAGAGCAAACGGAACAACGATTTGCATGTTCTTTTCCTTCCTGAACTGTGTCTGTGAGAGCTGAGTTAATTACCTGATAGAGTCCTATCAACACGGCAGGTGTTGGGTCGAGCACCGATGTCTGTTCCTTCAAGGTTCTGAACACAGCGCATCAGCCAGAGGGCCCGCTCTTCACTGAAACGGTGTGCATGGATGATGGGGGGGCCGCCACTTTCAAAGATTGCATTGCATCCTTCAGGAAGCTGCCAATGACTGAGTGGGGACCAAGCAAATCCTAGAGTTTGCTTTCCTGTGCACTTCCTGACTGCGTTACTGTTTCTGGACAGTATTTTACTATTTTTTAGAGGGGCCCAAATAGATGATCAATTATAATTGATGGTGAGTGTGCGACTTTGGGGGCATTTGGCTAAGCCTGAGGACATTTTTCGTTGTCACAAACAAGGTGGGGGTGACATCTAGTCAAGAATGGCCAGGAATACTGTTCAATATCCCCTAATGCATAGGACAACCCTCCCCGCGATCAAGAGTGACTCAGCCCGAGTCTCTCTTGGAAAGAGAACAGCAGAATAAAGAAAAAGATGCATGCCTTTACAAATAATCTTAGCATGTGGTTTCGTTAGATGTATTGATATACCCTCTTTTTTTTTCTCCAAATACTTGTTCCTTCATCTGTTGTCTTTAAAGTCCTGGTCGTCAAGAGGGTTTTACAATAAAATGTTGAGTCAGTCTCAATATTCCAAGACAGCTACAACTTGCGCTAGAATTGATTACCTAGCCATCTCTGAGAAGGATTTTCGCCTTCTCAGTAGTATGGAGCACCCAATAAACATCTTGTTTCTTATTGAGCCTGCTGTGACTTTGCGAGTGCTTAAGTGGAAAACAAAGGTTGGACTGCATCTATGCCACAATTTCTCTGAAGTGTCTGACTATTAAAACCTACATAGAGTAATTCCCCTCTTCCCGATTCCATTATTGTGGTTAACTCATCCCGGTTTGTGAAGTCCTGCCCCAGTGTTAGAAATAAAAGTCCCATGTCCTGGGAACTTCCTCATCCTGGGATCGCTGGTGATCCACATCCCATGGAAATGATTTTAAGTCTGCTTGGCGAAATGTTGCATTGGTACAGCCTCCCAAAGCATAACTCGCTATTTAGCATTCTCCCAACCGGGAAAGAAATGATTAAAGCTCTCTTGTCATGCGATGGACACTTCTTATACACACAGTAGATCTTTTTCACTAGGAAGAGAAAGGATCCTATCCCTAACAGTTAATTCACTTGTTTTGGAGAGTTGTTTCTAAAATATTCCAGCTTCCTCATCCCATGATTAAATTTTATTTGTATCCGGTTTGATAAAACTCAAGGACCACTGAATATGTCACTAAGGGTAAGATTTTTAACACTTTAAAGAATTGTGTATGCACGCCTATTAGTATTGTAATTCACTCTTTCCTCACAAATGTAAAGTCATGCACCACATTTAAATAATAGCCCTGTTAATAACAGGGACCCACTTTAGAGAGCCCTGAGAAGTCTTCTGGTCCCCACAGTGGCCCCGAATGAGTTCATTCAGTTAGACGTCACCTCAGCAATACCAAGGGGGCTGATACAGATCAGGCTGGAGTGCCCATTAGCTCACACTTAAAAAACATCTTCTCGGGGCGCCTGGGTGGCGCAGTCGGTTAAGCGTCCGACTTCAGCCAGGTCACGATCTCGCGGTCCGGGAGTTCGAGCCCCGCGTCGGGCTCTGGGCTGATGGCTCAGAGCCTGGAGCCTGTTTCCGATTCTGTGTGTCCCTCTCTCTCTGCCCCTCCCCCGTTCATGCTCTGTCTCTCTCTGTCCCAAAAATAAATAAACGTTGAAAAAAAAATTAAAAAAAAAATAAAAATAAAAAACATCTTCTCAGAGTGTTCTAATAAAATATCCTTGTGCACTTGGTAGAGGGGTTGACGTTTTAATTTAAAAAACTCATCAGTGCCTTTTTTCCAGAAACTTAAGTCATTTGTACTTCCTACTATGTTTGCCTCTGCAGCTCTGAGACAATAAAAAAGCTGAGAAATCCCAACATACTTCTTGATAATTATCTCTGTGATGTCACACATGTCCTACTATACACCCAAAACATAGTCATATGTGAATATATAGGAACATGGTTACAAATTCAATAAAAATTCCATATATGTGCATATGGATATGGATATATGTATATGTACACACAGACACACAGCCATGAAAAGATTAGATATACATATATATGAAAACAGATGATAAATTAATAAAGTAGATGTCAATATATAGAGACAGAGATAAGATTCCATGATGCATCCTGGAATTTCTATAGGCAAGTAAATTTCTGATATCATCTTGTTTCATGCTATTTAATTAATTTTTTTTAAACGTTTATTTATTTTTGAGACAGAGAGAGACAGAGCATGAACGGGGGAGGGTCAGAGAGAGAGGGAGACACAGAATCGGAAACAGGCTCCAGGCTGTGAGCCATCAGCCCAGAGCCCCAGCGGGGCTCGAACTCATGCGAGATCACGCGAGATCTCGCGAGATCATGACCTGAGCGGAAGTTGGACGCTCAACCGACTGAGCCACCCAGGCACCCCTGTTTCATGCTATTTAAAACAAAATTGCATGCTGATAGAAAGACTTCGTGTTTTTTTTCTCCCAATGTTTGTGTTTCGAAAATTCTGTATAAATAATAGGGAAACAATATAACTGGATTTACTGAATGAAGTCAAAATTCTTGTCTGGATTCAGATATTAGGTTAATTTAGGGCAGGGCAGCCCCAGGCCAAATCTGGCCCTCTGCTTGTTTTTATAAATAAAGTTTTATTGGTATACACTCATATCCATTATTTAGGTATTGCATGAGGCTGCACTTTGTTCTGCAGTGGAAGGGTGGTGTATCTTTCCAGAGACTGTGTGGCCTCTAATGCGAAAATATTTACTACTCACCCCTTCACGGAAAACTTCTGCCTACCCTGAAATGAGACTAAAGAGAATCAAGTTCTATTATTTTTAGGAATACCAAATCGCTGGTGAAATATTTTAAAGCCCAGGTAGATTGAAACAATAATAACAATAAAAACAATCTGAATAGCAACAAAATAAAACAAAACAAAACAACTAAATAACAATATTAGCAAACCAATAGTAAAAAGACAACATATTAGCTGAGCTGATTTGCCAAAACACTCCAGAAAATAATAATGATAACAATAATAGTATTTATCATATGTGATTGTTATATTTTACAATATAATTCTATGTTATAACATTATGTATTATATAATAATACAATGATTATTATATTATATAATAACATATGTAATAATAATCAGAATAATAATGATTATTATCTTTATTATGACGTTCCTCTTCCAGCGAGCAAGCAGCTACCATGCTATCCGTTGGCCCACTTATTCATCCTTCATTACACAGGCCTCAGTTACAGGCTGAAGGTTTGTGTCTCTCCCAAAATTCATATGTTGAAATCTTCACCCCCATGGTGATGGTATTTGGAGATTATGACTTTGCGAGGGGATTAGGTACCGAAGGTGTAAGCCCTTCATGATGGGATCAGCGTCTTTATAAAAAGAGACCCAAGAGAGCTCCCTTGCCCCTTCTGCCATTTGAGGACACAGTGAGAAGACATCGGTCTGTGAACCCAGAAGAGGACTCTTCAGACACCACATCTGCCAGCATCTTGACCTACGACTTACAGCCTCCCGAACTGTGAGAGACAAAGTCTGTGAGACATAAACGTCTGTTGTCTTAGCCACCCAGTCTGTAGGATGTTTGTTATGGTGGCCCAGATGGGCAAAGGCACTCTCCCTTCTCCTTTTCCTTTGTTGGGACAGTTCTGAAAAACAAACAGTGTGACTCCCATCGAAGACCGTTTCCAACTTCAGTAAAGAGGAGGAGTTGAACGAAGCGAGAAGGAAAATGTGACTGTGGTTGGGTGAAATGAAAGCTCTGCCATGCGCCTGAGCACTGAGTTCTGTCTGGTATTTACCTCCCTTCTCCTTGTTGCTGATCCAGAGATTTCCATGAACCAACAAACTCTTTATCTTCACATTCAGTGTCCTTTGTCTGCTGAATGCATGCAGGAAACCCTGAATCCATTTGATGATGATGCCTCTCCAACACCTTCTTGTTGGAGGTAAACTGGGTAGGAATCTCAGTGTCGGCCACCATCCGTCCAGATGGCAATGAATCACGGTGCAAAGAGCAGGCTATGAGGGGGACCTGATGAAAGTCTCATTGCGGCAATTTTCAGGACTGGTACCACACCTCCCCGGAAGCCAGTTAGAGGGTTTTCTTTCCGCAAATGGCCAGTGGGTTTTTTTTCTAGATATGTGGCATATAGCTTCTGGGGTGCCTCCCTCAAACGAAGGTTGAATAATGACATTTTAGCCGTTATCGCTGACAGGAAAAAAAAAATCGATGGTTACTCTGATGGTTTCGTTTTCACGTGACCATTTCCCCGCATGTGGCGTGTCTGTGTTCTATTTGACTCAGCAGTATTCAGACGCTTCCTTTATACGACATGGAAATATGACTCTCGTCGCTTAGACTTTCTACACCTTAGGGATGTATTGATACTCGGTGATAAAAAGTCACTCAATGTTAATGAGCCCACCTCTTTCAGTTAACCAGGAGAGAGTGTGAAGAGCTGCAGCGTCTACGGCTGGTCACCTTTGCTCCATAGTGTCTCTGGATCCACAGCTTATGTCCCTAGATTCTACCGCTTATGCCACTGGGCATAGCTGGTGTTCCACTGGATTACCTACCAGGTCTTGTCACTCGAAGATCCACTGCTCACCATCACTTACGCCTCTAGGCTCCACTGCTCACCTGTCCAGGCTCCCCTGCTCACCGCTCTAGCCTCCACTGCTCACCGCTCTAGTCTCCACTGCTCACCGCTCTAGGCACCACTGCTCACCTGTTCAGGCTCCACAGCTCACCACTCTAGTCTCCACAGCTCACCGCTCTAGCCTCCACTGCTCAACACTCTAGGCTCCATTGTTTACCACTCTAGGTTCCACTGGTTAGCCAGTAGTCTCCACTGCTCACCGCTCTACCTCCACTGCTCACCATTCTAGTCTCCACAGCTCACCGCTCTAGCCTCCACTGCTCAACACTCTAGGCTCCATTGTTTACCACTCTAGGTTCCACTGGTTAGCCAGTAGTCTCCACTGCTCACCGCTCTACCTCCACTGCTCACCACTCTAGTCTCCACTGCTCACCATTCTAGGCTCCACCGCTCACCTGTCCAGGCTCCAATGCTCACCGCTCTAGCCTCCACAGCTCACCGCTCTAGCCTCCACTGCTCACCGCTCTACCTCCACTGCTCACCACTCTAGTCTCCACTGCTCACCGCTCTAGGCACCACTGCTCACCTGTTCAGGCTCCACAGCTCACCACTCTAGTCTCCACAGCTCACCGCTCTAGCCTCCACTGCTCAACACTCTAGGCTCCATTGTTTACCACTCTAGGTTCCACTGGTTAGCCAGTAGTCTCCACTGCTCACCGCTCTACCTCCACTGCTAACCATTCTAGTCTCCACTGCTCACCACTCTAGCCTCCACTGCTCACCTCTCTAGGCTCCACTGCTCACCTGTCCAGGCTCCAATGCTCACCGCTCTAGCCTCCACAGCTCAACACTCTAGTCTCCACTGCTCACCGCTCTAGGCACCACTGCTCACCTGTTCAGGCTCCACAGCTCACCACTCTAGTCTCCACAGCTCACCGCTCTAGCCTCCACTGCTCAACACTCTAGGCTCCATTGTTTACCACTCTAGGTTCCACTGGTTAGCCAGTAGTCTCCACTGCTCACCGCTCTACCTCCACTGCTAACCATTCTAGTCTCCACTGCTCACCACTCTAGCCTCCACTGCTCACCTCTCTAGGCTCCACTGCTCACCTGTCCAGGCTCCAATGCTCACCGCTCTAGCCTCCACAGCTCAACACTCTAGTCTCCACTGCTCACCGCTCTAGGCACCACTGCTCACCTGTTCAGGCTCCACAGCTCACCACTCTAGTCTCCACAGCTCACCGCTCTAGCCTCCACTGCTCAACACTCTAGGCTCCATTGTTTACCACTCTAGGTTCCACTGGTTAGCCAGTAGTCTCCACTGCTCACCGCTCTACCTCCACTGCTCACCATTCTAGTCTCCACAGCTCACCGCTCTAGCCTCCACTGCTCAACACTCTAGGCTCCATTGTTTACCACTCTAGGTTCCACTGGTTAGCCAGTAGTCTCCACTGCTCACCGCTCTACCTCCACTGCTCACCATTCTAGTCTCCACAGCTCACCGCTCTAGCCTCCACTGCTCAACACTCTAGGCTCCATTGTTTACCACTCTAGGTTCCACTGGTTAGCCAGTAGTCTCCACTGCTCACCGCTCTACCTCCACTGCTCACCATTCTAGTCTCCACTGCTCACACTCTAGCCTCCACTGCTCACCTCTCTAGGCTCCACTGCTCACCTGTCCAGGCTCCAATGCTCACCGCTCTAGCCTCCACAGCTCAACACTCTAGTCTCCACTGCTCACCGCTCTAGGCACCACTGCTCACCTGTTCAGGCTCCACAGCTCACCACTCTAGTCTCCACAGCTCACCGCTCTAGCCTCCACTGCTCAACACTCTAGGCTCCATTGTTTACCACTCTAGGTTCCACTGGTTAGCCAGTAGTCTCCACTGCTCACCGCTCTACCTCCACTGCTCACCATTCTAGTCTCCACAGCTCACCGCTCTAGCCTCCACTGCTCAACACTCTAGGCTCCATTGTTTACCACTCTAGGTTCCACTGGTTAGCCAGTAGTCTCCACTGCTCACCGCTCTACCTCCACTGCTCACCATTCTAGTCTCCACAGCTCACCGCTCTAGCCTCCACTGCTCAACACTCTAGGCTCCATTGTTTACCACTCTAGGTTCCACTGGTTAGCCAGTAGTCTCCACTGCTCACCGCTCTACCTCCACTGCTCACCACTCTAGTCTCCACTGCTCACCATTCTAGGCTCCACCGCTCACCTGTCCAGGCTCCAATGCTCACCGCTCTAGCCTCCACAGCTCACCGCTCTAGCCTCCACTGCTCACCGCTCTACCTCCACTGCTCACCACTCTAGTCTCCACTGCTCACCGCTCTAGGCACCACTGCTCACCTGTTCAGGCTCCACAGCTCACCACTCTAGTCTCCACAGCTCACCGCTCTAGCCTCCACTGCTCAACACTCTAGGCTCCATTGTTTACCACTCTAGGTTCCACTGGTTAGCCAGTAGTCTCCACTGCTCACCGCTCTACCTCCACTGCTAACCATTCTAGTCTCCACTGCTCACCACTCTAGCCTCCACTGCTCACCTCTCTAGGCTCCACTGCTCACCTGTCCAGGCTCCAATGCTCACCGCTCTAGCCTCCACAGCTCAACACTCTAGTCTCCACTGCTCACCGCTCTAGGCACCACTGCTCACCTGTTCAGGCTCCACAGCTCACCACTCTAGTCTCCACAGCTCACCGCTCTAGCCTCCACTGCTCAACACTCTAGGCTCCATTGTTTACCACTCTAGGTTCCACTGGTTAGCCAGTAGTCTCCACTGCTCACCGCTCTACCTCCACTGCTAACCATTCTAGTCTCCACTGCTCACCACTCTAGCCTCCACTGCTCACCTCTCTAGGCTCCACCGCTCACCTGTCCAGGCTCCACTACTCACCACTCTAGCCTACACAGCTCAGGTTCTAGTCTCCACTGCTCACCGCTCTAGCCTCCACTGGTCACTGCTCTAGTCTCCACAGCTCACCGCTCTAGGCTCCACTACTCACCACTCTAGCCTACACAGCTCAGGTTCTAGTCTCCACTGCTCACCATTCTAGTCTCCACTGCTCACCACTCTAGCCTCCACAGCTCAGGTTCTAGTCTCCACTGCTCACCATTCTAGTCTCCACTGCTCACCACTCTAGCCTCCACAGCTCAGGTTCTAGTCTCCACTGCTCACCATTCTAGTCTCCACTGCTCACCACTCTAGCCTCCACAGCTCAGGTTCTAGTCTCCACTGCTCACCGCTCTAGCCTCCACTGCTCACCGCTCTAGCCTCCACTGCTCACCGCTCTAGTCTCCAGTGCTTAGCCTCTGGTCTCCATTATTTAGTACTCTAGGTTCCATTGTTTCCTGGAATGGACAACTGTAGACACCCTATAGATATGAGTATCTTTTTCCTTAGGATGGAGTGAGAAACATAATAAGAGAAGATTTAGATTGAATCCATTTGTTACTAATTGATAGGTGTATCTTTTACACGTAGATCTTCACACACCAAGCTACCTCCTTGCATAAAATCTCGGAATTTCTCACACCTGTCAGTGCCCTTTGGCCAACGACCACCAGGGACAGACCAGCAGTTGGACAATTTTAACTTATTACTTGTTGCAAAAACAACAAAACTGCACTCTCTGGGGTACCTCAAGAAGAAAAAAAATATATGGTAGTGTTTGGACTTTGGTTGGACGATTTGGGTAGAAATCAAGGCATAACTAGTTAGGGTTTCATTCTGCATTGGGTTTTCCCAGGAAGATGAGAAACTGTATGACTGAATATCTCAATAAGTCCTACAAATGGAGAAGGTAAGGTAAAGCTGTAATTGGCAAAGATACAGCAGTCACTTCTGGATCCTAAGAGTGTTTCATATTTTCTGATTTGGACACGGTTCCTGTTTTATCTGCACACAGATATGATTACAGAAGTTGTGTTTTTTTGCTTTCAGTCCACCAAGTACAGAATTGATGCTGATGTTGTGTGAAATTGTCATGATTAGCAGGAGATAGCACAGCCAGCTGTGTGTGGCAGGCCAGCTCCTGATTCTGTGTCGGAGGCTGTTTTGCTGTTCCATGACCCTGTAGCTGGTGAATACAATTATCTCATGCCTGGAAAGCAGGGTTAAATTTACTCGGACCAAACTTCTTAAGCAATTTTTTTTTTTTACAGAATAAAACACCATGGATAGCTTTCCTTAGAAAGGAGGAGTCAGGTAGAACAGATACTTTGGAGTTGGATGGGCAGTGCAGAATACCAGCTCTGGTGGATGGAGCTGGTAAGTGTTAGAATGACCCTTGGATCTTTGTTAGTATCTTTGTCAGATATCTCCATTCCTTCACATTGATTGTGTCTCCTTGCTCCTGGGTCCTTCAGAGTAGGAAATATGAGGACTTCGAGTCCATCTCTGAAACTGCAGTCTTTTTTTTTTTTTGCCCCAGGTACTTACTGCCAACTAGCTAGCAGACATGTTACCTCATGGGCTACATAATGGACAAGGGTCTTTCTGGCACATCAGACTCCACCTGCTGAAATGTAACGAACCATCTGCCTTTTACTCGGTGTCCCTCTGCCATATCTGGACATTCCAAAATGCCTTAGGGATGGTCTATTTGAAAACTGAGTATCCACTCACATGAGACAAGTGAATTAAGCAAGCAACATGAAGCAGCTAAAATAAATGAATGAATGAATGAATGAATGAATGAATAAATAAATAAATGGTGGCCTTTTATTCAATGTAGTAGACCTGATAAAGAAGAAAGAATGTGAGACAAATGGTCTGTCCCATCATTTGCCCCACATCTGGTACCAGGAGCCATATCTCTGTGGCATGGGCATCTTTGCAATTATACTTCATGACAGGGAGCTGCTCTGGCCAATACGTGAGATGAGATAATCCCTGCTCAAATTTTGGTGCTGGGAGGATGGAGATCACGCCACCATCTGAACACAAATGTTTGCCAACCACAGCCAGCGACCTCTTATCCCTGGCAGAACTCAGTTCTTTGATAGCACCCTGACCCTTACTCCTAACTGTCTTTACTGACCCTGTGTGTGAGATAATCCTAAGCCCTCCACTGACACATTTCCTTTAAGGCTGTTATTTTGCAAGTGAGGATCAATTTCTAATATGACCCTTTCCTCTTAAGACCAGGCCAGAGAAGTTGACTTGGTAGGCTGGGTTAAGTGGTGGGGAGGGTATGGAAACAGAGAATCTTAATTCATCATTAACTTCATCATGCTATCTTGCTGAAGTTGGTAAAATAATTCATAGGCATGAAAAGACTTTTGTAGGCAGGTCATGCTGAGCACATTGAAATTATTTCCAGTGTTAATATACATCACAAATAAAGAGATACACTTACAATATGCCTTACGTTGGGTTCTAGTATGAGATATAGTTTCTGAGATAAGAATTTGAGTGCAAATAGTTTATTGTGCTCAAGAGGACCAGAGGAAGAGTGGGATGTGAGACACAGCAGGAAAGGAAAGCAGTAAGTGGTGAGTTATCCTCGTGGGCAAAAAGGCCAAGTTCTATTTAGGGACTTTGAGAGCCACAATACAGAATTATCCCACCTGATGGGTGAGGAAGCTAGAGTAGATCCACCTACTGACCATCTGTCATTGCTTTAGGGGTGCTTACAAGGTCAACAACTCCTTAGAACTTTTTGTCTTCTCCTATATTTGGTCCATTGTGTGTTTCCATAGCAAGAAAACCACCCCAAGCAGGGCATCAGGGGCGTGAGCAATGAGAACCTTTGGCAGGTAGAGGTGACTGTCAAGGCAACACGGGTGGGTCAGGGACTGAATCCACCACAATCTTAGAAGGGATTCAAATTATGATTCTCAAAGCTGCAGCAGTCAGACAGTATACTGGAGGATGATGATGCCATTTGCCAATACACGAGATTATTCTGGAACTATTCTAGATTCTTTTTTTTTTTCTCTCACTTGTTGCCTCCTTCCATGCTGTCACTGCCCACACTCTCGGTCTCCTTTTCTCTAACTGGGATGACTGCAACAGCTCCCTAATTCCATCTGGTTTTCCTCCTCAGTGCTTCGTTCACACAGCCACCCAGGTGAGCCTCCCAATATGCACAGTGTCTCCAATGCACTCATTTCCCTGCTGAGAATTTTTCAATGACTTCCAACTGGCACAGAATAAAATCCAAATTCTGGATATGGCATGTAAGCCTCTCTGTCATCTGCAATCCGCCTTTCTAGCTCAGCATGCCCACCTTCTCAGATGTAGCTCAGGGGTCAGCAAACATTTTCTCTAAGGCATTTTAGGTTTTGTGAGCCTTGTGGTTACTATCCCAACAACTCTGAATGAATGTAGCCATAGACGTTAAGAAATAGTGCCTAAGTGGTGGGCGGGGCTATGTTCTAATAAAACCTCATTTATGGGGACTGAAATTTGAATTTGATGTAATTTTCATGTGTCACAAAACATTACCCTCCTTTTGATTTTTTTTCAATCATTCAGAAATGTGAGAACTATTCTAAGCTCAGTGGCCCCTAATTTGATGACTCCTATCTAGCCCCACCAATGACATTAGGCTGCTCCCTCAGGATTCCATGCCTTGACATTGCTGTTGGCTCCCCTGCCAGGCACAACTCTTTCAAGCCTTGCTCATCAGGTGGCTTCCTACTCATTGTTTAAGAATCATCTCACACTCCCACCACATTGGATCTAAATAGCTCTCAAGTATCTCCAAGAAACAGGGTTATGCTATAATTGTTTAAGCTCCACCATAAATGGTATCACCAATGGACAAGAGATTCCATACTGAACTCCAACACTTGAAAGAAGAGGGTGGGGGTGGACACGCATGTCCTCTCCGGTGAGCCAACTTTGAGTCCTCTGCACATTTCCACAGAGAGGGGCAGGGCACTCGCTCATGGCAAACCCCTGGGACTGTGGCATCAGAAGCTACATGGCTAACAAGATGTACTATATCCTGTTAGACTTACCAGTGCCTACACTTTCTTCCAATCCAACTCAAAAGGCACTGTTTTAAGTCACCTCCAAATCTGACCTCCCTCAGCCCTCTCCAATCATAATCTATCGTTACACTAGGGAACAGGAGGACCTCTCTTGCTCCTGCCTCTCTAAAATAACTTATCTGATTTTGCTTCATGCCAAACCTTTATTTCTCTGTTTCTCCTTTGAGGTGATAAGTGGCTTGGGATGGGGAACTGTGTATTTCATGTGTCATTCTTCAGCACAGTGCCTTCAACTTCATACTTTTTTTGTAATGCATGCATGAAGAAATAAACGAATTAATGACATCCAAAGTGGGGTAGAACGTTTCCCCTTGGGTTCAGTATGTACGTTGAATCTTGCTTGAGTTTATCTGCTAGGCTTTGGGCTGCAGAAGGGCATTACACATATTTCTTCAAGCTTATTCTCAAGAAGTACAGTGCTACACCATGACTCATCTTGACCTTTTCAGGGGCATACATATGCATGAGGCCCTTGTCAATATTTAAATACTCTTTAGATATGAATACATATTACTCTGTTGTTGCCCAATTATCTACATGCATTATTTCAGAAAATTTTCCAAATTAATGATGAGCATATTGATCATTGGCTAATGTTAATTAGACAACCATAATTGTCTTTGAACATATAGGAAATAATATCTGCTTTAGAAAGGTATATTTAAATATCAATTTAATCTCTGAGGTACTTAGGAAAATGCCCTGATGGGAATAATTTTACAGGATCATAATACTCAGTAAAAATCCTAACTATTCTCTGACTCATTATTAAAATTCAAGATCACAAAACGCCATATACCAAATGATGTATTGTACATAATGACTTTCTTATTCGATTTTTCTAATCTCTATTTTTCATCCCCTGGGGTTTTTTTCTCAGTAATTGTCCAGAGCTTTAAATAAAAGAATAGTAGTGATTGAATCTTCGTGCGTCTTTATTTTTAGACTCACGTCTTGAAGTCTGCAGAGCGTGCAGCAGAGAATATAAGAGAAAAATGTGTGTGTAGATGGTCTATGAAAATCATTTCAAGTTATTATGTGTCCTTCAGTTCACCATCCTAAGAAAGATGGAAAAAAAAAAACCTTGTAGGGTGAAATAACTCTCTCCCCTTTTTGTGAAAGGTTATGTTTAAGATTTTAGTATTTATCTATTTGACCCCTTGAGGGCCTCATCGATAACAGCTTGCAGGTTTACGTGAGCTCGACCATCTGAATGTGTCCGCAGTTCAAGGGTCATGACCCAGGAGGAACTCTGTGAATGTGTGAATCACTCCGCCTTTACTTTACCACATTAATTGTCATTTGTCTCCATGAACACCTTCAGGCCCTGGATCTGAGTAATTCTTGGGTTTCCTGCAAGCTTCTTTTATGTTCAACCATAAAGGTTTGACACAGAGCCTTATTATACGACTATATTGTTGCTGACAAAATAATTTCTCTGACCACAATCAGTCATATCCTATGCACCTACTCCTTAAATACAGTGTAAGATGAGATTGTGGTAAACACCCTGAATAGACTCACTGTTAAGTCTCTCAGAGGCATGGATTACCAGAGGTTCAAGAAATACAGAAGTCCGGAACAGCTGAGGTGTAGTTTAAAACTCTTAACTCCTTTAAAAAAGGGAAGGCAAGATTTTTTTTAAAGGTGCCCATTCTGCGATAATACATGCACTGAGACCAAGTAGAAATACGACCGCAGAGATGTTATTAAAAGTGTGTTTAGAAGGTCACTGAGGACTGACCTTGAAAGTACCCGGAACTGAAGAGTAGCGAATTCTGAAAGCAGGTGGCAGTGGCTTTAAGGAATAAGTAGGAGGCGACGTCGTGAATACGAGCAAAGACAATTTTGTGAGTGTTTGCTCAGCAATGGATGTGCTAAAATTGGAACCATACTGATTGATGATATTTGGCAAGTATGTTGAAAAGCATAGAGCACTCATTCGAGATAGGTGGTCTATTCTTGGAAAGGTTGGTGATAAGGGAGGGAAAGAGGATGAAGGCTGGAGATCGCCCTGAGATGTGATGGAGTTTCAAGAGCAGATGGGGGAGATTCTTCTCTCTCTTCCTGTGCTCCCCATAGACTGGAGGTAAGAAAGCATGCAAGTATAGATCATTTTGCAGGAGATGTGCGGAAACAAGGGAGATTATTCTGGAAAATGACTACTTTCTCTTTGCTTTAGAGAGGGAGGTATAGATCTAGGCATAAGGATTGGTGGGGCAGAGCTGATGTGAGGCAAGGACAGGGAGATGGGCGTGGTGGTGGGAACAGCGATGCTCTAGCTAGGAGAGAACGGCAAGTGAAGTTGCACAAGGGGCTGGCACAAGCTAGGTGCACATTAAATATTTTTGCTTCTATGATGCCTTTGCTCATGATACGGGAAGTGGTCCTTTTTGTAAGATATTTCTGCAGCCACGTCTCATGTGTGTAACAAGCCCCCGCAAAGTCCGTTTCTTGTGTGCTAGAAGGAAATGAACTCGCTGAGTTGCTAGCAACATCTCTTGCATGGGTATCCACTCACAACACGGTGAAAATTGCCCTTAATATCTGGCCATGGAACACAGAGATGTCGTGCATTAATTTTTTTCTTCCCTTCCAGCAATGATTTTTGCCCCAAGGCATGACAGTCGATTATGAAATGGCTATTGGCTGTGTGGACGGGTGACAGCAAGTTGAGTCTAGTATAAAAGAAGTAAAGTTAAGTGGGATGTACTCCACACGGGGAGGATATGCAAAGGCAATGGCCAGAGTCTTTGCTGGATGTTCTCTACGTACAGGAAATGGTGGCAGGTGTTGGGCCACTCACGTGCACAAGGCTCGGTCTGTGCTTCCCAAATGTTAAGTATGTCAAGGAGCCATGCTGCAGACCCATGCTTCATCGGACTGAAGACTCTGTTTCAGAGATTCAGTCTCACAGGGGGCTGCCACTATGCACCCTTAGCACACAGGCATTTTGTTTTTACTAGAAGATGTTTGCTTATTGAGTTGTGCCTTTGGAAACAGTGCTTTGGGTAGAAGGCGTGTGTGTGTGTGTGTGTGTGTGTTGCTCCCAAAGACGGCCAACATCTGAGGTCCCCATTCACCGTTTTCCTTAAAGAGCCCAACACACAGACGTGGTGTTTTCCACACAGTGAGTGCCCCATCCCATGACTGTTGCTGCCTGGCTGTCTTCAGGCAGATGGAATTGTCTGTTGGAATCATTGGCTACCAGTCCCTTTGCTGAATATGGTGAGGTTTTGTGTTTCCCTCAAAGAAACAATTAAATTAAAAATGTCAAGGAAATCATTGGAGGTTTCTATCCCAATGATACGATGTGCTGTAGGCGTCACATGGGTACTTGTTTAAATCAATTGTGGTTTGGTAATTAACTCAGTAACTACTTCAGCTGAGAGACCTAAAGGGGACTTGGTGTCTGAACAGTCGTCAGAGTCAACAACACCCTGGGAACTTTTTGGTGTAGTGCCCAAATTGCCATGGTGCCATGACTGCTGAAAACCCTCAAGAAAGAATACGATGTCCTTCACACACTGAGAGAAAAGGGGAAAAAGAGAAGCGACTTCTGGCTTTCTTCATCATTTCTGCCTGTGGATTCCCTTATGCAAGTCACTTGGCAAATCCCTAGGCAAAGTGTCTGGCTTCCAATAAAGAAATCACAGCAGCTAGCGATACAGGAATATTTTGGTCCCCGATCTGTTTTCATAATTACCTCCTCCAGCCCCACATTCCATGAGTTTATTTAGTAAACAGCCCGCTCACCAATACTTCAGCAATGAAAACATCGAATGCTTTCTTTTTGGAGAAGGGGTGGAAAGAAAATAGCATTGAGCCCAAATCCTTATTAGCTAAGGAGAATCTCTTTGAGGGCCTTGTGATCATTTTTCAAGATATAAATACAACCTTTCATCACACTTTGAGAGATGTCAGAAATATAAAACTCATTATCAGCCATGCTTAGGTGAGTATTTCTTCTTGCGTCTCACCTCACAAATCTCCATGTTTGTATGAATTATATTTTAAGTGTGAAAACCTATAAATTATGCAAGATATTTTTTTTACAGCAGGAGGAATTTAGCTGAGCAGTTAAGCAGCATGACTGGTGCTTTCGCAGCCTCACTAGAGGTGTGGAAAATAAGAATTACGGTACAGGATCATCTGTGCACCTTGCACACTCTCCCTGTCCTACATCCTCTCTAGCTGGTTCAGTCCTTCTTGCCCATCAACATTCCCAGGATGGTAATCAGTACTTTGTCTTCCTGTTTCCTCCCCACCCCTCCTTCAGACCTGTCATTCAGGTTTTCTTCTCTCTCTACTCAAGCCACTTCACCAAAACACAGATCATACATCCATGGGATCAGAGGGAAGACGGAAAGTGAGAACAGTAGGTCATAGAACAAGGACAATGCATAGTAGCAGAACACTAAGCAGCTTATCCCTATAGAGTCTCTAAGGACAGGTGTAGTGGTCAGGCACTCAGTGGATCATCCCAATACATTTCCTATTCCCTCTGAAGTAGGGATCCATTCTACTGGGGTAAAGGAAGGGACACAAAGAAGGCCTTGAGTGCCCTGAACAATGTGATAAGGATTTGGAACCACTCCTTGGAGGAACACAGAAGGGCCCCCATCTGTCAGGATTGCTGATGGCATTGGGGTACACGTAAGTTAGAGGCAAATGAAGTGGTATGATACCAATCCCCCCAAATACTCAGCGGTTAGTACTGGAGAAACAAACTGGGTTTTCAGCCCAGGTTCAAGAAGTGATGCAACAGAGGAAACAGAAACATGAGAGTTATAGGAGTCCATGCATCAAGGAGATATCCGCTGAAACGAAAATCTTGGAGTCCGGCCTGAATGGACAGGAAGGGACTTGTGAATGGACAGGAATGGACAGGAAGTGAGAAATGGGAGGTAGGGATGCACAGTGGGGCCAGCCTGGATGAAGGGACTAGTCAGAGAGTAGATATACTGAGGAAGCCAACACTCATCAACAACAGAGATGAACCATTTTTACCAGAACAACGCTCAAGGAGAAATGATGAGACATAAGTATCTTTGCAAGAGGTGCAAGGGGTTATAACTTCTGCTTTGATTTACAAATTATAAAACCTTTGAACAAGGCTACACAGGCGATGGCAGCTCCTCAAAGTCAGACACATACATCAGAACATCAACGACAGGCACCTGTGTGAATCCTCAGGAAAAGAACGGCAGCTGATTCAAATAGGGTGCTTTGTCCCCAAATTCTAAATTTTAGGTTGTGATAAGCAGTAACTTCTTTTTTTTTTTAATTTTTTTAACGTTTATTTATTTTTGAGACAGAGAGAGATAGAGCATGAATGGGGGAGGGGCAGAGAGAGAGGGAGACACAGAATCGGAAGCAGGCTCCAGGCTCTGAGCCATCAGCCCAGAGCCCGATGCAGGGCTCGAACTCATGGACCGTGAGATCATGACCCGGGCTGAAGTCGGATGCTTAACCGACTGAGCCACCCAGGCGCCCCTAACGTTTATTTATTTTTGAGACAGAGAGAGACAGAGCATGAATGGGGAAGGGTCAGAGAGAGAGGGAGACACAGAATCTGAAACAGGTCCCGGGATCCGAGCTGTCAGCATAGAGCCCCACGCGGGGCTCGAACTCACAGACTGTGAGATCATGACCCGAGCTGAAGTCGGACGCTCAACCAACGGAGCCACCCAGGCGCCCCAAGCAGTAACTTCTAAAACGATGCCAGGCAGGGCCTGTTTTGAACGAGTAAGGTTGTACTACCACCTTTCTGCATTCCATGGAGGAGCACTCGACTCAGTGAAATTGCTCTCCAATGACAACCAATGCTTACACCATTGAGTCATCTCCCTTGGATAAGACGCTGTCAAACTCCCGAGACGGACACCACTTTTATGTTCTAGGACAGTCATGTTGTGGATAATGAAGAGCTATTTCCTCTGTTCCCAAGAGGGATTTATGGAAAGGCACATTTTCACATCAACTGGTTTGGTAAATAAGTGTGTCGCCTTAAAGATGGTGGAGGCCATACACTGACTCCTCAGAGAAATATCTGTCTTTAAAACACACACACACACACACACACACACACACACACACACACACACCGTCAAGCAGCCTTGGTTAAATAGTAATAAGATGAGAGTAAACACCAAAAACAAGCTCATCCTTTGTTTGGCCAGCAGCCAAAGCAGAGATTCAGCACAGCATTCTTCATCCAACCAAGGTGATATGAAACGATGTGCCGTGTGATAGTAAGAGAAAACCTGCCATGGACTTTCTATCACGCTTCTCCTCAGTTCTCACAGAGGAAAGGACAGTTGCACATGACGTTGTAGAGTAGTGTTCATGTACCTTTATGAAAGACAAGCCCTTGGGAACCAACAGTCTCTCGCCCAAAGGATAGTTGGGAAGGCACCCAAATGATGACATTGGGTCTCTGCAAAGTCAAAGACAAGCTGCCCCATCAAAGCGAGCATGGAGATCGTGACAAGGGCATTTGGCTGTGTGACATAGACACTGGCCATCATGAAGACATAGCTACAGATGAGTCATGCTGTAGGTTTCTGATTCCCAGACCAAGTGGCTGGTTTGCAACAGAAGCATCACACAGTGATGGTGAGTGCACACATCAGCCCTGCAGAAGGTGTGGACAGCTGCTAACCAGAGAGCAGATTACCTGCACTGTCAGCCTGGCTCTTGTCTGCGAGCGTCCCTACTCGGACACAGGCTTGACACACACGTGTTCCTTCCCAGACTCTGCAGGGGGACTTCAGAGATTCACATATCTTATCAATTGATTGGAGCCCACAGATAAGCCTGTTTTCTTCAGAGCTGGGTCATTAAGTGGATTCCATAGTTTGGGGCTTTGTATGTCTTCTAACAGAACCCTTCAAGAACATTATGTACTATACTGGGAGTTGATGTCAGTGCAACATTTTCTTTTATTTTTTATCTGTTTTCTTCACCGCCCCCCCCCCAGCCAAAAGTCTGTTGTTTTGGCCATTGTGGTATGGATTGGTAGGGAACAGATTTTTAACAGATCAGGCTTCCTACGGACGGTCTTATGCAAAGCTCTTCCTTGAAGAGAGCAGGGTTTTTCAACCTCAGCATTAGTGACATACAGGGCTGGATAGTCGGGGTTTTTGTGTTTTGTTTCTTTGTACAGAGCTGTCTCGTGCATTATACTGTTACCCTTTAGGACCAGATGGTAGTACCATCATCACCCTCTCTCCAGCTATGACAACCAAAATGACTCCCAGAATTGCCAAATGTCCCCTGAAGGTACAACTGCGCCCTGGTTAAGAACCAAAGGCACGGACTACGTTGACACTTAAATCCATAAGTAGTGTTCTCATTGGTTTCTATCCTTTTTATTTTCTGGTCAATTTCTTTCATATGCTTCAGGACACAGCCCTCGGCTTTAAGACGTCTGACTCCACGACACGCACGCATGACTTCTGTTGGGAAAAACACTGGCCTTAACTGCTTTGTTTACCACAGTGCTGCCAATGAGCTCTGTGACGTTGCGGACGCTTCCCGTTTTGCCATGGCAACGCAGGGCACTTCTTGTTGAACAGTTTGCGTGCCCTTGATGTCCACAAAACAGCCTGGGCATCGGTTCAGAAGGAAGTGGCCAAAAGCACAATGCGAGGTTGACCGAAAGTTCCCTCTCCCTGTCCCTCTTGTGTTGTTGGGTTTTCTTTATCGATCTAGGTTTCATTTAGGTTTTTCAGGTGAATTACTGGAGACTGGCGGATCCAACTGCAAAGCCGTGTGACAGTTCTGCAAAGTGTTTATGGAGCACAGTCAAGAAGGGTTTCACATCATGCAACTTATTACATAAGGGGAGAGAACGCTCACACTTTCAGAGCTGTCCTTCTGGTCACCCAGTGGGAGTGAACACATTCCACACCCAGCTGTCCCCCAGCTTCTGTGGTGGGCACAGAGATTTGATTTTCTTTCTTCAGAGTCTTGGAGCTTTTGTGCAATGCCAGCCCACTAAGGTTTTTTATTGTCTTGAAAGCTCATAAGCACGAAGGCTGAAGGGAAGAAAGGTGCCTTTCATGGGTTCATTGTGCCTTGATGGGCAAGCCTCAGCTCTTGAACACGGAAAATTCAGCCATGGCCAGTTTGCTAAGACTCCAGGGAAACAAATCCTTCCTGTTAAATGAGAGACCATGCAAACGTTCCTCATGAGAAGCGACACTGGCAGATAAGGAATCCATCCCAATTTCGGTCTGCTGGGAGTTTAACATTCATGACTGTGGGTTCATGTCAATTCTGATATCAACTTAAACTTCTATCAAGGCAAAATCGCCAAGGTCAGGGAAGACCTATTCTCCAAAGCTGTATGTTGGGAATCAGTGCTCATTTAAAAAGTCCAGGAAGGGAGCGCTGGGTGGCTCAGTTGGTTGAGCGTCCAACTTGAGCTCAGGTCATGATCTCATGGTTCACAATTTCAAGCCTGATGTGAAGGTCTGCTCTGACATCTCAGAACCCGTAGCCTGCTTTGGATTCTGTGTCTCCCTCTCTCTGTACCCCTTCCCCGCTTG